>NC_071508.1:88836673-90156315 GCF_027887155.1 Malaclemys terrapin pileata | reverse complement strand
TTCTGAATTACGTAAACTTCCCTTGCAGCTCATCTAGTCTATTCTACAATAAAACAATCACACCATGTCAATGTTGATAAATGTAAAGTAATGCATACTGGAAAATATAATCCTAATTATACATACAAAATGATGAGGTCTAAATTAGCTACTACCTACCACTCAAGATCTTGGAGTCATTGTGAAGCATTTTATGAAAACATCTGCTCAATGTGCAAAAACACTAATAGAATGTTAGGAACCATAAGTAAAGGGATAAAAAGACAGAAAATATAATAATGCAACTATATAAATCCGTGGTATGCCCACATCTCAAATACTGAGTGCAGTTCTGGTTGCCCCATCTCAAAAAAGATACATTAGAACTGGAAAAAATACAGAGATATGGAACAGCTTCCATATGAGGAGACATTAAAAAGGCTGGGACTGTTCAGCTTGAAAAAGAGACAACTGCGGCAAGATATGATAGAGATTTATAAAATAACGAATGGTGGGGAGAAAGTGAATAAGGAAGTATTATTTATCCCTTCACAACACACAAACCAGGGGTCATCCAAAGAAATCAACAGGGAGAAGGTTTAAAACAAATATGAGGAAGTACTTCTCTTCACACAATGCACAGTCAACCAGTGAAACTCCTACTTCTCGCCTTCACAACATCCCCTGGCAATAACTGGGTTAAAAAAAAGATTCCATAAGTTCATGGAGGATAGGTCCATCTATGGCTATTAGAAAAAATGGCAGGGATGCAACCCCATGCTCCCAGGGTCCCTAAACCTCTGACTGCCAGAAGCTGGGACTGGATGACAGAGGATGGATCACTTGATAAATTGCCCTGTTCAGTTCACTCCCTCTGAAGCACCTGGCTCCGGCCATTGTCCAAAGACAGGATACAGGGCTAGATGGACCATTGGTCTGACCCAGTATGGCCATTCTTATGTTCATTTTCAGTTCTGGATTCCCAGTTGGAAATAGAGTAAGTGTTTCCTGCCCAGCTCAAGGAGAGGTTGGGAATGCCAGTCTAATTTTCAACTAAAGCTGATATCCTGGTCTGGAACTAGACAGGAAAATTCTTCAGACCCAAAGTTAACCATGGGGCCATTTACGTTTACAGTCCTATAATCTCTCAGGTTGATCAACAATTTATCATTGTTCTGGCATTAAACTGAACAAATTCTAGTGTCACTTGCATCTCCCCAAACGTAAGTATTACAGTCTGCCTTCTTGACAACACTATACACTGCTCTTACATTTCCGCTGTCCCTGAAGAAACTCATTGGCAGCTGAACAGTGAGAGCCAAATCCTTGCTGGCCTTACTCACATGATAGTCACAGAAGTCAACAGAACTCCAGTGTGAGTATGGCGAGCAGGATTGGGCAGCTGGTTCTGGAGAGCTAAGGAAGTCCCACCTCATGTCGCTCGACTTCTGCGATGTAGCCGACATTCTTCCTGCTGAACATCAGCTGAACAGGAACAGGTGTCCAAAAGTCTTCCTTCCAAACCGACAGCAGCGATTTCAGAAGGCCGTAGATAGCATTCTTCTTCCCTCGTTGTCTTTCAGGTTTCTTCTGGGTCTGAGGCTTAAGGCCCTGGATAGGAACACGATCTGAAACTATGGGACGGAGGGGATGGACCAATACAGTTTATTACTATTACATTTACAGTCATCTTGGTACGTGCAGCACATTGTTAGTGAGCTGACAGGCTTGGTTAGCACCAATACAAACACCAAGGTGAAAACACTCATGAAGAGGCAATGCAGAGCAGCCGTTACAACTGGGGATAGCTCAGTGGTTTGAGCATTGGCCTGCTAAACCCAGGGTTGTGAATTCAAACCTTGAGGGGGGTCATTTAGGGAACGGGGTAAAAATCTGTCTGGGGATTGGTCCTGCTTTGAGCAGGAAGTTAGACTAGATGACCTCCTGAGGGCCCTTCCAACCCTGATATTCTATGAATCTTGGAACATGCAAAATTCTGGGTTCTGCACCCAAAGCAGAAGACATCACAGACAAGAAATAGAAGTCTGTTCTGAAGTTGACTAATGCTACTCTACTGGCCTATTGCCCACAAAACTGGGAGAAGACAGACTAAGAACTAGCTAGTTTTATTGCTAACAGAATGGGAGGTAGTGGTCACTCCTACAAAAGGCAGTGGTTACTTTAACTGAATAGAACATTTAAATAAATAAAAATGTACACTTTACATTAATAATTTTACTGGTAGATTAGTAGATCCCAGATTTATGTGGGGCTGCTGTACTCTCACTTTATAATGGATGAACTGTTTTCTCTAAGGACAACATATTCATTTTTAATTATTCTTATTACAGTACTTCTAAATACAGCTAACCAATGAATCCTAAAAAACTCTCAGATCTTCCCTGTAGTCTCTTGTCATCTCATGGAAAGACAGAACTGCATTTTCAGACCCAGAAAAGAGTTCAGTGTAAGCATTTCATCCTTCCAAGGTACAGCAGACTGCTCTCTGAAAGGGGAACATTTCAAGGGGAGCCCTACTACCTCTGAAGGCTCTAGATAGCCGAGATTAGGAGACTGGCCAGGGGGAAAGCTCTGCACCCACATCATTAGCCAGAAGTGTGTGAGGTATAGACGCACATCAGGTATCAAAAACCATAATGACACATTTAGCAAGAGGGGAAAAAATCACACACTGTAGTTGGCTGCTGGCAAGAGACTGAGACAGTATTGCATTGGCAGCAGAGAATCTCTTGCTTAACAGTTATAAGTTATATAACAGTATTGCATTGGCTGAACCTGCACAGGGTCGTCACTGATCCACATGAAATGAGCTATTGACTCTCTCACGAGCGAGGCATGAAAATTGGAATCAAACATTACATTTAGGAAAATGTTCAATTCCAAGAATCCAGAGACAGGGAGGGATCTCAGAGCTGACTGCGTGTCTGAATGAGGGGGCCAAGAACTGGGAAGGGAAAAAAGGGTGAATGAGGTAAATATGTAGTTGAAGGAGGGCCAGCTCAAAAGACTGATGTTTGTGAGGGGTTTTAAGAAAGCAATCTCCCAGTAGTCATGCTCTGGGTTTTGCAATGGAACGTCTTTGCAGATCCAGTGGCACTTTTGTTACAAGCAGGGAAACCTAAGGGGCACTCAGAGGTGAGGGGAAAGCAGTCAGCATTAACAATGCACAGGCCTCACAAATGGCTTACCTAGGAGAGATGCCAACTCTACAGTGCACCTAGCCAGCTGCTGCTCCGATGTGGGACACATGAACTGAAAACATAAAATTGGCATGTCACCATCAGGGAACCTGCAGCCTCTGGTTCAGACTGACTGGACAGGAGCTTTGCATTAAAAATAATTAGGAAAGGCATAAGCAGCAACAGCAGGAGCCACATAGCTGCTGACTCAGGGTCATTAAAGAAGGCATTGTTGGAAAGTTCCAGGAAATTCTCCACGAAAATAATCAATCTTCACATACCCCACACATCACACGCAGATATCTAGGGTCAGAAAATGACACTTATCTTTGCCACGTCTGAGCTCAGATAAAAGGTGCCCCCGTAGCACAAGCTGAGACAGGTTCATTACACTAGCAGGTACACAGATGGCTCAGAAAGCACTGCGTACTTTTTTATTTCTACCTTTCTGCACTGAAGCGTTTGGCTCAGTCTTTTCAGCAAGCACTCCAGCTGGACATAGGGAATTCCTTCATCTTCATCCCTGGGTCCCACAGCAATACAGAGCACGTCCTAGATGAAAAGGCAACAATGGCTCATCTAATAACTCATACTTTGCATTTCTAGAGAGACCACTGGACTGAAGATTAAGTGATTTACAACCATTCCTTAATTTTCTCAAACACTAAAAGAACCCCAAACCACACAGAGACCATGAAGGAGGTTAGTATTATCCCAATTTTACAGACTAGGAAAGGGAAATAGAAATAGAAATATTGCCACCAATTTTTTCAAACCTGGGTGCCTGAAACTAGGAACCTAAATCTATATTTAGGCATGTAATAAGTGGCCTGAATTTTGCCTGTAGCTCTCACTGATGTCAATAGGGGCAACAGCTTCTCACCACCCTTGCAAATCACATCACTTATTTAGCCACCCAAATTTCAAAGTTTTGGTCTAAGTGATTTGCCAAAAGTCACAAAGAGTCAATGGCACAGCTGGTAACAGAACCCAGGTCTTCTGACCCCTGCCTCCATCCACCATCTTGTATCTCAACCATGACATCATCTTCTGCCTCTCTAGGAGACTCCACACCATTATTACAAGGAGCACTGTATCACACTCAAAACAAATTTATAGCATTAACTGTCTGGTTCCTTGGATCATATTTTTCCTGATGCTGTGTGTGGTTAACACCTAGCATCACTAGTGACTTAACAACCAATACTAGTATCCTTGAATGACAACTAAAGGGCAGAACTTCAATTAGAAGACATGGAAACAACTGTGTTTTAGAACTTCAAAAGGACTATGTCAAATCTAGTGACTCCAAATTTAAGCTGTGTAAAAAGCAAAATTAAAAAAAAAATTAAGATCTTCATATAACTTTCCATGATTTTTTTTTTTTTGTAATTCCAGTGGAAACCCCCTTTTTTTTTTTAATTTATTTAAAAACAAAAACACATTCCATTTCAGTTTTTGCAACCAAAACATTGGAGGCAGTGGCCTAGTACATATGAAACTGATAGGAATCTGACTATAGCTACTCTACTTTCACTACCCAGGTAAACAGAAATTAACTCAGAAAAACAAGCAGAATAGTGAAAAGCAGATGAGATTATTAATATTCTTTCACTTAATTTCAGGTGATGGTGAGAGAACTGTTTGGGTTTATTTTAATTATATGATTTCTAGGAGAACAACATCCATTTAAGCCTGGGACAAGAAAGGTGGGAAGGCATTTTATATCAGTTCTAATAGGAAGGCAATCTGGAAAAATCAAGCCATCCGACCACTCCCTTCTTTCTCTTTAACTTCAATTCCCCCTAAGTCCAGTTAAATGCAGAGGGAAAGGCAGGCAGGCAAACCCCTTTCCATGGATTTGCATTGATGTAGCTGACTGGAACTCAGCAAACAATTCTGTTGGTGCACAAGAAGGAACAGAATCCAGCTAGCTCTGCAGGGCTGATAGGGATAAAGATCAGGAAATACTTATTTTAGTCCCTGAAGTCAGCAGAGCTCACTGAAAAAACACACAGGGAGCAGATCTGCAGTGTAAGGAGGAACCATTTTGACATGGTCACTCTTCATAACAGAGCTGCACAAAACTCTCACTGTGGCAGGATGGCTCTTACATCCCTAAAGCAGGGACTCTGGACTTATGCAAGTGGAGTCAGATGGACATCTCCCTCTCACCCCATGGCCATGTCCCCATGAACACTGTATTTGACAGGGCAACTTGGGACCAGAATGCTGATCTCTAAGCAGCTACTGGATGGGAGTGAGAAGCAACATAGGCGCACCTGCCTCCACTCCCGCCCCACCCAGGCTCAGAGCTTGTTCCTTGGAACTGTGACAGCTTAACTGTATCCATGGGAGGAAAGTCAAAAAAGTATCAATGTAACCAATGAGACAGTGGAAGTTCTGTACTTTGATCTCATTGATGATCTGAGAGGGGAACGGAGCATGGTGCTGGCAGTTGGGGGGACAACCTTTCCTCTCCCCCTGTGCGTCCTCACTGGGTAAGGAAGACCCCTGGACTCTCAACATCCGATTAAAGGTAGTTCTCACTTCTCTTTTGATCAGTGCTGTAAGGAACAAACAGGGCTTATTACATTCATATTTTTCTCACAAGGGACATGGAGAAAACTGTTTCCAGAAACCACAATATGGGGTGTTCCCTCAAAACTCTCTCCATTGAGTGGTGTCTCAGGACCAGAATGAGGAATGTGTTAGGTTTCCAACATGCCAGCCCTCTGAGCTCCTATTCCTTCTCGTAATCACAGGGTCCCGACCCCGGGCATGGGCAGAGTCAATGCTGCACCCATAGCTCTTCTCAGAAGTGTAGGTTAGTGGTAATACCTAACCCATCTTTTGAGCCTTCTATTAGAGGATCTGTGTGTCCTGTGAACATCAATTAAGCAGGAGATAAACTAGCATCACTATTAGGTAGTGTTTACACTAGAAAGCTGACCTGGTGCGTTGTGCCAGTTTACACATCAATGCTTTAGCATGGCTGCACTAGCCATCACATCAATTCATGTTCTGAGCCCAGCATCCACGTTAGTGTTGTTCTAAACCATTTTAGCGGCAACGCCCACTGGGTACCTATCCCATAGTTCTTGGCACAACTCCCAGAAGCAATGACTTCTGCGAGATTCTGAAATGCTACCAAGGCACGATGGGACAGTAGCTGGAGAACTATCTTTGAATAATTTCATTGCCATCAATGCTAGCAGTAAGCCAGTGCAGTCTGAAATGGTTCTGATTAAACTGGCGTTCTGCTGAAAGCAATTGCAATTTGAGTGGTACCTATTCTGCAGGCAAGCCCTAAGGAGGAGTAGTTGGTGTGGACACAAGGTATTTTAAAGGAAGGTGAAGGGACCAAGCAGATTTTAGCGCTGTAAATGTCTAGTGTGGACAAGACTTTAGCCCAAGTGACAGATTAGGAGGAAGCCTCCCATATTGTAGAACCTAGCACGCCCCAGACAGACTCCTGACCTCAGATCCTGAAGTGACCTAAATGCCAAAGTCTGAGAACTCAAAACCTTGTAACATGCACTTAGGGTTGGAAACCAGATGGGTGAGGACAGCAACCCCTTCCCCTGCTTCTAAACAGGTATGGATGGGCAGGACAAACCTTTGACTACAAGAAAACCAGGAAGAGCATGTACTTCATTACACTGGAAAGACCTCTCCGATCTTACAAAAGTCCCTGCCTTCAAGTCGGGAGCAGCCACAGTGCAGAGAGCTGAGGCCTACCTGTGATGTTGGTTGACAGCCAGGTGCAGGCCTTCTCAGTAGCCAATCCCACCGCAATGTCCTCTGCACTGTTCAAAACCTTTGGAATGGATAAGCAGCAGCGTTACAGTTACTGCCATTCACAGGACAGCCCTGCCGGGCAGGGAGAGACAAAGGAACAAACTCTCTAGGAAAAAGCCTTTATTTCAACATACATCGTGTTCAGAGTCAATATGTGCATCTCTTGATAAACTCAAATGGGACGAGGCTGCTGTCATGGAAACTGGGTTCTCAAAGGACCAAAAGGGTCCCTTTACACACATTCTCTATGTGAAGCCCATTGACTCAGACAGTATTTGGTGCTAAGATGTATTATATTAATGTATAATTAATGTAATATAAATTATGATTAATGAATCACATTAATAGTAACGGGAGTTAACTGCGAAGTCAAACGATAATGATGTGAACAACAGTTAACCACTATTTTGCTGCTGGATCATTTTGACAGAAATGCCCAGTTAACCGGGGCAGGCATGAGGCTCAGAGTGATTTTACACCCATGTGTCAGTAAATTTGACCATCCTATCACGGAGGAGTTTAAAAGTGGCAGCAATGGAGATACAGGGATACCGATCAGGACTGAAAGGCAAGGCCTTTAATAGACATGGTACCTACTGCTGCTGACGTCTCTTCTGGCAGCAGCACTCTCACAGCCTCAGGCCCTTTCAACCTGCAAAATCTGCAAAGAAAAAATGGCAAAGAAAATATATTGTTGTGTCAGCTAAAGCTCTAGGGCCGGGTTCTCAAACTTGATTGCACTGAGGCGCCCCCCCGGCCTTCTGACAACAAAAATTACTACACGACCCCTAGAGGAGGGACCGAAGCCTGAGCCTGCATGAGCCCCGCTGCCCTGGGTTGGGTGGCCAAAGCCAAAGCCCAAGGGCTTCAGTCTCAGGCAGCTGGGCTGTATCCCGAGTTTCGCCACCCAAGGCCGAAGCCCTCTGGCTTCGGCCCTAGCCCCAGCAAGTCTAAGCCAGCCCTGAGGTCCTGACCCACAGTTTGGGATCCACTGCTCTAGGGTGACAGTCAGAAACGTCCCTGCGGGGACTTCCACCTGCTGTTACATTTCACCACTTGATCATCATAGTGGATCCCACAACCAGACAGAACCAAGTCAGCAAAGTTTTAATTACAGGCTCCTGCCATAGGCAGTTGAGCTGTAACACCCAGGATTCCTTCCTTCCTCTCTCAAAAGAGGGGAAAATACAACGACTGGAGCTTAAGTCAGTTTAGAGCTGAAGGCGGCTAGGGTACACAGGACTGTATCCTCCTCAATTCCTTTCCAGGAACAGGAGGCATCTGAAGGGAAACTGAGCTGAGGTTACAAGGATGCAGCTAAACACACCAGCATGTCTAAAGCAGAGGTTGGGGGTTTTAAAAATACTGGTTTAATCTCAAAGCCTGCACATCATTAAGGACTCTACAATGAAAAGGAAGAGAAATGACTAATTTAAGTAGCTTCTCCTGCTTACTCTCTGCCTTTGTGGAGAGCCTGCGCCCCTTCCTCGTACAGCTGAGCACACACCTCGTCCAGCAGTTTGCTATGATTAGCATCCTCTTCCTTTACCTTATCCTGCAGCATGACCTCTGCCCTTTTGACCAGCTCTGCTACTAGCGTTGCCCTGTTACAAGCCAATGGGACAACAGAAAGAACAAGCCAGGAAATCAGTATATAGCCCTTATATCCAGCTTCCAGAGGGGCACCATTTTCCTTTAGATCACAGATGAAAAAACACTGAGATTAAAAACGCCATCACGTTATTTTATTAATCTAACCCCTCCCTCCCCCCCCCATGAGAGTGTCTTATCATCCCAGGCTCATTGGAACTCATTGCCACAGGATGTTGTTGAGGCCAAAAACAGTGAGATTCAAAAAGGGAGTGTAGGTTTCTATGGCTAACAGGAATATCCAGAGTTCTCAGTTATAGCTAACAAATTTTGGAAGGGCCTAAGCCAATCTCTAACTATTAGGGTTTACAATGAGACCCAACATGAGGGGTAGATTATCCCCCATCTGCCTACTGTGACGTGTCTTGAATCTTCCTCTGAAACATCTGGTGCTAGCCACTATCAGAGATATGACTCTAGGCTAGAAGGACTACAGGCCTGATCCAACATGGCAATTTTTATGTTTCCATGTTCACTCCAAAGTGACAAGGGATACACAGCTTTCCCCTGAAGATGCTCACAGAAACACCCTAAGACACTAAGCTCTTTTGAGAGCGCTAGAGCAGACAGGACTTCAGGCAGCCAGTCACCAGCACCCTGCCTAGACTAGCACTCAGATTAGTTTCCACCAGGAACTCACAGTACTGAACTCAACAGGCAACTGGACACCCAAACCCTTGGCCTCAGAGATTAAAACCCAACAGGCAAGCAGGGATTTTCAGAGGTGCCCAACCCAGCACTTACTTGATGTGCTTAACACAGTTGGATCCCACCCTCTCTGCCACAAATTCCACTGTTCTCCGCAGAGATGGAGGCTGGTTGTGGAAGAAGGCCTGCTCCAGCTCCTCCTGCTCGAGAGGAAGAACAAGTGCTACAAACAGACCAGGGCACTCCACACCAATCCTCCCCTTTGCACTACAGGAATAAACAGGCCCAGGGCACATTGGCTTTGTTGTATACTGTACACAGTAAAGGCACAAAACTTGTCTATACTAGAGCATTTTATGACCACAACCCCGGCACACCCTGTAAAATGCTCATGTCCTATCTTCCGCTCACCTTTTAGCCCAAAGCTTATTCCTTTTGACTTGTGAGAAACTGCAAAACAATTGACTGATAAAGGGGGAAAAAGAGAAAGGAAAAACATGGATAGCTCTGTCCATTCTGAGAGCAGCACCTTTTCACAGCAGACTGCAACTGGGAGCACTGTATGACAATGAGCCATTCCCAGGTGGTGTTACTTTATCCCCTTTAATTATAGGATGGACAACACTGTACCACACACAGAACTCTCATATGTCCTACCATGGTTATAGGGGAGTCAGAGCAGTGTAAAAAGAAAGTCAGAGGTACACGCCAGAAAGAAGAGGCAGGAAGAAAGACTGGGTATATAAGAATCAGCTGTGCGTTTGACAGGAAAGGCTTGTGTATTCAGGTTCTCTAGAATTTAGAGCCCACCCAGTATCAGTGCTGGAACAATTAACAAGCAGACAGTATATATAACTTATAACTATTAAGCAAGAGATTCTCTGCTGCCTATGCTTGTGTTGTCCCCCCCACATCCCCCCAACTATAGTTTTATGCTAACACTGTGCATCCTGCCCTCTTGTGAACACTCCCTCCCTTTGCATATCTGCTTTGAAAAGCCACTTCACCATGCTTTGAGCTATTTCATTAGGTGGAAACAGAGTGGATCCCTAACTTGTGCAAGGAGTCAGTACACAGCTCCTCAGGTTCTCTCTACCTGCAATTTCTGCTGTGTGACACAAGGTTTAGGTGCCAAGGACTCTGCAGCAGTTGGGGTTATTTTCCTTATAAAGCCACCATTCTTAGCTCCACTGCCAGCCACAAAGGAAGCCAGCAGCTTCCGTAGTTCACCTGTAAAGAGAAAAACAGGTGTGAAGAGTAGTCCCCACATATACAGTCCTGACAGTGGGTAACAGAGCCAGACGTGCAGAGAGAAATTAACTGAACCAGGTTCTGCAATAGCAAAGGAGACTAAGTTCGCGATCCGAGGAGAGGCCAGCGCAATCCCAATATCCCACACAGGGTGGTGAGGAAAGCAGGCCGCAAGCCTCTAACCTTGCAGGGCAGCAAGGTACCCCCAGAAGCTGCACTCCCAGCAGGGAGCAGGAAGGCAGCACACTGCTTCCCAACATTCAATCCTTTCAGAAGGATTAGGGAGTACTGACTCGGACAAGGTTTTCACGACAATCCCGCCCAGTCCTCCACAGACCGCCGGATGGAAAGTGGCAGCTCTGCAAGGGCCACCAGGGTTGTGGGCGAATCAAGGACCCTTGGCACTCTGGTGTGGTTACCAAGAGAATGCCGGAGGTGAGCTCAGTGCGGGGGATTTCAACCCTTCAAATTGTGATGCACATTTCTCATGTAAGAATCATTGCACTGACTGTACAGCCTTCCCTGCAGCCACATACACAGCAGTGTAGCCCCAGGAGGTAAAGCCTCCCCCTTTCATCTTCAAAGTCAGCGCTGGCCCTCCACAATGCTAAGGTGGGCACCTCCGTTGTATGAGTGCACAGCCACCAGGAGGCAGTCTCTCAAGGAAACAATGACTGAGGGTCACTAGCAATCCCGACAGCACAAGCTTGACAGTATATGATGTCAAGGTACAAAGGGATCCCTCCCCTCTGCCTTCAATAAGTGTCAGCCTAGAGACCAGGGTAGTGTCACAATCCAAACCCTTCCCGTTTAAACGCAGCATGGGGCAGCCTGGCACTCCCCCATTCAAGTCTGACTTTCCATGGATAGCAAGGCTCCCCCTCTCCTGTGAATCACTAACTCTACACAGCCAGAACAGTCAATCTGCAGCCTCCCTGTCCCCTGAGAGGTACTTCTATCAATTGTTGTTGGAATATCCATGACTTGGTCTTTTCATCAAGGTCAGAGTTATGATATTCAAGGTTGTGGGAAGGGGTAAGAAAGATGACCTGACTCATGGGACCAAAGAATGCTGGCACGAACATCAATACAATACTCACCAAGGAAGGGACAGCAGGTATAAAGTAACTGCTGATCCACCAAAGGCACAGAATCCTGGTAAAGGAAGAAAAAGAAGCTGAAGGACAGAACAGCTGCAAAAGGGCATCATCTTTAGAGGATTAGAAATCCCTTACGTATCACGCAGATGTCTCAGGGCACCTTACCCCCCCAACAGTGGAGCTAACCACAATGCAGATCAAGTGCTTCTGAAGAGAGACATGAACTCTGAACACCCACAGAGCTCATTCCTGCCCTCAAATGTGCAGTGAACAGTGCTGCATTTCAAAAAGATCTGCCATTGCTTGAGCTTTAGTCCTGATCCCTGTCAAAACCCCACTGAGAGTGGATGGCTGTAAAAAGGGATTAGGGACCCCTGTGGAGGCGTGCTGCCCTGACTGCTGCTGACTGGGGGAGGAGCCCAAACTAGGAGAAGGGTAAAGAATACACAACTATTAAAAATTAAAGCTCTACTACTGCTTCCATCCAGACTCACAGAATCAGTCTACTTGACTTTAGACTCTAACCTATGGAGTTACAGGACCACACATATCCCCACCGCCATATTATCACCTGGCACAGCCAAGCAGGGTGGGGATCAAGGGAGGGCCTAGCATCCCATCACTGCAGGCAGTGTATATTGTACATATTTAGGAAAGGCTGCAATGGAGTTCTGCATCTCCCTTCTGCCACTGGAGGTGCGACTGGCACATACTGCACGGTAACAAGATACTCTCATACAGTGGTGAGACAGGCTGGAGGCTCCCACAGACAGCAAGGGAGGTGGGATCTGAAAACTGCCTATTTGTTGGCTTGAATTATTTTTTATCCTCTGAAGTGGTTTTGGTTCAGGTGCTAATTACCCTTTGCCAGGCCAGGTGGATTGTAGGGAAGCCCAATACAGCAGACTTCTTTAAAAAAAGATCTGAGTCACCTATTTCTGGTTTCTGTTCTGTCATCACTCCTAGCACCTGGGACAGGCTGTAACTCTCACACAGACACTGCACTGTGGATAGCCTATCAACAGTAGATCAGAGTCTGTAAATAAACATGCTTGTGTGTCCTAGAAAGGCCTCATCTCCTTGGCAAAGCACCCCCAGTTCATACTGTCCATGCTTTCTCCAGTTTAGAGTTATATTGGCAGTTTACCAAAAGCCCTGGGGGGTAATTTGCATAAAACAAGCTGATTGCAGCTGCCTGTGTTTTTCATATTGAAGTCCAGCCCATGGAGACTACAGGTCCCAATAATAAAATGCAATCTGACCAGTTGGACAAGTTGAAGCATTGCCTGCTGGAGCCTATAGTGTCTTTGTTTGACACATTTGCACTGAAGATAAGCCATTAAACACAATGCTGAAGTCCACAGGCTGCACTTGGCCTGCAGGTCACCCATGCCTCAGTCAGTCAATCAGCAGCAAATATTAAAGCAGCTACTTTTACACAAACTTACCAAAGCCTGAGCAGATGTCATAGTGTCCCTCATCAACCCCTCCTGTTTGATTTCACTGGTGAAGAACAACTCCTCTGGGACTGAGGGGACCTGGAACACAAACACTCAATAGTTGCCATGCACCGGCAATCAGTGAGTGAAATACAGTCCCAGCTACAGGGGTGGGACAGTCTTTCAATGTTCTAAAAAAATATATCCTGCCACTAAATCTTCCATACTCTGCCAGACCCACCACGCCACAGGTAGCTTCTTTCTATAAGTCAAGAGTTTATTACCCTACATTTCACATATCCCAACCTCCCACCGAAAATCTTTCATATCCCTCACCAAGCTTCAGGGGTCTCTCACTCCCACTAAAATAGGCATTATTCTCCCAGCTGAGGACAGAATGGGACTCCCTTTGGAGTCTCAATGCCATTTCTTAATCAGCTGGACAAGTTCTCTGTTGATTAATACAAAACACTGCCACCTCCCCAGAGCATTCAGCACACGTGCAAGACAATTTCCAATTTCAGTGGGAACTAATGTGTGCACTTGTAACAGACAAAGCCCTTTGCTCTTGAGGAAAAGTGCTATATGGTTTAATGAAGATGAGATCTATAGAAATAAACTAGGGAATTATACAGGAGTGTCTTCCATATCACATCACACGATCCACTGTCTACAGCCAAGCCCTAAGATACAACCGAATTTGCTCCAACCCCTCAGACAGAGGCAAACACATACAAGATCTTTATCAAGCATTCTTAAAACTACAATACCCACCTGGGGAAGCGAGGAAACAGATTGACAGAGCGAGACGGGTACCCCAAAATCACCTATTACAGGACAGGCCCAACAAGGAAAATAACAGAACACCACTGGCCATCACATATAGCCCCCAGCTAAAACCTCTCGAACGCATTATCAATGATCTACAATCTATCCTGGAAAACGATCCCTCACTCTCACAGACCTTGGGAGGCAGGCCAGTCGTCACTTACAGACAACCCCCCAACCTGAAGCAAATACTCACCAGCAACTACAAACCACACCACAGAAACACCAACCCAGGAACCAATCCCTGTAGCAAACCTCATTGCCTACTCTGTCCCCATATCTACTCTGGCAACACCATCAGAGGACCCAACCACATCAACCATCAAGGGCTCATTCACCTGTACGTGTACTAATGTTATATATGCCATCATGTGCCAGCAATGCCCCTCTGCCAGGTACACTGGCCAAACCGGACAGTCTCTACGTAAAAGAATAAATGGACACAAATCAGACATCAGGAAGGGTAAAATACAAAACCAGTAGGTGAACACTTCAATCTCCCTGGTCATTCTAACACAGATTTAAAAGTCACTATTCTTGAACAAAAAAACTTCAGAAACAAACTTCAAAGAGAAACAGCAGAACTAAAATTCATTTGCAAATTTAACACCATTAATTCGGCTTGAATAGGGACTGGGAGTGGCTGGTTCATTACAGAAGCAGCTTTGCCTCTCCTGGAATTGACACCTCCTCATCTATTATTGGGAGTGGACTACATCCACCCTGATTGAATTGGCCCCGTCAACACTGATTCTCCACTTGTGAGGTACTCCCTTCTCTTCATGTGTCATTATATGCCTGCATCTGTAACTTTCACTCCATGCATCTGAAGAAGTGAGGATTTTTACCCACAAAAGCTTATGCCCAAATAAAACTGTTAGTCTTTAAGGTACCACCGGACTCCTTGTTGTTTTTACACGAGTGTTAAACTCTCTACAGAAAGGATCTCATGTTTATTTTAGCTCACTTTATCTCATTTTCAATTGTTTTCTATTAACTTCTATCACACTTTTCCTCCAGCCACTTACATTTCCAGCTACTGTACCTGAAAAAGCCAGCCCAGCAGTGCAAGTATCAGTAGCTTGTTTAGGAAACTCATCTCCTTATCTTCAGAAAGAACCAGGCATCTGCCATGGAGAAAGGGCAGTAGAAGAGACCATTAAAACTCAGCTGCATTAATAAAAAAATATTCTCACTATACTATAACTTGTCTCCATGCTCTCCATTTCCTTGACCTGTTCCCTGCCTTGTCTACCTTAAAGCTCAGGCTCTTTTGAGCAGGGAAGGTGTCTTAGCTTGTGCATGAGGAGGTGGGGGTGTATAAAGTGCATTGTACATTTGGTCTGCGGCAGACAGTTTGGTGACCTGAGGACATGCTACAAATCCCATCTCTTTGCACTGTTTTTTATGGAGGGGAGAAGAATTGAGAATATTTGGGCAGTGGGGAACTTTGCAGAGGGACTTAAGTTTATATTTTGCAGCTACACACGGCTTGAAGACACATGGGAAGTTGTATATATTTGGTCAAACTCTGTATTTTAATCAAGTATCAAAGGTTCCCAGAGCTTGTGATGGACTCCTCTTAACATAGTATAAAATCAAAAGAAATACAAGTGATTTACAGCTGTAACAGGGACAGAAGAATTAAGCGATTTTTATAATGGTCCCACCTGAGGGCAAGCATGCAGCCTCACAGCCACCATTTTGGAAGAAGAGTGGGACGTGATTATCATTGCAAAGAAATGTTCTCAAGCAGGTGCAGGCATCCTTGCTCAGTCTCTCACCTGTACAGCTGCAGCAAGAGGGAAAATACCCTCCCGTAGTAGTCAAGGAATGGAGCAAAATGGTCCACAAGGGAGAGGAACTCTACAACCCAAGGAACGGTAAGGATAGTACGTCGGTTCAAGATAGATCGTCTCAGGAGCTTCAATACATCCAGTACAGGCAGGGTCTTGATGGGGAACACACATTAAGTCAACTTAAAGTAGTCTGAAGCTAACTTTTCACACTTACTTTAAAAAGAAAAATCCACATCTACCTTATGGTTTTTCTTTCCATGATTTAACTTTTTGTACAATTAAGTGGTAACAAAATGGCTAGGGTTTATATCTCTGTAACTTCCAGTCACTGGAGATCTATATAAATTAAATATCCTGCTAGTAATAGCTAATGGAGATCCCACTGTAGCTTTGAGAAGATGGTCTTCTGGCTAGAACCCTGACCCGGTATCAGGAGATCTGGGTTCAATTCTTCCAGACAATAAAAGGCAATTTGAATCTGGTTTGACATATTAGTGGAAGTATTTAGCAGAGGGCTGAGACACTCCTGAAAGTGTTTCTGGCAGCAGAACCTGACACAATGCAAAGGAAGTCTTTCCAGTGTATTCAGGTCTTCGATACAATGGCCATGATTCAACAGCATCAAGAAGTTCAGCACTGCACCACTTACTAACACCTCCCTCTTTCACACGCTCTTCTTCACCCAACAGGACACACGCGTAGGAGACAGGGCACAGCACAGTGTGGAATGTCATTTTGGAGTCTGTTCCACCTCTTGAAATGATGCTGCCAGAGGCAGCAGAGAAATATCTGCCTCATCTGGGGCAAAGGAAACTTACTTGCCAAGCAAAAGCACAGACTGGTTCTCCAGCAGGTTACTTACTTGGTTCCTTAATGCCACTGCAGACTCCTGCAAGTCTCTGCTTGGTGGTTCCACTGTTTGGTATGGCAGGAAAACAAGAAATCCTAGAAATTTTGCCAGGAGCCGGAGAGTCATCAGGGCTGCAGTGAAACGCTTTTTTTCATCCTGAAATGGAGAGAAGGAAAACTGGTCAGGGACAACACCACACCAAACTGGGAGGCAGTTATCTACCAGAGTTCTTTTCTTCCTGCATAGGAAATGCCTCCCAGCTTCATCCTCCCCACCACTCTCTGAAAAACTTTCCCCCCTACAACACAGAGAAGGGCACTCTGCAATATTCAAGTCTCCTTCAAAAGCGGAGTTCAGCAATCAAGTGTTTACAGGACCTGGCCCTTCTCTTCAAAGCCCTGCATGGACAGAGGCTGAGCTATGTGACCTCATGTCTCTCTACTTTTCTCCATGGTAGATGGGTTCCACAAAAACGTTTCCACTGACAGAGTCCAGGTTTCAGTTTAAGAGCGTTTTCAGCAGAGGACCCTCAATTGTGAAGCTCACTACTACAAGAGATGAACCTGAGCCCACCTCTTCCAGCCTTCAAAGTCTCACCTCTTCCAGCAGGCATTCCCTTAATCACATTGCAATACAGCCCCAGAAACATGCTCTGGGGACATGCCACTTAGACCTACAAAAGCAGCTTAGAATTGAGTGCAAGTAGAGCCCTGGCTCCTCCTCCAGAGAGACAAGTGCAGTACATTTAATCAGTATAAATGTAACTAGATATTGTGGTGATGGGTACATTTAAATTACATACATAAATGGCTGTACACAGCTCCTGTCTTCACTGTTGCACTGGCTACTCAGGGGATAGTCCCATTACTGCCATAAGCAACAAATGAATCCAAGATCTTTTTCTTAAAAAAAGAAAGAAAACAAGAAGCTGCTCAAACAGTCATACTTCCATATTACTCATCTTAACCTGATATTCCTGCACTCCTCCATCTCTGGCAATGAAGCAAGAGCAATCAGCACATAGCCAACATCAGCTGAGTAGCAGCTGCATATCTCTGAGAATTGAGAGAGCCGTTTCGTTCTGAAAAGTAACTTGGTGAAGTACTCCTGTTCTTCTTTTTGCGGATACAGACTAACACGGCTGTTACTCTGAAACTTGGTGAAGATGGCAGCCTGGGGTCCTACGTGTATTCTGTCTCAGTGACTCCAGACTGTTTGCTCATCACAGAAGCTGCCGGCACCACAAACACACCCTGGGATCTCAGCTAAACTAAATTTGTGGCTTGTGCAACATGATCAAAGATCCTGCTGGCCATATTCTGCCCTGTTAGACCTGTGCAACCCTCAGGATTTTAGTGGAGTTGCACAGGTATAACTAGGCAAAATTTGAGAACAATGGGATTGCATAGTTAGCCTTACAAACATAGGTATGCTAGCTCTACAGGGTTAACATGATTTTTTTTTAAATGTTAAAAGTTACTTTATTTGTACTGCAGTCAGACCATCACTCAACACACAGTGAACAGACCTGCTAAGACGTCTTTTAAAACACAAAACTTGACCCTTTTCAGAATAGAACCACATTTTAAGAGTTGCTAAACATCAAAAGGTGCCATAGTTTGCATAGGTACACCTGTGACCATAACTGAGCACATGTAAATGGTAGCAGGATAGAAAGGCAAAGTTAAAGTGACTACTGGAACCTTAGGGGAGAATTTCTTATCTTCCAAACATACTGATGTAACTTAAAAAAATATTCTAAAATACTATTTAAAGAGGATAATAATTGCAACTATAACTGAATTTTAAACAAGTCTTATTATTATTTATATCACTGTAGCAACTAGGAAACCCTTGTCATGAACCAGCTCTTAGACTGATCCAATGAACAAGTTCTTAGTAGGTGTCTGGAACATATTACTTACCTGTTCATCCATATCTGCCTCCCCATCACTAGGTTCATGCTCTACCAAAGTAAGGCCATCCAGCTCGAGTATCTTTAGACACAGGCTATCCATCAGGTGCTGGTTGAACTGGTAGCTTCAGCAAAAGATGAAAGTCAGACTGAAAATGGCAGTGGAATCTCAACTAACATTTAAGCCTTAATCACTGAAGTGGGGGACGGGCTGATACAAAACATCAATTCGTTTAAGGGAGGAACTCCAAGTGCATTGTGTGGCCAAGAATAGCACTGTCTAACAGCCAGACAGAGCCTGGGCAGACTCCATACAAGTCTCGCCACACAGCTCTGTCAGTGCACTAACCAACCTCAACATTGACTAACCACCTTTTCCATTCTAATCTTGGGCCTCTCTGGAACAGAGACTCCCCTTATTCTCCGACAGCGTGCTAGTTCTAATGCTGTGGCTAAACATTTACAGATGAGACTGTGAGAGCCCTAAACTCATTTCAGTTGCAGTCTAAGGGAGATCTGAATCTATGCTGTGGAACATGAAAGGCTAACCATAGAACAGCCCCATACTCCATGGCAGGGCACTGACCACCACCCTGTAAGGAACACTTCAGCTGTGCAGAGCTCCTGCTGTTCGCTGTTGCATCACCTCGTGGTATTAGGGAACCATGACCCCCCTCTGGCAAGACATTCAGTTTGATTCTGTAGTAAGCTAACTAGGAACTAGCCTGATGTAGCTCTTAGGAGGGGAAGATGGATTGTGCCAGTGGATACAAGAGCAACTTGGTAACTACACCAGCCAGGAGTACTTAATGGACAGTGCAAATGGCAACCTTCTTCAGAGTTTGAAAACGTCCCCACTTGGGCTCCACTGTCCCAAACAGCTGGAGTTCCAAGACCAGTTTCTGAGTTGACTCCCCAACTGCAGCACAAACCAGTGGTATTAGCCAACCACCATCCAAACTTAGCCGAGGCATAAGCAGTGATATGCAGCTAACCTTCCTGCACTGAGAATGAAGTCCCTGAAGAACTGCTGGCACCCTGGGAAGGCAGGGGGCGGGCAGGGCCCTCTGATGCTCTGAGGAACGACAAATCTCTCCTGTAGCCTCTTCAGCCGGCTCAGGTTATCGGAACCCAGCATATTAAGGACATCCTGGTCTGGGGTATCTCCCCAACTTGTGCCACCACCAATAGGACCTTTACACATCTTCAGGAGGGGGAAAAAGGAGGGAGATGGGAAATTTATAAGATTTTCTTTTATCTTGGATATTTTGCTCCACCCACACTCTGCCCCATAAAAAGACTTTTGGTGTAGGAGCTTTCTAACCAATGCAAGGAATTGGATGTGGCTCCCTGTAGAGCCCATGAATGCTACCTCCTTCAGCCAATCAAGGGAGGGGAGAACATATGGAAAAGCGTACAAGGCCAACAGATGCTACCCTCCCAGCCGAGTAGTCTCAGGAATGGAATCCAGATCCCACACATTGACACTAGGACCATAGGCTGCTGGGCCAGCCTGCCTTCCTGTTACACAGAGAATATAAATGCCCTGGATAACTGTACAACCGGCATGAACCAGAGTTCAGTCTTCCACGGTTTAGCCCACCGCTCAGGGATCAGGACTATTTAAAACTGTGCTATTTCTCACTGTCATCTACTGCATGTTCCTGGACCAGACTCTGTGGGGCTCCCCAGTGCTTCACAGATTTTAAGTATTACTTGCAGTAGCTCATCCACACAGAGAGCTACAGCTCAGCACTCAAAGGAAGAGGTCTTCAAGCCCTCAGAACTAATCAGGTACCTAGGCAACTCAAGGATGCAACTTTAAATCCTGGCACCACACTGAGACGTAAACTCCTTAAAATACGGTATGACGAGGTTAACATTTATTGCATCTCAATAATTCTAAACTGAACCTGCTCAAGTTTACAAAGGAAAATAATTTTACAACTGCCAACCCTGTAAACTCACCCTGGGCTCTAAGAGTCAAGTTAGATTCCTTCCTGCTCAGGTATCACAAATCACACAGGGCCAGCAGGCCAAGTCCTGGTCAGTTACACTCATACCTCATTGCAGACAAAACATTTTCAACTTAAGTCTTCAGTTACACCTATGAAACCCTACGGTCTTCAATAGGAATGCAAAGATGTAACTGAGGAAGAAATCTGGCCTTGCAATTGGAACTTGTTAACTAACACCTTTTTTGATGACCCCAGTCTCTTAGCTATGATGCAAGGCTAACAGAAGTAGAGAGCAGTAAAACCGTATTTTGCTCACTAAAGTCAGCAGATGACAACTGTGGAGACACAGGGAGCACATTTGCAGAATAAGAAGATAACATTTTTACACAGTCTCTTTTCAGATTAGAAATACACTTAAAAGGTGGGATTTTTCAAAGGTGACTAAGGGAGTTAGGTGCCCAACTTGCAAGTTGGGCACCTAATTCCCTTAGTCTCCTTTGAAAATCCCAACCTAAAGGGCCATTGATCTCAAAATATGCATTGCTTGTAGTTTCAAGTACTACACCTGACCAAGCCTCTGACAATTTTTTGTGGTTTAGATTTTTTTTTTTTTAAATATCTCTCTTTACAGTATTGTGTGAAAGGAGCCCCCTTCTCCCCCCCACAAACAAGGGAAACTGACCAACTATACAGGATCAGCAATGGAAATGATTACACACAAAGCAAACGAGTAGAAAATTCTCTCTCTCACAGTGATCTCACACATTACTTGGAACAATAGCAGGGAAAAAATTTAGATAGAATAACAATAATGCTTCAAACAGCATCGAGTCTTCTTCTGGGCATAAATAAACCAAAATCAGGGGCCATCATATCCAGACCAGGATCCAGCAGCAACAATTAATTCCACTGAGAAACACAACAAACATAACCGGGCAAGTCTGAATCAGATACACATCAACGTCTAAACATTTTTTTAAAATTTCCAAATGTGTGAATTTTTATTGCTGGTAAAATGTGCCAGGTGAACAGCTATCAAGACTAAAGCCCTCTGTAGTCACAGCTCCATACACAGCCCTATTAGTGTGCCACAAACCTGACAGAGGAATCTCCTCTAAGGTAGAACAGATTAAGTTATCCACTCTCCATCAATTAATTCCCTGGCATATTTGTCCACTGTGGTATGGATACATGTCCATTAAGAACTGTACTGGGAACAAACTTATTTTACACAGCCCATTCTACAGTCATTAGATAACGGCAGCTTCCTACCGATCTATGCTGGATTTGAACTGATAAAATTATCCTGGTGAGATATCCATTTTCCCCACCCCCTCAAATAATTCCATTCACTCAGGAAAGGGTTCAATTACAGGAAAAAGTATGTGTACATATGTATAAATACTAGGTTACATTTTGCTATAGCTTAGCAAAATTGCTCTGTTTATGGAAAATACAATAAAATTATTTACCTGGATAAGCTGTTTCTGAAAGAGCCTGGCAAAGTGGCTGTGATTATAGGCTGCTGTGAGGTGATTCATCATAGCCCTGGGAAACAAAACAAACTGCTAAAACCATAAAGAGCCAATCAAAACAGAGTCTACATACAGCTATAGCAGAAGGACAATGTGATTTCTTTAAAAAACAATGCCTTCAAATGCTATATAAATAAGAAAACAAGGAAAGAAGAAGTGGAATGAATCTGTAAATTCAAGGGTCGTACCCTACGACTGGAGAATTGCTAATATAGTTCCTATTTTTAAGAAAGAGGAAAAAAGTGATCCACGAAACTACAGGTCTCTTAGTTTGCCCTCAAATGTATGCAAGGTCTTGGAACAAATTTTGAAAGAGAAAGTAGTTAAGGACATAGAGGTGAACAGTAATCGGGATAAAACACAACATGGTTTTTATACAAAAGGTGGATCATGCCAGACCAACCTGATCTTCTTCGAGAAGATAACAGATTTTTCAGACAAAGGAAATGCAGTAGATCTAATCTACTTGGATTTCAGTATAGCATCTGATACAGTTCCAGATGGGAAATTATTGGTTAAATCAGAGACAATGAGGCTTAATACGGAACTGAAAGATGGATATGGAACTGGTTAAAGGGAAGACTACAAAGTGTCATATTGAATGGTGAACCATGAGGCTGAAGGGATGTTACTAGTGGAGTTCCTCAGGGATAAGTCTTGGGACCAATCTTATTTAACAGTTTTATTACTGATGTTGGCACAAAAAATGAGTGTGCACTAATAAAATTTGCAGATGACACAAAGTTGGGAGGTGTTGCCAATACAGAGGAGGATCAGAATATCATACCAGAAGATCTGGATGACCTTGTAAAATGGAGTAATAAAAATGGAATGAAATTTAATAGTGCAAAGTCATGCATTTAGGGACTAACAACAAGAATTTTTGCTGTAAGAGGGGGACTAATCAGTCAGAAGCAACAGAGGAGGAGAAAGACCTGGGTGTATTAGTTGGTCACTGGATGACTATGACAATGTGATGTGGCGTGAAAAGGCGAATGCGGTCCTAGGATGTATCAGGAGAGGTATTTCCAGTAGAGGCAGGGAAATGTCAGTACGATTATACAAGGCTCTTGTGAGACCTCATCAGAGTACTGTGTGCAGTTCTGTTCTCCCATGTTTAAGAAAGATGAATTCAAACTGGAAGAGGTGCAGAGAAGGGCTACTACAATGATCAGAGGAAGGGAAAACCTACCTTTTGAGAGGAGACTCAAAGAGCTTGACTTGTTTAGCCTAACAAAAAGAAGGTTGAGGGGAGATATGGTTGCTCTCTATAAATCTGTCAGAGGGATAAATACCAGGGAGGGAGAGGAGTTATTTAAGTTAAGTGCTAGTGCAGACACAAGAACAATGAATATAAACTGGCCATCAATAAGTTTAGGCTCAAAATTAGGCAAAGATTTAATCCCCAATGGCTGGAGATGGGAAACTAAATGGGGAGGACTCTGAGTTATTACAGAGAATTCTTTCCCAGGTGTCTGGTTGGTGGGTCTTGCCTACATGCTCAGGGTCTAACTGATCACCATATTTGGGGTTGGGAAGGAATTTTCCCCTGGGTCAGATTGGCAGAGACCCTGGGGTGGGGGGGTGTTGCCTTCCTCTGCAGCATGGGGCAGGGGTCACTTAAGGTGTAAACGGTGAATTCTCTGTAACTTGAAGTCTTTAAGCCATGATTTAAAGACATCAGTAACTCAGCCAGAGGTTAGGGGTCTATTTCAGAAGTGGGTGGGTGAAGTTCTGTCACCTGCCATGTGCAGGAGGTCAGTAAGACTAGATGATCACAATGGTCCCTTCTGAACTTAAAGTCTATGAGTCTATTTTGCTCCAAAACATGAGACTGTAAAACAATATCTTCTTTATAATTAGCTCTGTGCCTTCTGTACATCTACTGGCTTCAGGGACAAAAATAAGTTTTTACTGGATTTCCTATTAGCAAACCAGAGCTGCAGCACCAGTCTCCTACCTGATCCTGTTGCCCAGAACTCTTTCAAAGTCCCAGCCTGGTTTTTCATGGTTATCTTCCCACTCGCGCAACAATTCATAAAAGATGTCCCTATTGAACAAAAAATGCAAACAGGTCAAGTCCTGGGCCTTCAGCATCTGAACCAGTAGCCACTGACGCCCAGCCAACAGTTCAAAGATATCCCCTAATTGAATACACTCCAAACTGAATAAAAGTCACATCTCCAAAGCCTCATGTATCCTACCACTTTGCTGCAGTGACCATCACCACTGAGATTGTCAGTTTCAATCTGCAGCCCACCACTGACAGGTGCTCTGCCTGAGCTCAGGCATCATGACCAAAACACCCATCCCATTATTAGACAGAGTATTTTTTTTTGGGGGGGGGGGGGGGGGGGGGAAGAGAGATATCCTATCTCATAGAACTGGAAGGGACCCCGAAAGGTCACAGAGTCCAACCCCCCTGCCTTCACTAGCAGGACCAAGTACTGATTTTGCCCCAGATCCCTAAGTGGCCCCCTCAAGGACTGAACTCATAAGGTAAGGGTCAGATAAGCAGATGAACCTGTGTGGTGGATCCCCCAATGAAGCAAAGAGAATAGGAACCACATGAAATTACTTCTACGTGAAAAAGAGAACAAGTTGAGAGGAGACAAGTCGAGAGGAGACGCTCCCCTACTCTCCCACCACAAAATAGAAAAGAGACAGAAGGAGTAGCTCCAAAGGCTGAGCTGAACC
This sequence comes from Malaclemys terrapin pileata, assembly GCF_027887155.1. Taxonomy (NCBI): domain Eukaryota; kingdom Metazoa; phylum Chordata; order Testudines; family Emydidae; genus Malaclemys; species Malaclemys terrapin. The sequence goes on along the minus strand of NC_071508.1, from coordinate 90,131,665 downwards.
AGCACTGCGTTGTGCTGTACTTCCATGTCAACAACTTCTGCAGAATTTAGACTTCCATTGTTTAAAGAGATTAAGTCCTTACTCCCTGTAAATAGTAAAGGCCTGTGTTTTTAGAGCAAAACATCCCTAAGACTATCCCCACTATGCTGTATATATACACACAGTATAGCTGGAGGTTATGGCATCCAATTATTCACGACCATGGATAGAACATACCCCACACACACTAAAACTGGAGGACATTTACCTTTGCTTCTTAAATATATGAAAAGCCCTGTCACTTGGAAAGTTAGAACGATTGTCCGTTTCTGGCTGGAAAGAAACGGACTGGACAGACGAAGGCAGCAGGAGGGACACCTATTGAACATATAACAGAGTCCATTAGTATAATGCAATTCTCTCATTTGACACATAGCCTAACAGTTGGAAGGGTAAAAAGAAATGAACGTGAACTTAGGTATTACCACATTCAAGCTGTTCAGACACTACCCATTTCCTAACCATTAATGAGTAACTGCTGGTCAGCACTAGTGCAGAAAAGGCACAGACACAGTCACTCAGTAGGATGGTAAGGGGGCATCTCCTATCACTTTTGAGGAACTCTCCTGAGACCAGGAGAACAGAGCTAGCAGGCACTTGCGCTGGGGAAAGAGCCCTGTGCAATCATTTAATGCACATCAGCTCAACACAGGGATTCTGAGAAGGTGAGAGTAACAGCTGGTGATTCCTATGTCATCATCTCTCCTCCCCTCTTCTGAAAGAGAGAGAATCCCTTCAATCAGTAAAACAGCTTCATCACAGCTGCTACCTCTATTTATACGGCCCTCATCATATAAACATTTTACAATCATCAGTTGATTTTATCCCCACAACACTGCTTTCAGGCAGGGAAGTACAACCCCATATTCTAATTTTTTTAAAACAGATTGGGGACTGAGGCACAGAGTAGATTAAGTGTTTTGCCCAAAACAACAGAGAAAGTTTGTAGCTGAGCTGTGAAATGAACCCAAGCCTCCTGAGTCGCAGCCCAGTGCCATGTCCATTAGGCCATCCTTCCTTCCTCCAGACTCACCGCAGGGAAAAGGGTAAGAGTGAAATCCTGGCCCCACTGAATTCACTGGGAGTTTGGCCACAGACTTCAATGGAGTCAGGATTTCACCCTAATTGGAATACAAGTTAAAGGAATCCCCAGCTACAGGTCACTGGCCCTAGCAATGCACAGGCTCAATCTGGACAGGAAAGGGTGGTTTTAACATAGTCTCCAAATAAATTGAAAAAATGAAGCCCCAGAGCAGGATGAACAGGGTTTGATATCAGAACCATCAAACTCGCTGCGGCCAGGGAGAGATAGGCAAGCATATTACTGGCAACCCCTTGGAATTTCATACATTCAACTTTCTAAGGACTATTCATTTTTTACCTTGGCTGTGCTGCTTTCATAAGCTTTCATAAGCCTTGCATGCAAGCCAGGGGAAAAGGATGCAATCCGCTCATTCTCAGCCAAAAGTTTCAATGTCCCCTTTTCTAAACGAGAAATAATTCTGCAAAAAGAACACACGTGGAACACAACATTGAGAGAGTAAATCTAAATAAAGTGTACATTTATTTTTTACAAAAAACATGCAGGTTTAACCACTAGCCACTTGGGATCCAGATCCCACTAGCATCAACAGGACACACTGCAAATGCCATAGTAGCATGGAGGTGACATGAAGGAAAAAGTCCACTGAGTTTTTTCTGTTGTGGTGGCATCTGAAGCAAAACACCAGTCTCACGAAATTCCAACTGCATTTTGGATGTGTTACCTCATAACCTACCATTTCCCTGTGAGGACACTTATACGGAAGCATAATGGTGTAGAGGCCACCACAAAGAAAGGTCCTAGTTTTCTAATTCAATCAAGTCATTAACTCAGTGCGTGACTTTGCACAAATTACTCAATACCATGCCCCTAAAATGACCTCAGTGAAATCCCGATGCACGCTCTCTCGCCCTCTCACACAACCACCTACACACAAAGAAAGAGAAAGGTTCAACTTACTCAAACTGACAATCCAAGACCTGCACAGCAAAATAAACACAGTTGTGTACATTTCGAAAATGCTGCCGCTGTACTGCATCTGAAAACAAACAGCATTTAACAACAATTGGGGAAAATTCAGAAGCTAAATAGAAAAATCTAATGCAATTAATTAAGAGGGATGTAGGAATTACCAAACCCAGTCACATCATTGGTCCATCAAGACCAGCATCCTCCTTCCATCAGTGCCCATTACCTGACATGTGGGGAGAGGGATAGCTCAGTGGTTTGAGCATTGGCCTACTAAACCCAGGGTTGAGAGTTTAATCCTTGAGGGGGCCATTTAGGGATCTGGGGCAAAAATCTGTATGGGGATTGGTCCTGCTTTGAGCAGGGGGTTGGACTAGATGACCTCCTGAGGTCCCTTCCAACCCGGATATTCTATGATTCTATGAAGGCAAAACACCCCATTCTAACATAGTTGGCCAATTGTGCAATGTTGCATGAGAGGGGAGGATTCTTCCTGATCTCTGTGGCAATTATCTGGAGCCTGCCCTGAAGCCTGATATTTGATTGCCATTATTCTGTGCAGATCTGGTCACCTCATCTCAAAAAAGATAACTGGAATTGGAAAAGGTACAGAAAAAGGCAACAAAAATGATTAGGGGTATGAAATGGCTTCCATATGAGGAGAGATTAATAAAACTGCGACTTTTCAGCTTTGAAAAGAGACAACTAAGCAGGGATATGATAGAGGTCTATAAAATCATGGCTGGTGTGGAGAAAGTAAATGAAGTGTTATTTACTCTTTCACATAACACAAGAATTAGGGGTCACCAAATGAAACTGATAGGTAGCAGGTTTAAAACGAACAAAAGGAAGTATTTCTTCATACAACGCAATCAACCTGTGGAACTCTTTGCCAGAGGATGTTGTTAAGGCCAAGACTATAGCAGGGCTCAAAAAAGAACTAGATAAGTTCATGGAGGATAGGTCCATCAATGGCTATTAGCCAGGATTGGCAGGGATGCAAAACCGTACTCTGAAGTGTCCTTAGCCTTTGTTTGCTGGGAATGGGCAACAGGGGATGGATCACCTGAAGCACCTGGCATTGGCCACTGTTGGAAGACAGGATACTGGGCTAGATGGACCATGGTCTGACTCAGTTTGACCGTTATTTTAATCGGTATAACTACCAGCGTTCTTGCTGGACAAAATTATCCACCTTTTCTAGTTAGCAGTGGGCAATCAACTAGATCAGAGTTCATGTTAACTCCTTAAATCTCAGCCTTGGACAAGAGGCTGCTTCTCTCTTAAGGGTCAATCCTGGAAGTAATGGAATTTCCACTGATGTCAATGGGAGTTAGACATGCATGGAGTGAGCCCTTACAAGACAGATGTGGACTCCTGGGACAGCATCAATGGGATTCTATCCATCCCCTCCTTGACGAAACAATCAATCCAAACTGATTTGGAACAGGATGAACATATTGGCAGCACTATGTCCACAGACTGCCAGCTGTGGGCCAAAACATCAAGCAAATAAACCAATTATTAGACTCCTCCAGACAGTGGCTGCGGTGCACTGTGCTACCGAAGTCAAGACCAGCCGGAGTCCTTCAGATCTGTAGGTGACAGAACAGTAAGAGCAGCCAAAAATGGAGCCTTTTCCTAACAGACAACAGGAGCTATTCTCAGCTAGAAGTCACTCTTTGCACACCTTACCCAAAAATCCATCTGACGACTAACTTAGTGTAAGGTCTAAATCTGCCAAAAAACTGTGTACAATTCCCACTGATGGGAACTGCACACGTGTCCCTAGGCAAAATTAGACCTTAAACTTACAATGGTCTTTCTGGGTTTGAAGGAAATGATGGGAGGAGGAAATCTGGTGAATCACTCTTCTCTCTGAAAATTCGTTTTAGCAGGTAAATATGGAGTTCTTAGAAAATAGCAGTGAGCTACCATAACCTGGTTTTCAATAGCCTACTAGATTATAAAACACCCATTCATTCCAAATGTCAAAGTAATTTGGTGGCCTGGTCTATAAGTTTCAGGCTAAATACCCCTGTCACTCCATAGTGGAACATCCCCCTCATATCAACAGGAGGGTTATACTAGATCAAGGGTAGACACTGGTCTTTTTGTAGTAACTAAGCTTTTAGGGTTCTTTATTTGTTCACTACCTGAATGCCATATTCCATACCACTCACTGAGATATGCTAATTCACTTAATGCAGGCCTCAGAAGTCTTCAGTGTAATGACTTTTGGTCAATAAATCCCTGAAGCTGGATTTGAACCCCTTGAATCAGAGGTGATATGCTCTGTATCCCATAACCAGGCCTGGGAACAACCTAGTCTCCATTCAAGAGCATTGCTGACCTTTACATCCTTGATTGAATTCCAGGTCATTCTCACCATCTTCCGAAGAAGTTGTGCCCTTGGATGTTAGCAGCTGCAGGACAAAGAAGAGCTCCAGGAAAATATTTGGAACCAGATTTTCTGGAAGAGGAAGTGAGATAAAATAGTTAGATACTCAGCATTAGTCTATGTTAATAAATCAAGATAACAATGAGGATAATCAAATCTCAAGCTTACAGTCTCAGCTGATCCATACAGGACTCAACAATGCTGATAAACAGCCATGCGCATTTGGGTAGGTGCATTATAGAAAGCATTTTACCTCCTTTCCCTCAAAAGTTAAACCATGGGTAACAGTTTAAAACAGCTTATTAACCACTTCAACCTAATAAGCATTGTCAGGGAAGAGTCCTGGCCTCTGGTATTCACTTTTCCAGTTGGGCCAATACAGTTCGAGTCTGCTGAGGGGTTCAGGGAATTGTGTAGGGCCCCATCTTGTTTTCTAGACTTCTGTCCAGTGAGGGGTGGATATACTCTTGAGCAGGAGGGAGATTTCTGTTTATTTTTCCAGGCAGCATTCACTTGTATTAAGTCATCCGTGCATTCTGGAAATAGTAAGTATTTAAAGAAGATATTCCATGCCATGGTCATCTCACTACTCCCAGTTCTTTACCTGCTATACAAGTTGAATAGAGCTGAGCCAGCTGTTCCAGCTGTTTCTTGCAGGAAACTTTACTGAGATCTGCACAGGTCACTAGCTGACTATCAGTAGCAAGACTTCCACTCCAACTGTAATTAGGCTTGGTAGGTGTACTGGGATCCAGAGACAGGCCTGCAGGAGAAGATGTTTGGTGCAGCAACTTGCATCTGAAATTCAAAGTCAATGACTTACAGAGGAACTGAAGATGACACACACCACATTCAACACAGGAAGATTTCTTTTCATCGTATGGTTTGCTGGGATTCCTACAAGAATTGATCACAACATTTACAGAATCTAATGCAGTTTCCATACAGGAGATGGATTAAATTACCTAATACATCTATTTTTCGCCTAATGACAAAAGATTGTCTTGTGGTTAAGGCACAGAACTGGAATTCAAGAGAACTGGGTTCGAACTCTAAATCTGCTGTGGCTCAGAGTGTGACCCTAGGCAAGTCACTCAACCTCTCTGTCCTATAGCTTTCCCTTTCCTAAAATGGGGTGATAGGCACTGCATTACACCTCTGCGCACCCTACTAGCTTTCAGTAGATTTGCATAGGTAAAACAGAGCATCATCTGAAGACAATGGTGTTACATAAGTATGCTTGAGGGTGCAGTCTGACCAACAGAACTTTACATTAATGCAATAAGGAGTAACTGAAATACAATAAATTCACGACCAATATGATGCCAGAGTTACTTTTCACTTAAAGGTGTGCTTCTACTCTGCAGAGTGAAGGCTGAATTTGAAAACTTGTTAGTCTGATACCACGTTCATTTTCATCTCATCTACTTTTAGGTCAATTTTTGATTAAACAACTAGTATCTGGTCTGGATATTTTCTGTTAATTTACAGCTTCTTATTGGCAATGTCCTAATAAAGGGAGATGTATGAACCCCTGCAGACATGTCCCCACCCCTGTTCATACTGTACCGTTCTTTCTTCAGCATCTCCCTCTCCTCTTGAAGGCTGCTCCCAGTTATGGAGGTAACGTTCCCTTCCTGGATGGCAGCAAAGGTCTCAAGACTGGTCCCAGATGGAAACCGAGCAGCTGGAGACTGGCTGACTGGCGTGGAAGTGAAACACATCTTAGGTTTTGAGTGGGAGCGCTCAGCACTCACTGGAGTTGGGTTGATTCGTCTTGATGGCTTGCTTTTGCTGCAACAATTTAAGAGAGGCTTCCACTTAAATGAAGCATAAACTGATCAAGAGAGAAAATAGTCAAATCCATCAAACTCATTCAGAGGATTTTGATGCCAGTGTAAAATTGATAAGGAAGGACAGAATCAAGATACAGTGCAACCGTAATTGCATCTGGCAGGGTGGCTGATTTTACCCCAGTCAGTAGACAAAGAGTGGGTACATCCTACAAATATAGACTTCAATGATCCTGATGAAGTACAGCGTATTTCCTACTACTACACTGCTGTGACTTAAAAGTAACTATGATCACCATGGGGGAAAATGGATGAAAAATAGATACTACTCAACTTATCTAGCAACATTGTAAGACTGTTAACCTAGGATATACCAAGTTTTGGCTGCCCATCAGTTCATCATATAGTCATCATATAGTCCCAAAATGTTCATGAAAGCATGACATAGTAGCCAAAGAGGGTCAGTAGAAGTCAGGACTCCCAGATTTCTATTTTTGCCTCTGTCACCAACCTGCTTTGTAACCTGGACAAATCCTAATCTCTCTTCACCTCTGTGATGTGAGGCATAAGATTTGTAAAGTGCTGTGAGATTCTTGGGGAAAAGGCTCCATAGAACACGAATATGTCATTTTAAATAAAATGTAGAAATTATGATAAAATCAGTGTTCTACAACTGACATCTTTTTTCCCAATGAATCTGCTGCCTACTACAATGTTAGCTGCTAGGGACCTCAAAAGACTACTTATACTGTTACTTCCAGACTTATATTTGACTGGTCTCCTCAAACTTTTCACATCAGTCACACTCTGCACAGCTTGAAACTTACTGCTTGTGATGGAAATGCATCATATCCTGCAGGCCAAAACCATCTCACAGAGCATCATAAGGATTTTCCATCTTTAAATCCCCACCCTCCATGTGGAACCCTATTTCTCAGGAGAACTAAAAGTTCTAACCAGCTCTAAAATCACTTCAATTAACTGACTTTAGAACTGCACAGACCAGGCAGCAGAAGCTTAACTCTCCCTGCAAGGTGGTTAATTGGTGTGTGTCTGTGTGTAGAGATATTACCTCAGTGTAGATGGACCAGGCCTAACAGGAATTGCTAAGTACAGATTCAATTGTAACTATATCTCCTGGAAAGAGAGGGGGTACTCCACCCCTCATGGAGAAAGAGACCACTGACTCACAGGAAGAAAACTCTGGTAGCCTACATTGTGGTATGGAGAGCTGAGTATCAGCTACTGTAGCAACTATTCGGAATTCTGAACCTATGAACTTTGAGGTCTACTAAAGGGAAGGAGAGTTAAGGTGGCTAAGATTAGTGGGGCAGACCTACATTACATTCAGCTAAGTCCAGCCGGAGAAGCTCCTGCCTTGATCTGAAGAGGCCTTTCAGAATCACACATCCTTCAGATTCTTACAGATAGCCATGACCTAAATTTTCAAAAGTGATTTTAGGTGGCAAACATGAGAGACCTTAAAGGGGCCTGATTTCTCCTTTATTGAGATCTAGCAGTGAATCTTAGCTTTCATTAAAGAGAGAGAGAGAGAGAGAGAGAGAGAGAGAGAGAGAGAGAAAAAAGGACCAACAGCTTGTATCACCAGGAAGAGCTGTGCCCCTAGCCAGCCCAGCTACAAGAGATCATTAGCAATCAGAGGAAACTCATGCACTTCAAGAAACAAACAGAACCCACATGCCAACCATCCACCCAGCCCATTACCACAGGGAACCCACTTCCCTCTCACCGCCACCACAGAGCCAGAGACATATGATGCCTCACCTGCCAATGCTGTTGCCACCAGAGGTCTCAGAATGCCTGTTTGCCATCCCAGCAGCTGTTCCAGACAGCTGCAGCAAAGTAGAGGAGCCACCTAGGATTTCATATTGAGGATAAGCCCTATCATGTTTAAATACAACTGTAAAGAGTCAAGATAATGCTGACTGACTGTGACTCACTGGTCATGGCAAACAAAGACAAAGGTGTGCTCAGCATCACATCACCACTGTCTCAACTCTTCACAACTGTGTTTAATGGTAAGATTTCCTAATGAAGATGAGCCCCTAGAGCAGGGGTAGGCAACCTATGGCACGCATGCCAAAGGCAGCACGCGAGCTGATTTTCAGTGGCACTCACACTGCCTATGTCCTGGCCACCGGTCCAGGGGGCTCTGCATTTTAATTTAATTTTAAATGAAGCTTCTTAAATATTTTAAAAACCTTATTTACTTTACATACAACAATAGTTTAGTTATATGCTATAGACTTATAGAAAGAGACCTTCTAGAAATGTTAAAATGTATGACTGGCACATGAAACCTTAAATTAGAGTGAAGAAATGAAGACTCGGCCCACCACTTCTGAAAGGTTGCCGACCCCTGTCCTAGAGGGGCCTCAGAAGGATACTGGGGAGGGGGAAGCATGGTGAGTTGAGAAACATGGGCTGCACAGCATAGCAACAGCCCCCAACCTGCAATCTATTACAAAACGTTCATAACTAAGACAGTATAAGATCACCTGTATATTATTACCTGTGAGATAACAATGTCAGCTGCTTCCAATAAATAACCTGCAGTACTCAATGCTGCCAGCACGATCAGAAAAATAAGAGTGCAACAAGGAAGACTTGCTCTTACTTTGTCAAGCCAGAAGCAGCACTCATGGGTGGGAACTCCTCCAAGTTGTTGAGGTTCAGCTGATCAGGTGGGGAATTGGCTGAGGTAGGACCCACCTCACTCCGTTTCCTCCTCCCGCCACTCAACGATGTGCTGTCACCCTTCCCATCCTCCTCTTCAGTGAGGCTTCGCCCTATGTCCCGAGCTACTTGCCGGCCAGCGGCATTGGCAGAATTGTAGCCTTTTCTTCTTCCTCGCCTCACTGGCTGGACATCTGGTGTGGGCATAAGGAAGCTGCCCAAATTGGCCTTCTGAGATGAACGTTTCTCGCTGTGGTTGAACACAGGGCTGCAACCAAAGCTTGGGCTGGTGCTGGGGAAATCACTGCCGAGGCCAGACAAGCTTGACCCAGTAAAGGCAGAAGAGCCACTTGATGCAGAAGAGGAGGGAAAACTAGCACCTGGGGTACAGGAGCTAGCAGGGGTCCTCTGGGAAAAGAGCTGCATTCGGCTGCTGCATGACCCTGCTGAGTTGCCTGCCCTTCTTTCTGACCCTGTCTTTTGACTCTCATGGCTAGCTGAGCTCCTGAGGACCTTAGAATTTGGGGTTTTAGCAGGGGTAGAGGGCCCATTGGTCAAGATCTGACTAGTCTGTTCCCTTAAAAAATTCAACAGGAAAGGCACAAAGTCTTTCTGAAGCAAACTATGAGGTACCAGCTTGTCATGGACATGGTTCTCCTGCAAGGAAAGAGAACAAAACATTAATAAAGATACCCATGGACTTACTCCAATTTGTTTCTTTCTCTCATATACTGGGCACAAATTCATCCTCATCATGGATTTTTTCTAACACTTTTAAGTTGAGGGAGTCTCCTGTAGTTACAGCAAGGAACAGATTCAGGAGTTCTTGGTTCTACAGAATTCCCAAGTCTTACAATGATTCCTCAGGCCCAAATTTTCAAAAGCAGCCACTAATTTTGGCTGCCCAGCTGGAAACAATTGGGGTCTGACAAAAATGCTTAGCACCCACCACTGCACCTAGTCATTAAGAGCTGTGGGTGATCCGAACCTCAAAATCAGACCCCTTTAAAATGTTTCAAGTAGGGTGCCAAAAATTGAGGCAAACAAAATTAGTGGACAATTTATTAAACCTGTAGCTTCTCTGTGGCTCCAGTTCCCTACTAATACCATCTACTTCCTCAGAGGGTGCTCCAAAAATAAATGATTGTTTGTATAATGCTTTGATATCCTCACGTGCAGGACACAACAGAAGAGAAAAGCTCTTACTACATATTAATGAAGTCATATTATTCACTTGTGAGATCACAGAGCTCCAAATATAGTATGCTGCAACTTTTATGATGCACAAAACTAATATTCAAGAAAGCTAAATAAAAATGCAACATTAATATATTTTAAATCTTCATGGGAACATAATCCTTAAAAGGGTAACATCTGTAAATTATCTGAGAATTCTACCATCGGCTTTTAAAAATTATTATAATACTCTAAAACCTTGTATGCAGTGTAAAAAAAGGCACTCTGCTCTTTCAGTGCATCACATTTCTATTTTCCTCACAACAGAACTAGGCAAAGTTAGACACACTGCCAGAAGAATTCTCTTGGATACTAATTCTTTTTTGTACTGAGACCTGGCAGCCACATTGTCATACTTGTGCTCTTCTCTCTTAGGCCCTATCCAAAGAGGAAAAGCTTTATTTCCCTAAGTGAGACCTTGGTGAAATGGAAAGCAGGAATTTCAGAAGACAGCAAGTACTTTATTTTTATGGAGCTTTTTCTTAAGAGAGGAGGTATCTTCCTTTGCTTCATATATATACCCTTCAAGAAGCACATGCTGGGAGATTTGGCTGAAAATGCAAATGAATTTCAGTTTCCTGCTCAAGTAAGAAAAATCTGTAAAATCTCTCTCTGCTTTTCCACTGTTCATTGTTTTCCAAAAATGTCTCTACTAATTAGAGCACAAAACTGACAGTCAACAGACCTGGATTTTATCAGCTCTGATGCAGACTTGCTAAATGCCCTTAGACTTAGATATTAAGGCCTGAAGCATCCATCGCGATCATCTAGTCTGACCTTCCGCACACCATAAGACGCTGAACCTCACCACCCACTCCCGTAATAGATCCATAACCTCTGGCTTAGTTACTGATGTTCTCAAGTAATCATTTAAAGACTTCAAGTTACAGAGAATCCACCATTTGCTCTAGTTCAAACCAGCAAGTGACCGTGCCTCATGCTGCAGAGGAAGGCAAAAACCTATCAGGGTCTCTGTCAATCTGAGCTAGGGAAAAATTCCTTCCCGACTCCAAATATGGCCGTCAGTTGAACCCTGAGCATATCAGCAAGACCTGCCAGCCGGACACTTGCAAAAGAATTCTCTGTAGCAACTGAGAGTCCTACCCATCTAGTGTCCCATCTCTGGACAACAGGGATATGTTACTAGCAGTCGCAGATGGGCCACGTGTCATTGTAGGCAGTCTCATCATACCATCTCGTCCGCCATAAACTTATGCTCAGTCTTGAAGCCAGTTAGGTTCTCTCTCTCTCTCTCGCACGGATGCACACACACCTCCCCCCCAGAAGGCCGCTTCACAACTTCACTCCTCCTTCACTTGATTTCGTGCTCTGGGGCTGGAGCATCCACAGAAAAAAATAGCAAGTGCTCAACATCCACTGGCAGCTGTGCTGATCAGCTCGTCCCCCTCCTCCACAGCGCCTCTCGCCCGCTGGTGATCAGCTGTTCAGCACCATGGAAGAGGCGCTGGGGGGTGGAGAAGCAGAGGTGGGTTGGAACAGGCAGGGTAGGGGCATGGGGTGAAGTGGGGATGGGGTCTGAGGCAGAGCGGGGGGTAGAGGGGTGTCGAGCACTCCCCAGGGAAATCACAAAGTCCGCACCTGTGCTTCATCTAATTTCAAGCCTAAACTTGTTGATGGCCAGTTTATACCCATTTGTTCTTGGGTCAACATTGACACTTAACTCCTCACCCTCCCTGGTATTTATCCCTCTGATGTATGGATAGAGAGCAATCATATCTCCTCTCAGCCTTCATTTGGTTAGGCTAAACAAGCAAAACTCCTCGAGTCTCTTCTTGTAAGGTAGGTTTTCCCTTCCTCTGATCATCCTAGTACCCCTCCTCTGCACTTGTTCGAATTCATCTTTCTTAAATATGGAAGACTAGAATTGCACACAGTATTCCAGATGAGCTGTCACCAGTGCCTTGTATAAGGATACTAACACTTCCCTATCTCTACTAGAAATACCACACCTGATGTATCCTAGGACTGCACCCTTCACCAAGACAGTTACCCTGTCAGACCATCAGGTTTCCCACCTGTAAAATGGACTCACAATGCAAAAGTAACTAGATGAAATTCTAAGGTCTGTGTTATACAGGAGATCAGACGAAATGATTGAATACTCTCTTCTGGCTTTAACATCTAAGAATATGCGAATATTACTTGTCTACCTCATAGGGAGAGTGTCTTAATGAGTGAGACAGCTGTGAGGGTTAGTTAATATTTGTAAAGCACACTGAAGTCCTTAAGCAGAAAATGCTATAAAGTGCAAAGCCTGTTTTCAAATACAATCCCAAAAACACAATCACTCACAACCGTTTATTTATTATTTGTATTACAATAGAACCGAGAGGCCCCAACCAAGACTCACTGCTAGGCACTCTACACATACAAGGAGACACAGAAAGGCAGGGGAGAGCCAGGAATAGAATCCAGGTCTCCTGATTCCCAGTCCAGTGCGCTCTCACTAGACCTCTAATCTCCCTTTTAAGCAATATTCTTCTAGCTGGCAAAGCTGCACCGACAATGACTTCACAATATATCTCAATTTTTATCTCTTTCCCTTTGCTTTTTTAATTTTTGTTTCAAAACTGCAGTTAGTGTCTTTTGATTTGACTTCTTTTCCACAGGATATAGATTTTTTCTCCCATGGTGGTACCTTTTATTTACAATCACATAATTAAACTACATTTATACAGCATTTTTCTTCCCAAAAAGATTCTAAACACATCACAAAGGTAAATGTATTTAACAATTATTATCAATTCAGCTACTCCTTGATTCACAGTAACTGTGGCATTAGAAAGTGGCACCTGCTCAGCAGCAATGCTATACAACAGTTTTAGAAAGGAAGCTAAGATAAATAGTGTAATTACCTGAGGTGGCCTTTGATAAAGATAGTGTTTACCACCTCGAACTTATGAAAAATGCCAAGGGATTTTAATGAAGCGTTTTACATCTCATGCAACAGACAGTACTGACAGCAGCACAGTACCCAAGCACTCCACTAGAGTAATTAGTCAGCACTAACTCAGAGGGATCCGTGCCATCTATTAAATTGCCACTCTCTTCCTGCAGCAACCTGGATATCTTTGGAAATCTCCTATTCAAGTAATAACCAGGCTAGATCTCACATAGCTTATCAGCTTGATAAGAATATGTTAATAGAATGTGCCTTTAAAATAGCGTTTGATAACAGCTTGCTGCAAAACCAGCAGATGGAGCTCACAAACTACAGGCATGGCCATATTTCAGGAATACAAGAGAATTGTGTGAGTATTCTGTACATACACTTGGATCTGTAGCTGATTTTATCTAGACTCCCTGCTCAGCTCTCACTCGGCCAAGCCTGCCTCAGCGGCTACAGACCAAAATAATAACCAAGCCGTTTTGTGGGTCACACCAGGGCTGGCAAACGGCCAGAAACAAAAAGCTGTATCTAATTAATGTAAAACGTAACTTTAGCTACCCTTCTCTTAACACCGCTCATAGAAACTACGGGCAGTGCTGAAAGCGGGGGGTGGGGAGGGCGCAGAGGATCACACCCACCTGGCACTTTATTTATATAGGCATTAGTGGGGCTGGGCTGCTGAGGAGGGACACACCCCAGGCACTTCTTTACCAGCGCCGCTGCTCCTCCCGTATTATTTTCCTCCTGCCCGCTGTAAGCACTCACCACCGCCAGGGCCCAGCACACAGGGTGCCAACTTCATGAGTTGCCCTGCGCCGTGGAGAGCCCCGGTCCCTGCCTTGGCCCCCTCGGCTGCCCGGGCTGCCCTCAGATCAGTGCTGAGTAGGACACGAGGTTCCCTCCCCTGCACAGGATGCCCCTCCAGTGACGCTGCGCCCGGACCCGGGGCCCGAGTGCGCAGGGAGCCCTGCAGCCCCCGGGAGCAGAGCTCCGTGCTCAGGCGAGCGGCGCCCGGCGGGCTGGGCGTGTGGCCCAGAGGCCACCCCGGCTGCAGCCCAAGACGCCAGTCTCCAGCCCCCCACGCCACAAGGACTCCTGGCCCGCCCGGGCCGGGGAGTCGGGGCTGCAGCAGGCCCAGGCCCCTCGCTGCCGGGCTGAGGGCGGAGCGGCGTCACACAGCGCTGCCGGGCTGCGCGTTACCTCGGCTGGGCGGTGGCTGGGGCCGTGGTTGAGCCACCGCACCACGGCACCGGGCGCCACCTCCTCCCGCAGCAGCAGCTCCAAAACAGCCGCCATCCCCGGCCCCGGCCGCCCGCCGAGCAGGCGCACAACGCACGTCGCGGCGCGCGGACAAGAGCGGCTGCAGCTGGGGGTGGGGGCAGACCCCGCCTGCCCCCGAGCGCGGGGCACACCAGCTGTGGGCGGGGCTAGAATGCTGTACCACGCGGGCGGGGACGGCGCCGCCACTAGCCTACTTGGGCCGGGGGCGGGGAAGAGATTGGGATCAGATTTGCGCCGTGGGGTGTGCTTGTGACGCCAGAAAGGGGCGGGGCTAGAACGCTCTGTGCCGGTGGTGCTGGGGGCCAGGTGGGGCGGCCGCGGGTCGCAGCGGGGATTCCCATTGGGGAGCGGCGCGCGCCGGCTCCCTGCGCGGGGTGGGGCCGCCAGGACACCGACTCCCGCCCTCTCCCCATGTCAACAAGCGGGGCGCGGGGCGCCTGCGCCGGGGGCTTGCGCGTCCCCCGCTCTCGTGCGCGGCGTTGGTCTCCCGAGCAGGGCCCGGGCTGTGGCCTAGCGGCGGCCGCACACCGATCGCGGCGGCCCGCGGGCCCCGCCCGCCGGGGAGGATGATGGCCGAGGACTCGCCCAAGCGGCGCAAGGCCAATTTCAACGAGGCGGAGACCGAGGTGCTGATCGAGCAGGTGCTGAAGCACGAGCAGCTGCTGTTCGCGGCGGGGCCGGGCCGCGCCTCCCCGGGTCAGAAGCGGCGGGTGTGGGAGCTGATCCGGCACAAGGTGAACCCGGTGGCCGCCTGCCCCCGCGACGTGGAGGATCTCAAGAAGCGCTGGAGGGACTTGAAGCGGCGCGACCGCAGCAAGCTCTGCCGCCTCTCGCAGGGCTGCGGCCCCGCCGGCCACCCCGGCGGGCTCGGCCTGCTGCTGTGCACGGAGGAGATGGCCCAGCCCGCCCCGCAGCCCGACCACCACCGCGCCTACGGCTCCGCGCTGGGCCCCGCCGAGGCCGTGCCTATCGTGGGCGGCATTGACACGCTGGACCTGCCCGGAGCCTCCGTGGTGGATATCGGTGAGCTCCGGGGCTGGTGAGGGGGGAGCGCAGCCCCACACGCCCCCCGCCGGGTCCCGCCTTCTGGTCCCCCCGCCCCCCATCGCCGGTCTGGGCCTCCGGCGCGGCGGGAGTCAGCGTTGCCATGGAGCCGGGGGATTAGCCCCTCCAGGTCACTTGTCTTGAGCAGAAGAGCGGATCATCCCTCCCGCAGAGGGGCCAGCTCAGCCTCTGTGCAGCGCCCGGAGGGGAGGGCTTCGCATTTGCGGGGGGGGGTACTTATTTCCCCCAGTTCAGCGCTGAAAGGGGGCGCCTGTCATTAGCTGGGAGCAGCAGCTTTGGTAAAACGCGGCTTCCTTCCAGCCCCCAGTGACCTGGTTCATTCATAATGATGATTTTTTTTTTTTTTTTGCCCTGTCGGTGACCCCGTGTGACTCCTTCCCTCACTTTAAGTACTGGTAGATGTTGGTCTGCAACCTGTCCCTGGGGTGCACCCTAAGAGACAGATCCAGAGCAGCACTGAGCACCCCCTACCACACACACACACAACTCCTGTTTACTCACATGAGACAGTTGTGTAATGTACAAATGACACAGATGTAAGAGGGACTTACCCCAGGCAGCCTTAAACTTGAAGTTTGTGTGCTTGCTTATGCCAGTCGCTATTCCAGGGAGGCGCCCCTCTTCCAGTGTTTTAGGGGCCATGATGTATATCTTGTTTGTGTGAAGAATTAATTTACATTATGGGTTTTTTTTTATTTGTGTTAAATCTGTTTCTCTCATCCTCAGCACATCTAGCTGCAAAGTGCATTGTTAGTCTCTGAACTTGCAAATACTTATTTACCTGCTTAACTTTATTCCTGTAAGGTGTCCCACTGATTTCAGTGGGATTACTCTTAATAGTCAAGGTAAGCAATGTAAGGATCAGGGTCTTAAGCAGTATCAGTTCACCTTCTCATTCTGTGCCTCAAAGAGGGGGGAAAAAACCTCATTGAACACTATCTGGCCTTATGGGTAGACTGTGTAAAGTATAAAGTCACAAGTAATTATAGTTGTCAGAAGAAAAGAACACAGCATGATTTGAGAAGCAGATCCTTGTCTTCAACAATTTAAAAAAAAAAAAAAGTCTTCAGTTACTTGCTGATTTGCTAGAGGTCCCAGTTGTGTGCAAGTTAGGGATGCTCTACTGTACAACAAACCCATTTTTTCAAAATAATTTCTGCTTATAGTGGTTTTCTCCTCTTACCTAAGTCACATAGATGCTGAACTGTTGGCAGGTTTTGCATGATAGATTGTGAAAAGTGAACAGACGTATTTTGGATGTGGTGCATTAGACCCACCTGCACATGTGCAAATTTGGATCATTCCTTCCGCTCACTTGCATTCCACCATACAAATTCCAGCCTTTGTAAACTGCAGCCAAAATTACACCCTGTTGTGCATGGGTCTGCAAGGTATGAGCTTTAGTGCAGTGAATCTTACTTCAGGCAAGGAGGAGCAATTCAGATAGGATGTCACTTTGTTTCTGCCTTGCAGATATTGGGTTTCTTGTGCTTAGCTGGGAGAGGAAAATAGGAGTTTGGAATGAACTTAATCTCTTCTGTAGCAAATGCTTTTAGCTGATCTATTGGGAAGTAAGTGATTTCAATCTGAGATTTGCATCACTCAGAGCTATGTCATTTACAGTGAGCATGTTTCAATTTTTTTCCCTATCAAAGGAGATGATACCTATGCTACAAGTGTAGGGGATAATACAGTACAAGTCTTCATTATAGGGTCTTGACAGCAGAAGTATTAACTACCACGTAAATGCCAATAGTGCTCACTGGGCAGGCAGAAGTTTGATTGACCACAGAGATAATGAAGTCTGTTGACTCCTGTTTGTTTTGTTTGTTTCCCTCCTCCATGCCCTTTTAGGGTTTACAGATGATCCTGGTCCATCCCACCAACCCTGTCTTGAGAAGATGAATTTAAAAGAGGAAATAGTAGTGAAGGTAGTGGAGCCGGAAGAAAGTTCTGAGGACATGGCTGTGGTTCCACCTAGCCAGGAGCAACTGCCCTTTCTGGGAACAGCTGGGGGTGGCTTGTCTGGGAAAGTAAAAGCCAAAACAAAAGGCCGGTCTCAGACAGACCAAAATGAAATTACTGAAGAGGACCTAATGCAGATCCAGCAGAACCAGATGCAGGTGATCCAGTCTGGCTTTGACAGTGTCAACCACAACCTTCGGCTGCTGCAGCAAGGCATGCAAGATCTCAGCAACAGCCTCAGTATTATGGCACACACACTGGTGGCTATCAAAAATGTTTATGTGAAAAACAACACTGGCCCAACCACCTATGCCACCACCTCTACTCAGACCACAGCAGGGTACCTGAGTCCTGGGTCTCCCCAGGTCTCCCCAGCTGAGGACAGAGGCAGAGCACAGGTGGCTGGAAGCAGCAGCAGAAGCAGCAGCTGCAGTTCCAGCTCTATGTCTCAAGAACCAGGCCCTTCGGAATTTCCTAGACCACCCCTGAGAACCATTAAGAAAGAACATCCAAATGGCTGCTACTATTTCTGTTTTGCAGATGTGTAAAACTTGAATATGTGTAAAGTGACTGATGTTAGAGGTGCTGTTGTATGCGCTGCTCCACCCTGTGACTATAATGGAGCAAACTGGACGTGCCTCCTGCTCTTTTTTCCCCAGTGGGGAAAGTTTCACATTAGGTGGTATTTGACACTAACTACCAATCTCCCATGTGTTAACACTAACTGTTGCAGTTGGTTAATGTCTCTCTTCGGTTTTTCTTCACCGTCTTCTTTCAAAAAAAAAATCAAATTTATTTTGACTAAGACTCTTGTCTGTATCCTCTTTGGGTTAATGTGATTTTTTTTTTTTAACATAAAAGGCATGATGGAGTGGGGTGCAAAGGTAATGTTACAGTTATTGAATAACCGAAGCAGAATCTGTTAGTTACACAAGTTGTGTATTTTTTTTAAACCCAACTGCAAAAATAGTTGACTTTATTTAGTATCTGCTATTTTTATTGTATTTTAAAAAAGACTTTTAAAAAAAATCTGGGCTGTGCAAGGTATCCCCAGGGTTTGGCAACTTTACCTCTTGGGGAGATGGGATAGAACTAGGCCACAGAGCTGCTGATCCATGAATGTGCTGCTCAGATTTCATCCAGCATTGATCTGTCTGGTCCCTGTTCATTTCCAGCTCTTCAGATGCACCTTCCCTGCAGAAGCATTTTGCTTACCTGCAATGAAAGTGGAGTCTATTCGTCACATAAGTATTTAAAAAGAGAAATACAGCAAAAAAAAATTCATTTCTGGTGAGTGATGCCTGCTCTCAATATGGAACAGTCTTTGCTGGTATAGCTTAGCACCAGGTTCTGTCTTCAACAGAGCCAGCATGCTTTCTGGGGACAAATGTCACATTGTTTGAAAGAGGTAAAAAAGAAACCCATGTTCTATATTGTCCAGAACTGACAGTAGACTTGCTACTCAAAGTATAATAGTTAGGGTTTGGTTAGGCTGGGGTAGAGCAAGTGCTCTCTCCTGGCTCTTGAAAGAATTCCATTGGCTGGGCCTCTGTTTGGGTGGTAGTGGTAGAAGATCTTCCATTTCCTTATCATTATTTATATCATAGCACTTAGGAACCCCAGTCATGGATCAGGACCACATTGTGCTAGGCACTGTACAAACATAGAAGAAAAAGATAGTTCCATACTACATCTTGGGGGCAAGGAGAGTTTGAGGAGAAAACAATTCCTAAATGCCAGCCCAGGAGCAAATAAGAGCCAAGAATAGAAAGAACAAAAGTCTGCTTTTTGCATTAATTTCTACAGATGACAATGCATTTAGTTTGAATATCAAAATAGGGGAATTGCTATTTAACAGCTCTTCTTAAATAATGGTGACTTGTACATATGCCTGCTCTGTACACATACCCACAGAGTCCAGCTCCCCCTTTCAGTGCCAGCGGAGAAAGCATGTGGCTCTGTTAAGTAAGAAGACATCATTTTTACAATCAGTTGTGACAGTAGTACTGCACTTTAAGGAGATACCTTTCTGTTAATCCTGAGGAAATGATGAAGCCCTTTGCTTTAAGCTATGATAAAGCTGAGATGATATCAACAGCTTCCAGCAGTTGGGAGTGGTGCAAGGATTTTTCCTCAGGCTCCAAAATAACATCCCCTTATTACAGCCTGTGAAACTGCTACCTCAAGGTGAGCAAAATCTCAGTCGCATAGCCTGTACAGAGTCCCCACAACCAGCATTTGGGACTAGCTGTATAGAAGAGGGCTTGATCATGTTGAGAGCTCTGTGATTTTAGCTGGCAGCTCCTCAAGTATTGCTGAAGAATGAATCTCAAACACATTATCCAGATGACTGAAAAGAAACATCTGAAAAATTTAAAATTGGCAAGAGCATACAGTGTCAAAATTAAATATTCCCACGGACATTTTTTCCAGCTAATATTATACAGAATGGGGGGGGGGCACTTAACTAACCCTCTATCCCCCACAATAGTTACTGTTGGCAGTTACTTCGCTTTCTACAGCAGGAGGAAAGAAACCAAAGGTTGAGACAAGGATGGACTGTTACCCTACACCAGCACAAAGACATGTGCTACCTGCTGACGCCATGGTTGAAGAGGTTTAGACTTTGGAGCTTGGGGGTGTTCTATCAGTATTAGATGCTAGAATCACAAATGCAAAAGTAGGGTTCTTTTGTCATCACCTTTGGAAACTATTGCGTTACTTTCTCCAACTCATTAGTTTCCCTTTACTTCTGATGAAAAGATTCCCTTTTATTCTCCTTTATATTAACTTCAGTGCCTGTATATATTTTTTTTTAATCTGGCAGCTGCTGCCTAATTAAAAGCAAACCTGCAGTAGTAATATTGCTGGTGTGTGTTCCTCATTGCCCTAGTCAGTGTACAGTATGCAAGATTATATTGTAACACAAGCATACAGTACATCTACAATGGGGGTTAATACAGGCTAGGTGCCTTCTATGAAAGAATAGTCTGGCTTCTGAGAAGTTTTACTTCACAAAAGCAGTTGCTGCAGGTGATAGGTACAACTATTTTACTAATCACTTACCAGGTTTTCTTAAACTGACCCAGTCCAAAACTAGTTTCTGAGTCCTGTGATATTAAAAGCTTCCTATTGCTTGGAAATAGCATAGGATTCCTGTTTGCCTGATGTGCACATATTAACATGCTGGGAGTTTGCATATTCAGATTCCACTCATTGAGATGTGGGCTTCATCAAGTTGTATTTTCTTTAACTGAAAAGCAGCCTTCGCCTCTCTTCTGTTCTTTTAGGACAAGTAGTCATTAATGCTTCTGTGACATTCCAGTTAGATTAGTGAAATGTTGTGCTCTAAAGCTCACCTAATCATTCTGGGCAGTGACTGCCAACTTGTCCAGACTACAGAAGCCACTTCTTAACTGTTTAACATTCTTTCAAGGCCATTTCTCCAATTGTTGAATTGCTGCATTTGCTCTGTGGCAACATTGCTTGGTAGAGCCTAGCTTGGGCCTCTATCACCCTGAAGTTTAAGTCCCTGCTATGAGCAATTGGATTTTTCAGTTCAGAAACAGCTAATGTTTGTAGGTCAAGTGCTGTGGAATTCCTGAGACTCTAGGAACAGTAGGTGGACAAGTACCTCCAATGTGATCATGATGACCGAGGCATACTGAGAGACACTATAGTAGTAGTGTGTCTACACATAAACTGCTTCAGCGACACAGCTGCATCACTGCAGCACTTCAATGAAGACATTACCTACAGTGATGGGAGGGGTTCTCCTGATGGCGTAGGTAATCTATTTCCCTAAGAGGCAGTAGGTAGGTCAACGGAAGAATTCTCCTCTCGACCTAGCACCATCTACCCTGGGGGGTTAGGTCGGTTTAACTGTGTCGCCCAGGGGTGTGGATTTTTCACACCTCTGAATGACGTAGTTATACTAACTTAACTTCCTAGTGTAGACTGGGCCTCAGAATGTCGTATTTGGAATCTGCCATATTTTTACCACACTGAACCTGATCTGTAGCAGAATCATTGCTTGGTTGGATGGAGGGCGTGGGGCAAGAAATAGAGCAAAGCTAAAGTATCTACCCTTTTTACTGTAATACAGGGTATGAGGCTGCTGAATCAGTAGGAGCACTCCAGTTTGCAACATGAACATCTCACTGTTGCTTGCTCTAGTACCAACAAATTTCCACTGTGTACTTTCTATGTAACAAAAAGAAACAAAAAAAGTATGTCATAACACAATTGGTGCTGCTTCTCTCCATTTATAAGTTCAGAGTTACAACAGTCAAGAAATAGGCTATAAAAATAATGTTAGGAGCTTTATAAACAGTAAACTCATCATTCATAGGCAGTCAAGGATTGCAGTTTTGCATGCTGAATGAATATTTTATTTAGAACCAGTTTATAAAAATAAAATACAAAATAATTTGAAAACAGAACATAAAACATTGTACAAAGCCTTGATATGGTACAAATGGGAAAAAAATAATTACACCTTTATATACAAATGACCGTTACAAGGGCATTAGCTCTTCTGCCAAAACTTATGTTCTTGGATGCCTGAGCAAAAAGAAAAAAAATGGCTTACAAGATTTCATTGGGGATTGGGGGGGGATAAGTACAGGGCAAGAGAGTCTGGAGGACTCTCAAGAATTGCCTCTCACTATGGTAACTAATAAACTCTGGGGAAAATGTAAATGAATTATACCATAGATTTTTAATCTTGAGTTGTTAAATGTCTTCTTATTGGAGTCACTGAACATTCTATCTTTAGTTCATTTACAGATTTTCATTTCTTTGTGGTATTGCTCCAAGATTTTAGATTAGCAGCCAGTGGTTCACAGATTCAGAAGTTCACTACTTGTCTCTAAGCCCTGCTGGTGATTTCCTTAATTTATTGGACTGGATACTTGTAGGAAAGCAGTTGAAAATCAGTTGCTGCCAGCGCCAGCATAACAGCTTGTGTCTGGGCTAATTCAAGGGGGAAATCAGAAGTCAGAGGAAGACTTTGGAACCTTGCTCTCTGGCCAGGGAAGGTAGCATGAATGCAGAGAAGGTTTCCAAGCAACTTACTGCTGGGATTCTGTCAGGCAGGTGGAGGCACGGGGGGTGTGAAACAGCTTTTTTAAAAAAGGCTGACCTCCCCGGTGTCAAATTATCATGACTTTGCTCTGCCATGCAGCAGATAGGGGTTTATGAGAACCCCAAACGACTCCCATTCTCCATACATGGGAAGACCAGGCCCATCCACATTGTATCTTTGGGGGACGATGCAAACTGTCCTGCTGTTAGAGCACCCTATACACTGGCCTGTTCACAGATGAACTGATCCTGAAAGGAGGCTAACACCTGCAACTCCCATTGGAGGTAGTTAAATTCCTTTTGAGAGTTGTGGGTGGTCAATCCCTCTTATGGGCAGCCTGTTTATGATATTGCTTTTGAGACCATGTGCTCTGCACCCCTGGTCACAGCAGTTGCTATAATAAATGAGGAGGGGGCATAGGTCTGCACGGTGGCCACAACACATTCATTTTCCAAATAAAATAACCAGCAACTGTAAATATCCTCACAGTGAACCCATTCCTTCAGTCCATACACAGGAAAAACCTCCACTGACTTCAATGAGAGTTTCACTTGCATGAAAATGGCTGGACCAGCCCAAGATCTAAGTTATCCATATGCAGGAGGAATGGAAGTAGTAGACAGTAAAACTTATAGATCATATAAGCCAACATTTGCACTGGATAAGGATATTGCTGAAGACCTAAGAAGCAAAACATTTGAATCATCATATACTCATTTGTATATAAGCAGGGTTTCTTTATTTCAGCATTTCAGTTAAAGCCTTTGTTATATTCAAGCTCAAGTTTGCACTGCACAGTCTCTAGCTCTAATGAGAGATGGACCCTGAACCAAAACAAAGGGTCCAGATACCATGAATCTTGGAGAACGTTCAGGTCAATATCTGAGCCTCACAGTTCAGAACACTCTCTTGTGCTAGCTTTATGCATCAGCCACATATTAATTTCTGAATATAATTTTCCCCTCCATGAACAACTTTTGCAAAGGGAGAAAGTCATTCCCACGATTATCTGGCATGCATGCTGAGCATCTTGGAAAGTGACTGGCTAACAAAAAACAGCACATACTATACAGGAAAGATTGCAAGTACTAGGTGTTTGTCATTGTTACTCTTAAGAGACACTATTGGTGACAATGAATGGAATGAAAATCAAAATATAAATTAAAACTTGAATGGAGTAGCCACTAAGTTAACATACAGTACCTAGAGATAATAAACTTCTATATATTTTTGTCTTAAAGGGAGATCTGACTCAATATTAAAATAAAGACAAATGATTTAAAGCATAAGACTATAGAGCCTGCCGTGATTGTGATTATACAAATTCCTCTGCTTTAGATAGCGTGCTGTGGGAAACCCAGGTTGTACGAGTCATTACACAATCCAAGCTCCCCCTTATTTCATTTATTTTTCCCCAAAGAGATTTGTGTGTTTGTGTTTCAGGGGAAGGGGAGTTCAGGTGGGAGGCTAGAAAAGTATAGATTGGGTGTTTATGTATATTGTGGTGACTTGTAAGTATCCCTTAAGATTCATTTGTTCACTGTCTAATTTCCTTGCATTTGCACCAAAGAGATTAGGCATTATACTAAATTATACTAGGCATTTGCACCTGAAAGGATTAGGCATTATACTAAAAGCTCCAATAACAGCCAGGGCCATCCATAGCCTTTAATAGTTAAACACAGGGACATAGTTAAGTACTACAGCTTTTATCAATATAGTAACCAGGTCCCCTGACTGTGTTACAGTGGAAGCATAGATGAACCAAAAGACATTTGGAATGACAGTGTGTACTTTATGAGCCTAATCCTGCAAGTTGCTGAGTATCCTCAACTCTAACAGAAGTCAACAGGTGTTGGCATTCAGCACTTCACAGGATCAGGCCCATAAGAAAGCAAATTGTTATTTTATACCCGAGTGACTAGAAATCAATTGGACTGTGATTGCTACTCATTCCTCCCATTCATTTTTGGAAGGTTAATTTTGTCACTGAAATGAAATGTGCAAAAATATTTTAGGTGAAACAAAAAGAAAAAAAATATTATATCAAACAGTAGTGGGAGGCATGCACCAGTTCTTTGCCACTAACTCACTTTTAAGAAATTGAAATAATTACCCTCTGGCAGCTCTTCATTCTCATGCTGATGTTGCTACTAGCATTCATGTCCTTTAGAGTTCTGGGGAAGATGTACAATTCATTATGGAAAAGGGCGCTTGCTGGCAGACAGGAAGACTGTAGTATAAGTCAGACATTGCCTAAGTTCTACTTTAGGGAGGGAGAGAAGAATGTGGTTTTATAGCACATTACAGTTCAGCCACTGCCACAAATGCTATTGCAATTATAGGGAGCATGGGCATTTTGCCCAAATTAGGACTGTAGGATTATGCCTGTAATTTGGAAGGGGGCTGGTGCGGCAATTAGGCCAGGGATAAGTACAGGGAGTTCAAGGAGGAGGTCAAACTAAATGAAAATACAGTGGGCCTCAGCTAGTTCTGGCAGCTGAATTCTAACAAAGAGGAGGCAATAGCTAAGGTAGTTCCCACACACTTTTATCCAAAAAATGGAAGGTGAACAGAACTACTCTTAAAGACCAAATTCAGTGTTTCCGTTGCTATAGTTAATGATCACAAATGCCCCAGCAGTGCATGGAATGGAGCTCTCAGAACTCAGGCCTTGAAAGATGAAAAGCCCATCAGCCCACTTTTAAACATATAGGACAAGATATAGCCCTGTGCTTCATGAATGTTCTGTGAGGTGAGGGCATAGAGAGCTTGTTTCTCACCCATGCAAACATCAAGACAGGATTTTGCTTTGTAGTTCCCAGAGAGGATATGGTTACTGGCTACAGGGAATACCCTGCCCCACCACACTCACCCAGCCAGCTAACATATATGCTGGTAGCTGGGGCTAAGTATGGCTCCTGTTTCAGAGCAGTAGCACAGTTCACCTACCAGCATGTTACCTATGCCCACCCTGATCCACCCTGCCCTGCTCTAGTGGCAGATGTATGCTTAGCATCCTTCTCTCTGCCAACTCCGGCATGTCGCATAACTCATTAAGTCAGGGACAGGATTTTGCCTATAGTTAATCAAATAAGCTGTCAGTGTACCATGAAAAGGTTTTGCCAATACCAAGATACATTTTAAAAAGCTACAAACTAAGCTCACTGTACCTTGCAAAATAGCAGCATAAAAATCTGTTATTCAGAAGTGAAATATCAAATGCTAGATTTTATTTCATTGAATACATTAAGGGATCCATACTGACAGCTGTGAACAAATGCTCTGGAGGGCTTGGCAGTCATTTAGGCAGGGGGAAATTCTGACCCTTTCCCAACTTCCCCCACTTGGCCACAAAAGACCCCTGAAAGCAGTGGAACTGCCACAGTTTCAGAACACATGGAGGATACTGAAGAGGAACTGTGCAGGAGCAGGGCCGGCTCCAGGCACCAGCCAACCAAGCACGTGCTTGGGGCGGCACCTGATAAGAGGCGGCCAATCTTGGGGTGGCGGGGGGCAGTGCGGCGCGGCGCTCGGTGGGGGGGAGGGGGTTCCAGCGGCGCGGCGCTCGGCGGGGGTTTCGGCAGCGCTCCGCGTGTGTAGGGGGGTGTTTCGGCAACGCGGCGCTCCACAGGGGGTGTTCGGCGGCACTCCGCGTGGGGGGGGGGGTTTCAGCAGCGTGGCACTCAGCGGGGGGAGTTTCGGCGGCATGACACTTGGTGGGGGGGCGGGGTGTTTCGGCGGGGCAGGGCAGCACGGGGAGGGAGGGGGGGGTTATGGCGGGGCGGCGCTTTCTTTTGCTGCTTGGGGCGGCAAAAAAGTTAGAGCCGGCCCTGTGCAGGAGGAATCTGAAAGCCCTGTATGTCTTGGCTGCATGGCAGTTCTCTCTATAGAAATGGAGATTAGGATTGAAGGAGGGTATAGCCAGTGGGTCCATGAACTAACCTTAGTGTAAGGGGAAGCTTCTGCAAACTATGCAGAATGGCTGCAGCTTCTCTGGGCCGTGGAGAAGATTCTCCCTTTTTTAAGCATGGCAGAGCTTCCCTGCACAATGCCAGTTACTTAGACTTTACACAGGAGCCACTGTCCTTTAGTGTTTTAAACAACTGGAATTAAATATATAATAATTTATATATTTACATTGCTGGGATTTATTCTTTATAGGGTCACTGATGATTACAGAGGCCCTTCTAGAAACATTACAAGGACGGCAATTAAACAGGGCTTGATTACTATATAGCTACATTTGTTGATAGTTTAGTTCATAACACTCAATTTTGTTACCTTTACAGGGCAGGCGTTATATAACCAACAAAGTAAAATAGGAAGAAAAGTACAAGAGAGGCTATAGTCTTGACCTATCCATAAATGTAAAGTTGCTTCTATTAATAACTCAGTAGTTTTCTAACCAGCTACAAAACCTGTGTTTGTCACCCAAATCTGCAGTGAGCCACCACCAGGGACATAAAGTTCTTTTGCCATCATTGCACTGAAAATGCCAAAAGCACCATCCTCTGCTTTGTGCTTTCCCCCATTCTGATGTAGTTCCTCTTTTTGTAGTGGCAAGAAGTGCAAATAGTAATATATTTCTACAAGCTCAATGTTCTCTGTTTTATTCATTAGTATGTAATATTGACAAATATGGATATATTTTAGTCTCTGGCAGAGAGAAGGAAAATATCTTGAGTTTTATGTCTCCCCTCACCTGTAAAACAACTATTCTTACAATAACAGTGATTACCTGGTTCCAGATCCTGCTATACCAGGGAGAAAATGTAAATACCTTATTTTCAATATTTCAGGGGAAGGGCACAGAGCCCAAACCTGCCCCCACTGAAGTTAATGCCAAAACTCCCAACACCTCACTCATATAGGACTTAATTCAAAGACCAAAGTGAATGCTCCTCAGAAAATTGGGAATGAAAAATTATCATAAGCTGCCACACTGCCTTAAGAGACAGTATCAGCAGAGCCTTGGGGAGAGATGTCTACAATGGGATCCAACTCTCATTAGTATATACTGCAAGGTGACAGGTAAGGAAATCAAAAAGGAAAAGACAGGGTTTGATTTTTTTTGTCATAGTCATCTATTAGGTATTCATTAACTGTCACTGCTATTGTATCATGAGCAATGTTGCAGCTTAAAAATGCACATTGTGAAATGAAAAAACAGTAATTACAAATCCTATCTTATAATCAAAGATACAGTACCTCTGAGTCTGTGCTCCTGTTTCACACACAAACAGACAAACAGACAAACACACAAAAAATATAAATAAAAGGAAAAGGCTGAGACACAAAACACTGGCTTCCTGACACATCACCAACCCTTCAGCCCTGTACTGAGGCATGAAGGCTATTTGACTTTGTGGATGCCAGGAAACTATTTTCAGGAAATGAGAGATGCAACGCCAAGAGTATTCAGACACGCAACAGAAAAAGAACTGCATCGTCTGTGGTCCATAAATTACAAATGGAGAATGAGAAAGAGTAAGTGAATTTATATAAGCATATGTATATATATATATTTATAAATATTTATATTATATAATTTACCATGAGGACATGCAATCATTAGTATAGTACCTATAATACAATATAATACAAAGGAATAAGCCTTTCCAATGGTATAGTTTCTTCAGAAAGAGCAGGTATGCCCTACCTATTGCATTCCACTGCAGTGCTTGAACCTGAATTGAACTAAGGTTCTACACTGTGCTACATTACTTATGGAAAACAGTATGCACAGGAGGAAAAAGAAAATCCCAACACACTCTGACAGAACAAGTGAAATTCAGTGCAGCTCCAGGGCAGCTGTGATGCAGCATTAGAAATGTGTTAGCTCAGAGAGGAAATATTTCCTTTTCAATCCAAAGGTACTAGAGTTTGGCAGCAAACAGAGGTTAAATAAAAAGCACAGATGCTGGCTAGAAAGGCATACGACTACAGCAAGCAGATCAGTAACTGACAGTGCTTCCACACATCCAGCACCCCTGGGACAGGTAGCATTCGGGATGCTAATGTATCCCTTTCAGACTTGTACTCCCGTGTTTTAAACTATTCTGATTCACTGTCCATTTCTGAACATTAGTAAAAGCTGCCGTACCCCTAAAGTGTCCTACAATGATCCTCTACAGCATATTAAGTGAGTACTAAAGGAAATTGTTTGGGGAAAATAGGCACCATGGACTTTATTCACAGAGAAGGAGTCTGGCTTCCCTAAGAGAAATTTGGTCAAAAGGGAAGACAAAAATCCCAACAGGGAAGTTGTCTGAGATTTGTTTTCTTTCTGGTTATATTGCCAAATATTCTCATTCAGATTCTGTAGGAAGTGGGGATGAAGGCCTTTATTCCTCATGTCTATAACCTAGCAAGTGTACAGGCTCTGCACTCAACTTTCAGCACGGAGAACACACATACAGTTCGTCTTCTAGACTTAAGCTAAATTCCAAGGTAAAAAATGAATCTGAGTTTGTAGTTCTCTCTACTCCTTCTCAGCTTTGCCATCTTGGGTTTAATGTCAAGACAGCACCATTGTGAATAAGGTCAATAAGGGTTTAAGTGGTCCATAGCTAATGATTGTTGTAACAAAGGCTCTCTTTTGCACTCAGACAAACTTTCAGACAAATAGGTTTACATACTTCTGACCAAATACACACAGCAGTATATGGTAAGTCTGCAACAACCCTCTAGCCTGAAGACTCTTCCTTCTTTCTCCCATAATTCAGATTGGAATCACTGTCTCTAGAATGTACATAATACAGGCCTGGAGAGGAGAACCATGGATCCAGAAGGAAAAAAGCAACATGACTGATGTTTAAAGGTTCTTGGATACTAACAAAAGACAAATGCCCTGCAAAATATCACTATAAAACTCAGAAAACGTTAAAACTTATTTTTAAAATGTCATCAGTGTACAGAACAGGTGAAGTGTGTAATTTTTTTTAGACAGAGGAATCTGTGCCCATTGGGGGGGGCAGTGGATGGGATGGACACTGAATGACTCAGAAAGAGATGTTCACAGCCTGGCACTGAAAAGACTCACAAATTAGAAATATCATCTTCCAAATAATGTACTTATTTAAAATTCTACAAGTAAATGCCTGAGCAGTACCTGTCTCAGAGGTGGTGGTGTCATTGTGGAAATAAAACTGGATGTTTCAGGTTCTATTACATATTCTTTGAGAAAGGCCTTAAATAATTAGGCCAAATCTCCTAAGTATACAACATAAAAACCATAAATAAATAAAAAACCCTATTAAAACACTCACTTTAGAGATAATTTTAACTTCAAATGTTCCACACAGCTTTGACTGTCCTTCTCTGGCCTCTACCACCCTCCCTGATCTGCTTGCTGCCTGTCATTAGGCAATGCCTGGCCACTCATTTACACACTATGGACTTGTCAAATAAATTATCATATGTTTACTTTCTTTTGAAAGTGAGGATTCAACACTGATATTTTTTTTTTTTTTGAGAGGGGGGGTTTGTTTAAATACACAGTACACAGACACAACATGCATCAAATTACAAGAAGGCTTTTACACCTGTCAAGGCTCAGTTCCTATCTGCTAAGTTTACTAGCCGATTTGCTCTTTCCTGTGGGGGTTTTAGTGTTTGGGGAGTGGTGGCAGGAGCTGTTGGATCCTTTTAGACCATTCTTGCTTGGTTTGCTGCAGAAGTGCTCTTGTTGGCAGGACCTCCTAGAGGATGAGGAGCCTGAATGGCTAGGAGGCGATTTACTCCTCCCAAGGTGTGGGGATGAACTCTTCTGGTCATGGTGGGGCCGTCCAGCCCGGGATGGTGAAGAACTGGCTGTACGGGGTAAGGAAGAGCTCCTAGGGGAGGCACTGGGGCTGCGTCGAGGGATGACAGGGCTTTTAGGTGGCGTTTTTGGGCTATGTGGCGATCCTGGACTCTTACACTGGGTGGAGCTCCTTGGCTTTTGAGATCCATTCTGAAGGATTTGAGCCAGACGAGAGATGAGGTCTGAGTCTGAGTTGCTGCTCCCTAGAACTCTGTACCTGCGTAATCTTAAAAAGAAATGAAGAGAGATTATTTTTCCACCATTTTATTGTGCTTTGTCCATTACAATGAATATACACAAACATAATATAAGTAGAAACTAGAGATGGGCCTTATCTGCAGAGTTCACATCTGGATCTGAACTTATCTAAAGTTCAGAGGTATCTGGATCTAGGGTTTTGGTTTGTGTCCAGTTCAAATGGACACAGTACCCATGTTTGTGTAACCCCCAACACATAACAAGAATGTGTTTATAAGTACTAGACAGAGGTGTCAAAGTGCATACAGGCATACTTATTTTACTGATAATACTGGAAGGAGCATACTGAAGGGTGGTGCTTATCAACTCCTTTTTTGGAGGGGTAGAGTACACTCCCTGTCTACCCACTGTGGCTGCAGTCTGTCAGTGTGGAAGAGGGCAAAGCCATCCTACTACACCTTCCTTCAGAGGGTATTGCATCACTGGTGACACCTACACTCCCGTTATACTTGTAGTCTACTCATACACAGAACAGGATTATGGCTGCCCATGCATAGATGTCCAGGGGTGAAGAAGAGCTTCTGGAATCCTCTCTGTGCACCTTTTCATTCCTGTGCATAATCAGCCATGATCTGATCCTAACCAATTATGTCTAAATATTGTTCATCAAAATTTTCAAACTGTTAGGCTTCTAAATAAGAGTGCTTTGGTAATGGGTTTTGTGAGTGTTCAGCACTTTTGAGAACCAGGTCATTTTTATTTAAGTGTCTAAATATAGCTATAACTTTAGGAACCCAGGTTTGAAAATTCTGGCTATCCGTATCTATTGGAGAGTTCACTGGAAGGCTGTCACATCCTTCTGTAACACTTCAAGATATTATTAATATCTAACTGACGTGTTAAAGCTAAAGCTTTTAAAAAAAAACAGTTAAGATATTTCTCAAATGCTTTTTTGTGGTCAGATCACTTAAATCCAGGATTTTTAAAAAGAAATCATTTTACAAATGACCGAAGTTTTGGACAATCCGACAATACTCTTTGCAAGCTAGATCAAAGCTATTTTAAAATAAAATACGTATTTCTAGTTTATCTGTATTACCTGGCTTCTACCCCAGGCCTAGTTGGTGGTTTTCCTGGGGGTGGACGAGGAAAGAATTGAGCTGAGGTTGAACTGGTGACTTGATCAGTGGTAGCCCAGGATACTAGCCTTGGAATCTTGCTCTTTCTGGACTGAGAGCTGCTTGGTGACAAAGAGCCATCCTCAGGTTGTTTGCCCAAATGAGTGTCCAGTGTCAATCTGGAAAAGGAGGATAAGACGTCATCCTCTGAAAATGGTACAGGAGCAGCAGCCACTTTTTCCTCCAGTGACTTGTCAGAGGCACTTGAGAGATCACCAAGGAAAGACTTGAGCTGTCTCTTTTCCACAAGTAGCCTGACCAAATCTGTCTGATGGGCCTTCTTTAGGAGAAGCTTTTCCTTTGCTGAAACAGGAGAAGTGGACTCTGATGTCAAGTCTATTTCTTGTGCTAAAACTGGTATGCGACTTTGTCTGACTACAAAGGGTGACCTAACCACGTCTTTCTTAGATTGATGAGAACTCTCATTCTCGGAAATACAATGGAACAGCTCTCCATTTTGGGGGGCATTTTTCTCTCTTTTGCCCTCCTGGTGAAAAAATGTAGCAAGGTCCATCTGGTGGCATTCCAAGTCTTCACTATAATCAATTTCTTCATTATCATGGAAACCATTTTCCTGCACTACTACTATCTGATGTTCCGGTCTATCAGCAAATAGGTCTATGACTCTTGATGGTGAAACCTCTGATGTCTCAGCTGCTGCTGACTTCAGTACCTCATAGTTTGCATCTGAATTTGGCACCAAGCAGGAAGTCCTTGGCTGTGATTCATCAGTAGATTCAATAGCAGCTGGAGGTTTCCCCTCCACTAATTTTGAGCTCCCTGGTGGAGAACAACTCTGCCCTTTGTGAGACATTTTTAGGGCATCCTCAGAAACCACTGGAAGCCTTCCTTCTTCAGTTTCTACAGCGAGATTTCCAGGTTCTTTTTCTTCCTCCCTACTGCTACATTGTTCAAGTAGGTCCTTTTGGCCACAGTCTATGAGTCTGACACATTCTTTGACGTGCCATTCCCTCTCAAGCACCTCATGGCTGATATGATTTAATTGAAGTACCAGATCTGTTCTGCTGGTACTAGTGGGAAGTGCATCCTCTGTCACTACCAATCCAGGCAAATTCTCCTTAGGAGAGGAAAATTCCACAGTGTATTCCATAGGATGAGTGTTTCTGTCCCTCTTCTCTAGCTGGTGGCCATAATGAAAGCTCTCAGAGGCAGATTGGGTGGATGCCACTGATGGTCTGGGTACTGTTATCTATATTGGAAAATTAAAGGAAAAATTAAAAGATAGGAATATCATCTTATACAGATCATATTCTTTAAAATGCAGACTTGATACTGTATGTTCAAAGTGTTATTGTTCCCATCAATCATTATGTTCATATTGGAAAAGTAACAGCTAATTTCATAAATGACATTTGATTTACAGAACTAGAAAATAAAATTCTCTACCATCCTTGGACAAAATGTATGGCATGTGAAAACAAGCATTATCTCTGCTGAAAAGGTCACATTCACCAAGAACCCTGCTGGAGAACAGAGCCAGCCTAAGGAGTAAACTACGTTTTGTTTGTTATTTTTATACAATTTTGCATATTTTTATAAAAGTTTTACACATTCAACTTCATAGTAAAAAGTAATCCTTAACAAGCTATACTATAAAAATTACAAAACCTTGCAGTCAGGGATGGAAGATGATGAACAGTATTTCATAGGCTAGGATTAAAGAAGTGAGATTTTTGGTCAAGCAGCAGATAGTTCCCACTGAGTCACCATGGTGTATAAACATATAGTCAGAGCTTGTAATGTTCATCAGCAGTGGAAATGATTATGGAATGTGAGTCTGGCCACAAAAGCCTCCTGGATTCACCTCTGCTGGAAGTTGAAGCTGATGACAGTTGCCATGGAATCTGCAATTTTATATCACAGACACTTCATTGGCACTTGCTGCAGAAATAGTCTTAAAGTGCTGGAGAGCTCAAAGGGCTTTTAGCATAATTAGCATAGTGACACCATTGGCTGGTAAAAATCAAACTCACCCATTAGATCCCAGGAACACATTTCACATTTAATACTGGTGGTATTCAATCTACTTCCATGAAAAACAAGCAAACTGGGATTTGATAGTGACATGCACCCTGTTGGGGAATCTGAATTTAACAGCTGCATGGAGACTCTCACTCCTTTTGTACATCCTCTTATTAGTCCTCATGTAACAAACATCCATCATTATAGGGTCAAACTTACTTTCATCAAATACAAACATCCAACTGATGTTGTAAATTATTCACAGGAAAAATATGGAACATTAGCCATGCTGCATCATGATACTGAAGTTACAGAAATTAATGTTATTTATGTTAAGGAAATTATTACCACATCATTCTGAGATTTATTACTCTGATTTTCTAATGTGCCTCACTTTTGGGTTTTTGTTCCATATTTGGGCTTGAGGCCGGGTTGGGCAAGCTAGACATGGGAGGTCTGGCTTGCAATGTGGTTTTTATACACCACTGTGTAGCTGGTCTCAGAGTAGCAGTGATTTGCAAAGCAGGTTCTTTGTAGTTCCACAGACAGCATGAGAGTCAAGCATTTTTTCTGTTACTTTTAGGGCAGAGAAAATGGGCTTTTCACTGAGTGCAGAGGGAGAGAAAGCAGGAAGTAGCCCAGCAAGGGAGGCATCCTAAGAATTCCCAAATGGGACTGATTAAGCTGTATCTACTGTTCTTACAGAGAATTTGCTAGGATCAACGGAGCAAGCGAAAACCCACACTCAGATGTCTGGAGTCCTTCTGCAGCAAGAGGGAAACTTTTTTCTCATTTACCTGCTAATTTACTTTCAGGGACTGGATATGCACAGTCCTGGGCTCTTCTTGTTAACTGAATCAGAATGGCATGTTGACAACCAATCAAACCAAAAAGTATTCACACCCTAGGGGACAGTCCTCACTTCTTCTCTTATCTTAGTTTGAGTCTTTAATATGAAAGAAACATTATCTCCATTTTTGAGTGAGAAGTGCTTTTTTTACTCCAGGACTCAAGGAAAAATCCAGGATCTTTCAGGTGGGAGAGGGGATTTGTGCTGTACTGATCCAATCTCAAAAACCAAAGGGGAAGTAGGAATAAAATTTGCCTTTCCATGACTGGGTCCACTACTGCACAGAACTTGCATTTTAAACAACAATACCATAGCAAGCACTCAAAGTGTAAAGGAAAAGGAAAAAAGGACATTAGGGTCAAGAAAATGAAACCATTCTTTCTCCCATTCCCTCTCTGTCTCCGACTGATCTCTCTAAGGGATCACATCTCTACGTATTCTGTGTCTGAAAACTGGAGCTGTTCAACTGAACATACAGCCCACCTTTGTAAAGGTGTGGAGGAAATACCATCTAGTCACTTTATAAAAGTTTATTTACTCTTCTCTGTCTAGGAGACCTAAAGACTGTGCAGGTTGAGTGTGATTTAATCCTGAGGAGAGAAGAGATCTCTGTTATTCTGTACACTCCTATGGAAGCAGATTTTGATCCATTTAGCTATGAAATATGAAGAAACTTGGAGGTTTTTTCTAGATCATTCAAGCAGGACCAAAAATGAATCTACTCTCTCTAAAAGAATCCAACTCAGTCACGTACATTTTCAGAACCCTCTGATGTTAGGTTTTGCCAGAATTTTCTTCCTAGAAATGAAAAAGAAGATAGGCCAAACAATGTCCTGGTCCAAATTAAATCAAATATGCAGGAGCATGAAATAGAGCTGCTGTCCCCCCTACCTTCTAAGCAAAGATGATTGCTGTCAAAGCCACTGCCTTAAGGTTCAGGAAGTGCAAGCTGAATGACAACAATGTTAAAAAGGATGCAACAGAGGCTCTCATATAATTTTTGAAAATAAGACAAACTCAAAAGGGCTACAAGACCTGGGAGGAACTAAAGAAAGGAGATTTTTGTGAGGACCAAAGATACTAGAAGAAGGACCCTCCCCTCCTCCATGCATGGAGTTCCTTAAGGCACTAAGAACTGATGTCTGTACCTCTAAGGAACTAGGAGCTAAACTCTTACGAAAACCCTCTTGAAAGAAGTCTAAGACAAATGGGACCCTAGCCTTCTTGGATGAAACCCTCTAGCCCTACACCATGCTGAGAAAATAGACTATACTAAATAGCAGGCAATGGAGGATCTGCTCTCTTGTGAGAGAGGGGCATAGTTTGACCCACCTTATCAGAAATCCTCAACACATTCAGAAGTGCCCTGTCACAAACCAGGCTGTGAGATTTAGGGCTTCTGGATTTGGGTGCAACATTTGTCCATATTTTAGCAGATCTGGACACAAGAGGAGAGGGAACTGAGCCACCTGAGAGAGAGGCTCAGAAGGTCAATAAAGAAGGTCCTACGTGGCCTCTCCAAAGCTAAAAGAATCAATTGGGTCCAGTGAAGAACTGCCTTTTTATTTTTAAGTATTTTCCAAGCAAGCAATACAGGAGGAAATCATAAACAAGGTTGGTGTTCCATGGAATGGCAAATGTGTCATACTCTAGAGGCCCTAGAAATGGATACATGCCACAGTAATGAAAACAGCTTAATATTTTATTTTGCTGAAGACAGGTCCATAGATGGGAGTCCTGAATGTTCAGAAATCTTGTGAAAAAATTCTATCTGAAGAGACCAATCCCTTGATGACATTTTTGACCTAACAAGCGGTCTCCTTCGCAATTCAAGTCACCTGGGATCCAGAGAGTTTTACTGAGTACTCTTCCATTTATCTAAGAGAAAGCCATCTTTCTCTTCAGAAGACTTGGGTTGTTTTGCCCCGTGAGAGATAACCACCACTGTGTTGTCTATTTTTATGAGAATATTCTTTCCCTTCATCGATTTCCAAAAGGACAGTAGTGATATTTTAACCATCCTTAGTTCAAGTCTGTTTATGTGAAAAAACTCTCTCTGAGTGTACTCTCTGAGTCAACAGAATTGTACTGTCAGGCTACACTGGCTGTGATGTGAAGCCTGCTTTGCCCTTGAAATGGGAAGCCTTTCAACAGATCCTATTGGTTTTGCCACCAGATAAGAGCAATATGTGACAGGATACCATCATGCTGAAAAAGGAGAGAACAGCTCTCTGGGTGACTGAGCAGGACCATAGAATTAGAACTGCTAAATGGTTTATAGCTGCACAATTCTCTCCTTGAATGGAAATATCCTTCCTTGAGCTCATTAGCAAACCCACATGGCTCAAGTGCTCAGAGGGAAAGGAAGCACTCATTTTGTGATTCACCATGAACCCAGGTCAAAAATGCCTATTGTCCCACTGACTCTCCTCAGAGCTTGGTCTTTAGACTTTATCCACATTTGCAAGTGATTTAAATAGCTGATCATGCAGAAGACTTTCCTGAACAAGGCTGCTGCAATTTCAGACATGGCTTTAATAAAATCCAAAGGAGCTTGTAATGGGGACTGGGCTTATCAGTGGTGCTGCATAGTTGTTTGGTCCCTGGGTTCCACCTCTCCTCCATTTTCAGCATCCCTCACCAGCAATCACTCCAACACTGGGGAGGTCCACTTTTGGTAGGTAGCGATTCAGCCATTCCACCTGGTCATCAGTTGAGTTCACCCCCTTCCGAGGTAACAGAGGCCAACAAAATATATATAGTTCAACTTCCCCACAAAAGAAAGGGTCTTCATCCCACCTCCAAGCCCGCCATACAATTTCCATACCCAGACGTAGCCCTCTGGTCAAAAAGGTTGACCACCCCTGTGGTATAGTGTCCACAATGTAGATGCAGCCTAGGTCTTTTGATTATTATCTAGCCACAGTAGCGAATCAACTGTAAGTCTAGGTGAGAACTACAACTGCCTAAATGACCACTAACTCCCACCAACAAGTATTTCTATTTCTGTTTTATAAAACCTAGGAAATTAAATGGCAAAAAGCTTTGTTAACATGGAGTTAAGGTTGCCAAATGACAGCTCATGCCCTTCCACAACATCTAAGTTCAGCAACTTAAACTTCTGAAAACCAGGAAATTCAGAATTAAGATAAATGCCCACACAACCTTAACGCTGCCCACGTGTCGCTGTGCACGTGGCAAGGGTATGCCCTACTGTCCTGACAGGCTCCAGAACAGCGTCATTTGTTGGCAGTGCCATTCTGGCCAGTGATGAGGTATGGAGGATATCCAGAACCTTATGCGGGTATCCTGGATCTCTTCCAGGCGAATTGGAGTTCCTCCGCAACTCTCCACAACAGTTCCTGAAATTGCCTGAAGTCATCCAGAGGAGAGGGGGATGCTGCAGTCACCGCTTTGTCCGGAGATGAGGAGGAACTGCCGGGACCAGACTAAGGAGTTCTTCCTCTAACAGTGGATCCGAATGCCTGCTAGAAGGATCCCTTAGCAGGGAGGCAGGTGAAGGTTTTCTTGCAAACTGAGCCAGTTCCAGGTGAGGGGTATTAGGAACAGGGTCCCCAGAATGACCAGTAGGTGTCAGAGGCACCCACTCTTTGCCCAGTATCAGTATCAGTCCCATGGATTTTCCCAGAACTGGTGTCAAGTATCAGAGGGGTAGCCGTGTTAGTCTGAATCTGTAAAAAGCAACAGAGGGTCCTGTGGCACCTTTAAGACTAACAGAAGTATTGGGAGCATAAGCTTTCGTGGGTAAGAACCTCACTTCTTCAGATGCAAGTCATCTGAAGAAGTGAGGTTCTTACCCACGAAAGCTTATGCTCCCAATACTTCTATTAGTCTTAAAGGTGCCACAGGACCCTCTGTTGCTTTTCCCAGAACTGGAGGATCCTACATCTTATGGGGTGCCGGTGATGACAGTACTAATGGACTGGAGCTTGGAGTCGCTGGATCCCATTATTTGTGGAATTTCTTCTTGTGCCTGTGGGCCTTAGCATGAGCTCCATCCCCAGGGCTAGAATTCGTGGAAGGTGTGTCTACTTTTTTCACTTTTCAGGAAGATTTACTCCCATGCTTATGGGTACGCTTCCTTACCTCCCGACTAGACCCCACCATAAGGTCCATGGTGGTGGTTCTGCCAGCACTGGATTTGGATGGGTAGCAGGAGGTGTGCTCCTTGCTGATTCAGGCTGACATATGAGGGGGGTTCTCTGACTTGGGTCCAAACGAGGCCTCATGGAAAGCTCCATGAGGTGCTTCCAGAAGCAGAGAGCCTAGCCTGCTTGAGTGTAGCTAGGGAAAGACTGGCAAATACTGTACTTGGACACGATGTGAGCTTCCCCCAAGCAGTAGAGCCAGCTCTCTGAGAAGGAGTGCAGGCAGGAGGCACAGCGTTTGAAGCCCAGAGGCCTGGGCATAGTCCAGTACCCATTCGTAGCTCTGGGGGACGGGAGAGGGTTGTGGTGAAGAAAAAACACACCCTCAAATTTATCTAAACTAATCACTAAAACTACAAGAAAAACTACAAGAAACTACTAAAAAATAAATTCTAACGCTACGTACAACTATCTTATTTAAAAGTGTGTCAAGACAAGGACACAAAGTTCTGATCCAGACCATTCGGTGGTAAGAAGGAACTGGAGACGCGGTTGGTCCACCCCACCCATTATCAACTTGGATGGAGGCATGAGGCGAGCCACAGTGCATGCGCAGACCCACAGACATTACTTTCAAATTCTCCTCCAACTCTGGGCACATGGTGCACATGCACAACCCTCAGTGGAATACAATAGGGACCATCACTCGAAGAACACCACTTTATGTCTTCCTCTGCTACTATATACATCTCTGAAGAGAAATTTGATGTACAGTATGAAACAGACTACACTATATAAAGTGGTATTGAACTGTGCTTTTTAATGAGACTAAAATTTTTAATGACACTAAAATACCACAGTCCCTACTGAATTTTTTTACAATCTAATCTGCCTATCTCTTATGTTCCCCTTCTATACTAATTTTTGTGGAAGAGAAGAAGTTAAATAAAAACAACTATAGATTTTCTTATCTACAAATTCCAGTGCATTCTTTCTTCGTGGAGGTGGGACTAATATGTGAAAAAGAAGGGAGCACTGTTGCTTTAATTCATGGAGTTGGGGAATAACAGAAATACCAACTACAAAACTCATTGATATAGGACCACAGGTGTGTACCACTCCTGACTCTGAGCCCCTTCTGGTCCTCATTATAGCAGAGCAAGATCTCTGTGATAGTCAAGTTTAAGACCAGCTTTCTGTTTAAAGATCAACTCTTCTAAGTGCTCCAAAATCTGTACAG
Source organism: Malaclemys terrapin pileata (assembly GCF_027887155.1). Lineage (NCBI taxonomy): Eukaryota > Metazoa > Chordata > Testudines > Emydidae > Malaclemys > Malaclemys terrapin. The sequence continues at coordinate 90,091,815 of NC_071508.1, read as the reverse complement.
TTAATCAGATTGCCTTGAAATTTGGTGTGCTTCATGGGGGCACAAGGTATGGACAGTGACCCACATTTAGGGCCATTTGACCCTGGGGTTCCCAAGATACAAATCTTTTCTTAAAGTTGTTACATTCTAACAACTTTTTTGCTCACAGAAAGTGATCAGCGATCAAACTACAGCTCAGATCATGGCACCAAGGTCTCAGATGCTCAAGGGTTACCCCAACACAGTGCATGGCACTCAAAAGTCCTTTGGGAGAAAGGAAATTAAAACCACTGATCTAATAGATTACACAGAACATGTGCAGAGAGAGATACTTACTATCCAGAAAACTACCTCTATATCACAGGACTTCAGTGGCTTTTAGGAGCTGGATAGTTAGGAATGATGGTAACACAAATTTAAACATCTGAAATCCAGAAAATGAATAGTTAAAATACACATCACCCCTATTTGGTGGTGGTGCTGGGCTCACCAGAATATGTGGGGGTGTAACCTGGTTTGGAAGAGGAGTGGACTGGAGTGCATGGACCTGGGACATACCTGGGGAAGCCTGGCTGAAGCAGGGGCAAGAGTCCCAATTGGGGGTGGACAGTGGGAGTGAGGGGCCCTGCTCAGTGTGCAGCACGGGCTACATAACCCAGGTGGCGTGCAGCCCTCCAGTAAGCTCCAGTAAGCCTATGATATGTATACACAGCAGCATGGAGCAATGTCTTACATGTTAATAGCTTCTACAGTGCCAACTAATGGCTTAATAGGATGGGAAGGGGAGGTGGAGCTGGAAATGTTGGCTGGGGGAGAGGGCTACCTGTTGCAGGGAATGGTTGGGCAGCTGGTGGAGAAGGAGAGACACACCATTCTTCTCTCACACATTTAAAGTTACTGTAACAGCCATGTAATAAAACGGTCATGCTTTTGGGACATGACTATGGATGGGAATTCTCTCACAGCCCTGTTAGCAACTACATACTGCAAACATTTCAAAGCATGACCATTATCATCATTCCATTGTAACAACAGGAGGGGGGAGGAGCACTAAGGAATCACATTAGCAACCATGTGATCTATTGGAAAAACCACTGGAATGGGAATATACTTAGCTCTGCCACTAGCCTCCTGGGTGACCTTAGGCAAGTCACCTCACCTCCCTGTATCTCAGTTTCCCATCTGTAAAATGGGATAATAAATAAAATTTGAGATCTACTGATGAAAAGCCTAGGTAAAAGCTAGGGCTTGGATTACACTTAAAAGTTAGGCTCACATAGCTGCATCGGTCAGGGGTGTGAAAAAATCACACCCCTGACTGACACAGCTATGCTGACCTAACCCCCAATGTAGAGGCAGCTGTGTTGACAGAAGAATACGTCTGTTGACGTGGCTAACCATTAGGGAGATGGAGGTCCTACACCAATGGAAAAACCCCTTCCATCAGTGTAAGCTGCGTCTATGCTATAGAGTTATGTTGGCATAGCTATGCCAACATAGCTATTCTGGTATAGCAGGGGTGGGCAAGCTACAGCCCGCGGGCCACATCCGGCCCGCCAGCAGTTTTAATCTGGACCTCGAGCTCCCGCTAGGGAGTGGAGTCTGGGGCTTGCCCCGCTTCGCTCTCCAGCTGGGGAGCGGGGTCAGGGGCCACTCTGCGCAGCAACCAGAAGCAGCAGCATGTCCTTCTTGCTCCGATGCATAGGGGCAGCCACAGGCCTCTGCTCCGCATGCTGCCCGCACCCCAAGCGCCACCCCTGCAACTCCCATTGGCCGAGAACCGTGGCAGTGCCTTGTGGATGGGGCAGTGCGCAGCAGAGCCGCCTGGCCGCGCTTCCGCATAGGAGCCAGAGCGGGGACATGCCGCTGCTTCTGAGAGCCGCTTGAGGTAAGCCCCACGTGGAGCCTGCACCCGAGACACCCTCCTGCGATTCACTCTCTGCCCCAGCCCTGATTCTCCTCCCACCCTCTGAACCCCTCAGTCCCAGCCCGGAGCACCTTCCAACACCCCAAACCCCTCATCCCCAAGCCCCACCCCAGAGCCTGCATCTCCAACCAGAGCCCTCACCCCCCTGTCCCTGTGCCCAACCCTCTGCCCCAGCCCTGATCCGCCACCCACCCTCTGAACCCCTCAGTCCCAGCCCAGAGCACCCTCCTACACCCCAAACCCCTCATCCCCAGCCCCACCCCAGAGCTCGCACCCCCAGCCGGAGCCCTCACCCCCTCTTCCCCTACCCCCCCGCCCCAGCCCCTTCTCAGTCCCTGAACTCACACATGGGAGGACTCAGATCCAGATCTTCCCATACCATAATACAGAGGTTCTCAAACTTCATTGCACCACGACCCCCTTCTGACAACAAAAATTACTACAGGACCCCAGGAGGGAGGACCTAAGCCTGAGCCCGCTGAAGCCCCGTCAGTCTGGGCAGTGGGAATTCCAAAGCCAAAGCTCCACTGCCCCATGCTGGGGGGCTGAAGCCAAAGCCCAAGCCTTCAGTCCCAGGCAGGAGGCCTGTAACCGTAGCCCCACTGCTCAGGGCTGAAGCCCTCAGGCTTTGGCCCTGGACCCCAACAAGTCTAAGCCAGCCATGGTGATCCCATTAAAATGGGGTCACAACCCACAGTTTGAGAACCACTGCCATAATCACAGCTCTGTGAAGCTCCTCAAAATATCCCCAGATCTCCTTGTATCACAAACACACCTCTATCAACCTGTCCCACCTATTGCCTCCACTGTTCTCAATATCTACATCTAAAACACTGAAAGCAACTGGAGTGCATGCAGATAATTTCCCATGGCTCTTGCCAACTCTGGGGGACAGAGTTAAGGAAGGGCTCGTGGTTTCACCAGGTAACCTTAACTCTGTGATTTTCACCATTTAAACTATATAGCACTGTCAACACTGCTGGGACAGTAGCTATGCTGGAATTGGCTGCTCCATCCCAGCTGCATGCCACTCCTCTGTTGAGATTTCAAATGCTGTGTACCGTAAATTAATGTTACTCAGAGCAGAAGTAATTTTAAACTGTAAACTGTAGGTTTATCTAGCCTCAGTTACACCTGTTTGCAGAGAGGAACATGGTATTCTGAGCAACTGTGTCCTGATTTCACCCTTCTGCCAGGTTACACCCTATTTCTGTATACATATAGTTTACATAGAGGGATCACAGAGTGAGAGGAGGGAAGGATATAAAGTCAGAGTAAAAAGTGTTTGTGATAGCTCTGAATTTCCATATTTTCTAATATATTGGGTGGTGGGAGCTAGTGGGGGGGAGGGTATTTTTATAGATTTACCTGAAGGTAAAATTTTCTGAGTTTAGAGTTGTGGTTTGAAAACAGCAATGTTCTTTTAAGGTGCTTTCTCCCTTTAGTTATTGATACAAATGTACAATCTTAACTCCTGATTAAGGAAGCTTTTTTTGTGTGACCTAATATAAATGCACTTTAAATTAAATGAAATGAGTAACTGCTTTTAGAGAATATTGGTTACATCATTATAACAAGTGGTTAATAGGTATCCATGTGACTACATGAGAAACTCACAAAATAGTGATCTTTTTCTGGAAAAATGTATTAAAAATTATAGAATGGGTACAGCATGTATTTACTGTTAATGGAGCACTGGGAAGAAGTTGCATTTATAATAATAGTATTACAGGATCTCCTCCTTTCATAGAATTATGGTAAAAGTAGCCCAGGTATTGTAATATTTTTCTTGAGTGCAGTGGACATGTCTCTAAACATGCAAGTCTGGGGTTTCACTTGACCCTAATTTCAAAAGGCCTGAAAGGATGGTATCCTAAGCTTCTTTCACCTTCAAAATTTCAACCTTCCATTTTCACCTCTATAGTTGCCAAATTCCTTTCTCCTCATGGTTGCTTTCATCCTTCTGTAACGATGACTGACGTGGAGACTATAATATAGCCAGAAGGATGGCCAAGTCATTGCTTTTCCTTCTAGAAAGTTAGAATCTACTGGCTTCATAAAAGAAGATTTTGGATTCTGTTGCAAAATCAACTGATGGGCAATTGCAGATCACACTTTTAGTAGCATATTTTATTCAGTGTTTTTAAAACTAGATTTTACAGAATAGCTAACAACTTTCAGTAAGATGTTAATTAGTTCTCAAAGGAAGGTTTTTCATAACTCTTACCTACATACTCTGCCTTTCTAATTAAGAAGCAAACCAAGTAAAATAAGACACTGAAAATGATAAAATAATATATTTTAACTCAATCACACACAGAGGCTTTATAGCTGAAATAGAAGATACTGTCAATTTGAAATTAAAAGGTTTACTTTACTTTAAATTATAAATCATTGATGCTAGTTTGCTTAAAACACATATTACTTATATAGCTGAATTTTTATCTTAAACAAGTTGAGTAGTAACTGCAGTGAATGTGGAATGTATCAATATATATTTTTTTCCTTAGTTCCGAGATGGTTTCATGATATACAAAATATACCCCTGAAGTTAAGCAATTTATTAGTTCCTTCTCCAGCAAAGAAATGTATAATTATCAGAAACATTAAAAGCATAAGATAACACTATTCAGAAAAGTTCTGATTTTCCTGTCCATGGCTATATTATAGCTCATTTCTAAAGAGCTGCACTTTTCCAAACTGGATATCTGTTTTGGAAGATTAAAAAAATTGTTCTGTTTTTTAAACCCAGAGAGGGACCCCATTAACTCTAGTTTTTCTTTGTCATGAGAGTGCACACATACCCTGGCACTCAATCACATGAAAACTGCTTTAAACATTAATAGTGCTGGTTTCAAGCAGCAAACTTGGGGTTGGATTTTGAATGCCTTCCAAAAGGTTTAAGATTTTTCAGATCTGGAGATGTGGTCAGGTCAAATATAAAGGTAGAGGCTATTTGCAAACTTCAGATCCTGGTTCAGATATTAAACACCCCAACATTTTGGTGCTCCTAAGTTTTAGTTTGAGTTCATTTTTAATTTTTGTTATTGCTCCTCTACACATCTATTTTTGTTTTATCTGTGTGTGCTACAAAAATGTAAAATATGGACCTTCAGCTGCAAAACATTAAGGGCCAAAACTTAAAAAAAAAAAAAAAAAAAAAAAAAAAAAAAAAAAAGGTCTGTAAGGCTCCAAATCCTTCAATCAGATAGCAGGCCCATTCATCTGTATTGAGCACTATTAAATTAAATGGGACTCTGCAAAGTGACACACTTTCATGGATCTAGTTGTAGGACTGGCATTAAATTTACACTTGTTGCTCACAACTACTTTGTGCCTTATAAAGAGAATTTGTGAACAGAAACAGCATTTGCAGCTATAAATTAAGATCTCAGGATATTTGATCAACATATGCAAATGCAATTTGCATACAAATTCTGTGTGTTGTAACATTAAAACTATTGTACACACAAAACTACAGGTGAAAATTAAGAATCTAGATCAAGGCTCTTTTGAAAATCTGAAGTGACACCATCTTTAGGAGCTTGTTGATATTGATAGGTTTCTCATACTCTTTTTTCCTTTTTCAAGATGTAACTTTTTCTCTTATTCTCTGTGTTTATGTATTTTTTAAATAAGCTGAACCAATGTTAGCAGGAGTGGGAGCTCTAATAAAGACAAGGCTTCAGCTGCTTCTTGCATTTTTACCACCATGTTTAGTCAATGTCCTTTTCAGAAGATGATTCAGGAGGCAGGAGTCTTGTCTACACTAGGGCTTCCACTAAATCCAAAATGGGAAGGTATTTTTGTTGTTTTCTTAACTTCTCCCCACCATTCACAAGCCTTTAGAGACGTGATTAGAGCCCAGTTCCTCCTACCTCAATGGTAAATTACTATATGGTCCAGTCTGCAATACAAAATGTGTATATATGCACAGCGCTTAAACATTTTAGAGGCCCAACTATAATGTAGCATGGCTTTGCCTCTGTGGATACAAGGCCAGGGGCAGAGCATAGCTTTTTGACATAGTTATAACATGGTTAGGTCCCAACCACACTGGAAAGATCAAGTGATATTATAACACAGGTGGTCACTAACATGTATAAAGCTCCATGTTTAAAGAGACACTGTCAACTTTCTTAGATTGCAAGCTCTTCAGGGACAGGACCGTGTCTTCAAAAATATTTATATTGTATTTAATATACAATTTAATATCAGTGGGGCTCTGATTCTGTTTTGGTCTTCTGGGTGCTACTGTAATACAAATATCAGGACTACTGTAGTGTATAGGAATAGGTAGTATCCCTCTAAATAGTTTTTGAGCCCTCTAGTGGCACTCATCATGTTCAGTGTTTTAGAAGTTATCAAAAACTGGTCAGAGCTTGTACTTAGGTCTTGAATGTTTGAGTATATGTAGTAAACAGTGTCCTTTTGGACTCAACTAAGTCCATGTATAAGAATAGGGTTGTATCCCTATACAGTACTATTATTAATAACAACTTGAAATTGAGTCAGTTTGCAAAAATTAGGTATAGTTTAAAGTACCCCTGAATTTTCCCCAACATCCCCCCACCCCCCAGTTTTGTGAACTAGTTATATGCAAAAAGCAACAGAGGGTCCTGTGGCACCTTAGAGACTAACAGAAGTATTGGGAGCATAAGCTTTCGTGGGTAAGAACCTCACTTCTTCAGATGCAAGTCTGAAGTTATATGCAGTGTTGCCAATTTTGTGATTTTGTGATTGTTTGGAAATTTCAATTGAAATTGAAACATGAATACACACTTTAAAAGCATATACAGTGTATGATAAAATACATGTATCTGAAAAAGTATAATAGATTTGAAAAGTATGAACATAGACTAGCTTCCTTATACAGCTGTTGTTTTTTATGACCATGTCAGTGCATTCAGTCCGGTGATGTTGGCCAACCTAATAATTTCAAATGATGATTTGTAAGCAAAGTCTAAATGAGCTCTCCCTGACAGTAGTGATGAGCTGGGGCTGGGGGGAAAGGCTTCAGGATCAGATTGTATTTACATTCACACCTAATCTACCTAGGTATCCAGCAAACAGAGCTGTGTTGCCCAAGTGATAGATTTTGGCTGGGGTTACAAATCACTTTGAATGGGGGGGGGAGGGGAAGGGAGTAATGAAATGTTGTTATTCTTATTGTATGAGTAAAGGGCAGTAGAAGTGTACTTAGCCTGTGCTGATTGAGGGCATCAAGAAAGGGGGTAGAGGGGGACAGGTGTTTTGCTTGATGGACTGCCTGAGTCACAAGTACTATTTGCCCTGCCCCTCTCCACTTTTTAAAGACAGGGCTGATTAGGCTCCATAGATAATCTTTTGTTTTGTTAAGTGACCACTACAGCTGAAATCACTGATAATCACTGATAATCAGGTCTAAGTGCTTAGATCTGCTGTGGGACAGTGTTTCTGTGGAAGAGACAGCCCAGTCTGCACTAGCTCACTAAGAGCTCAGCTGAAATCACTGAGAGCTGGTGGAACCTCAAGAGACCAACTCACAGAGGTCACAGTGGCAGGTGGCAGCAGAAGGTGATGGCGCAGGGCCATTGGCAACGGAGCGATGGAGTGAACGGTGGCACAATGAATAACAGTGGCCAGAGCGAACAGTGAGAAGCTGGAGGAATGAACAAGTTGCCTTCTTGCCCCCACCTGGGAGGTGAACTCATGTGAAAGCACCTCTGAACTCTGAGTCTCCACTGACCAAGGACAGCACCAGTGAGTGTTAATGAGGCTGTTAAGAATGCTGGAGACACAACACAGTTCATGTGAACAAACATGGCTGTGGCATCATACTTTCCATTTAGGCAAGAGATACCACACACTACAAATTGGAGGCCAATGTTGAATGCATTGTCACTTGTTCATCCTGAAGTTGAACACTGGTTCTGAACAAGACCAGTAAATGCTCACTCTCTTTCTGCAAGAAACTCAACTGACTGGCTAGAAGCATGTGGTGCAACAGTGAAAGACTCAACAGTTGAAAAAGTGAAGAATACATGCATACATGGCTGATGAATGCACAGTTGCAAATGGGCATCAAGTATTAAGTCATTGTGTACGTTATCTTGATGTCAGTGGTAGGCCAGTAGATGCATTTCTAGATGTTCAAGTTATAGAAGACACATCAGCTGCATCTGTGACAACCCACATCTTAGAAGAGTTAAATGCTTGTCAATTGGAGCCCAAACAGATGGCTGCTTGTGCATTTGATGGAGCTGCAAACTTCTCTGGAAGACATGGTGGAGTACAAGCTTTTCTCAGAGAAAAGTGTAACCCTAATCTCTCCTATACACACTGCAGAAGCCACCTACTCCAACTAGCACTAGTACGAGCTGCAGACTCTTTAAAAGACATTAAAAAAGATATACATTTAATGTCTTCATTATATTCTTTTTTTCAGCAAGAGTCCAAAAAGACTGAATATCTTGGAAAATATAGAAGATATACTGGGACTGAAGTTCAAATTAGTCCAACCTGGGAAAACCCTCTGGCTTTCTCATGAGCGATCCCTTGGCTGTTGTCTTAAAATTACTCCAGCCGTTATTACTGGCTTTGGAAAGTATCTACCAAGATGGGATGGATCTAAGTAGCGAGGCTGGTGGATTACATTTGCTACTATGTTCAGAGAAGACTATTGCCATTCTCTCTCTTGTAAGTCTACTGTTGAAACCACTTGGGTCATTAAACAATGCCATCCAGGCATCTGCTACAACAGTAGTAGATCTTTGTCCAGCAATAGAAGCTACATTTGGATCAATCAGAGAGCGATCCATTGAAAAAGTACTGGAAGAAGCAAAGACTTCAGTCCAGAGGTTGACTAATGAAGGCATTTATATTGAATCCTTAAGTGAAGAGGACAAGAAGTGTTTAAGACAACTGAAAAAGTACACAGACTTGATTCTTAAAAATCTACAACAGCGACTTCTAGATTCTACTCAACCTCTACGTAGCTTTTACAGATCCCTGTCCTATAAAACAAGTTTCAGAGTAACAGCCGTGTTAGTCTGTATCCGCAAAAAGAAGAACAGGAGTACTTGTGGCACCTTAGAGACTAACAAATTTATTAGAGCATATGCTCTAATAAATTTGTTAGTCTCTAAGGTGCCACAAGTACTCCTGTTCTTCTTTTTGTCCTATAAAACATCGACAGTTGAGTGGAGTGAGGCACTACCAGCAAAGGGGCTGCCATGTGCTCAGGACAGAATAGAGAATTTGAACACAGAGTGGAGTATCATATGACAAACGAATGAAGATTTGACTTATCACTAGTGGCTCGACCCAATCTTTATGCTATGTTTCCTGGGATGAAAGAAGTAGGAATTCATCTCTTGCTACTCCCAGTCACAACAGCTACAGTCAAGCGTTCTTTTTCATCACTGAATAGAAATTTGTGTTCTGAAAGTAGTGGCCTTCTGCCTGATCATGTGAATGAACTAATGAGCCTATTAATTGAAGGAATGAAAGTACCGGACACACGAGAAGCCACCAAAGATGATTGCATTCAAGAAGTTCATTAACAGAGTTGTGCAAAATTATAACAAGAAACCAAGAAGGATGTAGATGTAGTGCTTCATAGAAGGCTTGAGTAGCCAACTTTAATTTGTGTGATAATTTTAAAACATGAGTTAAATCTAATAAAATTGTCATGAAACATTTTTCAGTTTTTACCATGGTGCCATATGGCCCACCTTCACCCTTATGGTTTCACCCCTCATCGTCCGACCCCTACCCCACCCCGTAAATTCGAACACCCCCCCTAATTTCAATTCCTGAGGAAAACACGGCATTCTCCTATTTTAAAAAATGGTTTCTCACTCCTTTTGCTGTGTGAAAAACTTACACACACAACAGGGAAAGAACTTACTATGCAGAAGGTGCTGGTAAATTCATGAAGTAAACAAACTAAAAACAGAAAAAAAATTGTCTAATCTCTTTCAGTTTTAGTGATCTTAGGTGTTAATTGTAACAACAGAAGGTAAAATATTTTCAGACAGAAATGTGATTTTTTTAAGACAGTCCTTGGCAAGCTGCCAACAAGTGTATCAATCAGTAACAGGCAGAATAATGGTTTTATGATGTATTAGGCCACTAAGCACAGGACCATAACTACCTACTCATTTCACATATGTCAATAGGATTTAGGTTCCTAAATGCCTAAATCTCTTATTAAAATGAGACATGCTCCTAAATCACTTAAGCATTGCAAAGCTTACCGCTGCAATGACTAAATACCCTTATAAATCTGGGCCTAATTGAGCCATCAGATGGTAACAATTTTTGGCTACCAAGATAGACTGGCAATCTAGAGTTGAAAAGCTTCATATATAATTTCACTTCCTGGCCCAGCCTTCCCCCTACCTATAATAATGGATTTATGATGTAAAGAATATGTACCACATGACAGTTGTTTTGGAAGTGATTGGGGACTGGCATTAAAACTGATTACAATAGGGATAGATGGGATGGCTAGATGTGCAGGTGTGGAATTTTGCTCCCTCAGATACTGAGGTCTTGGAAGGACTGTGGGTTTAAGGAACTATAAATATCAGTAAAAAAATAAAACTCATTTTACATGGTGCTTATTTTTCTTTTCTTATTTTTTTTTACTCTACCACTAGGCACACATACATTTCCTCCTATATTTGGCTTGTCCTTCCACACAGAAAGCTAGTAACGGCTGTATGTAAGTGCTGTTACTTTTACTATTTACTCTGCTAATCTTCACTCTGACCTTGTGCTGCCATCAGAGAAAGCTGCAGGTTGGGTGAAATGGACCAGAGGAATTTGTCACTGAAAATGGATGCTTTCACTGCAGGTAGTACAGTACTTATTGTGACGTTTCACTCCATATTCTTTATGAAAATATGCTTATGATATAAATATGACATAACTGAGATGTACTTTATGCAAGATGGGTCTTGTAAGATATCATTGGAAAGGTTATGATTTACTGAATGTGATTATCCAATTTGTATGCCTGTATCATTTCTGTATCTGAAGTTACGAATATTGACTATATATCTGTATTTCAACTATGCTACTTTGGGTGACGCCCACTGCTAACACTTCAGGTACAACAATGGAAAAGCCAGACCTAGCAGCGAGGACAAAGGACTGTGAAAAGGCTTGGCCTTCCTGCGGCTGACCAATGAATGCTGTGATACTACAGAGTCAGGTGATCTTGTCACCTGACACTAAACATTATCTGGGACTTCTTGTAACTTTCCACTGGAAGGGAAGGGGAGAGGGGCAAGTTTGGAAAACAAAGGATTCCCACCTTATGTAAATCCTATTTAAGGGTGGGGAGGAAGGCAAACAGGACTCCTCCTCTCCCTGGCCTGTCTGCCCAAGAAGAAAGACTGCTAAAGCTAAAGCCTGTCTGCCCAAGAAGAAAGACTGCTGAAGCAAAGGCGGGGGGGAGGAGTCCAGACTGAGAAAGGGATCCAGTCTGAAAAGAAATATAACTGCAACTTTGAACCACAAAAACTTTGCAACCTGCCTAAAATAACATTTAGAGTACATTTTGTAACCTGTTTCTTAAGTATATTGAGCTTAGTTTACGTATTTTGCTTTATTTGGAAGTAAATCTGCTTTGTTCTGTTATCTCTTATACTCACTTAAAATTCACCTTTTGTAGTTAATAAATTTATTTCTTGTTTATAATATAACCCAGTTTATGTAATTTCTAGCGGGGGTGGGGGGGACAACAAGAAGTTGTGCATATTTCTCTCCACATTGAGGGAGGGGGCAAATGTAATAAAATCTTTGGGTTTGTATCCCATAAAGGGAGTGGGCACCAGAGTGTTGGAGCAAGCCCCTAGGGCTGAATCTTTCCAAGGTGGATATCTGTCTCTCTGGGGGCCCTGCTTGTGTGCTTGGCTGGAAGAGGCTTGTGAGCCTAACCTAGCAAGGCCAGGTAAAGGGGACACAGGCTGGCTGAACAGGCTGACTCAGTGGCATCCCAGCACATCAGGTGACACCCCAAAGGGCCCAAACCTGTCACACTTATAAAAAATTAACAGGCTCACACTAACTGTCTTGTTGCCCTTAATTGTTTCTTCATTAATTTACAACTTGGAAAGCCTCTATCCTGGCACAGCTAACTTAACATGCTGTAAATCTGAATTTTTCATTGCACCAAAGACAGATGTGATAAAAGTGCCTGAAGAGCTTCTCCATTTTCCAGAATTAAAAAAATAAACAATCAAAAAACAAACCCTGCAACACTACATTTCAATATGCCAAACAGTTGCATGCATCACCTGGACACATTAAACAAGCAAGAGAACTTTCTAAAAACCTATCTGCAATAGAGGACAGTTTGTTGGCCACAACTGTTTATAAAAGGATACCACCAATTTGAAACCCACTTAATTAAAAAAATAAGGTAACTGCAGGTAGGGTGACCAGATAGCAAATGTGAAAAATCGGGACAGGGGGTGAGGGGTAATAGGAGCCTATATAAGAAAAAGACCCAATAATCGGAACTGTCCCTACAAAATCAGGACATCTGGTCACCCTAATTGCAGGTATTATGTGTGTCTTTGGGTCTCCCTGCAAATGTCTGATTTTACAATCACATTTTCCTATTCTGAGAATTTTTCTCTCTCTTCTATTGCCTATCCACACAAACAGGGGAAACTGATTGATAGTTTCTTTTTCAACAAAGAAACTTTTATTGGTGAACAGACGCTAGTGGCCAGATTTTCAAAAGTGCCCAGAAGCAACCACCAATGAGAGCTGCTTTGTGCTGAGCTATTTTGAAAATCCAGTCATAAGTGTTGTCAAATGCACAAAGTAAAAAAATGAAAAAATAGAAACATATTTTTCCACTTCCTAATTTCTTTCATTTACATTAGGTGACACAGCAGATAGACAATTTTCAGACAAAAGTGTTATTTTTAAATTGGCAGTGTCTCTTTCATGAAAGGAGGTAGTTTAGTTTCAATGCACCTTTCCTGCTTTGCAAAGACTAAATCTACTCATGGACAGAAATTTACCAGCTGTGAGCTAGACTAAATCCTTACAGTTTCCAACATGATTAAACGTGGTCTACTCTTATCCAAGGAAACTATATTAGCAACTTTCTGGGAAAACCCTTATTTAAGCATAATTCTGACACCGTTTCGCTACAATCTAGAGGGAGGCCTACAACCCTGTCCACAAAGGGCTAACAACTATTTTAGCTACAAATGTGTCTAAACATAGTTGCTGCTAGCAGGACTCTAACAGAGCTTCACTGCAAGGAGAAAAGAGTTTCCTCCTTCTCCACCTGAGAGCCAGCCTGACCAATTTGCTAACTGTACTTGCAATACTTTATATCTGTGATGGAAAAAACTGAAGCTAAACTGTGCACACACATTTAAAAAAATTAGGCCAATCTACATCCTGGGATACAAACCAACTCTAAGAAACATTATAGCATTAAAGCATACTTTTTAATGAGTTTATTTCGCTGACATTTTCATATCCTAGTAAATACAGTTCAACCATCATGAGGAACTGGATATTCTGGCTTCCTATGTGTTTCACAATACCATGTATCTGGTACCGGCATTTTCTGACAGCACATTTGCCCATTTCCAAGCATCTGGGGTCCAGCTGGAAAGAGGGGCTAGCATTCTATATGGAGATGAAAAAAAGCTTGGTGCTGGAGAGAAAACACTGATTATTGGATTAGCTGACAAAATTCTGACATAATTATACCTACAACACTGTTTGTCTTGTCATCACCAGCCATCGATTCTATTAAACTACTGAGAGAAGCTAACCATTAAACAAATCAACATATTTGTGCATGCTTTATAGAAAAAAATAAACATTAGATATAAGCTATTTATAATAATAAATATGTAGAAAGCAGAAGACAATGTGGAAATTCTTTTTAGATTAGATTAAACATTTATGGTGTAATGGTGAATGATGAGATGTTTGGATCTATGTGTAATCAATGTTATGTCACACTGCTTTAATAGTCATTGCAAGCTAAAGCTGCTTGGCAAATCTCAAATCACATCTTTGTAACCACAACATAAATTAGGAGACAAAATATAATTCTGAACTCTAATCTCTTTTTTACTGGAAAGAAGCTGCAAAAATTGGACATAGCACAGAACGAAGACACAAGTTTCCCTATTAACTTTGCCCATAGCAGTTCTCATTGATTGGTCCCAACATTATTTTATCCATTGGAAGCAATGGAATGTTTTTAGATTATTAAGTGTTACAGATACCCAAAGAAAGCACACTGGTGGTTCCTGATCTTATTTTTCTCCACTGAAAGCCTTCCAGGTGGGCCAAATTGTATATTCCTCCCCCCTCAATTCATCAATGATCCCATTTTCACAAATGGAGAGTTGTTGGCTTTATTTTTTAAACCAAGAATCCACTTCTTGATTTATGCTCCCATCTTTTCCCACTGAAAATCCCTTGGAGGAACCTGAATCTATCCTCACCAGTAACAGCAGATCTACAGGATCTCCTGAACATGACTTCCCAAACAACAGATCCCTAAGTGATCTTGCCTATATCCTCTCCAGAAGAAATAACCACTAGGTGTTTCCAACTGTTCTCTGAAAGACTAGCAAGTAATTCTGACTCTACTTTTACCTCTTTAGGTGGTAATAACTTATCTTTCTCAGGAAATGTTTCTCACTCTGTTCTTTGAAGAAGTACACTGGGTGCTCCTTCAATAGATCTTCTCAATATGCTTTCACAAGATAAATTTTATAGCAGCACGATTAGCACCTCCATATTACTGTGTTTTGAAAAGCAGCTATGAACCATACAACTTAGCAAATGACTGAACTAGTGCAGTTGCTTTTATGAAGACGAAGACTTATTCACCTGTTGGAGTTGTGCTTTTGAGATGCGAATGACAGGGGGAAACTTGTTGCCACTGGGAATGACAGGAAGTTTCCTACGGCCAGTTGAGCGGGAAGAGGAGGAATGGCTCTCTGCTGATTGACTCCTGGGTAACCCAGCCTCTTTCTTAGGGTCCAAGTGGGAGGATAGATGGGCAATAGGGCTCAGGGTGCGGAGGATGGGACTTGAAATTCTCGGAGTGGAGAAATGCAGCATGTGAGATGAGTTGAGCTGTGAGAACAACATGGTGGGGGAAAAATAAGTTTTTCAAATATATTATTTTTAACAATTTATTTTTGACCTACTGCCCATGTAGCTTTCTTACAGTAACAGAATCACATCTCTCTCTCAGGCTAAAAGCTGATAATTTAAGAGAGAGATAAAATCAGAACCCTTCACATTTATCATCCATTAAAAAAATTAGTATCACAATAAGAAGTGAGCATCCTTTTTCTCTTCGGCCATCTAGTCCTCTAACTTTTCTCATATATTCAGCAAGCATACATATAGGATAGGTATAAACATTAAGCAAAGAAACTGTTGCAAAGATAATGAGTGCATGAAATTGTTGATCATCGCATTTGTCTTTTCTACTGTTTAACACAGCAACATTGTTTTTTGACCGAATGATTTTTGCAGATCCATATACACCATGCTTTACAACTGTGGTGGAACCAAAGCACAATGGGACTGCTGAAGCACCTAATTTAGAAGGATAAGCACTGAGGCTAAAAGCAGCGACTTCTGGGAAATTTCCAAATGATGGATGAAATTAAAGGAACAAACTGAAATGGTGAAGCTATAGCAATTGTGGATTCCTGTACTGCCTGGATCAGGCCTGAGCTAAAGATTTCATCCCAAATGTTGCAACCAACAGGAAAAAAACAAACCTTGGAAAGAGCTTGGATGGCTGTGGTGTGTAGAATAGGCAATGTACAGGAACTGCAAGAACAAAGCCTTCCAGCTAGCAGTTTTTTGGAACACCTTTTCACTTAGGGTAGACAAAGCTCCAATAAAACCTATAGCCCTTGGATGCACAACTCTGAAGCCAACTAAATCTTTGCAAGTCCTAATAAGCATTGAAGCAATACTGTTGAATATCTATTGCTAAAAATGATCAGATGAGATTATTATTTATCTCCTTTTTTGCAATTACTTTTAGACAAAATCAGAAAAGGGAGCGATATGGAAAAAATTCCTTTAAAGTTTCTTGGACTTGATTTCTTCTGTTACTGCTATTCTTTTCATTGGTATTTGGGAATCCCATTTGTCTTCCTATTATGATTGGATATTGAGAGTACTGTGGATGTATTGCACAGTTTCCAAGGAGAAGGTGTTAGCAGCAGCATCACTCCTAGAGCTTCAGTTCCCATAAAGTACAACTGTCATTCACTTAAAAAAAACTATGCCCACTGTTCATAAAAGCAGCATGTGAGGAGGGAAGATATATTAAAATTAAAATTAATTAAAATTAAAAGAGGAGGAACTCTAAAATAAAGGGAAGAACATTTCGAAGCCCTACTTCCTGTACTCCTCGCATTTCAAAGGCTACTACTTATGATCATGTTAGTGACATTTCTAAATAATAACAAAAACAGAAGCATGCAGACAAATCACTTTTATAATTGTTCATATATATATATATATTGAAAGTGGATTGCTAAACAAGTGTGACAAGAACAAACATCTGCTTGATTAATTTAAACTGAAAGATGAAAGTGATATTAGCTGGTACAGATTGGCCTCTTTCAATACTAATGAAAAAGTTGTACTGCTGAGAGATCTACTTGACAAATACTACATGTTGAAGACAGCTTTGTTCAGATACCATATAAAGTCTCACTGCATTTGGATACAGGTAGCCGAAATAAGAAAGAACAAGAAAATTAGTTCCCTCATCTGTAATTTTTGTTTCTTATATTGGAAGGCACCAAGAGCTCTAAATATTACTCAGGGGATAGACCTGTTCATTCCACCCCAACAGAGTCATTTTAGACTGTTTTCTTTCCTTTTTTGAGTTCAGATTTCATGTATTGGGCTGCTACAGTCCTGCATTCTGACCCAGGGAGATTAATTCTAATGCTGAAACTACATAAACTAGGCAGAAAACATTAACATCACTGTAGATGGCACAATTAGTAGAATTAACGGAATTACATCTACAAACTCAATTTTATCAATAACCTTTTATTGCAAACGGAGGGTTTACCCATACCAGTGCTTCCCTTCCATTATGAGAAATAAAAATTACAGGTTAAGTAAATTAATTTTCTCTTTCTCATACATGAGCATCCAATGGCCTGGACAGTACTTATGGCAAGTAGCAAGCAGTAAAAGCCAATTCCTAAAGAGGGAAAACACATCAAATACAAGTCAATGTAAATCCCCACAGGTAAAACAAAAATGAATAATGTATTTTATTCATTTAGTTTTTGTAATATTAACTTTATTATTTGCTTGTTTAGTTTAGGTTAAGGTAAGCCAAAAGTATCAAGGGTTGCATAATTTGAGGAGAGAATGCCAATCTAATAGAACTTGGGGAAATAACTGCAAATCTTAAGTGGCCACACAGTAAATCCTTTTATCACAAGAATCTGAGGGTATGTCTACACTGCAATTAAAAACCCATGCCTGGCCCATGCCAACTGCTCAGACTAAGGGGCTGTTTAACAGCAGTGTAGACGTTTGGGATTGGACTGAAGACCAGGCTCTAGGACCCTACCAGCTGGTAGAGTGCCAGAGCTTGGGCTGCAGCCCAAACCTGAATGTCTACACCACAATTAAACAGCCCCGCAGCCTGACCCCGGCAACCCCGAGTCAGCTGGCAAGGTGCCTGATTGCGGTGTAGACATACCCTGAGGCACTCCTAACAGAATAAACTTTGATGATCCCAGGAGGGGACTTAGTGGATGCTTTGCACACTTAATCGTAGTTTTATTTTTGAGAGATAACATACTGGGACCTTGAAGAATTTTTCGACACTTCCATGAAGGTAGAATAAGGCATCTAACTTTCTCCACTCTTTGGTCCAGTGCTGAGAGATTTTAAAACCCATTTCGCATCCAAAAAAGGTTTTTCTAGTAACAGTTGGGAAAGAAATAGACTGGTCCAACTTTCTTACTGTTATCCAAGATCAGGGGTCGGCAACGTTTGGCACGCGGCTCGCCAGGGTAAGAACCCTGGTGGGCCAGGCCAGTTTATTTACCTGCTGACACGGCAGGTTTGGCCGATCGCGGCCCCCCCTGGCCGCGGTTTGCCGTCCCGGGCCAATGGGGGCGGTGAGAAGTGGCGCGGGCGAGTGATGTGCTGGCCGCGGCTTCCCGCCGCCCCCATTGGCCCGGGACGGCGAACCGCGGCCAGTGGGGGCCGCGATCGGTCGAACCTGCCGTGTCAGCAGGTAAATAAACTGGCCTGGCCCGCCAGGGTGCTTACCCTGGCGAGCCGCGTGCAAACGTTGCCGACCCCTGTCCAAGATAGTTGTACCTCAAAAGGAGACAAACAAATACGGTGAAGCATACACTTGAGGAGTAAAAAGATAGTAAGGGGGCCGGCAGTGGTTGGAGCAGGGGGCAGGCCTTGTGGTTAGAGCAACAGTTGGTAGCCAGGAATAAGAGCTCAGGATCAGAGCTGGAGTAACAGGCCAGATGTCACAGCCAAAGTTCAGAGCCGGAGTCAGAAATCAGAGCCGAAGGTCAGAGCCGGGTTATCTGGAGTAAGGCAAATTTGGGGCCAAGGTAGGAGCAGGGCTGAATCTGAGGCAGGAACAGGGCTGGGACAAGGATGAAACAAAGCATGAGCACAGCTTGGAACAAGCAGAGTAGGGATTATCACAGCCGTGGGTGAATGCTTTCAGCAGTTGCTGAACAACTGCTTCTTTTGGGTTAAAGAGATGGTCTGCTGACTCTTCCAACCAATCAGGCAGCATAGCCAATCAAGCAGCCTACTGCAGGCCAGTTGTATGCCTCAATTTTTGCCATAAGTGCAATACTAACTCAATATGAGCAGCCCCGCAACCAACTCCACTCTGTGCCTATTATTCTTGGAAGCTAATCCCAGCAGAAAAAAATTACAATGTTTAGGACAAGGAGCTACTGGCTATCAGGGTGGCTTTTGAGGAGTGGGGCTACCTCCTAGAAGGAGCCTAGTTCCTGGTCCAAGTCCTGATGGACCACAAGAACCTGGAGTACATACAGACTGCAAGATGCCTTAACCAATGCCAGATCTGCTGGTCTCTCTTCCTCACTGACTTCGACTTTGTTGTAACCTATCAACAGGGGACAAGAAACAGCAAGGCAGATACCCTATCTCACAAAGATGAATATCTCGCACCTGGCAGTGAGCCTTCTGCTACTATGCTCAAGATGTCCAACTATGGCAATGGGACAACTGACAGCAGTCTGATGTCCTCCATCCACTTCTACTCCCCAATGACCCATTTGCAACCCAGATCTGCCAGATCCTGAACTATGAGGGTACGCAAAATGATTGAGTTCCAACTACAGAATGGCCTCTTCTGTCTTAAGGGTTGTGTTTATGTTCCAGAGGGACAATCTAGGCTTCAGGTATTGAAATTATGCCACAATTTGCCACTTGAGGGCCCTGAATTCAAGACCTGGAATCTGGTTTCAAGGAGCTTTTCATTACCTCAGAGCTCAAAAACCTTTAAGGTGGTTTGAAAACTCTGCTGCTTCTACTGTTATTTGTTAATCCAGGATCAACATGAAGAGATGGAGGAATATCCTCCACCAAAGTGAAGTATGAAATAGGAGACTGCCACGGGTGGTATAAATACTGGTGTTTGAAAACATGTAACAGGATTTCTGTAGTGACGTTATAGCTATGTCACTTTTGGCAACTCATTGTACCAACCTTTTCATTGCAGAATTACATTTAGATTGTCCACTGCTATGAGCTACTAAACCACACTCTCCTGCTTTGATTTGTGAAGAACTTCCAGTGGGACCAATAAGGTGGCAACCTAGGCTTGGATATCTTTGCACACAAACTGAGGAGCTTGAGAGAAGAAAAAAAATCAGGCATACTTTTTCCTACAGCTTCCAAGTATTTGGATGGTCTGCTGTTTGAGCAGGCCAATGGTACATGTAGACCACTTTGCTGTGTGGCTAAGGAAAGCCAGTGGCAGACAGGGCTAAATCACAATGACATACTCTGAGCCAGAAGAAATGCAGGCCTACTGACATTAACAAGTTGGTGATATAGGCCACTCTGAGTTGCTGAAGGAAGTCAGTGAAGAGTGTGGCAGGCTGAGCTAGGGGACACACTCACATACAGGGGGAGCTGATCTGCTGGCATAGGCTAGACATCTCTGCTGCACTGCTGAGAGAAGTCAGTGGAAGGTGTAGTAAAATGCATGGCAAGGCTCCACTGCATTACTCATACTCTGAATTGGAAGCCATGTATATTCAAATATACAGGATCCTCAGGCTGCCTTAAAATGAAAGGTAACAGGTTGCAATTATGCTCTCTGTATGTGTGTATATATATCTCCTCATTATATGTTCCATTCTATATGCATCCGAAGAAGTGGGCTGTAGTCCACGAAAGCTTATGCTCTAATAAATTTGTTAGTCTCTAAGGTGCCACAAGTACTCCTGTTCTTCTTTTTGCGGATACAGACTAACACGGCTGTTACTCTGAAACTACAGATATGTGACTCATCTGACATTCCCAATGGTTTGTGATAGAAAATTCTCATACTAAAGCTTTCTGCTGTGGAGAGCAGCAAACCTAAAGCTGTTCTCTCTAAGGCCTGGTCTACACTATGACTTTAATTTGGATTTAGCAGCATTAAATTGAATTAACCCTGCACCCGTCCACACAACAAAGCCATTTATTTTGAAATAAAGGGCTCTTAAAATCGATTTCTGTACTCCACCCTGACAAGCGGAGTAGCGCCAAAATCGATATTGTCATTTCGAATTAGGGTTAGTGTGGCCGCAATTCGATGGTATTGGCCTCCGGGAGCTATCCCACAGTGCACCATTGTGACCGCTCTGGACAGCAATCTGAACTGGGATGCACTGGCCAGGTAGACAGGAAAAGCCCCGCGAACATTTGAATTTTATTTCCTGTTTGCCCAGCGTGGAGAGCACAGGTGACCACAGAGAGTTCATCAGAACAGGTAACCATGCAGGCCGATAATCGAAAAAGAGCACCAGCATGGACCGTATGGGAGGTACTGGATCTGATCGCTATATGGGGAGAGGATTCAGTGCTAGCAGAACTTTGTTCGAAAAGACGAAATGCCAGAATTTTTGAAAAAATCTCCAAGGGCATGATGGAGAGAGGCCACAATAGGGACTCAGATCAGTGCCGCGTGAAAGTCAAGGAGCTCAGACAAGCCTATCAAAAAACAAAGGAGGAAAACGGTCGCTCTGGATCAGAGCCACGGACATGCCGCTTCTACGCCGAGCTGCATGCAGTTCTAGGGGGGGCCGCCACCACTACCCCACCTCTGACCTTGGATTCCGAGCCGGGGATAATCTCATCAGCTACACCTGAGGATTCTGTGGACGGGGAAGAGGAGGAGGACGAGCTTGTGGAGAGCACCCAGCACTCCGTTCCCCCCAACAGCCAGGATCTTTTTCTCAGCCTGACTGAAGTACCCTCCCAACTCTCCCAAGCCAGTATCCAAGACCATGACCTCATGGAAGGGACCTCAGGTGAGTTTATCTTTTAAAATAAAAAACTTGTTTTAAAAGCAAGCATTTTTTAATGATTACTTTGCCCTGAGGACTTGGGATGCATTCGCGGCCAGTACAGCTACTGGAAAAGTCTGTTAACGTGTCTGGGGATGGAGCGGAAATCCTCCAGGGACATCTCCATGAAGCTCTCCTGGAGGTACTCCAAAAGCCTTTGCAGAAGGTTTCTGGCCAGTGCAGCCTTATTCCATCCTCCATGGTGGGACACTTGACCACGCCATGCTTGCAGCAAGTAATCTGGTATCATTGCATGACAAAGCCTGGCAGCGTATGGTTTGCTGGCATTCAAGCAACATCCCTTCTTTATCTCGCTGTGTAATCCTCAGGAGAGTGATATCGCTCATGGTAACCTGGTTGAAATACGGGAATTTAATTAAAGGGACAGAGGTGGCTGTTCCTACTGGGCTGTTTGCCTGTGGCTGAAAAGAAATCCTTCCCTGCAGTTAGCCAAGTGCAGTGGGACGGGGGAAATTGGCCCAGAGCTTTTCGCGTTTGGCTAGCAGGGATCTTCCCTGATACCAGCCACGCGATGAGGGGAGGGGTAAAGCAATCATCCCAGAGAATTCATGGCGGGGTGGGGGGTGTTACTTTGGTTCCTGCAGGGATCTTCCCTGATACCAGCCACGCGGTGGGGGGAGGGATAAAGCGATCATCCAGAGAATTGGAGGGGGGGGGGTAGTTTGTTTTCTGCTGCTGAAGGTTAACAGGAAAACCGCAGCACTCAACGGGCTTTGCTTGGTATGTGGGAAAGGAGGGCGCAGAAGCCGAAAGACAATGGCTTACCATGGCCACATGCAAGCCGAATTCTGTTGCCCGGACATGCGTCTGTGATCTCTAGCAGCAAAGCCACAGGCACTCAATATTAAGAGGCAAAATGCGACCTTGCACAGAAATCACATGTGCTATGTAATGTGAATAGTGTTGGTCACCGTGAAAGAGTATAAGCATTGTTCTGCAAAATGTATCTTTTTAAAAAATTCTCTCCTTTTTTCCCTCCCTCCAGCAGCTGCAAATTTTTCAAGCCTCCCTCCTCCGTCCCGAAGGCTATCTCAGATCAGGCATCGGAAAAAGAAGACGTGAGACGAGATGTTAGCAGAAATCATGGAATCCACCCGCAGTGAAAGAGCTCATCTGAATGAGTGGAAGGACACGGTTTCAAAGTATAGGAAAGAAGCCAGTGAACGTGAGGACAGGAGGGACCAACGTGAGGAGAGGAGAGATGCTTGAGATGAGAGGTGGCGGCAGGAAGATCAGAGGAGGCAGGATGCAATGCTGGGGCTGCTGCGTGAGCAAACAGACATGCTCCGGCGTCTGGTGGAGCTTCAGGAACGGCAGCAGGATAACAGAGTGCCACTACAGCCCCTGTATAACCCCCCTCCCCCTTCATCACGTTCCATAGCCTCCTCACCCAGACGTGTAAGAACATGGGGGGGGGGGGGAGAGGCTCCGTACACCCTCCCATTCCACCCCAATGGACAGCCCAAGCAAAAGGCTGTCATTTTTTTAACCTTTTTTTAGTGGCCTTTTCCTTCCTGCCGATCCTCCTCCCAAACCCCACCCGGCTTCTCTCCCTCTTTTTATAATCAATTAATAAAGAATACATGATTTTTAAACGATAGTGACTTTATTTCCTTTGAAAGCAAGCTGTGATCGAAGGGGGAGGGTGGGTTGCCTACAGAGAATGAGTCAATAAAGGGGGCGGGTTTTCATTGAGAAACAAACAGAACTTTCACACGGTAGCTGGCCAGTCATGAAACTGGTTTTCAAAGCTTCTCTGATGCGCCGCGCTTCCTGGTGTGCTCTTCTAATCGCCCTGGTGTCTGGCTGCACGTAATCAGCAGCCAGGCGATTTGCCTCAGCCTCTCACCCCGCCATAAATGTCTCCCCCTTACTTTCACAGAGATTGTGGAGCACACAGCAAGCAGAAATAACAATGGAGATATTAGTTTGGCTGAGGTCTGAGCGAGTCAGTAACGATCGCCAGCGACCTTTTAAATGGCCAAATGCACATTCTACCACCATTCTGCACTTGCTCAGCCTGTAGTTGAACAGCTCCTGACTCCTGTCCAGGATTATGACTATTATTATTTGAAAAGCAACACAAAAAGGCTACATAATTTTTTCCAAATAATTTCTGATCTTTCAACTTCGCTACATGGTCCGTACCATAAAACAGATGTGGGGACAGACAGAATGATTCTTTATTCCCCAAAGCATCTCGTGTCCAATGTTCTCAGAGCGGTGTTCAGAATCATCTGGAGGAAGGAGGAAACTGAGTTGTTTCAGAACTTATATTAAATCCCCCAGACCCAATGTTTTTCCACCTACTGTACTATTTCATATTTCTAGATCCGTTTTACCCCTTTTTTACTGACACTTTATTTGGTTCTGTAGTATTATACTGAAATTGTATTCTTTGAGGCAAATTTTGCTCATAACCACAGGTGCAATATAACTGAAATCAGCATCAACAAAAGCAAAATTTGTCCCTTTGCCTGTTTGTATTTTTTCACATGGGCACACTATCTACATTAAATTAGAAAACAAATAAATATCAGTAAGTTTCATTTAAGGCTGCTATGATTACACAAACAATTCTGATACCAACCTTATCACTGATTTTATCCACACACAAAACTTTTAAATCACCAGCATTCAAACGACCTTTGCTCTACCCCTGGATTTGCTTTACTATTTTAGGGCCTGATTTAACATCTATTGGAGTTAATGTGAGTCTTTTCTTTCACTTTATTAGGAATTCGACCGGTCCCTTATGTACATTTTAAACATCATACATTTGGATAACTGAGTACGGCGCTTATTACTTGTTTTGGAGTATCAAGTTATGACATAAATAGCTCCTGTTTTAATGTACTAGACATAGTTTTTTCATCTTGCATAATAGTGATGTTTACTCTATATTCATACAGTAGCTTTTGTCTCTAATGATTTTAGTCTAATTAGGGGTACATTAAATTATTTTGCTTAGTAAAGAAAGAATGCTATCTGGATGTGCTTACATACTACAGTGATAGAGAAACCTAAAATGATATATCTGGTATTCATATGTTCTTGAGTTGTTAAAATATATTTTATTTTGTGGATTGCTTATGGTTGTATGAATAAGGTTCAGTATTAAAGTTTTTAGGTACAATTCTGAGGGAAGTTATGAGATAAACAGATAAAGGTTAATTTCTACTTTTTAGTCATTCTGAATATTTTGTTACAGATGCAGAATCCAAGTTTTTTGAGTTGCGGTGATTAATATTAAATATTAAAATGCGGTCTCTTTAATAGTCTGTGGGAACACACTGGGTATTAAGATTTTTGTCATTTTTTAAACTTTAGCTTGCAATTTCCATATTTTTTAATATTTTGAGCTTTATTAAGGATATTTAATTGCCTCGTCTTGAATTGCACACATTACAACCTTAACTATAATAAAGTTTTGTTATTTAATTTCTTATTTTTTAAAAATATTTTACAATGTTTTTGAATGTTATCAAAAGCTGGGTTAGAGACTAAGTGATAGATCCTATATGACCTACAAACACCGTTGATGCTATGTATCCTAAGCACCTTCTATACCCTATTAAACTATTTTAATCTTCAGGCTCTGTAGAATCCAAACTATAGTCACTTTACACCTTATATACCATTTTCATCTAGACTTTTAAAGGCCAAAAGCTGTGTAATCTAAATCTGGAGATGACAATCTCATTTGTCAACAAATATACAATGGTATCGCTGATGTAGAAACACAAATAACTTAAAAAAGTAAATTTTATAATGATGAAATCTGTGAAAAGAAATCACAGCATACATTACAGTGCATTATAAAGTACATTAGAATGAGTTTCCAAACTTTTTCAACCAACCAGCATTCATATATCATGGGGTTATTTTTTTCCATTGTGAAAGTCATTAATTTTTACTCTTTGCCATAAACCCAATTCGGATGCTACACTTCTGAAAACACACAATTCAGATCACTATCACCTTCACTTAAAAAGTTAGAAGGAGGGTTACAATAAGCTTTATACATGGAATACTGGCTGCAACCTTAACTATGAAAGTGCTGCTCACTATTCTTAATTATGCAAAGATGTCCATATTTTCCCTGTCTTTATTGTTTCCCTCGCCCTCTATAGTCATCTTCCTGTGTTGTGGCTGTGTAATACCGCGACATTCCTTTGTTTCCCTCCCTATGGAGCAAACAAATCCTCAACTACAATCACAACACAGGATGTATGAAAGAGAAACTTTCACAAGGAAGAGATTCAAATGAAGCCACTATGAATGAAAGTCATTGGATCTCCTCCACTCTTCCATTTTAGGATAGCATCTTACAATATATATGGGATACACTTTCTGTTTATTCCCAGATAACAATGTATGTGAATGAGATGCACTCATTCAGTGAACCTTGTTAAGGAGGAATGTAACAGTGGAGACTGAAGATACTGAAAGCCATAGTGCCTACCCTTTAGAGTCCCAGAGTTACAGTTACTATATAAATGTGCCTTGAGACAACATATTTATAATATTCCACCTAGAAATAGAGACAGCATACAACAGGGCCTGTGGACAGTGATACTGACAACTACAGAACATGCCTAAGGTTTGCTGAATAGCACAACACAAGAAGGATTCAATAAACCTGCTTGTACTTCAAAAAACTCCAATCTTGTATGAAAATAAGTTTGTTGATTTATTGCAAAATGTTACAGTCTATTGGCCTAAAAATGACAGTTTACATATGACCTAAAAGTGCTCTTTTTAAAATTAAAATAAAGCAGTTATCAGGACAGATTTCACTGCCTATTCTAACTAATGATTAAGCCAATAAAAAACTGCAATCTTTATGGATAAATACAATAAGATGCATACTCCTAAGCAAGGGGTCAAACCGTGGTTTCATGAGTTATGTAGGCACGAAAGCCAAATCCAAAGAATGTGAAGACTCACAAATAGGTGAGAAGACATGCAACCATCCTTATTAAAACCTTTTTACACTGGAGTGTGGAAGATTTAGGATTCTTGTACTAGAGAAACATATCCAGATATGGCTGCCAGATGGAATTTAACACCACTCAAAGATCGACCAGAGTATTTGAGTGATGAAAAATAGTTTAAAAGTAAGGGAACTGTAGACGTTTACTGTAATATAATAATAAATCAGAACCCTTATTAGAGACCAACAAGAAAAACCTCTTATTTTAAGGCAGAGTTCTTTTTCATGGAAGGTTTATTTTCCAGATGAATTTTCTGAACTTCTTGTAGGCGGCATAAGTCACAATTCAAAAAGAGGTCACAATCCAAGCCAGCAGAAAGTTTACCCTTCTCCTCTCCCTCCTTTTGTTCTGGTTGTTGTGTACCTTGCCAATACCTTCTGTCCCAGAAGTAGCTGCATTTCAGTGGTGCAGTTATTTATGTATTGTATGAAAGGTGCCATATAAAAGTAAAATTCTCTGTCTCACATTAAATTCAGTTACTTCAGTTCATTGTTTTCTTATTCTCCTTACATGTACGTCAGTCATCATCACTCTATTCTGTTTCTCACTACCTTTGATTTTATTTCATTCTATATCTCAGCCACTATGTGCCCATTTTTCTATCTCCTGTTCTTCATCCAAACTTCTCCCTTGTTAGTTTATTCCTCGCTGTCTTTTCCACCAGAGCTGTGATTCGTTTTAATACTTCAGCTGAAGTGGCTAGAAATTCATCTGATTCTGCTTTCTCTATTATTTCTGACAATAAGTAAGTTATAAAGCCCTTCAGCTACAGTGCCAGGATTGGCATTTCAGACCTCTAGGAGACATCTGATGAGATGAGTAATGTACAATGATAAGTGCACATTTTTGGTGGGCTGTCAAAATATTAGATTTGACTATTTTTCAGAAAGTTAGGCCCTAAGTAAGGAGGGATGGCACAGTTGTGTGGGATGCGGAAGTGAAATTACAGCATCAAGCTGAATTTTATACCTTTAACCATGAATTCTCTTCCTTTTTTTGCTTTAAGTTGGATTCTTAATATTACTTAAAATGAGATTAATTCAACCACAAAAAAAGTTTATGTACTAAAAATTTATCCAAAATGCTTATCAATAGTCCCATTCACATTAGTGGCAAAGAACTGGGGCCCTAGTCACAGACTTGATTCATCCTAGTCAAACTCTAATCTCTCTCAGCACTGCACAGAAGTTACTGTCTCCAGTTCTCCTCAGTTTACCTTCTTCCTTTAGATAATATCTAGGCTAGGTGCTCTCATACTTTTTCATAACTTGGACCAAATCTTAATAAAAAGGTATTTTAGTGGACATGTCATCTATCATTTACACTATATGTTTGTATGTCAACTAAAGCAAATGCTTACATGGAATAGTTCTATTAGGGAAGTGTGTATGCATTTCTAATTGTTTTGAATGTGATAAGCGTTTTGCCCTTTTGGAAAAATGCTAATCAAACCGTTTACTTTTCATCTCATCTTCTCCTTCTCCCCACCCCTTCCCCCCTCTTCCCCATAATATTTCTCAACCCCTTTATTTCCCTCTCTCCTTGGTCCCCCGGGCATACTATCCAATGGAGTTGTTTTCTGCTCCCTTGGACATTCCATCAATGACTTCAGACCCTGAAGACTAGTTCTATTTCTGTCTCCCTAGGAATGTGTGTGACCCCCATGATTATCAATCAGTGTTACCTCCCCTTCTCTTAAGTAGCTATGAACCCTACTGGAGGTAAACTCTTCTTGCTTGTTTCCAACTGCTTTAACAGGAATCCAGGTCTCCTTTGAAATAAAAAGCCTACCAGCTGTAAAAGCAGCTAGAAATGAGGAGGAAGAGGCAGCACCATGTTACCTACCAGGTATTTGTGGAGCAGCCTCACTTTGACCCTGATTCAAAGGCCACTGAAATAAAAGGAAGACAATCACTAACTTCAGTGGTCTTTGGGATCAGACCCTTTGAAAGGCACTGTTTGATAATCCTTTTCAAATTTACATTAAGTTACCCAAATCACCTCCACTCTTACTTCCAGTTTAATTTCCATTTTCAATTTCATACTGTTTATTCATTGTCAAGGCAGACAAGTTTCCTCCACTCACCTTCTCTGAAATGTCTCCCATTCCTGGTGCAGTTTAAATTTACCTGTACTTCTCTCTTTTTCCAGTTCAGGCCATAATCCTACCCCATTTACCATTTCAGCAAAAGTTTCTTCCTCTACATAGTCCAATTCAAAAACCTAGATTATAGCTAACTCCATTTCCCAGTGCACCTTCACTTTTCTCTCCAGAAATTCACATTGTTCACTACTATTTCAGTGAATGACAACTCCACTAGAATCAAGACAGTTTCAATTCTGCCTATACTCAGAGTTTAAGTAAGCAAACTATTACCTGTAAACTAGTACATTTGTATGAAGAAGGTCCATGCAAAATTGCAAACTGAGAAAGAACGGTTACTTACCTTCTGTAACTGTTGTTCTTCGAGATGTGTTGTTCACGTCCATTACACATTAGGTGTACGCGCGCCGCGTGCACGGACGTCGGAAACTTTTTCCCTTAGCGGCTCCCGTCGGGCCGGCAGGGCCCCCTCCTTCCCGCCAGAGCGGCGCCCCGCTCCAGGGTATATATATCCCTGCCGACCCGACCCCTCCGGTTCCTTCTTGCCGGAGACTCCGACAGAGGGGAAGGAGGGTGGGAAGTGTAATGGACGTGAACAACACATCTCGAAGAACAACAGTTACAGAAGGTAAGTAACCGTTCTTTCTTCTTCGAGTGATTGTTCACGTCCATTACACATTAGGTGATTCCCAAGCTTACCATTGGAGGTGGGTAGGAGTCAAGGTACAACTGACTGTAGCACAGCCCGACCGACCATTGCGTCCTCTCTGGTCTGATGATGGATCGCGTAGTGGGCTGTAAACGTATGTATGGACGACCAGGTGGCTGCCTTGCAGATCTCCTGGATAGGGACCTGTGCCAAGAAGGCCGTAGA
This sequence comes from Malaclemys terrapin pileata, assembly GCF_027887155.1. Lineage (NCBI taxonomy): Eukaryota > Metazoa > Chordata > Testudines > Emydidae > Malaclemys > Malaclemys terrapin. Next base: position 90,062,303 of record NC_071508.1, on the reverse strand, counting down.
GGACGCTTGGGCTCTAGTCGAGTGGGCCCGGATCTCCGGGGCCGGAACATTGGCGAGCTCATAACAGGTGCGTATACAATGCACAATCCATGCCGACAAGCGCTGTGTCGAGATAGGCAAGCCTTTCATACGTTCCGCAATCGCAATGAACAGCTGGGGTGTTCTGCGGAACGACCTGGTCCGTTCCAGGTAAAATGCCAACGCCCTTCGGACATCCAGGGTATGTAGGCTGCGTTGGTGAGGGTCCGTATGGGGTTTAGGGAAAAACACCGGTAGGCAAATGACCTGCCCCATGTGAAACTGTGATACCACCTTTGGGAGGAATTTGGGGTGCGGCCTCAGTTGCACCTTATCTTTATGGAACACTGTATAGGGTGGTTCCGAAGAGAGGGCCCTCAATTCCGATACCCTTCTGGCCGACGTGATGGCCACGAGAAACGCCACCTTCCACGAGAGGTGCGTGAGGGAGCAAGTGGCTAGGGGCTCAAAGGGAGGACTCATGAGTCTTGATAGGACTAGGTTCAGACTCCACGCCGGGACAGGCGGGCGCGAGTAGGGGAACGCCCTTTCCAGCCCTTTGAGGAATTGGGCCACTGTGGGGTTGGAGAACACTGACACGCCCAACTCTCCCGGATGGAAAGCCGAAATAGCGGCTAAGTGAACTCTAATTGAGGAGGGTGCAAGCCCTTGATTCTTGAGGTGCAGTAGGTAATCCAAGATAGACGGAACTGAGGCTTGTAAAGGCTGTATGCGTTGAGGCTCACACCAGTGGGAGAACCTTTTCCATTTTGCCAGGTAGGTCGCTCTTGTAGAGGGCTTCCTACTATTAAGGAGGATTTGCTGAACTTGGTGAGAGCACCTGTGTTCTGCATCATTCAGCCAGAGAGATACCATGCCGTGAGATGTAGTGAAGACAGGTTCGGGTGGGGTAGGCGACCTTCGTCTTGCGTGACTAGGTCGCGATGGAGGGGGAGGGTGATTGGATCGGCTATGGACAGTTCCAGCAGGGACGTGAACCAATGCTGGCGTGGCCAGGCCGGGGCGATGAGTATGATCGTCGCCCTGTCCCTGCGGGTCTTGAGGAGAACCTTGTGTATGAGTGGGAACGGAGGGAAGGCGTATCTCAGGCTCCCTCCCCATGGGATCATGAAGGCATCTGCTAATGATCCCCGGCTGAGGTTCTGGAACGAGCAGAATTGAGGGCATTGGCTGTTGTCCCTGGTGGCGAATAGATCCACCCGGGGAAAGCCCCACCTCCGGAAGATCGAATGCAGGACGTCTCGATTCAACGTCCATTCGTGCATTCGGTAGGAGTGGCTGAGGCGGTCCGCTAAGCCGTTTTGAATTCCCGGAAGATACGTCGCGATGAGGTGTATCGCATGGGCTATACAGAAGTTCCATAATTGGAGTGCTTCGTGACAGAGGGGAGAAGACCGGGACCCGCCCTGCTTGTTTATATAGAACATGGCGGTAGTGTTGTCCGTCAGGACTGCCACGCTGTGACCCTTTATGGTGGCGCGGAAGGTCTGACAGGCGAGGCGAACCGCTCTTAGCTCCTTCAGATTGATGTGAAGCAGCTTGTCTTCTCTGGACCACAACCCTTGGGTCCGCAGTTCCCCCAGGTGCGCCCCCCAGCCCAGGTCCGATGCATCTGTTACCAATGTCAGAGTGGGCTGTGGGGCAGCGAAGGGGATCCCTTCGCATACCTGTTGGCGATCGAGCCACCAGCGTAACGAGCTGAGCACCTGGTTTGGGATCGTGACTACTTGATCCAATGGGTCTCTGTTGGGGCGATGCGTGTGGGCGAACCACAACTGTAAAGGTCGGAGCCTCAGGCGGGCATGTCTGACCACGTGTGTGCAAGCTGCCATATGTCCCAGAAGCTGCATGCAACACCTTGCCGTTGTCGTGGGGAACTTTTGGACCGAGCTTACGGCTCTGTGAATAGACATGAACCGTGCCTCTGGTAGGCTCGCTTGCGCCGTTACCGAGTCCAGGGTTGCACCTATAAAGTCCAGCCTCTGTGTGGGGACTAACGTGGACTTGGGCGCATTGACCCGGAGGCCGAGCTTGTCGAACGTCTGCAAGGCCAGCTTCACGTGAGATTGGACCTCGGCCTCCGACCTGCCCGCGAGTAGCCAATCGTCCAGGTACGGGAACACACGCATCCTTCTCTTTCGAAGGAAGGCTGCCACCACGGACATGCATTTCGTGAACACTCGTGGTGCTGACGCCAGGCCGAAGGGCAGGACCGTAAATTGGAAGTGGCGCTGGTCGACCATGAAGCGCAGGAATCGCCTGTGGGCTGGATTGATAGCAATGTGAAAATAGGCATCTTTCATATCGAGGGCAGCATACCAATCCCCCGGATCCAGGGATGGGATAATAGTTCCCAGGGAGACCATACGGAAGCGAGCTTTGATCAGAAACTTGTTTAGCTCGCGCAGGTCCAAAATAGGACGGAGGCCTCCTTTTGCCTTGGGGATCAGGAAGTATCTGGAGTAGAATCCTTTTCCCCTCAGGTCTGTTGGGACCTCTTCTACTGCTCCAGCAGCGAGAAGGGTCTGAACCTCCTGCGTGAGAAGTTGCTCGTGAGAAGGGTCCCTGAAGAGGGACGGGGAAGGGGGATGGCAGGGAGGGGGCGAGGAAAACTGGAGGGTATAGCCCGCCTTCACTGTGCGCAGGACCCATCGATCCGATGTTATGCGCGACCATGCCCGGTAGAAATGGGACAGGCGGTCTTTGAAAAACAGAGGAGGATCCGGTATGTTTTTTGGATATGGTACGCTGTCCTCGGGCGTAGCTTCAAAAGCCTGGTTTATTCCCTGGCTGCGGCTTGCCCTGGCCGTGACTCTGGCCCTGGTTAGGCATATTGTTACGTCTCCGCCTGTTATCCCTGCCTCGACGGCGGTACGGCTCGTGTCGGGGGCGAGGGTGGTATTGCCTTTGCGGTGGCTGGGGTTTAAAGGGCTTACGCTGCGTTACCGGAGTGTGCATACCCAACGACTTAAGGGTCGCTCGTGAGTCCTTAAGGCTATGTAGCCTGGCGTCCGTCTGGTCGGAAAACAAGCCCGAACCTTCAAACGGGAGGTCTTGCAGCGTGGTCTGTACCTCTGGCGGGAGACCTGAAGCCTGCAACCACGCCGAACGCCTCATCACGACTCCCGACGCAATTGTTCTAGCCGCCGCGTTGGCTGAGTCTAGTGCGGCCTGCAATGAGGTCTTGGCCACTGCCATTCCCTCATCCACCAGGGCCGTGAACTCCTGATGCGCGTCAGGTGGGAGTGAAGCCTTAAACTTGGCAACTGATGCCCACGAGTTAAAATTGTGCCTGTTTAGAATCGCCTGCTGATTGGCGATCCGCAGTTAAAGGCCCCCAGATGAATAGACTTTCCTCCCGAATAAGTCCAATCTCTTAGCTTCCTTGCCTTTGGGGGCAGGAGCTTGCTGGCCATGCCGCTCCTTTTCGTTGACCGCCGAGACCACCAGCGAACAGGGGGACGGGTGAAGAAAGAGGAAGTCAAACCCTCTCTACGCCTTTTGCAGTTGGCGCACTAGAGGCCGGTGTTTGCCACACCGTCTTATAGTTGGACTGTACTGTCCGTATAATCGGGAGAGCGACTCTGGAGGGGCCCTCTGGGCTCAGGATATCGACCATGGGGTCATCCTGCTCTACAGTCTCCTCTGCTTGCAAGCCCAGATTGAGGGCTACCCGGCGAAGCAGGTCTTGGTGTGCCCGATGGTCGATCGGGGGAGGGCCGGACACCAATGTGCCCGCTACCGCCTCATCTGGCGAGGAGGAAGAGGTCGGGGCCTTCTGCCCATCCTCATTGTCCAGCAACCCAGCATCAGCCAGTTGTTCCTCTGCGGCCTGACCCGCAGCGTGGGATTGGGACGGCACCGTACTCGGTGCCGAGTCCACTCCTTCCCGCTCCGGTGGTCTAGAGACCGTTGCCTCCCTATACGATGGCGGGCGGTGCCGCGGGGAGCGGGATTGGTACCGGGAAGGCCCGGATCTCGAGGCCCTCGATGGGGGTCCTTGCTGGTGGTAGGCCCAGGGTGTCCAGAATGGCCATTGGCTCGGTTGGCCCCATTGGGACTGACCGTAGTCTCTGCTGGCCCGTGACCTATGGGCATACCCGCCGTACCGGTCTGAGTCAGCCCCCGAGACCACGGACGGCGACCTGGAAGGCCACGGTGGAGCCGTAGGATGGTGCCGGTCCGGTTCTGGGGAGTAGCGCCTCCGCGACCAGGACCTGGAATAGCGCCTCGCCGACCTGGACCTGGAACGGTACCGGTGATCGCGGGACCGGGAACGGCTACGACTGGTCGGCCTTGGGTAACGAACCGCCGATGCTTCGCGGTGCCGACTCGTGCTCGGTTGCTGAGTCAGTGCCGACCACTTGTTGAAGCCCGACTGCTGCGGTGCTTCCTGCGCCGAGGGCAACCAGGAGTCCACCGAGGCGGAGCTCGACCGGGACCGGTTCCTGGAGCGGTGCCGAGACGGCGACCGTGATGGGCGCAACATCGCCGGCTTGCCTCTACGCGGCAGCATCGGCGGAGCGCCCTCAGCGCGTGCCGGGGCCTCGACGGACAAAGCGATGAGGTCCTTAGCTGCCTCAAACGTGTCCGGAGTGGAGGGCTGTTCCACGAGCTCCTCTAGCCCTTCATCCTCACTCGACGCGCCCATCCCGGGGCTCGACGGGCCTTTCGGCGCCGGAGCCACTACCGGGGTCCGTGTTGGGGCCGTATCGGCCTTAGGGGCACTCGAGGTCTTTACCGGTGCCGGCCTCTTGTGCGGGGAGCGTCCTCAGGCCTTAGACTGGCCCTTCGCTTTCGCCGGCGAAGACGATCGGCGTCGTGCATTTCCCCGCTGGGTCGGTGCCGGTTCCCGCACCGATGCCAGGGCGCTCCGCACGGAGGCAGACGGTGCCGTCGAAGTGGAGGGCTGTAACGCCGTCTCCATGAGCAGCTGCTTAAGGCGAAAGTCCCTCTCCTTTTTAGTTCTGGGCTTAAAGGCCTTGCAGATCTTGCAGCGCTCTTTCTGGTGAGCTTCCCCCAGGCAACGGAGACACGAGGCGTGGGGGTCGCTCAATGGCATAGGCCTGCGGCACGTGGCACAAGCCTTGAAGCCTTGGGCGTGTGGCATACCCCGCCACCCAGGGCCGGTGCCGGGGTTGAACAAACAACCACGGCAGGAACTTTAAGTACCCTAATGAGCTGTTAACTACTGGCTCAACACTACTATAAACTAACTGGTAAGTGATAGATAACACTAATGACTATTGCTAAGGGACACTCTCAGACGAGAGACAGAGTTGTTCCAATGCCGCCACGGACGGTAAGAAGGAACTGGAGGGGTCGGGTCGGCAGGGATATATATACCCTGGAGCGGGGCGCCGCTCTGGCGGGAAGGAGGGGGCCCTGCCGGCCCGACGGGAGCCGCTAAGGGAAAAAGTTTCCGACGTCCGTGCACGCGGCGCGCGTACACCTAATGTGTAATGGACGTGAACAATCACTCGAAGAAGAACTGAAAATTAGCATTTTGCACAAACAATGTTACTATACATTGTCTACTATGGCTATAGTTAAAAAGCAACAGTTGAGCTGTAAATCAATGGTACATCTTTATGGGGTTCTCAACCTATTTTAAAACTGCAGTATTTTGTGTTGGTCACATTACTAATGTATGTTTCAAAATTCTTGTTCTCTTTAGCTTAGCAGCAGCTGCATATTTTAAGGTCTTTTCTGTACATTTAATCTTTCTGTAAATTACACAATTTGCATAGAATGGGTGCCTAAAAATAAATAACCATGTATAAAATATTTCTACTGTCTTTAATATTCCATGAGAACATGGGGATATTTGCATATGGGTAGAAGAGATTAAGTAGAACTATTTAATTGCGTCTCTGAATTTTCCTAAAGTAATAAAATTTCAGATTCCTGAATTATAAGTGATCGGGAGCATCAAGGGACATATATTTTTGCAGCCTGTCTTTCGGCAAAAAGGACTTTAACTTTTTAAAACTGTGGTATAAAGTAAGAGAGAAGTGAAGACAGGTTTATTAGGATTTATGAAACCAGAGTCCTTGTCTATCTGGGTTTTAACTTTGGAATTTATTTTGGAAAACAGAATATTGCTACCCACACTGAAAAGAAGTCTCTTCTAAGCAATATGCTGCTGTTAACCATAATGTAGAAAAAATAAGGAGTAGAGAGATTAAGGCAAATACTTTTAAATATGGGTACTTAAGATACTCTACACCTACAGATGCCATTGGTTTAATTTAGGTGCCTAAATATGGATTTCAATGCCTAATTTAAGGCACCCAAGTTTGAGAATACTGACCTATGTGACCCAGATGACACAGTAAGTGTAAGAGGCAAGAACTGAAATCACAAGTCCTTGAGTCCCTATACCCTGGTTTAACCACTAAACCACACTGTCACTCTAAGGAAGGAAGGGGAGAAATAAAGTCAGAGGGAGCATTATTTGGTGATGGAGACATCTGAGGGGGAAGGAAAACTATTGGGAACTGTGCAGGTGAGGGATGTATGAGACCGAAAAGAGAAACATGCCAACTGGAGAAGGAGCAGAGGAATCTGTTGAGCAATCTGTCCAGCAGAAGAGAGGCAGATGACAAGCAATTACAGAACTATTTCAGAAGTGTGAAGTAGCAGTGGAGTTAGAGAAGCCGGCAAGGAACTGTAGCTGGTGCAAAAGATATCAGGGGTTGCAGAAACATAAATATTACAGTGTCGGTGCACTAGAAGTTCCTACGATCAATAAACAAATTACAGCCAGTCAAACAGGGAAGCCAAAAAGTTGTTTCAGGGGCAGAAAGCAGCAGAGGAAATTCAGAAGGAAGAAACTAATTATAGGATGGAGGGAGCAAGGAACTTTGTTTTTTTTGGTACAATACTAGCTTCTGCCTTTTAGACTTTCTCTACAGGACATAACATACTATTGTATAGTATTTTACACATTTGTTATACTTTCTGTTTATTTACTCATAACAACATATATGTGTGTATATTTCATTGGTTAAAAGGTTCTTTTTAATGTATATTTTTTAATTAAGCCCAGTTCTGAGGGTTGTTCACTGCTGAACCAATAGCAAACCTTTCACAGACTTTAGGCACAAATTTAGCAGATCCTGGGAAATCCCTGGTGCAGAGTTAAGTCCCATATCCCATAACCTAAAACATTCCAGAACCTGCTTATACTTTAGCCACTGCCTTTTCATTTACTGTTTTATTCTCATATAGCTCTGAATAGAGAGTAAAGATATTATTACAACTGTGAGTTTTCTTACCAGAGTGAGGGCTCCTTCTGCTTGGGCCTCCATTGGACTTGAAGGTGTGGCTGCAAGAAGCTGGCCAGCAACTCCAGCCATAAATTCTAATTTATCTGAAAATTGTTCAGAAGCAGCAGTAGCATGATCAACAGGTAGATCTAACCCCACACCTAAGGCTTCATTCTTGGCATGGACGTTGTTTTCTGCCCAAGTACTCAGTCTTAGTTGTTCTTCTTGGGGGGATTCCTCTAGGACTTGTAGCACCTCAGGCTCCTCATCTGAGGGACTTCCAGTTGTTTTATGTACTAAAGCCCCATTGGTCCTGAAATCCTGCAAATCCCGTTCCTTATCCACTATCACCCATTCCTTGGAATCAACCTCCTGCCGGCAGGAGCTTAAGTTGACAGCCACAAAGTCATTACTAACAATGCCATCAACTTGTTCTGGAGAACTGGCTGAAGCAGGCTTAGAAGCATCAGGAAGATATTCTTCATCATAATGCCAGACACGGTCAGCGCGGGCAGCCACAGCAGGAACAGATATTTTCTGAGGAACAGGAGGCGCAGCAACAGCAGTTTCTTTCCCAGCATTTGAATCTTTCTGCATCTTCTGCAAGCTTAGGAGAGAAAGACGTTACATATGAATTAATTAAGAATGAACTACACTATCTGAATTCTGCCATAAGAGCCAAGCTGAATTCACTTCAGAGTCTACTATAGTGCTTCCTACCACTTTTTAGAACTAGCCTTCAACAGCTGAAACCTTCAAAATATGGGAGGGAAAACAAACCAAAAATAACCCACAGAGTTAACTCTGCAAGCGTGTGCAGCATCAGCCAAGTGGTATGACTATGGTGAGTAAGCTGGGAAATGCTGGACAATACAGAGTTCCCTGTCCCAAGACAGAGAAAGCTGGGGACATACAGGGAGAAAGAAAGGAATTATTTATTTATTTTTTATTAATTTCTACCTCCCAGTTACCAAAAGATAACTCTGGCATCTGGTGACAATGGAAGAAAGTTCTTAGGGATTCATATGTAAATTTTATGTATGTATTTAAACTGGGAAAATAAGAGAGAGCAGAGCATAGACATTGGTCAGGGTGGTATCAGATGGCCAGTGCAGTGCCAGTCATATTGTGTCTTACAGATCCAAAGATGAGCATAAGAAACAATTTTCAAGTAGCAGTTATGGAGATGCCTGCAACCAAATGTTTTGCATGTGAAAACGTAACTCCTGCCAAATAAGGGCTCTACAGCACTCTTACTGAAAAAAAGGGGAAGGAGGCAGAAAGTTGATAAAAGTCAGAGGAAAACTGGAAAGAAAAAAAGGAAACCAGCTCCTCACCTCAGCACGAATTAATGCCAAAACATTTCAGCTCGATTCAGTACTTCCCTTTTGGTATCGAATGAAAAAAGGAGATTGGGAGACCGAGGGTGACATAAAAATAACCATGTACCACATCAACTTTTTTTGTTTCATAACTTTGTTATTATTATGTAATAAGCCAGCCTAAATATATCCTTTCTATCTACCTGCAAGGATTTTCTAACTGCTGCAGTTTTGCTTTGTGAGAAACATGGACATTCATCCCATCTCTCTGCAGTACGGCATGTTCTCTTGTTTTGTCTGAAGAACACTAATGAGTTTTTATTACTCAGGAATGTAAATCTCTCCCTTTGTTGTCCACTGTGAGTGAGGGGGGGTGTTAAGGAAATGATGACATTTTAGTTCTATTACTGGTGCGAGATAGTTGCCTCTCTTTGTCCTTAATTAAGTATGATGTACAACTCTATGTCTCAGTTTTAGTTTATACATGACTCATTCTTTGAACCTCTCTTGTTTATCCAAAATACTACTAAATTCCTTTTCCTCTCTGTCTACTCTGATCATGTCTTCCTCTAACTCATATAAGCTCTGCATCAAATTCAAATTCCCTGTTCTCATGTTCAAGGCTCTGCACAGCTCTACCAACGCCTAGATCTCATCTCTCTTCTATTGCTTCCCAATTTAGCTTTATGATCTGCCAACACCCCTTTTCTCTAGCCTTCCTGTGCATTATCCTTCCATAATACTCCCTTCAGCTGGACTAAATTCCCTGATCCTGTACACTCACAACCTCCTTCTCCACCTTCAAATTCTTTCTCAAAACCCACCTCTCCTAACAAGCTTTCCAGCACTGCTGCATTCCTGACAACTTTAGAAATATAAAATAAAAGTGAAACTAATGACACATGCACTACAGAAACAAGTAAACTCATTATTTTATTTCACATAAATCCTGCTCTTCATACACATTACACTTTACCAGAGGTAATTTATGCCTATATCTAATTTAGTGCTTGATTCTGTAATGCTTATCCAAGTTAAATTGCACTGACTCCCACGAGAAGTCCCACTGAAGCCAACAGGACTATTCATGAAGTGCTAATCAACAGAAGTGTGATAGAAATGGGCCCTTAAACTAAGAATTCCTTGAGGTAAGGACTTTGTCTTTATTTGTCTATAAAACACCGTGAACATCTTTGGCTTAGTGTAAATAGTAATAAAAATTCAATAAAAATGTAATTTAAAAATGCAAAATGGGATAGAAGCCAGGGACGTTCCTCAGAGCAAATACTATGAATCCAGTAGACATTACTAGCCATTACTTGTCTCAATACAGTCTAAGCCAACAAGCCCCTAAAAGATCCAAGCATAAATGCGAGATAGAAATTTTCTCTTTACCAGGTCTCAAGAAATTTATCAGTGTCTGGCTTTGACTCTAAGGTCAGGCGTTTCTCCAGTTCGAAGCTGTGGATTGAACGTAACTTTCTCATCAGTGGGACATCCCTGTCTGGCTGGGTGGTCTCTGAGCGGACTCGAACTGGAGAACCAAGGCTTGGTGCATTAAGCATTCCGTTCACTGGTCCATGGCTGTTTTCCTCCTCTGTAGAAGCCTGTGCAAATAAAGAACAACAGAAATAAACATATAATTTTTAGGAGTGCTGAAATAGAGGAAGACACAACAGTGTATGCAGTGCACATAACCCAATGCTTCTATCCTATAACAAACCAATTCATACTGAGGATGCTCCTTCAGCAGAAGTTCATGCCATATTTCATGTAGTTTATATGTGATCATCAGCTACCAGTTTCCTAAGGCATAAGTCTAAATTAGGGATTAATTGCCAGCAACGCTGTGGTTTTCATTAAGTCTCAGGATGGAAGGAGTCAATGGAAGAAAACAATACATTACATTTCCCAGATTTTAGATGTATATTGATCCCCACTCCCATTTCTGGAATTCTCATCAATAGCAGGCCAAATCCAGAAGCCTAGGAGGTTCTTCATACTGCTTTACAGTCATAGCCTCTTTTTATTTTATTGATGAAAGGTTAATCTTCATGTTAACTCATCCTTATGCATATCTGAGGCATGCAATACCATTGCACTCAAAGTCTACAAGGTAGTTTTTTGATATGGAGCAATGTTTATTAGAAATTAAAATCAGATGTCCAACTGCATCGCACTTTGTAGATCAACTGGGTATGATTCAGTGTTGAATTCAGTGTTTCCCAGATGTAACTCCCACTGTTATCAATGAAACTTGTATCTGCTTATATCTGAGCTGAGTTTGGCCTCAAAAGAGAAAAAGTTCACCTGTCTTCTGCCATTTCCCCTTAAAAAACTAATATACATTAGCCAGGCACAAAAATAAGTATCACAGCAGTCTGGCCTCCCCCCAACACATTTTACATATACCTGGAAAAATAATACACAGCCCAGTCACTAGATAGTATTTCGGCTTAAAAAACACTTCAGTAACACCTTCTATCAGCTACTGATGACATTTTCACATCAGAGGAGCACTGGCTACAATTGTCTGAATATGAATTTTAGTGATTATGAGAGAGCGAGCGAATAATAGAAGTAATGATAGTGAGAGACTGGGATCACTGTCAAGAGCCAGCTATAATCCAGACAAGCACTGAGCAAGTTTCCCTTCCATGAATTAGTCAATGTATCTCAATTTTGACCCTTAGTACTTCTACTTTTCCAGTAATGGGATTCTACTCAACACAAACTGAGTGATATGTTACATTATGAAGACAAGCATGCAATATTGACTAAATGGAGAATACCAATCATATTTATTTTGTTGTCTGGAGAGTTAGTTCTGATCTATTTTCACCTCTTCACCCTTAATTACTACCATGGAAAGTGCAAGAAAACACTTCTGACCTTATTCAGTGACTAGGAAACAAAACCATCTTTGAACCCAATATGAATCATGGCCTTCAGAAGTGAAAAGAGCACTGACCCATTGAATTATGCAACCCTCTGCTTTGGAAAACTATTCTCTCTGGTCAAAATGCAGAATATTTAAAGTGCCAAATGAGCATTTGCTCTCCTATTACTCATCATGCCACATTATCATGTTCCTGATGATGCCAAGAAATTGCTGAAAGAGGTTTTTCCCACTGCAGTTCTATAAATACCTTACAGATCCCCAGCTTTATTTTGTTTCTGTTGGCATCCATCTCCTCCCAGACATCTTTTTCCTGAGGACGTTGATGCCCAGGGGACCCAGGCAGTTTCTCTGGTGAGACTCCAACAGGAATACCATTCTCCCCATCACTGAGCTGCTCATCTGGAAACACCTCATCCGTGTTCTCTCGCAGCAAATCTCCTGGGATAGGTGTGGCATTGGCTATTCTACAAAGGAAGAAGTGAAAAATAATGCAGTGGAAATGACTCTGGTATTCCCACTCGCTCAAGGCACATACTTCAGTATCAAAACTTCCAGTCAACATAAAATTTGAAAAATTAAATTACATCATACCATAAAACTGTATATATGTAATTCAGTTATGAGAATGAAGGAAACCTTTTAAAAGCTATTTTTCTACTGACTTTGTAGTTACTTTCTAAAGCTGAAAATCACATTCTTCCTGATTCCTTATGTCAAAGAGACCATCTGGTGAACATATATGTTATATTTTATATTATATCCTATTATATTATGTTGCGTTCATATAAGTACAATACTTTTCATCTTTGAATCTCAAAGAGATTTTCAAGTGCTCCTCATTAGTGACGATTTAAAGCCCACAGAAGGCAACGGAAGTCTCTCATTGAGTTCAATGGGCTAGGGATCAGGCCGTAGGTTCTTAACATAGGCTTTAGCAAAAGGTTGACTGGAGAATGGGAATCTAATAAAGGGATTTCTTAACCCAGACAGGTATCAACATTAGTAACTGCTGTTATTATATATAAATAAATATATATATAAATATAATTCTGTATATTTAGGACAGCAGCACCTTTTTTTTTTTTTTTTTTTTGGAGGCGAGGCTCAATAATGACCAAAGGGAGACCTAGTATCCTGCAATTCTCTATTAGTTAACACCCTGGAGAAACAGATGTGACAGATGACTTTCCCCTGGTGCTAAGTGGTTGTCTGTTTAGGTTAATATAGGAAATCCTTGAACATACCCAATTGCAGCTGGGGTCAGGCGAGTATGTAACTGAGGAGTTGTTGATGTTGTTGTCGTCGTCAGAGAGCCATCAGTTCCACTCTTCTCCCAGTCAAAAGGGTCACTTTCAATGACACCAGAAGTTTTCATACTGTTGTCAAACACAGACATGAGAAGCTAAAGATAAAGAAAAGAGTTAATTAATTCTTCTTTCTTTGAATAAGAGAAAGACAAAGCACTCCAGACTCAGTTTCCCCTCAAGACTTTTCTAACATCCTGATTCTCCTTTAAGACTTTATCTGACAATTAATGGTTAAAAAGGTAAGGTTTATCAAAAGTGCTATATCATCACTCCCCCTATCTGTGGCTCAGAATGATGCACTATTTATCTTGAAAATTATGAAATAGCTTTTTGTAATGCTTGGTAGAGAACTTCAAGCGTTGCTACCATTTAACTGCTTCCTGTGTCAGTATTTTTTAACCATTTATTTAAAAAAATAATAATCCTAAAAGAACTGAAGTTCAAAAAATTTCTAACATTCTAACTTTACTCATTATGCAAAGAGAAACTAGGACAAAATTATTTATATTACTCACATCAAGTATTACATTTTTCAATCTCCTTCAGTTCAAGACACGATATGCAGTCTTGTGTTTTGTGAAAAAAAGCTATGCTTCTTAAAGAAAAAGGAAGTAAAGGAGCACATTGGGAGGCCTATATGGGTAGTGCATAGGAAGCCATCAGTATGTGTGAAGAAGTGTAGTCATCAGGAGTCTCTATAGAGGAGTGTGGGAGTTTCAGTAATCATAGGCTTCTGTGGGAATGGGGAGACATATGAGCACACTAGGAATGTCTAAGGGGTTGCAGAAAAATAAAAAAATAATATCACTGCACATCTGTATTGCCTAATGATTAAAACTGACAGATCTACTATTTCTGTTTACACAACATATTCCATGGTGCATGAACAACATTGTAATGCTCACATGGCATAAGTGTCAACATAAAAAATCTCACTGCTTTGCGACAGCAAATCAGAAGTGATGTCTGGGTTTTTTTTTGATAACAGACATTTTTGGCAGGTGGAAGTTGCATATATTTTTATAGTGTGCGAGCAAATTACACTGTAAATGGATAAGTTTTTAAAACGTCCTCATACTAGTACTGCTAATTTTGCTGACATAGACAATGCAGAGTCAAGAAGTAAGAAACAAATGAAGAAGAGAAAGTATGACAAAAGTTATACTGATTTTGGTTTTATGGAATTTAGTGATGGACGACTGCAATGCATTGTATGCTTATGAATCCTACCAAATGAAGCAATGAAATCTGCAAAACTGAAATGACACCTCACAACAAGGTACCCGGAGTTTAAAGATAAACCCAGAGAACTTTCTTCAGTGAAAGAAAGAAGAATACAATAGACAGAAAACTCAAATGACAAACATAAAATCGGTTCCGGGAAAGGCTTTGAAAGCATCTTTCTTAACAGCGCTTCGGACTGCAAAGAGTAAAAAATCCCATACCACTGGAGAACAACTGAGTTTTCCAGCTGCTGTAGAAATGTGCAAAGTGATGGTAAGCGAAGATGCAATGAAGAAACTTAAGGCCACACCACTTTCTAACGACACAGTTAGAAGGAGAATTGAAGAGTTTTCAAAAGATGTAAAATCCCAACTAACTGAAAGACTATGTACATTTGAACAGTTTGTAATTCAGCTTGATGAGACTACTGATACTGGTAATACAGCACAATTATTAGTTTTTGTTCGTTATATCTGCCTGAGGGAAATTTTGGAGGATTTTCTTTTTTGTCAGGAGTTAGCAGAATGGACAACGGGTCAGGAAATAGTCAAATTATTGGATGATTTCATGAAAGCTGAATTGGGAGAAATGCACTGCCGTTGGCATGGATGGTGCTATCACTATGGCAGGCAATAGGAGTGGCGGTGTAGCAAGAATATGAGTCATAAATCTACAAGTAATTGTACACTATATGTTGCATCACCAGGATCTTCATAAAAGAAAATGAAACCCGAATTAAATGATGTGGTAAATGCAGCTGTGACAGTTGTGAATTTTGTGAAGTCTTGGCCTTTGAATTCATGCCTTTTTGCAAAGCTAAGTCTAGAAATTGGTGCAGGACATAACAAATTATTGTTTCATATGGAATTGGGTTGGCTATCTCACGGCAGAGTGTTGGAAAGAGTTTTTGAGCTTCGCAAACAGCTGCTTGGTTTTCTTTCTAGCACAATCCCAAGATTGCCACAAATTTTTCTGACCCGATATGGATCACAAAGCTTGCATATCTTGAAGACATTTTTAACTTGTTGAATGCACTGAACCTGTCCACAGAAGGGAGTGATAAAACCATACTTGAGACGAGTGACAAGCAGAGCATTTCAGAAGACAGTCAAGATTTGGAAAACCAGACAGAGCTGTGGAATCTCAGATACATTTCCGCTACTGACAGAATTTCTGGATACTAACAGCATAACAACTGACTATGTGAGAGACACGACTGTTGCTCATCTTTCAATTTTGGCAGAGTACTTCAGTGTTTACTTTAAAATGTAAACATGGAGGAATACGATTGGGTTCGGGATCCATTCTCAAAATACCCTGTGCCCACACACTGAAAATTAAGTTTCAGGAAATGACACCCTGCCAGTTTTGGCCAACTGTTGCTGCGTACAACCCAGTTTTAGTTACAGAAGCAATGAAAGCATTGCTACTGTTCCCAACAAAATATATATGTGAAGCATCATTCTCTGCCATGACAGCTATAAAGACAAAGTTCAGGTCCCAACTGGAAGTGGAGAATAATTTACAAGTTTGCTTGTCAACCATCACACCAAGGATAGATAGACTGCAGTAAGAAGCAAGCACACCCATCTCACTGATATCTATAAATACTCATATGTTCTTTTTCTTAAAGCATTACTAGCAGTACGTGTTTACATGACCACATATACTTTTGGAGCATGAGCTTTTGTGGGAGAATACCCACTTCGTCGGATGCATCCGTGGGTATTCACCCACGAAAGCTCATGCTCCAATACATCTGTTAGTCTATACGGTGCCACAGGACTCTTTGCTGCTTTTACAGATCCAGACTAACACGGCTACCCCTCTCATACTTGACACATATACTTTTGTCAATCAGTTTCTCAGTTGGGGGTCCATGATTAATATTGCATTTGAAAAGGGTCAGTCAACAAAGAAAGTTTGAGAACCTCTGTCCTATTGCATTGCTTCATTGCTCAGCTAGCAATGCCAACCTCTACTGCTCATTTTTGCTACAAACTTACTTTCTTTCATGCTACTCCCTAGACATTAAATGTTCTCTGAACTAATCCATAAGGTCATTTCCCTTTCCTCCTTGAAAGCCCTTCTCAAGACTCACTTCTACTGCAGTGCCTACACAATATCAACTAAATAACGATGGGTGAAGACTGAGGGAGACTAAGAGATAGCTGATATTTATTCTGATTGTTTTAAAAATCCATATGTATGTACACAAACTGCACAAATTGATGTGTTTTATGCTGTCTCTCTCCCATTGCTGTCATAAGTTGTTGATATTTTTAGACAAGGCAGGGACTGTGTCAATTTACGTGCTTGTTCAGTGCTCTTTAATAATATGAACCCAATCCTGACTGGGCCGTCTGGAAACCATCCTAACTTCATAGGATCATAGAACTGGAAGGGACCTCGAGAGGTCATCTAGTCCAGTCCTCTGCACTCAAGGCAGAACTAAGTATTATCTAGACCATCCCTGACAGGCGTTTGTCCAACCTGCTTTTAAAAACCCTCAATGAGGAAGACTCCACAACCTCCCTAGGTAATTTATTCCAGTGCTTAACCACTCTGATAGTTAGGAAGTTTTTTCCTAATGTCCAACCTAAACCGTCCTTGCTGAAATTTAAGTCCATTGCTTCTTGTCCTATCCTCAGAGGTTAAGAACAACAATTTGTCTCCCTCCTCCTTGTTATGTTTTCTAGACCTTTAATCATTTTTGTTGCTCTTCTCTGGACTTTCTCCAATTTGTTCACATCTTTCCTGAAATGTGGTGCCCAGAACTCCCAATACTCCAGTTGAGGCTTAATCAGTAGAGAGGAAGAATTACTTCTTGTGTCTTGCTTACAATACTCTTGCTAATACATCCCAGAATGATGTTTCTTTTTTTCCAACAGCGTTACACTGTTGACTCATATTTAGCTTGTGATCCACTATGACCCCCAAATCCCTTTCCGCAGTACTCCTTCCTAGGCAGTTATTTCCCATTTTGCATTTGTCCTTATTGAATTTCATCCTATTTACTTCAAACCATTTCTCCAGTTTGTCCAGATCATTTTGAATTTTAATACTAACCTCCAAAGCACTTGCAACCCCTCCCAGCTTGGTATCATCCACAAACTTTATAAGTGTACTCTCTATGCCATTATCTACATCACTGATGAAGATATTGAACAGAACTGGACCCAGAACCAATCCCTGTGGGACCCTACTCGTTATGCCCTTAATTAAATAGGGGACATAAAAGGCAATATAAAGAGGTTATATACATACACGAAAAGCAAGAAAAAGACAAAGGGAAATGTAAGTCCAGCTAATAATGGATGACACCAAGAAGGCTGAGCTGTTTAATGCCTTTTTTGCTTCAGTCTTCACTAAAAAGTTTAATGGCGGCAAAATGCTTCCACAATTAATATTAACAACAAACCAGAATAGGGAAAGATCAGTTTAAAGAATATTTAGATAAGTTACATATATTCAAGCTGGCAAGATCTGATGAAATTTATGCTAGGATAGTTAAGGAACTAGCTGAATCAATCTTGGAACAATTAGCAATTATCTTTGAGAACTCACAGAGGATGAATGAGGTCCTACAAGAATGGAGACGGGCAAATATAGTATCTATCTTTAAAATTGGGAACAAAGAGGCACCAGGGAATTATAGATCAGTCAGAAACACTTTAATACAAATCATTATACAATCTGTTGGTAGGCACCTAAAGGACAACAGGGTTATAAGTAATAGCCAATATGGATTTGTCAAGAACAAATCATGCCAAACCAACCTAATTTCCTTCTCTAACAGAGTTAATATCCTTTAAAAAACTCAAATGCACAACTACAACATGGGGAATAAATCTGCAGGCTATAGCGGATCACAAATTGAATATGTCTCAACAAGGTTATGCAGTTGCGAAAATGTCTAATATAATTCTGGGGTGTATTAACAGGAGTGTCAAATGTAAGAAATTTGAGATAATTGTTTCACTGTATTTGGCAGCTGTGAGGATTCAGTTGGAGTACTTTGTACAGTTTTGGGTACGACACTTTAAAAAAGATGTGGTCAAACTAGAGCAAGTCCAGAGGAGAGCAATAAAAATGATCAAATGTTTAAAAATCCTGACCTCTGAGGAAAGGTTAAAAAAAACTCTTGAGAAAAAAAGACTGATGGGGAACCTGATAACAATCTTCAAATATATTAAGAGCTGTTATAAAGAGAATGATGATCAATTGTCCTCCATGTCCACTAAACAAGAAACAATCAGCTTAATCTGCAGCAAGGAAGATTTAGGTTAGATATCAGAAAAAAGCTTTCTAACAATAAGGATAGTTAAGTACTGGAACAGGTTACCAAGAGAGTTTGTGGAATGTCCATCAAAGTTTTTTAAGAACAACTTAGGCAAAAACCTGTTAAGGATGATCTAGGTATACTTGTTCCTGTCTCAGCATGGGGGGATGGACTAGGTAACCTCTCCAGATTCCTTCCAGTTCTACATTTCTGTGATTCTATAAATAAATAACAACAAAGAACTATGACACAAATCCACATCCCAAAAAGTACTTTTACAACTGACACTAATTCAGGTAATCCAGGTATTGGAATGGGCATGGAAAGTACAATACACTGTTACCCCTAAAGGTATGGCCATCCAGTTCACAGTTATGGCACATGGACAGGGTGGTGTAGGGAAGCTTGCACTGTAGCTGTAAAAATTCTATGAATAATCAAAGGACATTAGTCTACAAGACTGTCATGGCTTTGCCTTGGAAGAGGTAAGATCTATAAATGTATCACTTTAATCTCTTATTGAGTTTCTGTGTCTACAACATGGTGGGCCATATAAAGAAAGGTGGGGGTGGTGTACATACAGCAGACCTACACAGACAGACAGAAAGAAAGAAATGCACTGGCAAATGAGGAACTTGATATCACTTGATACTTCCAGTTCTTATTTAAAATCCTAGATCTTGATTTATCTGTTAATGTTAGCAAGTCAAATAATCAATAGGAATTAAAAAAGGAACGGGCATTAATCTATGCTGCCTGATCAGCAATCTCAATGGTAGATAAAGGAAGTGGTTTCCAGCAGAAGAAACAGTTTTACTGCAAATAATAGCTAAAAGGCTGCAGTGAGAAAGAAACATGTTTCCCAGACAAAACTCCACAGATATCAACCTACGGCATTGGTCTCCTAGAGACAGACACAGCAAAGGTATAAGATAAATAGAACAGAATAAACTGATAAACAGATGCAATAACAGAGCTTCAGTTGCTGCTGTTTTCTTCCTTCTTAGAATAAACAGTGATGCATTAGTGGCCATCTAATGAGGTTGGCTTTGATTTGTCTGAATATGCTCTGTGAAAACAAGAGAACCAATCCACAATTTGCTAATGTTACACATAAATAGTCTCTACTTTGGAACTGCAGATGTGTGAATATGGAACAGTATGAAAGAAAATTTTTCCAGAGGAAAGCTAATTAGTTTCACATGCTCAAACATAATTTAATAGTGATGATAAATATTCTTATCTGTAGTCTTCTGGAAGTTGTAATTCCAGAATTAGTTAATATAATGCACTTATTCAGATTCATTCTCTGCAGTGTACGACTCAGCCAGTACATAGAATATCATTATCTACAAATCAATCAAGTCTATTTGAAAGGCCAGCAGGAAGGGGTTTACTGACTCTTAATCAGATCTTGATAGTTTTCCCACATCCTAGATAATGGGTGGAGAAAGTGTATGGAGGGGGCGGGAAGAAGGGGTTGGTCTCTTCTATTGCCATGGAACAAAAAATGGAAATTTACAACAGAGGACAATTATTGTAGTCACACTTATTGTTCTCCGCTTTAAACCTGTGAAGGAACCAGGGACACAATCCTGCTCCCACTCAGGTCAATGACAAAACTCCAATTGCCTTCAATCAATTAAAGGAAATGTTTACATCAGTGCCCATCTTGGTACATCCAGACCTGGCAAAACCCATTGTTGTTGAAGCAGACACTTCCAACTATGTGATCAGAGCAGCTTTGTCAAGCAGCCCAGGACCCATCACTGCATTTTATTTCCAGAAACTGACTCCCATTGAGAAAAACTATAAGATATGTGACAAAGAACTGCTGGCCATAAAGCCTGCTTTTCAAGAATGGCTTCATCACCTTTATACCACATTGCAGGTATATGCGAATTACAAGAACCTAGAAACCTGAGAACAGCAAAAGCTCTCAAACAATGTCAGATCTGTTGACCCCTTTTTTTCCTCCACGTTTGACTTCACCATGACTATTGTCCAAGTGCCAGGAATGGTAAACCCGACAAGTTGCCTCCTAAGAGTGAGTACTGGGACAAAGGAGATGGGACTCTAGAAGCAGTCACAATCCAGAAACCCTGCCATTTCACCAACATGGTGATAAACAATACAGTAACTTGCTCTCTCTTGGGAACTCCCTCCTACTCTTTGATCCATTTGCAGTGAAATTTATGTTGACCAGTAAGGACCTAGCTCCTGAATCGAAATTCTCAGTTAAGAAAATGAACCTCTTGTTTAAAGACCAGATTTATATTCCAAACAGTCAACCACGCCTACTGATGCCCCGGCTATGTCATGATTCTCCCCTTGCTGTCCATTTCAGTCACTTGAAAACATTGAGGCTGGTCTCTTGAAATTTCTGGTGGCCAAAACTGCATTTGTTCATTGGGTCCTACATTAACTCCTGTGACATGAGCGCTTGAAGAAAGACTCCCTGCGCCAAACCTCTTGGGCTCTTTGATTCCTCTATCTCTGTCTCAACCCTGATTTTCCATCTCTATGAACTTTATCACTGACTTTCCCAATTCCCATTGCCACTTGACTCTGCTAGTTGTTGTTGACCTACTTACAAAAATGTCACGTTTCATGCCATGATTTCAAATTCCCCCTGTGGAAGTAACAGCCTATGCCCTTCCAGGGTGCAATCAAGACCAGTGAGGGGCTATGTCACCTTTGCCCTGCAACCTGGGGTGCCTAACTGCTGAAGCTCCCAATTTGGGCTCCTCAAAAACAGCCAAACAGATTCAGGTCACATCCTGAGTGTCTGTTTATAGCCACAGCCTGCCAGAACACTCCAGTTTCCATTAGCCTTTGTCATAACTATAAAGGGAAGGGTAACAGCTGTCCTGTGTACAGTACTATAAAATCCCTCCTGGCCAGAGACTCCAAAATCCTTTTCCCTGTAAAGGGTTAAGAAGCTCAGGTAACCTGGCTGGCATCTGACCTAAAGGACCAATAAGGGGACAAGATACTTTCAAATCTTTGGGGGGAAAGGCTTTTGTTTGTGTTCTTTGTTTGGGAGTGTGTTCGCTCTTGGGACTGAGAGGGACCAGACATCAATCCAGGTTCTCCACATCATTCTAAACAAGTCTCTCCTATTTCAAACTTGTAAGTAAATAGCCAGGCAAGGCGTGTTAGTTTTCCTTTGTTTTCTCAACTTGTAAATGTACCTTTTACTAGAGTGTTTATCTTTGGTTGCTGTACTTTAAACCTAAGACTAGAGGGAAGTCCTCTGAGCTCTTTAAGTTTGATTACCCTGTAAGGTTAATTTCCATACTGATTTTACAGAGATGATTTTTACTTTTGTCTTTAATTAAAAGCCTTCTTTTTAAGAACCTGATTGATTTTTCCTTGTTTTTAAGATCCAAGGGGTTTGGATCTTGATTCACCAGGAGTTGGTGGGAGGAAGGAGGGGGGATGGTTAATTTCTCCTTGTTTTAAGATCCAAGGGATTTGGATCTGTATTGATGAAAGGTTTCTCAGGGCTTCCCAGGGAGGGAATCTAATTGGGAAATGGTGGCAGCGGAACCAGAGCTAAGCTGGTAGTTAAGCTTAGAAGTTTTCATGCAGGCCCCTACATTTGTACCCTAACGTTCAAAGTGGGGATACAGCCTTGACAGCCTTGGTTATCACTTTCAAGATGACCCCAGCACACTCCCGGTCCCAAATTTTCCCCCCAAAACAGATGTTCTACACTGTCCAGTCCTGTCCTGGACAATCCAGATATTTTAGGTTCATTACCCCTTTCAGAGGATCAATATCCAACAGTTTGCTGCTTTAAATGGAGTTACCCACACAATTTAGTTAAAGTACAACACTGGATTTGTTTTGATTAAAGAATAAAACAAGTTTCTTTAACTACAAAGAGATAGGTTTTAAGTGAGTAAAAGTATAATGCATTAAAGTCAAAAATGGTTACAAGCAAAAAATAAAGATAAAATGCTTCCTAGTACTAAAACTTACTAAAACTTTCAAGTTGAAATCCTTTACCACATTTCCAATAACATTGCTGACCAAATTCTCAGGCCAGGATCTGCTCCCTTAGTCCAAAGGCTGCTTCTTTTGTCTTTCTAGGTGAAAGCACGATGGATAGGGACAGATACCTTGGGGTGGTTTTGCCCCTCACTTTTACAGTCCAGTCATCCTTTGAAATGCATTTTCTTGAAGGTTATCCCTATATAATGTTTATTCCTGCTGTGAGAACGGAGACAAGGAGCCTTGTGGTGAAAGAGGTTTCATGCTGTTGTTTGCCAAGATGCAGATCTATTTGTTCCTAACCCCTTTCCTTGACAAAGAATGGACACTTGATAGGCAATTGCCCTCCAACTGAAACCTGGCTAGAAGCGTCAGCTTGTCCTTAGTCTTTGAGAAACTGATTTACCCAAACTTTTCTGATAAACACATTTCAGACCTAATTTCAGCGTATGTTTATAACTTTACATATAATGTTACTACATATATTCTATCATGAAATTATTGACCAGTGGGTTATAGGGTTGCCAACTTTCTACTCACACAAAACCAAACACCCCTGCCCCGCCTCTTCTCCAAGGCCCCGCCCCTTCTCCAAGGCCCCACCTCCTGCTAACTCCACCCCCCCCGTCGCTCACTCACTCATTTTCACCATGTTGGCTCAGAGGATTGGGGTGCAGGAGGAGCTGAAGGCTCCAGCTGGGGGTGCAGGCTGCGGGGTGAGGCCAGGAATGAGAGGCTTGGAGTGCAGGAGGGGGCTCTGGGCTGAGGGTGGAGCTGAGGGGTTCAGAGTATGGGAAGGGGCTACGGGCTGAGGCAGGGGGTTGGGGTCTTAGAGGGGGTATGGGTTCCAGGGTGGGGCCAGAAATGAGGGGTTCAGGGTGCAGGAGGGGGCTCTGAGCTGAGGAAAGGGGTTGGGGATGGGGGGAGTGAGGGCTCCAGCTGGGGGTGCGGGCTCTGTTGTGGAGCTGGGGATGAGGGTTTTGGGGTGCAGGAGGGGGCTCTGTGCTGTGGCAGAGGTATTGGGGGGGTGACGGCTATGACTGGGGGGGTGCTCTGGGCTGGGGATGAGATGAGTGGTTTAGGGTACAGGAGGGTGCTCAGGGCTGGGACTAAGGAGTTTGGAGGGCGATCAGGGCTGGGGCAGGGGGTTGGGACTCGGGAGGGGGTCAGGGGTGCAGGCTCTGGGCGGTGCTTACCTCAAGCAGCTCCCGGAAGCAGAGACATGTCCCCCCTCTGGCTCCTATGCAGAGGAGCGGCCAGGCGGCTTTGCGCGCTGTCCCGTCTGCAGGAGCCATGGTTCCCAGCCAATGGGATCTGCAGAGCCAGAGCTTGGGGCAGGAGCAGCGTGCGGAGCCCCCTGGCTGTCCCTACACATAGGAGCGGAGGCGGGACATGCTGCTGCTTCCTGGAGCCGCGCCGAGCCATGGCAGGCAGGGAGCCTGCCTTAGCTCCATTGCGCTGCCAACCGGATTTTGTAATGGCCTGACCGGTGCCGCCAGGGTCCCTTTTTGACCGGACATTCCAGTCAAAAACTGGACACCTAGTGTGTAGGGTGTGGATGCAGGGGTGTATTCCATCATATATCCCAACTGTTTTTCAACTATGTCTTCCAACTCTATGGTCAACTATCTAACATAACATCTGATCGAGAATCACAGTTCATTTCATATTTCTGGCAGGAGTTGTTCAAGCTCCTTGTCATGGGGTGACTAATGCACACTCACCCTGCAGGGTTTAATGCAGGCCAGATGGGCTAATTAACAGATTAGGCGGCTGATTAAGGAGGCTCAGCTGGGCAGAAATAGGCAGGGCCTATAAAGCCCAGGAGCTGAGAGGAGAAGAGGTGGCTGGGAAAAGGCAGACACTCCTAGGAGAAAGGGAGGAGTGAGCTGAGACTGCAGTCACTCCCTGGGAAGAGGGAGGAGGCTCTGGGAACTGGTAGGCCCAGGAAGAATAGAGGAACCAGTGGTAGGAAGAAGCCCTGGGATAGAGCAGTGAGGCCAGAGAGAGAAGGCCCAGGCTGCTGAGCTGAAAGTCCCTGGTCTGGGACCTGGAGAAGAGGGCGGGCCTTGGTTCCCCTACCAGCCCCTGGGCAAGTGGCACAGAAGAAGTGAGCAAGAGGACTGC
Source organism: Malaclemys terrapin pileata (assembly GCF_027887155.1). NCBI lineage: Eukaryota > Metazoa > Chordata > Testudines > Emydidae > Malaclemys > Malaclemys terrapin. The sequence continues at coordinate 90,037,830 of NC_071508.1, read as the reverse complement.
CTACAACTACTGAGAAATTAATCTTCCCCAAAAGGGGGGGAACATGGACAGTGACAGAGCCAGAGGGCTGAGCCATGAAGAGGACGTTATGGTTCCTGAGGCTGCAAGAGGAGCTGCAGGTCGATAGAGTGACGGTGTGCAAATGGTGGACGGGGGGGCGTTGGCCTCGAGCTAATCCCCAGAGTACCAGAAGGAGGCACCAGTCCAGCATTGAGTGGTGCACCCCGTGACACTCCTGAATGTGGATCTACATGTCTCCTCATCTTATCATTCCAAGACTGATGGACAGATGGAATGAGTGAAACAAATTCTTGAGTAATACTTCTGTTGCTTTATCAGTTACCACTGGAATGACTGGGTTTCGTTTCTCTCTTTTGCCAAATTTGTATACAATTACTCTAACTACAGATCAACCCACCAGAGTCCTTTTTACACCAACTACGGTTTCCTCCACCTGTCCATGCCACAAGTCTCCCACATACTTGCACCATCCAACTTAGCTGAACACCTGCACTGCATCCAGGAGGAGTTCAAAGCCCTCCTAGAATTGGTCAAAAGAGATTACAAAGGTTTGCAGACCTCTGTCTGCAAAGAACCCCTCATATCACAGTTTTAGATAAAATATGGCTCTCCACATGGCACCCTGGCTCTACCCCACCTTCACAAAGCTAGATTATTGATACAGTGGCCCATTGCAGGTACTCCAACAGATGACCTGCAATGAACGCTGTAGCCTTCGAACTATCTTAGTATCAAACTGCCAAACTTCACCAAAGTACCTTATTGCCATTAAAATAGCTCTACAGTGGGACAGTCCATAATCATTATTGTCATGGACACAGGATCAGATCAAAGAAGGATAATTATGGTAAAATAAGACAAAACAAGATTATTTAAAAATTAGAAATACAAAAAAGTAAAAAGGCTTACCTGGTAATCGGGTTTTGTACAGTAATCTAAATTGGAGATGTGATCTAGAAAGATGTTGAATTCTTGGGGGAGATGTTTCAACATGAGCCTGTGGTCATACCTCTCTTTTATGGAGCCCACTTGCTCCTAGGAACAGTTAGCACAAAAAAGCATTAGCACACCACCATTCCCAACCGCAGAATATTCACACCATACATCACCGGCATTAAGTGCAATATTTTTGGTCAGAGTTGAAGGGTGTATGAAAAGGAGATTAATCCTTTAGGTTATAACAGGGCTAAAGATCCTGCCATTGCCCTTAGCAATGTAAAATGTTCTTTAACCAGTAACTCCTCACTTAACATCCTCCCGCTTAACGTTGTTTCAAAGTTATGTCGCGGCTCCATTAGGGAACATGCTCGTTTAAAGTTGTGCAATGTTCCCTTATAACGTCGTTTGGCTGCCTGCTCTATCCTCTGCTTGTAAGATTCTGTGGAAGAGCAGTGACTTTACAAGGAAGCATTGCACAAGTTCCTCTTCTCTGCCTCCTCCCCCTCCCACCCAGTGCTTCCCCCACCGCCAAACAGCTGTTTGGTGTCACTTAGGACTTTCTGGGAGGGCGGGGAAGGAGCGGGGAAGCAGCATGCTCTGGTGAGGAGGTGGAGTGGGGGTGGGAAGTGGTGGGCCTGGAGTGGAGCGGGGACGGGAAGAGGTGGGCCTGGAGCATCCCTCGGAAAAGATAGCACCTGTTCTTCTGGGGGGAAGCTGCCGCTGCTGCTGCACAAGGTGCTTCCTAGCATCCTTGCCTGCAGCAGGCTGTGCCTGTGTGGAGTAAGCCAGGGGCACCTACCAACCACAGTATAGTACTGTACAGTATATACTGCCTTTTGTCTGCCCCCCAAAAATTTCCTTGGAACCTAACTCTCCGCATTTACATTAAATCTTATGGGAAAACTGGATTCTTTGGAAATACCATTTCACTTAAAGTTGCATTTTTCAGGAACATAACTACAACATTAAGTGAGGCGTTACTGTATTTAAATGCTAGTCTAATTTTCTCTTTGTGTGTGTGTGTGTGTGTGTGTTTTGTTGCTGTTTGACACCACTGATTATAATTGGGCATTGCAACTCTACTAGAATCATAGACAGAGATTTAAAAGTTCTATTATGTCATCTACTTCAGTTCATTTCTGATACATAATTACTCCTCAAAGTAGACATTTTTTAGTATTTTTATTCAGTCTAATATCAATTAGTCTGTGGTTTCCAAAGTCAGAAGAATAGGAGCAGTCCTTTGTATGGCCCACCTTCATCTACCACCATAGCTAAGTTAATCAGAAAGTGCTTTTGATAATGCTATACTTTCAAAATAAGTAGAAACAAGTAGTGGACACAGGCCATCAGAGGTTGCTTTTTCTTTGCACATCTCCCATAAGACATCTGCCCAACAGCATGAGCACAGATCTACTGGGCTAACTTTGTCTAACAGCAAATACTGAATGTCTATTTCCAAGATGAAATGTCAAACTATGAAATTTTGTACAAAAGGTTTGTGAAGGCAAAAAGCACTGGTTTCAAAATAGGGCCATGAATTAATGTATGTACATTTATATTTGCCCTCTATAATGAATCTGTATAAACTGTAAGCTCTGTCTAAATTCCCTTGCAAACTAAGACCATTTGTAACACTCCACAGCACTTTAAGCCATGACATTAGCACTGTGAAGTGAGGGGGAAAAATCACTAGAAACTGCTCTAAAATGTAACATTAGAATTTTATGAACCAATGATTCTTGAGTAGATTTTTCATGAAGGTGTTTATGTGCAATGCCCATCTAAGATACTTATTTCTAGATTTTACCTTGTCTTTTATTTTTCTCCAAGGCAGCTGTCCAACCACAAACTCTACCAACATGTAAAACAGGGACCAGAGGTCATCATGCCTTCCCATTTCCTGTGAAAAAGAAAAGGGATGGAATTTTGTTACTCCTCATAACTGCTGTACTTTACCTTACTACTATGCAATCAGAGCTAATGGGCTTTGCTAGATCCTGTATTGCTCTAGAGCATGGGTGGGCAAACTACGGCCCACGGGCTGCATCTGGCCTGCCAGCCATTTTAATCCAGATCTCAAGCTCCTGCTGGGGAGCGGGGTTTGTGGCTTGCCCCACTCCAGCTGGGGAGCAGATTCGGGGGCCGCTCTGTGTGGTTTCGGAAAGCAGCAGCATGTTCTCCTTCTGGCTCCTACGCATAGGGGCAACCAGGGGCTTCGGCTCCGCACGCTGTCCCCACCCCAAGTGCTGCCCCCCCAGCTCTCATTGACCGGGAATGGCAGCCAATGGGAGCTGCATGGGTGGTGCCTGTGGACAGGGCAGCATGCAGCAGAGCCACCTGGCCATGCTTCCGCATAGGAGCCAGAGGGGGGACATGTCGCTGCTTCCAGGAGCCGCTTGAGGTAAGTGCTGCCTGGAGCCTGCACCCCTGAGACACCTCCTGCGCCTCACTCCCTGCCCCAGCCCTCATCCCCCTCCCACCCTCTGAACCCCTCGGTCCCAGTCTAGAGCACCCTCCTACACCCCAAACCCTTCATCCCCAGCCCCACCCCAGAGCCTGCACCCCCAGCCGGAGCCCTCAGTCCCCCCTCCTCAAGCCCAGCCCCCCGCTGCTCCAGACCGGAGCCCCTTCCCGTGCTCTGAACTCATCATTTCTGGCCCTACCCCGGAGCCTGCACCCCCAGCCAGAGCCCTCACCCCCTCCTGCACCCCAACCCCAATTTCATGAGCATTCATGGCCCACCATACAATTTCCATACCCAGATGTGGCCCTCAGGCCAAAACGTTTGCCCACACCTGCTCCAGAGACTTCAACTATTGTATATTCCCAATAAAACCGATTAGAAGAAAAATTGCAAAACAGATCCCTATAATACTGCAAGTAGGAAAAAACGCTTTCCTTTTCTCATCACTTCAGATGGAAGAATAAAAAGCACAGAAAAAATTAAAAGAGGAAGCATGTTAAAATATGATTGCAGGGATGTACATCATTTTACTGTGAAGTGAATGTCATCACACTGGCAATAGTGGTTTGTCCAAAATTCTCTAATACCCTGAGATCATGAAGATAAGTGGAATATACTGTAAATATAATGTTATCACCTGATAATTTCATCTTCCCTGTTCTACTCTCTTGTGGTATGATTAAAACAGTGATGGTAATAATTAAAACAACTATTATGATTTCTGCAACCAGAATACCATTATGAAGATAAGACATTCAGTTATCTACAGTAATGTAAAAGTGACCTATTCTTTCCTAAGTATTTCCCACAGTCTAACATCTTTCTATATAATAATGACAACGGGACACAGAAAATGAAGCAAGATTTATACTATACATACAATTGACAGTGTTTTTAATTACTATAAAACTCAGACAGGTGTGATGTAAGCACAGATACTCACTCTGTTTCTGTGAGCATTGATTGATGCATATCGTACTGTTCCTCGAAAACCCGCAACAGCTCGTGGCTATCAAAGAAGCACAGACACAAAAATCAAAGATTTTTCAGTATTACAGAAGATAAACCACCTGATTACACACAGCAACATGTAAAACCTACTACAGTACAGAAGATGGAGCAAAGGGAAATGTCATTTAGATCCTCTGTCTACTTTCGGTTTCCCATATTGCTGGTACAATATTACTGCAAGAGATTCATTGCGGGCTCAAATGGACATGACAAGATGGTGTGCCGCATATCCACACATGAGTTAGCTCCAGGGGAAAGTTATCCTCTACCTACATTAGCTTTTGTTTTGAAGAGTGTCAAATTCTCACAGAGAGGCCTCTTAGGAAAAACAAGATGCATGGTGGGTTTACTAATATCTTTCTCCACTGAGTCTTGGTTCTAAATCTCAGGAAGTCTGAAGTTTAAACTATGAAAGGAACAGAAGCATCTTTGAACAATCTGAAGATACTGCTAGGTCTCAACTATCTTACATCAGAGAACAGCTAGGGACAATTAGGCATCTGTTAAAATTATTTTTATTATCACAATTATTTTTCAGATCAAGAGGTTAATGATTTGAGAAATTCCAAGAGAGGGAAAACCCATATAAAAGTCTCAAAGCTGTGAGCCGAGAAATAAATAGCATGTAATGGGCACCTCGTTAGGCTAACAAAAGGCAAAATATAGCTGAAGAAAGAAATGCATTTGCTGCATCAGATGTTGTAGAATGCCAGTAAGCACAATACCAATCAACCTCTTTCCCCAGAAGCACCTTCTTTGGCAGCTTCCTGGTCCCTACTAACTCTCCACAGAACAGGGCTACTCTTTTATGGGAACTTTTTCCAGTGTGTCTTTCTGGTGCTAGTCCTTTAAACTTGGCAGAATCAAGCAACCGTAGCCCTAAAGTGGCCATCTTTGGCACTGTAACTGGCAGCATCTCTCTCTCCATCTTCTAGCTGGTGAATACCTGTCTTTCTTTCTCACTGCTGAGAAGATAGCACATTCTCACAGATCAAACTGAACTTTTAGAGCCACAGCAGATAGCTATAGAATAGTAATGACTTCCTGATGTCTCTTGCTTCCAATGAAACATTATAGGAGCAGTGTAACTAAATATTTATTTTGTAATATTTTAATCTTCATGTTTATGGTACAAAATAAGTATTATATTACATTGTCAGAAATAGACATCCTACTCATTTTAGCCACTTAACTCACCCCACATAGACACAAAAAATAACCCCTGCCTGAACTGCTAAATGTTATTTCTGTCTTTGCCTTTTTCCTGAACTTAAGATTTTCAAAAGCAATTTCTTCTTTTTGTTTCCTCTAAAAATTATGCAAGAGACTTGTATAACCTACACCAGTTCTCAGTTGATCTGAGAGGGAGTGAGGGTGAACTCTACTTGCCTGGGGATCCATGCAAGTTTTTAGAGTTTTCAAAAATAATATGATGAAAAGTTTCTATTCATACACATTTGGAGACCACCACAATATACAATTATGACTGTAATCAGGAAAAAAAATTTGATTACCCAACATGGCTATCATTAGTTCATGTCCACCAATGTGAGCAACCTTGGGAGCCCTCGTATTGGTAGGCCAGCAACTACTGTCATTGTTTGTAACACCATATGGATTAGATCTGCTCTCAAGTAGGATTCCATATCAGCGTTTAAAAAAAAAAAAGCCCACAGTAGGCAGTGGCCCTTCTAAGCAATAGTGGAGCTAAACCAGGATTAGTAAAGGTGGGGAAATCTTTTGCAAAAATTTGTAAATGTAGACAGGGTCTTTGAGTCTACTGTAAATAGACTGGGGTTTTTTTGCACTCTCACAAACAACCTTTAAATGACACTTGGAAGTAATTTGGTGGTTAGGTCTGCTAGAGAATTTAGTTTAAATTTCAGCTAGATTAGCTTTACAGTGTAAACCATCTTATAGTTTTTTATAATGAATCTTTAACTTGTATAAATAAAGGTACAAGTAGAAAACCCCTGGGAAAGGAAGTGTGGTACAGTGATTACAGGGGGGGTTCTATAAGCCTGACTCTTCCACTGATTCTCTGCATCACCTTGGGCAAATCACTTCACTTCTCTGTGCTTTGGTTTAACCTTTCTGTCAAATGGGAATAATAATCTTTAACAACCTCTCACAAAAGTGGTGGAGTATAGCCAATCTTTGTGGGTCCAAATTCTGTAGTTGCAGCACTGACCTATTGAATCCCATTAAGTGCAAAGGGTTTTTTGTCTGCATAAGAACTGTGGGATCAAAGTTCCTGCATATCCTTGGATCAAAAGCACTATGTAAGTGCAAATTGTCATGAATTATGATCATACATGAGGTTTCCTCCAAGCAGCTCCACATATTAGATATGGATCCCCTCTATCAGGCGAGTGGGTCCTCAGGATTGCTGAAGCCCAGAGTACAGCGTACTTATGTTTTGAGTCTTACATGTCCCTTGCTACCACATAAGGGAGGTATCATTATTTAGCCCCTTCTATCAAGTCTTTATAACAGACATGCCAGTGGTTGCATATTATGCATGCTCTTCTTCATCTAACACCCAGTCAGGACTCTCTGAGAGCTGGTATGCCATTGGGCTTAGATTTTACCTTGAGTAAGAGGGCCACATAATTTCATGCTGCAGAAATTCCATGCTATAGTGTAAATTTAAGTAGGGTCTTTCTGTAAGATTTCAGGAGAATCTCAGCTCCCATTTAAAAAAAATGGGTTTTTAGCCCAGCAGTCCTAATGATAAACAAATCAGTCATCCAAGAGACCTTCTTATCTTACAGCTGTTTCTAAGACTGCTATAATTTAGGTGAATTTCCACAAGGATGTAAATAGGCTGAATGGTAGCACTTTTTTGCAGGATGCTGATATATATCATATCCCTAAAATGCCAACACATCAGTGTCCTCAGTATGAGCAGAGATGCAACCTGTAAATCCCAACAGTGCAGGAACCCAGAAGGTGAAATCCAATGCACTACTGACTTCAGAGTCTCCAGTTAGAATCTAAAAGCACAGCTGCACTAGAGACTTTACAGCCACGCAGCTGCATTGATGCAGCTGTGCTGCTGTAAGCTCTCTAATGTAGCCGCTTTAAACTGACAGGAGAGAGCTCTCCCGTTGATTTAACTACTCCAACCCCCATGAGTGGCAGAAGCTCTGTCTGCGGGAGAAGCTCTCTGGCTGACATAGCGCTGTCCACATTGGCGCTTATGTCAGTGTAACTTATGTTGCTTGGGGGGTGACTTATTCACCCCCCTAAGCGACCTAAATTATGCCAACATAAGATGTAGCGTAGACATAGCCTAAATAAAGTCAGGAACATATTTACTTTTACCAACTGAAATATTTCTCTTTTCACGGGGATAATGAAATAAACATGGTGACTGGATGGGACAGGGACCCATCTTCTTCGACTAGTGACATTCATTTTCACTAGATAACTAGCACACACCAAATCATTTCCCATTTGTTTGACTTTGGGCAAGGAGATTGAACACAAAACAGTTCCTTTAGAGTTTTGATACAAATTTTAAAATGCAATCTTCTCCACGGTCTATTGAATCCATTGGTCTGTTGTATCTAAGATCTACACCAGGACAAAAGAAGTTAGTCTTTTTGATCACATCATATAAAGAAGGGAACTTCTCACTATGCCAGCCAGCTGCTTACTGAATGTTAAAACACCTATTTTAATTATACTCTAAGTTGCATCACTCACAAAACTATTGATGGTTTTGGAGGTAGAGTTAGTTGGGCCAGTTGAAAATGGGATTTACTGCCCTCTGGGCATTTACTAAGTTTCTGAAACTGCTGTATCAGAATTCTTGATGCATACCAAAAAGCTTCATGTAATAAAAGATAAGTTCTCAAACCATCCACTTGACTGGGGCTTTCAAACCCCCCTCTACCACCAACTGTGAAGCTTTTTTGTTTATAGATCCCCAAAATGGATGTGTCCAATACTGGTTCATCTACCAGCAACTCAGGATTCTCCTCATGTAAAGGACACATAGATAATTATGCAGCCACTATAAAATGACTAGTTAATTTTTTTAAAACTGGTACTTCCAAATTAAGGCATTGACAATACTTCAGAATGCTTACGGGGTGCCAGAAAGGATTGGGTTCCCAGAAGTAGGATCCACAATTTCATCTTCCAGATTCAAGCTCTAAGAAATCTGCTTCAGCAGCAGCAGAGCTTTCTGATTAAAATGGATCACATCTGTGTCTCTTTCCATAAGAGGAGAGGCTTTTATGAGACCTCATCAATGCACGGCTGCTTTTTCACTTGGGACCTTGCAGCTTGTATCTATCTAGATTGTAATTCTAGAGCATCTATCAGCATAATAGCCAAGTATCATTTACAATAAAAATTTCTCAGAGATATTCCTAGCATACTTGATAATGGGCTCTGCTCTTCATCTCTCCAAGGTTTAGCAGCTTTGCTTACTGTGTTTTTGTCTTACATTGCTGCTGCAGTTGTAATTTCTTGCCTTCGTTTATTGTAACAAAGCTTTTGCAAAGAGATGAGTCCTTCAGCTTTCTATGAAAACTGTCATACTTGGGCTAGTCTTATTTGGTCCCATAAACTACTTCAGTCAAACTCCTTTGATGAACAATAGTTTACCCCTAACTTTTGAGAACTTTACACTGGGCATTGTCAGTTACATTCTCCCAAGGGAGCCACTCTCTAAGTATGTCATGAATGGAGGAGGTGATTTTGAATGTAGCTGAGCTTCAACCCAATGAAAGCTTTAAAAGATTAAGACCAGAAACTTGAATTGGCACAAGAAGCAAAGTGAAAGAGGAGCGTATGGCCCACTTGAGTGATGCATTCTCTGCAGTTTTTCCTGCTAAGCAATGAAAGCCAATGTTGGCAAGGCTATGCTGGGGCTATTGGTATGATGTAATCCCCATCTTGTTTGATCTTGGATAAGTCCTTGGGCAGAAACAGAACTTGAGGGAAGGCATACAGCAGGCCTTTTGGAAAATTCAGGAGGAAAACATCTGACAGTGACCCTGGTCTGTGACCCGCCAGGGAACAAAAAAGACAACATTTCTTGTTTTCTTTCACTGAGAACAGGTCCCTCAGGAATACTCCACCATCAGAAAATAGTGATGGACACATCCAGATGATGGGATGATTCATGGTGGCCTGCATACAATCTGCTCAGGTGATCTGCCAGGGTGTTTTGAACCTCTGGAAGATAGGCTGCTTTCAGGTTGATGGATCTGGCTATGCAAAAGTTCCAAAGCAAGATGGGCTGTGTGCATAACTTTGTCAACTGTGGTCCTCCCTGTCTGTTTACATAAAACATGGCTGTTGTGTTGCCTGTGAGTACTAACAAACTCTGCCCCCTCATATGTGGGAGTAATGCCATACAAGCCAAATAAATGGCCTGAAGTTCTTTGTTATATGGACACCAAGGTCCTGGGACGACCAAAGCCCCTGAGTCTGAAGGGGGCCTAAGTGAGCTCCTTAACCTATATCCGATGCATCCATGGTAAGGCGAGTATCTGCTGAGGAGGCGCAAAGGGAAGTCCTATGCAAACGTTCAATGGGTCTGTCCACCAGTCCAGGGAGGACAAGACTTGAGCTGTTACCTGAACTACCCCGTCCAGGTGATTGTCAGCTGGAGAGTATACTGAGGTAAGCCAACCCTGCAGCCCTCTGAAGTGCAGTCTAGTGTGCTGGACCATGTAGGTGCATGCCGCCATGTGCCCTAGAAGTCTGAGGCACTTTCAAACCAAAGTGAGAGGATGTGCCTTTAGAACTAGAGCAATGATCCGCAGTGCACTGAACCTCATTTGCGTCAGGAACGCCCTGGCCTCTGTGGAGTCTAGCATTGCCCCAATGAACTCTATTCGCTGAACTGGCATCAGAATAGATTCTTCTGTATTGATTAGGAGCCCTGTTGTGTGAAAGGCTGACTGGATAGTGGCTATGTTGGCAAGCACTTGACATCTGAATTGGTCCCTCAATACCCAGTCATCCAGGTTAGAGAACATGTGGATTCCCAACCTGCACAGAAAAGCCACCACTGCTGCCACGCATTTCGTAAATATGAAAGGGGCTGCTGCGAGGTCAAAGGGGAGAACTGCAAATTGGTAGTGTGAATTGTTGACCATGAACCTGAGGAACTTTCTGTGGCTGCAATGAATTGCCACATGAAAGCAAGCATCCTTTAAGTCCTGAGCAGCATACTGGTCCCCAGTCTCTAAGGAAGGGATAACAGAAGCAAGAGTAACCATCCGAAATTTTGTTTTTTTCAGAAACTTGTTCAGTTGCTTTAGATCTAAAAGAGGCCTGAGCTCCCCTTGCCTTTGGCATTAGGTAATATTTGGAATAGAATCCTTTCCCTCGGAAAGGCATGGGAACTTCCTCTATGGCCCCCAAACGGAGGACAGATTGGAACTCCTGAAGTATCACACTCTCGTGAGAGTGGTCCTTAAAGAGGGATTGGGTAGGGAATGGGAAGGGGGAAGAGAAGTAACTTGGAGGGTGTAACCCAGTTCCACCTTACTTAGGACCCACTGATCTGTGGTGATGTAAGATCAAGCACTTAGGAAATGCGATAAGTGGTTGGCAAAAATAGGGGAAGAGAACGATGGTACCCAGGGAAGTGACAGGCTGCTCTCAATCAACAGGTCAAAATGAATGCGTTGAAGAACAGTCTGCCTGGATGAAGCAGGTTCTGTGGAGGAGGAAAGAGGAGTAGGCCATCTTTTATAACCTCTGCCCACTCTTTCTCAATAGATCTTGGCTATGAGGCATAAATGTGTGGAATTGCTGGGACTGTTGTGGGTAGAAAGCTCTTTCTTTGTCGCTGGTGTTTAAATCCTCAGCAACGTAAGCATTGGTCAAGTCCTTAAGGCTATGAAGCTTTTCATTCATCTTCTCAGAAGAGAGCAAAGGGCTTTTGAACAGGAGGTCTTGTATGGTTTGCTGCACCTCTGTGGGCAAACCTGATGATTGCACCCACGTTGAATGCTGCATGGAAATGGTGGAAGCCATAACACAAGCCACCGAATCTGCTGCGTCCAAGCTTGCCTCCAGGTGTGACCTGGCCTCTAATATGCCCTCATCAACCAGGGTGGTGAACACCTGGTTAGTCTCATCGGGATGCTTTCCCACAGGTTGAAACTGTACCAACCAAGCAGAGCCTGCTGTTTGTGATTCTTATTTGTTACCCTTCCGTGGAATAAATTTTCCTGCTGAAGAGGTCTAGGTTCCTTGCTTCCTTCCCCTTCAGGGTTGAGGCCTGATGTCCCTGCCTCTCCTTTTCTTTAGCAGCAGATACTACAACCCAGAGGTGGTTGATTGTAAAAATGTTCATAACCCTGCGAACTGACATAATATCTCTGTGCGACTTTTCTTGAACCCTCTCTGGCTGGATATCCAGAGCCATAGCCACTCTTCTAAACAAAGTCCTAGAGGGTTCTGACATCAACTGGGTGAAGGTAGACTCTGCAATTACTTCCTTATCTGGCAAGGAAGAGGCCACTGGTCATTGAGAGCAGCCCTCATTCAATTCTTGCACTGGAGAGTCCCAAGTAACCGATTCCCCTGACCCAGTACCAGCAAAGGGGGAATGGCAACCGTGGTGTCCATGCACCCAGTGTCTACTAGATGCTGTAGCATGTGGGGGAAGCCCCAAGGGCTCCAGAAGGGCCACTGGTATGGTGATGGTACCCAGCTGCGTGCTGGACATTGATCCCTAGGTTGGGAGCTGCACCAAAGTGGGTAAGGCTTGCTCTGGCCTGGAGGTATAAGGTCCCACCTCAGAATCTGAAGAGGAAGACAATTCCGCTTCCTCTGGCCACAGGGGAGCTGATCCCAATGGTACCAGGGAGACTGGTGGTGAATCAGAGAACAGAGACAATGGTGAGACCATTGCAGGCTTTCCCCTCGATAGAATCTGTGAAGACTCTGCAACTGTAGCGGCCACTGGTGCCAACTGGTGCATCAGTGCTGGAGTAGGCACCAAAGGATCCAACACACCCACTCCTGGTGCTGGGTGGGAATCTGGTCCCACAGGTGAAAGCAATACCAACAAGTTCAGTAGTTCCCGAGCTGTCTCCAGCACCCTCCTTCCTCCGCGCCGCCCCACCGAAACAGCAGTATTGACCCATTTGGATAGTCTTTGAGCCGATATCACAGAGCTTTTGGATCTTTCTGTGGTCAAAAGGAAGAGTTTAGGGGATTTCCTGAAGTCCTTAGTCCAATCCAAATAGAATGCTAATGTCCTTCTAATATCTAACGTATGCACAATTATCTCCCAGTTGTCACAATGTGGTTTTGGGAAAAAACAGAGAGATGGATCTGTGGATTCATATCGAAAGTGCAGAGAAAGTAGGGAGAAACTTGGGATATGGCCTTAGAGTTACTGTGTCTTAAAAAAAAAAAAAAAAAGGCTGTGAATGATGGCTGTGCCATCAGGGCCGCTATTTCTCCTATGTGCCTAGCTGAGATAATGGCAATTAGAAATGTTGTCTTCATGGACAGGTGTGAGATAGAACAAGTTGCCCTGGACTCAGAGGAAAGTCTAGTCAAAGCCCTGAGAACTAGGTTAAAGTCCCAGGCTGGAGTGGGTGGTATCACATGCGGGAAGAGATTCCCAATGCCCTTAAAGAATCTACGCATTAGTGGGTGAGCAAACACCAAGTGGGCAGCCGATTTCACAGCAAGATGAACCTTAAGAGAACTGAGGGATAGTTTAAAATGTAGTGCAAAATCAGAGGGAGGAAAGATAAGGTTGGGTCTGTGTGTTTGGAATGACACAAACTTGGAGTTGTTTCCATTTTGTAGGTAAATACGTCGAATGGTCAACTTTTGGTTGTGTTGCAACACATCTTAAACCTGGTGTTTTTCCATTTAGAAGGAGGGGTGGGGACCCAGAGAGATGAAAGATTCCCACCATGTGCCAAAGCTATATAAGGGGGTGGAACAGAACAAAGGAGGTTCCAGTCATGAGAAATCCCCTAGTTACCACGTGAGCTAGAGCTGGAGTGGGTGGTATCACATGCGGGAAGAGATTCCCAATGCCCTTAAAGAATCTACGCATTAGTGGGTGAGCAAACACCAAGTGGGCAGCCGATTTCACAGCGAGATGAACCTTAAGAGAACTGAGGGATAGTTTAAAATGTAGTGCAAAATCAGATGGAGGAAAGATAAGGTTGGGTCTGTGTGTTTGGAATGACACAAACTTGGAGTTGTTTCCATTTTGTAGGTAAATACGTCGAATGGTCAACTTTTGGTTGTGTTGCAACACATCTTAAACCTGGTGTTTTTCCATTTAGAAGGAGGGGTGGGGACCCAGAGAGACGAAAGATTCCCACCATGTGCCAAAGCTATATAAGGGGGTGGAACAGAACAAAGGAGGTTCCAGTCATGAGAAATTCCCTAGTTACCACGTGAGCTAGAGCTAACAAGAACTGTACTGGGGAAAGGATTGGGCCCAGATTAGGAAGGAGTCCAGTCTGTGAAAGAAGTTTATTGAAATATCTCTGAGGGTCAGATTTATATGTAATCACTTTCTTAATGTATTAGGCTTAGACTTGCGTGTTTTGTTTTATTTTGCTTTGTTCTGTTATTACTTGAAACCACTTAAATCCTACTTTTTATACTTAATAAAATCACTTTTGCTTATTATTAACCCAGAGTAAGTAATTAGAATCATAGAATATCAGGGTTGGAAGGGACCTCAGGAGGTCATCTAGTCCAACCCCCTGCTCAAAGCAGGACCAATTTCCAACTAAATCATCCCAGCCAGGGCTTTGTCTAGCCGGGCCTTAAAAACCTCCAAGGAAGGAGATTCCACCACCTCCCTAGGTAACGCATTCCAGTGCTTCACCCACTCCTAGTGAAATAGTGTTTCCTAATATCCAACCTAGACCTCCCCCACTCCCACTGGAGACCATTGCTCCTTGTTCTGTCATCTGCCACCACTGAAAACAGCCGAGCTCTATCCTCTTTGGAACCCCCCTTCAGGTAGTTGAAAGCAGCTATCAAATCCCCCCTCATTCTTCTCTTCTGGAGACTAAACAATTGCAGTTCCCTCAGCCTCTCCTCATAAGTCATGTGCCCCAGACCCCTAAACATTTTTGTTGCCTTCCGCTGGACTCTTTCCAATTTTTCCACATCCTTCTTGTAGTGTGGGGTCCAAAACTGAACACAGTACTCCAGATGAGGCCTCACCAATGTCGAATAGAGGGGAGTGATCACATCCCTCGATCTGCTGGCAATTCCCCTACTTATACAGCCCAAAATGCCGTTAGCCTCTTGGCAACAAAAGCACACTGTTGACTCATATCCAGCTTCTTGTCCACTGTGACCCCTACGTCCTTTTCTGCAGAACTGCTACCTAGCCATTCGGTCCCTAGTCTGTAGCAGTGCATAGGATTCTTCCGTCCTAAGTGCAGGACTCTGCACTTGTCCTTGTTGAACCTCATTAGGTTTTTTTTGGCCCAATCCTCTAATTTGTCTAGGTCCCTCTGTATCCAACCCCTACCCTCCAGGGTATCTACCAGGCCTCCCAGTTTAGTGTCATCTGCAAACTTGCTGAGAGTGCAGTCCACACCATCCTCCAGATCATTAATAAAGATATTAAACAAAACCAGCTCCAGGACCGACCCTTGTGCACTCCGCTTGAAACCGGCTGCCAATTAGACATGGAGCCGTTGATCACTAACCGTTGAGCCCGACGATCTAGCCAGCTTTCTATCCACCTTACACTCCATTCATCCAGCCCATACTTCTTTAACTTGGCGGCAAGGATACTGTGGGAGACCGTATCAAAAGCTTTGCTAAAGTCAAAGAATAACACATCCACTGCTTTCCCCTCATCCACAGAGCCAGTTATCTCATCATAGAAGGCAATTAGCTTAGTCAGGCACGAATTCCCCTTGGTGAATCCATGCTGACTGTTCCTGATCACTTTCCTCTCCTCTAAGTGTTTCATAATTGATTCCTTGAGGACCTGCTCCATGATTTTTCCAGGGACTAAGGTGAGGCTGACTGGCCTGTAGTTCCCCGTATCCCCCTTTTTCCCTTTTTTAAAGATGGGCACTACATTAGCTTTTTTCTAGTCATCCGGGACCTCCCCCGATCGCCATGAGTTTTCAAAGATGATGGTCAATGGCTCCGCAATCACATCTGCCAACTCCTTTAGCACGCCCAGTTTTTCTAAATAGTCCCGAACCACTTCTTTCTCCACGGAGGGCTGGTCACCTCCTCCCCAAACTGTGCTGCCCAGTCCAGCAGTCTGGGAGCTGACCCTGTTTGTGAAGACAGAGGAAAAAAAAGCATTGAGTACATTAGCTTTTTCCACATCCTCTGTCACTAGGTTGCCTCCCTCATTCAGTAAGGGGCCCACACTTTCCTTGACTTTCTTCTTGTTGCTAACATACCTGAAGAAACCCTTCTTGTTACTCTTAACATCTCTTGCTAGCTGCAACTCCAAGTGCAATTTGGCCTTCCTGATTTCACTCTTGCGTGCCTGAGCGATATTTTTATACTCCTCCCTGGTCATTTGTCCAATCTTCCACTTCTTGTAAGCTTCTTTTTTGCGTTTAAGGTCAGCAAGGATTTCACTGTTAAGCCAAGCTGGTCGCCTGCCATATTTACTATTCTTTCTACACATCGGGATGGTTTGTTCCTGCAACCGCAATAAGGATTCTTTAAAATACAGCCAGCTCTCCTGGACCCCTTTCCCCCTCATGTTATTCTCCCAAGGGATCCTGCCCATCTGTTCCCTGAGGGAGTCAAAGTCTGCTTTTCTGAAGTCCAGGGTCCGTATTCTGCTGCTCTCCTTTCTTCCTTGTGTCAGGACCCTGAACTCGACCATCTCATGGTCACTGCCTCCCAGGTTCCCATCCACTTTTGCTTCCCCTACTAATTCTTCCCTGTTTGTGAGCAGCAGGTCAAGAAAAGCTCTGCCCCAGTTGGTTCCTCCAGCACTTGCACCAGGAAATTGTCCCCTACACTTTCCAAAAACTTTCTGGATTGTCTGTGCACCGCTGTATTGCTCTCCCAGCACATATCAGGGTGATTAAAGTCTCCCATGAGAACCAGGGCCTGCGATCTAGCATCTTCTGTTAGTTGCTGGAAGAAAGCCTCGTCCACCTCATCCCCCTGGTCTGGTGGTCTATAGCAGACTCCGACTATGACATCACCCTTGTTGCTCACACTTCTCAACTTTATCCAGAGACTCTCAGGTTTTTCTGCAGTTTCATACCGGAGCTCTGAGCAGTCATACTCCTCTCTTACATACAACGCAACTCCCACACCTTTCCTGCCCTGCCTGTCCTTCCTGAACAGTTTATATCCATCCATGACAGTACTCCAGTCATGTGAGTTATTCCACCAAGTCTCTGTTATTCCAGTCACATCATAGTTCCCTGACAGTGCCAGGACTTCCAGTTCTTCCTGCTTGTTTCCCAGGCTTCTTGCATTTGCATATAGTCACTTAAGATAACTCATCGATTGTCCCTCATTCTCAGTATGAAACAAGAGTCCTCCCCTCTTGCGTTCTCCTGCTCGTGCTTCCTCCCAGGATCCCATATCCCCACTTACCTCAGGGCTTTGGTCTCCTTCCCCCGGTGAACCTAGTTTAAAACCCTCCTCACTAGGTTAGCCCATCTCTGCCTAGCAAAGATGCTCTTCCCTCTCTTCGTTAGGTGGAGCCCGTCTCTGCCTAGCACTCCTCCTTCTTGGAGCACCATCCCAAGGTCGAAGAATCCAAAGCCTTCTCTCCGGCACCACCTGCCATTCATTGACTTCCATGATTCGACGGTCTCTACCCAGGCCTTTTCCTTGCACAGGGAGGATGGACAAGAACACCACTTGCGCCTCGAACGCCTTTATCCTTCTTCCCAGAGCCACGTAGTCTGCTGTGATCCGCTCAAGGTCATTCTTGGCAGTATCATTGACAGTATCATTAATACCTGGGGGAGCAAAGAGCTGTGCATATCTCTCTATCAGGCTAGGTCTATACTACCCGCCTGAATCGGCGGATAGAAATCGACCTCTCGGGGATCGATTTATCGTGTCCCGTCGGGACGCGACAATCGATCCCCGAATCGGCGCTCTAACTCCACCAGCGGAGGTGGTAGTAAGCGCCGCCGACAAAAAGCCCCAGAAGTCGATTTTGCCGCCGTCCTCACAACGGGGTAAGTCGGCTGCAATACGTCGAATTCAGCTACGCTATTCACGTAGCTGAATTTGCGTATCTTAAATCGACTCCCCCCAGTAGTGTAGATGTACCCTCAGTGTTATAGAGGGCAGACAATTTATGAGTTTACCCTGTATAAGCTTTATACAGAGTAAAACAGATTTATTTGGGGTTTGGATCCAAATGGGAGCTGGTGTCTGTGTGCTGGAGACAGGAGCACTTCTTAAGCTGTTTTCATTTAAGTCTGCAGCTTTGGGGAAGCAGTGTAGAAGATCATTGATGATTTTAATGTTGTCTGTGTGCTTTGGCAAGAGAAGAGAAAAGGCACTGTGGGTAAGCAGGTAGCTATCTAGACAACTCCCCCACTTGAATTATTACAGCAATCTATTCTTGGGAGCTGTCTGCAACATAAAGATGTCAACAAGTGTCCTCCATTCCCTGGTTTCAGCACTACATATCTGCAGTCCCAGCTCTTCTCCTCCTTGGCATCTCCTGCTACTCCATGCACTCCACTCCCCATTATTTCATGAGGGCTAATCACAGACCTGAGGAAGGGATAAAAGATGATCTGAAGGAAGTTAAAGCTACAAGTTCACTTGGTCAAGACAGATGAGAAGATGGACAGAGAGGAGTCATTATAAGTGGTATAATGTTTCTAATGTCTATCTTTACTCATTTTATGTATTTTGTATTCATTTAATGTCTATGCTGACCTTCTCTCTATTCTTTGCTAGCAATACTGATTGTAGGAGAAGTTCAGATCCATAAAGTACAATTTAGTTTCTAGTACTGCCCTACTGTGAGAGGGCATCCCATTTCATTTTGGACATTTCATAATGGCAATATTTTAACCCATTTTTACATATACAATTGACATAATACACCTCTACCCCGATATAACGCGACCAGATATAACATGAATTCGGATATAACGCGGTAAAGTAGCGCTTCGGGGAGGCGGGGCTGCACGCTCCGGCAGATCAAAGCAAGTTCGATATAACGCGGTTTCACCTATAACGCGGTAAGATTTTTTGGCTCCCGAGGACAGCGTTATATCAGGGTAGAGATGTAATGTAATATAATACATGGAGATATACCTATCTCATAGAACTGGAAGGGACCTTGAAAGGTCATCGAGTCCAGTCCCCTGCCTTCACTAACAGGACCAAGTACTGATTTTTGCCCCAGATGGCCCCCTCAAGGATTGAACTCACAATGCTGGGTTTAGCAGGCCAATGCTCAAACCACTGAGCTATCCCTCCCCCCCAAATCTTTGCTTCCTAACCCACAGGGTTGAATTGTCAGGTACATCATATGCAGGTTTGATGTATGTGGTAAGGGACACAGGTAATGTTTTGCCACTTTTCTGCCCCACAAATCCTGTGGGAGGGGTCAGTTCAGCCACTGATGCAACTTAAAGCAGCCTCAGGGCTGTTCTATATTGTGCCAGTCTGCAAAAGTCCCTTCAGGTCCATTATGCTGTTGGAGATTTCAGAAAAACATCTGTTCTATGCATATCCCTTCCTATCACTTGCCATCCCTCTACACATGGAAGGAGGATCTGGGAAAGGTGGTAGAGATCTGGTGTAGTTGAGCCAGTTCTCAAAGGACTGTCCACTAGAGCAGCACAAACTCAGTTTTAAAAAGGCTGAGGATCTGGCCCATATTTATCTAACATCCTTAGAAAACATAATATCTACCTTTCAAATACACCCTAGCACAACTGCCAAGTTTTATGCAGCTCCATGTCCTATCTCTGCCACTGCTTTGAGGAAGAGTGTGCTGTACATAAAGTTGAAATTGATGGTTATATACAAAATATTGTATATGCAAGTTAAACAATTTATTTGCATAAAACACAGCTCCACAAAACTTGGCAGCTATTAAACTACTTCCTCAGTTCTGAACCATCACTCACCTAACAGTTCCAGGTTCAGAATACACCCCTCCCCCCTCCAGACTTACAAAATCTAACCTCAGAACTCTTCCACATCCTAATTAAATTTGCACAAAATGTAAAATGGACTTGCACAAAATTTGGCAGCTATGGAACCACCTCCAGCCCCAACAGGAGTCCACCAGTACCACCCTGCAGCATAACAGGCATGCTATGCTGCTGTGACATTACTAGTTGGTCCCATTAGCCCCTACTGACCATTGCCCCTGGGATGATGGGTGAAAGGAAAGCTGAAGTGGAGAAGGTTGCAGTAGTTGAGGTGGGAAATAAGTATAGTATGGATGAGCATCTTATCATCAAGGAGAGAAGAAGGGAATGAATTTTAGAGATATGTGAATGGGTAGGCTTTGGTGAGGAAGTGATATAATTTGGTGAGGACCTGGATGTAAAGGGAGATGGAAAAAAGGAACTTATATGTGTGAGTAATGGCAAGGATGTTAAGTTATGTGAACTGGACAATAGGGATAGAGAAGATGAGAGGATTTACAAGGAAAGATAAGATAAAATCCATATCAGATGTGATCATGTAATTCTGCATTACAAACACCACTGTGCTACATATTGTTGGGTTGCCAACAGAACCTTAATGACAACAGACTGCAAAAGTAAATGTCAGCAATGAGATGGTGTTTGACAAGATGTCACCAGGACAAAACGTCCACAGCAAAGTGCACACAACAAAATGGCATAGACCTCTATCTTGAAGCAAATGGCTTTCCACATTCTTGTTTAGGTTTTGAAGAACAGCCTTTTCGACTAGTTAACATCTTATAGCCAATTATTTCAGTTTAATCCAGAGCACTACCAATTGGAAGAGCTCCCCGTTACCAAGGGGTAATGCTGCTTAGTACAATCTTTCTCACATAGTGTGCTCTCAGTTTAACACTGTACTTGTAACAACCATGTGCTTATTGTCTTAGTGAATTAGTACTTCACCCTCATCTCTAAAAGTATGAGTTTAGCTTTAACCCTGTCATTCATGGCAGAAAATGCATTGGAGGCTTTTGGAGATACATAGCTTTTCTGCATTTAAAAAAAAAAAACTAACTTATATTGCTGTTTTTCTGAGCACACTAAAACACCACTGTGACTACATGCAACAATTAAAGAAAAAAATGTTTGGCCACCATTTCCTGTGACCTCCCTAAGGATTTTGTTCTTGATGTAAGCTCAATGTTTGTACATTTTGGCTATTCCGACACTTGCCGGGGCGGGTGACTTGTCTACAAAGTTTGCCTAACAAATTAAATATTTACTACAGCTGTGCTCATCAGCAAGGGAAATCCATGAGTAATTAGCTTTGCTTTCATAAATCTAAACATAGTCATGACATCTATGCTACATACTAGGGCCCCAACTTCCAGGGTTGCTGAGCACCATAGCTGGCATTCAATATTTCTGAAAGTCAGGTCCTAGGGTCTGTACAAGTCTCCAACACATGGCAATGGTTTTAGCTGACAAATTAGCATGTCATTACACTTGTATGCAATGGTGAATGTTATAAGTAAAACTGCACCCCTCCCAAGCACAAAGATCCAGTCTTAAAAACAGTTTGGAGAACTTTCCTTTGCCATAAACTACTAAGTTTTACATTCTCTAGCTTCAATCAGATCAAGATTTCATTTAAGGAAGAAATATAACTATATTATTGGGGTTAAAATCAATAGTTGCTTTAATATGAGTGAATACAAAGACCTAAGGAATTCAAAAGTCTTCCTGGGACAATTCTCCCTTGCCTCAAGTATATAAAGATAATACATCTCTAATCATTTCTTGGATCTAACAGCCTTTGCCCCATATAAATATTCTCTTTTATATTAAAAAAAAAAAGTACTTATAATGCAAGGTTAAAAGAATAAATTCAATGCTGTTTGAGTTGGGGCTGGCCCTTCCTGCTGCCTCTGCTGTGATGTCTACAAGTAAAGGCTTAGAATCGTCTCATCCAAAGCACCCAGTATGTGTGTTATCTTCTCTCATTTTTTATGTTATCATTCTAGTATTGACAGTTTTTCTGCCATAATGCCCAATGTGACTTCTGTCAGGGCTTTTTTTTTCCTTTTCTTTTCCCCCTTTTTTTGTGTGCAGGATGGGACAGGGACACAGAGTTATCTGTCCATCAGGCATTCTCAAATGCACAAGTCTATTCAAAGAGGAACAGGAAAAACAAAAATAAGCAAGGTGCAGTCCTGTGTCTTATTGCTAAATAATAAAAATCATCTGCTTTTATTCTTGAATATTCTTTAGAGAGAATTAATATAAACCCCAAAGAACTCCAGGTCATAGTAGTTTCTATATGTTAGGAAAGTGAAGTCATAGTAGAATCATAAGACTGCATATACATTTCAAGATTTTATAGTTTTGTGTTTGTGTGTTTAACTGAGTAATAAAAAGTATTGAACACAGTATTTGAAAAGTGATTATTCATAAGAATATTTAACTGGAACAGCCCTCTAATTACTATTATTTTCCATTTATCTCCTCAAGTCCATTTCTAAGTTTTTAAAGTTTAGCTAAACCTCTGTGGTTTTAATGTTATGTCTGTGTTGCACCAACACATTTCTGTGCAGTAGTCTGTGCAGGCACTTTTCGCTTTTCTTAGTATATTTCTAGGGTAGTATCTGCAGTTGCACACATGTTGAAAATTGATGATAAATGCCCCTTTGCTGGGGTACTCCAAAAGTTCAAATCCCCTGTGAGCACTGAACAAAGGTAAATGGCATTTATTTGGTTTCTTATGCAAACACCTGAGTAGAAGAACATATTCACAAATCCCATGTGCACCGATGTTAAGACTTTAATTGCTTCCATAGTGATTAAAAAGATCTAAACATTTATGTTCACAGCTGTCTTCTCATGAACCTTTTCATAAGGATCAGTATTTACAGCACTTGCTGGCAGATTCTCAGATTTAGCAGGTGTCAGAGCTGAGAATTTTGTTATTGTGGGGTTCTTCAATTCCCTGTTGAATCAGTAGAGAATCGAGAGTGGATTTTGTCTTCTGCAAGGGACTGCCCATAAGAACTTTATTAGATCATTTGTTTCCTCTGGATTTAAATGGATTTGCAATTGTTTGAGAGGTGAAATTCAGGCATTGTTAGATATTTTATGTGAACACCTCAATGCTTAGAGTCAGTATTCCTCCAAAACATGATGCTATATTTCCAGTTTGTTCTAAAAAGATGAATTCCAGCTGTGCACACTTGTAAAGATTTAATAAAATTCCCAGGCAAAAATCTGGTAGTTAAAGTACCATAAACCTACTTGGATGACACATTGTAAAAATGTATGTTTTTAAAAAGAACCCTCAAAGGCCAGAAATACAAAATTAAAGTTACACTTAAGTAAAAAGTTTCCAAACACTGGACAGTATGGAAATACTCAGTTAAGTTCAGCCAAACAATCATAACTCTGATCCCATGTCACTGCCCTGAGAACAAGCAAAAAATTAAAAACCATTTTAGCCTCAAAACAGCAAAAAGGTTTATTTAATCACTGACTCAAATTTAACACTTCTTATTAGATACTTTTACTTGCACTCTTTACAGACTTGGCTGTGACATGACAATCTGCTTTGAATAATAGGCAGGGGGTGGCTTCACTACTCCAGAAGCAAAGTGATTAGAGGGCATGTGAGAAGCTCAAAAGATGCAAAATACATATAGTTTATTACATAATTGCTGAAATATAAGAATCTTTCTCATGGATATAATTACTACAAAGATACCTGTGTATAAATACACTCTTTATATCATTTTAAAAATAGATTACATACTGGATCCTCAACTGAAGCAAACCTTTAATGAAGAAATCATTCTTCAAGTATTTACATTCTCTTTAACATATAATATTGTTTGGTGTTCAAACAAATTGACAACACTCATTACAATAATGTTCTATTAGATCTTTGTATATGTTCATATATAGAAATACATTAAACAAGACCAAAACCATACTATATAAATAATAAATCACATGTTAACAGGGGGGATACTTTTTCAAGGACCTGCAGGGATGTTGCCTTATTTTAAAAAATATATAATTCTTAAATTGAGCACAAGCTATACATGATATGGCATAAACAGGTATATTGTATACACAGTGTGAGGTTGAAAATGGAGATACTACCTAATCTTCTGCATGGCATAATATTTACATGTGCATTCTAAATAAAACTATTGACAATGATATGATTTGTCCTAATACGCTGGTGCAGGACTTCCAGTCCGTTTAGGAAAAAAGCAAGGTTTACCAAATTAGAAATAGAAATAAAAAATAGAAAATAGAACCAGGTAAGCTATTCATATGTCTGTCCTCTGCTGTAGGTGTAAGCACAGCTGATTCCATGCCATGCCAGTAATTGAGCTATCTATGTACATCTCTTCCCTTCATCTCCTCCCTCTTTCACAGCCCTACAAAAATACAATGTATGTTGATCTCTGAGTTAGGTCCTAAGTATCAGATTGATTAATTACTAACAAGCAAACAGTCCTTACTGATATTATATAAACTCAGTAAGCTATGGAGACTCTTTTCTCTTTAGAACTAAATCAACTCGCACACAAAAATCCAGGAGATTATTAAAAATTGCCCATCTCCCAATGAACGTACACTGTAATAACTAAAACAGGGATGAAGATTTTTAACTTGCTCCATTTTACCATAAATTCTTCTGTGCAAGAACAACTCTAATCTGTAACATGCAAAACAGGGTTCAAAATAGGATTCTTTAGCTGCTCTTTATTGTAAAGAGTTTTAACCTTTTTTCTTTTAAACGGAACATTAACCAGATGAGGCAGAGTATTGTAGAGATATATTACAATAATCAATAGACTGCAACCAAAACTGTTTAAATTGCAAACCTAAATGGAGGACTTGGAACAAATGAAAAAATTGTCTCCATTGATTTAATAACCTAATAATATCTAAGCATATTGAGTCCCAAGGGTGAGCACGAGAGATGCACTTCCTTTTACTGACATCTCAGACACTGAGCCTTAGACATAAATTTGAGGCTGAGTAATGAGAGAGTAGCAAAACATTTCTATTCAAGCAAGATAGCCTTTCAACCAACAACCCTCTCCATAATTTTCTAAAACTTTTACTTTTCCCTGCTCATTAGGAATATGTTAAATTTAAAGTTAAATTCAGAGAGTCCCATGGAATACAAGATCTCTTCTCTTCAATGCTGTAACACATATTTTTGAATGGTGTCTTTTCTTTTTAACAAAATCACACTTTGTAATAAATTACTGAATATACACACAAATACACAAAAACAAGATTACAAGAAGCATCTGTTCATTTAATAGAGAGTGGAATACGGAGGGCTGCAGTGAAAAATGTTTTGAGGAATGAAACAGGAAACTCATTAGGAAAATAGGATTTCATTGTTTTATGAGAAATGATTAGATGTCATAAGAAGAAAGAGGATGATCTGAAGAAATGGGGCAATAGGCACACAGAGGCTATGTCAGATACAATACGGGAGAACAATCTATCACTCCAACTCAACAGCCATAAACAGAGATGAGAGAGGTATAAATGAAAGTTTTGAGGGTCGTGAAGAAGAAGAACAAAAAAATTTATATCGGATTTTTAAACAGACAAGCATGTGAAGATTTCTGAGTATGTGGCAATATGATCCCATTTTCAAGTATGGGTAAACTCCTCAGCTATTTCAGTGTCATGTCACATTTTGTACCGAAAGTCTGAATCAGATGGAATGAATGACCCAAAGAGGAGATCAGAAGCCAGGCCTCTGAATTAGTGAGTCAGGAAAGCCTAACTAATTATCAGGATGACAAATGGATATGTCATTAATTCACTGGCCATGCAGATGGCTACATATCAGTGCATTCTGCATCAGCAGTTTATGTGAGGAACTGGTATCTGCTAACTTCCGGGGGCTAATCCCTGGGATTGTTTTGCACTGTACTAGAAAATAGACATGTGGTGGGAAGGAAGGTTGTGGATGAGGGAATATGTAGAAGGGAAGAGGGAGTTAATAATTACAGTAGTGATTTCTTGGATTCCATCAAATGTCACAGTGTTTATCCACCAAGAAATCCTCCTGGGAGTCCTCTTTTTGTAGCCCCCAGAATCATTCGGATTGGCTATTGCCTACTGTAAATGGAATGGAGGTCATTTGGGATAATCTAAACCAAAGATGAAATATCATGTTTCCTAATAGCCAATGACATTGGAGAAGCAGAGCACCAACTGTGGACATGCTCCACTGACACAAGGAACATTGTGTGAACATGCACAAACAATATAATTACAGTGGTTTATGATCATCAACATAACTTAAGTGCAATTAACTCTGTAGTGTAGACATGGACTTAAGAGAAAAGTAAGGGAGGGAATGAGAGCAGGCGCAATGAAGATAAAGATATGGGCTGGGATGGAGTCCACTGGGGCAAATGGAGGGGTTACAAGAAGAGAGCAGATGAGAAATGGGGAGGTTACTTACCTGTAACTGGAGGTCCTTCAAGATGTGTGGTCCCTATCTATATTCCACTGAGGGTTATACCCATGCGCCATGTGTCCAGAGCCAGAGAATTTGAAAGTAGTAGTGTCCATTGATCCATGCATGAACCCTTGCTCAGCCTCATGGTTTCTTCTGAGATGATAATGGGTGGGGTGGACTGACCGCACCCTCAGTTCCTTCTCCACCACAAATCAAACAGATCCACAGCAGAGGGGAGGAGGGTGGGACTGTAATAGAGATAGGAACCACACATCTCAAAGAACCTCCAATAACAGGTAAGTAATTTCTTCTTCTTCTTCTTCGAGTGGTGGTCCCTACTGTATTCCACTGAGGGTGATTAACAAGCAGTATCTAATTAGGAGGAGGGTGTGAGAAAGATGACAGAGCTGCTGAACGAAGGACAGCCACACCGAATGAGGTATCCATCACAGAGTCTTGCACCAAGGTGTAATGAACAGCAAAGGATGTACCAAGCTCCATGTGGCCACCCTACATATGTCCAAAAGCAGTACATCGTGAAGCATGGCCACAGTTGATGCTTGTGCTCTCATGGAATGGGTTCATACACCAAGGGGTAGAGACAGTCCTGACAATCAAAAGCAGAGCATAATGCGTCCCGAAATCCACTTAGAAATCCTCTGTGTAGAAATCACCTGCCCCTTAATCCATTCAGCTTTTGCAATAAACAGTTTAAGGGATTTCTTGAATGGTCTTGTCTTCTTCAGATAGAAGGCATGGGCCCTGAAGACGTCGAGGGAGTGAAGGAACTGCTCCTCCACCGAGGTGTGAGGCTTCAGGAAGAAAGCAGGTAAGTGTATGGGTTGTTTGAGGTGAAAGTGCAATATGACCTTTGGCAGAAACTTGAAATGCAGATGCAGAGAAATCTTGTCCTTATGGAACATGGTAAAAGGGGATCCACCATCATGGCCCCAGTTCACCTACCCTTCTCGCGGAAGCAATAGCTACCAGAAAGCCAACCTTCATGGAAAGGAGAGACAGGGAGCATAAGGCCAAAGGTGCAAAGGGCAAATTCATTAAGGTTAAGAGTACATGGTTGAGGTCCCACTGGGGAGCCATGGGTTGAATGGGTGGATAAGTCCAAAGGAGGTTTTCCAAAAGCTGATAGTCAATGGATGTGTAAACACAAAAGAGTGCCCTTTCACAAAAGGGTGGAAAGCACTAATAGCCGCTACATATACCTTGATGGAATTGAGAGCAAGTCCTGACACCTTCAAAGATAGAACGTAGTCCAAAAGAAGGGGAATGTCCAAGTCAGCAGGGGCAAGACCAGGGACAAGACCTGTATCAAGGGGGTACTTGATGCATTTACTGTTGGCGTGGAAGGCAAAGAGGTCCCAGGCTGGAGTCCTCCATTGGGTGAAAATGTTGCTGGCTATGGTGTCATGGAGCTCCCACTGGTGGTAGGCCACAAATTTCCTGCTCAGAGTCTGCAATCACGTTCTGAGTCCCTGGAAGATAGGTTGCTACAATATGCTCTTGTGGGTGATGCACCAATCCCATACATGAACCACTTCTGCACAAAGTGCTGGCAACTGCATGCCACCTTATTTGTTGATATAATAAAGGATGGTGGTGTTGACGGACATGACAAGAACATGACGGGAAAGAATAGATGAGAGAAACATGCACAGTGCCCTCTGTACCACCCAAAGCTCCAGAATGTTGATGTGCATTCTGGACTCGCCATCTGGCAAGTGATGCAACCGTGATGACTTTTGTGCTCGGGGAGGACAGACGGAAAGATATCCCAGTGCAGACCTGACCTGGGTCCATCCACCAGTGGAGGGAGAGGAGTACCTCTTGGGGGAACTCTCAAAGGGAAGTCCGAGATATGTCGGGAGGGAGAACAGACCCTCTGGAGCCACAGAGCTGGAGGCTGCAAAGGCTAAGATGAGCAAAGGTGGTGATATACGTGGAAGCCACCAGGTGGTCAAGGAGGGAAAGGGAAGTCCTTACCGTAACAGAAGGACTGGTGAACCATCTCGGCAATCAGCTCTTGTAGCATCTGGAACCTATCCCTTGGTAGGTAGGCTCAAGTCAAGACCGCATTGACGCAGGCTCCTATGAATTCTAGTGACTGTGTGGGATCCAAAGTCGATTTTTTAACATTTACACTCACCTCCAAGAAGGAGAGGAGTCTGAGCAGAACGGAGGTCTAGGCTCGACCCTCCCTTCTGGATCGCACTGCTAGCAGCCAGTCATCAAGGGTGGGGAATATAGGGACCCATATTCTGACGTTGGAGAAAACTTTTTAGTAAAGACCCATGGAGCAGTGGTGAGTCTGAATGGTAAGACCCTTCATTGGAAGTGTTGATGGCCTACTGCAAATATCAGGAATTTTCTGTGGGTTGGATGGATGTCTATATGAAAATAGGCATCTGCATATCAAGAGCTGTAAACCACATGCCTTTTTCCAGTGAGTGCATGATGGCTGCTAAGATAACCATATGAAACTTGGGCTTGCATATGAACTGATTGAGATGACGCAGGTCCAAGATTGGTCTCCATCCATCCTTCTTCTTGGGTACGAAGAAATACATGGAATAGAACCCTGCACCGTGGTAAGTTGTTGGACCAAGTTCTACCGCTCCCCTTTATAGAAAAGAGTTCACCTCTAGGGCAAGGACACTGTCATGAGAGTGGTCCCTGAGGCGGGACTAGAGCAGAGTCATGGGTGAAGTAGCATTGTGAACTCAATCGTATAGCCATGTTGAATGTTGTCCAGAACCCACTTGTCCATTATCACACTCCAAGCTGGTAAAAAAGAGTGCTAGGCTCCCCCCAAAGGGGGTAGATCAGGTGGTATGGTGGGAGGCAAAGTGGTTGTGGCTCTCTATGTGCACTCAGAAATATCACTTTTGCGAAGACTGAGCATGAGATGTTGAAGGCTTTGACATGGAGCCTGGAGGACAGGGCCCTTGGGTCTTCTGTCGCTTGAGAGGATGCTCATAGGACCATTGATGGAAAATTGAGGAGTTCTGAATCATGTCAGTGGCAGGCAGTAGAACTTGCGTTTGAGTGCTGGTGTGTAAAGACCCAACAATTGTAGAGTGTCTCTGGAATCTTTGACGGAGTGGAGGGAATTGTCAGTCTTCTGATTGAAGCGGTGAGACTCATCGAAAGGGAGGTCCTCTATGGTATTTCATACTTCCCGTGGGAAACCAGATGATATAAAACAGAATTATATGAGAGGTAGCACAATTCCCTCCTCATGATGATCCTCGAAGCCATTGTGTGTGAAGAGGCGTCTGCCGTGTCCACAGTGGAATTGGAGTGTCGTCCTTGCAACCATTTTGCCCTCCTCTAAGATAGCCTGGAAGCAGGCACAATACTGCTGGGGAAGCTTGTCTGCAAAGTCCTCCACCTTGTCATAAGTTAAAAAGTCATATTTAGCAAATAGCGCCAGGTAATTGGAAATCCAGAATTGAAGGCTGGCCAAGGAGAAGAGTTTGCAACCCAGAAGGTCCAGCCACTTACCCTCCTTGTGTACCACGATGAAGTGTGGGTGTTGTTGCGTGGGCCATTCCGTTGCCACATATATCAGATGTATGGAGATGGGAGTGTTCCCCAGCCTGGATATAACTGTGGCCTCATGGCAACCTCCATGAGGTGCTTCTTGAGGTGGAGAGCCCAGCCCTCCCAGGTACAGCTTGGGAAGGAGAGGCATACGGGCAGTGGGTATCATAGGCCATGCAAATAGCCCAGCATAGCCCCGCCCATGCACCGCCCCCATAACTCCTCCTGCCTGCTTCCAGTTCCTGTTCTTCTGTGGCCCAAGCTGGGGCAGGGGCAGGCTGGCCTGTCACCGGGACTTGGGGAGGCTGGGGCTGGTGCTCGCAAGGCCCGGGGCTGGGACCAGGCCATGCTGCCAGTCCACCACTTCGTGGTTGGGGTTGGGGGTGCTGGGACCGTGCTGCCTGCCCAGCACTCCAGGGCTGGGGTTGGGAGAGCTGCAGCCGCGCCACCTGCCCAGCGCTCGAGGGCTAGGGGTGCCTGGGTGGACTGGGGCAAGGGGCCGATGGCAGCCCTGGGGGTTCTCTGGGCTCTGGTGGGGGAGAAGGAGAGGGGTGGGATCTCAGGACAAAGGGGAGCGTGGGGGCTAGCCTCCCCCAACGGACAGTTCACTTACCACCCAGGGAGAGGTAGATACTGCACGTGAATGAAATGTGAAATGAAATGAATGAGCTTAGGCAGGAAGCGCAGATCTTGACCCCAGTGTTTTCAGCATAATCCAGTACCCAGGCGTGGGTCCTGGGGGAAAACTGGTAAAAACGGTGTCTGAAAGTCCTTAGTAAATATGCGGCCAAGAGATCAGATGGGTCACCAACATGGAAATTAACTCACCAAGGATCAGTGAGGGAGACTGTGAGGAGACAAAAAGAGAGCCAGGAGTTTAAGTCAGAAAGGAAGGCTGATGGGGAGGAATTTGGTGGATGGCAGATGGAATTTGGAGGACAGCAACATGGATGCCAGAATACAGATGAAGAGTGTGGGGAGAACCAAGGGTAGCTACAGAGAGACAAGATTATTTTCAAAAGGTGCAGCTTACAAATGCTGGTAAGTGGTAAACTTGTAGAATTACCAAAATCCTGCATCCTAACATCTTCCAATAAGAAACTGAGTTTTTGTTTTTTATTTTACTTTTATTGCTGAAGTATAGAATCATCCATTTATTCTGCCATTTTTCTTCGCAAAATCCCTTCTCTTGATGAAATCGTATATTTTCCATGAGAAATATGATCATCTCAGTCTTGTATCATATTGTTCTTTACTATATTTTCAAGGCAAACTGAACCAGGGTAAGTGTACTCTTAGTATTATTTATGTCATGCTCATTACTTATGCTAGGGAGCAGAAGGGAATACAACAATCACATTATACTTTGTCCTTATTTTATCTCATTATAAACCATAATATAAAAGATTAAAACATGGGTTCATTCAGTTCGATGTAGAGCACCAGTTTTAACAGGAGAAATACATTCTCCGATGGACGAAGATCAAATCAGTAATAAAAAAAACAATCTACATAAAAGATAGAAAAATTTAAATCTTATGCTCATGCTAACCACTTAGTCAGTATTAAATAGAGATTTCATGCTTTCTATGGTAAGGCAGGTTTCTAAAACATCATGGGAGCAATTTTTCCCTTAATTACTTCTCCTTACTATAGAGAGTAATTAAATTTGTTACAGAAGCTGTAGCTGCTTTTAACTTAATTCTACAACCATTTCAGGAAGGTAGAGGAGGCTGATATAAAAAAACAAACTGCACTAAACTAGAGAATGTTCAAAGCTGCTGTAAAATTTGCACAAAAAGAGTCTATGATCTCCCATTAAGACCCTGTGATTAAATTAATAGGATGGGTAGGGGAATCATTTCCAAAGAACTGGATTTGGAGCATGACAGGCAGTTAAGTGCAGCTGCAGAAGTTGACATTTAGGATTTTTGTCTTTATACACATAGAAACAGAAGGTAAAGAGGAAGGGGAGCCAAACTCACATCAGGGAGGTGACTGTGTCTTCATTCTTTGTAAGGTACCTAACACAATGACTAGGGCCTTTGCAAGCTATCACAATAACATTAGACAATAGTAAGTAGGTACTGGAAAAGATAGCTAATCAATTCCTTTGGACTGAATGAATCTCCATTTCCACTTTGCAACACAAACACTTTCTAATAGAGGTTTTCCTGAGCTTGGCCCAAAATTCCCTGCCCTTAACTGCTATAGAGCTTGCTGTGAAATGGTTTTCTGCCTGGCTGCCACCTTCAGAGCTTCATTTACAATGTATTATAGGCAGTGCAGGTAGAGACACCAACGGTAGGGTTGCCGGACACCTCCCATTACAAGCCCTTGTTTCAATTCCTTATAACTTTGCCAAACTTTAATTGTTTGGGCAGAAATTTCCCATGCCAGATGTCTACTTCAGGCTGATTGATATATTTATTAACTTCAGCAAAACTAGTTCAATCATTTTTCAGAACAAAGTGAAAAGAAATTATGTCAATTTACTCATGTTAAAAAATTCTTACAACATTTTATTAAGAGGCTCTGGTGCTTCCATGTTTTGGGGCAGGATCTTGAAATTTTTCAAGAAGTGGGTGCCACCATGGTGTCAAAGCCTTTTGCTGTTCCCAGATAATTTGGCCACATTTGGACAAGTATGAGCTTCTAAAAATCTCAGTTCACATATACCCAACAGAAAGCTGTTTGAGTTTGGCGGCTAATCTCTCCAAGGATTATATCTGTACTAAGTATGCTTCATCCTAGGGCTACGGGGCTGAGCAGGCCTTTCCTGCAATTGCTCCTCTGAGCAGCCATAGGCCACTGTAGTACCGAGCACAGGAATTGAGAACAAGGAGACTGTCTCTCCTGGACTTACAATATTCCCTCTGTTGGTACTCACGCAGGGAGGAGGAGACAGAGGAGATAGCCTCACTGGAATGCAAGGATTAGGAACTAGGCCTAGGCAAGGAGCTGGGAGGGGAGACAAGGATACTGTCTTGAACAGTCACTAGGATAGGCTGGAGGGGCTGGGTAGCAGAAAAGGTCAGGCCTGCGGGGAAGGAAAGTGGAGGGTAAAGGCAGAAGATCTATTACCACTAGAATTCATTCCCCCCATAGAATATAAACTCAGGATTCCCATGTCTCATCATTCCTCTGCTATCAGCAAATACTGTGAAACCACTGGCAAAATTCATGCCTCATCTCCTTTTAGTGATTGCCCACAGAGAAGATGACAGCCTTCCAAAAAAGAACTAGATAAATTCATGGAAGACAGGTTTAGGGTAAAGAGCAGGGATGGTGTCCCTAGCCTCTATTAGCCAGAAGCTGGGAATGGGTGACAGGGGATGGATCACTTGATGATTACCTTTTCTGTTCATTCCCTCTGGGGCACCTGGCATTGGCCACTGTAGGCAGACAGGATACTGGGCTAGATGGACCTTTGGTCTGACCCAATATGGCCATTCTTATGTTCTACTACTATCATCACTCTTTTAGCTCAAGAGGCAAAAATCTGTGCTTTGGACCTAAAGGTTTCTCTAATACTATTAATGAACCATCTGGAAGTTAATATGGTTCAACAGGATTGAATTTATGGCACTGAATGAGGAAGATATTCTATGGAAAAAAGTAATAATGATCATATAATTAAAGACTGCATGGGCAACTTTAATAATGGCATTTCCTAACTTTGGCGTTCTTGACTTTTCAGCCTTAATGTTCTTTTAATGTCTTTTTTTTTATGTAACTGTGTGTTTCTGTGAACAGAGGAGACCTGAAAACTGCAAATTTCACATGTCCTTAGGGAGGAAAAGCAAATGGTCCCCTATGAGAGGGGTGAAAAATGGAGCCGTTCAAACACAATTCCACCTATGCCTGCCAGAGTCTGCAGATGTGTCAATATCATCTCATGATCAACAGCATCAAGGCTACTGACAAGATTACAGCCAATGAGCCTTATCCTGAGGGTTCAGCATGTCCTGTGTGATTAAATAAACACAGAAGTTGTCAAACCACAGTTTTGAATTGTGGAGAGGAGACTAAGGGCTAGTCTACACTGGCAACATTAAAGTGCTGCCGTGGCAGTTCTTTAACATGGCTTGTGTAGTCGCGGCAGAACACTGGGAGAACCACCTCCATGAGGGGCACTGCTCCCAGCGCTGGGGCACTGTCTACACTGGCGCTTTACAGCGCTGAAACTTGCTGTGCTCAGGGGGTGTTTTTCACACCCCTGAGCAAGAAAGTTGCAGTGCTGTAAAGTGCCAGTGTAGACAAGCCTTCAGAGAGTCCTGTGCACTAGAAGTCATTTCAAATCTAGCGGTGCCCAATAGAAGGGGGAAAAAAATTAATCACTTGTTCAGATTATGTTAGCTATTAACAAATGGAATCAAGCTCTCCACACTAAACTCGAAGTAGCAGAATGATAAAAATTAAAGTTTCAAAAGTTTAGTTTTGTGCTAATTCTCAGGAACTGTCTTTGCTGCTGAAAATAAGCATTTCCTGTTCTATGCACTGGGGGAAAATACCTGAGAAAGGAACACTGTTAGCAAGACTTTAGTATTTGGTACTTATTTCTACATATGTGATGAAGTGGTACTGTCACAATGTGCGTTCATTCTGGCTATATGTAAAGGCAAGAGACATAGGGCCATGTGATCTAAAATATTTGTGAACTATGTCTCCTCTACCTGGTCAATGGTTTTTGACAACAAAAACAACTGACAGACTTCCCACTGACTGAGAGGGTCATATATCCCTGTAAAGTAAAATAAAGAGGCCTTTATTTTACAGGTAATTTTAATGCTAATGCAAGTTTGTAGGTAAACAAACTTCATTTAAGGCATGTAAAATTATTCAACTTTTATTGCAGCATGTTTCTCAGTTCCAAAACTGAAGGCAAATATTGCGTGGACATGAAAGCACATAAAATAGTTAAATACTAGCAGGAAATATCCCCAAATATTTTGAGGACACATAACATTTTAAAAGTGAATTTAAGAGATGGAATGTATAACAAACAAAATTGTCAGCACCTAAAATGGTGGCCATTAGTCATGCTAGGAATTCTATTACTGGATGATAGGTTCAAAAGAATCCATAAACTGAAGAACAGCAGCACTGTAGCCTTAGTGAACATTATTTTCTCATTTTGACAGTGACAGGAGCTGTACTATATTATGTAACGATAGGGTAATTCAACAAAATTCCCTCATCCCTCTGAAGAGCTAAGAATTATACTGAGTTTTAAATTTGCTCAGTCTGTTCCACTGAAGACAATACAACTAATGAAGGGAAGGGAGTTTAAAGGTCCATTAAATTCAACAATTCTACCTGCAATGTGATGAATATTTTTGTATACTCTAGAGCAATGGGTCTCAAACTTTTTTATTGGTGACCCGTTTCATACAGCAAGCCTCTGAGTGCAACCCCCCACCCCCAGTAAATTAAACACACTTTTTAATATATTTAACACCACTATAAATGCTGGAGGCAAGCAGGGTTTGGGGTGGAGGTTGACAGCTCATGACCCCCCCCATATAATAACCTCACAACCCCCTGAGGGGTCCCGACCCCCAGTTTGAGAACTCCTGCTCTAGAGTTAACTATTCTATAAAAGCCAGATGCAAGGTGTGGGAACTGCCTCTGTAGTCTTAGCAGAGGACTAAATTAATGTAAACTAGGAACCTTTTAGTTCATGCTCGCAGGGTCTACATGGGGAAGTTAAAGTGCAACACTTTGATGCACGTTGTTGTTCACATCAAACTATGGGGCAGTGTAGATATGCCCTATGTTAAATGATTATTAATAAGGCTACGAGTCTGTCACGGAGGTCACGGATTCTGTGACTTTCCAGGACCTCTGTGACTTTCGCAGTTATGGCAGCCAGTGCCGCTGACCCCAGGGCTGCCCGAGTAGCTGGGATGAACCCAGGGCCAGCTGTACCTGCTGCTGCTCAGGCGGCCCTAGGCAGCTGGCCCCAGGACCGCCTGAGCAGCGGCTGATGCAGCTGGCCCCAGGGGCCACTGAAGCAACAGCAGCCCCTACACTGTAACAGGAAGCAACTGGTTTGCAGCTGGTAAAATGGCTTTATGACCCTCAGGAATTCCCAGCCCCAGGCGCCCTCTAGGGAAGCTGTCTAGCTACTTTGCACTGCCTAAGCATCACAAAGGAGCCAGAGAGCTGAGGATGTGGCACCATAACTTTAAAAGTCCTTTTCTGATTTTTACTAAACTTCCCATTACAATTCAAGGATTCAGGGACAATACATGGCATGAGAAGTTTCAGTGAGATTGGTTTCTTTTGGGGGAAGTTAGGGGTGTTGAAAATGAGGCTTATTATAAAAAGCCAGAATCAACCTTAACTATGGAGCAGCAACCACCACTCCATAACATATGTTGACTTTTATTATCATATTTTAGATTTAAAAAAATAATACACCTCAACATTTTTGGAGAATTTTTTTTTACTATCTCCAGATTATTTGTGAAATATATTTAGGAAAACCTATAAGGAAATCTAGTGAAGATCAGAATAAGAATCACTATACGGCAGTGAAGAGACGATGTAAACACAGAGGATATTTTGCTTAAAGAAAATGCAACTCAGTTTTATTAGTAGTCATCTTGTTGATGCAACAAGAACTACTTGCTATTTAACCGAAAGACACAAGTGATTGATTATTGCAAATAAAAACTATTATGCATTTTCCTTGTTGATACTGTATCATCATTACAGTATGCATTATACCATCAGAAAAGCCTGAAAATAGACTACATTTCATTAAAGAACTACTTCAGTTATACTGCAGGGCACTACAATGAAAAACAAAGGCAACACATGGGTTTTTATAAGAGAAACAAATACACCTCTACCCTGATACAACGCGACCCGATATAACACGAATTCGGATATAACGCGGTAAAGCAGCGCTCCCTGGGGGCGGGGCTGCGCACTCCAGTGGATCAAAGCAAGTTCGATATAACGCAGTTTCACCTACAATGCAGTAAGATTTTTTGGCTCCCAAGGACAGCGTTATATTGGGGTAGAGGTGTATGTGTTAACTGCTTGCAACAGAAAATATAGTATTTCTCTTAACTTTCCTGAAAATACTACCATTGGTGGATGTATGTTTTTGAACTTACAGAATCTTAAGTATTTGTTTCATTTCAAAATTACAAGTCAGAAAAACAACCATAAACATCAGACATACAGAAAAAGACAAAAGCTTATGAAAATGAAAAACTACTTGCTCACCTTTCCAACAGCTGCAGCCACTCTGTTGGTCTCCCTTGCTCTTTGTTTTCATTGCAATGTCCAGCATTATGACTGAAGGAATAGAGTACAGCAGAACCTCGCTAATTTACTTTGCTAATCCACACACCTCAGAATTTGCACACACAAAAATAGCCATTTTGCCCCACCTCGCAGCCAAGATTGAATTGTAAATGCTATTGAGAATGTTCCTATTACTCAATTTCACTACATGTACAAAATATACTACATAATATTGACTACTACGTTATTCAATATTACCATAAACATTAAAACTAAAAACTAGTCAAACATATAAACTACATTTTATCATGTATTCTCATACATTGTGTTCACTTACTTCCCAGTTTGCAAACTTCAGGAATTCACAATGGACTCCCAATCAACAGTGAATTAGGGAGGCTCTACTGTACTTATTGCGATGTTCTTATTCAGATCCCTGTATCTATGATCCTCTCTAAATCATAGTCATTCCCCAATTCCTAATTCATATTTGAAAATTACTGTATTTCTTATGGCAATATTGTAACTAAACTTAGCTGTATTCGGTTTCATTCTACCATTCCGCCCAATTCTTTCCTCTCCAAACTACTGCACGTTTTCAATGTACTGTTTGAGTTTTTCTCCTCTATATTATTTTCCGTAATTTATTTACTACGAAAAGTTTAGCTCTGATGTAACATTTGTTATTCAGCAAGGTTCTGCTTTTTGCCTAATTTTCCAGCTGGATAGATTGATTGATATACAAGGCATTCAAGTACTGCCCAAGGGCACACAATAACTCTATATCTTAGGCCAAAGAAAGAACTCATGATTCTTCCTGGTTTCCTGTCCTTTGAACTTCCCACTAGACCATATGGCATCTCTATTCTGGAATGGAGTGAACCAAATTTAGATACTGTATCAATTCAGTCTCCAGCAAGATTTTGGTATATTATCACAGCAAATTAATAATCATTTACAATAATTGTGGAAAAAAAATTCTTACCGGTCTGACATCCCCACATGAATTTGTAAACTGTCGTGCCAAGCCAAAATCCAGCATGTAGCACTTCCTACACGTGCTAGGGAAACGTCCCATAGCAAAGTTTGACTAGAAAAAGAAACAAAAAAGTATACATTATTAATATATACATATTAATGCATGTCATTTTCCATTATTCTATCTTTCCTTCTATATCTTCACTTCTGCCCATGTTCCATTCACTTTGGAGAAAAGAACACATTATACTGGCACTGTATATGCCAAGAGAGGGATGCAGAATGCTCCATCCTCTTTTCTGGCTGCCTAGAAAAAAATCTTCAAAGACAAATGGGTTGGAGGGAGAGAGTGTGGATTTGGGAGGCAGTACATTCTGAAAAATTCAGTTAAACTCAGTGGTTCTCAAAGTGGGTCCGCCACTTGTTCAGGGAAAGCCCCTGGCAGGCCGGGCCGGTTTGTTTACCTGCCGCGTCCGTCGGTTCAGCCGATTGCGGCTCCCATTGGCTGCAGTTCGCCGCTCCAGGCCAATGGGGGCTGCTGGAAGTGGCGCGGGCTGAGGGATGTGCTGGCCACCCTTCCAGCAGCCCCCACTGGCCTCGAGCGGCGAATCGCAGCCAATGGGAGCTGCAATCGGCTGAACCCACGGATGCAGCAGGTAAACAAACCGGCCCGGCCCGCCAGGGGCTTTCCCTGAACAAGTGGCGGACCCGCTTTGAGAACCACGGAGTTAGAGTTCATTTTCTTATTCATCATCTGTCTCCACAGATTCTAATTCTTGGGTTTTGTCTACACAGCCTTTTTTCCTAAAATTTCTCAACACTGCACTGGTTCAGCTCCTCTGATGTCAGCAACGTCTCTAATATAACAGTCTGCCTATCACTTGTGTTTTAACCATATGACCTAGACTTGTTCAACAAGCCTTAAAAATTATCAATGGAAAAGAATAGGGCTAGCCCAAAGAGTTGAAACAAGAGTCTGTGCACTAAGAAAAACCCCCGTACAAGTGGGAGAACTCACCATATTGGAAATTTGGCACTGATGACTGTGGAAAAGCTACTGTTGATTTCGGATTCTCTACTGCCTGGTACTTCATGTACCCAGTTTGAATGAAACCAATGAATCCAGTAGTAGCCCTGGTCTTTATAACTTTGGCCAGGATATCCATCTTGGAGCAAAGCAGATGAAGTTCTACAAGAAAGAGACTGAACTCCTGTATCTCTGGAAAGAGACACAAGCCACAACGAATAATGCCAGAGGCAGAGCACAAGCTTATAGTTGGATCAGAGAAAGTTAGTCTAAAAGAGTCAGACAATTCTGACTCTTATAAGTTAGCTGCTTAAGTTGTCATAATTCACTGGTAAATGTTCTAGTGGCATAACTAATTACTAGAACCTAGTAATTTGCCACTCTTGTGAAAAGAGCCAAAGGAAAAAAGTGTCCATTTAGCTATTAAGCAGCCTAATATTCTATATTGTTTATTAGGCGCAGTGAGGTGGAAAATCCTTGGAATTCCAAATCTATCATTTCCTGGTCTCACTCCCAAAGAATTTAGAAGAGTCTATAAAAAAACATTAAAAACCTGCACAGGGAAGCATTTTAACCATAGACTGGACTGTTGCCAAGTGCCTCTGTAACATATTGGCAGTTTAAAATGATAGGAGGACCTACCTTCTAGTCTATGTCAGATTTAAGCTTGTTAACTGGTTGCAAGTCTTCTTCTGAATGAAGAAAGAGGATCATTTAAAGCATCTGAGAGCTGGCAAATTGTCACTTGTAAGATTTTACATCATCCATCAGAGATGAACAGATGAAACAAAAATTTGCTCTTCAGGAATGGCAGGACCTGTCAAGTTCACATTCCCACTCAAATCTAGACAGAGAATCTGAGATACTCTCACTCTGGAAATGAACAAAAGCTTGACATTAATTTAGAAGGATTCATAAAAGGCTCTTTAATGTGAATTAACTTAAGTGGTTCTGTAAACAGAAGGAATCACAGTTCACAGATGTTATAATGAAGATCCACATGGGCCATGGCCAACTTAGAAAGGCTGGGGTATGCTTACTACCTGTCTCCCTCCTTGCAGAACGGATACAAGCAGGGACAATTGGGGACATATACATTTCCTGATGATGAATTGAGACTGTTGACAAATGGATTTTTTTTTTGTACACCAAAAGATTGCACTGAGAAAGGCTTGCCTTTGAGATCAGAGGAAAAAAATTGATAAGGAATACTACGTCAAAGAAGATTACTTGGATAGTCTTGATAAATCAGACGTGGATGCTAGCAGAAATTCCACAGTAGAATTTGGCTTTGAGATATGTCAAAGATAGTACCAAAAACTTGCATTGTAAGAGCTGTACAGAGAGGGCATGGACACTTCAAATCCATTTGACAAGATAACTAAGATTTCACAACTTTGTTCTTTTCTTTTTCTGTGCTTTGACAGATCACTCATCCACAAGTGCACATATAGATTCCTTGAGTATCTAGGCTTTTGAAGTGAGACTAAGATCGGAAGACTTGGCATCAAGGCACTTACCAGGAACTAGATATTTGTTTCTGGCTTGCCATGAGAAGCAAGCAAAGAATATGGCCCATCACTTTTTACAATGCTTAAAACTTGATTTTTTTTTTTTTTATCATTTCAAAGCCAACCATTTTGAAACAAGCTTTTAGGCCTATAAGTTCTGTGTCAGGAAAAACACAAACACAAAGCCCAAATGACAAATTTAACTATCAGTTTTCTAAAAACTACAAAAAGCATTTCTGCTGAATAAACCTGAAAAAACTAAAAATATTAGAAACATATAGCAGTTTCAGGTCCAATGGGTAGATGAAAAAAATAAAAATAAAAATAAAACAGGAGCAGAAATGTATGTGTTCAGCAGTATTCTCTTTATGCAGAGAGAGTTTAAATGTCCTCTCGTTCATGTCTACAGGCCTGTATCCACCACTGGACTTACTGCTTCTGGAATGCTGAAGGTCTAAGCTCTGGGCATTTTTCTCCAGTAAATAATGTGGACTTTTATCTGTAGGTAAAGAATACTCCAAGTCAAAAGTCCACCTTATCCCTAGAAAGCGATTTAATCCTTTCATCCAGATGTGTTCTGGTGTTATGTAGCACCTCTCTTAGAAGGAAGGAATAGTTCTAATATAATTTGTGGTTCTCCTTGTTGCTCCTGCTCCTGTCCTGGCTCAATATTTAAGTTCCCAATCACTTCCCCCACCAGCAACATCTTTCACCTCCCTGTGGCTTGTACACTTCCTCAACTCCAATGGCTTCATCCAAACTCTTCTCCCTACAACTACGAGGCTGCCTCCATCCATACCTGGCCCTCCCATCACACACATATCACCTTCTGCTTCCAGCCTACCTCACGGTCTCTGCACCTTTCAAGTTTGATGCTCCACCTATCTCCCTCCAATGTATATCACTCAATCCTACCTGACTCTGGCTCCACTCACCACGCAAATGAAGTCCTGGGTGACATACCATTTTTTAAAAAATGTAATGCAAGAATGAAGGATAAAAATGAAAATTTCTTAATTCAAAAGTGTCTTCAAAGAGGACTTACATCACACCATCCTGTGAACTGGGCATTATAATTAGGGCATGAAATTCAGTGTATACTGTCAGATAACATTAAGTCAGAAGATGAAAATAATGGTGACAAAAAATAGAAGAGCTTTGCATGTATGGAATTCAATTGTACATGTTCACAGTAGAGTCTGATGACATTTTTAATGTACAGCAATATATAGTATTCATGTAGCAAATGCAGTGACAATCTCAGAGGAAACGAGAAAAATCAAATACCAAAAATAAGACCTACTTCACAGTGGAAAGTATAGTGTGTGATACTAACAAACAGATGAAAGAAAAATAATTCAGGTTCTCACTAAGTGCATGATCAAACAACACATTACAATTTATTGGGCAAGGCAGTAATTCTTATTAGTTATCACGCTAAACATTCAAAAGATAGCTCTATTTATTGTTGTTTATTAAGGGCTAACAATGCATTCATTGCTGTACAATGCACAAATGTGAAGAAAATCCCTGCATGAAGGAGCTTACAATTTTTGACATTCATAGAAAAGACAGGCCACAGTGCAATACCAAAAGAAGAGCACAAAAGAAGAGGGGCAGGGGAATTTTTTGTATTTTTTTTTTAAATATATCCCATCTCTTCTTTTCAGTAAAGTAGCAGCGGGAATGGGGCTTATTGTGGCAAAGTGTTCATAGGCTTCATGGAACAAGTGGGTCATTAGGTGGAATGTGAGAGCCTGGTGAAGTCCCATGTTGTCTCTTATGCATAGAAGAACTGCAAACATGGGAGTGTAAGAAGGGAGTAAAAGAGGGCAGTGGAATTGACATTACTGACAGTTGTGAAAGGGGAGAGGATGGACACAATAAGAAATTAGATTTGATATATAGACTGAATCTTAGCCATGCAGGACTTTGAAAGGAAGGATCAGGTGAGCAAAGGGCAACAAGCCGAAAGTTTCAAATAGAGGAGAGGTGTTCAGAGCAAAAGGCAAAGAAAAGAACTTGTTACATTTTGACAAAATTAGTCAGTGATCTGGTTATCAGGGACTCCAAAGAGAAGAAGGATGCATTAATTAAAACAGAAGTGGCCAGGGTATAGACAAGTGTTTTGACTTTCAGACAAGAGAGGAAGAGTTAGATTTTCTGTATGTTGTGAAAGAAGTAGGAACACTATTTAGTGACCCCTTGCATGTGTGGGGAGGAGAAGAAGGAGTTAAAGATAACTTAGGGGTTGTGAATCTGTGTGACAGGGATAACAGTATTTTCTTCAGCAGTATAGAACAGAAGAGACATAGAAGAAACCATAAAGAGCTCATTTCTGGCCACGTTTAGAAAATATATGGAATGCACTAAATAGCAAGGATAATACAGTCCTTTGGAAAGTCAGTGGTTATAATCTTACAAAGGAAAAAGGCATATTTAAAATCGATTATATGCTGAACGCAATACTAAATGCCTGCTATTTAACCTTAATTTAGTTCATTGTTAAAAAAAACCACTTGCTCTTCACCTTAAAACACAGGCAATGTGCCAGCTTTATAGACATCTGTAGTTTTTATACTTCTCTAAAGAAAATATATACTTTGTAATTTAGAGAAATTTAATAACAAACCGTTGGAGTAATAAATGGACAGATGGTCAGAGATAAGCAAGACTAGACAGTTGTCTAAAAAAACTTCACCAAACAATATTCACAATGGCTAATGCAAAATCTACACTTCAATAGAGGTAACTGAGAAAAAAATAAATAAAAACACTATGTAAATTAAAACAACCTATAAGGTATACCCGCACTATACAATAAGTTATTAACTTATTTAAGTAAAGTATAGCTTATTATTCATCACTTTATGTTAGTCAACTGCCAGCTTGCAAGTGGTGTAAGGGCAGTACTGTAGCTATCTTTTTTTGTGGGTGGAACAAAATGGTATTTACATGGTATTTAAAATAATACTTTAAAAAATATAATCAGGCAAATATTTAATTTTAAAGGCACTGAGACCTTCAGGAGTTAGTCTTCCCTGTTAGATCCGACAGGTCTTAAATATCCTGCTTGTTTAATACTGTATCTTTTATTTAAATTTGTTCGTGCTTTTTGAAATTGAAAACTTAGTGTCTTTGTTGGTGAATAAGACTTCCAAACAAAAACAAGCATATTACTACAGAATAATCAATTACCAGAACACCATAATAACTGCTGAGGAATTCCTTCAGAATTATGTACTGTATGTTGCTTTTCCCAAATAAAATTTCTGTACCTACACTTTACTCAAGCAACCAAAAGCTTTCTATTTTTAGTGGGTTTTATCCAAAGCTCAGGCTTTGACAACCTAGCATATCATGCTGCCTCCTGCACATAACAGTTTTCTCCCATATGCAGAGATGGTGTATATCTCTTTGTTATTCATACATTAGATTATTAAAACTCTTACAAATATTTCCTATGGTTAAAGTTCACTCCCTTTGATTTCTTACATTAAGAGTTTGCTTATATAGTCCAAATAATCTCTAATCATATTTTATTCTGTGGTGGGAGTTACTGCTATATAAGGTCTCTAGAGCTGATAGATGAAAATGCTAATTCAACATCACTTGGAGGATGACCGCCATTTATACCAGTTGCAATCTAGCACGAATTAAATAAATTTTGCACTGACATCTTGGAAGATTCATATCCAATTCTCTGCCCCTTCTAACTTTTGTAAGTTAACATCTAATACCCTGCCCTTTCTTCTTAATGCTGTCAACTGAAGCCCACATATTCATTACTGGTTTTGGCTTAAGAAGGAATTTACTGGTTTAATGTCTCTGTGCAGGAATCCCACAGAGTGAATGCTCTCAATGGACTCAAGAATCTGCTTTCCCAGGCGC
Organism: Malaclemys terrapin pileata; assembly: GCF_027887155.1. Lineage (NCBI taxonomy): Eukaryota > Metazoa > Chordata > Testudines > Emydidae > Malaclemys > Malaclemys terrapin. Next base: position 89,993,573 of record NC_071508.1, on the reverse strand, counting down.
AGGGTGGTACTGATGGTGAAGGTCCCTCGAGACTGGCTCCGACGCAGATCTGCCAAATTCCGACCCTAATCAAAACATAAGAACATTTTCGGGAGCAGTCCCAAAAACAGTATTCACAGATAATGTTAATAAATTATTTACTTATCTTATCTTGAACTGAGTCAAGGTGAGTGAGGTAATATCTTATATTAGACCAACTTCTGTTGGTGAGAGAGACAAGGTTTCGAGCTTACATCTCTCACACCAACAGAAATTGGTCCAATAAAAGATACTACCTTACCCACATTGTTTCTCCAATATCCTGGGACCAACACAGCTACAACACTGGATGTTTTTCTTAAACTGTTCACAACGGAAGTCTTAAGAAACGTATCCTAGGACTCGCCCCTCATCCATTGTACTCTTCAGGGACACCACATCTCATAGATGAATAGTTTCCAAGTCCAGAAGGGACCATTATGATCATGTAATTTGAGATCCTGTATAACACATGCCACAGAACTTCCCAAAAATAATTCTAGAGCATATCTTTTAGAAAAGCATCCAATCTTGATTGAAAAATTCAGTGATGGAGAAGGTGTTCTAAATTTATATGAAAAATTCTCCAAATATTTCAGACATTAAATTTAGAAGCTGTTTTTGAAAATGTGACTCACTGTCTCCGATTCCAGATAACCTGAATCACTGAATCTAGCAGAAAAGTGATTTTGGCCTATTTGTTAGTTATGATTAGAGATGGACATTTTAGGGGAGAAACTGCAGTTTCGGTCTACCTAAAACTATTCATAAATTTACATTTGAGTTTGCAGAATAGTTTTGACCAAACCAAAAAATCAAAATGTTTTGGAAATGTCCAAACAATACATTTCATTTTGACCCAACTCAACATTTCCATTTTAGATTTTGAGCATTTTGACAAAAACAAAGGAGGACTAGATTCAAAAGCGGCTGGAGGTGGAGAATGAGGAGGTGGTCTCCTTATATCTTTCAGCCCAGTGGTTAAGGCACTCACCTGGCATGTGGGAAATGCAAGTTCAGTTCCTCTCTCTTCCTGATGTGAAGTACGGCTTTGAACTTGTCTCTCCCACATTTCAGGGGAGTACCCTATCCACTTAGCTATGTGATGTTCTGGAAAGAATCTATGAATTTGCCACTATGAATTCAAATGGATAGTCTTGAGGCCAGGGAAAGAGGGTGAGAATGACTAGTCTGGTAGTTAGAGCACTGACATAGGATATGGGAGACACAAGTTCAAGTCTGTGCTCCAATGATTATTTAATTTATAAGTTTTGAAACAGCTTCAACAGGAGAGACTGTGAAGGACCCACATTGGAATATTCCATAGCCACATAGCTAAGGTACTCTACTGCACTGTGAGAGACTCAAGTTCAAATCCCTTCTCCATTTCAGAGAGAGAGAGTGGAATTGAACGTGGCCCTTTCACATCTCAGGTGAGTGCCCTAACCATTGGTGAACAATCATGAGGAAAGTGGAACCACCTCCTTTCCCTGCCATTTTGTGGAACTAGTTTTCCTTAGCTTTTTCAAATTCACTGAAATAGCAACGATAAAATCAGAGCAGGAACAAAACGCATTTTGTTTCAACTCATCTCAAAGTTTAACTTTTCAATTTGCTAAAAATTTTGAAAAAATTTGTTTTCAATTCAACCTGAAACAAAAAGATTTTTTTATTTTTTTGAATTGCCAGCAAAGCAGCTCTAGTTATGATAGAGTCTTTTATCTGTAACCTTCTGAGTGCCTGGCAGCCACAGAGAATAAAAACACAACACAAGTTTTCACAGAAATCTTTACACTCCATTCTTTTTGAATATCCAAGTAGCAGAATGACTAGCAAATGTGTATCAGAACCTACTGCTTTTTCAGATTCTTTTTAATGCCACAACATTTTTCTCTAAAGAAAAGTCACATCATTTTGAGTTTCAGAGTGGTAGCCATGTTAGTCTGTATCAGCAAAAAGAACGAGGAGTCTTGTGGCACCTTAGAGACTAACAAATTTATTTGGGCATAAGCTTTCGTGGGCTAAACCCACTTCATCAGATGCATGCAGTGGAAAATACAGTAGGAAGATATATATATATATATATATATATATATATACATATATATACACACACACACACACACACACACACACAGAGAACATGAAAAAATGGGGGTTGCCATACCAACTATAACGAGACGAATCAATTATCAGAAGGAGAAAAAAAACTTTTGTAGTGATAATCAGGATGGCCCATTTCCAACAGTTGACAAGAAGGTGTGAGTAACAGTAGGGGAAAAATTAGCATGGAGAAATAGTTTTCAGTTTGTGTAATGCCCCATTGTAGAGGTGCAGGACTCACCCCGCAGCGCCTCCCACTGGCACGCCTGGGAATTAGCTCTGTCCTCTGCAGGGCGTCCTCTGCCGGTGGTGTCCCGTCCGTCGTCTGCTCCTATTCTAGTGGCCGGCTGCAGCCTCAAAGTCTAGCCCCTTTGTCACAGGAGTCAGCCACAGCCCGTATCAGGCCACGCTCTTCCTCAGCCAAGTATAGTGCAAGGGGGAAGGGGGTGACCCAGGCCCGCCCACTACTCTGGGTCCCAACCCAGGGACCCTCTAGCGGCAGCCTCCCTGCCCTCCTTCTCTCCCCTTATCAGACTTGTCTCTGGGCCACTTCCCCTTTGGCCCTGTGCACTTGCTCAGCCCTTTGTAGCCAGGCCTGCAGCCTGGGGTTTTCCTTGGCTGGAGCTCCCCAGCTCCTTCTGCCCTTCCCCAGCACTGCTCTGTCCAAGGTGCTACCCTTCAGCCCATGAGCCAGTCCTCCTCCCTTGGCAGTCAGCCTTTTTCTCAGGGGCTGGGGCACCGCCCCACCACACCCATCCACTCCCAGTCTTTATTCAAGCCTAATTTAATGGTGTTCAGTTTGCAAATTAATTCCAGTTCTGCAGTTTCTCGTTGGAGTCTGTTTTTGAAGTTTTTTTTGTTGAAGAATTGTGACTTTTAGGTCTGTAATTGAGTGTCCAGGGAGGCTGAAGTTTTCTCCGACTGGTTTTTGAATGTTATAATTCTTGACGTCTGATTTGTGTCCATTTATTCTTTTGCGTAGAGACTGTCCTGTTTGGCCAATGTACATGGCAGAGAGGCATTGCTGGCACATGATGGCATATATCACATTGGTAGATGTGCAGGTGAACGAGCCCCTGATGGTTTGGCTGATATGATTAGGTCCTATGATATTGTCCCTTGAATAGATATGTGGACAAAGTTGGCAACAGGCTTTGTTCCACGGATAGGTTCCTGGGTTAGTGTTTTTGTTGTGTGGTTGCTGCTGAGTATTCGCTTTAGGTTGGGGGGCTGTCTGTAAGCGAGGACTGGACTGTCTCTCAAGATCTGTGAGAGTGAGGGATTGTCCTTCAGGATAGGTTGTAGATCCTTGATGATGCGCTGGAGAGGTTTTAGTTGGGGGCTGAAGGTTACGGCTAGTGGCGTTCTGTTACTTTCTTTGTTGGGCCTGTCCTGGAGTAGGTGACTTCTGGGTATTCTTCTGGCTCTGTGAATCTGTTTCTTCACTTCAGCAGGTGGTATTGTAGTTTTAAGAACGCTTGATAGAGATCTTGTAGGTGTTTGTCTCTGTCTGAGGGATTGGAGCAAATGCAGTTGTATCTTAGAGCTTGGCTGTAGACAATGGATCGTGTGATGTGGTCTGGATGAAAGCTGGAGGCATGTAGGTAAGTATAGTGGTCAGTAGGTTTCCAGTATAGGGTGGCGTTTATGTGATCATCACTTATTAGCACTGTAGTGTCCAGGAAGTGGATCTCTTGTGTGGACTGGTGCAGGCTGAGGTTGATGGTGGGATGGAAATTGTTGAAATCAGGGTGGAATTCCTCAAGGGCTTCTTTTACATGGGTCCAGATGATGAAGATGTCATCAATGTAGCACAAGTAGAGTAGGGGCGTTAGGGGACGAGAGCTGAGGAAGCGTTGTTCTAAGTCAGCCATAAAAATGTTGGCATATTGTGGGGCCATGCGGGTACCCATAGCAGTGCCGCTAACTTGAAGATATACATTGTCCCCAAATGTGAAATAGTTGTGGGTGAGGACAAAGTTTAGCCACCAGGTTTGCTGTGACATTATCGGGGATATTATTGTAGTTCATCTTTGTGTGGACTGTTGGAGTAGAGGGCTTCTATATCCATAGTGGCCAGGATGGTGTTTTCTGGAAGATCATCGATGGATTGCAGTTTCCTCAGGAAGTCAGTGGTGTCGCGAAGATAGCTAGCAGTGCTGGTAGCGTAGGGTCTGAGGAGAGAGTCTACATAGCCAGACAATCCTGCTGTTAGGGTGCCAATGCCTGAGATGATGGGGCATCCAGGATTTCCAGGTTTATGGATCTTGGGAAGCAGATAGAATACCCGTGGTTGGGGTTCTAGGTGTGTGTCTGTGCAGATTTGTTCCTGTGCTTTTTCAGGGAGTTTCTTGAGCAGATGGTGTAGTTTCTTTTGGTAACCCTCAGTGGGATCAGAGGGTAATGGCCTGTAGAATGTGGTGTTAGAGAGATGCCTAGCAACCTCTCGTTCATATTCCGACCTATTCATGATGACGACAGCACCTCCTTTGTCAGCCTTTTTGATTATGATGTCAGAGTTGTTCCTGAGGCTGTGTATGGCATTGTGTTGTGCACGGCTGAGGTAATGGGGCAAGTGATGCTGACTGGGAGTGGATGGGTCATTACACAAACTAAAAACAATTTCCCCATGCTAATTTTTCCCCTAATGTTACTCACACCTTCTTGACAACTGTTGGAAATGGGCCATCCTGATTATCACTACAGAAGTTTTTTTTCTCCTGCTGATAATAGCCCACCTTAATTGATTAGTCTCCTTAGAGTTGGTATGGCAACCCCCATTTTTTCATGTTCTCTGTGTATATATATACTGCACTGTTGCGGGATGACCCCTCATTCATTCTGCAAAGGAGACAAACGTAATTGGAAAGAGAACGAAAAGCTTTGTTCTTTCTAAATAAAAAGCCACAAAAGTTTTTTGAACATCCAGCAGGTGGAGCTTTTGTTTGCCCCTATGACTCTGTGGCATTGGAAAAAAAACTGGTAAATACATATACTGATTGAGATGAAAGTCAAACATTATTTTGGAAATAAACTTGCAACGTGGCCTAAGTTGTACCTCATCCTTGAAAAAAATAGTATATAGAGGATCCATTACTAGGCCATGCAGCTCTCCTACTCTCCTTGGAGACATGATGGCTACTAAAAAGGACACCTTAATTGAAAGATGCCACCATGAGCAAGTGGCTTACAGTTCAAAAGGGGAACCCATGAGGGCAGATAACACTAAGTTCAAATCCCACTCTGGGAAAAGGTCCCTAATATGTGAGAACAGTCTATTTAGATCTTTTAAGAACCTAGTAGTCACTGGATTAGAGAAAACAGTGCTCCCCCCCCTCTACTTGAAACACTGATCGTAGAATAGACCTGTTGAGGGACCACTCATGATCCAAGGTGAAGGACCTGCTTAGTTTGTCCACTACATCATTCTGAACCCCGGGCAGGTGTGATGCTACGAATATCAAGCAATTTTGTATACAGAAGTTCCTCAGCCTGACTGCCTCCTGGCACAGGCTGTTTGATCTGGAGGCCTCCTGATTACTGATGTAGAACACCACTGTGGTGTTGTTGGCAGGTGCTTAGACAGTTCTGCCACATATATGTGGTAACAACTGGCAATACACTCTGGAGATTGCCCTTAGCTTGAGAATGTTTATGGGTAGGCTTCATCTTTGGAGTGGACCACAAGCCTTGAACCTACATGGCTCCCAGATGCACTCATCACTCCATGTCTGAAGTGTCCATTACCAGTTATGGAAGAAAGAGGCAGGGACAAAGGAACTCCCCTGCACACCTTGTCTTGGCTCCTCCACCAACCCGAACAGGGTATGATTTTGCCAGGGATTCATATTAGACTGTCCAGGTGATGTATATGAGGGTGGTATACTGACTTAAGTCATGTTTGTAACCCCCTGAAATCCAGCCTGGCATGTGGAGTCACATACGTGCATGCTGCCATATGCCCCAGGAGCCTTACTGATGTATGAAGATGGTTCTTGAGGGATAGGCAGATGTCTCATATGGCTAGACATCTTGAAAGCAGCAGAGAGGTCCTGGCTAGAATTGAATCTAGAACTGCTCTGATGAATTCTATCCTTTGGAGGGGTACTAGAGTCAATTCCTCTATGTTCATTACCTGATGGAATGTTTGATGAATACTTTCCTATACCTGCTGACAGGAACTCCTCACAGCAGTCAGTTGTCCAGGTAAAGATATTCCTGGATGTCCCAGCAGCAGAGCCACCACAGCCATGCACTTACTGAAAACCCTCAGAGCAGATTAAATGCCAAAGGGTAGAACTGTAAATCGAAAGTAGTCCCCTCCTACTACAAACTTTAGACATTTCCTGTGGACATGGTGAATGGTCAGATGGATGTGGGAACATGCATTCTTCAAGTGAAAGGCAGCAGACCAATCTCCCAGATCTAACAAGGAATAATAATTGTGAGGGAGACCATGTGGAATCACAACTTCTTGATGTATCTGTTTAGGTTTTGAAGGTTCAGAATGTGCCTGGGACCTTCTTTTGCTTTGGGTATTGGAAAGTATCGTGAGTAGAATCCTCTTCCCTGATACTGAGAGAGCACTTCTTCTGTGGCTTCCAAAGAACATAGAGTCTGCACCTCTTGTCTCAGAACTGATTTGTTAGATGGTTCCCCAAAAAGGGACAGGGAAGGTAGGTAGGAAAGGAGGGGGAGGACAGGAATTGGAAGGTATATCCCGATTCCACTGTGCTGTAGCACCTACTTCTTGGAGATGATGGATTGCCATGCACTTAAGAAATATGACAACCGACTCCCAAAGGGAGGAAGACAGTCTGCAAGATCTTATATTGTTGGTATGCTGTCCTTGACAGAAGATTTAAATGGGCTGTTTAAAGAGGAGTGGCTGCCCGGATGATGGGGAAGTCTCCTCCTTTCCTGCTTGTATGCCCACTTATACTGATCCAGATGTCTATGCCAACCATACTGCTGACTTGGTGGAAGCTGAGAACAAAACTTCAGTCTTTTGGGGACTGGTGACTACAGACCCAGGGACTTGAACACTGCCCTATAGTTTTTTTTTTAAATGTATGCAGTTAATCATCTGTTTTCAAACAAAACAATTCACAGCCCTAAAAGGAGAGGTCTTTGATAGTCTGCTGGACTTCAGTGGGAATCCTGGAGCCAAGCTGCACGGTGCATGGTTACCACCATTGTCATGACTCTGGCAGCTGAATCTTGCTGCATCCAAGGAAGCTTGTACAGCAGACCTTGCAACTGCATAGCCTTCCACCTCTCTCTCAAAATTTTCTGACAAAGAGATCCAATTTTTGTGTGTCCTTGTCTTTAGGAATCATTTTTGCTCTACCATGGCGGTGCTTTTCATTTACAACTGCCACTGCTAAGGATCCCTATGGAATATGAAAAAACTGCTCAGATCCCTGAGATTCCTGGTATTGGGTTCTGGGTACTTTGCCACTGGCATGAGAGATGATGGAGTTTGCCACAAAGTTTTATTAGGCTGCATAACTTTCTCATTTATAGGGAGAGCAACTTTCCCTGATGTAGCCAGGTGTAAAACATCTATGAGCTTTTGTGGATTTTCTTCCACAAGCTCCATTTGTATCCCCAGGTTGTAGCCATCCTTTTCAGGAGCTCTTCATAGGTCTCTAAATCATCTGGTGCTCAGAAAGAGGGTTTCAATACCAGTGCTTCTTCCAGAGAGGAGGTAGAGTATGTATTCAAAGGGGGAAGGCTAGAACCCCCCTGGCGCTGGTCAAGAACTGTAGATGTAGGAGTCCTGTCTAAAGCCAACAACAAGCCATTCTGATCCTCACCTCATCAGTGATGGTCAGAACCAGGATCAAGAGGCCCATTGATACTATGTGGGAAGACTTCATTGCTAAGGGGATATACTTCTGTAATGTAGCAGCTGCTCTGTACTGACTTCCTGCAGTCTGTCGATAATGGGTGGAGAGGCTCATCTTCTCAAGGACTGATTTCTGCAGTGCAGCTGGGATGATTATCTAGACTCTGGAGACATCCACCACTGTACCTAGTAGGGCCAATGGTAGGGCTAGTACAGTACTGAAGGACAATCATGCCTAAACCAGGCCCTCAAATGCCTTGGTCTGCTCTTGTCAGGACAACTCCTATGAGAGGATAACAATGACTGGAGAACATCCTAGATTCCCTGTTTTGGGAGACGTAGGAGCCCACTTCAGAGTCTGAGGAGGAATATGAGTACTCTGCCGGCCAGGGAGGCGGAGTACCAAACAACATGATCAAAGATCAGGTCCAATATCTTTGACTAGACTGCAGTACCAGTGGCAACCTCAGTGACTTCTTGTCTATCTGTATTATGCACTGAGGCGGTGGTTGCTGATGGTCTCAGAACCAGCTTCACAGTAAAAGGATGTGGTACTGGACAGCAGCATCAGAAGCAACATGTGCACACTGTACGACAGCCCTGACAAGACACTACTGATCTGAATAACTGGAAAGAGCAGTACTGAAAGGCTCAGCCACATAGGCCTCCAGGTCAGTACTGAAATAAGTGTTTGCTCACTGATAATAAACCCTCTTCCTGCACCTGCTCTAAAGAAATACCCAGCCTTTAAGGTCCCAACTAGTGAACTGGAATCAATGGCTCTGCACTGATCGAGCCACCAGAATGAAATACCAAGGGCAGCAAGCTGGAGGATCCACTCTATCTTCGGTACTGGAGTGGGTCACGTCTGCAGCTAAAGAGTCCCGCAGTGAAGACTTTGATACCATGGAAACTGTTCCTTTCTTTGACTTCAGATGCTGAGAGGGCTCTGAACACTTATGCCTCTTCAAGGAGTGTCCTGGTGAAGGAGGTCTCCTCCATTCCATTCCCTGCCTTCCGGTAAGGCAGGGGAGTGCTCCTGGATGGGGAGGTGCTCCCTCTATCTGACCAAGGCAGTACCAATGCCAGCCAAATGGAGGTCTCCATGAGGATATACCTGAGGCATTCTTCTCTTAACTTCTTGGTTCTGCTCTTGAAGCCCTGGCAAACTGGACACGTGTCCTTGATGTGACCCTCATCAAAAAAATTGAGGCAGCAAGAGTGAGGGTCGCCGTCAGTTTGTAACACCCTGAACAAAGTTTAAACCCAAGGGACCTAGGCATAGGCTCCCCCGATACTGGGCGGAGCTCTGAGTTGAGAGAGAAAAGAAAAGGGAAAGAAACCCCAAAATGAGTACCATTCAGAAGCAAAACACTTACAACATGTTCACAAAGGAACAACTGGCAGCACGCTCTGACCACTGATGGTAAGAAGGAAGAGAGAGGAAGATAGGGTGGCTCCACACTCTATACCCTTGGTTTGAAGCACAAGGAGCTCAGGGCACAGGCATGGCCACCCCTATAGGTACTGCTTGGGAAAATTCACAATCACTCAGAATAGGTCTTCTGATCCTCTGGATTGAGTCTTAACCTACACAGGAAATTTATCAATGTATTTTCATTAGAGAAGTGATCAAAAACTCATATTGAAAAAAATAATCTATTCCAGAAGCAGTTGGGCACATCTTAAGCTATCTTCCAACTTGAAGTAAAATTTTCAGAGGGATGTAAACTATCTCAGAAAACATCACACCTCTCTCACTAAAATATTCAGTCTGTTCTGAAGATCTGTGAGATTTCTCCTTCTTTCTGGCAGATGACGGTAACAATATGAAATATTCCGTTTACCTTGACTCACCACCCCACTATAGCAATGGCCTGTTTTCTACTACCCACCATGCTGTAAAATTTCACTGTTATTTTTTGCTAAATACATGCTTGGGGAAAAAATAAATCCCTAAAATCTATTTAGTTCAACTCACCTGCAGCTGCATGACTACATAGTTAAATCTGTCATTCCTTCCACAGCCAATGAATCTACAGACATGGTCTTTCCCTGAGGGGAAAAAAAGAAACAAGTTAGCCAATAACAACTAATTTCTGTCTTTCTTCATTTACATGTCTAGTAAAATATGAAAAAAATGTGCCTATGTATTACTCTAAGTGCCTTTAACTAACTTTTTAAAAGACATTCACATTAAAACAGCAGTGAACCCAGTGGCAGTTCTGCCTCCAATGAAACAAAACTCCCTTCTGCCACAAACATCAGCTCCCTTAGTAGTGAGGAATGGTCTAGATATACTTAATCCTGCCTCAGTACAGGGAAAGAACTATATGACCTTTTCCAGATCAACATTTTATGATTATAAATTCTGCAGTATTTACTGCACTATGCCTACGCTTATTACCAGGACACCCGAGAGTCCACCCTCCACCCCACATGGCTACAGGCTTTGAACAGTGCCCCATATACTCACCTTCCTAAAGCAAGCATCCCTGAAGCAAGTCAGACACAGTTCATAGCTTTTATGAATATCTTTATGGGAACTTTTTAGGGAGTTTCTGACTTATCTTTTTCTATCTAGTAAGCCTTTAAATCTAACAATATCTTTCTCACTTGTTGTTTGTCAGAGGCCTAAGCCAGGGTACCATTGACAGGCACACCCTCCATCTCTCCTGAAAGACTGACCATAATCAGGAGAAAGAAGAATGGACAAGGGAGACATTTTCAGATCTTCTCAGGAGTTCTTAGGCCAACTCACAAGAGACAATGGACTGGAGGAAATGCATGCTCAAGGAAAGGCCGAAGAAATGAGACATGCATTGAGAAGCACACCAAACATAATGCAGTGCCTCAAACAAACTCAGATACTGAAAATCATTACAAAGTAAAATGCCTGAAGATTGACACCCTAAAGCCATTGCAATGTATGGACAATTCTATGTTCCCTGGCCATGTGCCATAAACACACAACCCAGGCAAGGCACCAGCATAGCCTACGCAGAAACCCTTTCCACTCAACCCCAGCAGAAAACAAGAAAAATTATTTGAGTACACTGACACGTGGTTCATATAGGAGCATTTTCACTGTGCACTTTGTAAATATTTTTAAATACTTCAATTGTTGATTACTGTTCAATAAAGTTGCATTTTGTGAAAATAATATTTATTTACTTTGTCTTACAAAACATCATTTTTGATCCCCAAAAGAAGCATCTCTCCCATCTTGGGTTTTAACAGTACATGTACAATTCATATAGAAACTAAGGAAAGTTTTTCATAAAAATACACAAAATAGCACACAGCAGCACACTTTCATGCTATGGCACACTATTCAAAGTACACTCTCAAAGCTTCCTCAGCCATACAGCATCTCAAAGTCCTCATGTGACTGCCCATGTGTCTGGCTGTTCAAAGTCAGCAGTCTTTCCACTTACCCCTTCCACCCTACAGGCAACATTTGCTCCTTTGCTTCACAAATATTATGTAAAACAGTCAAATGAAACATGCAGAAATAACAATAAGAATATTTGGCTCAATCAGAGCTAGCCTAGTCACTCAGGACATTTCCAGTATCCTTTCAATTTACCAAATGCACATTCACCAATTATCCTGCACCTGCTTAGGTGGTAGTTACATTTTTCCTTGCTTCTGTCCAATTAGTCTGTGTATGGCTTCATGAGCCAGGGAAGCAAAAAGGTAGGCTGGGTCCCCAAGAATCACTATTAGCATCGTAATCGAACACATATGAATGTGCCAATCTGAGGGAAAAGTTCTTGTTTCCATCCATTCAAAAAGTCTTGTATTCCTAAAGATGCAATCATCATACACCTTCCTGACCAGCCAACATTAATGTCAGTGAAATATCCCCAGTTATTCACCAGCACTTACATAACCATTGAAAAGTACCCCTTTCTGGGGCATAGTTAAACCAGCAAAGCAGATGGTGGTTTAATCCAGCTCTCTGCAATAAAGGGGGAATAAATGAAAGCAATTTAAGAAGATAAAAAGAACCAGACACTCTGAATCCACTGATCTGAGCCATAAATATGAATAACCACCCATGAAGCCAGCTTTGAAAAGAAAAAGAGAAGAATGAAGAGAACTTGCAGATCCCAGTCCCAGAGAGCAGCCTCAGGAGGAGAATATCCAGCAACAGAATCTAGTATCACCAGCCTGCAGAACATATTAAAAATTACTCGGCAAGCTTAGAGATGTTGAACTGGACCCTCATTATCCTGCGAAGAGAGAGTGGGTGAGTGCAATGAAGTTAAAAAAATAATTAAAATTGTACTATTGTGGCTGGGGGAGTAAGTATGGCAGCAGCCATTTGGAAAGGTCAGACAAACAAAGGGAAAGTGTGGCAGCAGCCATCCTGAGAGGGACTCAACAAGAAAAAAGGAAAGACAAGAAGATATGGATGTTCGGGAAAGGAAAGAAATCTTCCAATACAAAGATCAATCGTCCCCTGTCCGCCCTCCCCCGCCCCCAAAAAACCCCAAAGACATGGCCATGAAAGAGAGTAACTCCCCCTCCAGCAAACAAACTATGCAAGTGGATGGAGAACCACAAGTCACTAAGACTGACCTGAAAGATCTACTGTTAAAAATCGAAAAGACGAATAAGGAGATGAAGGATGAGTTCCAGACTTACATTAAAGATAAAAAAATTTAATTAATGAGATTAATGGAAAAATATCAGATGTGGAAACAGGATAAAATGAGCCACCAGACAGCACGATTAATCTAGATCAAAGAATTCAAATAACTGAAAAAAGAGAAAAAGAAATAGAATTACAGCTGGAATACATGGAAAATAGAGAATGCATGACTAACATAAGGATTAATGATATTACAAAGGAAACTGAAGGGAGAACTCTGCTGAATGCATTGGACGATATTGTCCATGAGATATTAAAACTGGGAAATAAAGATTGCATTCATACTGAACAGGCTCACAGATCCCTTTGCCCCAGGGCCTCAGCTGGTTCCTGACCAAGAAGTGTGATCATTTATCTACACTACTATCAAGACAAGGATAAAATACTGAGGGCAATGAAGAGAGAGCTGAACCATTAATGATTCTTAACCACCCCATAAAAATTTTCCCAGATCTGGAAACCTCAACCCTTAAAAAGCAAAGAGACCACCACCACAATTCTTAGAAAGAACAATCTAAGATACAAATAGAAGTTCCCATTTAGACTGTCCTTTCGATGGAAGGGAAGATATATGTCTATCTCAGATCCAAATGAAGGAAATCAGGTACTTCTGGACATGAGAATACGCAAATCAGCTCAAGAACAATCTGATGGGATCAAGGGCATCAGTCCTACAGGTCACCACGACATCACTGGGAAGCAGTGAGATCAAAGAGAGCCAGAACAGCTCAAAAAGATGCATCATTAAGACAACAGGACAATCATGAGAGTAGAAGAAACAATCCTGATCTAAAAGAATAATATTAGTATATGGGCTATGACATTATAATAGATAATGGATATTATATCCATGAGGTTATAATGATAAAAGGGTATTGTTAAATGGGAACTGGGCTGAATAGGTTGGAGGATATTTTACTCTATGTGGATACAGTATACTTAATGGGTAAATATTATAGTTAATTGAATGTTGTGATTTATATTATGAAAAAAGTTAATAACAAAATAGGAGACCCAGATCTCCTCAAGTGAAGCAAGTTTGATTTTAGAGTTGTCACAAACATTCCAAAATTAATATAAACTGGAGAAGGGTCACCTATGGTGGAAAATTTTAAGAATATATGAAATCAGAGATGGTATAATAATCGCATAATGCCCTATGTTATAAATATGTTTAATAAGATTTAGATAAAGATTGGTTCTTACGAATATATAAAAAAGACACCCTCCACAACACAACAGGGTACTAACATGTCCATGAAGGAAGTAAGGTGAGCTCAGGCTTCCACAGCTAGAGGGGACATAGTGACAATGGAGCAGTGCAAAGGAAGGGAAACAAGAGATCAGAAACAGATGATAAATGTTGTTACATGTTTTAATATAAAAGAGTATATTATAATAAAATGTTAGGGCACGGAATTTTAAAATTTACAGTAAATCAGACCTAGGGTCAGGGCACAATAATATAGGTGTTAAAGAAAGGAAAAGCAATATATGTGGTAGTGTTAAAATTATTGTGTATATGATGGGAACTATATCTAAAATGTCTTTTTTAAAGAAGAGGAGCAAATGTAATGGAGACCTGGCATCTAGCTGGAGGGTCTCACTGCCTTTAACAAAGAGTAATATACTTGGTGACAGAAGATGTGGTACTCTTGGGTGAGTTTATTAATGTCATTGCTAATGCACATTGTTAATGTGAAGGGGATGACCAATCCAACAAAAAGGAAAGAGGTATTCTGCTCACTGAAAAAAAGGATTTTCCTAGTATAGTCTATTTACAGGAAACACCCTTGAAGAAATATGATGATAAACACCCAAATACTTCTTGGACACAGCTATTGTACATCTCTCCAGGGAAATTAATAGAAGAGCAATGGCAATTCTTTTTAATAAACACTTCCCTTTTATTGTTTCAGCACAACTTATAGATATGGAGGACAGATATATTTTAATTAGGCTTGGAAGGATTAGATTTTTATTGGTAAAATATTGGTAAACATCAATTTCATTGTACCCACACAAACCAAGGGGAAAAATATTTCCATCAAGAATAATCAAAATGTACAGATAGGCAAAGTAAGAAAAATGCTGCTTGAGAACTTAGAGTTTGGTTTAAAGATATTTACTTTTCATATGTTGACAATTTGTGTTTTAATGGTTAGAAAGCTTTAACATTTTGAATCTCAACATCTATTGTCATTAAATAATTGTCTGACTCCCCCATGGTCTCATGCTCCCCGAATAATTTTCTGTAACTGTGAAAATTTACGTCAGTAAAAATCTAAAAAAAAAACCAACAACCCTAAAATCCATAATTTTGCACAATTGTGAAAATTTAATTAGATAAAAATCAGAAAAAATGCTTAAAAATAACCACAAGTATCCGTCAAAATTAAAACAAATAGAAATTGAATTCTGAGAAGCCTAATTTTAATTAAGGGGCCCTAGGAAGTTAATTAAGGGGCTCTAGGAAGTTTCAGGGAAGGGGATATTATTCTGGGGGAGAGTTTAATGAAATGCTTAATTCCACTTTGGATCAATTGAATGTACACAGAGGGCATTCAAGAGGAGCAAGTGCAAATTTGTCGTATCACTTAGAAAATGAGGATCTGGAGGATGTTTGTCAGATGAATGTGGACGTCAGGAACTATATGTATTATTCTGTTACTCACAGATCTTATGCCAGGATTGATATGATTTTAGTTCTTGCACCTTGGCTAATTTGGTCAAAAAAGCGAATCTAGGATTTATAACTTGGTCTGATTATACCCCTTCATATACACCTCTACCCCGATATAACGCGACCCGATAAAACACGAATTTGGATATAACGTGGTAAAGCAGCGCTCCGGGGGGGCGGGGCTGCACACTCCAGCGGATCAAAGAAAGTTCGATATAATGCAGTTTCACCTATAACACGGTAAGATTTTTTGGCTCCCGAGGACAGCGTTATATCGGGGTAGAGGTGTATTAGAATAAAAGACTGGATGGATAGAGTGGAAAAACAAAGGACCTTGGAAGTAGAGTAGTGCTTTTCTGTATAATCCCATTTGAATTCAAAAACTGGTAAAAAATCAGAAATATATAGAAGAAAATAATAAGGATGAGATCAATTAAAGTATTTTCTGGGAAGCTGGAAAGTTTGTAATGAGGGGGATCCTTAAAAATAAAGCACCATACCACAATACTGAGCAATAATGGAACCCCGGCCGTATCCCTCCTTCTTTCCCCTGCCCCGCCCCCCCGCCCCTTTTTTTTAAATGAGAGCCAGGGAAAAAGTCAGGTAAATCATTTTTTAAACACTGTTACCCAGAAGTATTAGTCATCTTTTTATGGCTGAAAGCATTATTCATTAAGTCCCAAAATCAATATTTATATACAATAGCTCTTTATAAGAAAAAGTTTGCAGCAAACTTCCCAAAATACAACTGTGTAGCTTCTCTGCTGCAGTTTGCAGCTAATGAGGTCTCAGCTCAAATATTTACAACTTCTTTTGTAGCAGCTGTGGCATTCTGGAGGAACATATTTGGAGATGTATTGCTGCATTTTGCTTTTTTTGCCAAGTGCAATACAGGTGTCCAAAACCTTGACTGCCCTGGGAAACCACTTTTTAACTGGAGCAATAACTCTTTCCAGCCAGTTTGACAAGTGCTTCTGAAATTAACTTTTACAACAATTTGAGGAAATGGTACAGAAGCCCTATTGACACAGTTAAAACAACTGAGTTTTACAGCCATTGTTACACTCTGATGTGGTTGAACCTGGTTCTAAAGCCTTTTTTTTTAATCAGATTAAGAAGGACCATCTGCTTTAGCAGATTTCATTTAAAAAGCAGAGATAGGTTTAAAGAGTTAAACAGCACTCTGCACGCAAAATTTAAGAGATCTTTGTTTCTTCTGATGGGAAAAGAAGTGCTTCCAAAATTATCTCGATCTTTGCTGGACTGATGGCCAATTCCAAAGGAAGATTGTAATATCTGACTCCTAGATAGTCTATAAGATTTTGTATGGAAATAAATAATTTCGAACTCAGAGACCTGGCCAGGGACTTTGTGGATTTCACCTTTTCCCAGAACTTGTTTTCTGAAGGCACAGACCCTCAGGTCTGAGTCAGACAAATTCACAATTTTAGCCTGGGCCTTCATGGTAAGACTACAACTCCTGAGCCAGGAACATCTCTTAATGGAGACAGATGTATACAAGACCATTGTGACTGAAATATCAAAGGAAGCCCTAAGGTAATGTTTGGATGCCCTCTGGTCTTCCCTGAAGAATTCCAGAAACTCCTTTTTGTTGTCCTCAGGAATGTACTAGTTTTAAGTGAAATGTTAAATCTGGCCATAACTACCCAATAATTAGAACCTCTTAAAACTAGAGCAGTCAAGGAATAACCTTTCATCAAAACAGATCCAGTCGCTTAGAATGCCTATTCATAGGAACTAAGGCAGTGGTTTTCAAACTGCAGGTTGCAACCCAGGTTGTGGCGGTTCTGGTCAGCACTGCCGACCGGGCTGTTAAAAGTCCCATCAGCATTAATTGTGATTAATCGCACTGTTAAACAATATTAGAATATAATTTATCTAAATATTTTTGGGTTTTCTATATTTTAAGATATAGGGTTAGGGCTGGGGGCTCTGGAATTCAGCCGGGTGTAGGGCTCAGGGTTTCAGTCCCCTCAGGGGCTTGGGGCTTAAGTCCAGCACAGGGCTTGGGGCTCCAGCACCTTCCCACCCCTGCCACCTGGGAAGCTGCAGGCTGGGGCTGGGGCTGCTCCAACCCCTCCGCCACCTCCAGAGCTGGGCTGCGTCACCCTCCCCGACACACACACCCCACCTCCAGAACTGAGGGCTGAGGCTTCAGCCCCCGGAGCCCATGCCTCTCACCCTACCAAACAGTATGCGATTAACGCGTTAAAAAAATCAATATGTTAATTTTGCTTTCAGTTATTCATAGGCATTAACTGTGATGAACTGACAGCCCTAAATAATAATGTTTATTACAGTAGTGCCTCAGGACCAAACAAGAATGGGGCCCTGTTTTCCTAAGCACTGTACAAACAAAAGTAACAGATTGTAAGCTATTCAAGGCAGCTACTATATAAATAGACAAGACAGACACAGGGTGGGGAAAATGGACAGAACACAAGCAGAGTGAACTTTCTGATGGCAGCAAACATCATGTTAGTCCCATCATTTTGGGGAGTGGGCTGGGGTGTTAAAGGGAATAAGTTAAATGGAAGGCAAACTGAAGGGAGAGGGGACTTTGAAGAGAAGGGAGATAAGGCGACCAGGGCAGGGCAGACGAGAATAAGAGGGGCAGGGTGGAGTGAATCTGAGGTGAAGTGACTGTGAGGGAGGGATAAGGGGAGCACTGGAGTAAGCAGCCAATCAGTACAGGACAGATAAAGTCCAGTCAAAAGCATAGAAAGTTCTATGAATGTCTGAAGGTTACTGCTTTGGCTGCTTCTGCAGCTGCCCTTACCTGAAATCTCTGACTGGTTCCTCCCAGAGTTTCCCCCCGTAATGCCACATGGTGGAAAGGAAGGGAAGCATCACATGGGTCCTAGTGCCCCATGGGAGGTGTGGGTCTCCTTTGCATAGTTCTGGGTCCGGGAATGTGCTGGAGTTAGGAGTCACCTCAGCTGGATACCATTTTTAACCTTCTCCCCCTCAGTGCAGTAGTCCTTGCTTTGGCTGCTTCTGCAGTCACTCTTACTGGTTTGCTTGATAAAGGCAAATGCATAAAGGTAATATACTTAGCCTTTTGTAAGGCATTTGACTTAGGCTCACACAACATTCTGATTACAAAATTTGCATTATATAATATCAATCAAGCACACATTAAATGGATTAAGAACTGTCAGTTCTCAAAAATAGATGTCAATGGCAAATCATCATCATCTAATGAGGGTATTTCTAGTGCGGGGTGTGCAAACTATGGCCCGTTGGTCGGATCCGGCCCGCCAGCCGTTTTGAGCCGGCCCTCAAGCTCCCATTGGGGAGTGGAGTCTGGGGCTTGCCCTGCTCCGGCACTCTGGCGCTTCAGCTGGGGAGCAGGGTCAGGGGCCACTCCACGCGGCTCCTGGAAGCAGCCACATAGCCCTGCTCCGGCACTCCAGCTGGGGTGCAGGATCAGGGGTCACTCCACGTCACTCCCGGAAGCTGTGGCATGGTCCCCCTCCGGCACTCCAATGGGAGCTGCAGGGGCAGTGCCTGCAGATGGGGCAGCAGCAGAGCCGCCTGGCCACGCCTCCGCATAGGGGCCGGAGAAGGGACATGCTGCTGCTTCCAGGAGTCGCTTGAGGTAAGCATCACCTGGAGCCTGCACCCCTGAGCCTCTCCCCAGCCCCAACTCCCTGCCCCAATCCTGATCCCCCTCCCGCTCTCCAAACTCCTCAATCCCTGCCCAGAGCACCCTCCTACACCCCATACTCCTCATCCCCAGCCCCACCCCAGAGCCTGCACCCCCAGCCGGAGCCCTTATCACCCCCCCACACACACACCCCACTCTCCCATACCCTGAACTCCTCATTTCTGGCCCCACCCCAGAGCCCGCACCCCCAACCAGAGCACTCACAATCCCCACACCACATCTCCAATTTTCTGAGCATTCATGGCCCGCCATACAATTTCTATTCCCAGATGTGGCCCTTGAGCCAAAAAGTTTGTCCACCCCTATTATAGTGGGATTCCACAGGGATCGGTATTTGGCCTGATACTATTTAACATTTTTATTAATGATCTGGAAACAAATACAAAATCACTGCTGATAAAATTTGCGGATGATATAAAGATCAGCTGAGTGGTAAATAATGATGAGAATACAACATTCATACATAGTGAACTGGATCACTTGGTAAGCTGGGCCTCTTCAAACAAAATGTGCTTTAATATAACCAAATGCAATATGATACATCTAGGAACAAAGAACGTGGGCCATTCCTACAGAATAGGCAAATGTATCCTAGAAAGCAGTGATTCTGAAAATGATTTAGGGGTCTTAGTGGACAAGCAACTCAACATGAGTTCCCAGTACAATGCTGTCGCAATAAAAGCTAAAACAATCCTTGGGTATATAAACAGGGGAATAATGAGTAGGAGTATAGAGGTGATTTTGCCTCTGTACATAGCATTGGTGAGACAGATACTAGAATACTCCACACAGCTCTGATGCGCACATTTTAAAGAGGAAGTTGAAAAACTGGAGAGGTTGCAGAAAAGGGTCATAAAATGATTTGAGGGCTGGAGAAAATGGCTTACAGTGAGATATTTAGAGAGCTCAATATGTTTAGCTTATCAAAAAGAAGACCAAGAGATGACTTGACTATAGTGTATAATGACCATCACAGAGAGAAAATACCAGGTATTAAAGAGCTCTTTAATTTAATGGAGAAAGGCTTCACAAGAAGCATTGGCTAGAAGTTAAAGCCAGACAAATTCCCATAGGAAATTAGGAACCATTTTTTTTTTTTTAAAACAGTGAGAGTGATTAATCACTGGAACAAACAATAAAGGGAAGTGGTGGATTCTCCAACTCTTGTCATCTTCAGATCAAGACCGAATGCCCTTCTAGAAGATATGCTTTAACCAAACAGAAGTTATTGGGCTCAATACAGAGGGTTAATTGACTGGGTGAAATTTAATGGCCTGTGATATACAGGAGGTCAGACGAGATGATCTAATGGTTCCTTCTGCCCCTAAAATCTATGAATGAGTTTATTCATCTAGAACAAAAAAATAATCAGGGGCTATCTGATACAAAAATATTTTTAAAAAATTAACGGTATTTCCCATATAAGCACACTTTCAGTATGTATAGTACAATTTATATTGGATTAGACTTGCTCTGGATAGTCCAAGAATGCGTTCATTTTAGAGGAAATTATTTCAAAATGTAAACCCCACCGAGTTTAGAAGAAAGGCTGAAACCATACAAAGAGGAGTAGGTTTCAGAGTGGTAGCCGTGTTAGTCTGTATCAGCAAAAAGAATGAGGAGCACTTGTGGCACCTTAGAGACTAACAAATTTATTTGGGCATAAGCTTTTGTGGGCTAAAACCCACTTCATCAGATGCATGCAGTGGAAAATACAGTAGGAAGATATATATACACAAAGAACATGAAAAAATGGGTGTTGCCATACCAACTATAACGAGACTAATCAATTAAGGTGGGCTATTATCAGCCGGAGAAAAAAACTTTTGTAGTGATAATCAGGATGGCCCATTTCCAACAGTTGACAAGAAGGTGTGAGTAACAGTAGGGGAAAAATTAGCATGGGGAAATAGTTTTTAGTTTGTGTAATAACCCATCCACTCCCAGTCTTTATTCAAGCCTAATTTAATGGAGTAAGTATAACATGTTTTCCTTCGCTGTTGGAAGTAGTGCCAAATGGAGTGTGCTGAGTATCTTCAGAAGCAGGTGGAATAATCTCAACAGCAGAAAGGAAGGGGTTGCGCCTGTAGCATCCTTACTGCTCTCTGTGACTTCCACAGATCTCAGGCTGTTTGTGAAATCTTCCAACTGAGGCCTTAAGGAAGGCAGAGGAGGAGGAAATAACTGAACTCCACAGTCAGGAGTAGTAGCACCTGGTGCAGGCTCTGGAGATTAGGGCACAATCTTGTCATTAGCATGTTACCTTTCTGGAGTCACACACCTCATGGAAAAGAAGATACCACTTGCCACTGGAGCTGGCTTCTCTGATCCTGCCTCCTTACTTTTGTTTTCTGGAAGCTGGCCAAAGGCACCCCCTGCCCATGCTGGGCTGCTGAGGAGGAAATTGCTTCCTGCCCACAGAAACAGCAAATCTCCCACTCAAGACCCAGACCTTTCCTTTTGTATTTGTTTGGCTTTTTCAGCCTTGCTTTCTCCCCGGACAGCTGTAGGAACACAGTCACTACAACATCTCAACATGGAAATAGATAAGGGAGAAAGGCTACCCAAAAGGCAGATAAAGTCCCAGCTGAAATTTAGATTGCCAAATTGTTAGCCAGAAATTTAAATAAAATTCTGGAATTTTCCTTAGAAGAGCTCTACAGCAAAGAGGCCTGGTTGAGCCTGCCTCCTGCTGCACAGCCAGAAAAAACTTGGCAAGAGCTTCACAGGGTGAAGTGTTCAACTAATGAAAGCAAATGACTAGCGTGGTTGTACTTTTCTTTAAGAAAAGTAATTTTAAAAATTCATTATTTAAGTAGATTTTTTACCACTGATTTTATTTGTGATTTAAGTTATTTGTTTTTAAATTTAAGACAATACACCCTTGTCCCATGACAATGCCTCTCATCTAACTACTTTCTTCTTCCCTCTCTGCCCCTTCCACCAACATAAGAATATCTACTGTTCCCACAGGGTTGAGCTATTAATCATAGAATCATAGAATATTAGGGTTGGAAGGGACCTCAGGAGGTCATCTAGTCCAACCCCCTGCTCAAAGCAGGACCAATTCCCAACTAAATCATCCCAGCCAGGGCTTTGTCAAGCCTGACCTTAAAAACCTCTAAGGAAGGAGAATGCACCACCTCCCTAGGTAACACATTCCAGTGCTTCACCACCCTCCTAGTGAAAAATTTTTTCCTAATATCCAACCTAAACCTCCCCCACTGCAACTTGAGACCATTACTCCTTGTTCTGTCATCAGGTACCACTGAGAACAGTCTAGATCCATCCTCTTTGGAACCCCCTGTAGTTGAAAGCAGCTATCAAATCCACCCTCATTCTTCTCTTCTAGAGACTAAATAATCCCAGTTCCCTCAGCCTCTCCTCATAAGTCATGTGCTCCAGACCCCTAATCATTTTTGTTGCCCTCCGCTGGACTCTTTCCAATATTTCCACATCCTTCTTGTAGTGTGGGGCCCAAAACTGAACACAGTACTCCAGATGAAGCCTCACCAATGTCAAATAGAGGGGAATGATCACATCCCTCGATCTGCTGGCAATTCCCCTACTTATACAGCCCAAAATGCCATTAGCCTTCTTGGCAACAAGAGCACACTGTTGACTCATATCCAGCTTCTCGTCCACTGTGATCCCTAGGTCCTTTTCTGCAGAACTGCTACCTAGCCATTCGGTCCCTAGTCTGTAGCAGTGCATAGGATTCTTCCGTCTTAAGTGCAGGACTGTGCACTGGTCCTTGTTGAACCTCATCAGGGTTTTTTTGGCCCAATCCTCTAATTTGTCTAGGTCCCTCTGTATCTGATCCCCACCCTCCAGCGTATCTAGCACGCCTCCCAGTTTAGAGTTATCTGCAAACTTGCTGAGAGTGCAGTCCACACCATCATCCAGATCATTAATAAAGATATTAAACAAAACCGGCCCCAGGACCGACCCTTGGGGCACTCCGCTTGAAACCGGCTGCCAACTAGACATGGAGCCATTGATCACTACCCGTTGAGCCCGACGATCTAGCCAGCTTTCTATCCACCTTACACTCCATTCATCCAGCCCATACTTCTTTAACTTGGCGGCAAGAATACTGTGGGAGACCGTATCAAAAGCTTTGCTAAAGTCAAGGAATAACACATTCACTGCTTTCCCCTCACCCACAGAGCCAGTTATCTCATCATAGAAGGCAATTAGGTTAGTCAGGCACGACTTCCCCTTGGTGAATCCATGCTGACTGTTCCTGATCACTTTCCTCTCCTCTAAGTGCTTCATAATTGATTCCTTGAGAACCTGCTCCATGATTTTTCCAGGGACTGAGGTGAGGCTGACTGGCCTGTAGTTCCCCGGATCCTCCTCCTTCCATTTTTTAAAGATGGGCACTACATTAGCCTTTTTCCAGTCATCCGGGACCTCCCCCGATCGCCATGAGTTTTCAAAGATGATGGCCAATGGCTCCACAATCACATCCGCCAACTCCTTTAGCACCTTCGGATGCAGCACATCCGACCCCATGGATTTGTGCTCATCCAGTTTTTCTAAATAGTCCTGAACCACTTCTTTCTCCACGGAGGGCTGGTCACCTCCTTCCCATACTGTGCTGCCCAGTCCAGCAGTCTGGGAGCTGACCTTGTTTGTGAAGACAGAGGCAAAAAAAGCATTGAGTACATTAGCTTTTTCCACATCCTCTGTCACTAGGTTGCCTCCCTCATTCAGTAAGGGGCCCACACTTTTCTTGACTTTCTTCTTGTTGCTAACATACCTGAAGAAACCCTTCTTGTTACTCTTAACATCTCTTGCTAGCTGCAACTCCAAGTGCAATTTGGCCTTCCTGATTTCACTCCTGCATGCCTGAGCGATATTTTTATACTCCTCCCTGGTCATTTGTCCAATCTTCCACTTCTTGTAAGCTTCTTTTTTGTGTTTAAGATCAGCAAGGATTTTACTGTTTAGCCAAGCTGGTCACCTGCCATATTTACTATTCTTTCTACACATCGGGATGGTTTGTTCCTGCAACCGCAATAAGGATTCTTTAAAATACAGCCAGCTCTCCTGGACCCCTTTGCCCTTCATGTTATTCTCCCAGGGGATCCTGCCCATCTGTTCCCTGAGGGAGTCAAAGTCTGCTTTTCTGAAGTCCAGGGTCCGTATTCTGCTGCTTTCCTTTCTTCCTTGTGTCAGGATCCTGAACTCTACCATCTCATGGTCACTGCCTCCCAGGTTCCCATCCACTTTTGCTTCCCCTACTAATTCTTCATGGTTTGTGAGCAGCAAGTCAAGAAAAGCTCTGCCCCTAGTTGGTTCCTCCAGCACTTGCACCAGGAAATTGTTCCCTACACTTTCCAAAAACTTCCTGGATTGTCTGTGCACCGCTGTATTGCTCTCCCAGCACATATCAGGGTGATTAAAGTCTCCCATGAGAACCAGGGCCTGCGATCTAGCATCTTCTGTTAGTTGCCAGAAGAAAGCCTTGTCCACCTCATCCCCCTGGTCTGGTGGTCTATAGCAGACTCCCACCACATCATCATCCTTGTTGCTCACACTTCGAAACTTAATAAAGAGACTCTCAGGTTTATCTGCAGTTTCATACCGGAGCTCTGAGCAGTCCTACTCCTCTCTTACATACAATGCAACTCCCCCACCTTTTCTGCCCTGCCTGTCTTTCCTGAACAGTTTATATCCATCCATGACAGTACTCCAGTCATGTGAGTTATCCCACCAAGTCTCTGTTATTCCAATCACATCATAGTTCCTTGACTGTGCCAGGACTTCCAGTTCTCCCTGCTTGTTTCCCAGGCTTCTTGCATTTGTGTATAGGCACTTAAGATAACTCGCTGATTGTCCCGCTTTCTCAGTCTGAGACAGGAGTCCTCCCCTCTTGCACTCTCCTGCTCGTGCTTCCTCCCAGTATCCCATTCCCCACTTACCTCAGGGCTTTGGTCTCCTTCCCCCGGTGAACCTAGTTTAAAGCCCTCCTCTCTAGGTTAGCCAGCCTGCTTGCAAAGATGCTCTTCCCTCTCTTCGTTAGGTGGAGCCCGTCTCTGCCTAGTACTCCTCCTTCTTGGAATACCATCCCATGGTTGAAGAATCCAAAGCCTTCGCTCCGACACCACCTACGTAGCCATTCGTTGACTTCCACAATTCGACGGTCTCTACCCAGGCCTTTTCCCTGCACAGGGAGGATGGACGAGAACACCACTTGCGCTTCAAACTCCTTTATCCTTCTTCCCAGAGCCACGTAGTCTGCAGTGATCTGCTCAAGGTCATTCTTGCAGTATCTTTGGTGCCCACATGGAGAAGCAGGAAGGGGTAGCGATCCAAGGGCTTAATGCCAGTTTGTATTCCTCAACTGTCTTTTGGATAAATATAGAATCATAGACCTGGAAGGGACCTCGAGAGGTCAGCTAGTTCAGTCCCCTGCACTCAAGGCAGGACTAAGTATTATTCTAGACCTCCCTGACAGGTGTTTGTCCAACCTGCTCTTAAAAATCCCTAATGATGGAGATTCCATGACCTCCCTAGGCAATTTATTCCAGTGCTTAACCACTCTATCAGTTAGGAAGTTTTTCCTAATGTCTAACCTAACCGCCCATGCTGCAATTTAAGCCCATTGCTTATTGTCCTAATCTGAGAGGTTAAGAAAAATGATTTTTTCTCCCTCCTCCTTGTAACAACCTTTTATGTACTTGAAAACTGTTATCATAGCCCCTCTCCGTCTTCTCTTCTCCAAACTAAACAAACCCAATTTTTTCAATCTTCCGTCATAGGTCATGTTTTCTAGACTTTTAATCATTTTTTGTTGCTCTTATCTGGTGGACTTTCTCCAACTTGTCCACATCTTTCCTGAAATGTGGTGCCCAAAACTGGACACAATACTCCAGTTGAGGCCTAATCAGCCCAGCGTAGGGTGGAAGAATTACTTCTCATGTCTTGCTTACAACACACCTGTTAATACATCCCAGAATGATGTTTTCTTTTTTTGCAACAGCGTTACACTGTTGAGTCATATTTAGCTTGTGATCCACTATGACGCCCAGATCCCTTTCCACAGTACTCCTTCCTTGGTAGTCATTTCCCATTTTGTATGAGTGCAACTGATCGTTCCTTCCTAAGTGGAGTACTTTGCATTTGTCCTTATTGAAATTCATCCTATTTACTTCAGACCATTTCTCCAGTTTGTCCAGACCATTTTGAACTTTAATTCTATCCTCCAAAGCACTTGCAATCCCTCCCAGCTTGGTATTGTCCACAAAATTTATATAATTGATAAATAAAGGGTTGCACACTTTGTAGTTTGTGTAGGCCAACCTTACTGCGCACATCAGCGGCTTCTTGCATATTTCCATTCCCCCCAGAAGTTCCCTGTGTGCCACTCTCCCATTCCTCCCTCCATTCCTCCCTTTCCCTCATTCCCACCTTCCCTCCCCAATGATAGGGATCTCTATGCCACCTATCTTCCCCAATCTCCCTCCCATGGCAGGGACTGTGTACACATCCTCCCTTCTCCTCTTGACCTCCCACCATTCTTCTTTCTGTCTGCAAGATAAATAATTTAGTGTATCAACATGTTAAACTCTATTAGGAGGATGAGCACAGGTATTATGATGTGGGAAGGCATTAATTGGTTCCATCAATCATTTGATCTTTAGACAATTGCAGATGTGCCCAAAGCTGCGGCTGTGCTAATCAAATGGCAGGGGCTCCATCTGTCTCCCATTTTCCCCCTTTCAGTTTTCCAATTTTCCTCAACTTCAATAGGGTTCGGGCCACTAATGCCTAGAACATTCCTTAATTTTTTTAATTGATTGGATGCATTGTTCAAAAGTTATGTTACATACATAAAAACAAACGAATACAGAAATGACATTGAGTTGAGTGTAAAACCTGTGCAAGCTTGGCTATACAAATGAGGCCGTTGATTAGGCATATCAGGCGCACAATTAAGTAGAGTCAGATCAGTGCTAGCAGAAGAAATTCTCTTCCCAACTAAGTAAGAACTCATCTCATAAGAAGAGTAATGGGGCTCTGACTCTGAAGTTGTTGAGTAGATTAAGGAAATGTCTATGCTACTAACTTTGGCTGACACAAGTTACATCAGTATACAACCGCCAAAGTTTGTATATTGCTCATGCGCATGCATACTTAACTGCTTGTGTTAGTGCTGCACATACTAACCAGGAGTGCTTGTGCAAAGTGCAGTGTACCACAAGTAGGTGTCCCAGTGTGACACACAGTGTCATTGGGCGCAGAGAAATTTTTGCAACATGCTATGGGATACAAATGATTTGCTCAGGGATCTCTTCGACCTATGGGTCAAGTTTCCAGCATGCAACTTTCTCTATCCCATAATGCCATCCTGAACTGAGGTGGGGCACCAGATGATACACATATCCCTATTTTGGCACAAGCACAGCTTGCCACAGAGTACATCAACAGAAAAGGCTACTGTTCTATGGTTATGCAAGTATTGGTGGATCTCTGGGGACGGTTCACTGATATCAGTATAGGCTAGCCTGGGAAGGTGCATGTTGCTTGCATTTTTAAGAACATAGGACTGTTCAGAAAGTTGCAAGCAGGGACATTCTTTCCCAATCAGCGGACTACCACTGGCAATACTGAAATGCCAATAGTGATTCCAATGGACCCAGCCTATTCCTTGCTCCCCTGGTTCATGAAGCCATATGCTGGTCACCTTGACAACACCAAGATAAGATTCAACTACCAGTTCAGCAAGTGCAAAATTACTGTTGAAAATGCTTATGGTAGATTGAAGCGATGCAAGTGGTGTTTACTCACTAGATTGGATCTCAGGGAGCTAACTATCCCAATGATTACAGCTGCCTTTTGTATGCTGAATACGATCTGTGAGGCAAAGGGTGAAATGCTGCTGTTGGGGTAGAGAACAGAGGTGGAGCAGCTGTCTTCTGACTTTGAACAGCCTGACATACGGGGACACTGTAAAAGCCCAACATGGAGCTATGACATTTTAATGGTCAGCCAGCTCTACGCTGGAAGCTTTGGGTGCTTCTAGGAATTATGCAATGCTTACTGTATACTTAGAAATATGATTGGGTGTTTTCCTGAAGCTATGAATTAGGTGGTGCTCGCTATACATTTACAAGTACTGTGTGCTTTGAGTATCTCGATGCATTCTGCAACATATTGTGAACTCAAAGATCATTTTATTCTCCAAAAATAGAAATTTATTGAGTGGCAAAAAAAAAGTGCAGAAAAACAATGTGCAAAAAAATACAGGCAATGTAATACAAACTTTTAACATAAATTAATGGAGTAGAACTTTGAAACTAGAAAAGTAGCAAACATTTCTGTTCATTTCAATGCACAAATGTAGTACATTATGACTATACATACATCAATCATGGTTCTCATAAGTCAGTGTATGTGAAGCTGTCGTTTTCCTTGCTGTTCCCCCAGCCTGGCATGGTAGGGGTAAGGATGTAGCCTGAGATGCCACATGTATAATGGCTGTAGGGAGCTGCTACCATCGAGTTCTTTAAGGACTGCAAAAGGTGAGGAGCCTGGATTTTTAGATGTGTAGGTCAACCAGGGTCTGCAGTATTTGGATTTGCTGCCTGAGAAGATGCATTATGTCCAAGTGCATCTCTCTCTCCTGCTGGGACTTTCTGCTGTGTGCTCTGTCCTTCTCCATGCTGTCAGTCATATTGACCCTCTAGGCCCTCTATTCACAGTCTGAAGCAAGACTGGCTTGCAGGATCTCAATGAACATGTCCTCCCCAGTCCTCCTCTTTCTCCTCCTCATCAGGGTCAAGCTTTCTGCAGGAGTGGAAGGGGTACCCCTCCAGGCCACCACAGCAGAATCTTCTGTTAAAAACAGACAAATGTATTACTGGATTTACAGTCACAACAAAAAGGGAAAGATAATTTTAAAAACTCCCTTCCCTTTAGAACCATAAACACTTTTCATGAGAAATGTTTATTGACATTTCAACTTTGGAACGCCTTTGCATAGCACTGCTCTCCAGCCCCTATCATGGTGAGTCTGGCTCACCATGTGCGAGGGGAGGGGAAAGATTTTCTGTTGTATGAAGCAATAAAATTTTGGTCCCTATTTCATGGGTATGAATGTAGGGAAATGGCACTGAGTATTGGCACTATTTTCCACAATGGTGGAGGTTTTAGGTGAGCTCTCGCTCCTGAGGGTCACAAGGGCACAGAGAACACAGATGCTACTGGTGTCCTGAAGCTGCCCTGGCCCTTATGCCACTAGCTTGTTTACTGCAATGGTGCTAGCTGAACTCACTGCAAAGTGGCATGGGAAAGTACCCTACCATGGAAAAAGAAATAAAGTAGCCATCCCTAGAAACCTTAAGGAGAGAATTGCGAATTACCTCCATGAAAGTTTCATTGAGATCTCTCAGGAGGATAAAAGGAATACCCATAGGTTTCTAAACAAAGCTCTCTGCATGGCCCCCCTCCTTCACCCCCGCACCCAAGTCTATAGGGGAATGAAAAGTAGACACCAACTCTACCTCTGTTTATTGTATTTCTGCCTCTTCTCATATGAGTTAAACAATGAAATGTCAATATCTGTGCTTGTTAACTTGGTGATGGGCTTGGCCCCATCTTTACATTTAAGCATTGTAAGGAAAGATGCATGCAAACACTTACCAGAGATCCCTTCCCCTTTATCCACGATCGCCTGGTGGCACTGGTTAGACTGTAATGGAGTCTCAAACAGGATTTGACTCACAGCATGGCTGGAGCCACCTGCCACATCTCCCCACTCCTCCTCTTCTCTGTTCACAGTCGGGGGGGGTTTCTTTCTCAGAGGTATCCACTGAGGTGATCCTCTGAGGTATCCACAGTGGCCTGTGGGGTCTCTGCCAAGGTTAGCATGCAGCTGGTTTTGTGGCTCAGCACCAGATCTATTGTTGGCTTCCCTGGCCTTGTAATATGCCTAGCAAAGTTCCTTGATTTTCATGTGGCACTGCTGCTGGTTCCAGTCATACTACTTTGCCTGCAACTCCCATGCAATCTGTTCATAGAGGTGCACGTTTCTATGGCTAGTCTGTAGGTGTGCTTGCGCAGCTTCTACTCCCTACAGGACCAGAAGATCCAAAACCTCCTGTCTACTCCAGGCATGGTCAGTTGTACACAACAAGTGCGAGCTCCCAGGTTTCCTCACCAAGGTGGACAATCAAGAAAGATGTATTTCAAAAACATATAGGGCTTTTTAAGATGAGAAAGCTGGTTTCCCGTCTCTGTGATCCCTAGGCAGTGGAGTTTAAAATTGTGACCAGAGTGATCACAGTCACAGGAATGGGGTATTGTGGGACAGCTGCTGGAGGACTGTTAGAACATCCAGTATCTATACTCACAAGTCGACTGACCATGGCTGGTTCTACTGCATTGCTACAATGGGGCTCTTATATCGTCCAGACACAAAGTTGAGTGTAGTCACATGCACAAATAGGTCAATTCAAGGTGACTTACACCAACTATGTTGTACAGACCAGGCCTAAGGCTACCATGAGCCTACCTTTACACCTTGTCTTGGACCTTATAAATTCTTCCTGTGGCCTTGAATTGTGCTGAGCTACTAAATCACACTAACAAATACAATCTAATAAATACAATCAGCAAATCTAAAATTAAGACGATATAACAGTTTCATAGTTTTTTAAGGCCAGAAGAGACCATTGTGATAATCTATTCTGACTTTTTGCATGATATAGGCCAAAATATTTTGAAATATTTATTTTGAAAATAAGGTGGAAATTTCTATCTGAATTTGTTTTAAACTTCCATCCATTCAATCTTGTTATGTTTTTGTTTGCTAGATTAAAGAGCTGACTACTATTGAAAAGTTCCCTGTGTAGGTGTTTATAGACTGAAAAATATAAAATGGCAAAAGCAAAAATTTGAACAGTTACTCCATCCTTATTTTCCTTTACTGTACAAAGTTTTTAGAAGGGTCCCAATGTAGACATAATTTTTTAATAATATATTTAAACAAACCAATTGTAACAGAGCATACAAACAGGACAAAATGTGTATGCGGTATAGCTTAATTCACAACAGTAGAATAGGCTAGCCCGAAAGTTCACATTTTCGTCACTCTCTCCTTCACTCACAGTAGGATCCTATTATCAAAATTATTAAAAGTGAAGCACATTTTAAGATAACGTACTACTCTGCCATTAAAGATCATATCAATGTTTTCCATTTTACTGCAAGCCACACTTGACAAAGCCACTCTATACAAACCCAGGGGTATTATCAGATCTACTGTTTAAGTGTGAGTACCTGCCTGCCAACAAAGGAGAGTTTATCCATGTCCCCAGAACTTTTCTCAATTCCATCTCACTTGACAATCCTGGAATGACAACCATAAGGTTGAATATTATAGTGTCATTTCTTATTTTACTCAGGGCAAACACATTCCCACAAAAGTAAGTCCCCTTCATAGAGGATTTTACGATCAATGAAAGCTTGTTAAGGAAAAGGGAAATTCTGCAGGGTTCTACTGTGGCTTTCTGCTGGGGAAAGGGAAAGTCTGCAGAAATCTCTCTGTTTTTCAAGAAAAACAAATTCCACCCTTTGTAAAGGTCACTAATTTGAGGAACACTGGAAACTCTAGAAAAGAGTTGTAAAGCTGCAGTCCCAGTATACAAATTTGAAAGTTCTCTTCTGGCACATGTCCATTAAGCTGGCAACTGTCTTCTTTTTTTTTTTTTTTTTTAAACTCACATCATGAAAACAAAACCAGATCCCTTCACTCTCATCGGCCATTTAACCATTACTGTTTGCATGCATGACAAAACACAGTTATAGTAATCTTAGCTGCTATTTATACCTACTATACTTAAAACATTTTCAGACAAATGTGATTTTTCAAGCTGACAGTGTCCCATTAACCTCACAAATACTTGTCTTAAGTACTCTCACTGGGACCATTCAGGAGTGCAGGTGTGCTTTGAAAGGATTGGCTGTTAATAGCTTTCTTTTTTGGTTATGTGTAGAAACATACAAAGCAAATATACTGTACATAAGCCAAATTAATTACAAGAAATAAAGCACATTGACAGGTTACAGAAGATGACATTCAAAGTGATTTTCACTCTACTGGCTAGCTCAGTGAGCCCTTCATAATAATCTAAAAAAACTAGGTCAGATTTATTGTTATTGTGACACTGCTCAAATCAATGGAATTACAAATAAGATTAATCTTGCTAACTCTAAAATGTTTTTCTGAATGCTCCCGACGAACCCCAAATTATCCTTCCAAGTTTCTCTGTGAAGAAATGCACCTCTGTATTCACACTAACACACTATTGTAATACTATTTGTACAAGGTATGCCTTGTGAAATATCATCTGAAAACTCATAATTAAGACTGCGAGTCTATCACAGAGGTCACGGATTCCATGACTTTCTGTGACTTTTGCAGTGCCTGGTGCTGGCTCAGGGGCTGCCTGGGCCAGCAGCAGCAGTTTGGGTGTGTGAGAGGAGGCTCAGGGGTAGGGGTAGGGAATTGGAAAGTGTAGGGGGGCACTGGCCTCAGGGTGGGGGGCCCCCCTACAGCTCCTAGGCGGCAGGGGAGTGTAGGGGGGTCTTCACGCCGTGCAATGCCCATGTCCACAGGCCCCACCCCTGCAGCTCCCATTGGCTGCTGTTCTTGGCCAATGGGAGCTGCGGCAGCCGGCGCTTGTGGTGGGAACAGCGGAGCCCCAGCCCTAGCACCTGCCTCCTCTGCCGGGACACAGAGCTGGGTAGGAAGCCCCTGACAGCCCTGTTAACCCCCCCAGTTTAAAGTTATGAACTTAATCTGAAATCATGACTGAAGTGTGTTTCCCAGATAAGTCTGGGACATGGCTAAACCAGTTTCTCAAAGACTAAGGGCAAGCTTACATACCGTCCAGCTGATGGGCCATCGCCTATCAAGTGGCCATTCGTTGGCAAGAAAGGGAGGCAGGGACAAAGATCTTGCATCTTAGCAAAGAAACAGCATAAGATATCCTTCCTCCATCAGACCCCCTCTCTTGCTTCTTAGCTGGAAATGCTTTTCAAAGCGGGACTGAAACTCTTAAGAGGAACAAACAGCTGAAGACCCCTCTACCTCTCTCCTTGCACATCTCATTCTCTGCAGGTAAGAAGACAAAGGAAATAGCCATTGGACTGTGTGGGAGGGATCCTGACCTGAAAGTTTGGTCAGTAATGCTGTTGGAAGTGCGGGGTGAGAAACTCTGCATTGAACCGAATATAGTTTGTTACGCTAGGGACTAGAAATGTTTATCTTTATTTCCTTGTAGCCATTTCTGACTTTTATGCCTCATTGCTTATACTCACTTAAAATCTCTCTTTGTAGTTAATAAACTGTTTTATTGTTTTATCTAATTTAGTGCGTTTAAGTTAAAGTGTCTGGGTAACTCCAGGTGGTGAGTTGTTGTGTATTATCCCCTTTAAGGAATCATGGACATAATATATTTGAACTAGCCAGGAGAGTGCTGGGCAGTACAGGACATACATTTCTGGGGGGAAATCCTGAACTGGGAATATGTTGGGGTCACCTTGCGTATAACCAAGGCTGGTGAGAGCTGGAGTGTGACTGATAGGCTACAGTTACACAAACACATCTCAGAGTGACCTGCATGCTGGAAGGCTATCCATGAGCAGCCCAAGTGGGAGCTACTTAAGCAAGGTATTGTAAGGCATCCAGCGTTGCAAGGCCAGGGTGACACCCCCCTCCCACTGGTCTGGATTGCACCTAGGTATGTCACACTCTCCCATTTACACCATATTTGAGTGCATCATGTGCAGTTCTAGACAGCTCAAAATGTCCTATCCTTCTCAGAACTGCCAAGTGTCATTTTTTGTGTAATATTCATACCGTCAGCTCTCCATCACAGCCCTTCTAGGTTCTCACACATCCAGCTGGGCTGAAAGGAAGAAGCTGGCATTTCCCCCTGCAGCAATTCCCACTAGGGCAGCGTTTCTCAAACTGGGGTCTGCAACTCCTCCCCCTCCTTCCCAGTGCCTCCTACACATTGAGAAACAGCTGTTCAGCAGCATGCAGGAGGCGCTGGGAGGGAGGGGAGGAGCGGGGACAGGAAGAGGTGGGGCAAGATGGAGCCTTGGGGGAAGGGGTGGAGTGGAGGCAGGGCCGGAGTGGAGGCGGGGCCTGAGTGGGCAGCCATGGGGGTCCCTGAAATTTTTTAAATCAAAATGGGGGTTCTCGGGTTGCTAAAGTTTGAGAACCACTGCACTAGGGGATACTTTAGTATCAACTCTGCAGGGAGATTTTCTGCCTCCCTTCTCACTACTCCCTCTGCTGGACCCTGGATAGCCAGACTCAGGAGCAGGTGGCAGCACTGGGTGACCAGTAGGGACACAAGATGAAGGAGTCAGTACTGGCCCCAAGCTGTACCAGTATCTCAGTCTCTCTCTCACTTATCTACACACACACTGCATTAGGCTTCCAACCCTCAATATGTAGCTGCCTTACTCTCCCCTCTCAACCACCAATCATGAACTTAGATACTTCATGCTTCCCTCTCATACACACATGTGATTCTGGGCATGGGAGGGGACATGTATAGGAATTTGTTTCCCAGACACACACTGGCTCCCATTGCTGATGGGGGCGGCTAAGAGAGATTGGCTTGTGCCTTTCCATTCTGCTCACTCCTGCTTTCATTCCCTTTGGGAAGGAAGGTGGGAAAATCAATGACTTTCTCTCATGAGTAAAAAAGTGTCACATAATGAATCATACAAAACTTGGTTGCAGTGCCCTTCCCATTTCCTTTCTCCTTCCCTCTTTGCAGCAGAATAAAACAAGTGGAAATGACAACACAGAGCATATTTTAAAAAAATCAACAAAAAGGTATAAAGATGGAAAAAACCTATCGGCTCCTATTACCTACTCATCTCTACACCATCAGTGAGTGATCAGGTCACACTTATCTCATGAAAATATGTTCCATAACCTCAGGACATATTTCCTTTGTACACATCTCTTGTTTACAGATACGACAATGAGCTAGAAAGACATCAGAAAAAGGAATGAAATCAGCAAGACAGATAGGCCTGTATTATCCCGATCTATCTGTATTACGAAACTTTAGGTCACAAAAATCTCTTTTCCATTCCAGTTGAATGAGCACAGTTACTTTGCCACTTGAATACTGAATACTTCCAGTATGCATTGCAAATATCGTATTACTTTGAAGCGTGAAGCTCAGTCAGTATTTTTAGGAACGTATTGATGCTACAGATCAGCATCTAGCTCCACTGTAGTATGCACAAAACAGGACATAAGATAAATAAGGTCTTAATAGTTTGCAAGCATCATAAATGCTTCTAGTTAAATTTAATACACTCATCTTCCACTTCATAATAAAGTGAAAGGATTCCAGTTTATATTCTGAGAGAATGATGGCGGGCTAGATCTAAAACTGGACATGACCACTTTGCACCAGTAGCCTTTAGCACACAGCAGATACAAAGCATCAGTCAAATGACATACCATCAAAAGCTAGCAACACTGTAATCAAGTGCTTCAACAACAATTTCACTGAAATTCAGAAGCCCAAACAAGATAAGATGTTCTGTGCTGCTTATTTTTCATACAGATTTTAATACTAATCTAGAGGTAGAGAACTGTGCATAAATTAATCTACAGCTTGCTTTAGCATTCTGTAAACAAACAAACCAGTTATCCAGAAACATCTTAAGCTTACAATCTTCTCACTTGACAGAACGGGAAGAGATGCTAGATAATATAAGACAGACATCAGACATCAATATATAGATTACTATTTTACAAAAACCAAACCCATGATACTTTTTCATTGAGTCTCAAGTATCCTGGTCGGACAAACTCATCAAGCCAAAATATAAAAAGAATGGATATATGTTACTATTGTGACTCTTGTAGATGAGCAATTGATATACACCACAGTTATATATATCACCAACATGTCCAGGGATTTTTGGATGGGAATTCATAGTACTTGTAATTCCATGAGCATAATATTGCCTCACTTCCTGTGAATTGAATTAAGTATCTCAAGTTATTTAGTAGGCTATTCTACATTACCAGCTGGATCAACAGGCAATCGATCCAGTGGGGGTCAATTTATCGCATCTAGTCTAGACGTGATAAATCAACCACCGAGTGCTCTCCCATCGACTCTGAGGTGCAGGCGGAGTCGATGGGGGAGTGACAGCTGTCGATTTACCACAGTGAAGACACCACGGTAAGTAGATCTAAGTACGTCAACTTCAGCTATGTTATTCACGTAGCTGAAGTTGCGTAACTTAGATCGATATCTTCCCCCCCCGCCCCCCAACCCCTCCAAGTGTAGACCAGACCTATGTCTAAGGAAATTCTATTTTTGATACTGTTTGTTCAAAGAAATTTTTGAGGATGAATTCCAGGACATTTTGAGGGTTCTCTGTAAAGTGTTTTGCCTAGAGGTGTGTCCTGAAGATTCTGGAGATTCATAGGAGGCAGGCCAGCCTTAGGTTTAATGGGGAGGTTCAGTCACACAATCATAGAATCATAGAATATCAGAGTTGGAAGGGACCTCAAGAGGTCATCTAGTCCAACCCCCTGCTCAAAGCAGGACCAATTCCCAGCTAAATCATCCCAGCCAGGGCTTTGTCAAGCCGGGCCTTAAAAACCTCCAAGGAAGGAGACTCCACCACCTCCCTAGGTAACGCATTCCAGTGTTTCACCACCCTTCTAGTGAAATAGTTTTTCCTGATATCCAACCTGGACCTCCCCCACTGCAACTTGAGACCATTGCTCCTTGTTCTGTCATCTGCCACCACTGAGAACAGCCGAGCTCCATCCTCTTTGGAACCCCCCTTCAGGTAGTTGAAGGCTGCTATCAAATCCCCCCTCATTCTTCTCTTCTGGAGACTAAACAATCCCAGTTCCCTCAGCCTCTCCTCATAAGTCATGTGCTCCAGACCCCTAATCATTTTTGTTGCCCTCCGCTGGACTCTTTCCAATTTTTCCACATCCTTCTTGTAGTGTGGGGCCCAAAACTGGACACAGTATTCCAGATGAGGCCTCACCAATGTCAAATAAAGGGGAACGATCACGTTCCTCGATCTGCTGGCAATGCCCCTACTTATACACCCCAAAATGCCGTTAGCCTTCTTGGCAACAAGAGCACACTGTTGACTCATATCCAGCTTCTCGTCCACTGTGACCCCTAGGTCCTTTTCAGCAGAACTGCTACCTAGCCATTCGGTCCCTAGTCTGTAGCAGTGCATGGGATTCTTCCGTCCTAAGTGCAGGACTCTGCACTTGTCCTTGTTGAACCTCATCAGGTTTTTTTCTGCCCAATCCTCTAATTTGTCTAGGTCCCTCTGTATCCGATCCCTACCCTCTAGTGTATCTACCACGCCTCCTAGTTTAGTGTCATCTGCAAACTTGCTGAGAGTGCAGTCCACACCATCCTCCAGATCATTAATAAAGATATTAAACAAAACCGGCCCCAGGACCAACCCTTGGGGCACTCCACTTGAAACCGGCTGCCAACTAGACATGGAGCCATTGATCACTACCCGTTGAGCCCGACGATCTAGCCAGCTTTCTATCCACCTTACACTCCATTCATCCAGCCCATACTTCTTTAACTTGGTGGCAAGAATACTGTGGGAGACAGTATCAAAAGCTTTGCTAAAGTCAAGAAATAACACATCCACTGCTTTCCCCTCATCCACAGAGCCAGTTATCTCATCATAGAAGGCAATTAGGTTAGTCAGGCACGACTTCCCCTTCGTGAATCCATGCTGACTGTTCCTGATCACTTTCCTCTCCTCTAAATGTTTCATAATTGATTCCTTGAGGACCTGCTCCATGATTTTTCCAGGGACTGAGGTGAGGCTGACTGGCCTGTAGTTCCCCGGATCCTCCTTCTTCCCTTTTTTAAAGATGGGCACTACATTAGCCTTTTTCCAGTCATCTGGGACCTCCCCCGATCGCCATGAGTTTTCAAAAATAATGGCTAATGGCTCTGCAATCTCACCCGCCAACTCCTTTAGCACCCTCGGATGCAGCGCATCCGGCCCCATGGACTTGTGCACGTCCAGTTTTTCTAAATAGTCCCGAACCACTTCTTTCTCCACAGAGGGTTGGTCACCTTCTCCCCATGCTGTACTGCCCAGTGCAGCAATCTGGGAGCTGACCTTGTGCGTGAAGACAGAGGCAAAAAAATCATTGAGTACATTAGCTTTTTCCACATCCTCTGTCACTAGGTTGCCTCCCTCATTCAGTAAGGGGCCCACACTTTCCTTGATTTTCTTCTTGTTGCTAACATACCTGTTCATACCATTCATTTTTATCCAAAATGGTTGTATTACTGTGCATTTTCAAAACACACATATTAATGAACCTCTTGAGACTTGGCACCAGTCAACTGGTTTGGTACGAAACAATATGATGGTGCGGATTAAAACTTTGTTTATTAAAGTGAACATTTCAGACTTACTGCTCTTAAGGGATCTATTATTTTAATAAATAATTCCAGTTTTTTATATTTTCTAGAGATTAGTTAGGACTTTCTTGTGAAGCATTATTTATAAATGTATATGTGAAATCCAGTGAACCAGATCCTAGAGCCCAGAACTGGTTTCTAAATTTAAATGTATTAGTTAATATTAAAACAAACTATAGTACAAACATTGTTCTCTAGTAAACTTTTCAAATACTCATTTAAGGACCTGGCTCAGCAAAGAATTTAGGCACTTGTATAGTCCCACTGACATCAATAGAAAAAACAGTTACATACCTCTCGTAACTGCTGTTCTTCGAGATGTGTTGCTCATGTCCATTCCAAGAAGGTGCGCATGCCATGTGCACATTTGTCAGAAGGCTTTTCCCCCCGAGGAGTACCTGTCGGGTCGGCTGTGGAGCCCCCTGAAATCGCGCCTTCATTGCAGTTTATATAAGTCGCTGATGACCCGCCGCCTCTTCAGTTCCTTCTTGCCGGATACTTCAACAAAGAGGAGGTGGGTGGGTCTTGGAAACGGACATGAGCAATACATCTCGAAGAACAACAATTATGACGGGTAGGTAACCGTCTTTCCTTCTTTGAGTGCTTGCTCATGTCAATTCCAAGTAGGTGATTCCCAAGCCTTACCTAGGAGGCGGGGTCAGAGTTAATGGAATCACTGATTGTAGTGCCGCTTTGCCAAATGTTGCATTGTCTCTGGCCTTCTGTGTAATGGTGTAGTGCGACGTAAAGGTGTGGATCGACGACCACGTCACTGCCCTGCAGATGTCTTGAATAGGAACTTGTGCCAGAAACGCTGCTGAGGATGCCTGCGCCCTTGTGGAGTGTGCCGTCAGTGCAGGGGCAGATGTCTTTGCCACATCATAGCACACCCAGGTACGGGACATGATCCAAGAAGAGATCCTTTGGGACAATACTGGAAGCCCATCCATCTGCTCTACAATTGCAATGAAGAGTTGTATTGGTTTTCAAAATGGCTTCATTCTTTCAACGTAGAAGGCTAATGCTCGCCTGACATCCACGGAGTGGAACATTCATTCCCTGTTGCTAGCTTTCAGTTTAGGAAAGAATAGAGGAAGAAAAATGTCCTGCTTCATGTGGAATTGCAAAACTACCTTTGGGAGAAAGGCCAGGTGCAGTCGCAACTGCACTTCGTCCTCATAGAAGACCATGTATTGGGGCTCCGATGTTAAGGCCTTAAGCTCAGATACTCTTCTGGCTGAAGTTATAGACACCAAGAACGCTACTTTCCAGGAAAGGTAGAGGAGAGAGCATGTTGCTGAGGGCTTAAAAGGAGG
Source organism: Malaclemys terrapin pileata (assembly GCF_027887155.1). Lineage (NCBI taxonomy): Eukaryota > Metazoa > Chordata > Testudines > Emydidae > Malaclemys > Malaclemys terrapin. The sequence continues at coordinate 89,953,755 of NC_071508.1, read as the reverse complement.
TTCCATCAGTCTAGAGAGCGCACCCGGTTGAGATCTCATGGGGAAACTGGCTGTCTTACTTGAGAGTACAGCCTATCTAATCCTTTCAGGAAGCGGCCCACCATGAGGTTTGCGAAAACTGAGTGACCGGCTGAACCAGGATGGAAAGCGGAGATAGTGGCCATGTGCACTTTTACTGTCAATATCGACAGACCTTGCTGTTTCAGATGCAGCAAATAGTCCAGGATAAAGGGAATCTATGACTGTAAGCGTGGAGTGTCTTTTTGTAATGCCCAAATGAGAGAATTTTTTTTACTTGGCCAGATAAGTGGCTCTGGTGGATGGTTTTCTGCTGCCAAGGAGGACCTCTCTAACAGGGTCTGAGCATGTGATCTCCGAGGGGTTTAGCCACAGAGTTTGATGGAGAGACTGCAAATTGGGATGCTGGAGGTGGCCATGGTCTTGCATGATCAAGTCCGGGACCAGGGCAGGGTTATTGGCATGTCCAGCGATAGGTCTAGAAGAGTGGTGAACCAGCGTGCTGGTGTGGACATGCTGGTTCTAGTCAGATGATTGATGCTCCCTCCCTTCTGACCTTCAGGAGGACCTTGTGCACAAGCGGGAAAGGTGGGAAAGCATACAGTAGATGGTCCTTCCAAGGGAGGAGAAAATCATCTGCGAGTTAGCCCAGGCTATGATTCAGGAAGGACACTTCTTGTTGTACTTTGTTGCAAACAAATCTATTTTGGGAAACTCCCACTGTTGGAAGACGTTGATCACAACATCTGGGCGGAGGGACCACTTGTGATTGTGAAATGACCTGCTGAGATGATCGGCCAGTTCATTCTGGGAACCTGAAAGATACAATGCCTCTAGATGTATCGAGTGGGCGATGCAGAAGTCCCACAGCTTGAGGGCTTCCCAGCATAGGGGAGAGGAACAAGCATCACCCTGTCTATTTATATAAAACACTGCTGTCATATTGTCGGTCAATACCAATACACATCTGCCCTCCAGATGGGCCTGGAACATCTGGCAAGCAAGGTGACTGCTCTTAGCTCCCGGACGTTGATGTGCAGTGAAAGTTCTGCCTGTGACCAGAGGCCCTGAGTCTTCCTAAGTGCTCCCCACAACCTATCGCCGACACATCGGTTACTAGAGACAGCGAGGGTTGGGGCCCAGAGAAGGGCACTCACACACACACTGCTTCCAGGTCGAGCCATCACTTGAGGGACTCGATAACTGGGGGAGTGAATGTGATCAACTTGTCTAGGTGGTCTCAGTTCAGCCTGTACACCAAGGCTAGCCAAGCCGAAGGGGATGGAGCTGCAGCCTAGTGTGCTGTACTACATGCTTGTGGCCAAATGGCCGAACAGCTTCAGGCAATTTCGTGCCTTAGTGGTGGGGTATTGCCCGAGTTCCTCTATGATGGCGCCCATGGAGAGAAATCAAGTTTCTAGAAGGAATGCCCTGGCTTGACCAGAGTCTAGGAGAGCTCCAATGAACTCTATTCTCTAAATTGGGATTAGGGTCGACTTGGCCATTCAGTATCAGGCCGAGCTTGTGGAAAGTCATCCAAACTAGGCACACAGGGACCTCCACCTGGGCCCTGGAGCGGCCTTTGATTAGCCAGTCATCAAGGTAGAGGAATACAGACATGCACTTGGTGAACATCCGAGGGGCCACCAAGAGGCCAAAGGGGAGAACCATAAACTGATAGTGAGTGTTGTTAACCACAAATGAAGGAATCGTCTGTTGGACGGGACTATGGACACATGAAAGTACGCGTCCTTCAAGTCAAGTGCAGCGTACCAGTCCTCTGGATCCAGGGAGGGGATAATAGAAGCCGAGAGACCATGCAGAACTTTATCCCTTGGCCTTCGGGATTAGGAAATACCAGGAATAGACTCCCCCTACCCGTGAATTCTAGAGGGTCCTCCTTTACCACACTGAGTTGTAGGAGCATTTGCACCTCCTGCATGAGAAGTTGCTTGTGAGAAGAGGGACAGTGAAGGAGGGTGGGAGGAAACAGAATGAGAGAGAATATCCCAATTCTACTGTCCTCAAGACCCATTGTTCCGAGGTAATTTGTGCCTAGGCATGGTGGAAATGGGATAGACTATTCAGGAAGGGAGGGGAAGGATCTGGGATCTGAACTGGTGCATCGCCCCCAGGAGTGCCTTCAAAAGTTTGGCTTGGAGGTTGAGGACTGCTTTGCTGAGCCCTGACCCTGGTTAGAGGAGGACTGAGAGGGTCTCTGTCTGTTACTCCTGCTTCGCTTCTTACTATAGTCCTGTCTAGGAGGAGCTGGGTAGAAGCGAGGGGTGGGCTGCGGTTTAAAGTGCTTCCTTTGGGGGGCTGGCATACAAAGCCCCAGGGACCCGTGAGTCCTTTAGGCTGTGGAGATTAGTGTTGGTTTGCTCCGAGATGATCCCTACACAGTCGAAATGCAAGTCCTGAATGGTTTGCTGGACCTCATGTGGGAGTCCTGACACCTGAAGCCATGAGCTCCTTCTCATGGCTATGGCTGTCACCATGGAATGGGTTACCAAGTCTGCCGAATCTAGGGAGGCCTGTAAGGAGGTCAGCAAACTCCAAGCGGGAGTCAACCGAAAGTAGCTCCTGAAATTTGGACATGTTCCAAGAATTAAAACTATAGTGGCTAAGGACTGCCTGCTGGTTGGCAATGGTTGGCAGTAGAATACACCTTCCTACCAAAGAGGTCCAGCTTCTTCGCCTCCTTGGACTTAGAAGTCGATCCCAGTTGTCCCTGCCTTTCCTTTTGGTTGGCAGCCTCCACCACCGGAGTGCCCGGCTGAAGGTGAGTGAACAGGTACTCATACCCTTTTGAAGATACAAAATAGTTCTTCTCCACCCCTTTAGCTGGGGGGGGGGGAAAGAGAGGCGGGAGTTTGCCACAATGCTTTACTAGTGTTATGGAATGGTCTTAATGAGGGGCAAAGCCACCCTCAGTGTCTTTCAAGCAGCAGAATGTTAACCATGGGGTTGGTCTCCTCCGACACTACCTCAGCCTGCATGCGCAAATTTGGAGCCACCCTTCTGATCAACTCCTGGTGGGCTCCGTTGTCCATGGCTGGCAGCATGGTGGATGTGCCCGCCACTGCTTCATCAGGGGAGGATGAGGAAGATCCGTGCGGGGGCACCAGGTCTTCCTGACCCTCTGGCTCGTGGGGATCCCCCTGCGCCAAGATGCCCTGCATGGTTTTGGTCTCCAGGCCCAGGCCCGTCTCGGTACCAGCCCCAGTGCCGGGTCCTGCTGCAGTCTCAGTGCTGGTCTGCATGCCAATCTCTTGTTCTCGCGGAGGTTCCTGGACTACAAATGTTGATGATGGAGGGGCCCATGCCTCCGAAACTACTGACAAGGATCTGGACCCTGGCCCTTGGGCTTAGTGGTAGGCCCATGAGGTCCGGAAGGGCCATTGAGCTTGCACCTGCCACTTCAGAGGGCATGACATCATAGGCAACGGCTGCCCTTCCTCTTGTCTGGAGCAGTGCAGAAAGCAGCGCCGGCTTCGCCTAGAGGCATACGATTCCACCTCCAAGTCCAAAGAGGATTTGGACCCTGGCAACCAAGGCAGTGCGTAGCGAGACAGTGCCCGGGAGCAGTGCCGAGGTGAGGGCGAGCGGTGCCGCATCATCGCCGGCTTGCCCCTAGAGAGCAGGGTGCCTCTTTGCGGTGCTGGTGCCCATGCAGAAGACTTCACCATCATCGCTATGAGGTACCTATCCGTCTCAAAGGTGTCCGGCATGGAGGGAAGGTCTAGGTCCTCTTCCTGACACTCCCGCACCAGGGAGTCCACTACAACCAGACTCGACGGACCTCCCTGTGAGGCCAGAGTTGACGGTGCCAGCTGAGTCGGAGACCGAGCAGAGTGTCCCGGTGCAGGACGCACCCCACTGGTGCCTTCTCACTCCACTGCTTTAGTGGGAGAGCGACCTCTGTTAGTCTTCCTTCTTTTGTGCGGCACTGGCAAATGGGAACAGTGTTAGGCACCAAGGAATGGTGGTGCTGAGAGTCCTGGAGCCAGAGTCCTTTCTTGGTGCTGCAGCCTCCTTTACTAAGGCCAGTGCGATCTGCACTGAAGTGCTGGGCTTATGGTCAGATGCCGCCTGTACCAGCTGGGGATGAAGGGCTGACTCCATGAGGAGTCATTTCAGCTTAAAGTCCCTCTCCTTCTTAGTCCCTGGGCGGAAGCCTCTACAGATTTTGTATTTCTCAGTCTGATGGGGCTTCCCCCAAACACTTTAAGCAGGAGTTGTGGGTCTCCCTTTGGCATAGGCTTCAGACAAGACCCGCAAGGTTTGAACCGAGGCATGCTCCTGGTCCCCAGGAAGGGAACCTGATGGGGGAAACCCCCAACTGAAACTTATCTAAACTAATTAAAAACTACTTGAACTAACTAATACAAAATTTTCAACTATTTACAGGTACAACAAGAAAGAGTCCACTAGGGGATCACTTCCCATAGCAAGAGAAGAGCTGCTCCAACGACCGTCACTGGTAGTAAAAAGGAACTGAAGAGGCAGCGGGTCAAGCAGGGACCTATATACACCGCCATGAAGGTGCATCCAGGAGGCTCCACAGCTGACCAGATGGGTACCACTAGGGGAAAAACCTTCTGACGACTGTGCACGTGGCAGGCACACACCTACTTGGAATCAACATGAGCAAGCACTTGAAGAACTACTCATACTTAAGCATGTGGATAACTGCTTTGCTGAATTAGGACTATAAAACAGTTTCTTTGCAGCTCTCCATTACTTACTGTACTTTATACCGATGATACTACTACTTTCACTTCATTATTGTAGTGTATGAAACATGTCCATTGTATTACTGAAAAATTCTAACAATAGAACATTAAAAATACTGATTTTGCACTCTAGAACCTTTCTTCAAGGATCTGCATATCTTCTTATTCCTGTTCCATTTCTTATTTCCCTTCTCACTCACTTCACTATTCCTCCCTCACCACTCCCTTTGAAACCTTCTCATGTATTTTCATTTTTTTCCCATGCCAAGTTCTGTGCTTGGAATAGTTTCTCACTTCTTGTGCAATAAGGCCCTGATCCAGTAAAGTACTTTGGAACCAATGTAATTTTAAGCATGTAAGTAATCTCACTGAAATTATTTGGACTATGTGTGTGATTAAAGTTATACATGTGCCTATATGTTTTGCTGGATTGAGGCCAAACTGCCACCTTCTGTTCTTTCAAAGCATTCCTTAAAGCTTACAACTTCCACAAATCCCCCGAGAATTAATTTACCAATGAAATATATATTTAAAAGAACAAAATAAAACAAAAAAACCCCTAAAAACTGTCCTCCAGAGCATTCTGTATGGTACTATCAGTGCTGTGGCAATCACTGTGTCTTCCTTTATGTATTAATTCAGCAGCAAACAGACAACACTCAACAACAACAAAATCAGAATCCTGCAATTAGTAGCCCAAGTCTACTTTCTAGGGGCACATGACACAGCAGACAGGACAAAAATATTCTGCAATAAATAGCTGTAACACTGTTTTGCAAATAGCATTTTCTGTCCATTTTACTTACTTTTTTTCCTATTTGAAACCTTTAGTCTGTGCATACTGAAAACCTGTGAGGTAGAAAAATGAGTGGAGATCCTTGCTGCTAGGAGCTAGACAGCAAAAACATTTTCTGGCATTTGTCTAATTTCTTGTCTGTCAAGCAAAAAGTAATCCTATCAACTTAGATCCAAAAAATGGTCGTGTGTTTATATGTCAATCCATAGTATGGATCCCCTATAGTAAAAAAATATTATAATGCTCTAACCTCTGGGTTAAAATTTATAAGGGCACCTTCTTCTTCTCCTCTCTGTTTCTCAAAGTAGTACTGATCTGGCTTTGGCACCTAACTCTGGGACAGGGTTTGTAACTGTGAATTCTGAGTGGAAACAGGTGCTTAACTTCCTCCACACGGCAGGGTTTAGGCCAGCGGTGGGCAAACTTTTTGGTCCAAGGGCCACATTGGGATTGTGAAACTGTATGGAGGGCCGGGTAGGGAAGGCTGTGCCTCCCCAAACAGTCTGGCCCCTACCTCCTCCCACTTCCTGCCCCCTGACTGCCCCCCTCAGAACACCTGACCCATCCAACCCCCCCGCTCCTTGTCCCCTGATTGCCCCCTCCCGGGACTCCCCGCCCCAACTGCCCCCCCCGCCCCGCTCCCTGTCCCCTGACTGCCCCGACCCCTATCCACACCCCCAGCCCCTGACAGGCTCCCCAGGACTCCCACACCTATCCAACCGCTCCCCTGCTGCCTGTCCCCTGACTGCCCCCCTCAGAACTCCCAACCCATCCAACTCCCCTGCTCCCTGACTGCCCCCCAGGACTCCCTGCCCCTTATCCAGCCCTCCCCTCCCCCCCGCTCCCTTACCATGCCGCTCAGAGTGGCAGGACTGGCAGCCTTGCCGCCAGGCTGGAGACAGCCGCATGGCAGCATAGCTGTAGGGGAGGTGGGACAGCAGGGGAGAGGCTGGGGGCTAGCCTCCCAGGCCGGGAGCTTAAGGGCCGGGCAGGACAGTCCCGCGGGCCAGATGTGGCCCACAGGTCATAGTTTGCCCACCTCTGGTTTAGGCCAAACCTCTCTGCTTGTTATTTCCTACTGGCATGCTTAGGCGGCTCCCCAGTCAGACTGCTGGCTTTTGTGGATCCCATTCTTAGGTGCCTAATTCTCCCTTTCATTGTATCAAGAGCCTGGGCACCTAAGTCGGCATTCTGAATTCTACTAGCTGGATAAGTGCCTAGAAGATAGGGACTGCAATACTCAATATTGCAGTGCCTAAATCCCCCTTGTGAATTACACCCTTGGAATGAAATGGCCTATTAAAGTACTTGTATAATTGCATGAGCGTGCTTGGTGTATTAAATCTATATGGAGCAGAGGCTGCTATTGCTCCTGCAATGTGACCTTGTCAGCAGATTGGATAACACCATATGTCTTGCAGTTTTTGTTTTGTCCAAACTAAGAATCTAAAAACGGCAAGAGAGATTGGCAGCTGCACAGATTAATATTGGAGCAGTCTCCAGTTTTTTTTGTTTTCTTAAAGAAAATTGTATTGTTTAAAAAAATAAGGTAATGTTTTAAATTTCACTGCTCTGAATAATAATAATAAAGAGAAGCCATTACATTTCTCTCTGTACCAGTAGCCTGCTTTTGCCTTTAAAAAGTTTGAATGTTACACTAATGAGGTGATCTAATTATTGAACATGCAGGAATCACCAGTCAATCAAACTCTGTAGTTCTGAATGCTCAGCTAATTGAGTTCTAACTGGCTGACCATCCAAAAGTGCTTCAGAATTCTAAATATCATTACTTCTGTCTCTCTTACTAAAGTGGAAATAGCCATAAAGAATATAGATGTGCTCTAACCAGTATCACAGAATCCATTGAGAAATCCTCCCTTTGAGAAGACAGAAACTATGAAATACTGGTAAAAGTATTCCAGTGCTGGATGTCAGCTGGAGGCCCTCAACCAAAGAGGCAGACTTAAGCAAAAGTTTAAAAAACTAAACAAAAACAAAAACACAACCCTAGGACAGAGTCTCTAACAACAAAGAGACAGGATCCAGAAAGAAGCTAAAATAGGAGATTAAGAGAACTTCCGCTTTCTAAAACAATTGAACCTTTCTGCTAATTTTCTCTTATCCTATTCGGATCATAAGGGCACCTCCATCATAAGCTTCCACATACTAGAAGTGAATGATTTCCCTGCCCAGTATGCCAAGAACTAGAAGCTTCTGCTCACCATTGCTGAAAATCAATATACACAAAGGGCCAGATTCACCCTTACCTTGATTAGCCCCATTGAGTTCAATGGTACTATTTACAGAATAAGGAAAAGGTGGCAGAATATGGACCCGAGTGACTGGGAATGCAGTTGTGGCTCTTAGCCACCTACCATTCACTAGCTTTTTGGTATATCATGGAAACCACCTTACCTTGCAGTTTCTTCAAAACAGCCACTTCCATTTTCAGGACTTGCTTTGGTTGCTGAGCTGACTCGACCTTTAGTGCAACATTTTCCCGGGTGAGCAAGTCCAGAGCATCATAAATTTCTCCAAACCCCCCACCTCCTATCTTCCTCAGCTGCATTAAAAAGAAGCATATAGGGGAGACAAAAAGACAAAGGAAACAAAATATATTAATATTTCTATGCATTGTTCTCCTAGTAGGAAACTATATCATGTTACTACCATTTTTTAACTAACATGATTTCACCTTTAGTGTGGGCAAGAGGAGTCATGTTTAAAAATGTGTCAGCTCATTGTGGTACCATAAGAGGACCCTAAGGTTAACTACTATCAGCTAAACCACCTTGTCCCACACATCTACGCTAGGTTTTACATAGTGTTTACCATTATGTTAGTTAAAATGTTTTAAAGTAACATAATAACATTTCTTAATGTAGAGATAGCCAAAGAAAGGACTCCACAGTATACCCAATATATTCACTCCTCATATACTAAAATAGCACCTAAACCCCAAAACAAACAAAAAAATTCATAGATCAATGTACTGTGAAATATTAAAAAAAAATGCCCTCTTTTTCTTCTTCAGGAATATATACTTTGAATATACACACACTTACAAGTTCCTTGGGTCTCTGAACAGAACCAGCATAGCATTTTCTATTGTGTGCAATGTCCTTTGCATAATAGTTAAAAATAAAACCACAATTTAGAAAAGATCTTTAAATTTGAATTTTTACAACTGCTCACAGTACTTTCCTCCCCTAATTCCACTCATATTAACATAAGGCATATTACAAAAATTTCAACAATACACAATACAAAATCTCATAAAGAACATAATGGCCATACTGGGTCAGACCAAGCTATCTAGATCAGCATGCGATCTTCCAACAATGAATGGTGCCAGATGCTTCAAAGGGAGTGAACAGAACAGAGCAATTTATCAAGTGATCCATCCCCTGTTGTCCAGCCCCAGCTTCTGGCAGGCAGAGGTTTAGGGACGCCCAAAGCACTGAGTTACATCCATGATCATCTTGGCTACTAATCATTGATGTACCTATTCCTTCCAGGAATTTAACTAATTATTTTTTGAACATAGATATACTTTGGGCCCTCACATCTCCTGGCAATGAGTACCCCATGTTGACTGTTCATTGTGTGACAAAGTATTTCCTTATGTTTGTTTTAGATCTGCTGCCTATTAATTTCATTGGATGACCCCTGTTTCTTGTGTTATGCGAAGAGATAATCAACACTTCTTTATTTACTTTCACCACATCATTCAGGATCTTATTGACCTCTATCATATTCCCCCCCTCAGTCATCTCTTTTCCAAGCTGAACAGTTCCAGCCTTTTAAATCTCTCCTCATATGGAAGCTGTTCCAAACCCCTAATCATTTTTGTTGCCCTTCTCTGTAACTTTTCCAATTTTAATACACCTTTTTTTGAGATGGGGCAATCAGAACTGCATGAAGTATTCAAGGGATGGGTGTATGGATTTACATAATAGCATTATGATATTTTCTGTCTTACCAGTGTTAGGAGGAAGTAACAAGAAGTGTCACAAAATATTTAGCTGACACGTGATATGTTCAGCAACAATATTAGAGGGTAGTCTTTCAGCCCCTGCTTTGGAGTTCACAATGGGCAAGTCTGTTCTTTGGTATGGTAAAAATTAGATTTGTTTCAGCCAGTGATTTGATTGATTTTGTACAACTATCTCCTTCCACCCCTACTGTTCCAAAGCTGTTAAAGTAGGAATGCAGTGAAGAAGGGTGCCGGGGGGGGGGGGGGGGGGGGGCAGGGGGGAGGGGTCACATTAAGAAATATACCCTATTGCATTTTTACCACTTTTGCTCTGAAAGGGCTGCCATTATTTTCTAAGCACTATTTGCTGGGGTCACCCGACTACATTATCCTGAATGCCATCTAAGTATTCTGTGAATCTGGAAATCATCCAGATAGAAATCCACCCAGCACATTAGCCTCTCTTTAGGATTTGAAGATGGAGCTAACAAGATCTACTGTATGTGATTAACCTGATGGAGAAGGGCAGAGTAATTTTTTTAAATAACCTAAGTTCCTACTAAGAAGGAAGAATCTGATGATACATGAAATATTATTTATTCAGAAATTTTACTTATTTTTTTTGCTCATATACTGTAGCACCCCACCCCAATACTTCTGTCTGTATTGAGTATCAAAAAATGAGGACATGAAATGCCAGATATGGAATTTCTGGGAGTTTCACATCATAGCACCTTTCAGAAGACAGGTTTATTAGGTCACTTTTTTGCAGTCCATAGCAACCGTCTCCTTTACTATAAAGAATAAAGTACACCAAAAATCTCCAGATAGGGACCTTCAGAAGTCACATGAATCTTTATCAAATAAATACTTTATGTTCTTCCTTGCTAAGAGCATATCATTTTGAGTAAAATGTGTTACTGGTTGCCTGGGCTCTGTCCAGTTTGCATACATTTATAATATGCCAGAGCTTACTGAATAGAAGAAGCAGTTCATTTCTGTAATTAAGGAGGGTACTGCTAAGTCAGTAGCTTGAATATGACCTGCAAAGGGTTCGTTTAAAAAAAAAAAAAACACACAACACAACAAAACTGAGTTTGGACTATTTTTCAGATGAATAAAAGTGGCATGAAATATTGAAAACTGAGCATTTTGGAAGGGAAAAGATTTTTAGCCAGACTGTTCATAACTATTTTAACACCTATTTAACTTCAATAACAAGTTAACATTAGGAGAAAAAAAAAGTCTATTAAAGGGACTCTGTCACCTTGAAATGAAATAAAAATAAAAAAAAAAAAAAAAAAACCATCTGAAAATATTGTACCTACTATGATTACAAGAACACCCCCCCCCAAAAAACAAACAAATATTTTCTTTTTTCCTGCTTTATTTTATTCATTTAACAGTGCTTTGTATTTAGTCAATTGGTTTCTCACTCGTTCTCCCGTGCAGAAAGGCCCCGGATAATCATCAGCAGAGTAACAAAAAAATCCGTTAAATATAAAGGAGTTATACACACACACAAATCAGGACATAACGGTGCTCTGAGACATTGGAACCTTTTAAAAATGTCAACACCCCTTTCTTTTTTATTTAAAATGTACACAATGTACAGTAACTCCTCACTTAAAGTCATCCCAGTTAACGTTGTTTCATTGTTACGTTGCTGATCAATTAGGGAACATGCTCGTTTAAAGTTGCGCAATGCTCCCTTATAAAGTTGTTTGGCAGCCGCCAGCTTTGACCACTGCCTGTTGCAGCAAGCTGGTGGGGGCTTGGAACCAGAGTGGACTGGCAACCCCCCTAAGTTCCCTGTGCAGCAGCTGCCCAGCAGGCTACCAATTGCTGGCAGTTCAGCTGTCCCTCCCGCCACTGCCAAGAGCTGCTTCCCAGAGCCTCCTGTCCTTTGCCTTGGAGCTGCTCCCCAGAGCCTCCTGCTTGCTGTACAGGGGAGGGGTGAAGAGGGGGACTAATGTCAGGGTGTCCCCTCCCTCCTACTCCTGCCCCCCCCCCCCCGCTTACCCCTTCTCCATATAGAGCAAGGGGGAGACACAACAGGGCTCAGGCCGGAGAGAGCTGGCGGCAGCTGCTGTCTCAACTTCCTGATCTTTTTAAAGGCAATGTACTTAGAATGTGGTGTCAGCATACTTAAAGGGGCAACGCGCATATCTCTCTCTCTCTCCCCCACACACAGGGTGTGTGTGTCTGTCCGCCATGCTATCGCCCCTCCCTCCATTCGTGTTGCCTTGTAGAGTGTGAGGCTACATTAACAACAATGTGTTAACCCTTGAGGGCTCAGCCGAATGCTAGTTCATCGTTTAGCAGTAAGGCATTCCCTGGGAAATATCACACCCTCTTCCACCCTCTAACTTCATCACCTCAGCCAAGCTTCACAATCATTATTGCTGTGTACAGTATTAAATTGTTTGTTTTAAAACTTATACTGTGTGTGTGTATGTTATATATAACATAGTTTTTTGTCTGGTGAAAAAAATTTCCCTGGAACCTACCCTCCCCTCCATTTACATTAATTCTTACGCGGAAATTGGATTTGCTTAACATCATTTCGCTTAAAGTCGCATTTTCCAGGAAAATAACTACAATGTTAAGTGAGGAATTACTGTATACTCATATGTATATCATGTATGTGCATACATGAAACATGTGTATGCATAAGAGCCTTGAGGGGAGAGAGGAGAGGGAGGACTAAAGAGAAGACCAATACTGATACTTTAAAGGCGAAAAGACAAAGAAAAACAGTTATTCAGAAACCAAAAGACAAGTCCAATTTTAAAAAAAGAAGTCCTTCACAGGTCACTTTTAAGATGGAAATCACAGAGACTAAAGATCAAACTAATAACAAAAGGGCAAGGTAAAAAGAAGGAAGATCGAGCACACAGCACAAAATCATGATCCAATGGCTGAAAGTTGAAGCTAGACAAATTCAGACTAAGTAAGGCAGAAATTTATGACAGTGAAGGTAATTAACTATTGGAACAATTTACGAAGGGGCGTGGTAGATTCTCCATCACTGACAATTTTTAAATCAAGATTGGATGTTTTTCTAAAAGATATGCTCTAGGAATTATTTGGGGAAATTCTATGGCCTATGTTATACAAAAGGTCAGACTGGATGATCACAATTGTCCCTTCTGGCCTTGAAGCCTATGAAACATGAGCAGGGAAAATATACACGGGGGAGCTAACAATGGCTTCATAAGGGTGTAGGTTTGACTAGGAGCTATATCTGCCTATAGGCCTGAAATCCAAAGTCCACTGAAGTCAACGGAATGGGCTTTGGGTCATGCCCTATATGTCCTTTTTATAACCTGACCTGGTTCCCCACCTAGAAATGTTCCCAAGTTATAAAGAGACAGCTTGCCAATAGCAGTCATAGGAAGCTAGGGAAGCCAATCACTGAAAAAGAAATAGAGAGAGAATTACAACTGTAGAGAGATAATTACAAAAATAGCACTTAGTTGTGCAGGTTTGTTCAGCTTTTCTTTTAAGCTCTAAGAACTCAAAATTGGTTGCTTTTTAGAACTTCAAACCTGGCATGTGGCTAGCTGTCAATATGGAAGTTGTTTAGATAAGCTTGAAGTTCTCCTATGCTTAATATTTATGAAATGTAACAAAGTTATAAAAATGATGCACAGTGTGATAGATATTATGAAAAAAGCAATATCTTTAAAACTATTGCATCAACTTTATAAATGTTATCTGTATATTTGTGAGCCAGGGATTGTAGGCTGGCTCCATAGGGAAGAGTTACAAAGCTTCCTACGGGCACTAAAATCAATGGAAGTTAATGACTGCTGACCCCGGGACAAGTAAAACATTCCAAAGAAGTACCATTGGTCCATACTGGGTTCAAGAAGCAAGGGAGACAAAGGAAGAACTTGAGATATAAAGGGCCAGCCTGGACAGGCGGAGAAGCTCTCATTTTGATCCAACAACTGACACAAGATAATAACCAGGAGGGCAAACCCTGCTATAAAAGTTTGGAACCTAACACAGTCCCCAGGTGGAAAATGGGTGACATCAGGTAAGCCTTAGCATTCATATAACCCCCTTTTTTTTTAAAAAATTACGTTTTTGCTGTAATGCTTTCCATAGAATCATAGAAATGTAGAGGTGGAAGGGACCTCGAGAGGTCATCTAGTCCAGCCCCTGTGCAGAAGCAGAACCAAAGAAAAATAAATGTACTGTGCTTTATGAAAGCTGGTTAGTCACCTGTACGACATGCTCATGGCCCATGAGAGCATGCAAAACTGCAGATCCTGATCTAAGGTCACACCCGTTGAGATAAAGTGATGTGCAGGGAGACTGAAAGCCTAAATTCCTTGTCTGGAGGGAGAGGGATGTGAGTCACGGCCAATGGAAAGGAGATGGCTAGAGGCCTGAGACCTAAGGGAGCATCTCTCAAGCAGATCAAGGAGGGGTCAGACTGTGCAGTTACCCCCACACAATATGTAAGTTTTCTTTACCAATTAAAATGGTACAAAAGTCAGCCTCAACAATCCTCTCCACATTCAGCCTAATGACCATAAAAACCCCACTCTACCAGCATCCTCCTTACACAACTGGAATATGATGGCTGTGTGGAGAATGTTAGGAAATGTGTTCAGTTAATATTAGTTTATGCATGGTGGTATAATGGAAGTAAAACCTGTGACTGGAACTGAGACAGTGATGTAACATCTTAAGTCTCTGTAAAGGCCCTTTCAGTTGCTAGGAGCCAACATGCAATGTATGTTTGAATTCTAGCCACTGAGTGAGGATGGTTGGAAGGGAAAGTTGAGGCTGGCTGGCGGGAGGTTGTTCTGGGAACTGTCTGAAGGTGTCAGGAAGGAACTCTAAATTACTTCATCCCTGAGTTTACATGAAATTAAAGAAGTAAGATGTTGTTAATCAAGTCTGGAGTGCAGCTGTGGAGACTGGGTTTCCTGCAGCGGACTTTGATGAGCATCTGCCATATTTTTCAGCGAGCTCCTCACTTGTCAGGACAGTGTCCTTTGAATAAAAGACCCTACTGAGGGATGACAAGAGGTAAAATTTCCAAGTGCAAATCCTGGTGGTGGCAGCTGTTACCTGAGCGCATGGCATAGGATATCCAGAATCCCGACAGGGGGCAACAGCAATAATCAAGCAAACCCCTGACAAGCAATACACCTGGTTATGTAGTGATGCAGACCACTCGCCAACTACTACTATTATTATTATTATTATTAAAGTGAGGGCAAAGGTGGTCTGGCATCATTTTGACTGTTTACCCATCCCACTTCTCCCTAGCTACTTCAAATTTTGCACATGCTGGAGAGCACACTTGGCACCCTTGGGCCTTGCAGTCCTAAAGCATGTGAAATTTGATTACAGTGTTTCACCCAATAATCACATATTCATATAAACATCCATTTCTAACAAGCACCCAAGATGCTACTAACTGCCAAACTCTCCCTTTCCTTTCCCCACAGTGACAAACCTGTTACCCCCTCTGAACCTGAATCAACACTGCAGAGCGCTCACATAGCAGCTTGAGTGTAAGTAGCACTCAGCCATTAGCGTATACCACAACACCCCAACTAGCTTAGTTGTAAAGCATTATCACACTAGAGCCATTAAGATTATATTCTTTATTCTGACCATGTCATCCATCTCAGAATCCCTTCCCTAACTCCTCCTCCTCTACTCCATCGAGTTCAAGCTTCTGGTCTCTGCCTTCAAGGTCCTGGATAACTCTAGACCTCTCTCTCTCGCTCACTTCTTATACATCCTGGTTTCTTTTTGCATCTCCTTCACGCTCTAATGGCAAGATAGCTAGATTATTTGTCCATTTTCTCCCCAATCATCACCATGCTTTCTTCCATGTCATTCCTTAAGCAATGAACGATCTCCCTGAGCTGGTCCAAAAGGCCATTATCACTTCTGCTTTAAAGTGCCTCTGGAACACACACTTCTACTGAGCCTATGTGATATCGCCTTCAGTGGCTGGGCAGCCTAGTGGCTAGATCGTTGGTCAGAGGGAGTGGTAGGGGGACCCGGGCCTTCCCTCTCCACAGAGTCCTAGGCCAGGGCCCTGTGTAATTCAACTCCTAAACAGTGGAGATGGGTCTCCCTTCCTGTATGTGTGTGTGTGTGGGGGGGGGGGTGTCAAGACCAGTTTCTCTGGGTTACTTCCGATTCTTTAGTTTGGGGTGTGGCCCTGCTAGTCCAACTGCTCCGCAGCTGGGGCTTATCTGCAGGCTCCCCTTGGCAAGAGAAGGCATATTTGCCTCCAGTGGCTGTGCTGGTTGGCAGGTCGCTGATCAGTCCCTTCAGGCAGGCAGGCAGGCAAAGAGCTCCTGCCTCCTCACCTGTCAGCCCCCAACTGAGCCCATCTCCCTTCTTTTCTCCTCCCTCCAGGCCTGGCATTGGCTGCAGGTTTCCTTTAACCCCTGCTGTACCAGGCAGCAGTTTCTCTGCTCCCTCACAGACTACAAGAAACTGAAGATATGTCTAACTTTTTAAAACTTCTTATCAGAACCAATCTCCCACTTCATTTGTATACTGTACCCCTTTCTTCTCCCCTTTGTCTACTTCTCTTAGACAGGAAGCTCTTTGAGGCAGGGAATCTTGCTTCCATTTATGTTTGCACAGGGCAGAACACATCATGGGAGCCACCAGAAAACAAATAATTCCTGGGTAAAATCCATGTTAAACTGGAGTTACGGCGGAGAATACAGTTCAGTAATTTAAGGGGAGAAAACATTACAAGAAGGTTGCAATTATCCCAAAAGCCACATAAACCCATAAAATGAAGAGTTAAGATTAAATTTAAAACTAACTCTAATATGTTAAGATATGCACATTTTAAAGGGGAATCCAAGTTCATATGCCAGGAGATAGAGTGTATGAGAGCTGAAGAGGTCATGGATGGTAGTGATATTTTAAAGACCACGCAGGCACTTTTCCAGATGAAAATGGGAAGGTGGTAAATGGAGTGAGGTTAGAGAAGGAGTATCCAGAAGAACAGAGGAGGTGACAGGGAAGGCTCAGGGAAGTGAAAACTTTGGAGATGGATAGAGGGGCAGAGTTGGAGTAAATGTCACCAGAAGTGAAGAGGCAACAGACATGGGAGAACAGGTCTTAATTCTGTGCAATTCACAAAACTATTTAATGATGTACAATTGTTCCCCACTTCTCAGAAGCCAAGAGATTTCTCAGAAGCTAAGGAGCCTGAGCTTCTCTGTAGGGCACTACCCTCTGGATCCCAAGGGACAACCTCTCCTCATCTTTCATAGTGGCTTCTAGTAGTACTGCTTGGCAAACTTTTCAAGACCTCCATGCAAGCAATTAAGTTTCATTATACTGTCTATTTATGTAATGTCTATAATAGTGAGCTAATTTAAAATAATTAAGAACGCAGTTTTATTTGTTCTGATTACCGTTAAAAGGCAGCACGCGGTAACATCGGTTAGATCAATACCTGCATTTAAGGTAGAATTTACTAAGTTTGTACTATCAGGGTTAACTCTTTACTTGCCGGTGATTAGACAAATCTCTGATGGGAAGTTATAAATATTTATTTGCTCTAAAGCTTCTGCTTTGAAACAGGACAGTTATCCCTCAGTCACATGGATCTTTCCATTAACTAATGAGAGTTGCATGAGGCCTCTAATGATCAGCATTATAATATAAGCATTTGCTTAATTATTCCACCAATATTCATAGCTTAGGCACAATATGTCAAAGCAGGACTATTATTTGCTTCAGGGGAAACTTCACTTCTTAAAAGATCTTTCCAATATTACTCAACTGCCATCTGGTTTCCTTCTGTTTCTTGGCTCCTACCAGAATCCTGGCAGCAAAAATAGTGGGGCATCCAAAACTTGATAGTAGACCATCTTGCTATTAGTAAATAATAGTCTATAATAGCCTACAAGCGAATAATTCCACTAAGTGGTTTTCATGCCATCAAAACCAATAGAGGAGACCAGTTCAATGGATGTGCTAGTCAATATCCTAGGAGAAAAGGCAAAACTCATGTTCAATTACAGCCTGAAATGCAAGGTCTAAAGGCAACAAGATCTGTCTATGGAAATTTAATCATGCCATCTGGTACTGACAAATTTTGCGAAGGGCCACTTGTGCCCTAATGAACTATCCTTACAGTTTAACTGTACACTGACTATACACTGGCATCAGGGCCCATAATGGGGTGGTCTGACCTATCAGTCTGAGCCTGGTCGGAGCCGGGATGGAGTTCGGGTCTCAGTTGGAAGTCACACCCTAAGGTCAAGCCAGAGTCAGAGTCTGAAACTATGCCAACGGTCAAGCCAGAGTGGAAGCCACACCCAGGGTCAGAGCCAAGGTCAGAATTGGAAGACATTCCAAGGGGTAAGCAACAGTTGGAGTCAGAAATCACGCTGTAGTCAAAGATGGAGTCAGCAACAGGGGTTAGGGTGAGGAACCAGGAACAAGGTGTCGTAACAGCAGCAGGGACAAGGTGTGGTAGCAGGAATAGGGAGAAAGGTGAAACAACAGGAACCAGGGACAAGGAGTAGGAACTAGGTGAGGAGGCAGGGATTTGGTCTCAGAGTCAGAGCAGCAACAGAAGCAGTGGCACAGGAGCCAGCAAACAGAGTTGGAAACTGGGGAGTTTGAGTGGAGATTGGTTGGAGGAGAAGGGAGGCAAGCCCCTGTTCCTTAGGAGCAGTGAGTGAGTTTGGTTGTTGGCTTGCTGTTTTTTATATTGGGTTTTTTTTTTAGTTTGCAGAACTAGAGGGGTGTGGTGTGCTGTGAGAGAAGCAGTCTTTGATCACAGCAAAGCCCTGATTAGGATGCAGGGCTTCCCTTATTAGTTGGGCTATAAAAGCAGCCAAGCAGCCAACCAGCAGCACAGGAGCCAGCAAACAGAGCTGGAAACAGGACAGTTTGAGTGAGAATCTGTAAGGGAAGTTTGGGGGAGGGGTATATGGTGTTCAGTTTTTGGTTTGTGTGTGGAGGGTTTTTTTTTCCTTAACCCCTTGTCAGGCGCTTAGGTGGGAAGGCTATAACAGCTACAGAGGCAGCAGTGGTAGTGACCCAAGGAATAGTGTTGGGGTTACTATGCCTGCCTAAGCCAGAGTTCTTCCATGTTTAAACTCTGTCCTTCCATGTTTAACTCTGATCGGCCTTAACAGCCAAGGACAGGAATTGGAATGTGTAAATAGCTAGTTAGCAATTAAGACCTTGTTCATTTCAGGTACCAAACAATAATGATGAGGTTTGCATGTTTCTAGCTGGGGAAGGGGTAATAAACTAAGGGTAAACAGGACCAAATAACTGTTTAGAGAGAAGTTACTAACAAGCTAGATTTATAGCCCTAGAATGATTTAGTTGCTTAAATGTATAAACATGCCTTCGGTAGAGAGGGGAGGGGGAGTAGAGGGGAGGTGGTAGGAAGGGGGGGAGAGGGGCGGCTTAGTTGTAAAATGTATAAAGAAGAGAGAAACTGTTTTTGCTGGTGTGCTCGATTTGAGACTTGCCTGTCTCCTTGCACCACTTTGAGATCTCAAATAAACTTTGATTGTTTCTCCACCCCGGTATGTTTATTGGCGTGAAGCACTCCGGGCAACGAACCTCACTGTTGCTGTCCTCGGGCCCCTGTGCCAGCAACAATAGGAGACAGTGAAGATGACTGGAAATAGAAGCTGCAGCATGTACATGATCCTGGAGCAGGTACCTGAAAAGCAGTTCGTTTGTAAGAAGTGCCACCTGATAGAGCTGATGGAAGAGAACGTCTAAGGACTGGAGATGCAGGTAGAAACTACGGTTGAGTTGCAAAGAAGATTCAAGCAGATGATGGAGGAAAGGCGACAGGAGGTAAAAGGGAAAGCTCAAGATTCGCAGATGCAAGCTAGACTGGAGAACTGTGACTATAGACTACTGGATGAGGAAAGTGGCCCATGGAAGCATGTGACTATGAGAACCAGAAAGAGGAAAAGACCAACTAGTGAAGTAGAAATAAAGCTCAGCAACAGGTTTGCTGAGTTGGAAAATGAAGATGAGGCACAGCAAGCAGTAACAGAAGGTGGGAGGGCAAGGAAGAAGAGAAGAGCAGCTAGTCCTACAGAAAAAGGGAAAGAGTCAATAGAGATAGCAAAAGTTCAGAGGCCAAGGATGATAGAAAACTGCAGAAAATTCCACATGAGAACAAAAGACAAGAGGACTTGCAGCCAGAAAGAACAGAAGGGGAAAGGCTGGAGAATCGCACCAACACCAGGAAGAGGCAGGTCTATGACTGGGGACTTCCTATTAAGAAGAACGGACAAGCCTGTCACCAGAGCTGATCTAGAGAACAAAAGGATGTGCTGTCTGCCGAGAGCTAAGATATGGGATGTTGACCTGAGGCTGAAGAGGTTCTTAATAGGAGCTGGAAAGGGTCCACTGATTGTCCTTCTTCACATGGGAACAAATGATACAGCTAGATTCTCACTGAAACGCATCAAGGGAGACTATGCCAGGCTGAGGAAGATGCTTAAAGAAATGGAGGCTAATGGGACCTGGATGGAAAGCTGAAATGGCTGCCAGATATACTCTGATGGAGGAAAAGGATAGACCCTGTTGCTTAAGGTGTAGGAAGCAGTCTAAAATAACTGGGATAGGAGCCTGGAGCGGTTGAAGGCGCTTGGGTTCACACCAACAGGAAAACCTTTTCCATTTCGCCAGGTAGGTAGCCCTAGGGGATTGTTTCCTACTGCCGAGGAGAATTTGTCTCACCGACTGAGAGCACTGGCTCTCCATGGGATTTAGCCATGGAATTTCCATGCCATGAAATGTAGAGATTCCAGGTTCGGGTGAAGGAGGCACCCGTGGTCCTGCGTGATCAGACCCAGGTGGAGGGGCAGGGCTATCGGGGCGTCTACGGACAGCTCTAAGAGGGTTATGTACCAATGCTGCCAGGACCAAGACGGGGCGATCATGATTACCGTTGCCCTGTCCCTGCGAATTTTGAGGAGGACCCGGTGGACGAGCGGGATAGGAGGAAAGGCATACTTCAGACCCTTGTCCCATGGTATTAGAAATGCATCAGCAATGGACCCCGGACTGTGGTTTTGGAATGAACAGAACTGGGGGTACTGTCTGTTGCTCTTGTTGGCAAAGAGGTCTACTTGGGGATAACCCCACTTTTGGAAGACTGACTGTATGATGTCCAAGCTGATTGACCACTCATGCACGTGGTAGGACCTGCTGAGGCGATCTGCCAGCTCGTTCCGTACCTCTGGAAGGTATGCTTCAAGCTGAATGGATTGGGCTATACAGAAGTCCCAGAGAAGAAGAGCCTCGTGGCAGAGAGGTGAGGAGCGGGCTCCGCCTTGCTTGTTTATATAGAACATGGCCGTGGTGTTGTCGGTCAGGACTGTCACACTGTGACCTTGCAAAGTGGCATGAAACGTTTGGCAGGCCAGATGAACAGCCCTGAGCTCCATCAGGTTGATATGGAGAGGTATCTTGTCCCTCGACCACAAGCCTTGTGTCCTCAGATCCCCTAAGTGTGCGCCCCAGCCCAGATCTGTCGCATCTGTTACTAAAGTCAGAGAAGGTTGGGGCTTGGCGAAGGGGACCCCTGCACAGACCACGGGTCAGTCCAGCCACCAATGCAGGGATTATAGAACCTGTCCCAGGATCATCACCACAAGGTCCAGGGGGTCTTGGTATGGACGGTAAGACAGTGCGAGCCACGCTTGCATGGGCCTGAGTCTCAGTCGGGAATGCTTGACCATGTACGTGCATGCTGCCATTTGCCCTTTTAGCTGCAGGCAACACCTGACTGTCATGGTGGGATATTGAAGCATTGATTTGACAATCAGCTCTATGGCTTGGAACCTGGGCTCTGGAGGGCTCGCTTTCGCCCGTACCGAGTCCAAGACTGCCCTTATAAACTGTATCCTTTGGGTAGGTACGACTGACGATTTGGGTACATTGAAAAGAAGCCCCAGTCTGTGAAACGTGTCCATGACCATCGTCACATGGGACTGGACCTCGTCCTTGGAATGACCTGTCAGTAGCCAGTCGTCGAGGTACGGGTACACTCGAATTTGCCTTTTCTGCAGGAAGGCACCCACCACCAACATGCATTTTGTGAACACTCAGAGGGCTGTGGACAGGCCGAACAGGAGAACTGTGAACTGGTAGTGATATTGGTTTACGACAAACCAGAGGAAGCATCGGTGCGCCGGATGAATGGCGATATGGAAGTATGTGTCTCTCATGTCGAGGGCAGCGTACGAATCCCCTGGATCCAACAATGGAATGATAGTACTTAGGGAGACCATGAGGAACCAGAGTTTGACCATAAATCTATTGAATCCGCGAAGATCTAAAATGGGTCAAAGACCCCCCTTTGCCTTGGGAATTAGAAAGTAACAGGAGTAAAACCCCTTTCCCCTTAGCTCCTGTGGAACCTCCTCCACCGCACCTACTCGAGGAGCGAACGAGCCTCCTGCATAAGGAGTTGCTTGTGAGAGGGGTCCCTGAAGAGGAACGGGGAAGGTGGATGGGAGGGAGAGAAGGAAGGAGAAGAACTGGAGGGAGTATCCCACCTGTACCGTGCGTAGGACCCAGCGGTCTGATGTTATAAGGGACCATGCACGGTAGAAATGGGATAGCCGGTTTAAAAACCATGGGAATAGATCCGGGAACTGGGTTGGTACACTGCCCTCGGGCACGCCTTCAAAACCCTTGCTTGTTTCCGGGCTGGGGTTTATTCTGGCCTTGGTTAGGCGCATTGTTCTGCAGTCTACGCCTGTTATTTCTGCCTCGCCTGCAATATGGCTCCTGCCTGGGGCGGGGTTGATACTGCCTCTGCTGCGGAGGCTGAGGCCTGAAGGGCTTTCTCTGGGTTGCCGGCGTATGCATCCCTAGCGACTTCAGGGTGGCCCTAGAATCCTTAAGACCATGCAGCATGGAGTCTGTTTGCTCCAAGAAAAGGCCCAAGCCCTCAAAGGGAAGGTCTTGGAGAGTATTCTGGACCTCTGGAGGGAGGCCCAATGCCTGGAGCCACGCTGAGCATCGCATGACTACCCCCAAGGCAATGGTTCTGGCCGCAGAGTCAGCTGAATCGAAGGAGGCTTGTAGCGAAGTCTTAGCCACCACCTTTCCTTCCTCGATTAACGCCGCAAACTCAGTGTGAGTCCTGGGGCAGGCAATCCTTAAACTTGGACACGGCCATCCAAGAGTTGAAGTTATGTCTATTAAGGATCGCCTGCTGGTTGGCTATGCGTAGCTGGAGGCCCCCAGAGGAGTAGACCTGCCTACTGAAGAGGTCCAAACACTTGGCCTCCTTGGCCTTTGGGGCCGAGGCTTGTTGGCCCTGTCGTTCCTTCTCATTGACTGCTGAAACAACTAGGGAACCGGGAGTTGGATGGCAGAACAGGAACTCGTGGCCCTTGGAAGGGGCAAAGTATTTCCTTTCTACCCCCCTAGCCGTCGGCGTGATGGAGACCGGGGTCTGCCATATAGTGTTGTAATTCGTCTGTATGGTCTTTATGAGAGGGAGCGCAACTCTGAAGGGACCCTCAGGCGTCAGGATGTCCACCATCGGATCCTCCTGCTCAACCGTTTCTTCCGCCTGGAGGCCCATATTGAGGGTGATCCTGCAGAGTAGCTCCTGGTGAGCCCTGTGGTCGATCAGTGGCGGGCACATCAGTTTCAGGACCACCACCACCTCGTCTGGGGAAGAGGAGGAAGTGAGATGCTGCCGGTTGCCCTCATCTAGACCCTCCTGTGTCCCGTCCCCCTCCCCCCCCCGCCACCCCATATGCCTGGGCCCGGCGGGGCTGACACCTCTCGAGGTGTCACAGTGCTTGGCACCACCTCAGGTATTGGGCCTGTGAGCGTCGGTTGCTCTTGGGGGTCCGGGGGCAGCCTGGAGAGAGTGGCCTCCCTTGTCCTTGATGCATCCCTGTGTGGCAACCTGGAATGGTGTTGCATAGATTGCCTGGACCTAGAGGCTCTGGAAGTGATGCCCTGCTGCTGATGGTAGGCCCATGGGGTCCAGAAGGGTCACTGACCCAGAGGAAGCATTGTGGCTGCCATACTGATTGGGATTCTCTGCTGACTACGGTTCGATGTCTGCTATAGCTAGAGCGACCGGAGTTGGCCTTGGGGTGCTGTGGAGCCAGGGAGCAGTGCCTGGCTGACTGGGACCACTAATGGTACCGGGAGTCTCAGGACTGGGACCGGTGCCTCTCACTCGGTGCTGGTGAGGTTGTCGGTGCCGTACTCCAGTGCCGGGTGACCGATGGTGTCGTGGACTGGTGTGCAGCTGCTGCAGGTGGGTTCGCCTCCGGTGCCGTAACCTCACGTTGAGTTGCAGGTGCCAGGATATTAGCAGGACACCGAGCTTGAACAGGAGCGGTGCCGAGATGGTGACCTCGAGCGGCTCACCATTGCCGGCTTCCCTCTGGACAGCACCCTCTTGGGTGGTACCGGAGGCTTCTCCCTGCATGGACGGGGATTTGGCACCAACGACTCAATGAGGTCTTTCGGTGCCTCGAAAGTGTCGGGTGTGGAGAGGTGTTGGAGGACCTCCTCCAGACATTCGTTGGCACTGAATCCGCTGGATACCGGACTCAACAGGGCCTGGGGGGGCCAGAGTCGACGGTGCCAGTTCTTGGCTCGGGCCCGCAATCTGTCTCTGTCTGCCGGGAGCTTTTTTAAGCGGCTTAGTAGCTCTTTGGGGAGAGAGCCCTCTTTCCCCTTTCTTGTGACGCTTAGTCGGTGCCAGAGAGGTCGACCGGCGCCGAGGTTGGTCATCCCGTCTCGGTGGCGGTAATTTACGGTGCCTGGGCAGTGCCAGGTCGCGCACAGATGCTGGGGCACTTCGCACTGAGGAAGCCGGGGCTGGTGGTTGTAACGCGGCCTCCATGAGCAACTTCTTAAGGCGAGAGTCTCTTTCTTTCTTAGTGCGCAGCTTGAAGGCCTGGCAGATTTTGCAGCACTCTCCCTGATGACACTCTCCCAGACACCGGAGACAGGAGTCATGGGGATCGCTGTTAGGCATAGATTTGCGGCACGTAGCGCAAGCTTTGAAACCCTGGGCTTGCGGCATGCCCCACAGCCCAAGACTGGTGCTGGAACTAGCTTCCAGACACCTGAATACAATGATATTTAACTATTTAAGAACAACTCTAACTAGAAGACTGAAAGGCTAAGGGATCACTCGCAAGCGAGAGAGAGAACACGTTCCAATGCTGCAACGACGGTAAGAAGGAACTGAAGAGGGGCTGGCTGGCAGGGTAATATATACACCGCCATAAGAGCGCCACTCTAGGGGGCTCCCCTGCCGTCCCAACGGGAGCTGCTAAGGGAAAAAGTTTCCGACGTCTGTGCACATGACGCGCACACACCTAATTGGAATGGACGTGAACAATCACTCGAAGAAGAATCTGTTGTGTGGAAGCGAGGCTCTGGTTTGAATTGAGGCCAGGTGAGCTCCAATGAACTCTATCTGCTGTGTAGGTATCAGGGTGGATTTTTGGAAATTTATTTGCAAGCCTAGAGTGCGGAAGAAGGACATGGTAAAGTTCATCGCTTTTAATGTCTTGTCATAGGAGCTGGCTTTGATAAGGCAGTCGTCTAAGTAGGGGGAAAGTATAATTCCGTGTTTGTGGAGGTGGGCTACAACTACAGCTAGGGTCTTGGAAAGACCGAATGGAAGTACTCTGTATTGAAAATGGTCGTGTCCGTGTGTGAATCGCAGGAAGCATCTGTGCGCTGGATGAATGGATATATGGAAATAGACATCTTGTAGGTCGAGGGCTGTGAATCAGTCCCCTTGTTCCATCGCAGGTATTATTGTGCCCAATGTAACCATCTTGAATGTTTGTACATGTACAAGCTTGTTCAGTTGGCATAGGTCTAAAATAGGTTTCCCCGCCCCGCCTTTCTTTTGGGTCAGAAAGTAGTGGGAGTAGAACCCTTTTCCCCGATGTTGCATCAGTACATGTTCCACTGCACCTAGGTGGAGAAGATGAGCCACCTCTGCATGAAGGAGATGCTGGTGAAAGGGGTCCCTGAAGGGAGACAGGGAAGGGTGGGCGGGGAAGATAGGAAACGGATGAAGTAACCTGATTGAACTATTTCCAGGACCCAGCAGTCCGAGTGATCTGTTGCCAGACATGGTGGAAAGCCTGGAGGCGGTGGCCAAATGGGCAAATAGGCGGCAGAGTCAAGGGGTGGTCGTGCAGACCCCCAACCAGCACTTCATAATTGTTGTTTGTTTCCTGATGACTGGGAAGTAGTTGGTTGCGCCTGCTTTTGCCTGCGCCTAGGAGGTCTGTTGTGGTTACTTCCAGTCTGGACTGGAGTCGGTGATATTGTTGTTCACGGGGCCTTTGATAAGGTTGATACCGCTGTCTCCTGGGGATGGATGGGTAATATGCCCAATGTGCACAAAGTGGCCCTGGAGTCTTTCATAGTGTGAAAGACTTCATCAGATTTTTTTTTTTGGAAAAGAGTTCATCTTTGTCAAAAGGAAGATCCTCCACTTTGGTCTGCAAATCTTTGGGGATACTGGATGCAGACAGCCAGGAAGACCGGCGCATCACCACTGCAGTGGCAGTGGTGCGGGCTGCTGTATCTGCCATGTCCATCGATGCTTGTAGGGCTATCCTAGACACCAATTGACCTTTGATGAGGACTGACTTAAAGTCCGCTTTCCTGTCCTTTGGGATATGGGAGGCAAATACAAAGAGCTTGTTGTAGTTGTCATAGTCATAGCTTGCAAGGAGGGCAGAATAATTTGCAATCCTAAATTGTAGACTGGAAGAGGTATAAACCTTGCGGCCCAGGAGGTCAAGGCATTTGAGGTCCTTGTCTTGCGAAGTGGGCCGATAGTGTGGCTACTTTGTTGTGTGTGTCACTGCATCCACCACAAGAGAATTGGGTTGTGGGTAGGAAAATAAGAAATCAACGTCCTTCGCGGGCACGTAGTATTTATGTTCAGCTTTCTTGCATGTTGGTGGGATGGATGCACAGGTCTGCCAAAGATTATCAGCTGGTTCTAGGAGAGCTTCGTTTATGGGTAGTGCAATCTTTGAGGGTGCAGAGGGTTGGAGGATTTTGAGGAGTCTATGTTGTGTCTCCTGGACTTCCTCCAAAGGGATGTCGTAGCTGAGTGCCACTCTCTTGAAAAGTTCCTGGAATTGCTTAAAGTCGTCCACATTTTGTGTAGGTGGAGGCATGAGGGTTTCCTCTGCAGCTGATGGCGAGGCAGGAGCCGGTAAATCCGGGAAGAGTTCATAGTTCTCTTCAAGAGGGGGTTCAGGAGCTCTAGATGTTGATGAAGCTGGGGATATAGGCGTAGGACGAGCTTTCAGTCTGGTAGAAGGGGCACAAAAAGGAGCAGTGGCAGGAGCCGACCACGGGTACCACTGAAGCCAGGACACTGGGTAGGAAAAGTTGGGTCCCAGCCACTGGGGGGACACAGTACAGAAACTGAGACTGGTTCTTATGATGTGCCGTGTCCTAGGATATGTATGGCTCCGGTGGAGGGGGAGACTCAGGCGGGAAGAACGCTGCCTGCTGCTGTATGTCATTCTCACTGTCAGTGAAAGTAGCCAGGTCAAGTGGCGAGAGCTGCTGTTCAAACAGTGAGTGCTCCATGTCTAGGAGCGGAGAGTCAGGTTCAGGGACCACAAATATATCCTGCTGGTGCAGGAATTGTTGCTGCTCCCTAGGCTGGTGCGCTGCGGAGCATGATGTGTGAGCGGCAGCCCGGAGTGATTTTTGCTTGGCTTTAGTAGGAGCCACGAGACGTTTGTAAGAGCCCCGCAGAAGGTCTGAATCTGCTCCGGCGGGGGTGGTGAGCAGGCTCAGTGCCAACGTTTTTGTTGGCACCGGGGTGGAATGCGCTGCCGGCACCGGGTCCATCATCGGTGCCGGCAGGACCGGTGCTGAGGAAAGCTTCCCGCTGCGAGAAGTCGGGTCCCTGCTTTTGCGCCCCACGTAGTTGCTGCTGAGGAGCTGGGGCGGTCAGAGTTGCCTGCTCTCGGCGCTGTCAGCACCAAGGGTAAAGACTTTGCAGGAGATCCTTTACCCTTTTGAGTGTCTCTGAGAGGAGACATTAGGGCTTCCTGCCTCTTCATGTGAGAGGGTGAAGCCACACTCCCGGTCGGTTCTGACTTGGCAGGGGAGCATGAGGGAGAGGGTTTACTGCCCTTCTCCATAGGCGGCTGGAGAGCTTTCTCCACGAGAAGCATTTTTAGCCGCAAATCTGTCATGGCAAACTCTAATTTTTAAGTTGGTACAGTGGAGACACTTTGCAGGGACGTGTGTCTCAACGAGGCATTTGACGCAGAGTGAGTGCTTGTCAGATTGCGGCATAGACTCCTTGCAGGAGCCACATTTCTTAAAGCCTGGAGACTCCAGCATAATGAAAGTATGAGCGGCCAGGGAAGTCTCAATGAGAGACTAACTTGAGGGGGGAACTTTTTTTTTTAAACTAACAAACTATGCTAAAGGAAAGGGAGAACTGGGAAATGACTAGCTAAATATTTTTATTTTTCTCTGCTTATTTCCTACAGTA
This sequence comes from Malaclemys terrapin pileata, assembly GCF_027887155.1. Lineage (NCBI taxonomy): Eukaryota > Metazoa > Chordata > Testudines > Emydidae > Malaclemys > Malaclemys terrapin. The sequence goes on along the minus strand of NC_071508.1, from coordinate 89,925,679 downwards.
ACCAGGGAAGAGATGAGCACTGCCCCAAGTCCCGCCTTCAGCCAAGGATGGTTGCGAAGGAACTGAGGGGGGTGCAGGACGTGCGCGCTCAGGCAGACCCTAACGACACCATGAGACAGCAGCTGAGCGTGTGCAGCCAGACCAGACACTGCTACCAAAGATCTCGGATCAACGGCGCCAGGACACACCATCACCTGGATTGGAGCACCCACCGGGACAGCACTTGAAGAAGAACCAGCTTGACCTTCACATCTCATATTGTGTTTTCAAAGCAGGCAATTAGATACGATGTGATTGAAAACACTGAAAACATCATTTTATAGCCACTTCTCAAAATATAGCCACACTTAGAAATGTTCTCCCCTGCCTTCATTGATTAAAAACAAAACAAATGGAATTTAAACAAGTTTTTTTAAAATCGGTGACCTTCTGAAATTCCATATAATTATGATGGTGCAGCAGCACCATTCTAGTTAAGGTTGTATCATATCTTCTGTTTAAAGGTCAACCTTTCTAAGTCCTCCAAAATCAACATGCTTAGTCAGATTCCTTTGAAATTTGGTGTGCCTCTGGAGGGTACAGGGTAGGATTAGTAACCCAAAGATGGGGTCACTTGAGCCAGGGGTTAAGGAGATATAAGCCTTAAAAAAAAAAAAAAAAAACATTTTCCAAAAAGTTTCTAGGTGAAGGTTTTTTTGTAGAGATCTAACTACTGATGTGATCAAGGTCAAAATAGTCTCAATCTGTTGAGTTTTACCCAATGTAGTACATGGTATCCACTAAATTTTTGGGGACACAAACTGAGAAAGGTATTTAAGAACACGTTCACTTCTTTACTCGTATAGATGTGCACTCTTGAAGGATTCCGCCCTTTCATGCTTGCCTAGGTAGTTCAAGAGAACGTACCAATGCCATTGTGCCAGTGATCCCGGCCACTGACCTTTCTAGTTCAAGCTTTTGTACACCTATGCAATAAAGATTTAACTCATGTTCCTTGCTACAAGTTGTCACTGATAAAATACAACTTGTTTTCATTTTATGGGGAGATTTACTGTGAACACAGCATAATAGTCAGCAGGTGAATTAACCAACATTTTGGTTCTATTGGATGGGCAAGAGCTGAAAATAGAGGACTTGGGGAGAGTGAGGGACAAGAAGAGGTGTTGCAGGTACAGAGGGGACAGGAAATTAGGGCAGTTGGTAGGCAAGATTTGAATTGGTTGTTTGAGAATATTATTTTATTTGCCCCGAGGGGGGGGGGGAGCAAGTGGCCACTTCCTGATCAAAGGGCAGATTAACATGATGTTTCCAAAGACATATAACACGTAGGTTTAGAACTGACAGTGCAGGTCCCTTGTTCTCTGAGGGAAAAGAAGGTGTGTGCTGCCAAGGTTGCCACAACACGTGGATTCTGGGTGATTCTTGGATCACGAGAGTGCAGAAGTTTGCAGGACAGCAAGGAGTACACTAGGACATGGAGATTGCTGACTACAGACTGATTTGGGTGGAAAGAGGTGGCGGGCGTTGGCATCATGTTTTGCCTAGTCTGCAGCACGTAACCAGTAACTTAAGACATTGTGATCTACCAGACATTGCTGTGATTCCATTAGGCAGAAATGATCTGGGTGTACACCTCACACAGTGTATGAGAGCAGACTGGGACCACATCACAAATTTGTATTTATGAAATGCTATTGTTTTCTGTGATATGGCTAAGTGTCCGCACAACTGGTACAGTGTCAATATGAAAATCATTAATAAGTATTGGAAGAACATTAATCAGGAAATGGGAGTGTTCACTGTTGACCAAAAAATGTGTAGTGTGTCACAGAAAAATTACAAGCTCTGACACCTCGCTGTTTTTCAGATATGTAGTCAATCTATTGGATAGGTGTCAGAAGAACTTTCTGCCAAACATAAAACTGTCAGTATTTTGGAACAGAAACCCTGTCTGTGATTTCTCTTGCCGGCCCTGACACAAACTCCACCCTCCAACCATTCTGAAACACAACCAGGAATACCATTCCACTGTAACATGTTGTCTTTAACTCCAGGCTCTCCATGTGAGTTGGGTTATTGTGAGTGGGATGGGGGAATAACTGCAACGGAAACAATTTGTATATCAGGGAGTAAAGACTTCAGGAAGATGCATTTCCTGCTTAAGGCAGGGGGTGGATAGGTACAGTAGTGGGAAGGGGGCCAGGTTGGAGGGGGGAATTAAGAGAATGGGCAGGGGCATGGCTGGAAAGATGTGCCAAAACAGGGCTGGTGTGGCCCAGCTGATCGGGGGGGATGGGAGATGGGGGAAGGAAGAGGGGGCTGGTTGGCTCAGTATGCAAATTGCAGGACATGATGCGTATAAGATTACTAACTCCTACCAACAATATATCTTTGCCATTGATTTCCTGTATTTTTGAACCAGAAAAGAACTCACTAATGCAGAGTTAAATTTGTTTGATGGTGTCATCCCCTCGCAGAAAGCTGAGTTGAGCAGAATTAAAATTTCTGAAAACCAGGAAATGCAGAGGTAAGGTTGGCCATGCCCTGGCTTTTAGAAATTCGGGTTTTGCTCAACTCAACTTTTTGCAAGTGGACAACACACTAACAAGCAACCTGAACTCTGAATTAACATAGGTTTTTGCCTCTGAATTACACATAAGTTTGTGACTACTCTATGTGATTAAAAAGAGCAAAATACAGTCATCAAAAATTCTGATAAAATGCACTTCTACTGCAAATCTTTACCTAACTCCCAGATGTATCATTTTCTACATGTTTAGAGATACACAATGAATTATTTAACACAGCAAATTCTGGGATTTTCCAAAGGGAAAGAAAAGCATTGAATTGGGAACACTCCTCCTCACTCCCCAAACAAATAAAAAATCAGGAACAGCATTTATTTTGCCACCATAAATGTAAAAACCAGGCTTCCCTCCACCTCCTAGAAGTACAATTATTAAAAATTAAAAACTGCATTTCCACAGCAAAAAAATGTCAGTTCCTACTAGACAAGTAAAGAATTCTACATCACAGGCAGTCTGGTAAATCTGAAATTCTTCATTACTTCTTAATTACTGCCTTTTTCACTGGCACATTTTGCAAGGAAATCCTGAGTGCAAAGAGTTAATTAGCTGAATTTCCTACCCCAAAACATGAATATTAGCAGCTACAGGGAGGAGTTGCCCACAAGAAACTTTAGGGCTTTAGGCAGTCCTGATGTCATAATTATATCTGTGTCACAGGACTGGCCTTTAAGGGGTGGGTCAGGTGCCCAGCCTACCTGTGGCAGGCTGAAGGGAAGGATCCAACCCAGCTTCACCTGGGGATCATTAACTAAGTAGCTTGAAGGCAGTTAAGTAAGGAGCTCCTGGGCCTAATAAAAGGCTTGGGAGTTTTCAGCTGGAGACAAGGCTCCTCAGAAGAAAGGAAGCTCAGGAGGAGAGGAGAGGCGCGATTAGGGAGATTAAGCCAGGCAGAAACTGTGCTCCTAAAGCAGGGAGAGTGAGCAGATTACAAAACTCTCTAGGCAGCGTGGCCTGTGAGAGACCCTAAACAAGCAGGGGAAATACTGAAAAAAAAAAAAAAAAAAAACAAACTCTAGGACAGTGTTTTTCAAACTTCGGGTCACGACCCAGTACTGGGTCGCAGCATGTCAGGCACTGGGTCACTCTGGTCAGCACTGCCAATGGGGATGTTAAAAGTCCGTCGGCGGTGCTGCCCAGCTAAGGCAGGCTAGTGCCTACCTGTTTCAACACCACTCTGAGCCCTGGAAGTAGCCAACAGTGGGTCTGGCTTCTAGGCAGGGGGCCACAGGGCTCCGCGCACTGCCCAAGCACCGGCTCTGCACTCCCATTGAGTTTTGTCTGAGCTTTGAAATAAGAGCCTATAAAACCACCATACAAGTGCTCCTTTCAGAAGGCTTTATTAAAGGAAGAGATATTGCTGTAAAGTCCAGCGTTTGGCTTCTCTTTGACCAGACAGTTGAAGTGACCTCATTGTTGCTTCACCAAGGGGGAAATTGAGGCAGGACACACTCTTTTATAGCATATGATCTGATTTTAAAACTACTGCTAGAGTTTCTACCTACATTAAATTGCTCTCTTTCTTAATAATGCTTCTTTACAACGTTAAATGTATTTGTCTTAGGCCCCATTTATACTGGGTAAACAATCCATCTTAGATGGAACTTGGTTATAAAACCAGAATCAGCGTTACTGAGATTTAAGGTACTTTTCCTCGTCAGTGTGGACTAGACACAGATTGTTGGAAATATTTTTCCATGATGGACTGAAACTAACTATGAATTTATCATCACCTTCCGTGCTCAGTGCTCAGTGACCGTTTTAAAACTGCGCTAAAACAATGGAGGTAACCGGAGTTCACTCAGGATTTAAACCTTTTTAACTGAGCTCAGAATCTGGACCTTTGGTGATAAATGGTTTTTGCAGTTAGGTTTAAACAAGCTTTTTCAGATCCTAATCAACCAGCAAAAACCTCTTAAATCCATGCAAAACTGAACTTCATTTTAAAATGAGATCAGGTAATTCAATGCATTTTTCCATTACAGACTGGGGCTTTGTGATAGTGCAGTGTAAGCATTAGTGAAGAAGTCCAATAAAAGGGAAGGGAATCAGACTTATGAGGAATTTGGTACGGGCAGATAAATATACATTTTGGTACTAAGCAAAAAAAAATTGTAATTGAAGAAATGAAAGCAAGACATACTTACCACTTTCCATCTTTCTTTGACCAAGATTCCCACACTGAGGATGTCTGGCTGCTCCCCTCCCCCACTCATTGCAATCTCCAGATGTGGTGGAGCTGCTATGATGAGTCTCTGTCAGTACAGATCACCCAGCTCCCAGAGGTGGATTCCATTTAACCTGAGGCTAGAGAAACAAATAGCAGCACATCAGATGTCATTAATTAATGCAAGGGCCCCTAAGCATCAGTTGTATTCCTAATATAACAGATTTGAGCTAGGCCATTCTGCTGTAGAAAAACTAAATTTAGAAAACTTCCAATTAACAGAAGTTTGACTAAAAAAATCTCCCCCTTTTTTTTTAAAATGGGTTTCAGCCAACTCTACCTGGAACTAACCCAAGTCTAGCTCTAAAATGATATTTAATGGACAGAAACCATTTTAAAGGTGCAAAGAGCCAAAAACAAAAGCTATATTCTGTAGCAATCAGAATACACTGGGAGTTTGAAATGGTTATAAGTCACCATTAAATGCAAAAAAATTGCATTTAAATGCAACTTTAAAGTTGCACAATTAAAAGTCACACACAAAAAAATGGGGAAATTAAAGAAGTTAAAATTAAAATTAAGAAGTTACAGTACCTACATTGTTGGACATTATGTATATTATGCCTCTGATGGGTGTGTGTGTGTGTATTTTTTTCATACTTTTATTTTTCTGGCTAAATGTGCAGTTCAATTTGTACTGTTTAATATTATACATACACACACACACATATATATATATTATTAAACAGTACAAATTAAACTGCACATTTAGCCAGAAAAATACAAGTATGAAAAAAATTCTAAGCATGAACAAGGCAGCCAGTTTAATTTATGAATTTACTGACTTTTGGTGATCTTATCTTAGATTTTTATACAGTGATATAAATGTGGTATCTTGAAGCCCAGTCCAATTCCCAATTAAATCAATGGCTCCCGATATGATTAACCACGATGGGCTAATACAGTGGTTCTCAAACTTTTGTACTGGTGCCCCCTTTCACATGCCTGTGAGTACAACTCCTCTCATAAATTTAAAAAAAAAAATTTTTTTTTAAATATTTAACACTATTATAAATGCTGGAGGTGAAGCGGGGTTCAGGCTGGAGGCTGACAGCTCGCAACCCCCCACGTAATAACCTCGTGACCCCCAATTTGAGAACTCTTGAGCTAATATGTTTTTAAAGTTGATAAATTATGGGCTTGTCTACATAGTTATAGTATAGTTATACCAGTTTAACTCCCCCAGTGGACACACCTATTCCAGAATAAGAATCACACTTTTTTTTTTTGTTTAGTTTAAACCCTTCCAAAGATCATCCATAAGCTAAAATAAAAAAAGGCCCTCTTATATCAGAATAACTGTGTCAACATGTGGAGTTACACCAATATAGTTCTGTGGTTTAAATTCACACCTTCGCTTACACCAATATTACTTTCCTTTGTAGACAAGCCCTCTGTCTACCTGAGGTGCAAAATTATGTTTACAATTTTTAAGCACAACCTATTTCATAGTCTAAACTTGCCACTCCTATATATTGTTAGGAATGAAGAACTTCAAAAAGCCCTCACAAAACTAAGTGATTGGGCAACAAAATGGCAAATGAAATTTAATGTGGATAAATGTAAAGTAATGCACATTAGAAAAAATAACCCCAATTATACATACAATATGATGAGGGGGGGGCTAATTTAGATACAGGAAAGAGATCTTGGAATCATCGTGGATACTTCTCTGAAGACATCCACACAGTATGCAGTGGCAGTCAAAAAAGCAAAGAGGATGTTAGGAATCATTAAAAAAGGGATAGAGAATAAGACGGAGAATATCTTATTGCCATTATATAAATCCATGGTACGCCCACATCCTGAATACTGCATATAGATGTGGTCTCCTCATCTCAAAAAAGATATACTGGCATTAGAAAAGGTTCAGAGAAGGGCAACTAAAATGATTAGGTGTTTGGAATGGGTCCCATATGAGGAGAGATTAAAGAGGCTAGGACTTTTCAGCTTGGAAAAGAGGAGACTAAGGGCGGGATATGATAGAGGTATATAAAATCATGAGTGGTGTGGAGAAAGTGGATAAGGAAAAGTTATTTACTTGTTCCCATAATATAAGAACTAGGGGCCACCAAATGAAATTAATGGGCAGCAGGTTTAAAACAAATAAAAGGAAGTTCTTCTTCACACAGTGCACAGTCAACCTGTGGAACTCCTTGCCTGAGGAGGTTGGAGGCAAGGACTATAACCGGGTTTAAAAGAGAACTAGATAAATTTATGGAGATTAAGTCCATTAATGGCTATTAGCCAGGATGGGTAAGGAATGGTGTCCCTCGCCTCTGTTTGTTAGAGGGTGGAGATGGATGGCAGGAGAGAGATAACTTGATCATTACCTGTTAGGTTCACTCCCTCTGGGGCACCTGGCATTGACCACTGTAGTCAGACAAGATACTGGGCTGGATGGACCTTTGGTCTGACCCAGTATGGCCATTCTTATGTTCTAACACATGTTGTTGTTGTGCACATTTAACTTCTTAGTATTTGTTTGAGGTTTTGATTTTTTGTTTGTTTGTTCTTAATAGAACAATGGTAATGTTCCCAATTAGGCTTTGAAGTTAACTCCTCATTCAGATGAATGGGCACATGAGAGCCAGTTCCCACATTTGCTGCTACTATGGTTTGGCAAGAGAATTTTTTTAAAAGGTTACAGAAAAAAGATGGAATTTTTTAAACCCCTTCCTTGTTCATTACAAGCTTAGAATTTTACTCCTGGGGGAATTCTGCACCACTGCACGTGGGCAGAATTCATGTCCCCCAGAGATTTATTTGCTTCCCTGCAGAAAAATGATTTTCTGACAGGGAAGCAGTGGGAAGCAGCAAGAGCAGTCACGCACCACTCCCTAGCTGTGCGGGTACATGGTTTCAGGCACCCAGAGCAGCTGGCAGAGAGGTAAATCACTGCAGGGCTGGGGACACCCCAGCCAGTGGCTACTACCCTGAGCCGGAATCAGCTGCTAGTCCCGGATGGGCTGGAGAGGACAGGACTTCCTCTTCCCCTGCAAGGAGTGGCTGGGGCTGTGTCAGACCCACCCCCAGAAACCTCCCCCAGCTGCAGGAAGCTCAGCATCCTCCCCTGCTTCCTGCCCCCGTCGCTCCTCAGCTGCAGGGGGAAGGGTCATTATGCACGGGAGTTGCTCACCCATCCGCCCAACCTCCATGCATCTGGACCTCCCAGATATGCCCACCAAGCCTCATTCCGTACACCCAGAACCCCCCTAGCCCTCCATACCTAAATCCCACCCCACTGAATCTCAACCCCTGCATCTGGAGCCCCCCTGCACCCAGACCCCCCCACCGTCTCCAGATCACCACCCTGACAAGCCCCACACTCAAACCCTCATACCACTGAGCCCCCAACTAGCTGCACCCAGACCCCTACCCCACCAAGCCCCACTCCCTCAGCACTGAGACTCGCCTGCTGAGACCCCCCACAACCAGACCCCTCTGCTGAACCCCAACCACTTCCACCTAGAAGCTCCTCCAGAGTCCCATTGCCCCTGCATCTGGAACCCCCCCCCCCCAACAAGCCTCTGTGCATCCAGATCCCCCCACACCTAGACCCCCTCAATGAGCTGCCTGCACCCAGATTGTCCCACACAGAATCCTCCCACCCCACCCCTGGATCCCCCCCCCCCCCACACTGAGCCCTTCCACACTTGGATCCTGACTAGTTGAGCCTGTCTGCCCCACACCTGGTGCACCTAGTGCAGAGGGGCAGGACTCCTGGGTGTTTCTGGGGCAGGTCCAGGCCTTGTGCTGTGTCACGGTCGGGTGCAGCCTCACCTCTGAATCTGTGTCCCAGGGGTAGGGAGGCTGCAGTGTGATCTCTCACCTTCATACTGTCAGTTGCATGTGCCTCCCTGATTCAAGTGGTCTTTTCAACAGCCCCAATAGCCTTGTCTACATAAGGAACCTTTTACAAAAATTTTCCACCACTGCTAACATGTTTTCAACCGTACTTGTACAAGCAACCTTGAGACCCTAGCATGGAGCTTTTTGCTTTCAACACTGTCAGTTAAACTTACTCTAAACAAGTCTAAGGCTTTGTCTACACTGGAATATGTCTGGATTAACAAAAAGTATGAATTTAAACAGGATTAAGTCCCTGTGTGGATGCTCTCACTCAGAAAAAAGTAGTCTTAATTTTGTTTAATTTAATTCAAGTGAATTAAGATAAAACGAATGAAGGCTACTTTTATTCAGGAGTATCCCCACACAGTGATTTAATCTGGTATTACACCCACAGAGTAATGCCAGTAAATTTTCTACTCCCCCATTAGAAAAGGTCATACTGAAGTTATGTTGAAAAAGGATGCCAGAGCCAGAGAGTCATTTGTACTAAGGCTCCAATGTTACTAACCAATGTTACAAACAATGGATTTTTTTTTTTTTTTTTTTTTTTTAATAAAAGCTCCATAATGTAGACAAGGACTAAACAGGTCAGGGCTGGGCAGAGAAAACTTGTAATAATGTCATAAAAGGGGCAGCGCTCCATTAAATTCTTCTCAAATTAGATGCCCACTGAGCAGTCTCAGTGATTTTTCATTAACTTTAAATCTTTATTCTTCCCCCTTCAACACACGAAGCAAAGTAAATTATCCTTACTACGCAACATGCCCATGCCCAGTTTGAGGCTTCAGTTTTGCTGTCTGCCCTGTTCAAAAAGGCGTAGTTCAAATTTCTTTACAATGGGGAAAGTATTCCATTCACTGTCCCGATAACCCCAAAATAGCAGTAAGTATTTTGCTCAAACTTGCAAATAAAAATTACTACTTGACAGACACCAACCATGTCAGCCTAAAATTACTAAACTGTGAAATTAAGGTGTTATGAAGCAAGCAGTTTTACAGTTTTATATGAATACTGCTACCAATCCTGACTGAATACCATATTTCAATTACAATTTACCATATGTATGATAATTAAGGCTACATTTATGTCACGAGGTCATGGAAGTCACAAAGAACCCGTCGCGCCGAATTACTCACCAGCGAAGACCTGGAGCTGCCTGTGGGAAACCCATGCTGGAGCCGCAAGGTAGCAGGCGCCCCCCAGCGGGCACAGGGAGGAGCGTCACCTGGCCGCCACAAAACGAGGGTGGGGGGAGCAGGAGCTGCCACTGCAAGATGCACGCAGCGGAGCCCGAACACCCGGACGTGCTGGAAAGAGCCGAGTGAGTGCTCAGGGGAGCGGCCGCTCCCCCCCAGGCACGCTACTGCGTGACTTTTACTAAAAATAACCATGACAAAAATCTTAGCCTTAATGACAATGAACCTTTCTGAGTGCTGAACTCTGTTCACACTCTGGATCCTGACTGCATTTAATGCAGCATCATTAATTTGCATCAAATGCACCACCACCAATATGTACAGCCATAGAACTATACACGGTACACCTTTATATTGCTGCAGATACATTTGGTGTTACTCCTGATCTGTCAAATACAATGGTATTAAGTTGTCTATTTTATGGCCAACAGCAATAGAAGTTTTTCCACATGTATAGAATACCTCAACACTGTTTTGATAGGACTAATTCTATGGGCAAGAGGTCTCTTTTCAACTGATTTAATGATAAAGTAATAACTAGGGCCCTACCAAATTCATGGCCATGAAAAACAAACACCTCACACACTGTGAAATCTGGTCTTTTGTGTGATTTTACTCTATACTATACAGATTTCACAGGGGAGACCAGCGTTTCTCAAACTGGGGGTCCTGATCCAAAAGAGTTGTGGGGGACAGGGGGTTTGAAGGTTATTTTAAGGGGGTCGTGGTATTGCCACTCTTACTTCTGCACTGCATTCAAAGCTGGGTGGTCGGAGAGTGGCGGCTTTTGGTCAGGCACCCAGCTCTGAAGGTAGCACCCCACCAGCAGCAGCGCAGAACTAAGGGTAGCAATACTTCAACCCCCCTACAATAACCTTGCGACCACCCCACAACTTCTTTTTGGGTCAGGACCCCTACGATTACAACACCATGAAATTTCAGATTTCAATAGCTGAAATCATGAAATTAACAATTTTTAAAATCCTATGACCGGGAAACTGACCAAAATGGACTGTGAATTTGGTAAGGCCCTAGTAATAACACTGTTCAGTATTAAAATTCTCTTGAAGTATAAGATGACCTCTGATAAATCTTGTAAGTGAATGAGCCAAATGCAATGCAACATATGACTATGCAATGAACAACAACTTTCCTCTAACACACTATTTAGACTGCAGAATAAATTTAACTTGGGAATACATGAATTTGTACAAAAATGCAATGTGCATAAGGACTCAAGATTTCCATCCACCTTTTGAAACCAGAATTGCATTAGTCATTCCAAAAAGGTAGGATATACGTCTTTATTATATCATCATCATAGTGGTCCTGATTTTAGTCTTATATTTTAACTCTGAATTACAAGCCCTAATGGTTGTGAAGAAAACCTTCTAAATGAGAACAAAACATAATTAATGCAATCTTGTGTCTTCCTTCCTCAAGCTCACGGGTGCAAAAAGCTCCAACTGTCTCCTATTCAGCTGCCAAAACCTCCAGCTTCCCTTTTGGCAACTTCTGCATTACAGTTATGTTGTCACTACAAGAGTCTGTCGCACTTTCACAGTTTGAGGACAAAGTTAAATACATTGAATTTAGTATCAAAACAACACTAATTTAAAAAAATAAACAAGAAAGCACAACATACACTTGAAGCCACCACACAATTTCCAGTTTGAAATAGAATTCAGCAACAAAATGTTCCAAACCCCCCCCCCCCCCCCCCACACACACACACAGAAGGAATCCTTCTAAAGCAGGAGTTCTCAACCCTTTTAGAATCATGCCCCCCAACCTTTAAAAAGACACAACAAAAAACAATCTTGAAGTCCCTCTCTCCCCCTTACAAAACGGGACTTTTCCCGGTAATCTAGCTGGAACTGGAGCCATTAATACATTGATTCCAATACAGGGGATTCTACTTTAAATAAATTAGTCCTTTGATCTTGCTGTCTAACTGTGCACAGGCTAGGATTTAAAAGCACATACCTTAATATCCAAAAAGTTTTCAGGGCAGTATTTCTCAATTTCAGCATCAAAGAGTGATAGTTGGTGTTGTGACTCCAAGCACCAATGCCTCACTCAAATTTAGCTCGGCCTCTCCACCTTGGTCATGACAGAGTGGTGGCCAGACCAAATTAGAGTGAGTGAGAAGGCTTGCCACTTAGAAACTCTTAGAAACTTTGATTTACGCCTTCCCCCAGGTTGAGAACTGCTGTTCTAAAGAACTCAGGTTCTGAGTACTGCTTGACAGAGTCAATTGCTTGCTCATAAATATAAAAAAAACCAAAACAACTGAATCTGGATTTACTTACAACCAAGAGTTACTTCCAAATCAAGCAAACTAACGTGATTACTTATTAATCCCAAAAATCCACCTAAAGAGCAAAACAAAACAAAAATTAGGGCTCTCAAGTGATTACAATTTTTTATCACAATTAAAAAAATTTATTGTGCTTAATTGCACAGTTAAACAATAATAAAATACCATTTAAACATTTTTGGATGTTTTCTACATTTTCAAATATATTGATTTCAATTACAACACAAAATACAAAGTGTACAGTGCTCAATTTATATTTATTATAAACATCTGTACTGCAAAAAAGCAACTTCAGTTCACCTCATTGAAGTACTGTAGTGCAATCTCTTTATCATGAAAGTTGGGCTTACAAATGTAGAATTATGTTAAAAAAAGAATAACTGCATTGTTATTGACTTTTGAATAAAACAATGTAAAACTTTAGAGCCTACAAGTCCACTCATCCTACTTCTTGTTCAGCCAATCACTCAGACAAATAAGCATTCAGTGTTGGGGGAGGACAGGGAAGGGAGAAGTAAGCAATGACTTGTGCAGGAGGAGGGTGACGAAGGTGTCTTGCTGCTGCTTCTGGAAGGATGGTTTCTGGTACTGGGCTCACCAGGCTTGCCTCCTTTTATTGAGCTAGCTGAAGGGAGCCCACCTGAGTGAGCCCTTTTTTGCAAGGGAGGGTGGATTTTACCTCAGGGACTCCTATTGCAGGGGAGGAGAGGCTGGTGCACGGAGGTTGAGCTCGCCAGGCCATGTTCTTTATGGGGTACTCCCGGAGTGAGCGGCCAGCTAGGGGCAATGGGGCACGACGCAGAGGGGTTGGTCCCGGGAGTGAGGGGCCGGCTGGAAACAATAGGGCCCGAGTTGGCTAGGGTGCCGATACTTCCTGTTTTGGCCAGGATAGTCCCCTTTTTCAGCTCTGTCCCGGCCGTCCCTACTTCTTTGCCAAAACTGGGCATTTGTCCCGGCTGCAAGGCAGAGCAAAGTGGAGAGAGGTGGCTGCTGCCTGGGAATCAGCTGAAGGCAGCAATGCCCGCTAGCAGGAAAGTGGAGAAATTTGTTCCTGGTGGGCAGTGACGGCTTCAGAGGTGACCCCTGGGCAGAGCAGAGCTGGGGGGGGGGGGGGGGGGGGGGAAATCAGCCTCAGCCAGGGAGGCATGGAGCTCGGGGGCGGGGAGATCAGCCTCCGCTGTGGGCAGCACAGGACTGGGGGGGGGGTGAGGATTGAGCCCCAGCCATGGGCAGTGTGGAGCTGAGGGGGGACAGGTTCAACCCCAGCTGCAGGCGACATGGGGCTTGGGGTCAGCCCCAGCTGCGGATGGCACAGGAGGCTTAGCTCCAGCCCTGGGTGGCACAGGAGGGAGAGGTCAGCCCCAGCTGCGGGAGACAGGAGGCTCGGGGGTGGGGGTCTACCCTTGAGTTTGGGATGGGAGTCAGTCCTAGGGTTACCATACGTCCTCTTTTTCCCCGGACATGTCCGGCTTTTCGGCACTCAAACCCCCGTCCAGGGGGAATTGCCAAAAAGCCGAACATGTCTGGGAAAATGGCGGCTCTGCTCCTCCCCGACTCTTCGGCTCTGTTTAAGAGCCGGGCTGCCCGAGCGCTACCGGCTTCGGGCAGCCCCCATGCCTCCGGACCCTGCGCCGCCAGAACCCGGGAGGGGAAGTGCCCAGTTGGGGGCGCAGGGTCTGGAGGCAAGGGGGCTGCCCGAAGCCCAAGCGCTACCGGCTTCACGGTTTGCCGGGCAGCCTCCAAACCCTGCGCCCCCGGCTGGGCGCTTCCCCTCCCGGGCTCCAGCTGTGCTGGGCAAGTGCCGGCCGGGGGCGCAGGGTCTGGGGGCTGCCCGGCAAACCGTGAAGCCGGTAGCCTGGGGCAGCCCTTTCCGCGTGGCTGGGAGTGGGAGGGAGGAGGGGGCGGAGTTAGGGCGGGGAAGTGGCGGAGTTGGGGCGGGGCGGGGGTGGGGAAATGGGCGGGGCCAGGGCCCATGGAGGGTCCTCTTTTTTTATTTAATAGATATGGTAACCCTAGTCAGTCCCAGTCCTAGGTGGCACAGGGGGAGAGGTCAGCCCCAGCTGAGGGCGGCACGGTGTTCATCCCAAGCTGTGGGCAGCACAGGGAGGGCGGTTTGGGTGAGATCTGCAAGGGGGGGGCCCTGCTCCGGCGAGCTCCTGGCCATCTTGTTTTTACTTTTAAAATGCAGGGATGAGAACTGACTTACTTTCTGTAGCCTCCTCTTCCTGTCCTCTGGTGGCGGCTTGTGTTACTGCGCCTGACCAGATCGGTTTTTCGGAGCAGCTCATGCTGCCCTCCGGCCCACAGGTCTGCGATTAACGCACATTAAAAAAAATTAACGCATTAATTGTGCTGTGCATTAATCGCAGATGTTAAAGGCAGTTAATTGACAGCCCTATTTTTTGTTACAAATATCTGCACTGTAAAAAACAAGAAATTGTATTTTTCAATTCACCTAATACAAGTACTGTAGTGCAATCTCTATCACGAAAGTTGAACTTACAAATCATAGAATATTAGGGTTGGAAGGGACCTCAGGAGGTCATGTAGTCCAACCCCCTGCTCAAAGCAGGGCCAATTCCCAACTAAGTCATCCCAGCCAGGGCTTTGTCAAGCCTGACCTTAAAAATCTCTAAGGAAGGAGATTCCACCACCTCCCTAGGTAACCCATTCCAATGCTTCGCCACCCTCCTAGTGAAAAAGTTTTTCTTAATATCCAACCTAAACCTCCCCCACTACAACTTGAGACCTTACTCCTTGTTCTATCATCTGCTAACCACTGAGAACAGTCTAGATCCATCCTCTTTGGAACCCCCTTTCAGGTAGTTGAAAGCAACTATTAAATCCACCCTCATTCTTCTCTTCTGCAGACTAAACAATTCCAGTTCCCTCAGCCTCTCATAAGTCATGTGCACCAGCCCCTAATCATTTTTGTTGCCCTCTGCTGGACTCTTTCCAATTTTTCCACATCCTTCTTGTAGTGTGGGGCCCAAAACTGGACACAGTACTCCAGATGAGGCCTCACCAATGTCGAACAGAGGGGAGTGATCACATCCCTCGATCTGCTGGCAATGCCCCTACTTATACAGCCCAAAATGCTGTTAGCCTTCTTGGCAACAACGGGACACTGTTGACTCATATCCAGCTTCTCGTCCACTGTAACCCCTAAGTCCTTGTAGAATTATGTACAAAAAAAAAAAAAAAAACCCTGCATTCAAAAATAAAACCATGTAAAACTTTAGAGCCTACAAGTCCACTCAGTCCTACTTCAGCCAATCACTCAGATAAACAAGTTTGGTTACAATTTGCAGGAAATAATGCTGCCCACTTCTTGTTTACAATGTCACTTGAAAGTGAGAACAGGCGTTTGCATGGCACTGTTGAAGCCAGTGTCGCAAGATATTTACATGCCAGATGCGCTAAAGATTCATATGTCCCTTCATGCTTCAACTACCATTCCAGAGGACATGGGTCCTTGCTGATGACAGATTCTGCTTGATAATGATCCAAAGCAGAGCTGATTGACGCATGTTCATTTTCATCATCCAAGTCAGATGCCACCAGCAGAAGGTTGATTTTCTTTTTTGGTGGTTCAGGTTCTGTACTTTCCACATCGGAGTGTTGCTCTTTTAAGACTTCTGAAAGCAAGCTCCACACCTTCATCCCTCTCAGATTTTGGAAGGCACTTCAGAGTCTTAAACCTGGGGTTGAGTGCGGTAGCTATTTTTAGAAATCTCAGATTGGTAGCTTCTTTGCGTTGTATCAAATCTGCTGTGAAAGTGTTCTTAAAACAAACATGTGCTGGGTCATCATCTGAGACTGCTATAACATGAAATATATGGCAGAATGCGGGTAAAACAGAGCAGGAGGCATACAATTCTCCCCCAAGGAGTTCAGTCACAAATGTAATTAATGCATTATTTTTTTAATGAGCATGATCATCATGGAAGTATGTCTTCTGGAATGGTGGCCGAAGCATGAAGGGGCAAACAAATGTTTAGCATATCTGACACGTAAATACCTTGCAATGCTGGCTACAAAAGTGACATGCGAATGCCCGTTCTCATTTTCAGGGGACATTGTAAATAAGAAGCAGGCAGCAGTATCTCCCGTCAATGTAAACAAACTTGTTTGTCTTAACGAGTGGCTGAACAAGAAGTAGGACTGAGTGGACTTGTAGGCTCTGAAGTTTTACATAGTTATGTGACAAAAAAAAAAAATCTATATTTGTAAGTTGCACTTTCACGATAAAGAGATTGCACTACAGTACTTGTATGAGGTGAACTGAAAAATACTATTTTATCATTTTTACAGTGAAAATATTTGTAATAAAAAATATAAAGTGAGCACTTACACTTTGTATTCTGTGTTGTAATAGAAATCAATATTTTTGAAAATGTAGAAGAACATCCAAAAATATTTAATACATTTCAATTGGTATTCTATTGTTTAACAGTACGATTAATCGTGATGCATTTTTTTGAGTTAATCATGTGAGTTAACTGCAATTAATCGACAGCCATAAAATAAATAAATCTTACTGGCCAGGAAGCTATGTTTCGGTGTATTGTTATCTACTAAGCTAGAAGAGGATAGCTCAATTTTTATCATACAGTTTTTATTCTAATTTATCTCCCATGGAAGCTTTCCGTAAAGAAACCATTTCTTTGCTTGTTTACATTGAGCATGCACTTTCCAACATTTGAAGCATAGACCAATTTTACCAGTTCCTAAAATAAACAGTATTACAATAACTAATATTTCTAGAGCTCTTTGAAAACATGCAGCATAAGAGAAGGGTTAAGTGTTATCAAAACATGATGTAAACACCAGTAGTCCTAAGATACATTTTCATTGGCTGATTGGCCCTTTTTTGATGATGACGCAACCGTGCAACAACTTCTAATGGTTCAGAACTGGGACCATATAATCAGAATAACATTTCTTACATCCATAACAATTTTACATATTGGAGGAGTCGATTCTGTTGGAGATAAAAGTCAGAGACTGAGTCATTTTTCATGAACCCTAGGAACTCCAAAAAGATTGATGTTTTGACACACTATAATGTACTGTCCTTACTAGTACTACTATTTATTTGTATTACTTGATCTGTCAATTGTCCAACAAGGGAACATGTTCTCCCAGCCTTTACAGTTAAGCAATGCTGATGGCTAGGCTTTTTGGGAAAATACATTGAACCAACACAGTCCAAAATCACAAGCTCTTGGACAAGCCTCTTAAGTAATCTGTGTTTCTCTCAAGGGGGGGGGGGGGGAGAAATCAACTAATCTGGAAGATTTCTCCACAGCTCCATGTGAACGTTGGCAGTGAAGACCTAATAGTACACAGATAGAGGGTTGCAGCTGTGGACTGGTTTGCCCAGTGAAGTGAGGTTCTACACTCAACTTGGCGGAATTTCTGTCTGTTGGCTATAACGTGATAATTTTTGACCACCACATCCAATCTATTCCAATTTTTCAGGAAACTTTCCAGGCAACAGTGGGCAGAATACTATTGATTTTAATGAAAATCTGAAAACCAGAGTGGGGAAACAGAGAATACACGAAGTCCCCTGCATCTGGTTAGCACACCCAGCAGTTTCAACCACTTCTGTAACTGTTTATAGATCAAAGAACCAGTTGATGGCAGCCATTAACACCTTCCAGCATAACAATATCCTGCATCTCAGATCCGCTGATCCTCCCAATAGAGTTTAAAATATTGACACCCTAAATGAGTTCTATCCCAGACAGAAAAAAAGGAATAAGAACGGCAGGACTCAGACTCATAGACTTTAAGGTCAGAAGGGACCATTATGATCATTTAGTCTGACCTCCTGCACAATGCAAGCCACAGAATCTCACCCACCCACTCCTGTAACAAACCCCTAACCTATGCCTGAGTTACTGAAGTCCTCAAATCGTGGTTTAAAGACTTCAAGGTGCAAAGAATCCTCCAGCAAGTGACTCACACTGCAGAGGAAGGCGAAAAACCTCTAGGGCCTCCGCCAATCTGCCCTAGAGGAAAATTCCTTCCCAACCCCAACTATGGCGATCAGTTAAACCCTGAGCATGTGGGTAAGACTCACCAGCCAGCAGCCAGGAAAGAATTCTCTGTAGTAACTCAGATCCCACCCCATCTAACATCCCATCACAGGCCATTGGGAATATTTACCTGTTAATAATCAAAGATCAATTAATTGCCAAAATTAGGCTATCACAGTTCCTTTAATATTCTTGGATGAAGATTATCTGGGCCCCCCTATTTAGTCCCATTAAACTGTTCAAATTTGGCTTCTACCTCGGATGTGGTAATATTTACCTCTATATCCTCATTCCCATTTGTCATCCTACCATTATCCCTAAGCTCCTCATTGCCTCATTAAAGACTGAGGCAAAGTATTTGTTTAGATATTGGGCCATGCCTAGATTATCCTTAACCTCCACTCTATCCTCAGCGTTTAGCGGTCCCACTTCTTCCTTTGTTTTCTTATTTATATGGCTATAGAACCTTTTACTATTGGTTTTAATTGCAGTATCTGACTGTAAGGCTTCAGTAATAACTTCATGTGTTATAAACATGTTACCAGAACTCCAAGTGGCTGCTTTATATGTAATATCCAAAATATACATATTCTTCAGTGATGCTGCTGAGGGAGAGAAAATTCAGTGTGGCAGGAAGGTTTACTTTGCCCACCTCATAAGTTCTCACACTATCAAAAGTCCATCTCCATAGTTTCTGAGATGAGATGGTTTTTACTTTCATTTTCTCTGCGATGGAGACAAAGAAATCCCGGCAGAGATCTAAAAGGGTTTGTTCTTTGCAGATAAAATGTTAGGACATGCCTGACATTTACAGAGTGCATCATAGCCTCTACTTTGGTAGCATGAAGCTTAGGGGGGAAAATGTAGGTAGGTTAATTTGCTGGTTCAGATGAAACTCTGGGATTGCCTTTGGCAAAAATTTAGAAGGTGTCCTCAGAGACACCTTGTCTGGATAAAAAATGGTATATAAGGCAGGCCAACCATTAAAGCTTTGATTTCTCTGACATCCAGAGAGGCAATAGCGATCAAGAATGATGTTTTCATTGATAAGTGTAATGGTGAACACAACACCGTCAGTTCAGAGAGTAGGTCTCTCAGTGCCAAGAAAACCAAGTTACAGTCCCATAGTGGGATTGGTTCTTTAACAGATGAGAACACCTTAGCAAGACTTTTCAAACATCTGATCATAGCTATATGAGAAAAAATTGTGTGTCCATCCACTGCAGGATGAGCAGAAATAGTCACAAGGTGAACTTGATGGAACTAAATGACAGGTTATGCTTTTTCAAGTCAAGCACATAGTCTGACTCTAAGATCTTGGATGCAGAAGCTTCTTGCAGAGACAGGGACTTTTGGAGACACCAACAGGAAAACATCATCCATTTCATCAGGTAAGTTTGTCTTAAAGGCTCTCTTTCTTACTGTTTACTAAGATATTCCAGACAGACCAGGAGCATGATTGCTATACCTTTGATATGCATCCAGTGGCCAAGATGTGAGATGAAGGGACTACAGATCTAGATGCATAATCTTCCCCTCCCTTCATTCTGTGATAGCAGGTCCAGAAGGAGAGGCAAGGTCCTTGGCTGGCAGGTCAACAGAATGTCTGGGAACCAAACCTGCCTTAGTCACACACAGAGCTATTGATATTAGCTTGTCTGAGTCCTCTCTGATCTTGCAAAGCACTCTGGGAATCAATAGGACCGGTGGGTAAATGTACATCAGGATTCCTGACCAAGAGATTAAGAGGGTATCAAGCAGGGAGTCTGAGTTCCCCTACCCCCAGCAGAAAATCTGACACTTCTTGTTTTGTGTCACAAATGTCTATCCATGGATAACCATAATTCAAAGAAAGGTCCTGGAGGATAGAGTCCTTGATCTTCCACTGTAACTGGATGAGAAATGTTTACTCAGATTATCTGCTGTGCTGTTCTGCAGACCACATAAGCATACTGCTGAGAGGGAGATTTGGTATCTGATGCACCAGTTCCACAGTCTAACCACACCTCAAAGCGGGGAAGATCTTGCCCCACCCTGTTTCCTGGTGTAGAACGAAGTGGCTGTATTGTCCATTATTATTTGGACAGACTATCCTCAAATGTGATGGAGAAAGAACTCGCAAATACTATGCAGTGCCCCAAGTTCTAGCACGCTGATGTGCATCCGTGCTATTGTGTGGTCCAAAGGCCTTGTGCCTGTAGATCACTCATGCATGCTTCTCCCCTAGATTGAGGCAACTGTCACTATTGTTTTGGATCAGAGAAGAGATGCAAGAGTTTGCAAGCATTCCTGGGGTCTGTTTTGACAACTGGGCTTACAAATTTACCCAAATTGTGAGCTCAACTGCAAAAAGTATGTAAAAGTTCTTAAGACATTACAATAATCTATAACAAATGTTAATGGGAAAAGGTATGAAAGGGAGTTAAAATACCTGAATCTAAAACAAAAAAAATCAAGTTGATGTGATTCAAGGACTGCATTAAAATCATGCTTGTTAAAGACAGAATATTTGAAGCTGAAAATTATAGCTGACAAGCTAAAACTGGGATGTCAGATATTAGGCCTAATAAATATTAGGCCCATTAATGATGGACACAGCACCCTCACATGAGGGGCAGTATTTGAATCTGGATACTGGACTGAGGCCATCGTGATGGCAGCAGAATTTTAATTTTGGAAAAATAAAGCACCAACAGGCAACTAACTAAACTACACAATCATAATGATTCTATGGATAGACTTGGCAGAATTAAATTTTTATTTTTTATAATTTCAATGGATAATATCTGTTTATTTTTAACTATTTTTTCAATTTTTATCAATTTAAATTTTCACAGTTGTGCAAAATTCTGGGTTTTAAGCATTTCTATTTGAATCTATTTAAATGTTCATAGTTACAAGAAAATATTGGGGGTGGAGGGCTCAGACAATAGGGAGACCAGATAATAATTCAATGACAGTAGATGTTGAGATTCAAAAAGTCAAAGCTTCAACACTGTTAAAACACAAACTGCCAACATCATATGTCAAAATATACCAAGTAAATATCCTTAAATCAAACTCTAGTAAGTTCTCAAGCAGCATTTTTCTTACTCTGCATATCTGCACATTTCTATTATTACTGATGTAAATATTTTTCATCAGTTTGAAAGTGTATAGTGAAATTGACATTTACCAACATTTACTGATAAAAAACTAATCTTTCCAAGCCTAACTATATACAAGTTTGAAAAAGGTGCTAGCAGTTCATGAACCACAGACTGCAAGCTGTTCCTTCTTGAAGCCAAGAGATAGTAAGAGGAACTGAGTGGTGGTTGTTGCACTCCACCTTTTCATATGAGGAGAGGCTGAGGGAACTGGGATTGTTTAGTCTCCAGAAGAGAAGAATGACGGTGGATTTGATAGCTGCTTTCAACTACCTGAAAGGGGGTTATGGATCTAGACTGTTCTCAGTGGTAGCAGATGACAGAACAAGGAGTAATGGTCTCAAGTTGCAGTTGGGAAGGTTTAGGTTGGATATTAGGAAAAACTTTTTCACTAGGAGGGTGGTGAAGCACTGGAATGGGTTACCTAGGGAGGTGGTGGAATCTCCTTCCTTAGAGATTTTTAAGGTCAGGCTTGACAAAGCCCTGGCTGGGATGATTTAGTTGGGAATTGGTCCTGCTTTGAGCAGGGGGTTGAACTAGATGACCTCCCAAGGTCCCTTCCAACCCTGATATTTTATGTCCTTGACACAAGCCACAGAGAACACTCAGGGCACATATGCGGTCATACAGACACTGATAGCAAAAAGACTCAGAATTTGAGCACATAGGGCACATGCGCATCATTAGTGGAATGTACTTATGGACAATCACTCAATGGAGAAACATAATATACCCTGTCACAGATCTGTTTCATACACTGGTGGGGAAAAAGTGGCCTTCTAAAGCTCGAACAAACAAGTTTGATAAAATTCAACTGAAAACTAAGAAGCCATATTTTAACAGTATCAAACCACACCAGGACACCCATTTGTAGGTTATTGGTGCACGTCTCAGGCAGCTGATGGCTCACAAAACACCACAAACATCCACCAATATCCAGTTAATGCACAATCTGGGATGATTTATTATCATATTCTTTAGCACCAACCAGAGAGTTCTGTCAGCAGCACTATGATGTCAGCCTACTCCTCAGAGACAGTGGAATTTTCATTAAGATTGCAGTCGAATAAACTTCTCTCCAATGCTAATGGCATATATAAGGTATTTTCTTTTATGACAAATGAAGTCCTTCATTATAGTGAAGTAACACTTATTTCAAGCAAAAATTTAAAAATATCTGGCTTAATGAATAGCCAACCAAATTAACTTATTAATGTACTAAACTGGGGCATGAGGGACCCCCTCAAGACTTTGCTTCTTAGGGTCAGCTTTCTGTCTTTGGTTGGAAAAAACTAAAGCTTGTGGAGTGATGGTACTAAGCCTCTGCTGAAGCCACATGCCCACCCTTCCAATCACACATTAAGTGTATACATCTGACAAGATTATAAGGGTGAGGAAGACAAAGGAATCCAGAAAGAATGGGTATAGCAACATTCTACAAACTTCACTCAGACAGGCTCAGATGTATTGAGCCACTGCCTCAAGAGAATAGCTTCTTTATATGTATTCTAATTGGGGTCAGGCAGGGTAAATGAAAACTGCACTACTGATGCACAGTGCGTGACAAATACAGAGTGCATTATTTAAGAAACCCAGTACTGGAACTTGATCAAAATCCTGACATGCAAAATCCTGACATTCAAAATCACTAACACTGCATCACTGCTCTATGTTGTGTGCGCTGACACACAGCACTTCACAGCTATTTATTTCCCCAAAGATCATTTATTGGAGCGATGTCAGAGAAGCCTGGCAAATCCCTCATTGCAGGGATATGAAAAGAAAGGTGGGATGGCAGGATGACTGAAAGGGGGAATATAATTAATGGGGTATACTGTCAGGATTTTGACTAGTTGGAAATGTAATTTATAAAGATTTTGACTCTTTTTTGATCCTTTCAGGATTATGTACTAGATTACCAAAATACTATCTTGACAATAGTTTCTGCAAGTACAAGGCAGTAAACCAGCCTAATGATAACATTCCAATATGCCCAAATCTATTTAGAGTTCCCTTAAGTACATACAACGGAACTTTAGTTTCTCTCTCATTCAGAGCGTATGAGTGGCAACAGTTTCAACCTCTCAGTATCAAAAATATTTAAAGAATAGCATATGCTAGGTCAGGGGTGGCCAACCTGTGGCTCTGCAGCCACATGCGGCTCTTCAGAAGTTAATATGCGGCTCCTTGTATAGGCACCAACTCCAGGGCTGGAGCTACAGGCACCAACTTTCCAATGTGACGGGGTGCTCACTGTTCAATTCCTGGCTCTGCCACAGACCCTGCCCCCACTCCACCCCTTCCCGCCCCCTCCCCTGAGTGTCCCGTGCCCTCACTCCTCCCCCCACCCCTCCCAGAGCCTCCTGCATGCCACAAAACTGCTGATTGGGAGGTGTGTGGAGGGAGGGGGAGGCACTGATCGGCAGGCTGCCGGTGGGTGGGAGGCGCTGGGAGCTGATGGGGGGCTGCTGACATAATACTGTGGCTCTTTGGCAATGCACACTGGTAAATTTGGGCTCTTTCTCAGGCTCGCCACCCCTGTGCTAGGTTATTTATCCAAGTCCTTGGTCTGACAGGTTAGGATCATCTCTTTGATTGAAAACCCTAGCAAAGGGGAAAACACTTGCTACAAATAGTTCATAAGGCTGGGCCTGAATGTCAGCCACTCTACTAAAAGATCGCTTCTTGGCAACAGTGACCAAGCCTCTCTCATCTCTACCTACTTATTTTACCATATGATTTTCATGCCATTCAGAAAGTTTTTTTTAAACTGTCAATGTCTAAGAAGCCTAATTCACCAGCAGTTTAGCAGCCGAGGTGAAGGCTTGCAAAGCCTAAAAACTCAGCAGTGTTATGATCAGTGTAACTAGTATAATATTATGCCAAACAAGAAATATGGACCAGGAGAGAGTTACTTACTATACAAAAATGTTGAACATAAATAGTCAAAAGTAATTTTAATCAGATATTGGTGGTTCAAATATAAGACCCACTAAAATGATGTGCAATACTAATGTATGGAAGAGCCATAAACTACCCTCACTGTGATTAGTGATATCTAATATTCATGCACTATTAGCAGCTGAGGTATGTGATTCATCCAGTATACGTAAGCTTGATTTAATCTCAAATTAAAAAATTAATAGAGAAAACACTGGAAACCACTCTCTTAAAATAATACACTGCTGAGCTTTGAAGAGATGCTCAGAAATTGTAGTGATGGGGGCCATATATGTATCTTGACAGACCCAATATTATATGCAACTGAAAGCCAAACATTTTGGAAAAGGTGTCTCAGCAGAACATACTTGTTTAAAAAAGCTCAGAAATCTCCTCTGACAAGGCAGAAATTATGCTGGAGATTTAAAACAAATAATAAATACACACTCTAGAAACTAAGCATGTGCCTAGATTGATTAGAGGACCCAAATCTTTTGAAGTTCTCTAAATAGACAACATTATTTTGATTTACATCTGAACACTGAATGAAAAGCTCCTCAGAACCAAGGTATACCTGAGATTAGAGGCAGAGATAAAAGGAAACTTCTTAGGTTAGAAAAATTGCAAGCCTTAGTATCTGTGGCATTCCTTCCAGATTCTGCAATATAGCAATGATAGAGGTAGTGGAAAAGAAAAAAAAAGTCAAAGAAAAATACAGAGAGCGAGAGAGAGCGATCCTTGCAGAATAGAATTTGGGTAACCACACAGGAGAGGAAGAGATCAGGCTGGGCTGCTCAAAGCATCATATATATCGGTGTCAACAGAGAAAGACTCAGCACTTAGAGCTGCAATAGAATACCAGACAGTACCCAATATTTGAGAGGTAAGGGATGTAGATGGACAGTAAGTCAGTAACCAAGGATATATATCAAGATTAAGCTCTAGACCACTGCATCAAAAGTTTTACAGTTACAAGCTGTAAATGGAGTACTGTTTGAAGATATCTGGTAGAATATTGTTCTATTCTGTGTTACCAGAAGTGGTTTCTAATAGCCCCACAACACTGCCACTGTCATAAGCATTCACTTCTGACTCCGTAACAGCTGTGGATTTGTATGACTGGAGGCAACTCAAATAATATGAAAACAGAAGAATGGTATGAAAATGAATAAAAGGAAATGTGGAAGGGAAAAAGAGAAAAGATGATTGGCTTGTTTACCTCTCACATCACAATACCATTTACCAACAATAGGAGCAGAAGAGGGGAGAGGCAAGGAGATAGCAACTCCTTTGTCACAATATTAACATCCTACCCAAAGTCTCCAAAATACAACAGGCAGAAAGTAGTTATCATAGACCTTTCCTTGCCTGGAGACAGTACAAGAGGTGTACAAACCAGGCTCCAGAGAAGTTAACTCTGTCCTTGGTGGAGCATTCTAACAGGGCACAGAGAAGGGTATGTGACAGTGGCCTTGTCTACACTGGAAAGTTTCTGCACAGTAAAGCTTTCTGCGGTGTAACTCCTGAGGTGTACACATTGCCAAGCCACTTAGTGCACAGAAAGTGCACAGTTGCAGCACTGTAAAAAAAAAAAAAAAACACACCACACCCCGATGAGAGGCGTACAGCTTTCTGCGCCAGGGTTACAGTGCCGTGGTGCCAGTGTAGACCCCCTGCTCGATTACAGCGCTGCGATTGGCCTCCGGGAGGTGTGCCACAATGCCTGTTCTCACCTCTCTGGTCATCGGTTAGAACTCTACTGCCCTGCCCTCAGGTGACCAACTGTGAGCCCCACCCCTTAAATTCCTTGGGAATTTTGAAAGCCCCTTCTTGTTTGATCGGTGACACGTGCAATGGTCTCAGCACATCTTTCCAGGTGACTATGCCTTCTCCTCGGACCAGGTGATCCCCCGCTTGGAGCAATGCCAAGCTGTTGGACCTAGTCAGCATTTGGGGAGAGAAGGCTATCCAGTCCCAGCTGCACTCCAGCCACAGGAATGAGGATACCTATGGACAGATTTCACAATGCATGACAGAAAGGGGCCATGAGGACACATTGCAGTGCAGGGTCAAAGTGAAGGAGCTGCGGAATGCCTACCACGAGGTGCAGGAGGCAAACCACCACTCCAGTGCTGCGCCCATGAGCTTCCGGTTCCACAAAGAGCTGGATGCAATACTCGGTGGTGACCCCACCTCCACTGTGAAGGCCACTGTGGATACTTTGGTGGCTCACGTGCCAGTTCAGTGTGGACCAAGCCAGGAGAAGGAAATCTTGGAGGAGGATGTGGAGGGGGAGGGAGACCCAGAGGCAGAAGACGACTCAGAGGTCAGAGATGCATGCAGCCAGGAGCTCTTTTCTACCCCAGAGGAGGCTAGCCAGTCACAGCAGTCAGAGCTTGGTGAAGCACAAACAGGAGTGGAGGCCTCTGGTAAGTGGCTTTGATTTTGGAAATCACTGAAGCAAGTTGTTGGGGGCAGGAGGGTTGCAGAAAGCAGGATTGTGTCTGTATGATGCCCATACCACCACATGCCAAGTCTGAGCGGCACAACAGGGTGTTGATTGACTCCCTCACTTCACTTCCCTCTCCTCAGAGATCTCCACAAAACTCCCATGGAGATACTGGGAAATCTGCTGCCACAGGTTCTTTGACAGAGCTGCTTTGTTTCTTGCCCCATTAAGAGTAACTTTCCTGCACCACTCTACTGTCACTGGGGAAGGGACGGGGGACGGACCATTGCTGCACACAGGCAAGCCGCATAAGGGCCAGGGCAGAAACCCCAGTCTTGGAGAAGACCCTCCCTTGATTTCCTGCTCACCCTCAGCAGCGAGAGATTTTCCATAATTAACAAAGCCTGTGGAAAATGTGGAGACAGTAATGATTATCAGGCCCCCCCTACAGTGCTGACTCTCCCCATTAGCCATATGCCCAGTGTACAGTACAGTCCTGGAACACTGATTTCCCCTGCCTCTGTAGTTACTCACCATTTTGGGGTCCTGTGGCTCATGTGCGCTTGCCTGGGGTCAGCCAGTTAGTGACAGGTATGTGAATAGTGGCTGTGTTTTAAATCACTCAATCAGTGGCCTGTGTGTTGCAACAATACTGCTTCTATAAAATGTTGCATTTTGGCTTCACAGATATGACCTTGGGAACCCAGCCTCCCTCTTTGTTATCGGCGGCTGAATGGCTGCGCAGAATTAGAAAGCGGCCACAAAGAACTAAAAAGAGGACTTTCTGCATGATGTCATGATGCACTTCACGGACGAAAAACAAGAATTGAAGGAGTGGCGGGACAGCGAGAAGAGGGACCGAAAGAAGAACACGGCACGCCAGAATGAACCCACGGAGCAGCTCTTAAAAGTTATGGAGCGTCAAGCGGACACGCTCCAGGCGCTACTAGCACTACAAACCAAACAGCTCCACGCCCACCCTCCCCTGCAGCCACTGTCGCAAAACTCTTTCCCATGCGCCCCCCAGACACTGCCAACACATTCTTATCAACCTCCTGGCTCCAGTCTGTACCCGCTGCATTCTACTCCTCCCCCTTCACAGTCCAGCCCTGCAGACTCCCAGTACCCACTGCACTCAACACCCGTCCCTCTGCAGTTTAGCCCTGCTGAAGTGCATTACCCGCTGCACTGTACTCCAAAGGACAACGTTGCATATGATACCTGGACATACACAAATCTTTAACTGTCCCGGGACCCCACCTTCTCCTGGGATCCTCCTTTCCCCCATCCCAACAGGGCTGATGTGGTTTTTTTTTGTCTCTCTCCTTCAGTTGTTTTTTAATAAAAGAATTGTTCTGGTTTGAAATCAACCTTTATCCCATTAATTGAAAGCAAACAGAGCTCTGCAAAGCAACAGGCAATTTTCTTAAACCTTCACAGTGCATCATCTGCACTAATCAATCACCTCCTAGCTTTACAGCGCACTGGACACTACAAATATTAGTGTATTTCAGCTTCAAATTGCTGCCTCAAGGCATCCCTGATCCTTATGGCCCCACACTGCGCCCCTCTAATAGCCCTGGTCTCTGGCTGTTCAAATTCAGCCTCCAGGTGCTGAACCTCAGCGGTCCAGCCCTGAGTGAAGCTTTCACACATCCCTTCACAAATATTATGGAGCATACAGCACGCTAGAAGCATAGGAATATTGTCATCGGCCAGGTCCAGCCTCCCATATAGGCAGTGCCAGTGGGCCTTTAAAACAGGCAAAAGCACACTCAGTCATTCTGCACTTGCTCAGCCTGTTATTGAACCACTCCTTGCTGCTGTCAAGGTGCCCCATGTATGGCTTCATAAGCTACAGTATTAAGGGGTAGGCAGGATCACAATGGGCATTTTGACTTCCCCTACGGTGATCTTCTGGTCCAGGAAGAAAGTCCCTGCTTGCAGTTTCCAGAACAGGCCAGGCGAGCGTCATGCATCTTTCTGGACCAGCCTGCGTTAATGTCTGTGAAAGGCCCATGTGATCCACAAGCACCTGGAGAACCATAGAGAAATACCCCTTCCGATTAATGTACTCGGTGGCTAGATGGTCTGGTGCCAGAATTGGAATATGCGTACCATCTATCGCCCCTCCACAGTTAGGGAAGCCCATTTGTGCAAAGCCATCCACAATGTCATGCACGTTGCCCAGAGTCACGGTCTTTCGGAGCAGGATGCAATTAATGGCCCTGCACACTTCCATCAACATGAGTCCAACGGTCAACTTCCCCACTCCAAACTGGTCAGCGACTGATCAGTAGCAGTCTGGAGTAGCCAGCTTCCACAGTGCAATCACCAAGCGCTTTGCCAATGACAGGGCAGCTCTCATTCTCATGTCCTTGTGCCGCAGGGCTGGGGCGAGCTCATCACACAGTCCCATGAATGTGGCTTTCTTCATCTGAAAGTTCTGCAGCCACTGCTCATCATCCCAGATGTGCATGACTATGTGATCCCACCACTCAGTGCTTGCTTCCCGAGCCCAAAAGTGGTGTTCCACTTTGCAGTCACGGAGGTGCTGACTAATCTTATGTCATAGCCGCTACGCATGGCAAGATCAATGTCGAATTCCTCTTGCCTCTGTAGTTTAAGGAATAACTCCACTGCCACTCGTGACGTGTTGGTCAGAGCAAGTAGCATATTGGTCAACAGTGCAAGATCCATTCCTGCAGATCGAAGAGGCAGACAGAGCATGCAGTACACAAACCGTTGAAAGATGGCGCCAAATGCAGATGGAAGCACAGGGATTGCTGAGATGCGAAGCAATGCATCATGGGGCATTGGGACTGGACCCAGGATGCCCCGCAACCCCCTCCGCCTTCCCACAACTCTTAGTGCCAGAAGAGGAAGAGATGATCTATTGGATAGCTGCCCAGAGTGCACCGCTCCAAATACCGCTGTAAGTGTGAACATGCTATTGCACAGGCAGCTGACAGTGTGAACACACAACAGCAGTTTCCTTTCAGCGCTCTCTGAGCAGCACTGTAACTGCCGGTGATGTAACTTTGCCAGTGTAGACATACCCAGTGACTGTTACTGTAGATGTCCAAAAATGTAATAAAGACTAGAATTCAGCACATATTTGAGGTAACACAGCCATGTGTGATCCCTGCAGCCAAAAGTCTTATACTCAAATAGTTCTCTTTTCTCAGGAACTGTTAGAAACATAGCTTGAAATATAATCTCCAGTGTAAGTGTGAGAAAGATGTCATTAATCCAGACGTCAGTATTGAAGTACGCAGATATATTAAAGGTTTTATAAGCATACTGCCATCTTAATATATGCTCAACTCCTTTTAAGGAGATGGCAAAGGACATTCTCCACATCATCTGCCCTACAGAAAATAAAAATGCTCTCCTTGTGGCAGATGGGATCTTTTTTTTTTTTTTTTTTTTTTGGGGGGGGGGGTGGGGTAAGAATAGAAACATGCTGTAGCCAAGTTACCAGTACCTTGACTGAGATTATGATGTCATAATTTTTCAGAGATATCTGGTGAAACTCCCC
This sequence comes from Malaclemys terrapin pileata, assembly GCF_027887155.1. NCBI lineage: Eukaryota > Metazoa > Chordata > Testudines > Emydidae > Malaclemys > Malaclemys terrapin. The sequence goes on along the minus strand of NC_071508.1, from coordinate 89,895,376 downwards.
TCCTCCCCCAGGGCTTTTAAAAAACGAACAAACAAAATGCCTGCATTAACAGGATATTAGGCAAAACAACAATTTTTCTTTAGACAACTTAGCAAATAACACAAATATTCAGGGAGGATCAAGTCAGGCTAGTAAATTTTTACTGCTGTGAGAAATCAGAAATATTTGTAAATTATTACATGACCCTGTCAAGAAAATCCTACCTGATTCAAGGCAGGACATGTCTATTGTTTACCTCCTGAGAGTTAGGAACAATGCTAACAAATAGGATTTCCACATATTGTGGGTTCAGACATTCAAGCCAGAAATGGCACAAAGTGGCTTTCAACCAGCTAGAGATAGCCATTATAGAACTCCTCACCAATGGCAGAAAGCTAGTGGAGGCAGTGTAAATTAGAGCTGCAAGGAAGCAGTACTAACTTACACTGGAGTTGTATTATGAAATCACCTAATATCACATACTATCTTCCATTTCAAACTTGATAGTAAGTGCATCAACAAGAATCTGTGAAGGGACAGTAGCAACAGCTGACTCCTATTGGAATAAGATTGACAACTATCACAGCTCTATTCCAACATCAGATATCTCCAACAAGGAAAGATTCAACTTGGAAATAAATTTAGATTAATTTCAGAGCATGAAAAAAAAAAAAGTTACAATAATTTAGAAAACAAAGAACAGCTTTAGCAATGCTGGTAAAGCAACAAAAAAGATTTGATTAAACTGTGCACAGACAGACACCAACCCTACCTCCACTCTCTATAAAGTAATCCATTATATAAATGAGAACTTAGTATGTGTTCCAAATTTCCTGGCAATCAGGCCACTTTTTATATAAAATATTATATAGTGTCTCCCATACCAAAAGACCCAATGTGTTTTACAGAAGTCGCTTCACCCACCTCTGAAAAGCTGGTACGGAAACATGGTAGCCGTTCTGCGGTGGTTTTGAGGCGGGTGGGGCAGAGCAAAGTTTACTAACTGAATCTATACTCCGCCTTACAAATTTCCATTCACCTGCTCACTTGGGACCAGTAAATTCTGGGGCAGACAATAGGAGACTAAGGTTTTCAGTCTCGTAACACAAAACCACAACCTGTAGCATATTTTGGAACCAGTTCAGAATTCATAGTGTTCTATAGCGGTGTCGTGGATGCCTTATAGAGCACTGTTCCATCCTGTGTAAAACAAAAGGGGAGAATGCAAGGGACTGTGCGATGCAGAGGACAGAGAGAAGCTAGCAAGAGTGGATCCCCTTTCCCACACCTTTTTTCCCTCACAGCACAATATCCCACAAACATACAGACAGTCTTCACCCTTCTTCCCCATAGATGTGCACAAATTAGGATAGATGGGCCAGACTGCATTGTCACTGGCATGATTCAGACAGCCTAGTAGATTTTCACCTGAACTTATATATGTGATAATTTTGCAAGATTGGCATAATATGTTATGAAGTCATCCTAGCAGCTCCACAACTAAGGTTGCAATGACTTGTATAATTAAACCCAGGAGTACATTCTTTTATTAAAGAACATGAAAATGCATACAAGCAATTTTCCAAAGTGGCCTATTTCAAACTTTAGATGTCTGTAAATCTGTATATAACATATCTGAGCAATACTTAGAAAATGAAAGGCTTAACAATCATTGCATTTTTGAAATTTCCAGACAGTATACGGTATCTCAGGCTTCTATATAAATAATCCATATGAAAGCTAGTATACTTTTCCACAAAGCTTCAGTTCCTGAACTGTACACAACACAGAAGTAAATTAAAAAAAGAAAGGAGCCTACTAATGTATTTGTGACACAGATATGCCCAGTTTTGTCCTGGCAGGTATATTACATCAGCAGTTCTCAACCGGGGGTCCATGCGGGGCTGAAGCCGGGAGGCGCGAGGCTGAATCCTGGCCCCCCGAGCCCTGATGCTCCCCGTGGGGCAGAAGCCCTGAGTGCATGGGCAGAGTTGGGGGTATGGAGGGCATTGCCCCCCCCCCCAACTGCAGCACAAGATCATGGCAGTCCTGGGGGCAGCTGAAAGAAGTAACCATTGAGTGAGAAGTATTTTATAAGACAGAAGAATAACTTGTTAATAAATATAAGCTATAGAATGTGTTTTATGTTTTTCTTTTACCTGTAACCTTTTGTTTTAAAACTCTTATTCTTGCTTTATTTGAATCTTTATCCCAAGCTCTATTAAATAAACTTCCATTTGGTTTTACCTGTCAAAGCACCTCGTGCTAAGGAGAGTGAAACCAGAAAACTAGGGTGCACTGTTTCCAGAGGCTGCAGACATCAGGAGTCCACTGGGGTGTCAAGACGATAGGGAATGGGGGACTCCAGTGTAACAGAGTAGAATGTGTAAATTGCTAGCCTGCAAAGAGAAAGAGCAGGGCTCATGGAGCCTGGAGCAGAGTGCTTGCATTGCCAGTAGCTAGAGAGAGTTTCACCTGGTGGGCACAGACAGGCCTCCCTGCCACTGTGAGCAGATGTTAGCGATTCATTAGGGACACTTCAGCTAACCCTGAAATGTGTCACAGTAGCATTGTCAACAGGATCTACACCCAATTTATGAGCTAACCAAAGTTCACACTCAAGGCACTTACAAAGTATACTGATATACACCTCCTAAATATTCATAAGTAATAAGGTTGGACAGGAAAGAAAAAGGTTGTTTTGTTGTTTTCTGCTTGTTTATTTCAAGAGAGGGCAATAGAACAAAAAGCAGCACAAAATAAGCAAACAAGAAACATATGCCAAACTGACCAAAGCTCAGTTTGAGCATCTGTGCACAGAACACGGCTTAATTGCAGCAGAAAAGAAACATACAGGAGATGAGAATTATGCTCATGGCACAAGGTAAGTAACATATAGAGCAGTCATACCCCTCAGAAAGAAATAAGGGTGTGAGGAATGCAGCGGTACAATTCCCCTAGGAACAGTGGGGATCAGCCTGGCATAATCCTCAATAAAGCAGCTGTTCAGTTGGAGTTGGCTGAATTGGGGCTGAGGAAATTGAAACAAGAACAAGAGTACCAAATGTGGAGAGCTGCAGAGAATGGGCAGTGGAGAAAATAACCTCTGAGAGAGGAGCTGGAAATAGCCACAGAAAAATGGGCAGCAGCTGGATAGAAAAACAATTAAGAGTTGCAATCCTACTCAAATATTTGTTACTACTAATGTATCTCTTTAGTATTAAAAACATCACCTTACATAAAGGGAAGTGGAAGGAAACATGGCTTGAATAGTCAAGTAGTCATGAGCTCCATAACATAATTTTAAAAATAGTAGGAGGTAAACTGTTCACAAGATACTAAACAGGTCTTAGGTTTTGGTGACATCATAAGCACTGACTCATTAGGTCACCAAAACATCTTACTGTTTTTATATCCATAAGTAAATATCGGATATCGCCCTGTAACATTACCAGTTTTTCAACCTTGTAGAGGGTAGTGTGATATAACATATTAATGATAAATTATTCCATACTGTTACAGAAAATGGTCAAATGCAAAATACTTCAATTTACTATATTATAGCAAAAGGGTTTTCAAAAGTTCAGAAATGTACATTTCATCAGGAGAAGTATATAAACTAACATTTACAGGAACACAATCAGTCATTTTTAAATACAAATTAATACATGTGCTACTAATAACTCATGAAATTATAAAAAATTGAAGTAGTTTAATATACTATAGTTTTCATTTTTCAGTATTTATGGAGTTTACTTCTTGCATTTCCTTATAATCAGAAGTGAAACCAGACTGGTCAGTTTCACTTTCTTATCTATATACATTAGCCCAAAGACATGGCGTACATGGCAGATGATGCAGGGGAAAGTTTTTTGTTTTTTAGTATTGTAACTCTACTTTTTAAACAATTCCTTAAATACATTCTAACAAAAAAGGACGAAGTAACTAAAAAATGTCCACACACACACTCAGGAGCATGGATTGTAACGTTGTTTAAGCAACTTGATAATCCATGCACTTGAGTGCATTTGTGGACATGTTGGAGGGGGAAAAAAAACCCAATGCTTTTGGTATGTACACACAACCTGAGCTCCATGAGGACAGCCCTCAATTTCCCAGGGGATTCTGAGTCCTTGCACAGGTTGATATATGCTCCTTTGAATTCTTACTGAGGTCATTAATCTTTACCTTCCAACCTAAAAGAAAAATTACTTCAGTATTTTAAATTAAATTTTTCCACTGAAAGGTAGCATTAGGTCTGCAAGTCTGAAGTAAGTGAGGTGTCAACAGACCACTTTTAAAAATCAGATGGTAGTATCCCCAAAACCAAGGGAGAATTAATATTGTTAGCAATAGAATCTGCATTAAAAAAAAAAAAAAAAAAAAAAAAAAAAAGATACTGGAGGTAGTACCTGAACTTGGGGCTGAGAGGAAGCGCCACAAAGTCAGATTCACTCAGCAACATTAAACTATAGCATTTTTCTGGCAAAGAACACTGGAGCAGAATAATGCAACACAATATCTTCTCTTTGAAATACAAAATTTGGAGAATATCTGCTAAATGAGAAGCCAGGATTTAAAAAAAAAAAAATTAAAGGGTGCAGAACTTGGACAGCATAATAAAATTAACTAGGGTGACTAGACAGCAAGTGTGAAAAATCAGGACGGAGGGGGAGGGTGTAATAGGAGCCTATATAAGAAAAAGACCCAAAAATCGGGACTGTCCCTATAAAATCAGGACTTCTGGTCACCCTAAAATTAACTGAAACCAAGGGCAGATTCCAACACTAATGCAGGACACTATGGCTACAGATTGTCAACTGGAATATTGGGGAGAGGGGGAAAGAGAGAGACGAGGAAGAGCCAGAAATGTAGGAGTGCAAGTTTCCCTTGAGGGAAAGTCTATTCAGACCTACTTTCTTGTATCAAAGTTCTGAACCTAGATGTGAAAGAAGATCCTAGCTACCTATAAAATAGGTATCACATTCCCATAAGGAAAGAGCCATAAAAATTTGCATGGACGAATCATCGTTGTCGTCATACTATATGATTAGGATAACCAACACAATTCTGCTCGCTGCACATAGTATAAAGGAAACAGAATTGAAAGGGGCCAAAATACTATTTTTGAGATCTCAGGCCAGCGACAAAGGCTAAGAGAAGGGACTCCACTATTCTGAAATAAAAAATGTGAAGAAAAGATCAGAACACTTTTCTCTCCATCATAATTCAAGGCCACTTTTGATGGGAAATGAGAATTATTCTGGGATTTGACATCAGTGACCCTCATACTTAATACATTCAAAGATAGTGCTTCAGGCAAGGACTTTGACACAGATGAAACTAAGGACTGAAACAGTATTCACTCCCTACAATATCAACCTCCCCACTTTATTGACATAGGCCCTTTCTTTCTTCCATAACTGGAGAACTTTTTCTGTGTATTTTGCAACACATCATTTTTAAACAAAATGTAACCTTGGGTTATGTATTACTCGTGTGAATTTGTATAAATACTTAAAGAAAGTAATTAAACTAGTGCGGGTTTGTGCCATGACACCACACAGTAATAATTCATCAATCCATTAGCACATGTTTTGGATAGGAACTGTAGGCTTGAGCTCATGCTGCCCGGCAGGTTATGGTATTAATGGTTTAAGTATCCACTGAAGACTTAAGGGGCTCAGGACCATGCTTGAATGGTACAATGTTTGTAATGTACTGGGCTGTAACAACTGGTCTGGCACATCTTTAATAATGGGATATTATTTCTGATGTGTTTGAGCACACCCCCCCCCTCAATCCAGGAGTCTCAGTTAGTGCTAGAAAAACCAGTGCCTGCACCCACTCAAGGAGAGAGTCTGATTTCAAATTGTAGCAGTACATAAGTGAAGTTTTCTAAAGGTCAGTTACTGGAGGCTGACCTCATAAGAGGATGTCCACAACATCCCTTAAGCAGGGGATTGGACTAGATGACTTCCTGAGGTCTCTTCTAACACTAATATTCTATGATTCTATGATTAAGCAGGGGTTCTCATATTAGGGTCAGGACTCCTGGGGGATCGCGAGGTTATTACATGGGGGTTCGCAATGTCAGCCTCCACCCCAAACCCCACTTTGCCCACAGCATTTATAATGGTGTTAAATATGTAAAAATTGTTTTTAATTTATAGGGGGGGGGGTCGCACTCAGGCTTCCTATGTGAAAGGGGTCACCGTACAAAAGTTTGAGAACCACTACTCTTAGGGATAGGATTGTAATCAGCGTTGCTAACAACACTGCTAATTTTTCTTTTCCTGTTGCCAATGAGAAAAGGTTTTGGTAGTTGCTCCAGAAAAGAGGTTGGTCACTACAGCAAGGAGTAGCCATGGACCTGGTGTGCAAGAGGTTTAGCAACGGCAACTCACTCTGAGACCCTGAACATTTCACGACCGTAAGTAGGTTTTGCATGCTTCTTCCCAAGCCCTGATCAGAGATCCATTAGTCCTTACCACAGGAAACAAATAGTAGCAGGATATCTTAAGCCACTGGAAATTGTTTCCATGATCAACAGGTGGCAGAAGACTTGGTCTAGGTATCAGGGCATGTAGATGCTCCCATGCTCTTCCATTTTACCATTCCCGTACTGTGCTACTTTTAGGAGATATCCAGATTCAATAAAGTTGAAGTCAATTGGCCAGAAAATATTATTTGTCTCTTTCCTCATTGGCCCCTACCATCTGCAATAAGAATTTAGAACACGATGGAGGCACTTGTTAGCAAATCCAGTTAGGAATGTTGACCACTCTCTCGGTCTTTAACATTTTTTACCTACTCAAATTGGTAAAGAAATGGATCCTGATTAGTTCTGATGCATTGGGTAGTTGTTTTATATATTAAAAAAAAAAGTTAGATTTATATTAGTTTTTACTGCCGTTCATATTCTAACCAAAAAGTTTATGTGCCACACATACATACCCAATTAGTTGACAGTGGTCAGATGCATGTAAAACTGACTGATGGGGGAGGAGGGGGGTGACAAGCCTCACCTGAATCCTTCTCTTTTGGATCACTATTTTCCGGTCAGATTTTATCCTATAACAAAGAATGATTAATGCACAGCTGCTGACAGATAAAATTCTCCATCAGCATCTGCATTTTTACCTCCAACAATCCCCCCTTCTCCAATCCCCGCATCAAGTATTTAAAATAACCTAGGAAATTAATATGCAAAAAAAAAATTACCTGTGAAGTAGTTAAGGTTGCTCTACATGCTCAACACAAATCCACAAAGGAAACAAAAAGTTAGCACACATAATTGTAAATAACTCTTCCACCTACAAGCACACAAATTACTATTACTACTACCACAACTATTAAACTTTAATTCTGCCACTCTAGGGTGCCACTCTGCCACCCTTCTACCACCCATCACCAAATTATCCTTTCCCTACAAAATCGACTACTAGTGTTGGGGGGAAATAATCTGGTACAGTGGTGTGTGTAGAAGGATGAAAGGGAGGGGGGGGGGTGTTAAATTGCACTGCCTGGGCTCCCCTCCGGTATACAGAAATTGTGGTAATGGTAAGGTGTGAGCTTGTAGATAGAAGATTATTTACCATTAGGTGACTTACCTTTTCATTTCCTTGATTTTGTGGGTCATACGCTGTATGAGTAGAAAGCCCAATTACTTTATAATTTTTGTGTGTGTATTTATTATATTTTCAGGAGCAAATCTACCATCATTGCCCTCCCTCCCAAAACAATGGACACTGACTATTTGTTGCAGAATGATCTTTATTTGCTAAAAGTGCAGACTAATTTTTATGAGCAAGTCTTACAATAGGAATTTTTCGTCTTTTCTTGGATTGCACTGATGTTGACCTTTTTATTAAAAAAATGAAAAAGCTGATTATAACTCTGATTTCTACAAGCTTGCATCATGCTGCCTGTATTTTTGGATGCCTACTCAAACACCAAAAATGTGGCTTCTTCATGATTTCCTTACACAATTTTTTTTTTTAAACCCAAGGAAGAAGACTGATTATAGCGATGCAACTGAAACATCTCTAGGGACAGAAAAACAAAGCCTAAAATGAGGGAAAAGAAAGTGAATGAGAGGAAATGGGAGACTCAGTCCTAGATCTATTACAGGAGAGAATTATTAAACGCATTCGCCAGTTAAAAGAGCTGCAAATTCACCATATTAGAGAGCCATTACAAAATTGAGGAGTTAAGAATGGACACAAATGTTAAAAAGCCGCTGAGCATAAAACTCTATAAAAGAAATATAAAGCTGTTGCATAAGTGAAAAATACATTTAATCCTTATAATAAAAAGATTGTGCTAAAAATACTCAGATCAGATTTTCTTTCAACGGCACTCAAAGCAATAAACAAGTTATCCCAACATGATGCTTCACAGAGAATCAAGGTGGAGTAAGGGAACTCCAGACAGTGACCAAAAGTGAACTTTGTCTAATATTGACAAAAAGGAATTAGAGCCTGAGTCTTTTTGGTAAAACAGAAGAAAGACATAGAACAAGCAGCTAAAATTTGAGTTAAAAGAATTAAGATTGAGCTTTTTGAAGTTTAATTGTCCTTAGTATTGGGGAAGTACTTTTATAAAAAGAAATCTGAAAATAAATCAAATTATAGTCCAAAAGAGGGAATTTTGTAGATAAGGCATCCACAGAACACTCGTCATTAAAAAAAAAAAAAAAAAAAAAAATCTAGACAGTAGCCAAATGAGAGAATGACTTCAAAAAATTCTGTCAAACTGAAGAACTCAAGAAAATGCATTTAAACACAAGTGACTGAAGGCATATTATGTGAACTTAAAAAAAAAAAAAAAAAAAAATCACCCAGAACAAGCAAAGGGCTACCAACAACAATCAAAATATGGAAGGTCACTCATCACATTCATGTACGTAATCAGCCAGTGGGTGCAGGGGCTTCTGCATAACTGCTACCCTAAGACTGAGAAGAAAAATAATTTTCCTCCATGGCATTCAGATATAAAGGAAGCATATGTAATGGTCTCTGGTAGAGACTGGACAGGTTAATCGGGGTCAAATATAAACCAACACCATACCATCCCTAACTTGCAGCCTAAGAGAATGCAAAAGTAATATATACAAACCATTTTTTTTTTAATGAGTCTTAAAGACAGTATCCACAGTTGGCATTTTTAATGCAGCCACTTCAGTGGCATTTAGAGGTTGTATTCACAAGTATCATTGTCATCTGAAAGAAAACTAATCTCCATCACTCATATCACTTTCTTCTGTGAAATGTTCTTGCTTTGTCTCCTCGATGGACCACATCAGCTATTCTGTAGCCATCATTATTGAGGGAACAAATAGATGCATCTTGCTTTGTATTTCAAGGTGGTAAGATCCAGGCTCAACCTGGCCTTCTTTGGTAAGGAATTCCACAATTGAGGACTTCAACTAAGAACATCTAGGATCTAAAATGTCAGAGTGAACCCTGGAGTAAGAAACAGTTTCTAAGAAAGCCTGACTACAACTGATTGAAAACATTACAGTAATATAAGGACACCTCAAAGAAGATCTGGAACTGGATGGGGAGCTGGTATACACAAAAAAGATGTGAGGTGCTCATCAGTTTACATTGCACAAATGAGCCTTTTCATGATGGACCATCTGCCATTGCTGCATGGTCTGTGACTTGGCTACCAGAAGCAGTATGTTGCAGCAGTTCAGCATGGAGGCAATAAAGACATGGATCGCTGTGGCTACATCTGGATCCAAAGAACGAGATGCAAAAAAGGCTGAAAAAGGTAAAATGCATTCCTGACTACAGCTTCTATTTGAATGCCAAGGATTTAAGATGATTACCCAGGTCTTCTCATCACCTTAACCACAGGAAAGCAAATAAATACCCTCTATAGAAGATGAGGCAAGAGCTCTTGCTAGTCCCTCAAAGCTAGTTCCTTTCATCCAGCAATGCTTCCATCCTTGAGCTTGAGCCAACTATTTTTCATTCTCATACTTCTCTCATTCAGCCACTGGAACATCCAAGTATTAGTGCTGGCTATGTCTGATGAAGATGAGATCTGGAACTGGGTATCAACTTACTGAAGTCCACACATTCTCATGATCTCCCTTGATATTCAGACCTATACAGAATAGAGAATGTGAGAGAACTGAACTCTGAGTGACACCAAAGGTCAGAGATCTTGGGGAGAAGGAGGAGCCCATCGTGATTTTAGGTTACCTAATCAAAAGAAACCAGGAAAGCCAGCTTTGTGCAACTCATCCCATTCCTGATAGGTCTCTTGAAGGCAAATCAACAGCAACATGTGACTAATGATATTGAAGACACATACATCTAGTATCAACAATTAAATTTGTCCTCTGTCCATGAGATTAAGGAGATACCTTCCAATTCTATCCCCATATCATAACCTGGTCTGATAAATACTAGCCAAAGCAGAAGAGAGGCGCTGCTGAAATCAGTTTGCTACCAGCTCTTTAATAACTTTACTCACACTCAGATAGTGAAGCTTAGATATATTGCAGTAGTTGACAAGATAATTATCAATAAACCCATCCTTCAATGCAATTTTTTTTACTAGCAATAGTTTATTTAATGAACAATTCAGTCTTTAAAAAATAAACAGATGCAAGATAGCAGATCATATCTACATAACTTTGCTAAAAGATTATCAGTGAGAAAAAGGCTGCTTTTTGGAGGTCAACTATAGGACACTGATCAAAGCAGCACAGAAAAAAAAAACCTATGGTCAGCAGAATTAATGACAATAAAAAGGAATCATATGTATATCAGGAAAAAAGGAACACTAGCAATAGTATTGGTCAATAATAAGCTTGAAATGGTAGAACTGTTGATAATAATGCAGAAAAGGTAGAAGAGTTCAATAAATATTTCTGGTCTGTTTTGGGGAAAAAGCTACCACATCATACCACATGATGATGATTGAAAAATATCTTGCTGATAATGAAATATCAGTAAGTCCGGATAATTTGCATCCAAGAGTTTTAAAAAGAGCTGGCCTGATTTTTAATAAGACTTGGAACATCAGAGAAATTCCAGAGGACTTGAAAAAAGCTAACGCTGTCTTACTAGTTCAAAAGTGTCAACAAGATGACCAAAGTAATTATAGGTCTGTCAGACTGACAATTTCTGGCTAAATAATGGAACAGTTGATACCAGCCTTGATTAACAAAGAATTAAAAAAAGAGGGTAATTTAGTGAATGCCAATCAACACAAGATTATGTAAAATAGATCTTGTCAACATAACATGTGATCTTCTTGATGAGATTATGAGTTTGGTTGATAAAAGTATAGTCTTGATGCAATATACTTAGACTCCACATAAGGCATTTGAATAAGAAACTAACATGATTCAAAATTAACATGGTGAATATTAAACAGATTCAAAACTGGCTAACAATAGGTCTCAAAATGTAACTGTAAATGTGGAATCATCAAGTGGGTTTGTTTCTAGTGGGGTCCTATACAGATCAGTCCTTTGCCCTATGATATTTAAAATTTTACTTAATAACTTACATTTGTGCCATCTCCAAAGATTGGGAGGACGTGGTTTATTAAAAAAATAAATAAAAATACACAAAAACCCTTGACCAACAGAATCTGAAGGGGCCCAGAGTCACTTCACTCTACACCTCTCCCTCTGCTCCAGGGCCAGTCACAGAAGCCAAACTGCCTCCTACAGTTTCCTTGCCAAGTGAGCTTTCAGTCCTTCCCGGGCATAACCTGAACACTTCCCAGCTGAGTCTGATAACTGAACAGTGCTAGCTGGCCCCAGGTCCTTAAAGGAGCAGAGCATCCTGTTACCATGTATTAACAGAGGAATATGAAGTTATATTATAGGGGTGGCCAAACTTACTGACCCTCTGAGATGCACATGACAATCTTCAGAAGTTTGAGAGCCAGGGCAGCCTGTCAGGGTGAGGCGGGGGGTGGTCCTCAGGGCTTCGGCCGCATGGGAGACACCTGCGGGGGTTTGGGGCTTCTGCCCTCTGCCCTGCTCCTGCTGAAACTCTGTGCCCCAGCAGACACACCCCATGGGGCTCTGAAAGCCCCAAGACTCAGCAGACATGCCCCACAGGGCTGAAGTCCCCAGTCCCCCTTCTCTGCTAAGCAGAGGTGGGGCATGGGGGGGGGGGGGTCATATACCCACCAAATTTTTGCCAGGGTTTGCTTGCCCCACTCGATCACATGGTGCCACAGGGCTCCCTCCCTGCATGGCAGCTGCTGGAGCAGGCAAGCTGGGAGTTGCAGCAGTGGGGCGAGGCAGTGGCAGAGAGCTGGGAGTTCCAGGGAGAGCCTCTGCTTTTGCTGCTGCCTCTCTCCACAGAGCTAAAGCAGTAGCCCCTTCCCGCAGCTCCCGGCTGTTTGTGGCTGCCTCCCCATGGAGCTAGCACTTGGGAACTGCAGGGAGGGCCGCTGAGGATCAGAGGGGGGGCATTCCTGGGGGGGGGGCATAACTCAAGCTGTTGGGGGGGACGACAAACCTTTAAATTGTGTCCCCCCACTCTCAACAGGCACTAGTCATCTCTGTCAGAAGCTCCTAGTCCCACCACCCTGCAGGGCAGAAACCCTGAGCCCTCCCCCCCCCCCCAGTCTGATAGGCAGAGAATGAGAGGGGCCACCCCGTTATATTACTTCTTTGTTTGGCACTGGTGCGACCGCTGCTGTAATACTATGTCTAGTTCTGGTGTCCACACTCCAAGAAGGATGTTGAAAAATTGGAGAGGATTCAAAAGAGCCATGAGAATGTTTAAAGAATTGAAGACATGCCTTATAGTGAGAGACTCAAGGAGCTCAATCTATTTAGTTTAAAGAGAAAATTAAGCCGTGACTTGACTACAAACTGTATGTTCTTAAATGGGGAATCGAAATGTAATGATGGAGGGCTCTTCAATTTAGCATGTTTGGAACCAGGATATAGGCAGTCTTGTCTAACAATCAGAGCAAGAGTCAGCATCAGGAGTCAAACCAAGAGGTCAGAGCTGGAGTCAGAGTCAAGAATCAAGCCAGGGTCAGAGTCAGATTTCAGAGCTGATGGTCAAAAGTGAAGCATAGCAGCAGGAACCAGATATGAGTCAAGGAGCAGCAGTAAGGCAGGAACTGGGATTGGGTGCTGGAGTAAGGCAGGAGGAACCAAGAACAGGACTGGATGCAGATCACAGGAGACAAGCAAAGAGTGGGGTCCAATGTGGCAGCAATAGGAAGTCTGCTCAGTTGTTTGGACAATCCAACCAGGTCACTTCCTAGCTTAAGTCATGAGTGCAAGCCAATCAGGCACTCTAGGCCTTGGATGTACTGACAGGACTTCCTCTATGACCCGACCTTTCAAGATTAGCGAGGTGCTGCTTCATCGGTCTCTGCTGGTGGTGACAAGGGAGTGTCAGTGACCAAGGGTCCTCAAAGCCCCAGATTCTAGGCCCACCTCTTTACATAGCAGACATAAGGTATAACAAGATCCAATGCCTGGAAGTTGAAGATAGACAAAGTCAGGACTACAAACAAGATGCAAATAATTTTAACAGTGAGGGTAATTAACCATTGGAACAACTTGCTAAGGGTTATGGTGGATTCTCCATCACTGGAAATTTTTAAAATCAAGATCAGATGTTTTTCTAAAAGATATATTCTAGTTCAACCACAGTTATTGGACCTGAAGCAAGAATTAATTCAGGGAAGTCCCATGACTTGCTTTATGCAGCTCAAACTAGATGATCACAATGGTCTCCTTCTGGCCTTTTTAAAAAATATATGAATGAATAGTGAGAAAGTGTTTAGGATGAGATGGGTGAAGAGTCTGTATCCATCATCAAAAGTTGACTACAAAGTAGCACTAGTAATCAAATAATAATCTTCCCATGTAAATTTAATTTGTCACAATACTGCTCCTAGACCACAACAGTATACCTAATAGTCAAGCTGTTAGATGACCAAAAGATATGCAAGTCTTTTGGTGACCTTCTCAGTAGTTCAATTTGTATATTGCAAACATACTGTTCAAAATGCCAACGAAGTCATGTCACACAATTTCTTACATAATAGAAGAGTCCTGGTCTAAGCAGAGATGCTCTTTTTCACCAGCTGAGCTGCCAAATAAAACACACAAACAAACCTATTCCCATTATTAATCTAACAGACAGGAAGAGTTTCCTCAAAGTCATTACAGCCTTTCATGCAATCTATATTTAGAAAATAAACAATAAATATTAAATATTCATACTACATTTTAAAGTGTGTATTGTATTGTATTGTGCTGCCACCACCAGCAGTGCAGAAGTAAGAATGGCATGGTATGGTATTGCCAGCCTTACTTCTGCACTGCTGCTGGCAGAGTGCTGCCTTCAGAGCTCGGTGCCAAGCCAACAGCCGCCACTCTCTAGCTGCCCAGCTCTTAAGGCAGCGCAGAAGTAACGGTTGCAATATCACGATCCCGCTAAAATAGTTTTGTGACCCAGCCCCCCTCACCCAACTCTCTTTTGGGTCAGGACCCCCAATTTGAGAAACACTGATTTCCCCCATGAAAGCTATATAGTATAGGGTAAAAGCACACAAAAGACCAGACTTCACAGGGGGAGACAAGATCGCACAGTCCATGACGCGTTTTCCATGGTCATGGATTTGGTAAGGCCCTACGTATAACGACAATATATTTTAAAAGTCAAAGTAAAAAGGCTAAAAGCAATAAAAAAAAAAAAATTAAGTCAAAACAAGAGTGACTGAACAGAGTTTTTTTCATTTGTAAATTTAAAAAAATCTAAGGTAGCTTTTATGGGATAGTGAATCAGTTTAAAAAAAAGTTTGCATAATGATGACACAACCCTAATAGTAGTACAGCATTTTATAATTTCTGAAGTTACCTATAGCAATGAGTGCTCCACCAGCAAAAATCACAAGTAATCTTAACAAATTTTTCACCCTTTTGAAAGCATTATGCAGAAAGGAGGATGCCAAAACTGGCATGAACTGAATTTCTACTGCAGAGAGAACATGCTCAGGAGAAGACTATCACAAGGCAAACAAGGTCATGTGATTCTGTGGTGACAATCATATCAATAAACAGTTTCACATCTAAGAGGATATATTAAATATAATAAATAGACAAACTCCTCACAAAAGTCACCAATACTATTTAAAAGGTAGAGGAGGTTATTTAAAACAAAAACAAAAAAAAAGTAATGATATCCACGTTTAAGACCCAGAACAATCCAACTACCCTGGATAAGTTATATCATTCTCTGGCATCCACCCTTCTGCGATTCCAGATCTTATTATTCAGAACCAGACATAATGTGAGAATAGGAGATCCAAACATCAAATATCATTAGTGGTGTTGTCCCTTTTGAACTGTAGCAGCTCATCAAAGTCCAAGGCCATGGGAATGTTCTAATTGGGGGCAGAAATTGACAATAGAGTCCCATATTTTCTTTGATGCAATCTTATTTATTTACAAGTAATGTGCAAAGTCCTACTTCTCCAAATGCAGGAGGAACCAGAAACACAAGAATAGTTTCTTAGCTTATAGTCCCAAACCTCTTAAACCTTTCCTCCCGCACACACACTACCCCAAAACAATACTCAAGCAAAAGCCCCTCAACCCACCTAGCCTAAAACTCCTTTTTAGTTGGGGATTTGTGATTAACTTCTCCCTACAGTTATGCTAACTGATGTGTGCATTCAAACCCATCACCCTCTCTGAGGTTTTTTAAACTCAACCCACAACAAAGTTTCATCCAGCTCTGTCATAATATGTATTGTGTTCTCTTATGAGCATACCACACTCCATACCTAGCTCAGGATGAAAAGTGTAATGGAGTTCAGCACATACCACAAATTTTTAATAAACGGGGTGGAAGAAGCTGTCAAATGGAAAATGTATACATATATCAAAAGACAATTTATAAAAAACAAACAAAAAAAAAAAAAACAGTAGGGTTTGATTATAAACTTAGACCAAGTAAAAGGTTGGGTGATGTTTTGAGAGAAGGGATATGTTGGGGCATCACAAGGCATGGTGTAAAAACCTGTCTAGGCCTAAATTTTGTTTTTAAAAAACTATTTACATTATGTGGTGTTCAAGATTTTCAATGAAGACCTTTGTTAAATGTTGTCCTGTAGCATACACAGTCCAACCAATAAAGAACAGGGTGGGTGTGTAAGAATTTAAATTATCCTGTCTAGTTTCACTTTCTAAACTGAGTGAAATGCAATAGATTAAAAAAAAATATGAAAGATAAATCAGAAATTTAATTCCTATGTTAATATTCTAACAAGTCAAAAAGAGGTAAATATATATATTTCATTTTAATCTGATGAACAAATCTCTTTCACTACTAATGCCAAGAAGAAATAAATACATTATCTGGTTGATGACAAGTCATTTTTAACCAAATCATAATCTACAGTTCTTGGATATTTTATTGTGCAATCTGTAATAATCTGATTCTGCAAACTTTAACTCTTGTATGATTAGTACATTGTCTATTAAACATGATAAATTCTGAATGATCTGTTAGGTTCCTGGTTTATCTGTCACTGGAGGAGAGGGTGTTTCAAGAGTTGGGAAGGGGAGGGGGAATAGTGGCTAGCTGGCCCATATACCAGGCATTCCTCTGAGATTGCAAAGAATAGTATTGTCTTAAATTGAATAGGCAGCTGTCTCTCTGCCCCTTTAGCCAGATTCTACAGTTTTAAATAGTGGTTTAAAAGAGCAGAAGGTGACAATGATGCAGAAAATGGGAATACACAGAAACTATATAGAACACCAGCTTTAGAATTGTCAGTGTATTCTTACAGTAGGATCAAGTCTTAGTTTAACAGGAGATATAAAAAGAATATTGTTGATTGTCTTATACTGTACTTTGCACATTCCAAATTGATGTTTAATATTGTATATACAATAATAAAAATAATTGGCTGTCTTGGGGCTCTCTATAATTTGCTTGCTATAAAAGTTAAAATATGGTTATGGATAAGGAAAAGTGTATTCCTTTTAGAAAACAATCCAACTTTTATTTTAGTATACATATAACCCTACGATATGCATCCGAAGAAGTGGGCTGTAGTCCACGAAAGCTTATGCTCTAATAAATTTGTTAGTCTCTAAGGTGCCACAAGTACTCCTGTTCTTTTTGCATAACCCTTGGTGGCCTGAAAACTGCAGTGTTCGCAATTTAACAGAAAATGCAACATGCAGTACTATATAACTCCATCAGACCTGATTAATGTCTCATGGGCTTCCACTCTCACACATTTTCCATCAATCTGAATTTCTCTGCCTAATCCCCTATTGCTTCCAAAATACCACAAAGAGGTTCAAGACACAGTGGCTACCAAGTACACAGTAGCAGATCTGAAGCAAATCAAAATAAAAATGGAAATGTTTTCTGAAGAAAGCTAATAATACATTTCCATTGTAACACAGTATTTAGATATACTGTGCCAAAAATAACTTTATGAAAGCCAAATAAAAAGCATTAGCAAAAAGTACATAGTCACTTTTTTATACACATCACAAATCACTTTGCTCATCCTTTACAAATCAAACTGATGTTAACAAGACTACCTCTAGAATAATACTTTAACTTTAAGACTTAGTACTTTGCTTACTCAAATACATTACTAGGACATTTCACTGTATAATCCTGAGAAGTCATTGTCAAGAGGTGAAAAGATTCTGTACTGAGCTACCCAGAATATTGAATACATTTGTCCCACATTTCACTGTTGAGAGTCAATGCTACTACGGACACAAAAAAATTTGCAGGATCATATCACCTTTAACCTCTTGTTCTCTCAATTATTGTAGCAAAAATGAATTAACACACATCCAGATACACCCCAACAAAGAGACAGCATTGCCTACAGAGGATTTATAACAAAAACTAAGCTTTTGGCAGATCTGCAACATAGAATTCATTCATTCATTTCAATGCTAACTATATTTAAGAGGTACTAACTAACCAATAAGCAGTACAATGTTCTTTGCATCCCCCACCCCAATAATCAATATATCTTATTGGCTTTAAATTATTATTCTGATACTGCAACTTCACCGCTCAACTTCAGAATCTCCACTCGTTCTGAGGTTTTTACAGGACCTCATTTCTTAATATTAAAAAATGTATATAGCAACAAATGTATCATGGCACTTAATAAATTTCTCTCACTTAAAATAAAAGCAGCTTGTTAATTTTAAATACTGTTTCTCCATGTACATTGTCTGCATAAGAAATGTCTTCACTATAATCCATTTCACACATTCCCTTTCACCTTCAGCATAAATACCTTCAGCATAAATACTATGCATTGCATAGAAGATGTTAAGCTATAACCATGCCACTTCTTTTGTTCTTCTAATTGACATACAATAGTTGATCAGAATTTGTAAGTCCATCCCTGTCTACACTAAAGAGTGTTTCTTATTTCCACAGCATATACCGTCAAGGTTAGAAATTCCATACCAATCTTTGTCCTCTCACTGCTTTTGCTCTCGTGATAACAGAAGTGCAAGGATGCTGTAACACAGTTTTCAACCCTCATTCTATACATTCAGAAATAATATATTCTCTTACATCCTTAAATACTACCAGTGGTGGATAAAATCGTATTTTTAAAAGGCCCTTCCCATATTAGATTTGTTTATTTGTTACAACTATGGCCTACCGAGGCATGTCTCATATCTGTATTCATATATTGATGCAACTGCTGTTAATGTCTCCAGTGCTTAATGTGACAGACACCAGACAGATTCTCCATCCATCCTTGCCCATACATGTATATAATATACAAATATGATATGGACGTGTGTATAAGAAAAGAAAACAAAAATCTATTATAAACTTTGCTGTTTCAACATCAAGTGACAAATATCTGCTAATAATATTGTGTATCCTCTTCTAGTAAGAGAAACTAAAAAGCATAATCATGTGCCTATAAATTTAACTTCAGAGTAGAAAAGCCAAGGTGGAGAGTAAGACTGCTGGATTCCAGCATTGAACAGCACCTCTCATCCGACCGACCCAAAGTGCTTTTATGCAGCAAAACCCATCTGTCACTGGTAGTCCGTCTGCCACCAATCGGGGAATTATCTAGCAACGGGATCTTATCTTACTGTAGCCCGGAAGGTTCCTCCCTTGCTCCTTAGCGCTCATCACCCTTATGTCGCTGGTTATTACCCGTTAACGGGCAGACACAAATTACACTTCTCCCCTAGCTCCGGCGCCACCAATCCCGAATGGTCCCACTCGCTTTCCGGCCCCAGTCGCCATCCGCTAAGGGACGCGCCGGCGAAGAATGCCTGGATATTTCTAGCTCCCCTGGCATCCCGCCCGCCCTAGGCCCCCGTCCCCAGTGCCCCGCGTGGAGACAAAGGACCAGCCATAAATAACAACAACACAATAGTAAGGCGGCGGGGCCCGGCGGGGGGCAGGTCTAGACCACCTGAGCCTCGCGGGTGGCTCTCACCTGGAACGTGGCCGAGCCGGCGGCGGCTCCTCCCCGACGGGGCGAGTCAGACGGCGGGGGCCGGGTTAACGCCTGCGGAGAGAGCGCCCCTGCGGCCCCTCAGCTGCAGTCAGGGCTAGCGCCGCGGGGCCCGGCTCAGCCGGCTGCCCATCGCGTGCGGTCTCTATGGTGACTGCCGGCCTGGGAGGGAGCCCGCCGGAAGGGGTGACTAGTGCCGAGGGGCAAGGAGTGCTAATGGGGTACTGCGGGGCCCGTGCCCCACCCCAGCAGGGTTAACCCCTTCTCTGCCGCCTCTCCCATGCCTGCTGCAGTGCCCGCTGGACCCGACTGGTCTCGCTACCGTCGCAATAAACTCCCCCCGCTCCGAGCGCTAACTAGCCTGCCGTCTCTGAGAGCACCGCCCATCTGCAGTCATGCTGGACGCTGATTTGACGGCTACCGAGCTTCTCGCCCGCCGATTGGCTGACAGGATTATCACTGATGATGAAAGGAGGACGTGCCTTGGAAATACCGCTGTCTTCAGGTTTGCTTGAGAGCAGCGGTAACCAGTTAACAGAGTCACAATGGTCTGCACGCATGCGCATGGCAGAAATGCTTTCTGGGTATTGTAGTTTCCCGGCTGCCGCTGCGGAAGCGGTGGGTGGCCGAGAGACGTTTCTTCTCCTGCGCTGTTAAAGGAGGCGGGAGATGATAGTTAAAGCCCAGGGCTAGGAGCCGGGACAACTGATTTCCTGTGACTTACCCAGGCGGAGTGAGGTGCCCTCTGTTCCGTGCAGGGTCACATTCTGCACTCATCACCGCAGCGTCCAAGCGCCTTCCCGGGATGCATTTGGAGCATCTCGCCTCTGCAGCCCGGGCTCTGGTTCCCCTCGCTCGAGTGAGAGCAGCAGCAAAACAACAGTGGAGCAGCAGAGTAACTGCGTCCCCACTGCATTGCTAGCTCCACCCTCAGCAGCACTCCAGCTCCAGCCTGCACTCCCCGAGCAGCCGGCGAGCTGAGTGTAACCTCTGCTAGAGGTGCGTGTGGGTGCACAGGAGTGGGGTTAGGTGCAACCGTCGAATGATGCTTCGTGCTGACACTACCGTGAAGACAGGCTCTAAGAGACGTGACTTCCAGGTGTTACATGTAGTTTATTCTCCATCTCCACCTGCGTCTGCCGGAGTGGGGGTTAGGGTTTGTTTTCTCTAGCTACAGGCTGCTGTGTGTGTATAGTAAAAGGAAGGTTCAAGAAGAGTGCCACCTTGCACTCTCTGGTGAAGTTTGTGACAGTTCTTCGCTCCTATAGGAGTTCCGTCTGTATTTTTGGCCCAGCCTCGAAGAAGGCTCCATCTTTCCAGCACCAATGAGCCCTTATCCTTATCATAGAAAGTTCCATAGGTGAGGCGGGGAGGGACATGCAGGGTCAAGTGTGCTGCCTGGCATGCCCGAGGGTGAGGGAGAGAGGGGAAGAGAGAGGGGCTCTGTCCTTCTCCCACTGCGTTTGCCCCCGGGCACCCTATGCCACTCTCCCTGGCAACCAGGCCCAGGCATGGAGTGAAAGGGGCGGGATCCCGGGAGCAGCCGCTTTTCGCGCTGGCTGCTCTGGGTCGCTGCTCTGTGCAGCACAGCAGCTGCCTGAGAGAGCCTGGCTGGGAGGCGACTGAGTCAGGGACAAGGGCCAAGCAAGCCAGTATCCCTTCTTTCTCCCCCCTCCCCCCCCCTGCATGGTTCTGGCTTGCTCAGCTCCTGTGTCCAGCAGCCAGGCCTGGGCAGAGAGCAGAAGGGGTGGCCCGCTCCTGCTGCGACCACCTCCCCAGCCTGGGAGAAGGACAGTCTCCCACCCCCACACAGCCCCGCAGGTAACTCTGGTGGGGCAGAGGCAGCGTGGCGGCCCCTAGCTGGGCACGGAGGGGTGGTGGTGCTGGACAGAAGAGACGGGGGGGGTCACATATGCTCCCCTTTAGATTGTGCCCACCCCCCCCCATATAGGGAGGCTGGAGTCACCTGCTTCTTACCTCTTCTCGGATGTCAAACCACCAATTTCTCTCCAAATTCCTCCCAAAAATATATATAGTAGTCTTTCCAAAATTACTTCCATTCATTTCCAGGATCAATCCCACTTACTCCCCCATGCACACTATTCATATCTATACTATATGGTGCACATATGCTACTCAGTTTAGAGATTCTAACCTTTCTATCTGAGGGTTTTATATTGCCACCCATCACTACAGTACTTGCACACCTCCACGTAAAATCAATAATAGCAGAGTGAAAAATTCTGCTGGGGGGGGGAGGGGGATTTTTATATTTAATTTTTGTATATTTAATTTTCCTCTACACATTTGTATTTTTATTTATATTTACATGACATTACTGAAGCACAGAGACTGATAGCACTCACTACCTCATACAGCAATTGGCAATTGTGTGGTCAAATAAGTTGTGTCTTTAACAATAATACTTCACACTGTTCTATAGGAAGGATTTCAAAACACTTTACATACATTAATTTAGCCTCACAACTCTCCTGAATGCTAGGTCAGTATGATCCCCATTCTACAGGTGGGAAAACTGAATGGTTTAAGTGACTTGAGTAGTGTTTCAGATTGCAGGAGACTTGAAAGTAGAACCTAGGTCTCCTAAATCCCTTAAAGAGAAGGAAGATAAATGGACTTGTTTTGAAAATTCCAGTTGAAAATTGTTCTAAAGTTTAAAACTGGGTTTAGAATAGAGTGAGTAAATATGTTGGTCTACTAGTCCTCCAGAAAAATAGACACTGAAATCAATAAATGGATTGCTCAAGAGATGCCCAAGCTACTGAAGTAGCAGGTCAAGATTAAAGTGTTTAAAAAGAGCCATGCGGGGCCCAGGATTAGAATAGCAGAGTGTAATTCGACTTAGTTATCTTGATGTAAAAACGTACCTCTTTTTGCAGTGAAAACATAGATGTAGTCTGATGTTCAGTCACAGCAATGTGCACTACTGCCCTAGTCTGGTTATTGTATGCTGCATATGCAAGTTTGTCATGCAGCCTTTGAAATTAATAAATCAAAGATAATTGAGATAAGTGCCACTTCTGTATCTATTTGCCAGAAGTGATGAGTTGTTTAAACAGAAAGATCTTAAGCTGCACCTATTGAAATCTGTGTCTGAAGGCCCCTCCCCCAGCCTGAAGGAGAAGCCTGAGGGTGAGGGACCCAGAGTTCAAATAATTACAGGGGACAACTAATGAATAACAGGATCAGGAGTGAGTGTCACAGGTACAAAATCAGGAATCAGGAAAGAGACACTGAGCAAAGAACCTTGAACAACACCCACTGCTCCTCAAAGGTGTCTAGGGAGCCAGCAGATGCGGCCCAGAGGACCTCTGCCCGGATGCATGAGCTAAGAGAGGAACAGAGGTAGGCCCCATAGTCGCAGAGCACCCCCTCGTCCAGCATCCTCCTCCTGGTATTTTACATGGACATTTTGGCCAGCACCAGGAGGAGGTTGATGAGGAGGTCTCACAACTTTGTGGAGCTACAGACAGGGTGTACATAGATCAGAAGATGTGGGGAAAAGTGTAGCTAGAACCTTAGGAGAAGGTTCTGGAGGAGCCAGAAAAGGGGGATCTTAAGCTGCAGTGAAGGAGTCAGTAGCACAGATATCAAGCCACTGGTTAGCAAGTTAACTCTAGCTAACTCTAACTTGGCTGTGAATTCATCACGTCACTTTACCTAACCTTAACTAGTACTAGTCCATGCAAAGAAAAGATAATCCAGTTTCCAATGCTGCTATTCATCCATATTTGAACTTTCTTTTACTACCTACTGATTTTACATTTGACAGAGATTCTAAAACAAGAAAAACTAGATACAAACTTCTCAATTTATTAATTTGTGCAAGAAGTCAAAAATCATAGAATATCGGGGTTGGAAGGGACCTCAGGAGGTCATCTAGTCCAACCCCCTGCTCAAAGAAGGACCAATCCCCAACTAAATCATCCCAGCCAGGGCTTTGTCAAGCCTGACCTTAAAAACCTCTAAGGAAGGAGATTGCACCACCTCCCTAGGTAATCCATTCCAGTACTTCACCACCCTCCTAGTGAAAAAGTTTTTCCTAATAGCCAACCTAAACCTCCCCCACTGCAACTTGAGACCATTACTCCTCATTCTGTCATCTGCTACCACTGAGAACAGTCTAGATCCATAACCCCCTTTCAGGTAGTTGAAAGCAGATATCAAATCCACCGTCATTCTTCTCTTCTGCAAACTAAATAATCCCAGTTCCCTCAGCCTCTCCTCATAAGTCATGTGCTCCAGCCCCCTAATCATTTTTGTCTTTCCAATTTTTCCACATCCTTCTTGTAATTTGGGGTCCAAAACTGGACACAGTACGCCAGATGAGGCTTCACCATGCCAAATAGAGGGGAATGATCACGTCCCTCGATCTGCTGGCAATGCTTCTACTTATACAGCCCAAAATCCTGTTAGCCTTTTTGGCAACAAGGGCACACTGTTAACTCAAATCCAGCTTCTCGTCAACTGCAATCCCTACATCCTTTTCTGCAAAACTGCTGCCTAGCTACTCGATCCCTAGTCTGTAGCAGTGCATAGGATTCTTCTGTCCTAAGTGAAGGATTGTAGTTGTCTTTCTAGATTCTAATTTCAGATGTATTGCGGGTCTCAGAGTCTATTACTGCTATGAACATTTATGCAAACTATAGTGGATTTTACTGTGCACATTTGTAATTTACTCCCCCTCTGCTTGTAAACATTTAGGAATGTCTTTTCTTCCTACAACCATTATATCAGTTTTATTGTTCCAAAACATTGTCCAAAACACTGAATTGTTTTGTTTATATTTTTAATTCTAGATTATTCCTCAAATGTCATGTTTTTGTATAAAAACTTGTATATCAAGTTCACTCTGCTTGGCACAAAAAGAGCAAATTGCACTTCTGGCTCAGCGAAGGCCGAGATCAGGGGTTGGCAACCTCTGGCACACGGCTCGCCAGGGTAAGCACCTGGCGGGCCGGGCCAGTTTATTTACCTGCTGACACGGCAGGTTCGGCCAATCGCGGCCCCCACTGGCTGCGGTTCGCCGTCCCAGGCCAATAGGGGCGGCGGGAAGCGGTGCGGGTGAGGGATGTGCTGGCCGCGGCTTCCCACCGCCCCTATTGGCCTGGAACGGCGAACCGCGGCCAGTGGGGGCCGTGATCGGCCGAACCTGCCATGTCAGCAGGTAAATAAACTGGCCCGGCCCACCAGGTGCTTAGGTTGCCGACCCCTTGCCTAGATGCTTGGTGGGGAGAATTTCACCTGGGGAGGAAAGATAGGCAGTGGCCTAAATCTTTGCTGGTGTAATTCCTCACAAGTCAATGAAATTAAGCCAGGAGAGAAGGTGGCCTAGTTTTCCAACAGGGAGGGGAACTGTCACAATTGTTGGGGGTTTCATAATAGCATCACCCAGTGGATGAAGACTATCAAAATAGAAGGAGGTGGAGCTCACCTGTGTTGGTAGTTGTATGTCACTATGGGTGTTGATGTCCTGTGATGTGTCATTGTATTATCTTGTGTGGTGGGATATGGCCTAGGGAAGAGAACTGAGACAAGGCAATAAACATCTGAAAGGAGTCTGTGTCCCTAAACATACCCACAGCCAGCCAGACTTAAGAGAATAAGTGTGTATGTACACATATACAGAACACGAAAGAGGTAAAAGAACAAGGTTTGTGCTCCCAACCATCCAGCCCTCCCACAAACCTCGCTAGAGAGCTCCAAGAAGTGAGAGAAAATTGCGCTAGTGGATGGATGTGATATTCTCTCCCTCTTTTTCCTCTGTGCCACATTGGCAGAGAGGGGAATGTACTGGAAACAGAAGAAAAGAGATAGAAGCTTGGATCATTCTTCTTCCATCAGGTGCCAGTGTAGCTCCATCTACAATCAGGAAGGCTTGGAACCCCACAAACTCCCTTCCCACCCATCAGCTCCCACTTCAGAATTTCCTGCCTAATGAGTTTCCATTTCATGGCCAGTAAAGAGGCAAGAAGTGGGTGCAGTCTCTCCACAGGTTGACCTACTAAAATCAAGCTAAAGGCATTGAACTGTGCCTACCTCGCTGTTAAGTGGAATTTCAATCAAGTTAAGCTTGCACCATTGAAAAAAGCATCTTTTTACCTGTCTAGACTGGGTGGCTGTGGTCATCAGCTCAGCACTTCCAACTTTGTGGACTGATTTCAAGGCACCGATTTTTGTTAGGTTCAGCATCTGTAGTTTATTATGATGAATGCAAGGGGCAGGCCTTTGTGGGGTTACGTGTTCAGCCAATGTAGCTTTTCTTTCTGCCATACTTTCTCTCCATAATAACCCTTAGTCACCACCACCACCACAAAATTGTGCTCAAGCAGGGAAGCACTTTACAGATATAGCCACCTGCAAAGATAAAACTCATTGGGAAGGAGGATTGGATAGAAGAGCCAAACCCAAGTAAGAAAGATAGAGGGAGAGGCAAACACACAACAAACAGAAACAACAATGGTGATCTTAACACTGGTGTCCCACATTTTTCCCCGAGAGAATTATGTAGGCCACAAACTTAATTGTGAGCTACCAACATATGGATGTTGGTAGATCAGTAGACTATCATTCAGAGAACCATCCTTGCTGCATAATCTAAAAGGATTTAAACATACAGCAACATCTCACAAGGGAATCCTGCCTTTGAGCCCTTCAGATATTTCTTTGTATTGTGCTAGCATGGCATTACCCCTACCCTAATTCCCGCCAAAAGTGGTGGAGAACAGAAAACAGCATGATGACATCTAAATATAGCAATATAGAAAGGAATGAAATTAATGGACTTAACTTTAAGACATTTGGAGGGAAAGCTCTTAAAATTCAAGGTGAGACCCAAGTGGGGCATACATGCAGGGAAATGCTCAGGTACTGCCAGGAATACAACTATTTTACAAAGAGAAGTCCAAAAATGTAAAGTGCACTTCTCTGAAAACTGACTCTCTGAAAAAGACACCCTCTTATTCAGTAGATCAGCTCCTTCTATCACATCTGCTGACTTTAGTGACAAAACTAATTTTTAACTGCACTTTACTCCTGTTAGCGCTACAAAGCCAATAAACACAGCTAAGTGAGAGGGAGAGCTGGATTCTGTTCCTGTTTGTGCATGATCAACAAAATTGATTACTAAGTACCAAATCAATTACACCTGTGCAAACCTATTGGCAGTACTGAGGTTGCTCAAATGTCACCGAGGGTATAATATGAAGAGAATCGAGTTACGCCGATTTAACAGAGGACAACATTTGACCTGCTTAATCTTTAGTCCATGCTATGATGTTTAGGAATAAGAGAATCTAGCTTGACTTTCAAATCTCAAAAGGAGCTGGCAGGGCTGGCAACAAAACAAGGCATCTTTTGACTTGCAAACTGAGTGCCAAAAACAAACAAATCCCATCACCACCTCTGCTATTTTTCCTCATTCCCCTCTTTGTTAGGAAAGGTGTACTCAAAAACAAGAGATTCTATTTACATTATTTTTGTATTAAATGTTCTAAGATGTGGTAGTCCTATAACAGCAACCTTGAGGCACAACTGGGAATGTTTTATTAGTTAATGTTTGTAAAACACTTTAAAGATGGAAAACCTGTATATGTGCTGAAGATTAATAAATGTCTCTGGTGGCCAAAGGCATGAAATAGACTAATAAAACATGCCTTGTCATGTCTTAATGCTATATTCACGAGCTCACTTGGCTACAAATTGAAAGGAGAGGGAAGTCAAGTGCTGAGGATCAGAGCTTCAGGTGGAGAGCCAAGAGGATAGATGCCATTAATTATAGCAAATGCCCAAAGGTTCATCTATCAAAACTTCATTGTAACATATGTTACTATTGAAAGTTATAAGCAGAGGAAGGAATAAAAAGTTTAGGAGGGCTAGTGTGTGAGAAGGCAATATACGTTACTAGTTTGTGCAACTGTGAGAAATAAGCCCAATATTGCAAATAGGTCCTTACACTTCAATTGTAAGTTACTTATTTTATTTAATAACAAGTCTCCCAGCCAAGGATCCCCAAAAGCTTTACAAATGTAAGTAGCAGTAATCCCATTTTACAGGAGAGGAAACTGAATCAGGGGTGAAGCGACTGTCATATCAAGTCAGTGGAAGAGTCAGAAATAGAATCCAGCACTGCCAACAATCAGTCCTGTACTATAACCACTAGACAATACCACATTCTTTTATTTAAGTGCAAAGAGTATGTATGCACTCTGTATGCATCCGAAGAAGTGGGCTGTAGTCCACGAAAGCTTATGCTCTAATCAATTTGTTAGTCTCTAAGGTGCCACAAGTATTCCTGTTCTTTTTAAGAGTATGTATGTTATCTTTTTATCTTAATTTAAACAGTGCAAACAAAATCTTTGGCACAATCTTAAGGGAAGAATGGACACAAACTTTTATCATTTCTTTCTCTTCTTTTCAGAATTTCAGAGCGGAGTCATCTGCTGGCCAAACCCCAAACAGGATTCTTCTGATTTGATAGAATAGAATAGAAAACTCTTGGGTTCTCTATAGGTTGAACACAACCCACTGAAGGTTTTCAACTGCTG
Organism: Malaclemys terrapin pileata; assembly: GCF_027887155.1. Classification (NCBI taxonomy): domain Eukaryota; kingdom Metazoa; phylum Chordata; order Testudines; family Emydidae; genus Malaclemys; species Malaclemys terrapin. Next base: position 89,867,333 of record NC_071508.1, on the reverse strand, counting down.
CTTTATTGGATTTATATGGACAAACATGGGATGATAAATATAATTTCCTGGATTTCCATGGGCAACTCTTGTTAATGGGAACAGTGGAAGAAGAGGAGATTATTTTCACTAGTATTTTTCTGCATGGAATTTATAGAATACGTATATCCTAAAGGATTGCATATCACTATCTAAGCCTTAAAAATTACAGGCATGCCTATATACAAACATGCACACACATCTACCCATGGGGAGAAACTCAGCAACTGATTAACAATGTGTAGAAACTCTTGAAATATACTAGCTGAGGAGCTAAATTTACCTTTCGTAAAATGAATTAGTGTATGGAAGCAAATAATCCATTCTGAAAAAATACACTATTGTCAAGTAGTTTTAATGGAATTTCTCTTTGGCAAGCTAGCTACTATTTTTTATTTGATTAGGATTCAGAAGTTCTTCAAGTTTGTTTACGACTCTATGGGTGGATAATTTCAAAGGGGAACCCATATCTCAGCCGTAATTTGTTGAGTGAAATAATTTTGTCTTGTGTCCAAATATGTCTTGTTTTTGGATAGAGTATCTACCAATCTTGTAACTGCTGACAAACTTATGTGAATATGTTTATGCTCAATCACTGGCCCTGTATGTGGCAAGCACAGCCTCAGGGAAAAATTTAAAGCAAGGAGAAACAAAAGAGAAACGATCAAGAATAAGGCAGAAATGCACAGAATTGATGCATGTTAATTCCCAAGAGAAGACAAATTTAGAATTAAGATAAAATCATCTCACTACCCAGCAAACGAACATCTGCCAGTCTTATAATTTGTTGGAAGTAGCAGGTCATTTTAAAAAAGTAAGGAGGCAGGAGGAATGCTTTAAGTGAAGAACAGAAGAGAAAATTTTACAGGATGGACATCCTGCAAAATCCAGTGATCAAAGGAAGCCCCAGCTGAATATTGTGTATCTGCTTTATGTTGTTTAATAGAAGTATGGAGAGGTACCCAAGTCACAGCTTCTCATAAGATGACACACTTCTCTCGGCCTATGAGGTTGCCATTAAACTAGCAATGGCACATAGATCTCTTTCAGAGGAAATTTATGGATACTTGGCTTCTCCAAACACACATGGAGCTGACAGCCTTGGGACCACGTGACTTTCTTTTTGAAGGATACAGCTACAAAAGACTGCCTCAGATTTTCTGAAACAGAATGCCCTATCTGAGTAATATTTTATGGTTCACATAATATTTAAGGAGCGATGAACAAACCTTAGGAGAAGGTTTGCGACGAAATGACGAAAGGAAAATGTCTTGATTAATGTGGAAGGGTGAGTTGACCTTGAGAAGAAATTCAGGAGAAGTTCTGAGGATAACTTTGTCAGAGGAAAAATGGTTCCTTGATAGTATAGGGCTCCTAACTGACTGACCTTATGAGGTGTAGCATTGAGGAAGGTAACCTTAAAAGGAAAAGTAACATAAGGAACTTGCCTTGGTTATTTAAAAGGAGGCTTCCTGAGAGCCCTGAGAATGAGGTTACAATTCCATTTAAAACAGGCTTCTTGATTATTGGCCTGTGATGTTTTCCTGACTGTAGAACATGAGGGCGAAGAGCAAGGCTATTGCTTGGCATGGTTGGGTCCAGTGCCACAGGAGTGGGCAATTGCTATAGAAGAGAGCCGGACCTGACCCGCAAGTTTTAGTCTGCTAACAAATCTAAAATATGGTTTCAATTCCCAGCTCTGACACAAACTTCTGGTGCAAGCTTGTTCTAGGCTTCAATTACCCATTTATAAAATGGGGACAATAACGACTTCCTTTCTCCCTCCTTTTGTCCATCTCTTCTGTTTAGACTAGAAGGTCTTTGGGGCAAGGGATTGTCTCTTACTCCATCTGTATAGAACTTGGGGGCCTCAATCATGATTTGAGCCTCTCAGCACTACTGTGATATAAATAAGTTATAAATGACCTTGTTTGCAATCTGCCTTGCAGCATTCTAGCACATAAATTAGGTGTTTTTTTTTTTAATTTCCACCATCCCCACGCTCGTTACCTTTGACTTTTAGCGTTACCTCTGTTTCCCTCTCTCTCTGCATTTCCTTGGAAAACTTTAGCAAAGTTTGATGGTCTAAGAACAGTAGACACGTGTCCTCATCAAAATACCACCACCATAATTAGCATACAAACTTTTGTTGACAATCTAAGCAAAGAAGCCAAGGAATTAATGGATCATGAAGTCCTAACTCTCCCCCGCCCCAAAAAAAGAATCTTTTCCTAGAGATAGATTCTTCTCCCACGAGGCTGAGGCATGTTGGAGGAAAGTTGCATGGCACCTATTTGTATTTTACCTGCTCTGTGGCTTCAGGCTCCAGATCAGTCATTCTAGCACCTTTCACCAGTCACAAAAATTCACATGACATTAAAAAAAAAAGCTATCAAAATGTAATAGTAAAATATTTGCTTCTGGAAACAGATTTCTTGTGTATTTTTGCAGCATAAACCATTTTCACATGCATATGGTTAATTGGGTTAATACATACACGACTCACATGTCACTACATGTCTTTATCAGTGCTAAGCAGCTAAGTAATATATTTTTGTTAACTTTGTTGAAAAATGATAAATATTTTTCATTGAGATCGCAAAGCCACTGTTCTATCAGCAGAGCTATCACCATTAGCATTCAGTAGCAGTACTACACTTATCCTCTATCCAGGCCGCCAGCACTAGATGGTAGACACTTACATACAAGTGCTCCTGCTGCGTCCCAAAGTGCTATTCTAGCATATTATGTTCCTGGCATACAGATGCTCCCAGCAAGCATGTTACTAAACTGCATCAGGTATACCTAGGCTTGGAAGGATTAGCTTTTTATTGATAAACATCCATTTCACAATACATACACAAAACGATTTTTTCCATTGATAATCAGCAAAATTTACAGATCAGCCAGGTAAGAAAAATGTGCTTGAGAACTTCGAGTTTGATTTAAGATTATGTACTCTGTATATTCCAACATGTGATGTTGACAATTTGTGTTTTAATGGTTATGAAGCTTTTACTATTTTAATCTTACCACCTACTGTCATTAAATAATTATTGTCTGACCTCCACTATCTGACCCTCCCCCATAAGTTCCTACAACTGTGAAAATTAAAATTGATAAAAATTGGGGGGGGGGGGGGTGCTTAAACCCATAATTTTGCACAATTGTGAAAATTTAAATGGATTAAAAATAAAAAATATCTTTAAAATAAACATTGATATCTGTCAAAATTATATTTAAAAAAAATCAAATTCTGCCAAGCCTAGGTATAATCAGGTTTGCTCCTGATCCCAAATCCTAGATCTGAATGCTCCCTGCTTTGGATCTTCACTTTGTAGCTTGAACCCATCACTAGCTATGAAACCAGGGAGTAAAAAGCCAATATCCTTGGCCTCTAACAGCAACAAGGTTGGATTTATGTTATTTCTTGAATTGGTGCTTCCTTAAGCATCCACTTGGGTGGATTCTACTCTATTCTCTGAAACTAGCAAATGCAGTTTTCCTATAGTACAGTCCATAGGCTGGTACATGCACCAACACTGCCACCGGCTGGACCCTATCCTTCAGTGCAGACAAGCACCAGGTTTACATTTCAAAGCAAAATGGAAGATGCCTTGTTCTGTTAGCACAAGGCATTTGAGGCCATATCATCCCTAGATATTCCCCCTGGAGGGGATGAAAGGCATGGAAAATCCACTCCTATTGTAGCTGGGCTCTGCAGATATTTTGGATGGGGATAGTGTAAATTTTTAGCATAAAAATTGGTTAAAATATTATCTTGGCTGTACTGGGGATGAAACGTTGAAAAGAATCTCTCTCTATGGCATCATCCTCCAAGAAACATGAAGATTTTCCTAAGTAAATTAATGCTGGCATTGACAGTACTATTTATGCAAGTTTTTCAGGCACTGTGATTATGTACAATGCCTAGCACAATGAGGTCTTGATTCTGATAAGTCAGTTTCTTTTACATTACAGTAGAACCTAACAATGATCTCCCATCTCTGAGGAAATCTCTAATTACTAGTGCAGGGAACTGGGGGTCAGGACTTTAAGGATCTATACCAAGCTCTAGTATGGAATCCATGCTACATTGGACAAATCAGTTACAGTAACTTGAGGCACAGAGAGGCTATCTGTAAAACTGAAGAACTACTTAACTTTCTCACAGGGGTGGGAGAAACATCATTCATTAATGTTTGTAGAGTACATTGAGATCCTAGGAAGTGAAGGAAGTTTTACAAATAATAATTTAGAACTTTGGCAGCTCTCCAAACTGGATGATTCAAAATTTATTATTTGATGATTTGTTTTCTGGGGCTGACCTCTCCCCCTTTCTGACACATTTGGATTATGCCTCTTTGCAGCAAACACTAGAGTAATCTCAGACTTGTTTGAAAGGCTCTAGGTCTTGGCTATGCTCCTGATTTCAGCTGAGCACTTCCAAAGCATTCTGGAAACCCTAAATTCTTATTAATACAGTTATCAAACTTCTTAACAACATCTTACTCTACCACATTAACTATATAAATGGACTCTGTAGAGGACATCACCTTAACTCAGTGGCATAAGGTATAGGGTTGCCAACTTTGGTTGGATGAATTCCGGGAGATCTCATCATATGACATAATCTTTAATTAAAGATTAATCTTTAATTCTGGAGACTCCAGGACAATCCTGGAGGGCTGGCAACTCTAATAGGGTAGGGGTTAGCTAGGAAGAGGTAAGCTCCAGAAAAGAAATAACCAGGGAACAACTTTTCCAGTCCAAGACACTTTGGATACAGTGAGCAGTAAGGAGGCAGTAGTAGGAAGGGAGAGCTAGAATAACACAATTTCCCCTTGTGAGACAGGGATGTATCATTTTACAGAAGTGCAAGAAAGTTACATTTAAATTCCATAATTTTCTTTGCTTCAGATTTTGAGTGTCTACCCTGAGACAACAGGGGCTGATTTTCAGAGAAGATGAACATCTCCAGCTTTTATCAACTGCAACTGGAGTTCTGGGTACTCAGTATTTATGAAAGTCAGGCCCATGGTGTATAAATAGGTGCACCCCAAAATTAGAGGCCATTTATGAAAATTTGGGCCTAAGTAACTTGCCCAGCATCACATAGTTGGACAGTTGCAGAGCCAGACTGGAACCGGGATCAATTCCTTGCTGTAACTATAGATAACCTTGGCTTCAGCTCTCTACTCTATATTACTAATACAAATGGACATAATGTAAATGCACATGGTGCTATAAAGTCATAGGACAAAATTTTCAAGCTTAGGTGCTTATGCAGTTAATCAAGCCACCTTCATTTATCAGAGGTGCTGAGCACCTGCAACACAAATCAAAATAAACAGGAGCTGCAGCTGCTCAGCACCTTTAAAAGATGGGTCTTAGGGGCTTAGGGGGCAAGCACCCAAAATTAGTGGCTAATTTAACATTTTTTGTCCTCATCCTTTCTGTGCTTCAGTTTCTCTCGATGTTGTGCATTGCAGTTCTTTGATGAATGCACTGAGGATGGTAACACTTTTGAATTGAATATTTTACAGATGGTCTTAGTGCATTGGTGTGATGAATGCCATGATAGCTGTATCATGAATGCTGGGAGATTTGTATATGTTGGATGTAACTTTTGTGTTAACTTATGGTTCCTGGCTGTTAGTGTTTGCTCTGTGCAGAAACACACTTGAACAAGCTTATCTTTAAGTGAGAGAAATGTTTTGTATGGACATTATCTGTGTAACCCTTTTGACAGGTGTCAATGGGAGAAAAAAGGCCAGGTTTAACTGCCCAGGGATCCTTTTCTAAAATAAATAAAACAATGGCTTCAAGTCTCAACCCACAGCTGAACACTTATTTCTGTCTTTGGGTAAACTCCCTGGTCACCTTTCTAGGTAGTTCTTCCCCATTCACAACCACTCTCAAGTCCTCAGGGATATGGAACTATAAATACTTCTTGTTTGGGGAAAAAGGAAAAAAAAGATGATAAACACAACAATCACATATATATTTACATACAAGAATAGGAGGAAAACTCAGCCAGTATATCAGGAGTATGCTCAACACCAGAGTTTCAAGTATGAATTGTCTGGCTTGTGGTACTCCAGAACTCTTTACCACAATAGTAATCTTCACCCACGGATCCAAATAGACATGGTGGTAGTCAGGGAGGAGTCATCGGAATTGTCTTCTCTACTGGTCTGTTCCAGCCCAGAGAAGTCTGCAGGTCCCAGTCTAACATGCAGCTATGGTCTACTTCTGTGACATCTGATCTGGTGCTGTTGCTGCCACCAGTCCAGTCAGGCTTCACTGTAAAGTCAGCTCTGCATCACCTCCATTAGTCTGGTCAAGCCTTGCTGTGAAGTTAGTTCTCTGCCACCAGCGTTGAAAGCTCAGCATGGTTGCATCTGGTACAATCTCACTGAATCACTCCATGCAGGGTTCTAAAGCTCCACATGGAGAACCCAGAACAAAACAGGATTCTTAGACAGAGTCCCTGCTGTCTGGTATACTGCTCCCTGTCTCTGGGACAAAACCCTCTATCATATTCCTGTTGAATCTGAATACCATTCCCAAACCAGCATCCATTACTTGTTCAGTCAGGGTGAACCACTCACCCCAGGGTATGTCCTGTACAATTCCTATGCTCTTCATGTTTACAGTTACAGTAACAATTTTTACATACTCAGACAAATTCCAACTAAAGCAACAAAATACCACACGTGGAACTATGGGTAAGCAACATTAGAATTCACATAAATGAGGAAGGCCTGAGCTGACTTTCCATTCTAGAAAGAGCTGAGACTTTCATTACTCTAGCCTTTTAGCTTTGGGGCATATTTATATTCAAGAGAGAGAATGTGTGTGTAAGAGTGGTTTAAGAGATGGTGACTGAATCAGGGTACTTTATGTAGGGGCAATATTAATTGCTTACTGCCCCAGGCCTATAGGTGGCTGATAAAAGAAGCTGCCGTAAGTACAGTATGTCACAGAGGTCTGAGATTACATTTGGTTAAGTGGCCTGTTTTGCAGGATTTAACCTGGTGGCATAAGAACCCTGCAATAAATCTCTGAGCCATGATTAGAAATGCAGCAGGGATTAGTATGGGCAGGAGAGTTTAAGTCTTTCCCCTTCTCCCTGGGTAAGTGTTGTGTAAAGATTTTAGATGCTTGGATATTGGTGGCTGACTCTTCCTCAGGATGCCTGATCCAGTGACCCCCTATACCTGGTTACCCTTTATCAGGAAGGTGCCAGTTTTGAGATGGTCTCCAATTATCTGAAACAGGTTAGTGGTTTCCTTTGCAACAGTTGTACAATAAATAAGAAAAAAATGAGGAGTTCTTGTGGCACCTTAGAGACTAACACATTTATTTGGGCATAAGCTTTTGTGGGCTATAACCTAGAAGGCATGTGTTACTAAAGAGGCAGGTTTGAGTGAAGCTTGTGAGATAAGACATAGCTAGTTTGTAACATAACTTTGAGGCAATTTTCCTATGTTGATTTCCATTCCATAAATAAATTAAAACTAAACAATTAGTGCCTGTAGTTTGACATAGCACAAGTAGTATATAGTGGATATCCCGAAATGAAGGCGCAATGCACTGCAGAAGGCCCCATTTTTAAAGGTAGTTTTAGTCAAAATAGGGAAAATGTGACAATGGTATCATGGGGATTCCATGTTTATTGAATGTCAGCTGTTGGAAGAGAAATATTTCTCAGTGAACAGAACCCAGAATGCTCTCCCATAACTGGGAGAAAGAAAGAAATCTTTGTCTACACATTTATAATTTTGGAAGGGAATCAGTGGTGATGTGTATTTCCATAGTCTAGACAGACAGTTGTGTGGGCTCTGAACAGCTAAAAGGAATAAAAGCTGATTTATAGCAGTAAAATTTGCAAATGTAACTTGAAAACACATAGGAACTGATGGTGAAGTGTAAGACAATATAATTTTTGCAGTAATTTTTTACACCATAACTGCACTTACATTTGTATGCTGGAGAATGAGTCTTTCACTGTTATGCATTAAGTAAGGCTACCATGGGGCACTATTAATGCTGTATTCCATTTTGAGCTAGATGCCTGCATACACCATTTAATTGAACTGTTAGTGGAAGTATAACAATAAAATATATGTTTACACAAATTATTACAGTGGAGAGGAATGCTAGGAAAGCATCACCTGGTTTAAAAATTTAACCCCCTAAGGAATTTAATAAATGACTAGCATAGGAACAAATTGTTCCTATATGGGAAATACCCACAAAGGGTCTAGGAAATTCTGACTTTCAGTTTGAAGTTTCCTGCAGATCAGTCTATCAGGTATGGATGGGAGGGTTGTCCCCCAACTCCAGAGTAGGTGAAGCCAGAGCTGCCACACACCCAGGAATATCCACAAGATCTGTAGTGAAACACCACAGATTTGACAACACTTGTGGAGAACAGGAGAAGTCACACAGAACCCACTGCACTCTTCCACGGGGTCTTTCCCAGAGTAGTATAGCTTGCACTGGAGCCCTCATTCCAGGCAGACATTCTGTTACTAGGAGTCTGCAGCATGGGTTTCCCTGGCAGATGCAAGTGGAAATATACAGTGAATCGAACGCTTCAACTAAAATCAAATAGAAATATTGGGGATAGTTTATAGGGAGATAGTTACTTGAGGGGGGGTTGCCTAGTGGAGTCACTCCTTAATATGAAAATTTCATTGAATTATTATAAACAACCTCAAGGGATGAAAAAAACAAGGAATTAAGTGATGTGTCAGTAGCTATATAAGATTAAAGTCACCCCATTACACAGGGCATATAGTGGTCCCCCTGCACTGCAGTGAATTTCAGCCAGAATTCATCTATGACTGGTGAAGTATAATACATGCACTTACTTTGGTTCAATTATTTCACCCTGAGCCATGCATCTCAACTCAAGTGGATAAAGGTGAAGGGAAAGATGGAATACAAATTTTAAAGTTTAGATTGCAAATTTTGCTCAGATATTAAAGAAAGATTTTTTAAGTTGTCTATGCAGTGCTGCAGACATACACTACATACCGCCAGCAAAGAGGCACCTGTGTGGCCTGATGTAAGTGCCTCCTCACATTTCATAGAAACTATGGCGATGCATTAAAATAGCCTGGCTCCTGAATGTGCACTGCATGTCAGCGGTGAAGAGATCTGAGTATCACTGCGAGCTAAACCCATTTGCAACAGCTGCATACAGCTATTTAGGTTCAGGTCATGAACAGCTTAATTGGTGAAACAGTCAAAGATACTGTCATCAGGCTCAGTAGAGAGTCCCAGTACTCAGCTTATACATAGGCTAAACTATCTGCTCACCTGTAAAGATGGTCCTGTCAGAACAGTGTTGAGGCACATTGTTGAAGAATGGCGTGAGGGAAGCATACTCTCCTGCTGCTCCTTGGAGAGCTGTTTTGTGGACAAACAGCTTTAATCTCCAGGCTTGTCAAAATTTGCCACCCTTCATGAGTATTAAAATTAGGACCTGAATTTCAGAGATGCTGAGCAGGTACAACTCCATTTGACATCACCTCTAAAAATCAAGCCATTAACATTTTAGGAAAATTACAGACATGTGTAATCCTGGGACCAAATTCATCCCTAGTGTAACTTAATAGAGTTGCACCAGGAATTAATTTGGTCTCATACACATTAAGGCATCACGCTAGTATTCAAGATCATGAGGACACACACCCACATCCAAATACAAACAAAGCAACCCACTCCACGGATGTGCAAATAGAACTGCTCTCTTCTCACATGTGCAACTGAAGTCAACTGAATATCATCAATGATTAGTTTGTTCCCATTATGTTCTTTTTAACCGATACATATGTATTTATAATGCACCAATCACAATGGTGTCTAGGTACTAAATACATGTCTTTTAAGCTTCAAGACATCTATGTTCTCTACTCTATGGAGTTCTAGTTCTGTGGGTTGTCAGTTCCTTAGGGCTTGCCTGCACATGTTTTTTGTACTACTGTAACTGTATTGGTTTCAAATAGGTATAGTTAAAGCAATACAAGCCCCTCATGTGGATGCAGTTATATCTGCATAAAAATGTTTGCACCAGCATATCTTATTCCTATAAATGTATGGGATTAATCAATACCAGGATAAACATCTTTATACTTGTATAACTGCATCCACATTTGGGGCTGCACCAATTTAACCATATCACTATAAAAATCTCATCCCTAGTTAAATCAGTTCAAAAACTGTGTGTAGACCAGGCCTCAGGGGGGAATGTTTTGCAGGAGGGGAGGAAAAGAGTGTTCAATGTCATCACCTCTGCAGAGGAAAGCCTATTGCAAACAGTTGAGTCTTGTGCTCTAAAGGAGGTAAAACAGGAGCTGATTTTAACCTGTTTCAGCATAGTTCCACAGCCACCCCCCCCCCATGAAGAAACCCTTGTTTTCATCTCCAGCAACCTTTGTCCCTAGGCACCATCAGCTTAAGTTATACCTGTTGAAAATAATGTTATGAGAGAGGTGCAGAGGAAGACACATTCTAGCCCTAAGAAATTGAGGACTTTGAAGGGGAAGACCTTAAATTGGATCAGATACTGATACTTTGTAGCACTGAGTTCAAAAGCTCTGGAGGCATCATGACAGATAGGACCAAGGAATCTCCAGTAGATTGAAGCAGTTGTAACCAGTGTGGAAACTCCTCCAGGAACCCCCAGCAGGTGGCAGCAGCTGTGGAAGAGGGCCCACACCTGCCAGAGAACAGGAGGCTGGCATCAGCTGTGAGCCTGTCCAGCTCTAAGCAATTCCCACACTACCAGGAGTTCATTCAAAAGAGTGGCAAACCAGCAAGATAGACAGGAAAGAGGAAAAGGAAAATTATTACACAAGGTAGGGAACTGGGAGGCAAGAGAAAGAAAGAGATGGGGGGAAGTAGGCAAAGATCCTAGAATTCGGGTCAAGGTGCTGAATCCATGGAGGATCCAGGCTCCACTTCAGTCAACCTGCTCCCAAAGCACTGCAACTTTTTAACACCACCACTATACAACAGCCTGGGAAGGGAAATGAAGAATTCTTTATCTAAATGAATCTATAGGGGGAGGTGAGATAGGAGGAATATAATTACCTTAGTTTAAATCTGGCCATGACACTGGGGTTATAAAAACCCTGCTCTTGGAGAAAATATAATGGAATATTTGATGATAAGTGATTAGGACCTTAGATTTCAACCAAAAGATAATTCAACGTATATCCAATTTAAAGAGGACAATGAAGGTTAAAAAAGAAAGGGAAAAGAATATATCAAAAGTAAGAAAGTGGTATAGGCAAATGATAGGGTATCAAGTAGCTAGTGAGCTCCTTACGTTGATCAAAACAGGAACCTCTGTGACTAAGATATGGGTAGCCTCTGAAGACAGACTTTTCCAGTCTTCTTTTGCCAGAAAGATGGAAGCCCTTCTCAAGGGCTGTGAAGGTGGCAGGGGTGTTAAGTAAAATTGGGATGGATTTTTAGGGCTTTGACAGGAAGGTGGGGGACTCATTTAAAAAAATGTCTAGGGAAAGGACAGTATGGTGGTTGTGAGAAGACATGATAGACAACTAATATATTGCACTGTTCCAAACACTCAGTTTTAATAATTACCTTTAAATGCAAAGAAAAGGCAGTCAGACAGATAAAAGACTAGAGCATCTTAGATGATTTAGTTTCATTTTTAGTTTGTGAGAATTTGTTTATTCTTTCTGGGGTGACTTTTTTTTCAGCCGCTGGAAATGGTTTTTATGTCAGATCAAGTTACTAAAAAAAATTGTGGGGGAGAGGAGTTTATCATCTTTCATGAGGAATTCATTCAGCTTTTCACACTATAAAAATAAAATGTATTTTTAGATATTCCAAAAAGTTGGAGAAGTTTGGTCTTAGAAAAACATCAGTGTAAATAGTATTTTAACAAAACGGAGCAAGTTCATTCCTTGTATAACTGCACTGAAGTTATCTTTGTTGCTGGGCTTTAAACCCCTTCTGTTTCTGTTCTAGCCTCATTTAGACAGGGTGACCAGAACTGACCACAGTATTCCTGGTCTGGGCATACAAAATAATATTTTCACTACATTAAGTGAGCACTCCCCCATCAGTGAAAATCCTAAAACCACCCTTGTTGGTATACTGTGTTTTTTGTTTTAAGTGTTTCCAATCTCTCCCTAGAATTATATCTTTCTAAATTCCTCCTTCCTGGAGAAAATTCAAGCAGGAGCTGGGGTGCTCCTGGCAGATCTTCAATACAGCTTCAGAGTGTATAGAAAGTTCCCTGCACATGTTATATAAATATACAATGAAGGACAGACAGTAATCTCTCTTCCTTTCCTTCACAGGCTTCTACAGCATGCCTTCGTCACTCTAGATACATGCTATTAATCTGCTTATGAGCTTCCCCTGACCTACGTTTCTTTTTCCAATGCTGATCTGACCATGGCAGTCCTTAAAGTAAAATTCACAAAAACTAAGAGAGACAAATTGGCTCAGATCCTGTGGATCCTCAACTGGGTTTCTGTAGCGACTGGTGTCATTCTCTTCAGCCTGGGTCTCTTTCTGAAAATAGAGATCAAGAAGCGCAGTGAGGTGATGGCAAAAGGGGAGATTAACTCTGTTCCCAACATGCTCATCTCAGTAGGGGTCATAGCTTGCATTATCAACTTCCTTGGTGGCAAAATCTGCTATGACTGTTCAGACACCACCAAGTTCTCTCGATGGAGGCTAGTCATGCTTCCTTACATTGTGTGCACCTTCTGCTTCACCTTCTGCATCCTGGTCGGTGCTCTCATGTGCTACACCATGAGGAATGAGCTGGAGGAGTCTCTTTATCTGGGATTGAGAGATGCTATTAAGTTCTACAAGGACACAGACATCCCTGGACGGTGCTTCTTAAAGAAAACCATAGACCTATTACAAATTGGATTCCAGTGCTGTGGAAACAATGGCTTCAGAGACTGGTTTGAAATTCAGTGGATATCCGTTCGTTATCTGAATATGGCCTCCAAAGAGGTTTTGGAGTAAGTATTCATTGGTCATGATAGAAAGTTAGAGAAGGAATAAATCTCCCCTTCTTCCTCTCCCCCCCGAAAAAAACCCACCTCATTCAAAAAGAATTTGTATTGAGCAAAAGGTAGAGGCACATTAGAGAGTCAATATATGAGGATAAGCACTGAAGGGTGGGGAAAGCAGGGCAAAGCTGGTTGTTGCACCTGCATTTGAAGATCAAACTTCAGTAGTTAGGATTAGGACATTTTGGGGGTGAGGGAAAGAAGAGTTCTTCCAAAGATCACATTGATCAATTCTGGTGGTATGTCTATCTCAAGGAAAGAAAGTACTTCTGTGATCAGATCAGCACAGAGATGTCAACATAACACATGCAGAATCTGTGTCATGCATCTGATGGTATCAGCCAGGTAGATAATTACAATAATAGCACTTCGTTTAGGCCACATGGTCACCCTAAGACCAAGGATGAACATAAGCTTAGTGTGGTAGCACTTAAGGGCACTATCTTGCTCACATTATAAGTCCATCAAAACTCTCAGTGACTTAAAATGGAGCAGAAGCAAGCCTTAAGTCCGCTGGACTTCTCTCTTTAAATAAGAGCTGTAGAGTCAAATCTGGAATTATCATTCTATCTACAAAATGTGTTAACTATGTGGATGATAAAAAGTTGCCTTTAAAAAAAAAAAAACTTTTTGGTATATTACACAATGCATTGAAATGTTCACTCCCTCTGTAAGGTGGCAAGTCAGCTACCCTGAAATCCTAGCAGTCTGCTAGTCAGTTTTCTGGAAGTGAAGGAAAACCATTGATTGTGCTGCCACCACATTGTCTGGTCATCATTTATTGCATTTTTAAAAAATTGAAAGCTCTTCCTTCACATACATGACTCTACAGCTCTAAGTTCAAGGCTCAGTGTGCTTCCACTCTGGAGAGTTAATGAAATTGCAAACACCATATACATTACATAAAAAGATGAGGGGGAGACTGGAAATCTCAGGAGAAAAGTTGCATGTGTTGGTGCTGGTTTCCCATGAAAAGCATGAAGAGTTAAGTGGTTCACTTATCTAAGAAAGAATTACTGCATTCTTCTTTTAACATAAAAAGTAACAATCAGAATGTTAAAGAAGCAGCTGACAAAGACACCTTTCCTGCCCAGAGCAGTTTATCATGTAAATAAAATAAGGCTTAGGATAACTGCTTAGGAGAAGGAGAATGTGGGAAGTATTGACAAGAGAGGGCAGATTGATTGAAGAGGTGTTTTAAAGCATGGTTCTACTTTGAAAAGTGATATAATTGTTATACTCAGGAGATCTGCTCTCCATGGGAACGCCAAACAATATCGGCTGACCTTTCGAGACAAAAGTAAAATGAGTTGCTTTTTCACTCCTGTCAGTCCTGCAGAAACAACACTGTTCTGTGTCACATCTCATCAAGAACATATTTGCTTATACGGCACCATTAATGCAAATGATACACTGTGTAGACAAATAAAACAATGTCCCTGCTCTGAAGAACCTCCAATCTAAATTAAACCACACTAGGACAAGAAATGGTAACAAAGGCTGGAAGTTGTAGAAGGGGGGTAAAGGCGCTAACAAGATCATATGATTGCTTTGGTTAGTTACAAGCACATCCTTGGAGTATAAAAGTAAACGGGGTTACCTATCTGTTTTTGTTCACCATAAAAATGCCTGCTGCAACAACCCATGTAATTTGATTACACTGAAATAAGGTAGTAAGTTCTAATGAGCATCTCCCCACATTGCCCAGTCTTCTTACCCATAACATTTCTGCCATTGGTACAGCAGTAGCAAATTCCAACATTACTTGTCAGAATTTGCTATTTGCCATCACTGAGGGAAATATTATGGCAGATTTTTGAACCTTCTGTTGCAGATATTAGAAATGGAGTGAGCAACAAGGAAATGAAAAAATGATGGCTAGGAATAAAAGAATGCTCAGGGCCCCAGAAAATGAGTGAATTTTAACCATCACCATGTAGCTAACCATCACCATGTAGAGCCATTATTCTATCATTTTAGAGGTGGGGGGGACATTGGGAGTGAGGATCATGAGTAAAGGGGAACTACAGGCCAAGATAGGAACCTTTTCCATTTGATCTGTCCACCCTCTCCTTTCCCCTCCATTATGGTTTCTTTCCTGGCCTCAGTTCCGTGTCTCTTTGGTTCTCCTGCCAATTTGTTGCTCTATGACACTTACACTAGTTATACTCCATGCACTTTCAGGCACTTGACTGATGAGGTTCTTTTATCTCTGTTTCATTCTGGTCCCATTAGCAGGAGTAGAGTGACCCAGAGAATCAGAGGAGCAAAATTAAGGTAGAGACTTTACAAGATGGAGGAGTTCATACTTACCTCAGTCCTGTAGTTGATATAGCAGGCAACCTCCCTGAGATTTGGTGGTAGCTCACTGAGGGATAACATTTTGACAGGATGTTAAAAAGCAACTTCAGTATTTCTAATAGGACCACTAGCAAAATAAAGAGAGGGGACATTCATGTATAGTAAATGGTCATGGAATACATGTCATTCCAGCCACGTCAGATGGATACAATGTTCAACAGTCAATAAACAATCTCTCAAGGTTACTGTGGCCCACATTTGTTCCTGTATTAGGTGATGTTTTTTAGACATTCTAATGTTACAAAAATCACTAGAGAAGCAGAGATGCTAGCAAAACACAGCATTATAACACTCTGTCTTGCACTAGAATTGCACCAAGAAAACCAAATTATAGTTTTTGCTTTTTTAATATTCTTAGTGCAGGTGTCTAGAAAGATACCTTGTCCTGTTCTCCATATCACCATTGAATCCACTCCCTGCAAATGCAGGACACAGTCCCTCATCAGAGGTCATATTTAACATAGAACTGATGCTACACTTGAGGAAACACTTTAGCGGAAGAGAAATTTCTCCTTTCCACATTGAACAGCATCGCATATTGGGGAAATGTATTCTCATTCTCCCTACTCCACCTTTGAAAGGTCTGCAGCTATCCAGCGTTATGATGTAGCTTCTAAACAACAGCGACAGAAATTGCCAATGTATCTATTGCTGCTGCTACCAGCTCTATAATGCCTTTACTTTCCATCTTGTTGCAGCCGTCTGAAAAGTAATGTTGATGGGAAGTTCTTGGTGGATGGAGTGCCCTTCAGCTGCTGCAATCCAAATTCACCACGGCCTTGTATCCAATACCATCTTACAAATAACACTGCTCACTATAATTATGATTTTCTGATGGAGGAGCTCAATATCTGGATGAAGGGGTGCAGGCAGGCCCTGTTGGATTACTACACTGATATCATGAGGTCAATTGGGCTCACAGTGCTCATCATCTGGTTGTTTGAGGTAAGGCTTGAGAAGGTGGGTTCTGAGAGATTCCTATATCAGAACTTGGAGATGAATACTTTCAGGCTGCCTGATCTCTGGAAATAGGAATGGGAATGACTAGAGTGTAATTCGTGAGAGGCACATCTGCAATCATCCAGTGATTTGGTCAGCTAATGTCTCCAATACAATTCCAGAAACACTTTCTTGAGTACAGGCAGCTTTCTCCAAGTCCATAAGAGGAGAAGCAAATCTCACTGAAAATTATAACGACAAGAAATCATGTATATAGCATTGTAAATGTATAAACAGATTAAGACACATTCCTTGCCCTGAAGAGTTTACAATCTGAGACAAACAGGATAAGACACTGGATAGCAGATTAGGTGAGGTAGGTGTAAGGATTATAGATGGGAAAAGAGAAAAAATGGCTTGAAAAAGTGAATTTTAAGAAGGAATCTGAGGAAAGAGAGGGAGACTAAAATAAACTGTTAATTTTATCTATGAATAAAGGTTTGGATTAATATCAATATCTCAGAGTGCCCTGCTGGGGGTTATCGAACAGCTAGAAAATATCATTATGGAACACATATTCAGCTGCAGCCTCCAGCTCTGCAACCAAAATAACCATGTAGACAGAGTTTTTGCATCTGCAAAAATGCATTCATGCTATTGTGGGCTGCAGAGAAAACTGCCTGGAAGCTTTGACCCACATTCAAAGGAGCCCAATGGCAGAGATTAAAACCAGTTTCCATCCCTCTTTAATACTAGTTTGATTTTTTCTGATTGTTACTTTATTGTACAAGCATTAAACATTTTGTTTTAAACATTACATAGTAACAATTTTCAGATAGGACAGTTTCTTGCATCTTCACTGAAATGCATTCATGCAATATGCATTTATGTTCTGGGGAAGGATCTGCCCTGAGAATTTCACTGTGCATTTTAAAGGTGCCAGAAATTATCAGTACTGTTCTTCCTGCCAAACCAGCGCTCATTTGCCTTTTAAACAGCCACCACCTCAGTTCCAATATACCTTTGGATACTTTTGAAAAATTCAGTCTCAGGAATCCACCAGGAAAACTACCCTCCAGGTTATCATTGATCTATGGGAGTGGGAAGCTTTTTCCCTAAGATTAGACTTTACCCTACACTGTAGGCTATCCCCTTTCAATTCCTGCAATGAGATGTAGGTACATGACTGAATACTGAATGATGAAAGCTCATTAATAAAACTGGGGCTCCATAGAAGCGAATTGCAAAATTCCCATTTACTGAGAGGGATCACAGGCCTCAAACCCAGGCCCATGGGTCTCCAGGTAGGGCCCAGTCCACAACTGCCTCCCAGCTGCTCATATGAGTAACTAGGAAAGATCCAGTGAAGCATTAGTTGATAGTGGGCCCTGCCCCCAAAACTCCTGAGAGGGGGAACATCCATCCCCCTAATTGGCTGAGGGACTCTATATAAACCAGGAAGTAACAACAGGAAGTTGTCAGCAGTGGTTCTCAACCTGCAATCCACTTGCGGCCTAATCATAGGATTACCACCTTTTTAATTGCTGAAAACCAGACATACGAGGCCCTGGCCCTGCCCCTGCCCCGCCTCTTCCCCCCAAGGCCCACAATGGTAAATAGGTTGAGAACCACTTAACTAGAGGAATCCCTGGCTGGCTGCTACTATGGACCCCTCCTGCTTACCTGACTCCTGAGCCCTGCATTCCTGCCTGATCCCAGTTCCTGTTTCCCCACCTGCTCCTGGTTCCAGTCTTCCTGTCCCAGACGCCTGTTCACTCCCAGTTCTTGCTGTCTTGCCTTACTCCAGGTCCCTGCTCCCCTGCCTTCCACTAGGCATGACTCAGCCCCAACCACTAGGTCTAACTGCCCACACCCCACTCACTGCATTTACTTAATTTTGTCCAGGATTTCACCCCTCATGCCTAATGGTGCCAGTAAGTAATGGTAGCTCTTCTGTCTGAAGTACTCAACAGAAATTCTATACTATCCTTTGCTGTACTGAGAATTCTAACTGAAGTACAGAGGTCTAATAAAACTGTCTGTGGTATAATTTTCTCTAACACTTTCAGGAGACTTGTTAGATCTATTACTGGATCTCAACAGTTCTACCCAATACTAATAATCACACTAATGTCTAATGGACACAGCCAGTTGTCACTAGTGGAATTCAGGCTATAATATGCACTCCATAGTTAACTATTATCCTTTTCTTACAGATCTCTGTACTTATTGGGGTCCGTTACCTGCAAACGGCAATGAAGAATGTTCTCCTATTGGGTGATCCAGAGTGTGAGTCAGACGGCTGGTTACTGGAGAACAGCTTTGTAGAAACTGCCAAATACAACTTTAGCATCATTAAGAACCTTGGCAAAGCCAATCAGATCTCTACTGTCTCAGAGATGAATGATCCCAATATGGATGTTCAAACTGCAAACTATGGTCCAGACAATGTTCCATCAAAATCCATCCCCACAGCTAGCTAGACATGACAGATGCTTTATTAAAGACCTAAATATGGTGAGATACCTTAACTGCAATCCTGAAGTCACCAGATTTTTCACTGGTGGGGACAAAATGGGAACACTAACTGGGTAATTGGACAAGTTACAGCATGGTAGCAAGTCCAAAAGCTGAGACTCCTTGGGCCGGATATAGCTTCTGTAGGCCAGAGTTCCTGTCCCCCTGGCTTCTTTACTCACTCTTGTGAAAGCCCCGCTTTTTAATACTGCATAAAATGATATGGCATGGATTAAGTTTTCTCCAATCTCTCACTGCATACCCTGCCCCACATATTCCTCGCATGGTCTGAAAAACATGAAAATCAGAGCGAAGACTTTATAGCAGAGGAGAGTCAGAATGGACACCTACAAAGGAGCTACTATTTCAGTCTTTTTACATTTGAATTATAACATTCTTAAAGAAATGACAAACTATCGTCAAGTGAAAGTGCTGCTACAATAAAATCCAAGTGAACCTACTAAATTTTAGCGCCATGGACAAATTCCCAGAGTATTACTGAGCTTCAAAGGGAATTTATTAGCTAACTACAATCAAGTTGAAATGGTAGAGTGAAGTTAATTTTATATAATTTTTAAAGAAAAACCCTGAAATCTGTCTTCAACTATGACTGCTCTTACTCACACTTTAGAGGATTTCAACTGTCCTTAGTCTTTCAAAATCAATGGAAGATGTTAAAGAAATCCCATTCAATGAAATTTTATACAGGAAATAAATTGGAGGCTTAATGCTAAGGATATTAAATGTTGAAATTAGAGTTGTACCAACAATAAAACACATTAACAGAAAGCAAACAGCACTTCTCATAAACAGATGTATTGTAGAATAAGATATAATCCCTTCTTCTTGCCCTCACCCCCACAAAAATCTCCTACTCTGTCCAAATCACTGCTACAGATTTGGGAGGTGAAATACTGGCGATTATTTGGGCCTAGTGAAGACAGAATGGCACTCTCTTTCCCATTCTGTCACTTTCCTAGATGACCAGCCTGGTCCTTGGAATGTTGGTGTGAGATTCATCAATAGCATGACAATATATTGTACACATCATATACTAAACTGATTAATATGTAGCTAAAGATACAGAACAGGCCAAATAAAACATTCTTACTTCATACTTTGTTGTTAACTTATTTGTTGGAATGTGTCTTTGGGCACCTAATACATTTCATTTAAATAACCAAATACAATAAAGAAACAATTTTCTGTATCTCCCTGCTGCTAAAACAGAGACATGCATCCCATTGTTATATTGTACAGTAGTTACAGTGAAACTATTCCCTTGATTATCCAAACTTATTCAATGTCTCCTATAACATTAGAACAGGGGTAGGCAACCTATGTCACGTGTGCCAAAGGCGGCACACGAGCTGATTTTCAGTGGCACTCACACTGCCCGGGTCCTAGCCACCGGTCCGGGGGGCTCTGCATTTTAATTTAGTTTTAAATGAAGCTTCTTAAACATTTTAAAAACCTTATTTACTTTACATACAACAATAGTTTAGTTATATATTATAGACTTATAGAAAGAGACCTTCTAAAAACATTAAAATGTATTACTGGCACGCGAAACCTTAAAATTAGAGTAAATAAATGAAGACTTGGCACACCACTTCTGAAAGGTTGCCGAACCCTGCATTAGAGTAATCAAGGATGTACTGTAGATAAGATGGATCTTGTGGTAATTTAGGCTCTGAGACAGCAAGATACTTAGGGACATGTCTATGGATTTCAAATTGGACTACTCAAATGCTTAAAAAGGTAGATATGGGTTTACGTACTTTGCTGAATTGGGGCCTTAGTTAGAACCATCCTCCATCAGTGAGAAACTATACACAGCTAACATTAATCCTTGACTCCAAAGGTCTGAGAGTCCCTGGAATAACTATTCATAGCAATTAACATCAGTGCATCCTATCTGAAAACATGATATTCAAGTTACAATGTCCATAGTTTGTGTTAAACTATTTTACTTTTATAGTCATCACTTATTTAATGAAAAACATTAAAATAAGCATTTGCAGTTAAAAACAAAATCTCTGGAGAAAAGGTGGCATTCAAATTCTCTGCCAGTTTTTCATTTACTGTAACAATTGCTTACTTGGAATCTGCATTTGAGCAATTCAAGAAATCAGTTCAGTTGGAGTGAAAATATAATTCAGCTTTGGTAGGCCACCACATAATGTTTCCCAGAACTGGCAAACATTGTAGTTGGTTGTCTGTGTGCCAATCCTCAGTGCAAGTGCTGAAAATTCCTTTCCTGATTATATTGCATTGCTTATAGAGAAATGTAGAAGCATAAAACCAGACCATTTGCATCTAGACAGAATGCTGTAGCTCAATGAACTTAACTGAACACAAACTTTATTATAATACAAACTCTGGGATGTTTGTTTAAATTGATTTGATTAAAATTTGTTTTAAACAGATTATACTCAAGCTAGTTTTTGATTCCTGGAATTTTTCAAAGTAAAACCCAACAAGCTAAAAGCACATGGAAAATATTATTTTTCTTTAGGTGGGTACTGAAACAATTTTAAACACTTTATAAAGGCATCATTGTACATTGACCATTAAAATGTGTTGTGAAATTTAAATGGTTTCCTGTGAAATTTGCCATGTGGTTCAATGAAAAAAATGGTACTTTTCCCTCATTAAAACAGCTGCTTTTCTGGGCAATGGCTTACTAAACTGCTACTAACTTAGGACAAATGGTGCATACCCTTGAGGACAGAGAAATAAAATAAGATTCAGTTTGGGAAAAAATCCTTAAAAATATATATATATAAAATCTGGGGGAAATAATCTAGAACACAGGGCAGGGATGGTCTCTTTTCTCTTTTTATACAGCACTGAGCACAATGGGGACCTAGACCTTTGGATGCTATCATAATATAAATATTTACCATTAATAATTAATGGAAAGGATGAACATAGACAACAGTAATGCTAAAAGAAATTTAGGATTGATACAGTAGTGGATAGCAAATTAGAAAGGAATTTGCAATGGAATATGGTGACAAAAATTAAATGTGTTTTAGAGTTGAATATGTAGGTGCAACACCTGGAGTCAAGGGCATCAGAATGGGGGGTGGGGGAAAGGGGAACATGGCCCTATCACTTTTTACCTATCATAAGGACAAGCAACGGAGGTGAGGAAAGGGTGGAGAGGAGCGAGCGGTGGGCGGAATCTTGAGGGAAGAGGCAAGCCAGGGTCAGGGTATCAGGCAGGGGGTGAGGCCATGGTTCAGCCACTTGTGGCCCCCCCCCCCGCTTTTAGAGAGCTTCCACCACTCCTGCAGTTAATCCCCTCCTCTTAAAAAAATCTGGTATAACCACACTTGGAAGACTGGAATTAAGCATCTCATTAACTTCTGTACCTGGAAAGATAATGGAGCAAATAATTAAACAATCAATTTGCAAATATCTAGAAGAAAGTAAGGTGAGAAGTAACAGTCAGCATAGATTTGTCAAGAACAAATTGTCTCAAACCATCCTGATCACTTTCTTTGACAGGATAACAAGCCTTGTGGATAGGGGGAAGTGGTAGACCTGGTATATCTTGACTTTAGTAAAGCTTTTGATATTGTCTCGCATGACCTTCTCATAAACAAACTAGGGAAATGCAATCTAGATGGAACTACTATAAGGTGGATGCAAAACTGGTTGGAAAACCATTCCCAGAGAGTAGTCATCAATGGTTCAGTGTCATGCTGGAAGGGCATAATGAGCGAGATCCCGCAGGGATCAGTTCTGGATTCTGTTCAATGTCTTCATCAATGATTTAGTGAATGGCATAGAGCAGGGGTGGGCAAACTTTTGGGCCCGAGGGCCACACTGGGATTGCAAAACTGTATGGAGGGCCGGGTAGGAAAGGCTGTGCCTCTCCAAACAGCCTGGCCCCCCCCCTATCCGACCGCTCCCACTTTCCGCCCCGACTGCCCCCCTCAGAACCTCCGACCAATCCAACCCCCCCTGCTCCTTGTCCCTAACCACTCCCTCCCGGGACACCCCGTCCCTAACCGCCCCCAAGACTCCACCCCCTATCTAACCCCCCTGCTCCCAGACCCCTGACTGCTCTGACTCCTATCCACACCCCCACCCTTTGACAGGTTCCCCGGGACCTCACGCCTATCGAACCCTCCCTGTTCCCCATCCCCTGACTCCTATCCACACCTCCGCCCCATGACAGGCCCCCCAAGACTCCCACACTTATCCAACCCCCTCCCCCATCCCCTGACCTCCCCCCAGAACCTCCGCCCCATCCAACCACCCCCTGCTCCCTGTCCCCTGACTTGCCCCCCGAGACCTCCCATCCCTTATCCAACCCTGTGGCCCCGGCCCCCTTACTGTGCTGCTCAGAGCAGCATGTCTGGACGTCGTGCCGCCTGGCCAGAGCCAAACATGCTGTCGCGCTGCTCAGCAGGAGTACGCATCCCTGCCACCCAGAGCGCTGCCCACATGGCAGCATGACTGCAGGGGTAGTGGAGACAACAGGGGAGGGGCTGGGGGGCTAGCCTCCCCGGCCGGGAGCTCAAGGGCCGTGAAGGATGGTCCCGTGGGCTGGATGTGGCGCGGGCAGTAGTTTGCCCACCTCTGGCATAGAGAGTACACTTATAAAGTTTGCAGACAATACCAAGTTGGGAGGTGTTGCAAGTGCTTTGGAGGATAGGATTAAAATTCAAAATCATCTGGACAAACTGGAGAAATGAGCTGAAGTAAATAGGATGAAATTCAGTAAGGACAAATGCAAAGTGCTCCATTTAGGAAGGAACAATCAGTCGCACACATACAAAATGGGAAATGACTGCCTAGGAAGGAGTACTGTGGAAAGGGATCTGGGGGTCATAGTGGACCACAAACTAAATATGAGTCAACAGTGTAACACTGTTGCAAAAAAAGAAAACATCAATTTAGGATGTATTAGCAGGAGTATTGTAAGCAAGACAAGAAGTAATTCTTCCGCTCTACTCTGCGCTGATGAGGCCTCAACTGTAGTATTGTGTCCAATTCTGGGCGACACATTTCAGAAGAGATGTGGACAAATTTGAGAAAATCCAGAGAAGAGCAACAAAAATGATTAAAGGTCTAGAAAAAATGACCTACGAGGGAAGATTGGGAAAAAAAAAAAAAAAAAAAAAAAGGGTTTGTTTAGTCTGAAAAAGAGAAGATTGAGAGGGGACATGATAACAGTTTTCAAGTACATAAAAGGTTGTTACAAGGAGGAAGGAGAATAATTTTTCTTCGTAACCTCTGAGGATAGGACAAGAAGCAATGGGTTTAAATTGCAGTAAGGGAGGTTTAGGCTGGACATTAGGAAAAACTTCCTGTCAGGATGGTAAAGTACTGGAATAAATTGCCTAAAGAGGTTGTGGAATCTCCATCAGTGGAGATTTTTAATACCACGCTAGACAAATACCTGTCAGGAATGGTCTAATACTTGGTCCTGCCATGAGTGCAGGGGACTGGACTAGATGACCTCTCAAGGTCCCTTCCAGTCCTATGATTCTATGATTAACAGAGAGATATAGGTAAAGGAAATTATTTTAAAAGGCTGTAGGTTTGACTTATGAGGAAAGATTAGAAAGTAAATAAGTAATGACTGTGCAAGAATCTGCAAATATTCAAAGGGTGCAATGCTTAAACACCAACAAGGTTGAGGACTTTTTAGCATGATAAATATGGGTATAAAACAAGGAATTTTAGAAAAGGAAAATTTAAGCTATATAAAAAGCTTCTTAACATTAAGATATATTCGAATGTAGAATAGTTCCTCAAAGGAAAAGGAGGAAGCACAAGCCCTTGTGCTATTTAAAAAAAAAAAATCTGTCAAATATGGCCTCCATCACCATATCATCTGAGTGGCTCAAACTTCACACAACAACTTCTCTTGACATTTCTATAATGTAGGTCAATATTATTATACCTGGAAAAGAACTGGAGGATAAAGTGCAGGAAAAATTTTTGTACTGGCCTAGAGGAGGTGACTTAATACACCTCTACCCCGATATAACGCTGTCCTCGGGAGCCAAAAAAATCTTACCGCATTATAGGTGAAACCGTGTGATATTGAACTGGCTTTGATCTGCTGGAGCGTGCAGCCCTGCCCCCCTGGAGCACTACTTTACCGCGTTATATCCAAATTCATGTTATATCGGGTCGCATTATATCGGGGTAGAGATGTTATTTTTTTTTTCACATCTCTGATTTCTTTGATTCCATGACAACTGTTTCCCCTCACAAAACCTTTTTAAAGAAAGGAGCTTTTGGGGCTATGTTCACTATGAAGAAAGGCTGAGCCTTCCACTGTCTTTGTAGTGAACACAATGGGCAACATTTTCAGACTTAAGGCCCTAAAGTGAGGCTCCTAAATAAATTCAGCCACATTTTCAGAAGCACTGAACACCCTCAGCTCCCACTGATGCTAGCTTTAAGGGCCCAGTTTTTGAAAAATCTTGTCCTAAGGATCAGTTTTCAAATGTGTTCTCTAACTTTGAGTTCCCAACTTCAGACTCTGAGGCTGGGATTTTCCAAGGAGCCTCAGTGAGCCAAAGGCTCCAAATCCCATTGAAAGGGAGTTAGATACCCAATCTCCTTAGGATACTTTATAAATCCCAGGTCTAGTGCCTGATTTTTAGAAGTACTAGAGCACTCATTTCTCTACCTGAAGTAAATGGGATCTGCTAGTGTTCATCCCCTATGAGGCCTCTACATGTCTAAAACTAGGCTCCCAAAATGTTTGCTGAGCTTGTTCCAGATCCAAGTTATGAGTCTTAGCTCCACTAGCCAGACTGAATCTTGACATTTCTACTTTGACTCTGCATTCTACTTCTATTAAATTGAGTTACCCCCCAAACCAAACAATGAGACATGAATATGCCTCTTGAATTCATGGGGTTTGTTTTTTTTAGTATGGCATGATTTGGTGTCCTCTTTGGCCTGAATGCGTCCTCTTTTTAAAGTATGTTTGCACTCAGGGCAAAGTAGCATGCAGATAGTTGTGAAGGTCCCTAGAAATTCACAGGACTTCAAGTGCAATTTTCCCCACCAAGATGATCCTTGCAATTGATTTTAATAAATTTTGCCAAAGCTACACAATATCCATCTCTGAATGCATGCTTGGCTGCAGAATTCCTGGCACTTCAGCTGTAATTTACCCTTTAATTTAAATTGGGTATTTGTGTTCACATGCATATACACAATATGTATAGGAAAAGAAATATGTTCTGCCTGGCATGTCAAAACACATTCAGATATGGGGGTAAACACAACCAGATGCTCTTTGTTGTATTTCCTTCTCCACTATAGCGGGGATAATTGTCCAGTAGTTTAAAAGTGACATAGCCGGTACCACACTAATAGAGCTGGTAAATTCTTCATCATATAGGGTGATATGAAATTATTTCCAGTGCAACCAAAAGAAAATTACTTGTGGCCCTTTAGGGAACATAGCATTCTATATTAATAGTCTTAACACGCTACACGTTACAATAGAGGTACTAGAGTGTTTTAGTTGGGCCATTACTATAGAACACATTTTATTAATACATTGGAGAGAGGAGACTACTTAAATGTTATTTAAAAGCCGTTTAAAATCCATGTCCTTGACCTTACCTATCTATGCCATCCCTCCTGCTGCAGACTGGATACGTAATTCCATTCTTGTGTGAACGCTGAAGGCTAATCTTTTGTGCTGCCACAGACTGTAGAAAAATCAGGGCCCTAATTAAAGCACAGACATGCTGAGAAACGGAGAATGAGAACTTCTGGCATTTTGCAGCTTTTAAATAAATATATTATGTGATGATTCATTTCTAAATATTAAATACTTAAGATGCAAGACAATTCCATAAAATGTGTAAGTCACTAACTATTCAGTAAAAAACAAAAAAATGACCCTTTTCTTCTCATATGTAATTAAAGATCAATTTGTATTTTATGATATATGAAGCGATTTTTGGGGTCATAGGAAGGACCTCAGTATAATCAAAATGAAGATACGTCTTCCTCTTTAATATTAATCCCCAGAACAGAAAGAGGATGATAGTTGAGGATACTGGGGAAAGGCTAGTTTGTTTTTAATGCTTTTAAAATTTCATTTTAAAGAGCCATGACAGTATTGGCTACACACTAAGGCTATGTCTACACTTGGAGCTGGGGGTGATTACCAGCTCAAGTAGACCTACTTGGGCAAGCTCTCATGGAGCTAGCGTGCTACAAATAGTAGTGTAGCTGCAGTAGCGCCAAGTGGCAGCACAGGATAGCCACGATGAGTAAACCTCCCCAACCCTGGACCCTGTGGATATGTATTTGGGGTGGCTAGCCCAGGCTACTGCTAGCCACTGCCTGTGCTATTGCGGCTACACTACTATTTTTATCACATCCATAGCTCCAGGTGTAGATGTAGCCTAAATCGTTAGGCAGAGTTTGTACTGATCCCTCCCTCAATGCAACAGAAAATTGGCAGACCCTTGCTGAAACACAGAACTGACTGATCCCTTGATAGCCTGAGTTCTTATTTCTAGGCTCAGGGCCCATTCCTAAACAAAACTGGGCTAGGGATGTATTTTAAATCTCCTCTTCATTTTATTGATGTATTGACTCTAAAGTCCATTTTAAATCATCTTCTCAACCAAAAGGGCCAACTCCCCCCCCCCCCTCCCCTTTACTTTTTGCTGCTGACAACATGCTATATTGCGCTGGCAGTCCTGTTCTTGTTACAGTAAGCAACTAAACTAATCTCAGTTCTGGAGGTTTGGGTTCATATTTATCTGGGTTGAAACCAATAATTTTGCTTTTAATCTCAGTCTCTACTATTCATCTATCCTCTCCACAATTGTATCACACTACGATATAGGACTAGACTACTGGCAAGTATGCATATCAGGATTGAGGTGCATTATTAGAGCTGTGTGTGGAAGCTCACAAAAACCTCTATCTACTATTATTAATCCCTCACTTTTATGAGCACTACTATTAACAAATGTCATTTAAAAAATGTGGGGGGTTTTTGGACAGATTTTTTTTGACACTTTAATTCATGACTCCACCAGCAAAAACGATGATTTCTTCTATGGACAAAATACTGTTATGGAACTGACAGTTTTAAAATTCCCCCTAGTGTTCTGTCTGGCTATTTTCTTAAGATAATATATTTTCTGGGAAAATAATTCAAGTGACAAACATTTTGAGAAAAATAATTTTAAAAGTAACTAACCAAGTTCAATTGGTAGAGAGAATACAAAATGTTTATTTCATAAGTATACAAAATCCTTATCTAGGAGCACTGTACATGATTGATTCAAATTCTTCCACGCAAATGGAAAAAAACCCCCTAACATTATGATTAGTTGAGATTTCATTAAAAACTTACGTAAAGTCCTGTTCTAGCCTGAAAATAATGATTGTAAAATAGATTAGATTTTAAAGCCAGAGGGGACTACTATAATCATCTGGTTTGGTCCCCTACATAAAACAGGCCAAACAATGTCACCCAGTAATTCCTGCAATGGAGGGAATTTTTCTTCACTGCTATGTAAATTAACACTATCAAGTACTCTAATTTGTAGTGTAACTAGGCCATATATTTTAGACAGACCTCCAGTCTCAATGTAAAGATTTCAAGGGAAATGAAGTTCTTTGGTAAGACATTGCAATGATTAATTACCCTCAAAAAGAATCTGCAATTTATTTCCAATTTGAATTTTTCTAACTTCAGTTTCCAGCCACAGGAATTTGCTATGCCTTAATCTGCTAGATTAAAGGGTATTACAATCTCAGTGACCTCAGGACCTCATTAACAGTTGCTCAGACCCATTATTTTCAAATTATGCCTTCAGTAACACCCGTATAGTTCCACTGCCTTCACTGAGTTTACACAAAAGATTGGAATAAAGTAAAGAATTTTATTGATTCAGGAAGAGGAATTGCATCCCCATCTCTCTCTCTCTTGTCTCTACAAGGCTAGCAGGAGTAAAGAATCAAATTTTGGTTACTAAAGTCAGCAAATCTGTTATTACATGTAAGGAGAAGATTGTTTAGCATAAAGGTAACCATTTTACATAGTCACTTTTCAGAGTAAAACCACACTTTTACTTTATTCTGTCCTCTATCCACACAGGCATAGTGTGAGCAGTAGTGCAAATGTCCTCCAGTGGAGATACTGTGGTTTAGCCTTATACTGGCAGAACCTGCCCTGGGAGGAAAGTCTAGTTAATGTTTCATGGTTTAATCCTTCATCTCTCTGATTATGATACCAACAATGGCACCAGCTGTGAGAATGGTTTTGTGATGTGAACACCTGGGTATGGAATTGAGGATCAGTACACATTTCACAGAGGTCCGTTTGTGAACAGCCGCATGGCAATACTTTTGATCACTATTGGTAAAGATTGGAAAACTTCTTACTGAATTTATTTTATGCAAGCAGTCACCCCCACAATTCTGGACATCTGGGCTGCTCTCCCCTCTCTGCAGCTTCGCAGAGATGGATCACATTTTGGCACTGTACAGTCTGGCCACGTCCCCTCTGCTTCTCCTTGCCATCATCCAAGTTATTCCCAAAATGTAAAACTTGCATGTCATTAATAAATATTCCAGAGATAATGAAATAACTGTACATTAGAGCCAAGAAATATGGTTCTATGGTAACGATTCCACTTAATACAGTAGAACCTCAAAGTTACAAACACCTTGGGAATGGAGGTTGTTTGTAACTCTGAAATGTTTGTAACTGAACAAAACATTTTGGTTGTTGTTTCAAAAAGTTTAAAACTGAACATTGACTTAATACAGCTTTGAAACTGTACTTTGCAGAAGAAAATGTTGCTTTTAATCATCTTAATTTAAATGAAACAAGCACAGAAACAGATTTGTTACTTTGTCAATTTTTTTTAAACTTTCCCTTAAATATAAACTACTAAAAAAAAATAAACAGTACTGTATTGTATTTGGGGTGTGTGTGTGTGTCTCTGCCGCTGCATGACTACATAGTTCTGATTCCAAATGAGGTGTGTGGTGGACTGGTCAGTTCGTCACTCGAATATTCATAACTCTGAAGTTCTACTATATCTGACCTGTAGGTCATCAGCCATTTAAGGTGGGTAGAATTGTGGGAGATGCTGCTTGCAAAAAGGAAATTATCAGTAAGAAGTTTTCTGTTCTGCAGCCCAGTGTCTCCAACAGTTTTGGATGTCTGGAAAGTAGCAAGCAATGATATGTAGGGAGGATTATGAAACAAGAGTTTGGTACAAAAGTACCACCCCCTTTTTATGTACTCGTTCAAAAGTCCATATTGTGTCTGGGCCACTGCCTGCAGAGTCCTCCTTTGGCAGGAAGATGCTGCAAAGATAGAAAGTCCATATTGAACTGCTTAGCTGTAGGCCAAATGGACACTTTGCAGATTTCCAAAGTGGATGCACTTGCTTGCTCTGCCCATGAGGTTAAGGATCTTGTGGAGTGCACCTTGATCCCTTCTGAGACAGGAACATCTGATGATTTGAAGGCTTCCACAATACATAGTCTAATCCACATAGTGACGGGAGACTTGGAAACACTAAGTCCCTGGCATTTTGAGTGGAAGGACATGAATAGAGAGCCTGATTCTCATGGTCTCTGTACTCTTGAGATAGATTTTCAAGGCTCTTCTGTTATTTAAGGATTCTGGTGTTCTTAGCACCACCATGTCTTCATGAAACACAAAGTAAGGCTCCTGCATAGAGAAGGCTGCCAGCTCCAACACTCACATGATAGACATGACAGTTACTAAGAAACAGGTCTTAATGGATAAAAAAAGGGCTGACACTGACGTCAAAGGTTCAAAGGGATGGGTTGTCAGGTCCTCAAAATCAGCAGAAAGAGTGCTCTGACCACTGGTCTGGCAAATCAAACTGCTCAACGGAATCTGGCTATCTGTGGATTGTCTTCCAGGGAGCCTCAGGATCCTGAAAATAGCATACTAGTAAGAGCAGACAGCTGACATGCAATTGTACTGCACTGAAAATCTCTGTCTGTGCCTTCGTGGAGGATGTCCAGAACGGTCAGAATCCCAGGATTGCTGGAATTTGCATTGTGCTCGTGTAGAATCTGGACTAGATAAGAGTATGCTTTTAATGTTGATACTATCCTAGATGAGAGTAGTGTCTTAATCACTCTGGAGGAGTTAACTGACCCAGGGAGGAGCAATAATGTTGAAGGAGAATGCTGCTCCCCACTGCCCAAAAACTGGGCAGAAAAAAACTAAAAATAGAAGAGTCAGGTGGGAACAAGAGAAACCGCCACTGTCTGCTGCTGCAAAGGCAGAGAATCTGGTGGCAAGCAGGAACAGAGGATGTGTGGCCAGAGAGTGGAGCGCCAAAACACTGATCCGCCTCCATGAAGCTACAGAGAGAGAAGAGCAGTCCAGAAATCCAGAACTGTGGGAGATGCTGGGCTGCAGAAATTATTCATTACTGTATAGCGGTGACACTGACAGCCCCCAGTCAGGATTTAAGACCCACGTATAGCTAGGCACTGTATTATGAAAAGATGGCCCCTGCCCTGAAGACTTTAGGATAAATCTCCAGCACTGATTTGGAAACCTCAACCACATACTGACAAAGATATACCTTTTTAATGAACATTTTCATTACTTTGAAGATTAATTTCATGAAACTCACAATGTATTATTTGTTTTCTCTTTATTAGATTTTCTAGACAGTGAACCTGTCGTATCCCAGAGATTTAACCTACTGTGTTGCAACCTTCAGAGTTTTTAATATCATAACTACTGTACCAAGGAAACCAAACTCAATTAGCAGCACAGACCCCCTCCCTAATTCTCATTAATTTACAAAGACACAAAGCATTAGCAAGCCAAGCCTGTAAACCATGGCATCTGCTCAGGTACAAAAATAAATACGATTTGCAGGAGACTTCTTATCCTATTTGTCATCAATGCTTAATCCAATCAGAATTAACAAGGACAATACATTTCTGCATTAAATACTTGAAACTTCTTGGGTTCGGAACTCACTTCTGCCTCAAAAAGACCCCACTCTGTGCAGTTCTTAATAGAGTTTAAAACAAAACCAGTGATTTAATATTCAACTTCTTCTGGGTGAAGGAATTACGGCAGTTCCCTAATAAGCTGCAAGATGATGATCTCTAGCCATTTAAAGGTTTCTGGTCATCACTGAGGATGATGTTATAATAAAAATCCATCTTCAAACTTGCTCTGGGTTCATAATGAAATGAAAGAAAAATACTTACATGATTAACAGATTTTTTTTTTTTAAATGTGGATATACCCCCTGGATATAAAAATATATTTAGTTGGAAAGGACATTTTTGTTGTAATTCTCTGTTCCTCATACCCTCTAATAAAGTTTTAAACTGATTTGTTCTTTAGGATCTAGCAACATTTCTCTTAATTTTTTAAAATTTTAAATTTTGTTTACTATAATACATTGCCTCGGGGCACATGAAACATTCAAAGTTAGTAACAAGTTGCTGCAAGCTTTCAAATACACACTTGCTTTATATCAAAATACATCCAGGGCAATGTTTTAGGTTCCACATGTGAAGGTATTTTTCATCTAGTGATAGAAGATAAAGGGTACTCGAGTACTGGTGGAGTCTTCAGCTATAAGGTGGTCCTGGATCACTTAGATGGATGATCCTTTATTCCAATACACACAGGTGGACTCTTATTCCTGTGCAGACAAACACACCAGTGCAGGACCAGGGCTTCCACATGGCACTGAATTAGGGAAATACACATGCCTAAGTCATTTTGAGGACTGATTAAAACATTTTAATTTCATCGTCACCACCAATGAGAAACATGACTTGAGGAAAGAACAATAATGGGATAAGAACTCGCAAGACTTCTGCAGCTAAAGTCAGGTGCTCCTACTTCAGACTGCCAATGTCTGCTGCACTACATTAGTTCAAGCAGCGATTCTACAATGCATTGGGGTGAACTGTGCACGAAAACTAGACCCATTCTCACCTTATTCCAGGACTCTCACAATATCGATACAGTATATTTTATGCATTTTAGAGGTTAGAGACATCCTGTTCTGTAGCGTGTACACAGCCCCTCAATGTTGATTCCATTATGGCTCATGTTGCATCAAATTCCCAGTTAGCACCAGCTGCACCAGAGCACGCCATGCAGTATCATCCAACCAAGTGCAAAGTCTGAAGCCTCCTCCTCAAATTATGCTTGGTAGAAGCCATATTGATCACCAGCCTGGTATAGAACAACACATACTGAAAACTGGGATTCTGAATCCTTGACAACCCAATCTCTTGAGAGATGAAAAACCAGTGAAACTAAATTCCAATCTCAGCCCCAATTTACACCTCTTAACACTTTCCCATCTTGCCTTCCTCTGTGCTCATCACTACAAGTACCAAGGCACTCCCCAACTTAACCCCCCTCTCCTCAGGGTTGTATTTCCTCACTGTTCTACCAGCTCAGGCACCCTAAAAGGTGACTTTCAAAGGGATATAGCTAACCACAGAAAAGGAGTGTAGCAGCCTGCCGTGGGATGGTAATTTATATTTTCTGTATTCAAAAATTACATTTTGTATAACAGCAAAATACAGTTAAAATAGTTCAAACTGACCAGGCATCACAATTAGGAGACTGAATGGAAGAATAAGGCCAATACTTTATTTGAAGAAGAATATAAATATGAACTAGGCAAATAATTAGTTAGGAGAGTTGGATGACTCATTTAGTTTTCCATCCTATACCTGAAAGAAGAGACTTATAATTATACTCCATAAAGTCCAGAAATCTTAAAGTCCAGAGTATAAAGTGGACTTCAACCACTAAATCAAAGTGTGTGCTGGCTAAGCCCTTGTATCTGGAATTTTGCAAGTTGTATTCCAAGATATGTGAAATATGTAAGAATTTTTTATTCCGTAAGAAATGCAGCCATGTTTTTTCTAAACCTCTAATAGACTTTAGACCATTTTTGCAGAAGATTCTTACAGACCTATCTCCCTTCCAACCTCCCAGGTTGATTCTAAAAAAATATTTAATTTTTTGACCCACCAGGAAAGATCACATAGACCATTGTTATAAGTCACAATTATCTTCTTACACTTCTTAATGGTGACTGATGCGAACATTAAAAGCAGTGAGAGTGGGCTGATGCCTAGCTGCTGGTAGCACGAACAGCTAAAAAGACAGTTTGAGAGCTTTACTCTAATTTGAAAATTGCTACAGAAGGCTGCATCCATTTCTCTAACATGAAGCAAAAATTATGATGTTAGTACTAAGTAGCTGTTAACTAGTACTAATCAGCTGTAACGCTAACTGGTACTGTTTGCCAATTATTTACTAGCCACCTCTTCCCCTTCCATACTGATGGCATCACAGCAAGAGAAATGTAAAATACTAAACTGCCTCCCAATAAAAGCCCAACAATGTATGAGAAGTTACTTTATTTCCTCTTTTAAATATACATATACAAGATATTTTATTTCAAAAGCACAATAACATTATACAAGTTTCAAATTTACATTTTTGCAGTTAAGGATACCAATATACGCATTATTCAAATAACTTCTTCAGTTTATCTTGGATGGAATTCAAATCAGTGGCATAAGTATCTTGCAATCACTAAATACAGATAATACTCACAGTGAACCAAACTGCATAGTAATTTATGAAATGAGAAATGACCACACTCATTAGTGATGATCTGGGAGCCCATTCGCTAGAATAATAAGTGCAAACGTACAGAAAACTATGCTAAATTTCTTCCTTTGCCCTCATTTTCCTACCTCTCCCAACTACAGAAAGACAATTGGGAATGTTAAGGAAGAGTTTGCCTGCTCAAACCAGCTTCTGTCTCTGTATAGTACAGTTTGAATTGCTCATTACCAACACCACAAAATAAAGTGATCTTGCTGCATGTCTGTTAGCTGAAATTCATGAGTACAAATTTCTTGCATCATTGAAAGTGCAGGGAGTACTGAAAATATCTGATACATGACTAGATAAACCACAGGGGAAACAGTAAGTGAACACAGCTATGAAGTCAGTGCTGAAGTCCGTGAAGCATGTTTGCTAATTTCAAAACAGTGCTTTGGCTGGTAAGCAGTATTATTGGTAACCTTTGAACTAGCCACTGCACACAAGTCTCCATGGAGCTGGTTTTCCTAACCCAAGGTTTCAATCACAGATTAGACAAGACTAACAACACTGTTGTTTCTTTGCAGAGGGATTTACCTTCAGTTTAAAAAACTGAAAATATCAAAATGAAGAGAGAATTCTTCATTGCAATAAGAGGAAAATAGGAAAAGATACTGAAGATAACTATTTACACTGTCTGGGGAAAATAAGCTGAAAAAAAGAGCAAAAATTTTAAGGACTATTTGAATGCTAGAAAATAATGATTTGATATTCCAACCCATTTGAATTCCACTTTTAAATGAGTAGTGACTGCAGTTCACTAAGGACTTCAAGAAACTAGGAGGAGGATTATTATACTTAAGCATAAAATCATGATTTGTGATTCTCCCTCCCACCTGGCATGTCCCCTCACTGCACCATTAAGAAAAGAATGCAAACATTGTGGTGTGTGTGTGTGTATGTCACACACAGAGCAGACCATTGCTAGAATGTGTGTCCATATAGCACAAATTCGGTTATAGCGCAGGACCGCGGATGGATCCCAAATTTAATTACTGTCATTGGAATCCATGTTAACACGGTCCCCGCGTTAACATGGGACCACGCATGGATCCAAAACCCTGCTTTCTAGCGGAGGTTGTGTGTGTGCTCTCAAACAGCAGGTCACAAAATTCTTTATAGCCCTCCCTTTCTAAGCCTTAACAGAGCATTAAAAAACAACACCCCCCCCCCCACACACACACAAACAGCAAGAGGGGAAAGTAGAACACACAGATCTAAAATGCATTCTCTGGATAGTTCAGCTTTTCAGACAGAGATGGCATTGCTTGGAAAAGTAATAGTTATAGGGAATTTATGTATTTAGAACTTTTACCTGTCACATCACAAGATCCCTTCATGTAAATTATTATGGCTAAAATCTGGGAAACAGAACAATGAGCTAATGAAAAATGGTTCAATCACAATATGCCATTAGTTATTGAAAAAGAGACAGACAACTATTTTTTTCCTTTAAGTTACAACGAGCTTTTGTTTGGCTTGACTCCAGAAACAGACAGTTTATGGACAGCGCCAAACAGATAACACAAGAATGAAGAGAGGGAAGCCCCTCCAACATGGAGATACAAAGTATTGATTTATGCCTTTGTTTAGTGATTCTAAATAGATAATATTCCATGCTATCTTCTACAGGATCTTGCTTTTTAATTCAACTTTAAATGGCTTTTATTTTACTGCAGTTTATGTGTTTTGCAGTGGACAGATGGCTAACCCACTGGATCAGCAATCTAGAGTTTGTCTCTGCACAGACTGCCGAGTACGATTACAAATATAGTAAAGCTGATCACAGCCACACCACACCAGTGTGGTGCTGGAGTCCTGGGTGTAGTCTCCAGAATTAGTAGACTAAAGCTACATTATATAAGGTGCAGTACTGGCAATGCAACAAGCACACACAGTTTAATTTTACATGCACCAAGCAAGATGGAAACACCCCCACACAATTCACTCCTTCTACCCCTCTTTTAAAGATTGGATTAGTGGAAACATCATTCCTCTGAAAGCACTCTCCAATAAATCCCAGGGTCTGGCACAGTGCAGGTTTCTGCTGCACCACTTAATGCTTGCTGAGCCTGTTGGTATGGATTAGTAGAGGCCTGGCACCACTTCTCCCTCTGAAAATATGCTACAGACCTTGGCCATTTTAAGTTCTAAGCCAGGGCTAGGAACCCAGACACACAGTACGGAGGAGGAGAGGTTGTACACAATTCCAGCTAGATTGTTGTAATTTCAAAAGACAAACAATTTCAACATCACATCAACCCTGATATGCCTATTGTACCACATGACTGTAAATATTAACAGCTTCTCTTACTTGGTTCTTTCCGAGCAACACACCTCCGGGTGTATTCCAGTACCAATAAATAACAGTTTGGGACTTTCGGTGTGTACATATGGAAGGCAGGTGAATGTGGGAAGCTACACTCATCTAATCAGTAGAGACTATAACCTTTGGAAAAAGATATTTCTGTCCCTGAACATTCTACAACAGTCACCACATAGGGTGGTGTTTTTTTTTTTTTAAAGGTAAAACCTATGAAATGAGAATTATTTTGTTTCAATGCATCAATCATGTGTCTGAACCCTTAGAGAAGGCTCTGTAATACTCCCCCTTTTCCTTTGTCCAAACATCATCCATACTCATCGGGATTTAATTAAAAGCTGGGACTCAGAGCAGGTGCCAGTTGAATCCAAAGATGATTTGATTGGTTTCCTGGCTTCTGGCAATCTCCTCTATGATGCAGTGTTGCTGCCATAGAAGATGAAGTTTCCGGTAACGTTCATGACATAAATGCAGGGGGTTGCCTCTTCTTCATGGGAGAAATAATGAGAACATTCATTAGGCATGTTACAACATTACATATACCCATCTTTGGGCCTTTTCTTTTCCTTCTCTCTTTCCTGGTTGACTCTATGACAATGTCAAGTGCAAATAAGTCTAGGCAAAGTGTCTATTAACAGTCCCAGATTAACTACCCATGCTAATAACCATGGAAAATACTGAATGACAGTGTGATTGCTAACCATTTTTCACCACCGGTCTATCAGAAATGGGGCTGCTCAGAACTGTGCAGGAACTGCATGCAGTATAAGGGAAACAACAAAGAAAGGGGAAAAAATTAAGACTCCTAGCAAGTAAAAAGTTAAACATGCACTTACTTCAAGTCTGGGTCTGTTTCTCCATATTCATCGAGATAGGGAGCAGGATATAAGCAGCCTCTGGTTTTACCTTCTATCAGGACTACTCTGCATGCCCTGATTCTGAAGGCAAAAATAATCACGTTTAAAATATTATTAACCATATCATTTTGCAGGTACTATTTATAAGCAACCTTAAAGAAAGCTTAAACTTTGACACGTCTACGCACAAAGTTGCACTGGCTTAACTAGAAGTGTTGTTTTAAACAGATTTAGTTAAACTAGTGTAACCCCCTGGATGAACACTGCTATATTGGTTTAAATCTAGCTTATATTGGTTTAGTTTACATCTGTAAATTAGCTGAAAGTTAAACTGATATAATCCAGATCTAAACCAACATAAAGGAGCATGCACTCAGGGGGTTACAAGAGTTTAACTAAATAAATTTTAAAAATCTATTTGAGCTAAACTGGTTCAATCTTTGTGTTCAGACAAGCCCGTACAGACTTTCACAAAAGCAATAAATATGTGATTGTATTGTATTAGATACCCGTGACATAAGGGGCCTTATCATCAATAAGAATAAAATGGTTACTTATCTGTTCTGTAACTGTTCAAGATGTGCTGCACATGTCCATTACACTTTTGGGTGTTGGTGTGCCCACTGCACAGCCATCACAAACGTATTTCTCAGTGGTACCGGTTGGGCAGCTCAAGCTCCCTCTGCTGTAGTGCACCACTGCATGCAGGTATAAAGAGCAGAGCTGCCCCTAGCCCCCCCTCAGTTCCTACTTGCTGGAACTTCGATGCAGAGGGGGACCAGAGGGTGGGTCATGGAATGGACACGTGCAACAACAGTTACAAAACAGGTTAATAACTGATTTTTCTTCGAGTGATTGTACATGTGCATTCTAAACTTGGTGACTCACAAGACATAAGAACAGGAGATGGGATCAGAGTCTATTTCAATAAAGATTGGAGAACAACTTTTGTCCAACTCTAGCATGCTCTCTGAAGTCTTGCCTCCCACTGTGCTGTGGCTCAAATGTGTGGACTGAGGTGGTTGCTGCTGTACAAATGTCAACAACTGGAACTTGTGCTAGAAAAGCCGCTGAGGCCAACTGCAACCTCACCGAATGAGCTGAGAGACTGTCCGGCAGAGCAACATTAGCCAAGTCATAGCACATATGTACACAGGATGTGATCCAGGAAGAAATTCTCTGGATGGAGACTGACCTCTTTTTCTGTCTGCCACTGCTATGAACAGTTGGGATGATTTAAGAAAGTGTCTGGTTCTGTCCAGGTAAAATGCTAAGGCTCTCCTCATGTCCAAGGTATGCAAATGCTCTTCTCCCTTGCTCATGTGTGGCTTTGGGTAAACTACGGGCAAATAAATTGGCTGGTTTACGTGGAAAGAAGAAACCACCTTTGAGAGAGAATGCAGGTCCTTAAAAAAGATCATATACGAAGGCATTAATGCACATTAATGCCCACAGATCCCCTATTCTTCTGGCAGAGATAATGGCCACCAAAAATGCCACCTTAATTGATAGATGCAGCAGAAAGCGAGTAGCTAGTTGCTTTAATGGAGAACCCATATATCTTGACAATACTAAGTTTAGATCCCACAGGGCAACTTGATCTTGCATCTAAGGGTTTAATTTGACTAAGCCTTTTAAAAACTTTATTGACATATCATTAGAGAAAATAAAGTGCTTGTCCACTTCAGGATAGAGTACTGAAATAGTTGTTGTATGTACCTTGAAGGAACTTGCCCCCAAACCTGGTTTTGTGTTTCAGGTATAATAATTCAGGCCCAGAATACGTTGAACTGAAGAACTTGTCGGCGATAATCCACACTGGCGAGAACAGATGGAAAAACATTTCTATTGACAGAGGCAAGTTACTCTTGTAGAAGGCTTTCGGCCATTCAGCAGGATCTCGATGTCTTTCAAGTAGGCCTGCTCTCTAGTGCCTACCGATAGAGCATTCCTGCAGTTAAGTGAAAGGACTGTAGGCTCAGGTGGAGTAGGCAACTGTGATCCACTAGACTTGGACCTAATCTCCCAGGAAGTAAAATTAGAAGTTTCACTGATAGTGCCAGGAGAGTGGAGAACTTGTGCTGATGGGTTCATGCTGTGGCTCTATGTGTGATTCTGGCCTGGTCCTGTCTTATCTTTAGTAACACCTTGTGAATGAATGGAATTGGTGGAGAAGCACAGAGAAGCTTATCACCTGTTATGGAACCAGGACTGTGACTCCGTAGGGAGCAGAATTAGTGGACACTTTCTGTTGGACTTTGTTGCAAATAGGTCTATCTGGGGAAGCCCCCACTGCTGGAAGATGTACCTGGCCACATCTTGCAAAGACATCACTCGTGATGACTTGTAAATGATCTGTTCAGGTGGCCTGATAGGTTGTTCTGTGTCCCTGGCAGGTAAGATACTTCTAGATCTATCAAGCTGGCAATACAGAGCTCCCAGAGTAAAGTTGCTTCTGGACAGAGAGGAGAAGAGCAGGCTCCCTGTTGTTTGTTGAGGTAAAATATTGCCATTGTGTTGTCTGTGAGGACTAACAAGCTGCTTCCGCTGATCTACAACAGAAATACTTGGCATGCTAGGCTGACAGGTTTCATTTCTCTGACACTGATGTGTAAAGCTGAGTCTTCTGAGGACCACAGACTCAGAGTCTGTCGAGAATCCAGGTGGGCTCACCACCCCAGATCAGAAGCATCTGTCACTAGCATGAGAGTTGGCTGTGGGTGGGTAAACGGAACGCCCACACATACATTGGCAGAATTTGTCCACCGATCTAGGGAGGTGAGGATAGGTGGAAGGGGCCATATGACCTGTAAACCTCGAACAGTTTTGTACAGGTGTGACGGGGTAAGCCTTCAAAGTCTAACAACTGAATAGATTGCCCGGAATCTGGATACTGGAAGAAAGGCCCTGGCTTGAGAGGAGTCCAGTACAGCCCCCATAAACTTTATCCTCCAGGCCTGGGAAAAGAGAGATTTTTCTGTGTTGAATAACAATCACACTGCATTGAACATTGATTGGATCAGGTCAAGACTGTTCTGTACTTGCAATGTAGACTGGCCTCTTACAAGCTAGTTGTCCAGATAGAGGTAAATCTGAACTCCCAGTCTTCAGAGTAATGTAGCTACTACTGCCATGACTTTTGTAAAGACTCTGGGAGCTGCTTACTCGCTGAAAGCAGTACAGTGAAGTGGTAATGATTTTGATTTACCAGAAATTGGAGGCACTTCCTCTGACATTGATTGATTATCACCTGGAAATAGCATCTTTTAAGTTGAGGATGACATACCAGTCCCTCGGATCCAGGGAAGGGGTAATAGAAGCTAGGATGATCATGCAAAACTATCTTTTTTTAAAAGCGACAAAGAGTCCTGTGGCACCTTATAGACCAGGGGTAGGCAACCTTCCAGAAGTGGTGTGCCGAGTTTTCATTTATTCACTTTAATTTAAGGTTTCGC
The DNA here is from genome assembly GCF_027887155.1 of Malaclemys terrapin pileata. Classification (NCBI taxonomy): domain Eukaryota; kingdom Metazoa; phylum Chordata; order Testudines; family Emydidae; genus Malaclemys; species Malaclemys terrapin. The sequence goes on along the minus strand of NC_071508.1, from coordinate 89,826,093 downwards.
GTGCCAGTAATACATTTTAAAGTTTTTTAGAAGATCTCTCTCTACAAGTCTATATTATATAACTAAACTATTGTTGTATGTAAAATAAACAAGGTTTTCAAAATGTTTAAGAAGCTTCATTTAAAATTAAATTAAAATGCTGATCTTACGCCACCAGCCTGGGGTTCTGTTCACCTACGTTGGCAGCGGGCTGAGCGGGGCCTGTGGCTCGGACGGCGGCTGGCAAGGGGCCGGCAGCCGCGAACCCAGACCTGTGGGGGGGTTCAGGGGTCAGGGCAGAGGGCTGGGTGTATGGGGGGTGCAGGGCAGAAAGCTGGGTGTGTGGGGGGGGTTCAGGGGTCAGGGCAGAGGTTAGGATCAGATCAGGATTAAACAAAGACTGTGAATAGCTAGCCAACTACAAATGCAGTTTCTCCTCCCTTGGTGTTCACACCTCAACTGCTAGAAGAGGGCCTCATCCTCCCTTATTGAACTAACCTCGTTATCTCTAGACTGATTCTTGCTTGCATATTTATACCTGCCTCTGGAAATTTCCACTACTTTCATCTGACGAAGTGGGTATTCACCCACGAAAGCTTATGCCCCAATACGTCTGTTAGTCTATAAAGTGCCACAGGACTCTTTGTCGCTTTTTACAGATCCAGACTAACACGGCTACCTCTCAGATACTTATCTTTTTTTTTAAATTTGTTGAGTGGATGCAGGTTTAAGATTGGCCTGAAATCCCCCTTCCCTTTGGGATTAGGAAATTTCTGGAATAAAACCCCTTCCCTCTGGGACTACATGGAACCTCCTCTATGGCTCCCAACTGAAGTAGCTATTGTACTTCCTCGATAAGGAGTTTCTTGTGAGAGTGGTGCCTGAAGGACAGGGAGGAAAGGTGGGAGGAGGGGCAGAAACAAACTGGAGAGTATATTCCACTTCCACAGTGCTCAAGACCCTATGGTCTGAAGTTACTCAGGACCAAGCACAGTGAAAGTGGGACAGATGGTTTGCAAAGGTGAGGTAGTTTGGCTCTGAAGAGATGGAGACTGGTATGTAGATCTCAACTGACCATCAAAATGATTGCACTTCCAGGCTATCTTGAAGGGCCCGGAGCTGGAGCCCTAAATTCCCTGTAAGCTGCACAGCAGCACAGCAATCTATTTAGCACCACACAGGCACTTAGGGAACCCGCCCAGGGACCTTCCGCGGCCGGGGCAGAGGCATCCCTCCCCTGGCCCCAACTCACCCTGTGGCCCCGACCTGCTGCGGCCAGAGCGGCCTGGTCCCAGCCCCAGGCGTGGCCTGGCCCCAGGAGCGGCCCTCCCCTGGCCTGGGCCTGGGGGAGGGGCGCCTATCCTGCCGCTCCAGACCCCCTGCAGCGGGGACAGGTGCCTCTCCGCCCCAGCCCAGGTGCTGCTGCAGGGAGAAAGCGCTGGGGGGAATCCTCTCTCCCCGCATAGCCCCAGAGCACCCTCCTGCACCCCAAAGCCTCATCCCCAGCCCCACCCCAGAGCCCGCACTCCCAGCTGGAACCCTCAACCCCTGCACTCAACCTTCTGCCCCAGCCCTGAGCCCCTCATCTCCAGCCCCACCCCAGAGCCCACACCCCCAGCCGGAGCCCTTACACCCTCACACCCCAACCCTCTGCCCAGCCCTGAGCCCCCTCCCACAAGAACCCCTCGGCCCCACCCCACCGCATGATTTTTTTTGTGGGCACCAATATGAAGGTGATGTGTCACACATCACCTCCATATTGGTGCACATAACAAAATTCATTCCACACATGGGTGGGAAAAATTAGAGGGAACACTGCTGGAGCTGAAGCAGCAGGATGGGGAGGCCTATGCATATAACCCTGGACCACTTTTTTTGACAGGTCCTGTTGAGAAGGAGAAATGGAATATCTGTATGTCTGCTGGGGCCAATAATGCTTCCTGACCAGGGCAGGTGTGTATAGATCTATGGACTTCAAGGTGGCTCTAAAGTCCTTAAGTTAATGGAGCTTGCTGACGGTCTGAGATAAGAGAAGGACCTTCAAATGGCAAGCCCTGGATAATATTCTGGACTTCATAGGGAAGACCAAAAGACTGCAACCAGGAAGATCTACGCTTGGCAACTGCAGAAGCCATGGCTTCTATCTGCTGAGTCTGCTGCATTCAGCCCCATCTGCAGTGATGTTCTTGCGACTAGTCTGCCTTCATTGACCAGGGGAGAGAATTTCTGGCTACCATTCTCCAGGAACAGCTCTCTGAACTTCTCCATGGAGCCCCACAAATTAAAATTATACACTCCAACAGAGCCCGATGGTTAGCAATATGCAATTGCAGCCCCCATCAAATAAATCTTTCTGCTGAATAACTCTTGCCTCTTAGCATCTTCTGACTTGTGCATGGCAGCCTGGTGCTGCTGTGATGACTGATGAGCCCAGAGGTGGGTGAGTCTAAAAGTACTCAAAACATTGGGCAGGTACATTGTACTTTCTTTCTGCCCTTTTAGAGGTGGGAGCCAAAGAGGATGGAGTTTGCCATAAAGCCTTTATAGGCTCTAGTATGGCCTCGTTGATTGGCACCAGGTGACATGAGGATTCCCTAACCCCTCGACCTGTACACTTAAGTCTTCAGCCACTTTCTTTAACAACTCCTGATAAACTTTAAAATCCTCAGGAGGAGGAGGTGAAGTTATCCCAGATGAAACAGCCTCATCTGGAGAGGAAGCCAAGACTGGAAGGGGTAGAATCTCTTCTAATGGCTGTTGCTCTGGTTCTGGAACCTCTTCTTGGTACTTCATACTAGGCCTGTTACTGGACTCTGGGGACGGAGCCTCTCGGTGTGCAGATTCTGCCCTTCTAGATGAGGGTCTCAAGTACGCATGGTGTGGTGAAGATCTGAAAGTTGGGAGAAACCCCCAACTGTTTCAAAACAACCACTGGTACAGGACAAGGCCCCATTGTCCTGGACACATTCTTATGGCAAGTCCCACTCAGAGGTCAGGGTGATAGGTCGGAAGAGAGGATCTTTGAGGGGCCCGGAGGGTCTTGCTTTGGGGTTGCGAGTCATCAAATCCCACCTCTAAGCCTGACAACAAAGATTCCCCTTCTTCTGACAATGGCAGGGCTGAACTAGTTGGTGCTGGTGAACAGTTCCAAGAGACTGGCGATGAGTGAAGCGACACCATCATTGCATGCTTCCCCTTAGAGGGTACCGAGGGCCCACCTATCCAGAAAGCAGGCAACTGGGGTACTGGAGGTTAAATTGCTGGCCGACGGGGCAGCAATGCAGAGGGATTGGACTCCTATAAGGAAGGAAACAGTCACCAAGAGGCAGCAGCAAGAAATCTGCTCTGCAAGTGCTTCTGGGGTAGTTGACATGGAGATGATCCTTGTTGCAGTGCCCAAGAAGTTGACAGTGCTGCTTCTTGCGGCAGGCTTGACAATGCTCCTTGTGGTGCTGGAGTCAACTCAGTCACCAATTTGGAGGAGGAGTGTTTAGGTTTCAGGTGTACTCTACTCGACTCCTTCTCGCCCCTCTCACCAGACTTAGAAAGTGGACATCTTCTCCTGGTTGGGGTTTTTCTGGAAGTTTGTATTTCTTCCTCAGTGTGGGCAAGGTAGAATGGTGCTGGGATTCCTCTAAAGGTGGAGGCGCTTTTCTCAATGAATCTGAAGCACTCAGCACTGAGGAAGACTGGGATGGCTCTGACAGAGGCCTGAGCGCTGCCTCCATCAGCAAGAATTTCGGCCTAGCCTCCCTATCCTTCTTTGTTCTAGGCTTGAAATCCCCTCACAAGTCCTTTATGTGCACCTCCCCAAGCACTTCAGGCAGCTATTACACGGATCGATCACTGGCATAGGCCTTGAGCACAAAGTGCACAGTTTGAAGCCCGGTGATTGGGGCATACTCCGGTACCACAAACAGAAAACCCCACAAATGAGGAAATCAAGTCTGAAAAGAAGTCTAACCATCATAACTATGCTGAAGACTGGACTAACAAACACACATACAAAATATTCACAAAGGCCAAGAGAACTGTTCTGGTATTGTAGCGTTCCAACGACTGGCAGTAAGATGGAACTGAGTGGGGGTAGGGGCAGCTCTGCCCTTTACAACTCTGCACAATGGTGTGCACCAGCAGGCTGAGCTTGAGCTGCCCAATGGGTATCACTGATGGAATAAGTTTCTGATGGCCATGTGCTGTGCACACCGACACCCAAGAGTGGAATGGACATGTGACATCACTTGAAGAATAATCAGCTATTACATTTCTTTATTTTGTGGACTGCACTATTCTGTTATCTGGGTATGGTCAGTCAACTGCCTCTTCACTTAGCTACTAGACCATTCTTGACATTTCACTGTGACCCCTATGCTAATCTTCACTAACTGGGAGGATACCACTTATACAGAGAATGTGCTAAGTGCTAGCCATGTTTATTAAAACTGAGAAACTTCAGTTAATTATTGCAGTCTTTTAAAGAAAATAAATACTGCTCTCCTTCCTTTTCTGTGTCTATGTGTGAGCAAACTCACTCCTGATGGGCAGTGCAAGGAGGTAAAAGCTCGGATGCCAGTTAAATCTGTTTTGAAACCTCCAGGAAATAATTTCTTCCTCCTACAGATGCTCTTGGAGTTCTGTTATTTCTCCCCCTTAAGAGCTCCACACTATAGCAAACCTCTCAGAGGAGGTATGCATGTTGCTCCCTCCAAAACCACTCGATCCCATGCCTCAAGCCCTCTGAACAAGTTGGTCCCACCCCAATGTCAATTCAGCCATTTTTAAGCTATAGAGAACAAAATTAATAGACAAAAATCAGATTTAGCCCCTTTACAGTACTCAACAATGCATAAAAAGCTGCATTTTTAAAAGTGTAAGTAATTTGTCCATCACATACACTAACAACTTGGCACTAAACATGCATAAAAGGCTAGGATTTTCTAACGAGCCTAAAGGAGTAGGGCGCCTAACTCCCTTATGATACTTTGAAAATGCAAGCCAAATGCAAGATCCTGCAGCATAGACTTGTTATTTTACCTGAAAAGTAGTTACTGTTAATATAGACTTATTGGCTTTGTGGTATTCTGTAAACACATGACAAAGGGTGCACTGGACATCTTCAGACTATAGCACTACCCATTGACCAACACTGCAGTTTTACTGCAGGGTGATTTAACTTTTTGGTGGCTTAGAGCAGTGGTTCTCGCACCCCTGGAGGTACGCAGAGGTCTTCCAGGGGGTAGATCAACTCATCTAGATATTTGCCTTGTTTCACAATAGGTTACATAAAAAGAACTAGCGAAGTCAGTACAAATTAAAATTTCATACAGACAGTGACTAGTTTATAGTGTTCTATATACTATACACTGAAATGCAAGTACAATATTTATATTCCAATTGATTTATAATTATATGGTAAAAAGAAGAAAGTAAGCAATTTTTCAGTAATAGTGTGCTGTGACACTTTTGTATTTTTTTGTCTGACTTTGTAAGCAAGTAGTTTTTAAGTGAGGTGAAACTTGCAGGTACACAAGAGAAATCAGACTCCTGAAAGGGATACAGCAGTCTGGTTAAGAACCACTGGCCTACAGTGTATGTCAAAAGCTGGCTCTTTCTCCCCAGTCCCAAAGAGTATGAGGTTTTTTGCCCTTCTGTGTCATCTGGCCTTCTTAAGTTATTTTCCCCTGCAAAAAATTACATACTGGCCAGTTACCTACTTGAGGAACATACACACTCCAGCTCCACACTGGAGAGCATGAGAGGTACAGGCTCCCAGCTCCTCCCCATTCACCAACTCCTGGCAGCAGGTATTCTGGGAGCATAGCATGGTGCCACAGAACAAACACAACACTGGGTGCTTTTGTTCATCGTCAAAAGACCGTGGGCACCTGTAAAGAGAAAGGTGGTAATTAAGTGCAGTATGGAACCAAAATAGTTATTTCAAATACATTGAAAAGTTAAAAAAAAAAAAAAAAAAAAGGAGAGTCAGTTATGCTGTTTTGACCAGAAGGCCTTTTTCAGAAAAGAGGTACCATCAATCACAATGCTTCCTCAGAAAATATCTGGTAAAATTTGTTCTAATTTTTCTCATAAGAAAGAGGTGCTTCTCTAGAGTATAGATCAGCTGGGGAGGGGGGAAAATTGGTATAAATCCAATGAAAGCTTTTCTAAAGTAATTGTTAATTCTGTGATCTCATGGGACATTATTTTTCCCAACATTACATCTACCAAGTGATGTTCCAGAGGTTCTCAAGCTACGGTCTTGCAAAGCATTGCTCCAAGTCCAGGCCTGTTCACATGATAGTAATTCTCCTCTTCATTTCCTAACTGTTAAGACAACTAAAACTACATTTAATATTTTCCTATTAGTTTTCCCATGTAATCAATGGCTGTAGTTGCCATTGGGATCTTATTCAATTGCAAATGGCAAATTAGGTGACCCATGCAATTGTGAATGGAAGGGAATGGTCAGCAACAATTCTTTCTGTTAAGATGTGGATCACACTATAAACATTGAGAAACTCCTGCTGTATTTAATGGAAACAAATGAAAGGAGAAAGCTGCATCAGCATATAGACTCCAGCAGGATCCAAAGACTGCTAAAATGCATATTAAATCAGCATGAATGGAATGAGAAAACCTCCTCCTCTCCATGAATAATGTACCTCTCTTCAGTAAATCATTAATGTAGATATCCAATCCGAGAAATGTGCCTTATTAAAACTAAAAACTGAGAAAATGCAGGATTAGGAACTGAATCAAGTCAGAAGTGGAAGTAAATTCAGTGATGTTATTCTAGCCCATTTATACAAATAACAAAACTGACACACAGGCACAGTACTAGGATGCCAAAGTGGGTAAGGTGATGTAGGTCAGGAGCAGCACTGGCAGGGTGACATAGCATAACTTGCTCCGTGCCTGACTCCTCACTATTCACAGATCAAACCAGTGGTTCATTCATGAGCATTAAGTTCACTACTGTTAAAATACAAAACAAACTTCCATGAGCAAAATTCTCTTTAGAAAGAATTAAAAAGCACTTTGGCTATATCCATGTTTCCATGCTTTTCCACAGGAAGAATAACTAAAGTGAAATGATATATTTTCACTCTGTCTTCTCTGCTACCAACACTTCATCTATGGGAAAGGTTCAGTATTCCTATTCAAAGCCAGTGCCAAACCTCTGGTCCTGGAGTGGGCAATGGTGAAAACAACTGTCAGCTATTTCAAACCTACATTTGTTTACTGAAGTGTGTCAGTGCTTTAAGCTGTAATAGTTTTATATATGGTAATTATGGGTAAAGTAAGTAGCATCATACTTAAAATGGACTGCTGGTTATTGATGGTTAGGAACAAAACAGTATGTTCACTTCAAAGTTTGCAATACTCTTCCCAGACTTGAACATCACAGACAACAGTTGTTCCTGGATTGGTGAAGTGGCAGCATTTGATTTCCATCCCAGAATTGTTTCTGTAATAGTTTTGCCACGTGTCACATGGGTTACACTAACTGCAAGAATATGAAAAGGAGAAAACACTTGACAAGAAGGCAGATCAAACTGCTACTTTTTACCTAAACTGAGAGGCTTGATTCAGGAGGCAGCTGTAGTCTTCTGGAAGCTCTATCAAATTATTTCTTTTCCTTGGATATCTAGTAAATGAGCGGAAGAAGAAATACTGTAAAAAATATTAATGAAGGATACAGCCACACAAGATCACAACAAACAGAATGGACACATACTGCCAATAGTTCACCACTCTAGTAAACTTACTGTCCTCTCTTTCAAACTCCCAGGGCCTAGAATCATGTCACAACCTCTAACAGCCAAAATAAGGGGTATAAGACAAACCACACAGGAAACGTTTCCACAGTAAATGTACAACAAAGGTAAGAAAACTAAGTTTGCATGGAATGGGCATATATTTTACAACCCAATGAAGGTTATCTCATGTTACCAATTGTTACATTAGCCCACCCCAGAAAAAAGCTGATGTCTAGGTGGAGTGGTAAAATGTTTGATGTTCTGAGAGAATAGTAATTGTTTAGTCTTGATAAAGGAATCCTGTAAAGTCATTTGAAGAGGTGGGTGTGTTTATGGCAAAGGTGCAAGAGGAAGCAAGGAATCCCTAACTGCAAGACTTGCCCTCCTTTAACTACCCAGAGCCCAGCTCCTTCAGCTGTTACAGATCAAAAACAAAGCCCAGAAAAAATGAAACTAACCTTAGTGAAATGTTTTTCCCTTTCAGAAAACTTAGTACAGCAGGGTCAGCACACCACCTGTATCAGACAAATATTCACAGACTATATTGTATGAACACTATATATAATTAATAAGCATAATTACACAAATCTAAAAAAGTAGTGAAAAATCTTGAAAGTTTATGCAAGAGAGAAATCTATTTTTAAAAACACAAAATTATAAAGATTTCACCAGAATGAAACACACACAAAAGACGTTCACACCATCTGCAAATGCTGATTTTCTCAGAATGTGAACATGGACTATCACACACTGCTTCCCTTGGAATACCTATTGATGAAGGTTGTACATTAAAAATATCCTACATTTTAAATGTAGTATTTATTGCTTCTAGTGATTGCTTTTCAAACACTTTTTTTAAATGCACCATTGAAAATGTTTACTGTATTTATGTTTATAATGGCAAAACATATCCATCTACACAGTGTAGTAAGTTACTGTACTGCCAAGCTGCTAATAACAGGAATGAAATGACTGCTTTGGTATTCTTGCTGAGACAGTTATTTTATATTACTTCTACGAAGCAGAAGAGAAGAGAGACCTCCAGCAATTGGTCATTTTAGCTTATGTGTTTCAGTGGCACTTCTCAAAAACAACTGATTTTATAAACACTCCCCCCACCCCCCCAACACACCCCCACACCGGCAATAGCGTTATTACTACATAAAAGATCTGGTCTCACATTTGGAATCCCTCTCCTTTGAGCTGGGAGCGCTATTGTGGGGATAATGTGTTCAGTCTCAGCTGGAAGGAATGTCTGTTACATTAAATACACACACCCCTTTTTTCCTTATAAGCAACCACTTAACGGACTTAAAAACCCAGTTGCTTATTGGAGGTTGTTCTTCAAATAAATGAAGCAAAATTATATTTAGTATATCTGGGGATAATCTGAGGCAGTATTAAGACAGAAGGTTGGAATCAATAGGCTCAAAATATCTCCTTGGTTGAAGTATGCTGGACAACACAGAGGCCTCATGATGACAGAGGGCAAGAGAGAAAAAGAGAAGCAGAGAATTTCACCAGGAACCAAGAAAGCCAATTACTATAACAAAATATTAACTTTAATATTACATGCAGTGGACTCAGCTGAATGTGGACATTCTTCAAGACAGTGATGTGGAAGTTTTAGTAGTTTTTCTTAGTTTTAACCAATCCCTCCTTTACAGATAGATTTCTACATCCATATTGTTGTGGTAATACCCTACTTTTAACTAGTAGGTCAACTACGGCACCTAATCAGACTCTGTTTTCGAAATCAGGGAGATATAGCCCAAAGCTAGAACTGGCAGGTTATACTTTATGTCAGACTAAGAACCCTGCTTTCAGATACCATCATAGTCGGTGCCTGTCCTGGGGGCAGATTGGGCTGACAAGACAGACCAATGAGCAAGGAATCGTATAACACAAAAGCAACACTCCAGGATAACCTCCTTCATGGATGCTGATTGCAATCCCCTCTATATGCACCAATTCCAAATGAGTCATTTATTTTGGTTTAATACAGCCATGATAAATTATTCTAAGATATTCAAACTGCTTAGTCAGAAGGGACATCTAGTCTAACCTCCTGCACATTGCAGACCACGGAACATCACCCACCCGCTCCTGTAATAGATCCATAACCTCTGGCTGAGCTACTGAAGTCCTCACATCCTGATTTAAAAACTTCAAGTTACAGAAAATCCACCATTTACACTTGTTTAAAACCTGCAAGCAACCTGTGTCCCATGCAGCAGAGGAAGGTAAACCACCCCACAGGGTCTCTGCTAATCTGACCCAGGGGAAAAGTCCTTCCTGACCCCAAATATAGCTTAGTTGGACCATGAGCATTTTGGCAAGACCTACCAGACAGATACCTGGGAAAGAATTCTCTGAAGTAAATCAGAGCCTTCCCCTCTAGAGTCCCATCACCGTCTGTTGGGGTTATTTGCTACTAGCAATCGCAGATCGGCTACATGCCATTGTAGGTAGGTTCATCATACCACTCCCTCCATAAACTTATCAAGCTCAGTCTTGATGCTAGTTAGGTTTTTTGCCACCACTGCTCCCCTTAAAAGCACTTCACTCCTCTGATGGTTAGAAACCTTCATCTAATTTCAAGCCTAAGCTTGTTGATGAGCTGTTTATATCCATCTGTTCTTGTGTCAACACTGGTGTTTAACTTAAATAACTCCTCCCCCTCCTTGCTATTTATCCCTCTGATGTATTTATAGAGAACAATCATATCTCCCCATAGTCTTCTTTTGGTTAGGCTAACCAAGCCAAGCAATTTGAGTCTCTTCTCATAAGATAGGTTTTCCCTGTCTTAAACATGGGAGACAAGAATTGCACACAGTATTCCAGATGAGGTCTCACCAGTGCCCTGTATAATGATACTAACACTTCACTGTCTCTACTGGAAATACCTAGCCTGATGCATCCTAGGACTGCATTAGCGTTTTCACAGCTGCATCACATTGGCGACTCATAGTCATCCAGTGAACAACTAATACACCCAGATCTTTCTCCTCCTCTGTCGCTTCAACTGATAAGTCCCCATTTTATAGCAAAAATTCTTGTTGTTAGTCCCTCAGTGCATGACCTTGACCTTTGCACTATTAAATTTCATCCCATTTCTATTACACTAGTTTTCAAGGTTGCCCAAATATTCTTGTATAATATTGTGATCCTTCTCTGTATTGGCTATACAGACAAACTTTGCGTCACCTGCAAATTTTATTAGGACATTCCCACTTTTTGTGCCAAGGTCATTAATACAAATGTTAAAGTAACATTGACCATCAGGTGTGGAGATTACATGACCATCTCCCCCGAATTCCAAACTCTGTAAGTGGTTCACTACACACTCTGTTCATCAAGCCAATTCTTTTTCAACTGTAATATGGTATAGGTCAGAGCGTAACCAATTACTCACTAATTTCATCTGAAATTCCCTTACAACCATCACAAAATGGAAGGATGGTTCCATTTGCTCCCCCATCTCCATCAAGTACCTTTGGAGCAAGGGGCTTACAGTGCCCCAATATTCCTCGAAAAGCAGGAACAGATTGGTGGGTAGAGATAGATAACTACAGAGTGCCTTGAACTCTCCTTCCTCGGAAACTGCAAAAGAAGAAGGAAATATTAGAAATACATCAAACAGTTTCAGACAGTCCATTCTCCTAAAGGTCTTTCTGAACAGGGCACATGATCAGCAGCAGACATAACGGAAAACCAGTATTCTTCTGATTCCTTTTACAACTTATTCATATGAACATCTTAAAGATTTAGGGTAACTTTTTAGCTAGTGTAACTAGATGTAGCACCACTGACTTTAAATGGAGCTATGCCAATTTACACAAGTTGAGGCTCTGGCTGAGGATTATTGTAGAATACACAGTTTATTGTACATACATTACAGCAGCAGGACTCTGCTATTTGAGTATGAAAAGAAGTTACTTACCTTGTACAGTAATGATGACTCTCTGAGAGTGTCCCCCCATGGGTGCTCCACTATAGGTATGTTTGCTTACCTGTAGTGCTGATGATCAGAAAACTTTGATAGTGTCTGCTGGGCCCACACGTGCGCTCTCTCCTTATGCTGCGCCACGAGGCTAGTCAGCGCACACGGGCTAACTCTCCTCTGTTCCTTCTCTACCACAGAGACATAGACAAGAACTCAGAAGAAGAGGGGAGGAGGGTGGGTTGTGGAGCACCCATAGAGAGACACATCTCAAAGAACCATTGTTACTGCACAAGGTGAGGAACAACTTCTTATTCTTCGAGTGGTGTCCCTATGGGTGCTCCACTGTAGGTAACTCCCAAGCAGTATCCCTTCCGGAGGGCTCGGGCTTCAGAGTTGGGTCAATTATAGATAACCGTACTCTCAAGCTGAAGATGGCTTCCAAGGTGGTGTCCCTAGAGATCGCATAACGTTCTGCAAAAGTGTGGACTGACCCCCATGTTGCTACTCTACAGATCTCTGAGAAAGGGACATTCTTGAAGACGGCGACAGAGGAGATCAATCTTGTGAACTGTGTATGAATCAAATCTAGAGAGGTCATGTTGTGAATTTGGTCACACTGTCTGATGCAATTTGAGACCCCTTAGAGCGTCTTTGGGCTGATATTGCTGAGCCCTTAGATCTTTCCACAATGGATAGAAAAAGTCTAGGGGACTTCCTGAAGGTTCTTGTCCTATGAAGGTAGAAAGCCAAGGCTCTCCTGACATCTAGGGTGTGAAGTATAGCCTCCCTGTTGTCTTAGTGAGTCTTGGGGGTTGGAAGATTGGCAGGTGAATCAATTGATTCATGCGAAACGGAGAGGTTACCTTGGGAATAAATTTTGGATGGGGCCTGAGTGTAACCTTGTCTGGAAAGAATACTGTGTAAGGGGGATGCACCATCAGAGCTGCTCTCTCTCCTGTTCGTCTGGCCAAAGTAGCTGCTATTGGGAAGGCCGTTTTCATTGACAGGTACATCAGTGAACAGGTTGCCATGGGTTCAAAGGGAGGTCTAGTCAGCCCTTTCAGTACCTGGTATAGGTCCTACATAGGGGTAGGAAGTTGGGTGGAGGGAAGAGGTTTATTATAACCTTGAAGAACCTTTTAGTGGTTGGGTGTTACAGCACCGAATCTCTCTCTACAGGTTAGTGAATGCTACAGCTGCTAGATGGACCCTAAGAGAGTTTAGGGACAATCCTGACTTTAAGGGTCAGAGAATAGTCCAAGATGTGTGGAAGAGTTGCGGATGTTGGGAAGATTTGTTGTAGTTTGTATAAATTGTATTTGGCCATGAGCGTCTGATAGTTGGCAATACGGAATTGTAAGGTGGCTGAGGAATATGCCTGTCAAAGATCAAGATGCTTCCAATGCCTGTTGTAGGGCATTGCCCTGGATTTGTGCTGTCAGCTATGGGAATTGACAGTGTCCACCACTATAGAATTAGATGGCGATGAGAGAAAAAGGAACTCTGATTCCTATTTGGGGACATCATATTTTTTGTCCATTACACATCGGAGATGCCAATTCCAAGGTTTGCCACACCATTTTAGCCAGGACTAAGATGGTTTCACTAATTAGAAGGGCAATCTTTGAGGACAACGAAGAATGGAGGATATTAAGGAACTGACGGTGGGTGTTCTTGACCTTATCTAGTAGCATGTGGGGAGTGTCCACCACACTCTTTACCAGCTCCTGAAAAAGAGGGAAATCGTCTACCAGAGAAGGTGGGGAAGGGATGACTGCTTCGTCCGGGGAGGAAGAGGATATGGCCTTTTGTGTGACATCCTCATCAGTACCAGCTTCTTGTTCCTCCATCTCCAGAGGCCCTAGATGCCATGGTCAAGGGAGCGTGCTGGGAGGGTTCTCGGGCGAGGCTTGAAGTTCACGAGACAGCTGTTGGTGTGCCACCCGAGTGTCCCAATATGGCCATTGTGTTTGCATAGGGCCTGGTGGAGGTGCCCATGGGTAGCTGTACCAAGATGGCAGTGGTGGTGGAGCCATCTGTGGGTACATTCTCAACCCTGTTTGTACTGGGTCTCATATGGAGCTTGGGAGGTGAACTGTGAGACCACCACCTCTGTCTCGCTGTCCAACCCCTCAGTAGACAGCGGAGGGGCATGGAACGGTTGCGGGGATATCCCGTACTCTGTAAAGGCTCAGAGCCGCAATGTCAGTATTGAGAGGCGGGGACTCGGGTGCATCTGTCATGCAGAAGGCTCTGGTTTGGTGGAATTCTGCCAGTGCCAAGCTCCCGGTGGTGGTGCCAAGGGAGATGGAGATCTTGTCTGCACTGGTATTTCTGGTGCTGTGCAGGCTGCCGTTGGTGGTACCAAGGACTACTCGAGTACCGGGAGTGTCTTCTTAGGGTGCTTGCCCTTATCTCTTGGTACCAAAGATTCGGTGCTCATGCCAAAAGGATCTGAGGGCTGTAGTGGCTCAGTGCGGGGGCCCTCCCACTCCGGGTCCTCGGGAGGCCACCCCACCTCACTAGGTCACTGATACGTCGGCCGCCGTGGGGAACGAAGCGGTCTCTGCTCGTAGCTCGGGCCCAGGCCTGTGCTCAGGCTGGGTAGGAAACAAACAGTCTATTAGCTCAGGCCCTGGATCAAGGCGGGGCAACACGGAGTCTGAGGCTCAGGCTTCTGGCCTGGGGAAGGAGACACTGCCACCCCGTGTTGGGGTGGCAGGGGGGACGCAGGCCCACCCACTCCACTGTGTCCTGGCCCAGGGCCCTAGCAGCAGGGATCCATGCCGCAACACGCCGACTCACCCTCTGTCAGCGTTGCAGCCAGACGGGTCTGTTACCCCTGGGCCACTTCCACACTCCCCTTCTTGGTGTACCTGTTGCCGTGCGGAGGGGTTGAGGTTGACGACGGCTTCCAGGACCGCGAGCAAGTCTTTCAGGGTCTGGTCCATCGGTGATCTGGGCCAGTTGTATGCTTCCTCCAGGTCTGAATCAGCTAGTGGCCCTGGTGGCCCAGGCCAGGCCTCTGCTCCCTCGGCACCCTCCGCCACTTCCCAGCTCGGGAGGCCACAGGAGGCGTCTAGTCTCTCCAGTGGTTGCCTCCCTACTGAGCTTTCTGGGCCACCTTTTATACTTCCTGCCCCTCCCACCCACTTCCTGGGAGAGGGGCAACACTACGGGGCCTGTCAGCAGTACCGGTTATCGATGGTTGTGGTGAGGCATGGGTGCTGGACTGTGGTCTTGGTGCTGACGGTGCCAAGGATACTGAGCAACATGGTGATCGCTTGGACTATCTTTAAGTTTACTTAGAGGACTTCCCACACTCTCTTTACACTTGTGAGAGGAGTCACCAGCCTGCTTCTTTGACCTATTGGCCTTATCAGTTGAAGGTTGTGGGGAAGACTCACGTCCGCCAGGAGTTAAGGTCGGAGAGCTGCCTCCACGAAGGTAATTTTTTGGCAGAGCTCTCTGTCCTTGCGGGATCTTGACCAGAGCTGCTGGCAGAGGGTACACTTTTGCTGTATGTGGTCCTTGACGAGGCAGGGGATGCACTCAGAGTGCTTATCCACATCTGGGATTGCCTCATTACAGGTGCGGCGCTTCTTGAAGCCCAGGGAGGTGGGCGTACCACTCAGGGGAAGGGTCCCCAGTGGGGAAAAGCAGGAAGTGGTTTTTTTTGGAAGGGTGGGAATAAACAGAAATAACTAAAACTATAACGAGACCTGTGAAAAACTAAGTGTGAATGCAAACGAGAGAAGAATTAGTCTTAGAGGATTGCTAATGGCTCTGTCTCTAGTCATGGGCAGTTAAGAAGGAACTGAGGAGGGTTAGCCCGTGCGTGCTGACTAGCCTCATGGCACAGCACAAGGAGAGACAGTGCATGTGTAGGCCCAATGGACACTGCTACCAAAGTTCTCCGATCAGCAGCACAGGGACGCAGACACACCTACAGTGGAGCACCCATAGGGACACTACTCAAAGAAGAACTTTATACTGTGTTTCTAATCATCATATATTTCATTACGTTTTTGGCTTGCAATCATATTCAATTTTGCTATGATCCAGTCAGAATTTACAAGTTAACAAGGCTGTGTCAGATCTGTACTTGACTGGGAGATTTTTTAGGGCTTGTCTACACAGTAGGGTAATGTATACTATGTGGGGATAAGATTTCTGTAGCACATTAACATGTTGTGCATTAATTGGTTGGTGTAGACTCTGCTGGTGCGCATAAAAGGTTTCCTAGTGTGCTTTAACTGTTTCAAACAGCACTACATTAAGATGCACTACGGAACCTTCGGCACACACAGGCAGGGTCTACACAGACCAATTAACGTGCAGCATGTTAGTGCTCTTTAGAAATCACACCCCCATGGAGCGCATTCTCTTGCAATACAGAAAAGCCCTCGGTGATGCTTAGGGACCCCAGAAAATGATGCTAATGATTCACCAGGGGACACTCCTTTCTACAGAACCAGTGCTCCAGAGTGGTGTTAGGAGGCAATGGAATGTACCATAAAGCTGAGATCCTGATTTGTAGGCATTATATAATGTTTTTCACAAGCATCAGCATGTGGTAGGGTAGCATGCTAACCACAGTGTCCTAGCCAAATTCAAACCTGGATCATTAATTTAAGGTTTTATACTTAGTTTCAATAGTTTATAGCGCTTTTTTTTTTCACCTCTTTTCAAAATGCTGTGTGGCACTGCTGCATGCTTTTAGATTGTTGCCGTGTTTCACTATATTTAAGTGGTGGATGATGTAATCCCTATGTAACATTTGTGTAGTGCTTTGGGATCCTTCAGAGTGAGAGGCAGCACTTTTATAACACAAGATAATCTTACTTTCTGGCTTCTTTATTGAATTTCACTCTGCTCTATCTGCACACCTCTTAGGGGATAGTCTACATGGGAAAGCCTCACAGGTTATAGTAACAGATCTACCAACATAATCCAAAATGTGGACACTTTTTGGACATAAGGATGGCTTTTTTCAGTATACCTCAAACTCCTTCCCAAGAGACATAAGCTGAAATTCTTTAGTATAACTAGACCAATTTAAATTCACACATTTGCTTATATTAAAAGAAAAACTTTTCCATACAGGCAATGCCCAGATGATCTAACGCCTCGCTTTTATCCCTTCCACATATACTGTTTCGTTTTTTCTTTTTAAAGCAATACTATAATGGTATAACTAATGTTAAGAAATCATTATAGTTCTATTTTGAACATGCTTCAAAAGCTACTGTAAAAACATATATACCTTGAACCTTTAAGCACTCGACTATGCAACAAGGAAAATAAGTAAGTAAAACTAAACTTATTAACCTCTTCTACTTACCTAACAGCAGGTCCTCAGGTGGAGGCACTCTCAGCATGTAATGGAAAAACAAAGCAGCACAACGAAGGTAAGGTGTGATCCCTTTCTTAACACAGTCCCACAGATGCCAGCCTGGAATATCACGGCTAAAGCAGCTATAACACACAAATCAGAAATATCTGTAAAAGCTCAGTGCACATACCCTCCTGGGCCATAACTATACTGAAGATTTTTGGCAATTTTCAAAACAAGGTTTTCACCATGTTGTCTAACAGTTCGGGGTGTTGGTCTATGGCTAGTGCTCCCACTAGGGATGTAAAATGTTAACCAGTAAATTGATTAACCGATAAGCATCAGTCTTATTGGTAAGGTATTCTGGTTAACATTTAAACTCTGGCTGCGGGACTCTGCTGCCGCCCCGCCCCCGGCTGCCATTCCCTCCATCCTGCCCCCAGGGTCCCAGCAGCCGGACCCGTGGCCAGCAGCGAGCAGAGTCTCCGGGTACGTGGGGAGGAAGCAGAGCCTAACGGTTAAACTTTTAACTGGTAAAATTTTAATGGTTTAAACATTTACTTTTTTTTTTTAAACATTATTTACATCTCTAGCTCCCACCCCGGTGGAGCTGCAGTAGTGTTAGCGCAACAGTAGGAAATTGCCTAAACTCCTCAGTCAGAGACAGCCCCCAAGACCTAGTTTCTAATTTTTTGAGTGTTAAATTTGTTTAGAACATCTTTGTTATCCTTCAAGTGCTTGCTATTGTTTCTACAAATGTGTTTTTAGTTTTATTAAAAACAAGCAGATGTCCATCTCTAAAAACTGGCTCAAGATAGTTTCATTTAGTTTCTTCACTTTTTTCCCCTGGGATTGAGGAGGATGTTGGCAGCTCCAAAGCATGTCATATACAGCAATTAAATCATATCATTGTTTTCCTTTTTCTTACAGAAAGCCAATGATTTTTTTTTGAAAAATTGAATTGGTTTTCATATGCAGACACTTAACTTTTTGAAATTCTGTCAAAAACCCCTCAAATCATCTTAGAGAGAAATGGGAATAAGTGTGAAGAAACCAATACCTTAAACTTAATTATGGAGAGTCACAACTGACAATACAATTGTAGTAGACATGGAGACAAAAAAGGAAAGGCTACTGATATCATATGTGATAAAAAAAGCTGGATCAGCACTGCTAACATTCTTGTAATGCATGTTATCAAAATTTAGTCTGGATACACCACAACCCATTTTAAATATATACAATACCCATATTTTCTGGGGAAAAACACTTCACATTCAGACAGAAGATCTAGATCTTTTCCAATTTTTAGGAGTGCAGAAGACATTGCTGATGCAGCACATGGACTCCCGGTCTAACCCCCTTTAAAGTACGTCTAACCATTTTTCTTTTGTATTTCTCAGGTGAATCTCCATGTATTTTTCAATGCATCTTGTAAAACATTTATTGTTACAACTGAAGTGTTACTTACCCACTCGTGTACTGGTAAACTTCTCTACAGAAAGACTCGGCAGTATGAGCCTCCTCACTGGTATCTTGTGATTGAGCAGTGGGGGATTCTGTGCACACAAAGATTAACCCTGTTGTAAACGCACTTTGATTCTATGTATATAGAAAAGAAATCTCCATCTCCATTACTTTCAACTTTTTATATACAAGTTACAAAAAAATTTACATTTCATTTTATTGGATCATTTCCTATTTGTGCCCAACCCAACAAACAAAAATATCCCCCCACAAAACTGCATGATGTAAAGTGGGGACTGCTCATCCTCATTACAGAACTGCTTCCTCTCCTTTATCTTTTGACATTACTCCTTTACATCAGTAACCACATAGGATTCAATATCTTCTTCTTCCATGATATAATGACATTAAATGGGCGTGGGGTTTCTTGGGAAACATAACAAGAGGAGTTCTGTGAGGCTACTGTTAGTACTGTTCCATAGCAGTGAGTACAGAGAGCAGTGCAACTCCCATCCTAATCAGATTATCAAGTTTCATATTTCACCTCTAAATTCACAGGCCACCACTGTGCCAGAAAACCAGAGTCACCGAGTCCCTTCTAAACCTTTAGCTCTGAGCTGTCTGCACTTTGTCAATGCTTTGTTTTTTCTAGGGAGCAAAAGTATGTGGAATGCTACTAGTCTCATATGGCTGCCTCAGTTAGTTACTCGTATATAAATGGCTGCTTTGTTTTATGAGGCCCAATGCACAGAAGTGATGCATAAACAGAGCTATGCAAATGAAAAGACTTGGGCTTTTTTTGTTTATTTTTAGGAAACAACTAACACCGAATGTTTATTATTATGATGAAGCTCTTACAACTAGAAGGCGTTAACAGTTTTCCACTAAATTGTCTACCAAGTCATTTTGGAAAAACTGGATAAAATGCCTGAAAAAATCTAAAGGTGGAGATACCCTTACCTGATGCAGAGGTCAGAAGGATCTGTGTAATGTGTGCCATAGTGACCAAATGGAAGAGGTAGAGGTGATTATAGGCAGAGCTAATAGATGAAGGTTGCAAGTCTACAGTATCCTCCCAATATAAAGATGGGAATGATAACACAGCACCTACCTAAAGTGGAAAAAGACAAAACAGCCAAAAGTATTGACTCAGTAGTAGTTCCAGGGGCAAACAAACACCACATAAACCTGATAATGAGACAATAAGTTAACAATCACCTAGGCTTATTCATTAATCCTCTCTAATGGTGGTGTAGTTATTTAGCACAAACCTGTAACATCTGAGACCATGTTTTCAGTTAAATTAGTTTGATGATCTTTTTAGCTCTAAGTCACAAACAAAGCCGACTCATGAAGTGACACAAAATACCTATCAATTGATTACAAAGAGCAGCAATTGCATGTGGATCTACAATGGATAATGCATCAGAGACAATACGGTTAATTGCAAAAACAAACTGAACATGCTTACCAAAATGTGAAACATATCTACATCTAGAATGGATGGCGTGTCTTCCATTTTTAAGTTTGGTAGAAGAACTACAAGAACAAAAGTTCATTACACATTTGATTAAAAATGTTAATTGCTTTTTTCATTAGAATTACAATGGCAGGTTGAGAGGCCATTGTTTATATAAACTCTACCATCCTGAAGGGCTCTGACTGGTCAGCTACAAAAGCAGTAAAAGCCTCCCCATGCCCACTCAATGTGGGCACATTTTCTGAACTGTGTAACTATCAACCTATCATTACTGTAGTATCTGAACACCTCAAACTTGAATGAATTTATTGTCACAATTGTGAGGTGAGGTTGTATTATCCCCATTTTACAGATTGGGAAAGGAGGCACACTAGAGACTAGGTGATGGGAAATCTGGCATAGCAGGGAATTGAATCTAGGTCTCTAGAGTTCCAGATTAGAACTGTAACCACTAGATCATCCTTCCTCTCTATGATATATTATTGGTGTTTGCCATTTCCTAAGGAAAGTTTACATGAACATTACTTAAAATCATTGCAGAGATTGACTAGAAGGGGGTGGAGAACAAACAAACAAAAATAATGTGTTACCTGCTAGGAGACGAACCAGATGTTTCTGAATCAGGCTTTGTGGTGATGTAGTCCTCTGAGCAGCTGCAAACTGCACTAATGCTTTAAGGCCACTGTGCTAGAGCACAAGAAGAGAATGTGGAACAGGGAAGGGGAAATAAATGGTTAATGAAACACGATAGTGCTAGAATACCTCCCCCTTCAAGTCCAGTATAACTGAAGAAGTATAAATGAATCAAGTATGAACTTCTATGCAAGAGTTAGGAATGTATGCGACATCAGACCCATTTTTAGGTTATCAGTCTATGTGGAAAGCACAAATATTTAAAAAACTCCAGAGATCATGACAGAATTTCTTTGGATATTACTACTGTATTTGGTGCCAGCAATTCCAAATGTCCAGTGTTTATTAACATTAATTACTTCTTGGATTATACATACCTGTCTATTTTGCAGAGATCCAAATAAAGGTTTGCCCTCATCTTCTAGAAGGTTTTCTTAAAATTAAAACAGAGAAAGTAAGTGGTAAGTCACGGGCTCTTATGCAGACTATTGTAGCTACTTTATCTGGGTCTTCACATATTCCATCCACTTGCGCTAGTCCAATATCAACCTGTCCCCAGTTACAGGGCTGCTATTAAAATGCAATTTTACTCTGACAAGCGACTTTGTAAAATTGCTATTGTCAGGTTCCATGTTTATTGTCTCTCCATGATTTCCACATAAATGTGCTTAGTTTAAAAGTAAAACTAGTTAAAAAAAATTAAAGAAAGAACCATGTTTCAGACCTTGCAAACTTAACTTAGACAGGGGGTATGTCTACACTACGGGATTAATCCGAATTTACAGAATTCGAATTTTGGAAACAGATTGTATAAAGTCGAATGTATGCGGCCACACTAAGCACATTAATTCGGCAGTGTGCGTCCATGTACCGGGGCTAACGTCGATTTCCGGGGCGTTGCACTGTGGGTAGTTATCCCATAGCTATCCCATAGTTCCTACAGTCTCCCCCACCCATTGGAATTCTGGGTTGAGATCCCAGTGCCTGATGGGGCAAAAAACATTGTTGCAGGTGGTTCTGGGTACAGCCTCACCCCTCCCTCCATGAAAGCAATGGCAGACAACCGTTTCGCGCCTTTTTTCCTGGGTGAACACAGCAGACGCCATACCACGGCAAGCATAGAGCCCGCTCAGCTCAAGACAGCAGTCATGAACACTGTAAACACCTCGCGCATTATCGTGCAGTTTATGCTGAACCAGGACCAGAAAAACGAGGCAAGGAGGCGGCGGCGACGGCAGCGATGAGGACATGGACACAGAATTCTCTCAAACCGCGGGTCCCGGTGCTTTGGAGATCATGCTGTTGATGGAGCAGATTCTATCCGTGGAACGCCGATTCTGGGCCCGGGAAACGAGCACAGACTGGTGGGACCACATAGTGTTGCGGGTGTGGGACGATTCCCAGTGGCTGCGAAACTTTCGCATGCGTAAGGGCACTTTCATGGAACTTTGTGACTTGCTTTCCCGTGCCCTGAAGCGCCAGAATACCAGGATGAGAGCAGCCCACACAGTTGAGAAGTGAGTGGCGATAGCCCTGTGGAAGCTTGCAACGCCAGACAGCTAACGGTCAGTCGGGAATCAATTTGGAGTGGGCAAAACTACTGTGGGGGCTGCTGTCATGCAAGTAGCCAAAGCAATCATTGAACTGCTGCTACGAAAGGTAGTGACTCTGGGAAATGTGCAGGTCATAGTGGATGGCTTTGCTGCAATGGGATTCCTTAACTGTGGTGGGGCGATACATGGAACTCATATCCCTATCTTGGCACCGGAGCACCAGGGTACCCAGTACATAAACCGCAAGGGTTACTTTTCAATGGTGCTGCAAGCACTTGTGGATCACAAGGAACGTTTCACCAACATCAACGTGGGCTGGCCGGGAAGGGTTCATGATGCTCGCGTCTTCAGAAACACTACTCTGTTTAAATGGCTGCAGCAAGGGACTTACTTCCCAGACCAGAAAATAACCGTTGGGGATGTTGAAATGCCTATAGTTATCCTTGGGGACCCAGCCTACCCCTTAATGCCATGGCTCATGAAGCCATACACAGGCAGCCTGGACAGGAGTCAGGAGCAGTTCAACTACAGACTGAGCAAGTGCAGAATGGTGGTGGAATGTGCATTTGGCCATTTAAAAGGTCACTGGCGCACTTTACTGACTTGCTCAGACCTCAGCCAAACCAATATCCCCATTGTTATTGCTGCTTGCTGTGTGCTCCACAATCTGTGAAAGTAAGGGGGAGACATTTATGGCGGGGTGAGAGGCTGAGGCAAATCGCCTGGCTGCTGATTACACGCAGCCAGACACCAGGGCGATTAGAAGAGCACACCAGGAAGCGCGGCGCATCAGAGAAGCTTTGAAAACCAGTTTCATGACTGGCCAGGCTACCGTGTGAAAGTTCTGTTTGTTTCTTGATGAAAACCCGCCCCCTTTATTGACTCATTCTCTGTAGGCAACTCACCCTCCCCCTTCAATCACAGCTTGCTTTCAAAGGAAATAAAGTCACTATCGTTTAAAAATCGTGTATTCTTTATTAATTGATTATAAAAAAAAGAGGGAGAGAATTGACAAGGTAGCCCGGGTGGGGTTTGGGAGGAGGATCGGAGGGAAGGAAAAGGCCACTAAAAAAACGGTTAAAATAATGACAGCCTTTTGCTGAGAGGGGAGGGGGGGTTAAACAGGGGCTGTAGCGCCAGTCTGTGATCCTGCTGCCATTCCTGAAGCTCCACCAGACGCCGGAGCATGTCTGTTTGCTCACGCAGCAGCCCCAGCATTGCATCCTGCCTCCTCTGATCTTCCTGCTGCCACCTCTCATCTCGAGCATCTCTCCTCTCCTCACGTTGGTCCCTTCTGTCCTCACGTTGGTCCCTCATGTCCTCAGGTTCACTGGCATCTTTCCTATACTTTGAAACCGTGTCCTTCCACTCATTCAGATGAGCTCTTTCATTGCGGGTGGATTCCATGATTTCCACGAACATCTCATCTCGCGTCCTCTTTTTCCAACGCCTTATCTGAGATAGCCTTCAGGACGGAGGAGGGAGGCTTGAAAAATTTGAAGCTACTGGAGGGAGGGAAAAAAGGAGAGAATTTTTTAAAAAGATACATTTTACAGAACAACGCTTATACTCTTTCACGGTGAACAACACTATTCCCATTACATAGCACATGTGATTTCTGTGCAAGGTCGCATTTTGCCTCTTAATATTGACTGCCTGTGGCTTTGCTGCTAGAGATCACAGACGCAGGTCCGGGCAACAGAATTCGGCTTGCATGCGGCCATGGTAAGCCATTGTCTTTCGGCTTCTGCGTCCTCCTTTCCCACATACCAAGCAAAGCCCGTTGAGTGCTGCAGTTTTTCTGTTAACCTTCAGCAGCAGAAAACAAACTAACTCCCCCCCTCATCCAATTCTCTGGGATGATCGCTTTATCCCTTCCCCCCACCGCGTGGCTGGTATCAGGGAAGATCCCTGCTAGCCACACGTGAAAAGCTTAGCGCCAAACTCCCCCCCTCCCCGCGCCTGGCTTACTACAGGGAAGGATTTCTTTTCAGCCACAGGCAAACAGCCCAGTAGGAAGGGCCACCTCTGTCCCCTTAATTAAATTCCCATATTTCAACCGGGTTACCATGAGCGATATCACTCTCCTGAGGATTACACAGCGAGACAAAGAACAGATGTTGCTTGAATGCCAGCAAACACCGGGACCATACGCTGCCAGGCTTTGTCATGCAATGATACCAGATTACTTGCTACTAGCATGGCGTGGTCAAGCGTCCTACCATGGAGGACGGAATAAGGCTGCACTGCCCAGAAACCTTCTGCAAAGACTTTTGGAGTACCTCCAGGAGAGCTTCATGGAGATGTCCCTGGAGGATTTCCGCTCCATCCCCAGACACGTTAACAGACTTTTCCAGTAGCTGTATTGGCCTCGAATGCATCCCAAGTCCTCAGGGCAAATTAATCATTAAAAAACGCTTGCTTTTAAACCATGTTTTATATTTTAAAAGGTAAACTCACCTGAGGTCCCTTCCATGGGGTCATGGTCTTGGGTACTGGCTTGGGAGGGTACTTCAGTCAGGCTGAGAAAAAGATCCTGGCTGTTGGGGAGAACGGAGTGCTGTGTGCTCGCCGCAAGCTCGTCCTCCTCCTCCTCCTCGTCCGCAGAATCCTCAGGTGTGGCTGATGAGATTACCCCCGCCTCGGAATCCACGGTCAGAAGTGGGGTAGTGGTGGCGGCCCCCCCTAGAATTGCATGCAGCTCAGCGTAGAAACGGCATGTCTGCGGCTCTGACCCAGAGCGACCGTTTGCCTCGTTTGTTTTCTGATAGGCTTGTCTGAGCTCCTTGACTTTTACACGGCACTGCTCTGAGTCCCTATTGTGGCCTCTCTCCATTATGCCCTTGGAGATTTTTTCAAAAAAGTTTTGGCATTTCGTCTTTTCGAACGAAGTTCTGCTAGCACTGAATCCTCTTCCCATATAGCGATCAGATCCAGTACCTCCCGTACGGTCCATGCTGGTGCTCTTTTTCGATTATCGGCCTGCATGGTTATCTGTGCTGATGAACTCTCTGTGCTCTCCTGTGCTGGGCAAACAGGAAATGACATTCAAATGTTCGTGGGGCTTTTCCTGTCTACCTGGCCAGTGCATCCGAGTTCAGATTGCTTTCCAGAGCGGTCACAATGGTGCACTGTGGGATAGCTCCCGGAGGCCAATACCATCGAATTGCGGCCACACTAACCCTAATTCGAAATGACAGTATTGATTTTGGCGCTACTCCGCTTGTCGGGGAGGAGTAAATCGATTTTAAGAGCCCTTTATTTCGAAATAAATGGCTTCGTTGTGTGGACGGGTGCAGGGTTAATTCGATTTAACGCTGCTAAATTCGAATTAAACTCATAGTGTAGACCAGGCCTAAGGGTCACACCTGGGTTTTTTCCATTTTGTGCATCAACATTGGTGATAAGGTGCTACGGGTCAAACCACATATTCATTACACTTGTGCAACCCCCACTGCCTTCAAAGTATACCCATATTGACTCCTATGCAACCACTTTGCTTTCAATGGGTTTGCACGGGTATATTTGCTTGGAACTTATTAAAAATTCTTTGTACACAATGGAATAGATTACAGTTTCTTCTCTCTCACAACTGTGTTGTTTGTTCAGGGGTAATAGGAGTAAAATAACCCAACCAAACCAAAACCACTAAAAATCCAACATATTTTTGTCACTAATGCCTCTGAATACATACAGGGAGCAAACCTGTTGAGTGAAGAGGTGGCATATTTTACATAGTCATTTTTCAGAGATGATCCACACTTTAAAACATTTTAAGTGTGAACAAAATTTTGATCTTTTTTTAAGACCAAAAGCATTAATTTAGATCTTGTAATCTATGGTTTATTTAGGTTATCTTTACATCCAAAATGTGAAAAGGGGAGGAAGGGAAGAAGAAAACAAAAATGGTTATTTAACTGTTGTTCTTTGAGGTATGGTTGCACACAAGTATTCCACTCAGCTGCACATGTAGCCCAGCATGCCAGAGCCAGAGAGTTTTGTGCAACAGTATGTGTTGGGGTGGTGCATGTGCCCTGTGCATCCTTCGGGCTCCTCTTGAGACCACAGAAGGGCTGTACCACTCCAACCTCCCACCTCGTTCCTTTTGCACTGGACTATGTTGGCCCCAGGCCTCCTAATGCAGAAGGAACAGAGGATGGGTCATGGAATACACATATGCAACCACATCTGGAAGAACATTTACTGTCCAGGTATTAATTTTTTCTTTTTCAAGTGGTTGCACACGTGTTCCACTCAGGTGACTCACAAGCAATACCATTAGGAGATGGGGCTTGGGGTATATTTAAATAGTGACTGCAATATTGCTTTCCTAAAGTTTGCATCAGATCTTGAAGTAGTCATGATTATATAATGAGTGAAGTTATGCATGAAGGACCAAGTAGCAGCCCTATGAATATCCAGTATGGGGACTTAGCTTAGAAAAGCTACCAAAGTAGTTTGAACTCTTGTTGAACTGGCCTATAGTCTGTGGAGAAGGGGTGTTTGCCTCCCCATACACCGTCATAATACAGAAAGTAATCCTTCTGGAAATTGTCTGTGGTGAAACTGCTTGCTCTCGCTTTCTTTCAGCATACGAAACAATGAGCCGAGGAGACAGCCTGAAAGACTTGATCCTGTTCAGGTAAAAGGCCAATGCTCACCTTATGTCTAAAGTATGCAGATAATCTTCATCCCTATTTGAAAGCAGCTTCAGGAAAACTAAAAAAACAAAAACAAAAAACCTCCCCAAAAAACCTGAATAGTTTGTCTGGGTCAAATAAGAAGCCAATACTGCAACAGTCAGAAATTTAGGATGTAGCCTTAAAGCTACTTCATTTTTAAAAAACAGTTTATATAGAGGTCCTGCCATCAGAGCCTGAAGCTCACCCGCTCTTCTGTCTGACATAAAGGCAATGAGAAAGAGGTGACAGAGGTGGTGCCATGAACAGGTGGGCAAAGGCACAAATGGGGGACCCATCAAAGCAACTAACACGATGTTAAGGTCCAAAGTGATACTGTATCTTTAATGGGAGGAAAAAGCTGAACAACCATTTCAAAAATCTAGAGACCATGGGGTTGGAAAAAAACAGTTGCCCCTGAACGGGAGGATAGATTGTTGAGATCGCTGCTAAGTGAATTCTGAGGGAGCTTAGAGAAAGACCCAAGGATGAGAGATGTTACAGGTACTCTAAAATGTACTGAATCTTAGCTTCTACTGGCTGTATTCACTGAGGAGTGGACCACATTGAAAAACACTTCCACTTAGTCAAATGGCAGTCCTCCTCCACTTGATCTAACCACTCAACAGTCAAACTGTGAGGTGCAGCCTTTTGGGATCTGGGTGCAATATCCATCATTGTTGCTTAGAGAGCAAGCCTGGAAGAGGAGGCAGAGGCCATGAAAGCTGAATTGAGAGACTCTGAAGATCCAAGAACCAGCACTGTCTTGAACAAGCTGGTGCAGTGAGAATTGATCTTGCTTCAATTTGAGGATAACTTGTGGAATAAGGGGAAATGCATACGTGAGACTCTATCCCCATCTCAGAAGAAAGGTACCAGTCAGTAAGCATGGATTGTGACCCACTTTGGAGCAGAATTGATGGCATTTCTTGTTGTCTTTTATTGCAAATAAGATGCCTGCTGGAATACGTCCAACTTGGAAGATGGTCCTGAATACACTGCTCTTGAGGGACCACTCGTGATTCTGGGAGAATCTCCTGTTGAGGTGATTGGCCAACTGATTCTAGGAAGCAGTTATGCAAGTGGCAATGGGAGTAATGCATTCCTGGATGCAAAAGTCCCGCAGATTCATAGCTTCTTGACAAAGATGATTGGATTACGCCCCTCCCTATCCGTTTAGGTAGTACATTGTAGTTATATAGTTGGTCAGTATCTGGACCAACAAGCCCTTGATGTGAGAGAGAAAAACACAGCAAAGTTTTGTGAACTGCCCGAAGCTCAGGTGCAGTGATATGAAGAGTCACTTTGTGTTCTGTTCATAATGCTTGTGTTCACAACCCTTCTAGGTAAGCATCCCAACATATCAAGAGAGGTGTTGGTGATAATAACTGTCCTGGATGGAAGCGCGAAGAAAAAGGTACACCCCGGCATAAGTTGTTCTGATCCATCCACCACTTGTCCAAGGGAATATCTATTCAGTTGATCGTTACATAAGGGAAGATATGAATTCCCATTCTCCTCAAATAGGCCATCATCATCACCCTGCACTTGGTGAACACAGTCAGGGCTGACAACAGGCCAAAGGGAAGTACGGTTTATTAATAGCATGGGCCTCTACTACGAACCTCAAACTTTCGGTGACTTGGCAGTACTGCCACATGAAAGTAAGTTCCCTGGAGATCAAGTGCAGAAAACCAATCATTGCAATCTAAGGAAGGTATGACTTATGCTAAGGAAACCATATGAAATCTTACATACATGATGTGCTTGTTGAGATTTCAACAGTCCAGTACGGGTCTCAGACTTGGGGGATCAGCAAGTATTGAGACTAACACTCTTTTCCCTAGTGCTGAAGGGGAACTTCTTCTATGGCCCTTAGAGTGAGCAGGCGTGTTCTGCTTGCAAGAACACTAACTTGTGAGAAGGGTCACTGAAAAGGGATGGGGTAGGAGGGTGGGAAAGGGGTGTGGAGAAGAACTGGATACAATATTTAAGGGCTTGTCCACACTGGCAATTTACAGCACTGCAACTTTCTCACTCAGAGGTGTGAAAAAACACCCCCCTGAGCGCAAGTTGCAGAACTGTAAAGTGCCAGTGTAGAAAAGCCCTTAAATATTGTATCCAACTCTTCTGGTAGCTTCGCCCCTTATGCAGGTGTTTTTTTTAAGAGCGCTGGGAGAGCTCTCTCCCAGCTCTGCGACCACACAAAGCATGTTAAAGCACTGGCACAGCAGCACTTTAGCGTTGCCAGTGTAGACTAGCCCTTAGTCTCCCAATGCTTAGGACATATTTGTCAATTGTTATGGTTTCCCAAGCACTGAGGAAATGGGACAATCTGTCCCAATATGGGAGGAGGGAGGAGATAATAGGAAGATCACTGACACCTGTATTGCTGTCCTCAAAGAAGCAGTCAAATGGGCTGTTTCCCACAGCTGACTGAGGACAAGCTGGAGTTGGAGTGCCTCTTTCTCTCTGATTTGTGCCTCCTTCTAGAAAAATCATGCTGCATTGGTGGGTATAAATGCTACCTATAGTAGTGATGTTGATATTGTTGCAGGAGTCTGTACTGATGCCTCTTGGAGGCTGGGGTATAGAACCCCCACAAACGAAGGGTAGCACAAGAGACTAAATGACTGTCAAGTTTCATCAGTTTTATCTGAAAACAAGAACCTATCATCAAATGGGAGGTCCTCTATGGCAGTGGTTCTCAAACTTTCCAGACTACTTTACCCTTTTCAAAAGTCTGATTTGTCTTGCGTACCCACAAGTTTCACCGCCCTTAAAAACTACTTGCTTACAAAATCAGAGATAAAAAACACAGAAGTGTCACAGCATACTATTACTGAAAAAATTGCTTACTTTCTCATTTTTGCCATATAATTATAAAATATATGAATTTTAGTATAAATATTGTACTTACATTTCAGTATATAGTATATAGAGCAGTATACACTAGTCATTGTCTGTATGAAATTTTAGTTTGTACTGACTTTGCTAGTGCTTTTTATGTAGCCTGTTGTAAAACTAGGCAACTAGCTAGATGAGTTGATGTACCCCCTGGAAGACCTCTGCATACCCCGAGGGGTCCATGTACCCCTGGTTGAGAATCACTGCTCTATGGTTTGCTGGAGGTCAGTCAGAGTTAATGGCCAGAAAAGACCACCAGATCATCTAGTCTGACCTCACGTATAACACAGGTCCCCAAAACCACTCAGGAGGTGCACACTAAATCCAACAACAGAAATGAGACACTGTCCAAGGCTATGCCCAAGTTTTGTACCCATGAGACTGTCCTCTGTATTACTGAAGAGGCTATCACTCTAAAACAGTGGTTTTCAACCTGCGATCCACTGACCCCGGGCGATCCGCAGACTGTGTCTAAGATTTCCAAAGGGGTCTGCATCTTCATTTGAAATTTTTTAGGGGTCTGCAAATGAAAAAAGGTTGAAAACCACTGCTCTAGAAGGGTCTGCTGCATCAAGTGCAGACTGGATCAATGTCTAGGTCACTATACAACCTTTTGCCTGAAAAGCCTTATATTCCTCTTTTGCATCTTCTGGTAGTCTGTCAGTAAACTTGGACATTATGTCCCAGTTTAGAAAGTTATATTTTGCTATCTGCATCTGGCGAGAGGAGGTGGAATAAATGTTTCTCCCAAACAAATCTATTCTCTTGGTCTCTTTTTTGGGGGGAATTAATTTACATCTCCCTTGACATGATCTCCAATTGGCAGATGTAACTATCGGGGAGTTTAGGGCTGGATGGGAATAAAAATACTCAAAGCCTTGCATGGATAAATGATACCATATCCTAGTGTATATAGCTAAGGAGGCTGGTGTGTGCCATAAGGTTTAGAAGAGCTTCATAATTTGGGAGGACTATCCTCCCAGAAGTGTTCTCTTGCACAAACTCACCTTGAGTGCCTAAAGTCACTGCCATTTTTCTCAGCAGTTCTTGATAAGGCTTAAAAATTCCTAGGAACTGGAGTCCGGGATCACTGAGTCATCAGGTGATGAGAAAGATAGGATGGATCCTCTTGTAGAAGAACTGGCTGCTCCTCCAGTGGTTCCTCCTGCAGCATTGGCTGCTCAGAGGGAACGGTGTCTCTGCATGCTTCTAACTTAGGTGGTTCTGGAACCTGCTCTATCAAACTCTCTGGGAACCTTCCTCTCAATTGGGCAGGTGATTGAGATCTGTGGGATTGCAAAACACCCCAGCAATTCCAAAAAGGCCACTGAGGGAGAGCACATGTCATAGATGTCCAGTAGGTACCAGGCCACAACGATCGGCCCCACTCCCGGTGTTGGGTACCGATGCTCTCCTTCAGGAGGTGACCAAGTGCACCTCAGAGGGGTTGGCAAAATACTGGAGAACTCTGAAACAGACTTCAAGGAGCCAGAGTATCCAGTGGGCATCGGGAGGTGCAAAGCCTGATGAGGTGACTATCTATAGCCCATTGTGAAGAGGCAACCTCAGTACGGAGGCAGGGAAGGTAGATGGTACTGCAAAAGCATCCTGAGGTGTTGAGGCACCATAAATTGGTGCTGGGAAAGATGTTATAATCAGAGCCGAAGCACAGGCTATGATCGGTATCAACTCAGCTGAACATTCCAGCATCAAGCCACAGACGCCAAGCCAGGTAGCATAACTGATACCGAGGTCAAAGACTGTACTGGTGCCAATGCCAAAGATGGTACCAGGGAAAAGTCTTTGCCATATTTCTTAGCTAATACTAACACTGGCTCTGCTTGCACTGGAGCAGAGGAGCCAGATGGGCCTGGGACAGCAGAAGGCGCTGCCAGTGCAGTGGACTCCTGCACCACAGGAGAGTCCAGGATGGAGAGGCAGAGCAAGTCTTTTACTGCTTCATAAACTTGTGGGGACACTGGTACCAATAATATCGGAGCTGAAACTGTGTCCCCATTGGTACTGGACTCAGTGGTTATCTACCAGCACATGGTAACAGAGTCATCAGGATGCTATCAATAGCTTCCTGCCATAGTACTGAAGAGATATAGGCTGATAAGCCAGCCTGAGTACCCGAAGACCCTCAATGATGTTCCAAGTCCTTTTCTGAAGAGGAGGAGCCTTTTAAACAAACAAACAAACAAACAAACAAACAAACCTTTGAGTGGCTCCAGTCTGTCTTATGGGTCCTCTTTTGGGGAGGTCATGGAGAAGACTGACTCCTCTTTCCCTGGAGAGAAGAGTCCGAGTCCAGGGGTCTGTCCGAGGCCACTGCAGCCATGGTAACGGACTGTATGTGTGCAGTAGGACATTCACTCGAGGGCCCTGGGACCAAAGCAGGTCTCATCACCTGCTTCATAAGATGGGATTTGAGGCACAAATCTCTGGAAATCTGCATTCTTTTCTTCAAAGAATAGCAGATGCACCTCTCCTTCATGTGTCCAATGCTGAGGCACAAAAGGCAGTGTGTGTGTGTGTCTTGGGAGTCACTATTCAAGATAGACATTTCACATGATGGGCAATGCTTAAAGACCCAGCAAGCACTACATGCCACCAGTGCCTTGCACCAAAAGATAACTATTAAAATAACTTTAAATAAAATAAAGATGAAATCTAACTACTGGGTACTAACTGCTGACTAACTATTTACAGGTAAAGTAGTGAGCTAATCTTGCTGACTATGCAGAATTAAAAACCATATGGGGAGCTCTAGCTCTGGTTACAGGTGATGAGAAGGAACTGAGGGGATTCAGGGTGGTGCCACTCTTATATAGCCTTTGGAGGGGCCACAAGTATGTGCAGGGCACATGTGTGGCTGACACATATCTGCAGAAAATTCTCTGGCTCCAGCATGCACATACCTGCGTGGAATACATGTGTGCAACCACTCATTGAAAATGCATGTTATGACTAGGTTAAAAAATAGCATGTGTCCCAAGAAACCAAGTAGACAATTTTATTTTACAACTGCATGGAGGCCTGCAGTAGTTTCCCTGTGTTTTACTGCTGGATGTTCCCACACATACTGATCTTCAGCATGAGAAAGAGTGCCACAGGAGACACTGTCGCTTTTTACAGATCCAGACTAACGCGGCTACTCCTCTGATACTTGATCTTCAAAGATTTATGAGAAGGAGGAGAGAGCTTTCAGAAAGGTTGTACAAATTTATATCTGCTTTGCCTGATCATACATCTGATTTTCTTACTTTACCCCATAGCCTGTTCTACCGCTAACACCTGTGAATAACTATCACTTCACTTTATTTCTCTATTGACAAGTAACATGCTTCCTCCTATATGGAGTGTGTCAGCCCACTATCCTATTTTGGAGATCAGCTGAATGCAACATGCACAGTAGTTAAGGCGGCACGTTAATTCTAACCCAGTTGCGGGGCTCCCAGTGCTCCACATTTGAAATGCTGTTGCTCCAGGTGGATCAAGTCCACTATTTGCATCTTACCAGCTATGTTGAGGCAAAATGGCACATCCAACTAAATATGTTTACGAGTGATTACAGCTATGCAAACAGTGCTAACAGATGAAGTGAGGCTGAAAGCTGAACAACAAATAAATTAGCCAAGCAATGCTTTTTACAGGTACAGATTATTTCATCTTTGTAAAAACAGACCTTCCTCCGGGGAGAAACTAGAAATCATTTTTTAAATTGCTACAAGGCACCCTCTTAGCATCTTTCCCAGAGAGCAGTTTCAAGGAAAGTCAAGGCAAGTCCACACTGCTTCTACCAATTCTGAGGCCTGGTCTACACTGGGGGGGGGAATCGATCTAAGATATGCAACTTCAGCTACGAGAATAGTGTAGCTGAAGTCGACGTATCTTAGATCGACTTAGAATCACTTACTTCGCGTCGTCGCGGCGCGGGCTCGACGGCTGCGGCTCCCCCCTTTGACTTTGCTTCCGCCTCTTGCCGAGCAGTCGACAGGAGAGCGATCGGGGATCAATTTATCGCATCTACACTACACGCGATAAATCGATCCCCGATAGATCGATTGCTACCCGCCAATCCGGCAGGTAGTGTAAACGTACCCTAAGAAAGTTCCACTGGGACTAATACTGAGGAAGTAATGAAAAATACCATACAATTCATTCAGGGATGATTAAGGGGCATTTTTTGCAACCTAACTCAAAAATTGGTCCAATGAAGCGTCCTCAGGATTTTCCCATTGTTTCAATTCAATTAGGCATCTCTGTCATCTCCACAATTTCTTTAATTATAAAGGCAACCATCATGAAATTCTTCGTTTAGGCAAAATCGAGGTGAAGAGCACTCAACCTCATTTTTAATTCTAACATATTTTGCTAAAGAGGACAAGAGACTATACAGCTTAATGAACCCTGTTGGACAGCTGTCACAGTGTATGTCTACACAGCAGTCACAAGGCACAACTGTAGCATGTGCATGCAATATCTGAGCTAGCTTTGATTGAGCTCGTTGTGAAAAATAGCAGTGTAGCTGTAGCAGCATGGGGGATGGCACAGGCTAGCCACCTGTGTACATACACAGAGTTGCAGGTGAGATTGTACTCTGGCAGATCACCTTAGACATTTATCATGACTGGCACTCCAGCTCTCACATTTGAATAAACCCTTATTCAAACTAAAACTTTACCTATACATTGGATAGTAAAAGCACATGTGCTCCACGTCATCATAGGAATGCGAGGATCAGCCTCATTGGGAGCAACTTTTAATCCAACTCTGTAAACAGTGGTGGCAAAGAGAACCAGCATCTCCTTAATACTGTTTGAGTATTTGGTTCTGTGAAGGAAAGCAAGGACAACTTCAGTTGATGAACTAGTAACAGTGTTTGCAACTTAAAGGTCAATGGCTAGCTAACAAGGTCATTAATAAGAAGATAAATGGTTCCCTGTGAAAGAACTACTGAACACCAAGACCGTTTATCTGCAGTAAGAGAAACAAGGAAGAGTCTGTATCCATAAAACAAGTCCTAATGCATCATGGAGAACCAGTACAGATTCCTGCACTTTAGTTTTCTCCTTGGTATACACATGCATTAATTTAGTGACCTCTACAAGCAAATGTTTGAGAACCAAGAAGGGTGAGACCTAATAAGCTGAAAGCAAATTTGGGAAAATATAGGCCTCAGTATGCATGGCATACTATACCCCATATTCAGGAAAAGAGCACCAACAACTATTTATTACAAAAAGTGATAAATTGGGGAAATGAACTTGCACTGTGGGGAAAGAGAAACTTAATTGTCACATTGAAAACATATCTCCTCTCATTCATCTCTCATAAAGGACTAGCAATGGGGGACAGAATTTCAAATCTAAAATTAAATTTAATAATTCTGAAATTTTGCTAAAAGAAAGGAGCTCCTTAAAGTTAGTACTTGCTTAGTCCTTAAAAGGGACAACTCTGATCAGAAAAGTGACTATGCAAAACCAGCACAATCGTAATGAACAGATCTGCTCTGCGTGTGTTCAAAGTGTAAGTATAAGTATAACTAACAGCTGTGGCACAATGATCTGGACTCTATTCTGGCTCACACATCAGCATCAGAATGTTTAACTAAGTTCCAAATAGAATATTTCTTCCTGAAAATGATGCCTGAGCCTGACAAAGAACCCAATTTAGCTTTTTGACCAGAATGCATTTGCTGCAGCAGCAGTTGGGGAAAAAAAGCTTTTATTTGTACTTGAAGCAATTCTGATATGGAACAACATAACAGAAGTATGGAACTATTGATGCAATTTTTTATATTTTTCAGAGTATAACCACACTAAGCTTGGATAGCAGATATAACACAAGGGGTGAAGAACTGTTACATTATTCAGCATGCTGTGGGCAGTAGAAGTACAGTGGGCAGGTTAGCTGGAGCAGTATCTGGAGGGGAGGGTAAAGACCAAGACATACCATAGAGAGATCAAAGCCAAAGAATCTGTCAATTCAATCTCTCTATCCCAAGGGGCAAACAATTTTCTTTTCCATACAATATTAGACATCCCAATCCCATTCCCCACAGTAAATCTGTAACAAACAACTTCATCAATTAAGTACTTTAAAAACATTAATTCTTACAAAACAGAGAAACACGATGCCTGAGAAAACTAAGGCACAACGTAGTTAAGTGAACATGGAATCAGTGGCAAAGCTCCAGCTACAAGTCAGGAAGTTCTTGGCTCCCAGTTCTGTGCCCAGAACACAAACACCTCTTTTTCCAATTCAAAGATTGAAGGCAAGTTCCAAAATCTTGAGACACATTTAGATCATTTTAGAAAACACAGAACATAGAACTTTCAGATTCCTCCAGCAAAATACAAACAATTGGCAACACTTACGAAGGCTGAACTCCAAAACTAAGGATGGAATGGAATTCTGAAGTAAAGTCTCCCATTCCTTTGTTGATTAAAGATGGAGCATTTTGCGTCTCTCCTTCCAGGAAAAAAAATTAGATCATATTAAAACACAATTGCGTCAATATACATAGACTTCCTTTTTCTTTTAAACTGCTTTTGAAATAATTGTAACAAACCACTGCTTTCTCACCAGCCAATCTGTGTTCTAATCCTCCTCCCTAAATAGCATTTTCTTCTATTCTCAGAAATTTGGGACACAAAAGCAGTGCTTGGCTGGTAAGGAGACAGTGAGAGAAACAGCCAAAGAGAATTTTCCTGCTAAGTATGGGTCACTGGAATGTGTCAATAGTCTATAACTAAGCATATTGATGCGTTCTGCAATATTTACAGATAGATTTATTTTTGGCCTTTTATTTTAAATTCCCCTCTTCATTTTCATAGAATTCCCAATAAAATATTTTAATCCAAAAAAGCCTGATAGGGTCTTTGGGGTATGTTCCTGCTGGTCCTGCCAAGTGCATGTTATATGGTCTTCCAAGGGGGTCAGGGAAAGGAGTTATTAAATTCCTGGAAATGTCAGCAGCTTAGAAAAGGCTATGACTGCTTCTCAAACATATGGCATCATAAAGCTGGTGATATCCATTGTGGGCACATGGATCAGAGTACCATCTAAGGGGTATCAGGTCTTTTTACATAAATCAAAAGGCTCTAGGGCAATGCAGATTCCTGGTGTCTCCCGGACACCAAGACTTGTTGATACCAGAGTCAGAGTTTCCAGAGTTACTGTACAGGAATTATACATTTTGGCTTCGCTTTGGGTAGTGATGATCTCTAGTTCCAATGAGTTAATGTTCTTATTTAAAGCAACAGAGTAATAAGTGTGAAGCTCTATGCATAAGTAGATCTATGCTGCACTATGCGAAAGCACCTCTCCTTTTATTTTGACTGAGTGATTACTCAAACAGAACAAGGTCAAGTTTCACCTTACAGTTCTTCTCAGCACAGTCACATTCACTGAATACCTTACTGTAGAAAGTCGCAGTCCTTCCAGTCATAAGAAAGTGGAAGTACACATGAAGATGCCACTCCAAATATCAATGAAGTAAATAGCTGTGCCACTGGGTAATGTAACCTGAGTATGTTTACATAGTGAGTTTCAGTTTTAAAATACTTATCTCACACTGCAAAGGAGTAACCCAAAGATGCCCTTCATTGGAATGCTGCTTTTAAAGACCTAGACGATCATCTCCTTGAATGTTTTTGAGATAGCTAGGAGGCAGCCTTGACTACAGCTAATAGCACCTTATTGGAGCTCTCTTCTTACGCTTCAATTAACTAGTGCAGACATATGGCTGTGTCAAAAAAGGTCACTGACTTAAGGGTACTTTGAAAAAGTACATCCATAAGAAATGAATGTATCCAAAAATAGTTTGTTGTATATTACTGACAACTTATTCATGACAGTTGCACAGTCAGACTACAACAGAAGTGTTGCTCAGATTAGGATCGCCTAGAAAATTAACTGAAAATGACCTCTGTTTCTTTTTGGGATGAATAATGACATTTTTCCCCTTAAAAAGTAATCAGCAGCTTTACGAAAATTGTTCAAAGATTTAATGTAGTTGCTCATTTATTTAGAGCTATTTTTAAAGGTTAAGGGTAAATTTCTCAAAAGTATGGAATGACTTAGGAGCCTAAATCCCCTGTAAGACTAAGGCCTGGTCTATACCAGAAAATTTAAATTGACTTGACTGTGTCGCTCAGGGGTACAAAAAAATCCACACCTCTGAACTATGTAGGTAAGCTAACCTAATCCTCAATGAACAGTGCCAGTTTGACCGAAAAATTCCATCCAGCTACCTACCACCTCTCAGGGAGGTGGACAACTTACGCCCATGGGAGAACCCCTCCTATCAGCGTAAGTAATGTCTACACTGAAGTGCTATAGCGGCGCATCTGCAGCAGTGCAGCTGTAACGTTTCAATTGTAGACAAGCCCTTGGGCTGCTATATCACTTAAGCATTTTTGAAATTTTTTCCAGGGATCACCATTTTTCGGAACAGAGGCCTTTAGAGACGAGAAGAGATCGTACAATGTGTTTGAACCCTCAGTTCACAAAGGAAAAGTATACTAATACTTTAATTTCTTTTATGTATTTCCTTATAGTGAGACCACACGACTGAAAAATCAAGTAGCAATCTCTGTACCTAAAACACCAGCTGATTGTTCTAGAACACAGAATACTTTCTGTTCTAAATAAATATTTATATTTTCTTACTATAATAATGAAAAATTCAAAGGGTATTTTTCTGGAAATGATCTTAGCGTAAAGCTCAAAAGCGAAGATAACAAACCTTTAGTGTTTTTCGCACTGTACCCCGATATCCTGGCCATGACAATCTCCAACCACCTAGCCAGGGTCAGAATTTGAGCTACTGCCTCTGAATCCTCACTGAGAGTAGAAATAAAAACCAGTGGTTACGTTAAAACATAGGTAAGCAGATGACCTGAAGCCTAATCTTTGAAAAACATATAGCACATCTCTGTGACAAAGAACAAGTTCAGAGTTAGCATTTACACAACTATTTAGATACCCTAAGCAAACATTAACTAAACTTTAGAATTTATATTAAGTACTAGAAATACTTTCTCATTGGTAAGAAACCTAAGTGGTCTATGG
This sequence comes from Malaclemys terrapin pileata, assembly GCF_027887155.1. Lineage (NCBI taxonomy): Eukaryota > Metazoa > Chordata > Testudines > Emydidae > Malaclemys > Malaclemys terrapin. The sequence continues at coordinate 89,787,273 of NC_071508.1, read as the reverse complement.
TATTAGACATTTTTTCCAAGAATAGATTTTGGAAGCCAGAACAGACAACAAGGTGGGCGATCAGTAAGGATTTAAGCAGCCTCATATAGCAGTTGGAAAGATTATTCAAAACTTTCCATCAGAGTTGGCTCCCCTACAAGCACTAGACAACTTTTATTCTTAGAATCATGAAATAGACTGTCCCTGGAGTTCACCTGTTTATCTTTTGAGTCTGCAAAGGAATAATGGGAATCACAGTGTTGCACAGAGACTTGCAGAGTGGGCAGAGGTACTCTCCATTCTCTAAGTCAAAAATCTGTTCAACATGAAGACGCTGTCGAGAATTCAGTTGCATGGCTTCAAAGTACCTGCAACATTAAAAAGAAAAATCAGCTAGCAAGGAGACTGGCCTCTGTGCAACACAGAAACAAGAATTTAAAGAGCAAAATGGTATGTCTCGTGTGTACTTCTCTATGCCAACAACCAGACTCCTCTTCTGCTACACAACTAATACATAGATGTTCCACACGTTTGGACACCAAAACAAAACTAAATCTTTGAACAGGTATGTGGAACCAGGTAATTTCAGAGCACCTTCCAGACAAGAACAGCAGAGAGCTTTCCTACTTTTAACCTCCATATAAGTGTGTATTTTATTTAATATATTTACACTCAAGCAATTCTGAAATTTGCTACCCCCCAACATTTTAAACTAATGCTACATCATAAAGCACCTCACACATAGACACATATTCCTAGATTAGAAATTTAAAGTTAAGCCATAACATTCAAAGGTAAATATATAAATATCCTATAAATGCTATTTTAACAACAGCTAATAGCACTTCATGGATGAATGTCCATTAGTGACTTATCTGTTGTAAGGATCCAGTCTCACCACCAGATATAAAAATATATCCTTGTTTTTGATGAAGTAAAATGGAAGTGGATAATTTAGATTATATTTCAAAGATATCCTTACAGAAAATTCACCTTGGATAGACACAGAACTGTGGTAAAAGTAAATTTAAAAACAAAAAACACATTGAAACCCACATTAAGTATGTGGTCAAAGGAAAGAAAATCAGTTGTTTAATTGAGATAGTTTTCCCAATAAAGGGTGGGTGCAGATTACTTTTCTCTCTCTCTCTCTCTCTATATATATATATATGGGAATACTTTGAGACAGTCTATTAAAACAGGAGATGGTATAATAAGCATGCTCTTTTCCAGGTTTCATTGTAAATTTTCTCTATATATGCAGTAAGCCCGCAGATTTCACCCATGGTCTCGATGGCCTGGATACCTTCATTAGTACAGAAAGAACTCAATTTTCAAATCTGTTTGCCTAAAGTTGAGCATCTAAAATCAGCACCTATGTGAAAACCAGATACACAAGCAGCTTACATATGGATGTCTGTCTAACTTTAGGTCTAAATTTAAATTAAAATCTTCTAATTAAATGATGATGAAGAACAATGAAGGAAAAGGCAAGCAAATCTAACAAAGGAAAGATGACAAAGATCTGAAAAAAATGGTCTCAACATACAAAATGTTTATGAAACTACTCTCTACAAAATCAAAACACGTTTTATCTTTCCAAATTATACAACAGGCAGAAGAGTTGCAATAAACGTAAAATGGAAATTCCATAGGTATTCCATACATTCCAAACATAGTTGGTTAGACAAAGTGTATTTTGCAGTATTTTGTCTGCTGTATATATATTCCTTTAAAATGTAAGTGGCAGGCATCCTTTTGAGTAAAACTAATACATTAATATATCAGTTATGTAATAAGCAAACGACTATACTCAAACCTTCTGCAAAATCTAGTATAAGGGAAGAGTCTTCTGTCCTTTTAATCCTATCTACCCACAGAGTAAGTATCAGACGGGTAGCCGTGTTAGTCTGTATCCACAAAAACAACAAGGAGTCCGGTGGCACCTTAAAGACTAACAGATTTATTTGGGCATAAGCTTTCATGGGTAAAAAACCCAGGCATCTGAAGACACATCTGAAGAAGTGGGTTTTTTACCCATGAAAGCTTATGCCCAAGTAAATCTGTTAGTCTTTAAGGTGCCACCCGACTCCACAGAGTAAGTTAACTTTTTCTTAATAAGGGCATGGAAATTGGGTTCCAATGTTGTTCTATTTAGATGTATGTGGATAGGATCTGCCAAGAATAGAAGTCATTCATGTAGAATACTCAAGGAACATTTTTCTGTACGATTTTAGAGTGCTTATTTGTTTTATGCTGATATTTACCATAAAAACATTAAAAATAGTTAAGCACTGAAAGTATAACTAGACTATTTATAGCCAACTGACACATACAAATATAAAAATTAAAAAGCCTCCAAGATTTGTCTGTATCATGTGATATCACAAAGTAACTTATAATAGGGTGATCTAGCTCTTCACATCTTTCGGATACCTCACTGTGATGAAATTTCTAACTTTATTTTTCACAGCTTCAATCAATCTAAGGCTTTTTGTCAATATTTATTTGTGTCTCTTTCTAACCAACATGTTACTCATTGTGATATAAAAGCATTGATAGACAAAAAGCCCTTCATAGTCAAGTCCTTAAGTATTTCAGTCTAGAGGCAATTGCAGTGTCCTGACTTGACAGTTATGATTGGCTGGGGCAGGCCTGCTTTGGTCCTTAAGTGTAGTCAGGCCTGGTCTAGTGACATGCATACATGGTCAAAGATTATGTGCTGTGTAACTCTCCTGGAGATTTATCAGAGTCCCTTGTTGGCTACTTAGGGGCATGATGCAAGTCCCATTCATGAGAGTTGGCTTCTTGCTCTTGACCAGTTTTACCCCACTTAGACTATTTTTTAGGCCAATGGGGACTTGGCTCCTCCTGTTGGTTTTTGAGACTGCTCTTGTACCAGATTTCTTTGATTTTTTCTGGTTGAGTACTTGGACTGGCTGACTTCTTATTTGAACGTCAATATTTTGTATTGTTGTGCTGGTATACTCTTAGAAACTTTAGACACCAATCAGAGATAAAATATGAAAGAGTATTGCAAAGATATCCTCTTACTTCTGCCAGCAGGCTGCATGCATTACATGACCACAGCTTCCTGTATGGGTTCCACATGACAAATCTGGATCCATGAAAAGAGGATCTAATGTATCTGGAAAGACAGAAGGGGAGCAAAAAGATTAAAAGAATACTAGAGTACATTTGGTCAATACAGACAAAAACCCCGCTAAGTTTTCATTTTTCCACAGTAAGCACATTCAAGTTAAAAATTTGGTTTCGCGAGCTTCTTTATAATAATGCCCTGACAGGTGAGCACAAGCAAAACTATGCTGCCACAGTTCCACCCCTTGTTCCATCAAGCCCTATCTTAATGTGAAATTACCAAAGAAAAAAAATGAAATCTGAAAACATCCTTCTCTGTTGAATTATCTTTTGGAAAAAGGCATCAGTATGTTCAATCACTTTATCTGCCTGGGATTTCAGCTGTACTGTCTTTGTTCCAGTATTTGGTGATGGAGGTCAGCAACAGAAGATTCTCCAAATGATCACCTACACTTTCAACAGTAGATATCACCAAGTTGATGTGAAAAAAAGGTTACTAGCCTTCCGTAACTGTTGTTTTTTGAGATGTATTGCTCAAGTCCATTCCAATGTAGTTGTGTGCTAGCCCCGATCACTGCCACCGGAAAATATTTCCCTCAGTGGTATCTGTCGGGTCAGCTCTGGGGCCCCCTGGAGTCACACCTTCATAGCGCTGGTATATAGGGCCCCACTGCCCCCTCTGTTCCTTCTTGCCAGCTAACTTCAACAGAGCGGCAGGCAGGAGGGGGAGGTAACGAGCAACACATTTCGATGAACAGTAGTTACGGAAGGTTAGTAACTATTTTTGTTTCTTCGAGTGCTTGCTCATGTCCATTCCAACGTAGGTGACTCCCAAGCAGTTGCACCAGTGGAAGGTTTGGAGTTCATTGGCATGCTGACTGCAACACCACTCGGCTGAAACCCACATTGTCTCTGGGTTGTCGGGTGATGGTGTAATGCAGTGGTTTTCAACTAGGGGTCCGGGGCTCCCTAGGGGACCACAGGCAGGTTTCATGAGGTCCACCAAGCAGGGCCAGCATTAAAAAGCCAAGGCAGAAAGCTGAAACCCGACTGCATGGGGCTGAAGCCTGCGGCCCTGAGCCCCACTACCCAGGGTTGAAGTCAAAGCCTGAGCAATGTAGCTTTGCAGGTCCCCCTGTGGCATGGGGCCCCAGGCAACTGTCCTGCTTGCTATCCCCCAATGCCAGCCTGGCTTTTATATGCAGAAAACCAGTTATTGTTGCACAAGTGGGCTGTGGATATTTTATAGCATGTTGGGTGGTCTCAAAGAAAAAGGTTGAGAAGGTTGAGTGACTACCACGTTGCCACTCTACAGATGTCCTGAATTGGAACTTGCGCCACAAACGCTTCAGATGATACTTGAGCTCTTGTAAAATGGGCTGTCAAGGGAGGAGCCGCAACCTTCGCTAGGTCGTAGCATGTGTGGATACAAGAAGTGATCCATGATGAAATCTTCTGGGCCAAGACTGGACAGTCTTTCATTCCGTCTGCAACGGCTATGAAGAGCTGAGTGGATTTCAGAAAGGGTTTTGTCCTTTCTATGTAAAATGCTAGTGCATGCTTGGAGTCTCTGTTCCTCCTTGTTAGCATGTGGTTTCGAGTAGAAGACTGGTAGGAAGATATCCTGGTTACTATGGAATTGTGTGATCACCTTTGGCAGGAAGGCTAAGTGTGCATCTTGTTCTTGAAGACGACAGTGTACGGTGGCTCTGAAGTAAGAGCTTGGATCTCTGAGACCTTTCTGGCAGAACTAATGGACCAGAAAGGCCACCTTCCAGGACAGGTAGAGCAAGGAGCACCTTGCCAGCACCAAGTTGAGGTCCCAGGGACAGAGTGGGTGGCATACCTGGAGGTATAGCCGCTTCAACCCTTAAGAAAACGACCACAGATTGCATTCAAGAAGATCGACCAGCCATTCACCCATAGGTAAAAGGCCGAGATTGCAGCTAGGTGAAACCTAATAGATCAGAGGTTCTCTAACTGTGGTTCACAGATGAATGGACCACTTGTGATGATGGGAAAAGGATCTGCTGAGATGATCCACTAACTCGTTCTGCAACCCTGGGAGGTAAGAGGCTTTGAGGTGGATTCAGTGAGCTATGCAGAATTCTCACAAGCAAAGAGCTTCCTGGCATAGGAGAGAGGAGCGCGCTCTGCCCTGTCTATTTATGTAAAATATTGCTGTTGTGTTGTCTGTAAGGATCAACATGCAGTTGCCCTCCAATTGGGGTTGGAATGCGTGGCAGGCTAGGCACACACCCTCAGTTCCCTCACATTGATGTGTAACAACAGCTCTTCCATGAACCACAGGCCCTGAGCGTCCCCAATTGGGCCCTCTCTTACCATCACCTGTAACAAGAGACATTGACAGTTGGGGTCATGGGACTGGGACTCCTGCACATACTGTCCGGGGGTCAAGTCACCAAAGGAAGGTGGAAATCACCGATGGCGGAAGTGAGACCACCCTGTCCAGATCGTGTCGGCTTGGTGCGTAAACAGACACTAACCAAGTCTGGAGAGATCTGAGCCATAGTCTCACGTGATGCCATATGCCCCAGGAACTTTAAGCAGTTCCTTGCTGTAGTGATGGGGTGATTCCTCAGGTGGTCTCTGAGGACCCCCAGAGTTCTGAACTAGTTTTCTGGAAGAAAAGCTCTGGCCTAGGTTGAGTCAAGGATCGCCCCAACAAATTATATTCTTTGAACCTGGGAAAGGATGGATTTCTGCATGTTTATTAATAGTCCCAGATCCTGGAAAGTTGATGGTATTAACTGCACATTTGCCTCCATCTGGGCCTTGGACCGACCTTTGATCAGCCAGTTGTTGAGGTAAGTGCAGACCTGAACCCCTTGTCTTCTCAAGAAGGCTGCAACAACTGCCATGCGCTTCATGAACACCCGAGCGGCCGCTGACAGGCCCAATGGGAGCACCGTAAATTGGTAGTGCATGTGGTTCACAACGAATCATAGGAACCTTCTGTGTCCCCGAAAGATCGCAATATGAAAATATGTATCCTTCAAGTTGAGGGCAGTGTACCAATCCCCTGGATCCAGAGAAGGGATAATGGCGGCCAAGGAGACCATGTGGAACTTCAGTTTCTTCATGAATCTGTTGAGGTTTCGCAGGTCCAGGATCTGTCTGAGATCGCTGTTGGATTTTGGAATTAGGAAGTAACAGGAGCAGAACTTCTGGCCCCTTAGCTCCGATGTAACCTCTTACATGGCACCAACCCTGATGAGCGACCGCACCTCCTGGACCAGAAGTTGCTCATGAGAAGGGTCCCTGAAGAGGGGGAAGGAGGGAAAGTGGGAAAGAGGAGAACAACTGAATTGAAGGGTATATCCCAGTTCTATCATGCAGCACCCAGTGATCTGAGGCAATACGGGCCCATGCCCGACAGAAGTGGGATAACTGGTCCACAAATCTAGGGGAAATCGGATCCACACATTGTCCTGGTATGCCACCCTTGAGCAGCCCATCAAAAGGCCTGTTTAGACCACACCATGTCTCAGGGGTCGGGGGGGGGGGGAAGGGGGAGGCCTGACACTGGGACAGATGATGACTGGCCTCCTCTTATAGCCTCTACTCCTTTTCCTGCTATAGTCTTGTCTCTGCTGTGGCGAGTGGAAGCAGGTCGTCAGTTGGAGCTTATAGTGCTTCCCTGGGGTTCCATATACCGGCTCCTCCAGGATTTCAGAATGGCTCTTCTTGTCTTTCAGAGTCTGTTTGCTCAAAAAAGAGTGACTTGCCTTCAAATGGAACGTCCTGCACAGTCTGCTGCACATCATAGGGTAACCCCGAGGACCGAAGCCATGAGCTTCTGCTCATGACCACAGCTGAAGCCATGGATCAGGTTGCAGAATCTGCCATGTCCAGAACTGCCTGAAGGAATGCTCTTGCCACTGATTTCCTCTCTTCAACTAGGACCGAGAACTCACCCCTGAAGTCCTGCGGCAAAAGCTCCTTGAATTTTGCCACTGCGCTCCAGGAGTTGAAATCATACTGGCCAGGGCCGGCTCTAGGATTTTTGCCACCCAAAGCAAAAACAATTTTGGCCGCCCCCCCACTTCTTTAATTACCCCACCCCTGGCCCCGCCTCAACTCCGCCCCTTCCCCAAATCCCCAGCCCTGCCTCCTCCCCCCAGGCTCTCAAGCCTAGGAGAGAGGGAGGGGGAGAAGCGGCGCCCGCGCCGCGGCCACTCGGAATCTCCCCCCCATCCCAAGTTTGAGAGTCTGGGAGAGAGGGGGAGACCCCTAGCCGCTGCTCCCCCTCCCTCCCAGGCTTGAGAGCCTGGGAGGGAGGGCGAGTAGCGGCGCGCGAATCAGCTGTTTCGCGCGCCGTGGCAGCAGCAGCGGAGGTGAGCTAGGGCGGCCGGGGCACATTTTTAGGGGCAGCATTCTGGCGCCGGCCATGCCGCCCCTAAAAATGTGCCGCCCCAAGCACCAGCTTGTTTTGCTGGGGCCTAGAGCCGGCCCTGATACTGGCTCAGGAGCGTTCGCTCGTTTGCCATCCTGAACTGGAGGCCGCCAGTTGAGTACACCTTCCTGTCAAAAAGGTCTAGTTTTTTGGCATCTTAGGCCTTAGGAGTCAGCCTTTGCTGCTCCTGATCATTTTCCGCTGAAACAACTGAGCCAAGTGGTGGTGGGGAAAATGTGTGGACATAAATTCATACCCCTTGGGAGGAACAGAATACTTTTTCTTCATCCTCTTTGCAGTAGGTTGGAGGGACACAGGGGTCTGCCATAAGGCCTTGATGGGATCCAAAATGGCATCGTTCATAGGCAGAGCCACCCATGATGGCCCTGAAGCTGCTAAGATGTCCACCCGGGCGTGGAAGGATAGTAGGATCTCCTCCACCTGGATACCCAGGTTCTGGGCTACCCTCTTGAGGAGCTCCCAGTGCGTCCTGTAATCATCCTGGGAAGGTGCTATACCTTTTTTCCACCATTGTCTCGTTGGGAGAGGAGGAAGAGGAGTAAGGAGCCTTGTTCCTCAGCCTCTGCACCAGCTAAATCCTTTGGTGCTGGATCTTGCAGTTTGGTACCGGGTTTGGTATCGAGGCCTGGTCCCTGCTCCAAGGTAGGTGGTGCAAGAGCTCTTGACTCCAATGCAATGGAGTAGGACCTCCTTGAGTGTAGACCCTGGACAGGCTGAAAAGCCCAGGAATTCCAGAATGGCCACTGTAGTGGCATTTGCCACTGCCCCAGTGGCCAGACTGTTGGTGGGATGCCCTAGTTCATCTCAGCCATTGGGTATCGCTACGGCTAAGATTATGTCATGGAGGTTGTGGAAGTCACGGAATCTGTGACTGAAAGATTCCAATGTTTGGGCTATTCTTGTTGTGTTTATGTTAATAAACTTGAATAAGCGGGATTTGTACAGATGACTGGTTGTGGTTTATAACAAGACAGGGACAGCTAATTAAAAATCAATTTCTACAGTTGGATCAATATACAAGAGAAATAGCCACTCATTTTGTATCTTCATAGCTAGAATACATGCTCTTCAGTTTAAGGAACAAAACTCAACTGCTTCAGCAAATTTGGAAGATTAATCTGTACCGTTTTATTTACTCAAAGTAGGAGTCATGTACACATGGAATTCATCTTTGTTTTACAAGGGAGAATGGCAGTAAATTCTCCTCCACAGCTGATTTTTAGTTTTATGGCAAGGATTTTAAGCCCATCTAAAATACATGACTAAAATTCTTAACTAACTTTTCATTAAAAAAAGTAACTATTCAGTAATCTGATTGGCTGAAAGTGTTAATTAAACATCACTGAAGTGAGTTCTAAGAAGAGAACAGCAACAGCTGATATTCTTAGCTGAAGAGATACACCTACCACCTGAGAGTTCAAGAGTTTTCCCCCTGTGCTGAGTTAAGGCAGTGGATTTCTGGACACAAGCTGATAATACCATCGCAGCACTCTCCAGCCTCACTTCCTGCTCCTCCTGACATAGAATACAGGTCAACACTTCCTTTTCAGTAATAGATGGACCTCGCTTGGGTCCCAAGACAATTCTGGAAGAATCAATGGCCAAAGGTATGCTGTAAGAACATCAAAGACAAAGATCAACAAACAATTAGCAGGCTCCCTGTAAAGAAATAAAGCTCCTCTTGAAGGCATCTAAAACTACAATTTACTGCTTTTATTTAACAGTAAAGTTACTGCAAAAACCCTTACATAAACGTACCAGAATCGCTTCAGTCTCCACTAAATGCAACCATCTTTAAGATGGAATATGGCAGTTATCTATTATGGTATACTGAAATAAATCCCATTTATTGTTTGATGATGCCACACATTTACTTCCATTTTTCAGGCAAGATGTAATGAGAAATAGTTAAGAGGGTGCTTCCTTGCATTTACATGTTTGAGGATGTCTTACAGAACACTTGAATTTTTAAATGACAAAGCAGGCAGAAATTACTGCATTGGTTTTTGGTCATTCATCTGAGTTATCTTGTTCTCTGCCTTTTATCTTATGCACCCTCTTTTTCACAAATCATACATTAGGCCAGGTCTACAGTAGGACTGCTTTGTCAATATAGCTATGCTGGTAATAGTATAAAAGTGCTCCTGGTCTGGACACAGCTTATGCTGGCAAAATTGTATTTTTACTTGCATAATTTATTCCAGGCCCTCCTCCCCAAGCAAAATAAGCTACATTGGCTAACACATAGTTTTGACTGTTTAACTGCCTCTACAGCAGAAACTTTCGCCAACACAGCTATATCAGACATAAATTATGTCTCATTACAACCCAGATTGACAAATTTTGTAGTGCAAACTTGGAGCACTCTTTCTCTCTCTGTCTCGCACATGCACAGTCACCATTGCTCTTACTCAAGCCTGACAATTCTACTACTAGCATCAACTAGATACAGTCACTCATGGATGACAGGAGACGCTTCCATTGTGATTGAATCTGAATTTCAGTCCCCTGAATCGGAGCACATTTTGTTCCCACTAGACCAGCTTTAAAATAATAAAACAAAAACCCCACACTTCACATGACTAAAATTTAGCAGATAGACTATAACGTAACCAGATAGCCAAGAGAACATAGGGACTAAAAGAGATGGATAAGTACGAAGTCTTCATTATAAATACTACAAAATGAGGAACAAAGGATTACTACCCTGTGCAGTAAAAGCAGGATTTGCCATACTGGGTCAGATCATTAGTCCATCAAATTCAGAAACTAATGTGGCCAGTATCTGATGCTTCAAAGGAAGGCAAAAGAAATCCACAATGCACCTAGGCAAATAAATGCTGTACAAGAGGACTTTTTTCCTGAACCTTATAGTGATCAGTCTGTGCACTACAGCACAGGATTTGAGTATCTCTATCCTGTGATGTGTAATTACATGTGATTGCTGATCATAACATTATCCAGCCATTTAAAATAGGACTTTTTTTTTTTTTTAAGTCTATTTCTTTTCCTTCTACAATTATAAAGAGACCAAACAATTCTAGGGATTAATGACGTACAAAATCACATTGGGTTATGAGTGCAATAAGTTATTTTTTTCCAACTTAACTTTCAAAAATACCGGCTTCTGGGCAGGACCTTGTATGTTAAGATTCTGCTGAATTAAACACTCAAATTAGGTCTTCAAAAAGGAAAGCCCATTATCACCTAAACTATAGTAATATCAATTAGGGGTGTTTTATAATGAAGTCATTGTTTTCTGAAATGTTAGGTAACATATCTTTTACCTGAAGAATATATTTCCATAGTTCATCTTATGTAGCAAGCAGGTCTGGTGTCTGCCTAACTGATTTGGCCTTCTGACATTAGTATTTAGCTGCTAATTTACACAGGATTCTCTAATCCAGGGCATTGAAAAATGTAAGTAGTAAGAGATACAGGGTTATTGATTGGGATGATGCACTTTATCCATCAATTGTACTATTAAACCTTATGTAGCTATAACCACTTATTAGGAAATTAATTTTTTCATCAGAACTCTGGATATCTGTCTCGTCTCACCTCTCCTCCTCCATAACAGAGTCCTCTCTTCCCTGTGTCTCTTGTGTGTGTTCATACAGGAGTTTATGAGTTTCAATGAAATTCCTCTGTAAAGCAGACATCTGGGCCATTATCTTCTGGCGATGCAGCCTGGCAGCTTCTGCCTTCCTCTTTCGTTCAGCCTTCTCTTTGTCTTGAGTGCTCGGAGTCTTATTAGGAAACAGTAGTAAAAATTATAGATTAAGAAGAACAACTAAAAAAATACCAAGTAGTATTCTCAAAAGTAGAATTCTAATTGCTCCCATCAAATTTCCCAATAAACTGTGCATCCCATGATGGTAAAACAAAACACAACAAACAAAACCCCAAAACAATCTAAAAGTTGTAAAACAAATCTTAAAAGCTGATTAGGCTCTCAAGGCATTAGTAGAACATGTCTATGAATTCAAAAATACGGAAAGTTTTAATTAAAACATCTGAAACACCGGTCATCCTTTATTTACTTAAGACCCCAATTCAAAATTACACAATACCCTTGCAAAAGATGAAGTCATCAAAATAACCTGACTTCTACAGTGTAATCTAAGCAGCCCAATTCTTGTTCACCCTTTTACCAGCGTTAGCCAAATGTTGAGTAGATCTTACAGTTTATCAAGTCAGAGCTACATTTTGATGGTCTGAAACAGATTAGAAGATTGACCTGCTGATGGCTTGTGTAAATTTTACAGCTGTTTTTAAGCGGACCCGTATTTCTCAGCATTGGACAAATACACCACAAAACCAATGATATTTTCATCCTCTGGACAGATGACTTAAGCTCCCTCACAAATTTCAACAACCACGACCCGTCCATTAAACTCTCTCTTGAACACTTCCACACGAGCATCAACTTCCTGGACACCACGATCAGCTTCAATAATAGAACCCTACAGACAAAATATATACACAAGAAACCCATATATCGCCACACCTACCTTCACAGATCCAGTAACCATCCCAAAAAATCAGTTATGTACAGCCAGGCACTCTGAGCAGAAAGTCCAGGATATACACCTTAACAGCCTCAAAACCAACTTCACCAAAGAAGGCCAATCCACCAGAGAAGTAGATTGCATCATGGAACAGGCCATCCAAGTATCTCAAGAGAACCTGCTTCAATACAGAAATAAAACTTCCTCCAACTGCACACCCCAGTTATCACTTGCTACCTATAGCGGGGTGGTCACCTGCTCCTGCCTGGGAAGGGTTAAAGCCAGCCCTGCAGAGGGCTGGGGCTGTGGAAGGAAAGAGCTGGGCTGATTGGGGGAAGCAGCTGCAGCTGGGCCATGCCCCAATCAGAGCCCAGCTGGCCCTATAAAGGCTTGAGCCAGGAGCAAGGAGACACTCACTTTCTGCATTCAGAGAGAGAAGGGCCTGGCTGCAGGGAGCTTGAGACAGGATACCTGAGTGGAGCAGGGCTGGGGAAAGGCAGAGGAGCTGGGGAGCTCCAGCCTGGAAAGCCCAGACGGTGGCCTAGCATTGGGCCAACAGGTACTGGGGGTTGCAGAGGGCAGCCCAGGGGTAGGCAAAGGCAGCAGGTCCAAACCCAACCTTGCCTGTGATGAGTGGCTGACACTGCAGTCTGCCCCAGGGAGTGGGGCTAGATGGTGACTGGCAGTAGCCTTACACTGAGGCGAGGTGGGGTTAGTGGGTGGGGGTTCCCCTGGGAGGGGAGACCCAGAGTGTGTGGGTACTGCCAGGGGGGCAGCACCCAGAGAAAGGGGCACCAAGGTCCTGGGAGGGACATGGGGGCCAGTGACAAGGCGGATCACCGGCGTGCAGAGGGTGCTCCAGGCTGGAAATCGAGCTAATTCCCTGAGAGACCAGTTGGAGGTGCCACAGGGGTGAGTCTGACCCCTTATATTACCCTACACTGAAACCCATATGGGATATCAAACAACTACAACCCAAACTCAATAGGGACCCCATAATGAAAGAAATCTTCACCTCTTCTAGCCTTCAAACAACCTCCTGCCCCAACCTCTCCAAGTTCATCATTAGAAGCAAGCTCCCCAGAGACCAGGACACCAACTCAAAGCAGCAGACATTGCCAGAATAGATGCAAAACCTGCAGATATATCTCCACTACAATGATCAAACACCTTCCAAGATCCATGAGTCCTACACAAGCCTATCACAACATGAGATTTATGTCATCCTTTGCCCTAAATGCCCCAATTACAACTATGTAGGTGAAACCAGACAAGCACTATGATCTTGAATGAACTTTCATTCTACATCTGAGATATCAGTCCTCATCCTCAAAGAAAACCTGCACAATACTTTCAAAAGACGAGCCTGGGAGCTTAAATTCATAACCTTGCTAGACACTAAAAATTATCAACTGAAGAGAGAGACTGGACTTATAGCTTATTACAACAATCCATAACCCACTAACAAACCCCCAGCTGCTTCCCCCTGCCCCTCTTTACCTCCCTATGATGGGAGGGGTTTCAGCGGGCCACTTCAGCTTGAATGGTCCCTTGAAATATGTGTTAACTACTATGCTAAGTAAACTGTTCCACCTTGTATTTAGCTGTGCTACTCTGAGTATATTTTCCAGACCTGAAGAAAAGTTCTGCGTAAGCTTGAAAGCTTCTTTCTCCCACCAACAAAAGTTGGTCCAATAAAAGATACTACCTCACCCACCTTGTCTTTCTAATATCCTGGGACCAATACGGCTACAACACTGCATAAATCATAAACCATGCACCATCCCGTACATCTCCACCTATGGCCCAAGGAAGCACACATTAAATATTTACCAAATTCCAACTAAATGTTGGCATGTAGTAGAGTTAGTGGTTAGAGGAAAGAGATTTCTTCTTGTTCTTTTGCAGTTGTTGTACTGTAACAAATTCTCTATGGAAACCTTGTAGCTATCATTATCAGGGTGAAACAAGTGCACAGTAAGCACCTACTTTTCAAACTTGCATATCTAACTTTGGATTTAATTACTTAAACCACAGAATCATAGAACTGGAAGGAACCTCGAGGAGTCCTCTTGTCCAGCCCACTGGGCTGATGCAGGACTGAGTATACTAGGCCATCCCTGATAGGCATTTGTCTAACCAGTTCTTAAAAACCTCCAAAGATAGGTTGTGAAATCTCCATCTCAGTACTTAACTGTCCTTGTACCGTAGTTAGAAAGTTTTTCCTAATATCTAATCTAAATCTCCCCTGCTATAGCTTAAGCCCATTACTTCTTGTCTTACCTTCAGTGGACACGGAGAACAATCACTCTCCTCTTTATAATGAATTTGAACTGTTTTCAGGTCCCCTCTCAGTCTTCTTTTCTCAAGACTAAATATACTGATTTTTTTAACCATTCATCATAGGTCAGGTTTTCTAAACCTTTAATCTTTTTTATTAATCTTTTGGGATTTCTCCAATTTGTCCACATCTTTCTTAAAGTGTGGCGCCCAAACCTGGGCACAATACTCCAGCTGAGGCCTCACCAGTGCTGAATAGAGCAGGACAATTATCCCTCATTTTTCTGACAACACTCCTGTTAATATACCCCAGAATACCAGTTTAAGACATTATATCATCACTTAATGCCTAAAACTGGTATTTAGATGCTCAAATATGGATTTAGGTACCTACATTTAAGCACTTATGTTTGAAAATTGGTCCTTAAAACTGTAAATACAAATGTCTCCCTGTGGAACATTTCTTCAGTTCCTTCCCTGTTTGTTATTACCTCATCGCCTTTTGTAGTTTCTGATCCTGATGTAGTTGCTGCTGTTGCTAAACTTGATTTTTCTCTCAATCGTTTCACTGTGTCAAACATCTGGGAATAGAGATTTAGGTGTTAAGAGAATATAAAATGTGACTGGATTGTGCATGCCGTATAACTGAACCTAAGGGCTGTTAAAAGGTTAAACATTTTTTGAGAATTTCACGTTAATAAAAATGTACTTGGAGCTATCAAAGTATGGAAAGCCTCTACTGAGTCAGTGCAAGTTTTTCCACAATACCAAAGTGCCTCCAACCCCACAACTGGAAAGAGCACCTCTAGATGTGAGAGCGTAGTTCAGTTTCTCTGGTCTATTCAGTCCTTAGCCATTGTGAAAACTACTAACAAGGATGCTAATTAGTAGAAATTAGTGTGATGTTCTGTCATAAGAATCTCTATTCACTAAGAAATGATCTCCAATGCTAAATCATTTCATACAGGCTACTAAAGGGACATCAGGTGGTAATAATGTTCAGTACTACTGTCCAGCACATTCTTTAAACTAGCAAACCCAGAGGTGAAAGGCTCTCTAACCCATGACAAATTTCTTAAGACAACCTCTTCCCTAATCCTCATCTTGCACAGTAATCTTAGGCCTTGGCTACACTTGGGAATTCCCAGCGCTGCCACAGCAGCTCTGTGAAGCGCAAGTGTAGCGCGCCGCCAGCGCTGTGAGAGCTCTCTCGCAGCGTTGTATGTACTCCACCTCTCCGAGGGGAGTAGCGTGCAGCGCTGTGAGCGAGCGTGCAGCGCTGCAGGCGCTGATTACACTGGTGCTTTACAGTGCTGCACTCGCTGCACTCGGGGGGAGGGGGGGCATTTTCACACCCCTGAGCGCAGCAAGTTGCATCGCTGTACAGCGCCAGTGTAGCCAAGGTCTCAGTTATTCAGTTTTAGAGAATTAGCCTCAACTTTAAATATCAACACTATGCTTCTGAAACACTATCAAAAGAATCATTTGATAGACGTCCTCAGCACACCTTAATATTAAACCTCTTTTCCCTTTATGAAACTTGATGCATATTTCTTCTTGCTACTCAGTTTCATAAAAAGAATACCAGCTGCTTCCTTTTTGTGGAATGTCAGGTTAGGTTAATGTTATGTTAAATGAATTTTTATAGCAGGGTTTTTTTTGAGGGGGGGTGGGAGAGGGGGAATTACATCTTCAATTTCACATATTCCTAACTTGGAGACATTCGTCTTTTGTCTAACAATTTCAGAGACTGACATTTGACTGAAGGTGAATTAGACAACACTAAAACAACAACAAAAATCTACAGTTGGAAATTGCCTCTGAACTGCAGCCTCAGATTTTCCTCTTTTTAAAAAAAATATAGAAAATTAAACGCAAACAAACCCATATATTGATCCAACATCCCATTAAAAAAACAAAAATTGTGAAAGTTAAGGTTGTACTTTTAAGTTTGGATTGGTTGGTCCAACAATTTTCTTATCTTATCAGAAATCCTAAAAAACCTCTAATTTAAACATTTTAAATTTAATTTATACACCATTTAAAAACTTTGTGCTTTTTATAAAGTAATTTTCCACTTTAGCCATTTAATTTGAAGACTGATTCCACGAAGTGTTTAACCCTCTCCAAAAAAAAAAAAAAAAAAAAAAAAAAAAAGATTTTAAACAGACCTTAAAAAACGTTCCAATTTTACTAATACAGACAGATGTGTCACCAAAGCTTCTTTACTTCTCTAATATTTAAAATATCTTGAATAATGAAGTTATAGAAATATAAATACTGAGTTATTTAAGGCAATTGGAAAGTTTTTTTAAAAAGTCACTACTAAATATTATTTAGCTAAAATTTTGACTTCTAAAATTTTAAGTAGTAACCCCCTTCATGCACTCGATTCTGTATTAGCATGTGGTGTACATAAGAAAAAAAAATCATCTCATCTCAGCAACTGAAAAAAATAAGCTTTTCAACGCAGTAGGATACTTAAGAGATCACAGCAGGTGTGAACAGTGTCTACTGCATTAGCTAAAGCAGTCACAAACTTCTTTCTTTTAAAATGCTGAATTGTTAAAGCCAAATCACACTTGGCTTCTGCATTGTTTACCTGCAGTATCCAGTTGATCATATCCTTCTGTGCTTCTAACTGAGGAACTGATTTTAGTTTTTCCAGAAGCATTAGTATGTTCAGAGCATTCAAGGCTGAGCTTCCCATTCCTTCACAAAGAGATGAAGTGTAAATGTGCAAGTTTTCAGAAATACTGGCTAACATTTTTGCTCCTATAAACATGATTTAAAATACTGGCAATACACATAATAGTCACAGTGCTGCCTTAGATTTGTCTCACAATTCTAGACACATGTAGCAAAATCTTTGTTCTACATAGACCAAACACAGCTTACACTTTCATTTAGGTTCCTTCCAAAAGCAGAAGTATAGATAACACAGACCTGACTTTCAGATCTATGCTCTAGTGCTTCTTCCTGTTACTGTAAGTCAAGTTCTACCTAATTTGCTGAAAGCTCATCTTATAGAAGCCCATTTCTGTCAGAACAGGTGATTATAATTCCAGACCTCTTGGTCAAAACTCTGATAGTACTTTGTTGCTAAAAAGTAGTTTTTAAAGAACTAAGAACCACTACCTCCATTTG
Source organism: Malaclemys terrapin pileata (assembly GCF_027887155.1). Taxonomy (NCBI): domain Eukaryota; kingdom Metazoa; phylum Chordata; order Testudines; family Emydidae; genus Malaclemys; species Malaclemys terrapin. The sequence continues at coordinate 89,769,819 of NC_071508.1, read as the reverse complement.
AACTTTTTTCTTACAGCACATTACAGGAGGAATGAGCAAACTGAATTCTCACAACTTTAAAAAGAGACTATGTCAACCCAATTTTTTTTTTTTCCAAATCCAACAATTTTGAAATACTCCAGCTTCCAACAGAGCACCCTTTGAATAGTAGGCTCTTGAGTTTTAAAAAAAAATTAAGAGGATTTTTTAAAAGAGATTCTCTGTTTCCTTGATGATGTTTATTAGAGACTTTTCAGCAAGAAAGAAGCTGACTAAGGTCAGCACTGATCTGACAAGTTGCTCAGTTCAGGTGAATCCCTGCATTCATACTGAACTCCATTGCCTTTAATGGTGTTCAATGTGGTACAGGAGCAGTTTGCAGGATCACAACGTAATTGATTATGCAGGGGAAAACAATAGAAGTCACTATACAAAATATGCTGTCATATACAAAAATATACTGACAAAGAATTCACCCACTGACATTTTTCAGTACTAGTAATCTTTGGTGAAGTTGTAATTACAGTAGGTATTAAAATTTTCCAAAGAGAAGTGTGATGTTCAATTTGATTATGTCCCTTTAATTTGCTTGACAAACAAAAAGACATGAATGATAAAAAATGGGGATTAAGAGATTGTTCTTTTCAGACTCACTAATATCCCCTTTTACTGCATATTGTTCATAAGTAAGGCTGTGATTCTGTCACGGAGGTCACTGAAGTCATGGATTCCATGACTTTCTGCAACCTTTGTGACTCCACAGCTGCAGTGGCCGGTGCAGCTGACCCTGGACCAGCTGCTCGGATATCCCAAGGCGACTTCTTGGGCCACACCAGTCATGTGGCTGGCCCCAGTGAGCACCTGAGCAGCAGCATTCCCGGGGATGGCCCCGGGGAGTGCCCGAGCATCGGTCCCAGGGACTGCTGGAGCGGGAGGCCTCGGAAGCTGTCAGAAGAGTAGTCCCCAGAGGCCTCGGAGCAGCAGGCCACTGGGGGCAGTCAGCCTCAACAGCTGGAGCAGGGGCCCCCCAAAGCAACAGTGTCCTAGGAGAAGAGATTTAGTCATGGGTATTTATAGTAAAAGTCATGGACAGGTCACAAGCCATGAATTTTTGTTAATTGCCCACGACCTGTTGGGATAAATGAAGGAGGGGTAGCTCCCTTTTATGGACAGCCAGCCAGCCAGTTAGCTACAAAATTCCTGTTAGTAGCTGTTCTCTACTTGCTTTACCTGTAAAGGGTAAAAAATGCCCATAGGTAAAAGGAAGGGAGTGGGCACCTAACCAAAAGAGCCAATGGGAAGACTAGAACTTTTAAAAATTGAAACAAGTCTCCCCTTTTGTCTGTCTGTTGTTCTCCAGAGAGAGGGGACAGAGCAAAAACAGGGCTGGAACTATGCTGTAAAAAGCTTTAAGCAAGGTATGAAAAATCATTAAATTATACCTAGAACTGACTCATTTGAAACCCCAGACACCTAAGTAGATCAGGAAATGTCCAGAAAGACGCAATTAGGTTTATCTCTTTATGGCTTGTGGACTCCTCTGTGCTAACCCCCCCAATTGCTTTTGTTTTGTTTATAACCATTAAGCTGGAACTCAAGAAAACCATTCTTGATGCTCAATTATTATATTTCCTCTTTTAAAACCTAGCAATAGCCTAAGTTCCAGATGTATTTTCTTTCTTTTTGTTTTTAATAAAATTTACTTTTTTTAAGGATTGGGTTTTGTGTCCTAAGAGACTTGTGCATATGTTGTTTAATTAGCTGGTGGCAACAGCTGATTTCCTTTGTTTTCTTTCTCAGCTCTTCCCTGGAGGGGGGGTGAAAGGGTTTGAGGGTACCCCACAGGGAGGAATTCCCAAGTGCGCATTCCTGGGTTCAAAGGGGTTTTTTGCATTTGGGTGATGGCAGCATCTACCCATCTAAGGTCAGAGAGAAGCTGTAACCTTGGGAGTTTAATACAAGCCTGGAGTGGCCAGTATTAATTTTTAGAATCCTTGTGGGCCCCCCCACCTTCTGTACTCAAAGTGCCAGAATGGGGAATCAGCCTTGATACCTGTCCATGACTTTTACTAAAAATACCCATGATTAAATCTTAGCCTTATTCATAAGGTCAGTGTTTTCAAAAGCTTTAAATAAAAGCCACTTCAGTGGCTTGGATTCATATTTCTAATTTTTGATCCATATCATAGGAGGTAATAATGTTTAGCTTGCAAAAGGGACTCTCTCTATTTATCCTTACACAATGTAGTAGCAACTCTACACAAGATAAAAAGAATGGAAGATTAAATATGCAAAGAATTTGGACTCCACCTTCAACCTAAACAGATTTTAGAGTAAGCCAAAGGATCTTCTGGATAGAAATGATAAGGTTTAGAGTCAAGGGAAAGGAGCACAAGAGCACGCTGCATATAGCTTATAAGTGAAGTCTCGCTTTTTTTCCTATTGTCACTAGAGTAATAAAAACCCTTAATTTGGAGACAAATTAAGATCTGTCCAAGTCAAAGGGTACCAAAATGTGTGGTTAGTTTATTTTTTAAACACTGCTCATTCATAGACATTTGTCATTTCTCAAGGAATTCTTATTCACATTTCCCTCTTCTCCTTCACGATAATCCTGTAGTGGAAGGAGGATGCTATGACCCAGGATGCCCTCAATACCAACTGGCAAAAAGGTTACCAGAATATCCTGATTCTGGTATGTACATTCTGGTTCACCAAAGAATATCATGGGAGATCTTAAATGAAAGCCAGAATCACACTGGTAATTAATATCATTGTGAAATGTATGTACAGATACTATGAAAGGAGTTACGAATGTATGCTGAAAATATGTTCCTATAGCTTGTATCAAGGCAGAGTTGACAAACAGATTTACTGTCAGATAAAAGATGTTTATTCACTTTACTCTCTGACACCATGTAAATTAAGCATTTTAAGCCAACATAATGGATGGCCTATTTACATACAAAGTCAACAGGGAAGAAGCAGGACTCAGTAAAAATGGGGGAGGGGGGGGGGAAGGGGAGGAGTTACTGTCCTGAGGACAGACAATGAACTTTGGGGAATATAAGCAGAAGGAAAGGAGACCCTGTTTTCATGAATGAAATAAGGATCACAATCAGACTGGGTTGAAATACTGCAAAAAACATTTGGGGTGAGAAAATTCTTTAAGGCAGGTGGTTAGCCTGCTAAATTAAGTTTAGTTGCTAGAAATAGTTTCATATATAACTTTTTTGTTTTTGTTATCCTTATTCACTAGCTCATGAATCTCAAAACCATTGATAATAAATGTATCATTGTTTTCACTATAAATATATCTCAGTGTTGTGATGTTATACAAGTTGCTGATCCTTAGCTGAATCATTCAAGCTGGTGTGTATACTGTTCCATTGGGGACAGCGGAGCTGGTATTTTTGTGAACATTCAGTGGATAAGGGGCTGGACACTACAAGGGAACACTTCAAAGGGCCTTGGAGACGGTAGTACACCTATAATTCTGCAAGGCAAAGTAAGGGCTGCATAGGCCAGAGGAGACTGGGTAGCTAACAGGTTGGTGAAATCAGGGAATGGACAACCAGTTAAACGCAAGCAAGTCTCTCTTTCACTGGAGGCAAGGGGGTATCAAGGTGACTCACAGTCCTGCATACCCCAAGAACCTAAACAGCAGAGTAATGGAGGCCATTAAGAGGCAAAAAAGCATCCTTTAAAATTTGGAAGTCAAAGCCTAATGAGGAAAATAGAAAGGAGCACAAACTCTGGCAACTAAAATGTAAAAGTATAATGAGGCAGGCCAGCAATGAATTTGAGAAGCAACTTGCTAAAGACACAAAAACTAACCAAAAAAAAAAATTGCTGTAAGTACATCAGAAGCAGAAAGCCTACCAAACAGCCAGTGGGGCCACTAGATAACAAAGGAGCGCTCAAAGAAGACAAGGCTATAGCAGAGAGGCTAAATTAATCCTTTGCATCGGCCTTCACTATGTGGGGGAGATACCCACATCTGAGTTACTTTTTGGGGTGACAAATCTAAAGTACTGTCCTACACTGATGTGTCTACGGAGTAGATTTTAAAACAAACTGATATTACTGTTTAGTTTAAGTCACCAGGACCAGATGGTATCCACCCAAGAGTTCTAAAGGAACTCAAATATGAAATTACAAAACTACTAACTATAGTATGTAACCTATCACTGAAGTCAGCCTCTGTACCAGATGCCTGGAAGGCAACTAATGTATTGTTGGTTTTTAAAAAGGGTTCTAGAGACAATCCTGGCTATTACAGGCTGGAGAGCCTAATTTCAGTAAAAGGCAAAGTGGTAGAAACTATGGTAAAGAATAGAACTATTAAACAGAGATAAACACGATTTGTCGGAGAAGAGTCAACATGGCTTTTGCAAAGGGAAATCATGCCTCACCAATCTATTGCAATTCTTTGAGGGAGTCAACAAGCATGGGGATAAGGATGATCCAGACGATACAGTGTATTTGGACTTTCAGAATGCCTTTGACAAAGGTCCCTCATCAAAGGCTCTTAAGTAAACTAAGAAGATCAAAGAGGGAAGGTCTTGTGGATCAGTAACTGGTTGAAAAATAGAAAACAAAGGGTAAGAATAAATTATCAGTTTTCACAATGGAGAGAGATGAACAGCAGGGTCCCCCAAGGAACTTTATTGGGACCTGTCGTGTTCAAAATATTTATAAATATTCCGGAAAAGAGAGTAAACAGAGAGATCGCAAAGTTTGAAGATAAAAACGTTATTCAAGATAGTTAAGTTCAGACTGTAAGAAGTTACAGAAGGATCTCACAAAATTGGATGACTGGGCAAGAAAATGGTAGATGAAATTCAATGCTGATAAGTGCAAAGTAATGCACATTGGAAAAAATAATCCCATCTATACGCATATAGTGATGGGTTCTAAATTAGCTGTTACCATCTAAGAAAGACATCTCGAAGTCACTGTGGATAGTTCTCTGAAAGTTCCGCTCAATGATCAACAGCAGTCAAAAAGGCTAACAATATGTTAGGAACTATTAGGAAAGGGATAAAAAAAAAAAAATACGATAGAAAATATCATAATACCACTTTATAAATCCCTGGTGCACCCACACATTGAATACTGTGTCCAGTTCTGCTTGCCCCATCTCAAAAAGGATATAATAGAATTGGAGAAGGGCACCAAAGACCATCAAGGCTATGAAATTACTTCCATAAGAGGAGAAACTAAAAGGATTAGGGCTGTTCAGTTTAGGAAAGAGATGATTAAGTGAGGATATGATAGGTCTATAAAATCATGAATGGTCTGGAAAAAGGGGAGAGGGAGAGAGAGGTGTTATTTATTCTTTCCCACAAAACAAAACCCAGGGTCATCTGATGAAATTAACGGGCAGCAGATTTAATTCAAACAAGAGGAAGTACAGTTTTTCACACAATGCACAACTAACCCATGGAACTCATTGCCATGGGATTTCGTGATGGCCAAAACTATAACTGGGTTCAAAACAGAACTGGATAAGATCGTGGAGGACAGGTCAATCAATGGCTTTTAGCCGATATGGTCAGGGTTGCAATCCCATGGTTGAGGTGACCCTAAACCTTTGACAACCAGCAACCGGAAGTGGAAAACAGGGGTGGATCACTCCATAATTGCCATTTTCTGTACCCTCCCCTTGAAGCTCTGGTATGGGCCACTGTTGAGATAGGATACAGGACAATGGTTTGACCCAATATGGCACCTCTTCTGTAACCCTCACAGATGGACACAACTATCTTCAACAAGATGGCACCAATATTACTCTTAGCACCTTCTTTGGGACCCAGCACATCCTGTCCTCACTATGCTTGTCAAGCCGGAGCATAGACATGTAATTCCTGATCTGGCTTCTCTATTGTTGCAAAGCAGAACTCTAGCAATCTCACTTAGTTTCCGAATGCTATGATGTAAATAAAAATAGGATAAATCCTTACTGAACACAATGATTTAACTTTTCTTTTGAAGCTAATATTGTCCTTATAATAAGAAGTTAGCATAATTAATTCCCCGCTTCAGAGGAAGTGAAACGTACTTGATGCTTTGTGATAGAAGTCAAAGGTCACTTCTTCCTCTGGAGCCTTTTCTAGCTGCTGCTTCTCTTCCAGTAAGCCCAGAGAAAGGAGGTGAAGTACCTGTGAAAGATGGAAATGATAAAACTCAATTGCTACCAGAGGGCTGTAAAACTGGACATATTGACAGCAGAATTTAAGGAATATATCACACAGTGCAATAGTGCATGGATCTCAAACAGAAGATTCAATAACCATACACAGAATATACAAGTGTCCTTAACTAGGCATGACCCCTGCTTTTTCCTTGCATTAAGCTTAGTTGATCCTTACATGTTTCACATCAACCATGTACAAGCTTTGCACTTTTGCTGATGAATTGTTCACTCTTAATGAATTAATGTGCCTCAAAGCATTTGCAGTGATGCTCAAACAGTGTCATTAAAACAGTAGGGTTTATTAGTCAACTGAACACAACAGGGGAAGTCCTTAGGTTAGCATAGAGAAAGGAAAGTTAAAGCATTGGCTAAGTCCATTCTGGTTAGCCCACAGCCTGGCAAAGCTGTAGTGAACCCCATTTTTCAAGCTGTCTGACTCCTTCCAGCAACTAATTCTTATCCCCCCACCTCACACCTTCCCATTCCTTTGTTCTCAAGCTGGGGGATAGTGTTCAGCTTCCCTGCTGAGAGGTGGAGAAATCTATCACCCTCGGGTCTCTGATTGCTAGATGTCTCATCCAGGCTCAGACAGCTAGGTGACATTCATATCAATGTCTCTTGGTCTGCCCTGAGAGTAAACAGTCCTTTTCCACACAATGGGTAACAATGCAGCATACAGGGGAAACTGAGGTACACTCACAGGTCATACAAATATTATGGAAAATTCCCACTTCATCACAACATATCAGTGTTACAGAGCCAAGTTATCCCACCTTGCTTCTTTAACAAGCTTGTTTTTACATGCAGTTGTAAGTCAGAAAACCAGGCAACGCAACTGTCTTGAAACAGCTTTCAGAGATGAGACAAGGCAAGACTGTTAAACATGTCAAGTTATGTAACTGCAATACTTATTTTTGCAAAGTGCTTATTACTACTGTAAATACATTTAAAGTTTATAGAGGAGGATGCAGATAATGAGAAACCTTTTGCTGGATCAGTAAAATTTATAAAAACAACCTTTTGGGTCAAAGAGATCCTTTTCTTCCAATTAAAATACTGGTTAACCACATTTATAAGTTTAGAAATATTAACACAATGTGCCTTTAAAATAAAACTATACAATGTACTGGAAATGGTAATACTATAAGAGAGAGAAAGAAAGTAAGATTCTGTTTACCAAGTCTATGCTTATCTACCAAACACCATAAATAACTGACTTTAAAGTGTCATCCAGTGCTATTTAATTAAGGTGTAATGTAGAATGATTTTCAAATCAAGTCTAGTACGTTATGCTAATGTTCAAGAGATATGCAAGATTACAGTTTACTGTAGTGTGCTGCGTCTTTACATATAAACGCACAAGCGAGTGTTTTAGCATCAATAGTTAACCCAAATTAAGGAGGAAAACACTAATGCAATCCATACCATCTGGATCATAGCTTCAGTCCATAAGTGGGTCTCCAGTTGTACTGCCCTTTGAAGGATAGTCCTGAGGATATACATCATGATATCACAGTTCAGAACTTTCACCACATTGCTGAACACTGGGCTGAATTCAGGAGGGGGAGGAGGTGGCAGTGCTAGAAAAGAAGTCACATGCAGGCATATTAATAACTTCCTAATATTTCATAGAATCATAGAATATCAGGGTTGGAAGGGACCTCAGGAGGTCATCTAGTCCAACCCCCTGCTCAAAGCAGGACCAATTTCCAACTAAATCATCCCAGCCAGGGCTTTGTCAAGCCAGGCCTTAAAAACCTCCAAGGAAGGGGATTCCACTACCTCCCTACGTAACGCATTCCAGTGCTTCACCACCCTCCTAGTGAAATAGTGTTTCCTAATATCCAACCTAGACCTCCCCCACTGCCACTTGAGACCATTGCTCCTTGTTCTGTCATCTACCACCACTGAGAACAGCCGAGCTCCATACTCTTTGGAACCCCCCTTCAGGTAGTTGAAAGTAGCTATCAAATCCCCCCTCATTCTTCTCTTCTGGAGACTAAATAATCTCAGTTCCCTCAGCCTCTCCTCATAATTCACGTGCTCCAGACCCCTAATCATTTTTGTTGCCCTCCGCTGGACTCTTTCCAATTTTTCCACATCCTTCTTGTAGTGTGGGGCCCAAAACTGGACACAGTACTCCAGATGAGGCCTCACCAATGTCGAATAAAGGGGAACGATCATGTTCCTCGATCTGCTGGCAATGCCCCTACTTATACAGCCCAAAATGCCGTTAGCCTTCTTGGCAACAAGAGCACACTGTTGACTCATATCCAGCTTCTCGTCCACTGTGACCTCTAGGTCCTTTTCTGCAGAACTGCTACCTAGCCATTCGGTCCCTAGTCTGTAGCAGTGCATAGGAGTCTTCCGTCCTAAGTGCAGGACTCTGCACTTGTCCTTGTTGAACCTCATCAGGTTTTTTTTGGCCCAATCCTGTAATTTGTCTAGGTCCCTCCGTATCCGATCCCTACCCTCCAGAGTATCTACCACGCCTCCCAGTTTAGTGTCGTCTGCAAACTTGCTGAGAGTGCAGTCCACACCATCCTCCAGATCATTAATAAAGATATTAAACAAAACCGGCTCCAGGGCCAACCCTTGGGGCACTCTGCTTGAAACCAGCTGCCAACTACACATGGAGCTGTTGATCACTACCCGTTGAGCCCGACGATCTAGCCAGCTTTCTATCCACCTTACACTCCATTCATCCAGCCCATACTTCTTTAACTTGGCGGCAAGAATACTGTGGGAGACCGTATCAAAAGCTTTGCTAAAGTCAAAGAATAACACATCCACTGCTTTCCCCTCATCCACAGAGCCAGTTATCTCATCATAGAAGGCAATTAGGTTAGTCAGGCACGACTTCCCCTTGGTGAATCCATGCTGACTGTTCCTGATCACTTTCCTCTCCTCTAAGTGTTTCATAATTGATTCCTTGAGGACCTGCTCCATGATTTTTCCAGGGACTGAGGTGAGGCTGACTGGCCTGTAGTTCCCTGGATCCTCCTTCTTCCCTTTTTTAAAGATGGGCACTACATTAGCCTTTTTCCAGTCATTTGTGAGCAGGAAGTGGAGACAACAGGTACACTGCTATCAAGTGGGCGGATGAGGGGTTTGAGAGTATATTTCAGTCAGTGAGCAAGTTTCCAACCACACTCACTAGCCTTTTCAATGAAGTTTTCACCACTACCTCCATTTAGTTTTTATGTAAAATACAGTGTCCGAAAAAAGTGAGTGCATGAGAGACAAACAGTTGCAGATGCTTAGAAATCACAGCTCTGAACTTTAGAAAGCTTTAAATATTTTGTATGGTCTCTCAGCTTTCACATATCCTGAGTTTTATAAAGATAGTTAAAGTTTTAAAAACATGTGCATAATGGTCTTCCAATACAGCTGAGAGCCAGAATATTTTACTTTTTCACAAGCAGAAATATGGTATACAGAACACTACAGTTCTTCAGTTCCTTTGCTTCTGTAATATTTGACATTAAGTTCTCAAATTTTTATAGTAGAAATTTGCATGCAAAGCACTAAACAGCCTGACACATGCCAGTGAAGGAACAGGAATACGTATTACCTTAGAGACATTGAGTTGATATTTATCTGAATTGCCCAATTTACATGAAATCCAGTTTGACAAGGCACTATATAAAAGTTAGTAAAAAAAAAAAAAATCTTACAAAAATGTATAATTGTTTTCTGCACTCCTGCTGTTTCCAGTAATGGGGGAAAGTGAAAGATATTGTATGTAAATGTTGTCAATGTACAAAGTAAGCGAATGGGGGGCAGGGGGACACCAACAAGAGAATTTTCTCTTCACTGACTTTCCAGTTATAGGGATTTTGGGTGTTACTTATAAACAAAGGAGATATAAAATTCAGACAGAATGCAATTTCCAAGTCGACTATGTCCTTTTAAACAAATGTCAGGTTACTTTTCTTCAATCAGCATTTTTCAGTTGAAAGGCTCCCAAAGCACACTATACAATTTCCTAAGAAATAATTTCACACACCGCTGATATAGAACTCTGCAGCGCTGCTTAACAGTACACAATATTAAACCACAGTTTAGAATGGAAAGCGAAGACCAGTGTATCCAGTTGAAAACTTGGGGAGAATAACTAGACAAATACCATTTTATTAGTATATTGGCAAGACGTTGGTCTTAAACATAATGAAATTGTTCATATGCAAATAACTGCCCAGTGCACCAGCAGTTTTTCCCAAAGCTCTTCAATTACAGTTCATGACTTGAATGGTGATTGTGGAATTAAAAAGGGAGGTTAGGGAAAGAGGGGATAATAGTTCTGTTACAACTGAAACAGTCTTATCTCTAAGTTTCTGACACATGGAGTTTGTGACTTTTAAAGAGAGTTTTGATTGTTTGTGAAAGATATCAAATTTATGGTAGTTTAAAATGAAGTCATCCATAGAACAGGCACAGCACTGGCAGTAGCAGTACAATCTTCCCTACACTACCCCACCAACCCGATCCCAGAACCACCACCTATAAAAGGAGAAAAATTACTTTAGTCTCCTTGGTCTCTCTAGATTGCCAACAAGTGTGCCTGTTTTGACGGTGAGTTGAATTTGTGGACATCTGTCCACTAGAAACTAAACTGAGAGCCCTCCCAAACTGTTTAAAAAAAAAAAAATCACCGAAAAGATGTCTGGTGGTAACACGTTATGGTCAATAAAGATATAGGTCTATTTCCAACCTGTGACCCTGGATTCAATACAATTTATATCCCATTATCAATCCCTGAGCCACATACCAAAGTTTTTATTTTATAAGCACAAAGGAGACTGGTGTACTGAACCATAGCACTTGGTCTATCATCCAGTCCAACCTTTTACCTTCATCTCTGTTTTCTTGTTTTCTTCTCTTCTTCTGCCTATGTTCAGCCTGTAAGAAAGTTGGCCTAAGTTATTGTACCAACAGCACTGAAGGATTCTTCAGTGAAACCATCAGGGACACTAGACTAACAAACGTAGCAAGATCCACTGAGATTTACTTTGACACTCCGCCCACACTGTATAATACATCAGCATATGAAAACATGTTGTGGGCCTGGATAATAAAACTAGTGCAAACACTAAAATAAACCTACAGTAGGGATAAGTTTAACTTTTCTTAGTACATTTTATAACAGTGTGTGGAAAACTACAATTATTCCCTTGAAGTTCTGTGTATAGTACGTATCCATTTATACAAATACAAATTCAACATATTCTCTTGTGAACATCTATGAGGAAGTCAATTCTTTCGGAAAGAGCCTATGCATTTAAACTCTCCCCTATTACAAGAATGTAAAAAATGTGTTGATCCTGTATAGTATTTCTTTTGATCAGCACATCTCAAAGAAGAAGGAAAAAAAACTTGTGAAGATCGCTCTCCATCTAATAAAATATCTTTATGGGTAACCATATTTAATATATTTTGCAAATTTATATTAGTTTTTTTTTTTTTTTTTTTACTTCGATACAATACTGCTCATCCAGGGAGGCCTAAAAGATAGAAAAAAAATTGAAAAATAATTTGTAAAGATCTGCTTTGATTTGTATTATACTATAAATGACCAACGCAATTACTTCACTTTGCCCAGACCAGTGGTCCCCAAACTTTTGAGGGTCACGCCCCCCCCCTTACCTCGGGCAATGTCTCCCCACCCCTGGAGCCAGGGCCAGGAGTGGGGCTGCAGCCTGGGGTGAGAAGTGGACGGGGTAAGGGGGCCGAGGTTGGGGCATGGGGCTGAGAGCAGGACCGAGGCTGGGGCAGAACCACAGCCAGGCTGTGGTGAGGGCTGGTAGCTGGGCCTGCGGCCAGGTGTGGCTCCAACTCCTGGCCTTGCTCCCAGCCTCTGCCCCAAGCCGGGAACAGAGTCATGGCTGCTGGGGGCTTGTGCGGGGCTGGGAGCGGAGCCACGCCGAGGCTGGGGCCAGGGCCAGGGCCAGGAGCTGGGGATGCGGCTGGGGGCGGGACCAGAGCAGAGCTGGGGGAGGGGAGAGGCTGGATGGTGCTCGCTCCCTCCCCCCCTGCGCCCAACGGACAGTCCTCCACGCCCCCCTAGTGAAGCACACCCCATACTTTGAGGGCCTCTGGACCTGGACTAGATAAGATATATATATTTTTAAATCTTTTAAATGCACTGTGGAACTATGCACATTTATTTAGGGCCAAATTATGCTTCTTCCCCTGTTTGGGTGAGCTAGTATTTTGTCTTTTTTTGACCTGGCATCTTATTTTTCTAACAGGTATTTTTTACTAGAGCTTAACAATCTTGTGTGACATCTGGCATCCCAAAGAGACCTAATTCCTTTTACTGCCATACATAAAAGGAAGCTGTAGTGTGCAACTAAAGGTTTAGCTGAACTTAAACATGAAGAGAGTAAATGGAGATTTCAAACTTTGTAGCAGAAACAGCAGAAAAAAATACCTGTAATGCGTGGGTGGAGAGGGGAAAACCACATAGGTACTGCTCTTAAAAAGCACTGGGGTAGATCCTTAGCTGGTGTAAGTTATCATAGCTCCATGGATTTACACTGGCAGAGGAGCTGTCCCATTGTGTCTTCACTACACTTTCTATAATTTGTTCCCTAGATGGAGTCTGTCTCCAGTATGCAATCTGATAATGCTTTTATTAACCTACATTGCTTGTCACCTGTTAAAAAACTGAAAATTTAGGCTGGAGTTTTCAAAGGGATCCAAGCGACTTAAGCACTCAACTCTCTCTGATTTTCAGTGGGAGGCAGGCACCTAAATGCTTTAGGCGCCTTTCAAAATTCCCAGGCTAAACGTCCTGGACTCACAGCTGCATTAAAACAGTTTGTTTGTTTTTAAAAAAGTTACACGTACACCAAAAAACCCCACATTGATATTTTCTTGTGCTGCACAGAAGCGGAGATTATCAAGATTATCTTTGTGTAGTAGAGTTGTGTTTGTGAATTTGAATGTTTTACTAGAATACTGATGGTAGTTTTTTACAGCTTAATTACAGAAGAACAGTTTTTGTCACATGAAAAACATCTTTGCTGTCTCCTCTGTCAAAAAACCAAAATCTAGCTTCCCTATGAGTATGGTTCGAGGATTAAGTAGAATACATTAAAAGAAATAAATCAGAGATATATTATTAAGCACTCTAACATCTTGAGACTCCATTACATCCCTCCCTTCAGTTCACCAAGTTTGTTTAAGCAAAGAACAAAAGTGTGTGCTCTCCTCTGCCCTTCACATTGTCTACCTTGCTGTGCTGGGTCTTGGTATAGTGATAAAAGAACATATTGAATTCTTTCATGCATTCATCCTTCAATTCATAAACTCCATGGCCTGACACACCCGGTTTCCTAAAAAAACATTTACAATACATGGATTAACAACACATCCTCAGTGCTTATTTATAGCCCAAGCAGCAAGTAATGTAATTACTTCCTAAGGAAATGTTAAGAGTGAAACGGAACACAATTGGACCTGGCTCTGCATATTTAAACAAGGATGGCAACTTCATTACATTACAAAGTACAAACAGAATTCAGTTACCAGTTTTTAACTACCAGCAATACACTTTCCTATGGATCCTGCCCATTGCTCTCTGACACATGGCACCAGGAGATTATTAACAGATGAATTAATTAAAACTTTTACCTAGAATTTCAGACATTTGGCCTGCATTGTGCCTCACTGTATAATCTTCAATTCCTTTTCAAGCTAGGCACTAATCTAAGTAACATAATGATATGCTTCCCAGTGAAGTACACTGAAAGGTCTCTTCTTTTAACCCCCATCCTACCCTCAAAACAAAAATTCTGGACATAACTATGGTTCCCTTTGGTTAAATGTAAACAGAGCAAGCCACAAGCAATTCAGAATAAGGGAGACTACAGCAATTGAATTGGAAGTTTTTGTTGTGTGGTTGTTGTTTTTTTGGACAGAATCATAACTGATCAAAATCAATTCAGATGTCAAAGTACCATAATCGATGGTTTCCTTGGTTAACTATGAAAAGGATCTTTTCTACCTACAGGTGGTAGCCAACAGTTTTCTGGCAGAAAAGTAAACAAGTAAAGAGCAGTCTAAACCAAACATTAGGGGAGTTTTTCAAAAGGTAAAAAGGGCAGGTAGCGGTATGGTGGCCAGCTACCACAAAAGAAAGTGAGCTTTTAAAAATCTCCTCCATTAGTATGGGGGACTCCAGGAGTTCCAAGAGTTCTCAAACTGAATTTGAAAAAAACCCTCAGGCCTTCCATATCCCTATTTTACACTTATATTTGTTTTCATTTGTGTATAGAAAAGGATTTCAAGCTTACAAAACAGGAGAGGAGTTTGTGTAGCATGACCAACAGTCTAATTAGGGTACATCTAGACTGCAATAAAAGACAAGCAGCATGGTCGCAGCTGGCTCAGGTCAGCTGACTCAGGCTCATGGGGCTAAAAACTGCAGAGCAGACGTTCGGACTCAGGCCAGAGCCCAGGCTCTGAAACCCTGTGAATGGGGTGGGTCTCGGAGCCTGGGTTCCAGCCCGAGTGTCTACCCTGCAAATTTTAGCTCGGCAGCATAAGCCTCACAAACCCAAGTCAATTGACCCAGGTTCTGAGACTCAGTGCCGTGGATTTTTTTTATTGCAGTGTAAATGAATCCTTAGAGCTCTCATCCCTTCACCTGAATGTTATCTATAAAGTAGTATTAAGAGCTTACTTGAATACAGCCACTTTGTTTATTACTTTCTCCAAGCCAGTTTCATTGTTTTCCTGTTAAAACATTTAACACAGAGCATATTTTTACATACACATATATACTACAGTATTAGGTTACAGTCTAGAATATTAGGACTAAAATATGACAGTTCACAACATGCAAGACTAACCTATCAGTATCAGAATCTATACCAGCCTGTATCTACTCTAATAAAATCACCTCAAATCGATCACTTGTGAAATACACCATTATTACTGCAACAAAAACCCACAGACAGTTTGCATGGTAAGTATGAAGAGCCATCCAGATCAATTCCATATTTAACCTATGGACTAATGTATTTTGTCAATGCTCATCCAAAATTGAGATATTCAAATTACAAATTTGGTGATGAGTAAAATAATAAGTACTCCCACCCCTGGAATGGGAAATGTAGAAGGATGTCCAAGACAGAACATCAAGACTCCTTTGCTCACTGAACTACCTTCAGACATTACTTTTATCAGAGTTGTGCCCCATCCAAAGAGCAATTTTTCACCTTACTATTAAGCGAGGGCAGGCCACACAGTTTTTAATTCTGAAAGGTTAGTCTCTAAAAATGGCATCCGTGGAATCTATGTTTGGGGTTTACAATAATTTCCATAATATACTCAGTTTGAAAGCAAAATGAGAGTTTTTCCTCCTAACTGCCAGCCCTATAAAAATCAGTCTGGGCTATGACAGTTAAAATGAATTCTTTCCATCTTGTTCTTTATCAGAAGTAAATTTTTCAGCAGGACAAAACTATACTTTCAACTACACCTGTGCAATTGTTTTCAAATAGATTTGCACAATGGTAACGGATTAGAATTTAGTAAATAATACTGTTGATGCATAAGATGGAATAGAGTTCAGCTCCCTCTCTTTCAGCTGCACTAGCTCTGCAGGTCCAACAGAAGAAATAATTTAAAAAAATATTTGTCATTTAGTTAGTAACTATGACTCAGAATAAACTCAAAACTCCTGCTCCCTGAGTACCAAAATGCAATCCTTCTACAGTATTTTTTCAGATTAGAACCATACTATGAATGTGTATATTTGTACTAGGACAATGACTGGTTCTAGGATGTTCTTGGAGGCAGGCTGCCAGTCTGAAGGACACAGACACACAACTAACTGTGGACAGTTGTTAAATTTCTCTTGAAGAGCACCATGCATTTATCTTTAACAAGGGGGGAAAAACACTCATCTTACCAAAATGTAGTCATACTTCACTGTAACTCTAAATCCAAAATCTGTGGTTTCCATCAAAAGAAAAAGTAAAACACTAAAGAAGCAGGGAGTAGAAGAGGGAAGGAAGCAAAAAAAAAAAAAAAATAGACTCACATTCTCAGGCAAAGATTTGGCAATAGCACTGTGAGCCATTGGGTCAATGCAGAGCAGATGAATAATTTCTCTCATAGTAATTTCTTCTTTTGTCACACTACTCACTCCAGGCACGTATCTTTCCCCTACCAGGAAGCCATAAAAGGAGAAAAAAGGAAAACAAGAAGGTTAAAAATACACTTCTGATTCACTCATACAGAAAAACAGTTACTAACCTGCTCTGTTATTGTTCTTCTTCAAAATGTGTTGCACATGTCCACACCACTTCAGATGCGTGCATGCCCAGTGCACTAGCGTCCCTCAGCTGTACATCAGGTCAGTGCATGCCCTCTCTGCTGCCTCCTACTGTTACACAGTGTTACAAAAAGGTGGAGTCACACTCTAACCCAATGGTCCCCAAACTGTGGGACTGCGCCATTCGGGGTAGCAGCCTATACCTGTGCCTGGAGGTCATCTGACCCAGGCTTTGCTCAGGGATAAGCTACTTCAGCATACCTGAGGGCTGAGTCACTGCAGGCTCTGCTTATGGGATGAGTTAGTGAAGCTGAGTTGCTGCAGCAGGTCTACACTACAGCCGGGATCAGTGGTCTGAGATCGATCCTCCGGCAGTCAACTTAGCGGGTCTAGTGAAGATCCGCCAAATCGACAGCAGATCGCTCTCCAGTCGACCCTGGTACTCTACCCCCGACAAGACAAGTGAGGTAAGTTGATGGGAGAGTTTCTCCCGTCGACCCCTAGTGGTAATTCGACCTAAGGTACGTCGACGCCAGCTATGTTATTCACGTAGCTGGAGTTGCGTAGCGTAGGTCGACTTAACACGGTAGTGTAGACAGCCTTAGTGATGAGTCACTGCAGGCTCTGTTGGAGGGGTGAATCTGGCAACTGAGAGAGCAGCCCTCGTCTTACTGTGGGTTTGCCTCCCTCACAGGGGGGAGGGGAAGGGGGTGACTGTTTAAACCCCTGGAAGGGGACAGGATACCTCCACTCAGCGCTTTAGGAGGCAGGGAAGATGGTGGTTGCCATAATACACTGCACTGGGTTCCAGAACAGCTTCCTTTATTGGGAGCACTTCTCAAGATCCCAAGATATTAACCAATCTGCATAAACTCTTGTGAATTATTTCCACTTGAATATTTAGCAAGGAAGCCACCCTCTGTAAGAGGTCCTGGTGGGCCCAATAATTGTCTGGCGCAGGTGAGGAAACCCCAGATACTACTCGGACAATGAGGAGGAGGAATCCAACACTAGTTGAGGTGGAGATTTGCCTAGTCCCTCCAAATGGAGATTCACTGAGGCAGGTTCCCCATGTTCAGTACTCGGCTTGGCACTGGGAGTGGCTTCCTGTAGTTCTTGCCATGCAGGTTCACAATGTCTACTGGAGAATGTAGAGGGGGAAGGGTATGGAGAGGATTTGGAGACAGCAGGAAAATCCATGAGTTCCAATACAGCCACTGATATGGCACTGGAGCCCAATTTCTTCCCAATCATGGCTCCCTACTAGCCAGCCAACAGGGAGACTCTGCTGGATACCAAAAGGTGAAAACTTCTCAGAGGAGACTGAAGGCCTATGTGACGCAGCCATGACATGCAAGATCCCACTTCTAACTTATCTAGCCAGGGAAGAGAGGCGTCTCTTGATGCCAGAGTGGTGCCAGGAGTCCTTAGAGGACAGCATTGGGGAAATCATAGCCGGGTTGCGTATGAGGGGGTACCAGAGTGTCCACAGGGTACCCATGGTATTGGGTACTGAACACTAGTAACCAGCAAATCCGTGACATTGTCCATCAGTAATGGTAAAGATGTCTGCTAGACTCCCAGAGAAACCAGCACCAAGAGACTCAGAAGATTGTGTGCCGTGGCATATGCCTTGGGTGTTGATGGCATCAGGAGACTCTCTTGCTGCTGAGGGTAGAGTGCGCTTGGTGCTGAAGCACTCTTTGGTGCAGATACTATTCTCCCCTTCTTCCCAGTTTGATCACTGGATGTGGACCTTGCTCACCTGGGATGACAGATCTCCAGTGCTGCTTCTTAGGTACTGGAGAAGGAGATTGGCGCTGAGACTCTCCCATCGCAGTGGGAGTGCTCCTGACCAAAGCAGAGGCACTTGGTGCCCACCCTGAGCAGGAAGACTCCAAGGGTGGGAACAAAGCTGTCACCCTAAGATGCTTAGTTTGATCTCCCTGTTTTGTTTTTTTTTAGTTCTGGCTTAAAGTCCCTGCAGATTTGGTACCTGTCTCTAATGTGAGCTTCTCCTAGGCACTTCAGGCACCCATAGTGTGGTCACTGACTGGCACTGGGTTCTTGCATGCATCGCAAAGTTTGAAATCTGGGGACTGAGGCATGCCCTAGCCCTGGGCATCAGAACCCAATCTAGCGGGAACTAGTTATACTAAGTAAACTAGTAAAAAAGGAAACCTAATAGTAGAAAATTAAACTAAGACTATAAACTAAGACCTTTTCGTGGGCAGGCGCTGGACGACTACCCACCGGGGACCGGGGCCGCCGGACAAGCACCTGCCAAAATGCCGCCGTGAAGCGCAACGTCAAGAGGCGTCGCCGCTGAAATGCCGCCGAAATTCAGCAGCAGTGCCTCTTGACGTTGCCACTTCACGGCGGCATTTTGGCGGCTGCTTCTCCGGTGGCCAGTAGGCGGGCGCACATGGAAGCACCATCGCACCCGCGGGCACCGCATTGGGGACCCCTGAACTAAGACTATAAAACAACTATTAAACAATAAAACACTAAGAAAAAGGGAAACACCTACAACAGCAAGATAAAACATTCCGACAATCATTACAGGCGATAAATAGAACTGAGATAGGTTGGTTCCACCCTTTATACCATTGCACAGCAGCATGAGAAAAGATACTGATGGGTACATTGGAGGGAAAAATTTCTGACGCTAGTGCACTGGGTGTGCGCACACCTGAAGTGGAATGGACAGATGCAATCAGTCAAAGAAGAACTATACTCCTGTACAGATATTTCATAGGACAAAATTTGTGAAACTATTCCCCGAACGATATTTGAGGGCAAAAGGGAGAAAGTTTAAAAAAAAAAAAAAAAAAAATCTGTCAAATTTTTTTTTTTGCTGCCCATAAGAACTCCATACTGGTTCAGACCAGTGGTCCTTCTAGCCCAGTATCTTGCCTTTCTACAGTGGTCAGAGTCAGTGGCTTCAGAGGAAATGAACAGTACAGGACAATTATTGAGCCACTGATGGAATCTATCCTCCATGAACTTATCTAATGCTTTTTTGAACCCCGTTATACTTTTGGCCTTCACAACATTCCACTGACAACAAGTTGCAGAGGTTGACTTTGTGTTGTGTGAAGACGTACTTCCTTCTGTTTGTTTTATACCTGCTGCCTATTAATTTCATTGGGTGACCCCTGGTTCTTGTATTAAGTGAAGGGGAAAATAACACTTCCCTATTTGTTTTTTCCACACAACTCATGATTTTAATTGAACTGTTGTATCCTCCTTCAGTCACCTCTTTTCTAAGATAAACAGATCCACTCTTTTTACTCTCTCCTCATAGGGAAGCTGTTCCATACACCTAATCATTTTTTGTTGCCCTTCTCTGTGCTTTTTCCAATTCGAATATATTTTCGGATATAGGGAGATCCGAACTGCAAACAGGTGTGGCTTAACCATGGATTTATTTATTTTTTTATTATCATCAATCCCTTTCCTAATAATTTCTTACATACTGTTAGCCTTTTTGACCACTGCTGATCATTAAAAGAACTATCCACAATGACACCAAGATCTCTTTCTTGAATGGAGACTTTTTTTTTTTTTAAATGGTGTTACATTTTATCTCTGCATCCCATCTGGAGGTGACATATACTCAATCAATATGGCAACAGTTGAAGTCCCATATTATTACTGGATTTTCTGTTTTTGTAGCCTCTCTCATCTCCCAAATGGTTCCTCAGTTCCTAATAAACCTAAATCCCTCCTCCCAACACCATCATCTCATACATGCATTGAATGTTCTGCCTGTCTAACTGGCCCTGCATGTGGAACTGGAAGCATTTTGGAGAATGCTACCATGGAGGTTCTGGACTCTCATCTCTTGCCTAACATTTGGCCTCCAGAATCTCTCTCCTACCTTCCCTAAGTATTGATACCTACATGTATCACAACCACCAGCTCCTCCCCAGCACTACACAAGTCTTTCTAGATTTCTTGAGAGGTCCGCAATCTTTGCACCTAGCAGGTAATTCACCATGTGGTTCTCCCGGTAGGGTTGCCATCCCTCCAGCATTGTCCTGGAGTCTCCAGGAATTAAAGATTAATCTTTAATTAAAGATTATGTCATGTGCTGAAACCTCCAGGAATACATCCAGCCGAAATTGGGAAACCCTATCTCCCGGTCATCACAAACCCAAATCTTCAGGGTTATTACTGTTTTATTATAATAAAGTTTCTTTGGTGAGGTATAGGGATTTGCTTTGCTTTCTCAAGTATTGTCACCTATATGGTACAGCAACGTATATAACTTTAGAAATATTTAGTTAGTTACATCATCACATCAGGATAACGGATATCAGGCATAAAGTTAAGGAATAGGTTCTTCTCTTTATATTATACCTGAATAACAAATTGTGGAATTATCTAACAGCCTATACTGTATACAAGACACATTAGTTTCAGATGTCATGTTTGTGTGTCATAGAACCAACTACTTAAGAGTTAGCCAGTGTCAACCCCAACTGTCTAAATTAAAATACAGAGAATTGTCTAATGGAAAAGGTCATCCATCAAGTCTGTCCTTTCCAGCAGCAAATATCCATAACTTTTTAACTACTGCCCTACAGAGAGAAAAGAAGCTAAATTACAGCCAATCCAAAAAGCAAAAGAAATCCCAAACCACAAAAATCAGATCTCATTTTTACTGTAAACAGAGTTTCTTACCCACAACATAGATGAGAACCTGCAGCATTTCTTCTATTAATATATTACATTGCTTGGTCAAATCCTATAGGTTTAAAAAAAAAAATTTAAAACAAAAAAAGTTGCTGGGTCAGGGAATAATGCAGTTAAATGGGAAACCCAGGCTTGAAGTTAACTTAAGGGTTTCCATAGATGACATTGTGAACATTTGAGCTGAGACCAATTTACTGTTTTAATAGAAAAACCACCCTCCAACCTGAAGCATTACAATCTGGAGAGACTGCCTTGACGATCATCTGTGGGTATTGTTCTGTGAATAAAATGCAAAATTAACATAGTAGGAAGGGATATAACTGGGAAAATTGTGTCCTGAATGAAGAGGTAGGTGAAAACCCTACATACCCTGAAGAATTGACAGGAGAAACCAGGAAAACTGCATTCAGAATAAAAAGATACATGAATATGCCTTAAAAGACACAGATGTGTTGAGCGGGAAAAGTTTCCTGATTTTTATCAGACAACAGTACTGGTAGAGAGACCTGCTCTGTATACAAACAGTAATCCTACTTAATGCACACAGAGGATAAAGGATGCAAACCAAAAACATCCTGAAACATGATATTAACACAGAATGTGGAGAGAATTAGATGAGAAAGACGCATTGCTTTTCTTTGATAAAATCACATGCCATTCCAGTATTAACATTATTTGAATTGCACGGTAACTAGCAAACAATTTGGACAGAGACACTGAAGACAGCAAAACCTATTTGTTTTACACTGAGAACAAGAAACTTTCTACTACAGAGGAAAAAAAAAATCACTTAGCTAACCATTGGATCACTTGTAACGTATGTTACTATTTTTGGCATGGTCTTATGATTGCAGTGAAACAGCTGGAGTTAGTTTCCTTGCTGATGTTCTATAACCTGGAAAGAGGAGAATTCATGAATAGTTCCTTGCTGTTTACCTGGTCTTTGGTGGGCATGATCTTCTTGAAGGCATTGACAAGCTCATACCTCTGTAGTATCAGCAACAGGAAAAGGTTTGGATCCATAAACGATGCACCAATCTGCCAGATACCCCACATCCCAACAGCTTTAGTTAGCATCAAATTTCTTCATTCAAGTATGAAAAATATCCCTCTTTCAACATCAATTTTAAATAGGAAATAAAGCTAACAAATTCAGAGCTAAGTACACAGTGAAAGCAGTTCAAGATTTAAAGCACAAAATTATGGGCTACACAAATTAATGTTATAAAGTGTTTCAGTTGAAAAATCAATGCATAGCTTCTTGATATTTTTGGAAGTCTTAGCTCCCTTTCAAGGGTTAACAGACATTAAAACCACACCCAAAAACAGAACTAAAGAACTAACTTAAATATCCTATCTGGCCATCTTTGTAAGTCACTCATAAGTATATTGCTTTCAACTACTAGGCAAGGTAGAGGATCTGTGTTTGGTTCAAACATGAGATGGGGAAAGTGGGGCAGAGCATACAAGAAATGACAATAAAAAGTAGAGAAGAATTTCTACATCGTATGACTTGCAACGTACGGTTGGGTCATTTGTGCAATCGGTACTATCCAGATATAGGGAAGCTTATTATAATTTGTGTTGCTACATAGCACTAATTAAAATTAAAAGCAAAACCACACAAAATTTGATGAATGAGACAAGGAACTGGGAAGTACTTTGTGTCGGCAGTAATTTAAAAGGTTTCTACCTGCAGCATGATGATGTCTTTATCATACATCTCTTCTCTACATTTAACATCCTGGTAATAGAACACCTGTGTAAATAAATAATACAAAGTTTCACTAGAGAAAAAACAGTCATCTAAAAAATTCCTTTATATTTCCTGCACATTCTATTTTCACAAAAAAAAAAGCTTCAAACATTTGTTCCCAGAAGTTTAAAGTGAGCCTACACTGGGATACTGTGGCTTTCAAGTCTTTGTACAATCCATTAGATTACACATATACTGCACCTCTCATTTCAATTCATAGTCTTAGATTAACATGCACCCACTAAATAGGGAAAATAAGGTAAATGTAACATCTTCAGCTATTAACCACTTACTCCTCACCAGTTAAACAACATCCCAGGTTCTCCAAAGCTGTGGAGCATTCTTATTTCACACTGAAACAAAAGGAGATTATATCCATGTATCTAAAGGGCAGAATTTTGCCTTTAGTTTTCCATGGCATCTACAAAATACAACGCACTACAGAAGTGCTTGTTATTGATAATTAAGAGGTACCCCATTAAGAGTCCTTTGGGACTTGCAGATCTTCATTTTACATTTTTTCACACAATGATAACTCTAGGCTAAGGCTTGGTCTACACTACCCCCCCCAATTCGAACTAAGGTACGCAACTTCAGCTACGTGAATAACGTAGCTGAAGTCGAAGTACCTTAGTTCGAACTTACCTTGGTCCACACGCGGCAGGCAGGCTCCCCCGTCGACTCCGCGGTACTCCTCTCGCCGAGCTGGAGTACCGCAGTCGACGGCGAGCACTTCCGGGTTCGACTTATCGCGTCCAGACTAGACGCGATAAGTCGAACCCAGAACTTCGATTTCCAGCCGTCGAACTACCTGGTAAGTGTAGCCAAGGCCTAAGTAATACCCTGGTATTTACATTTATTACACCTGAGGGCATTCTGTGACTAAAAATTCTGTGACAAAAATTAAAATTCTGCAATAAAAAAAATCAAGTTTTATTTGTCAATAAATAAATGTAGAAGCTCCAGCATGGCAGTGGGGAGCACAGGCCACTGGCTGCACAAAGGTGGGAGATCACCATGCTGCCTTCCCACCCCTGGGACACAGACTCAGTGGCGAGGCTGCATCCCAACCCTGACACAGCACAAGGCCTGGACCTGCTCCCAAACTCCCTGAGGCCCTGCCCCTCTGTGCCAGGTGCACCAGATGTGGGGCAAGCAGGCTCAACCAGGCAGGATCCAAGTGTGGAGGGGGATCACTATGGGGGGGAATCCAGGTGTGGGGTGAGAGGATTCTGTGTGGGACAATCTGGGTGCAGGCAGCTCAGTGGGGGGTCCGGGTGTGGAGGGATCTGGATGCACAGAGGCTCACTGGGGGGGGTTCCAGGTGCAGTGGCAATTAGACTCTACAGGGGTTTCTAGGTGGCTGGGACTCAGTGGAGGGATCTGGGTGTGGGGTTCTCAGCAGGGGGGCCTGGGTGCTGGGGCAGTGGGGCTTGGTGGGGGTCTGGATGCAGCTAGTTGGGGGTCAGTGGTGTGGGGGTATGGATGTGGGGGTTCAGTGTGGTGCAGGGAGATGGGGCTCATCAGGGTGAGGGTTTGAGTGCAGGGAGCTCAGTTGGGGGTAGTTTGGGTGCAGGAGTGGGGGTCCGGAGGCATGGCATCTGGATGCAGGAGACTCCAGATGCAAGGGCTGAGGTTCAACGGGATGGGGTTTGGGTATGGAGGACTAGGGGGGTTCTGGGTGTACAGGGTGAGGCTTGGTGGGGGTGTCTGGGTATGGAAGGTCCGGATGCATGGGGGTTGGGTGGATGGGTGAGCAGCTCCCCGTACAGTCACCCTCCTCCCGCAGCTGAGGAACTATGGAGGGAAGAAGCAGGGGAGGATGCTGAGCTTCCTGGAGGAGGTTTCTGGGGGTGGGTCTGACACAGCCCCAGCCACTCCTTCCAGGGGAAGAGAAAGTCCCGTCCTCTCCTGTCTCCAGTCCAGCTGGGACTAGCAGCTGATCCCGGCTCAGGGTAGGAGCCACTGGCTGGGGTGTCCCAAGCCCTGTGGTGATTTACCTCTCCACCGGCTGCTCTGGGTGTCTGAAACAATGTATCTGCACAGCTAGGGAGTGGTGCATGACAGCTCTTGCAGCTTCCCTTTGCTTCCCTGTCAGTGTGTCATTTTTCTGCAGGGAAGCAAAGAAATCTGCAGGGGATGTGAATTCTGCGCACATGCAGTGGCACACAATTCCCCCAGAAATAATTTATACTTATGTTATGCAGGCTTACCACATGAGCTTCTTCTGCATCAGGTGGATCAGCCATCCTTAGTACCAATGGGAAATGTTGGCATAAACTAACAGGACACAATCACGAATACATACTACAGAGAGTACCTGACTTATTAGGGAGAGCCCATTCCTTCTCCACATCTCTGCAGCAACCTGAGCAACCAACACTAGACAGCGCAAAGGGTATTCCACTAGCAGCTCCACTTGGAATTGTTCCTTAAAAAAAAAAAAAAAAATCAAAGTAGTTAAAACTGTCAATAGATTTAATATAGTAGAAATCTTGACAAATAAAAAAAAATAAAAATCAGTGATTACAAGATAATACAAAAGACCTAAACTGGACACAAAAGAAAATAGTACTTCTTAGGACAGAGGGATATTTTGAACTCAGTTTTCCTTTTGGCATCCCCCTTTAAAGCCTTCTGATCCCATCATAATTTATTTTCTACTCTGGTGCTCACCATAGCCCTGATCAAGCAAACTGAACCAGGTAGGTGGTTATGTGGAGCCTCAGTGAGTTCAAATGGACTTCACATGGGTGCAGGGGCTCTGCAGTATCTCTCTAGTATCAGTGCCCATGTTACATTGAGACAACTGCTGTTCTGTAGAGTGAACTGACTAATCAATTCACCTATGTAATCCAAACATCAGCCCCAAAGCAGCCACTGTAAGGAATCCTTCTCTTACTAGTAGGAAAGATAACACAAATAGGAAAGTAACTCTGAGGCAGACCTTTTAAAATTGTTCCAGGAAACACTAAGAGCTGTAAGTAAAACATTTGCAGTTGTTGGAATTCAGCTGTGGAGTGAATGAACACAGGAGATCAAACTAATCCAGAATGTAAAAATTTCAGGGCACAATGCAAGTCTCTCTTCTTTGACAAAGCATCTCCACCATATTCAACAGTGTTTTGGGCCTCCCTTGGAAATTCTTAAAGCTGAAACCAAGATGCTCTCTGCATGACCACTGCAGATATAAGCTGTTCCAATAGGTCTCTCCTAGTAGATGTAGTCAATACCGATGAGGATGTCTTAGAAGGCACCGAGATTGTATGAGAGGCATGGCATTTACCTGGTACCGAGAATGAACTGGAGAATGATGTAGGTACAGACATTACCGAAGGAGTTATAGGTACCACCTTCTTAGAAAAGGAGTGCTTAAACTCTTGAGCTCTGGTTCTGCAGTATAGACAGTCTTGGTACGAAAGCATGTTTGGTGCCTCTGTTCTTAGGAGAGCCTGGAGCCACTCACGTGAGGTTAATACTGATAGTACCTGGAGACTCAACAGTACCCAGTTGTTTAGTTGCAGGACACCAAGACTTCTTTTAAGTAGACTCCTTCTGAGGAGAATGGTCACCTTTTTATGGGTCTTCCCCGAGGATTTACCTCAAGTAGATCCAGGTGAACATGCCAAAATCAAAGGGGCACTGTGTTCACTCCCAGGCTGATGTCAGGGGGTTTGTCCTGGCCTAGGTCTGAAGCTGGGTGGAGAAAATGCTCCATCATGAAGAGTCTGAGCCTTATCTCATGATTTCTCTTCGACCCTACCCTTAAAAGCAGAACAGCTAGAGCATTTTTGAGGAATATGCAACTCCCCCAGGCAGTGGATACACTGGAAATGCCCATCACTGACCAGGATAGCTTCCCAGCAAGTGAGGCACCATTTGAAGCCTGGAGAGCAAAAGTGATCTGAGGAAAAAGCCCAACCCCTCCCCCATCCTATAAGGGGGGAAATGATTGAGACCGAGAGCGAGAGAGAGACAGAATTTTATTCCTATTTAGTAAATCCTTTAATAAGTGAAAATATAAATCACATATTATTAAAACACTGCATGCAACCGAGGAAACCTCCCCCACAAATGATTTCATTAATCAGTGCAGAACCATCTTTAGGGCTATATTGGCCTACATGCACCCCACCAGCCTAAGAGTATCGGGGAAGGTCTTCTGCATTCTCAGATGTTTCTCCTGATCAATGAACAGAGAGTTGGCTTTGACAGCCAGGTCATGCTCCAGGTTAGATTTGCTGCGGACCAACACAGAATCATAGAATATCAGGGTTGGAAGGGACCTCAGGAGGTCATCTAGTTCAACCCTCTGCTCAGAGCAGGACCAATCCCCAGACAGATTTTTGCCCCAGATCCCTAAATGACCCCCTCAAGGATTGAACTCACAACCCTGAGTTTAGCCGGCCAATGCTCAAACCACTGAGCTATCCCTCCCCCCAAACATCTGCAAGGTGTCCTCTGCATCCTTCAACGTTTGCCAAAAGGCTCTGGATGGTGTTATCGATTTCATGGACTTCGTTAACAAGGCATAACTGGGTGAATCCCAGCTCAGCTCCATGTTTGACTTCTGTGTGCGCTTGGCCAGAACGGGGTGGGTGCGGAGACAGTGTATTTTCAGATAGAAAGGCACCTAATGCTGTGTCTCAGGCAGAAGCAGTTGAGAAGGAACTGGGGTTAGTTCAACCACGCAGCCCTATATAGCCTTGGTGCAGGGCACAAGGATGTATGGGACACATGACTACTATCAAAAATCTCCAAAGATGCAGCCTGAAGTGAAGCACCCCAGGGACATACTTGAAGAAGAAGAAAAATTAGTTACTACAGCAATTGGCACAATAGAAAATAGTGTAGTACCATTGATCCCGCTACAGTGGAAGGATTTTACTAGGCATTGAATCTCTAGGGGTACAAAAATAAGAACACTGAGGGAAAAGCAGTACTTGTTCAAAACATATAACAGATATCTCTTGAGAAAGAGAACAGTTTGAACTCTGAGTCAAAACAGCAGCACATTGTAATGCTACACAGAAAACCTGGGATCAAATGTCATCTAGGAATTTTAAGCTGGTACAGACAGAACAGTTGACAGGTGGGATACTATTATTTTTCAGGGAATAAGTTAACCACAGAGGATTTAGCACTCTCTCTTGAACATTAGTAATGCCTCTAAAGTA
This sequence comes from Malaclemys terrapin pileata, assembly GCF_027887155.1. Lineage (NCBI taxonomy): Eukaryota > Metazoa > Chordata > Testudines > Emydidae > Malaclemys > Malaclemys terrapin. The sequence goes on along the minus strand of NC_071508.1, from coordinate 89,741,719 downwards.
AGGTTGTATGTCCTTTCCTTCCTATAATGTTGATTTAGTGCAGAGGATTCCAGGGGAGCTCTCTGGTTTTTACAAAGAAACCAAACCAACCATTTCTTTTTCTGCACAATTTTCTCTAGAAAACTATTAGAAATAGTGTTTAACCATCTTTTCTCTTCCCTCACTATTAAGATGCTCACCAGAAAGTAATTCAGCAATAAAAGCCAAGCTCAGTTACCATCTGAAGCAGACACTTACAAAAGGCACAAACTCCTGCAGTCTTGAGATTGCTCCAGTCTTGCTTAATCGTACATGTAGGCCTATAGAACAAAGAAGAGAAAAGTCACAATAAATCAAAGGCAACCCAATTAGCTTTTCAATCAGATTATAAATGCTAGACCAAAGTGTTGCAAATCTGAGACAAACCTGACAAGCTATAAGCAGAGTTTGCTAAATAGTATTTACAAACTTACGATTTCTTGCTTAAGTGACAATCTGTGGTATTATGTAATCAAGGGAGCATTCTCACTAAAGATTACAAGATCTGATACAAGTTGCCTTCATGGCCAGTGCAGTGACAAGAAATACAGTTTAGGAACAGCATCTGGTTTTATTTGGACTTTAGGGAAAGCAATAGCTACTCGCTGCATAGGTCCTTCATGTTCAACCTGAAAATCTGGACTGGCATGAAAAATGGTGTGTCTCTTTTTGGGGGTGAGGGGAGAAGAAGAGATGTTGATGGTAGTAAGATATAGGGCAGTGGTTGACACTGCTGAACTCTTTCTCCTTCTCTTCAGCTAGGCACTCTGCAGCATAGAGCTAAATGGTGGTGATGGTCAAAAGGATGTGTAGCTCTGCTGTTTGCATGCAACCTAAATATAGGAAGAATCTTCCCTCAAAACTAAGTCTGATAGGGTAAATCTATTTGGCTTGTAAATCCTGTGATAAAGTTAAGACAGTACAAATGGTTGGTGCTTAGATTGCCCTGCTGCCCCACAAAGTCCCTATATGAGTTGAAGAAGTTCCTCTTGACTTATGGGAACGTGAAATCATCAAAGCCAACAGTGCCCAGGAATTTTGCAATCCACATAGATTATGATTATTCTGAGTTATCCCAAGACTTCCTGACTACCATGACCAGTTTGTTTACCTGCCGCGTCTGCAGGTTCAGCCGATCGTGGCCCCCAGTGGCTGCGGTTCGCTGCTCCAGGAAAATGGGAGCTGCTGGACGTGGCGGCCAGTACATCCCTCAGCCCGCACCGCTTCCAGCAGCTCCCATTGGCCTGGAGCAGCAAACCATGGCCACTGGGGGCCGCAATCGGCCGAACCTGCGGATGCGGCAGGTAAACAAACTGGCCCGGCCCACCAGGGGCTTTCCCTACACAAGCGGAGTCCCAAGTTTGGGAAACACTGCCACAGGTGATAAGCAAGTTGCACTCACTCTGCAATTTGAAACTCAGGGTGGAGGGGACCAGAGCATTGCCTCTGAAAAAGTTCAAATCTGTTTTTAAAGTACAGTAAAATTTGAAAATCATTTCCAATGTAGTGAGATTTCCCCCTCCTAAAAATATACTATAGTCACATGATTTATTCAATATACTTACTCTGATGCTATAAAAACACTAACTTGGGTAACAATAATTTCCAGAGAAACCACATTTAACGTTTAAACCCAGTACAAAGCAATGGCTATTTTGACAAATTTTAGACTACTTTTCCACATTTAAACTATAAATACATTTTTGGACAATGCCAGAGAATAAATAACATACCTGAAGAATGACCAAGAGGAGATGAAAGATGAAACTCCAATTACAAAAAGCAATTCAAAAAGTAAAGCATGTTGATTCTCACCTGCAAGCATCCTGGACAGTGGCAGGTGTATGCTGACAGGGTCTACTGACACTCTGTAACGTTTGCTTTCCAAAGTGTGGCCACATAACTGAAGCACTATCTTCTCCCGTGAATGGCTACTTGTGCTGCACCTCATCACAGCTGTATGGCACTCTTTGTAAGCCTCCAGCAACAGGTCTTCCTAGAATTGAAAAGATTTTTTATGCAGTTCATTAAACAAAACCCACACACAAATACACCCCTCATCCTCCTGCCATTTGTTTTCATGGTTTAATGATGAGGTCACTAAAAATCCATGACAGTTATTTCTTTATTCCTTAGTACAGGTCCATATATTAATGTACATGTAGAAGGCTACAGAAAACAAAGTTTTGCCCGTTTGTTAAACCTATATATTAATCATTACTATTTACCTGCATAAAATCCCCCCCTCCCACCAAAAATATCGTTTCATCAAAATTTTCCAAGGAAAAATGTGAATTTCTATAAAATCTTTTGAATTTGACTGTCAAATCTGAAATGAAAAATTTCATTTCAAATCCACAATTCAAAGTAAAAATTGTCCATTTTGTTTTGACTTAAAATCTCATTTTGTTTTGATTTTTGAAAACAAAGATTGTGACTTGCCTATTTTCAGTTTTTGGATTCCTCCCTCTCCCTTTAATTTTTCATCCTCTTCCTTTCCTGCACTGCTAAATAAAATCAGACAAATAGCAAAGGGCCCATATGTACTACATCTTTCAACGTACTCCAGTAGACTATTTCCAAACTCCATTATTTGAGAAACTAATTATTTCCTGATCCAATATGTTAGGTTTCAACCTGAAGTGAGTTTAGTTTTAGTCAAGTTATAAACCTGTGAGAAGAGGAGATTACAATGGAAATGCTTAACAGACTTCACTATGGTGGTGCTTAATATCAGGTACAGCTATAATACATACAGATGATTATAAGCTAGTGTCTAAATACAACTATACTCCCTAACTAGGTTCTTGTACCATACCCACTGTGGTATCAGATTATATTACTATCCAGAAGAGGAATGGGACTTTTTTTTTGCAGAAACTTAAGTCTCTGCAGGCCTGAAATTTCCTTTCAAACAAACAAGTAGTCAGGTAACCACGCTCTATGTACTTAGTAAAAGAACAAACTGCAGATTGTTAAAAAATAATCTGTTAATGGGTTGGTTTTTAAAAGAAGGGGAACTATAAGGTTCTGTATCATGCAATAGTGCAGCTTTTCAGAAAAGCTTCTAGTTCACTAAACAATATACTCAACAGCCATTTGCATAAGAACCACAAATAGTATTTTCTTACATCACAGGCACACCACTCTTGGAACATCAAAAGAATGTTCTTCAGCTGCATCTGGATAGTAATGGCTGCTTCCCAATCTGGGTCCACCTCGATATGTTGACCGATCTGTCTCTGTATCTCCTCCATCCCCTGCAACGAAGGGCCCCATAGAATATTCACCAAGGTAAATGATCAGATGCTTAAACAACAGAAAATCCCATAAACAGAAGGGAAAAACGTAGGCTGTTCACAGATGGCTAAAACAGGTATGGTGTTACATCTACCCGCACTCACCCAAGATACAGATTTAAGAATCTGTGATCTCAGTTTTGTGTCTGCAACATGCAGAACATTACCATGGAGAGTACTATGTGAACAGATGACAAATATTCCAATATCTTTGGAATGGCACATTAGAAAAACTTTATTAAATGTACGGTACCTGCATGCAAGTCAGAATCCTCAGGAAAGAACGGAATCCTTCCAAAAACCGTACCCTCAGTCTGTCTGTCCACACTGTAGGCTTAGTGATTAAGATATACCTGTCCCAAAAAATGGTATTGCTCATGGTTTAGGATTTTCTTTTGCCCATATTTATATCTAGAATGTTTTCAAATTCATTAAAGTCATTAGCATCATCACCATGTCACGCCACCATCTGTTATCGCAAAAACTCTCAGTAAGACTTCCCAAACTAGCAGAGGTACCAGCTACAGGATTCCAGTGTTTGGAATTATTATAATTTGAATGCAGAGGTATTATAGGCTGTAGGTATCTTACTTTTACGCACTAGATTAATAATTTAAGAGTAAGTTGGGATCTCTCAGGATTCAAAGTACTATGTAAATATAGCATATTATGAAGTTTTGCCAGGTGTACTAGAATGGCAAGGATTAAAAAGTCAAGTTTCCCAGACCACCTTACTGCAGGGGGTATACTTTTTTATTACTATGTTTATCCATAGAGCTAGTTTAAAAAACGACAACAACAACAACAACAATAATAATAATAATACACAAGGAAGGGGAGTTGTCAGGAAAATTTCATCAAAATTTGTCACATTTGTTTTCCATTTAGACCTTTATATTTTTATGAGATAGTTCACCAAAAATTGGAATTTCACAAAATTTTTACCAGCTCTAGTCATCCACTGTGCCACTTCAGATTTCTGAATAGAAACAACGCAGCCTATTTCAGGGTAGATACAGGAAAAGATGTTGGTCCATATAATACTTTACTAGCGCTAAATTTCTCTTCATACAGTCTTCCCTAACTAAAGGACTTCTAAGACTTCCAACACTTTGTATCTGTAAACCTTTTTTGCAAGAACATATTACTTAGCTATACTTATTACCCATCCTCAATTATGGGAATATTTTATACTGAAATATATAAAGTGAAGTGATAAGGCAGAGCCTGGAAGTATAATTTAATAAATTTTGCAGTTTGGTACTTTTTAGTGATCTCAGGATCCATCACTATCATCTGCACAGTTAATGTACTTTTGCCAAGCCTTTTTGAGCTAAGGTAGTGACAGGTGGTTTAATCACATAAAAATATTGATGCTAAAAAAAAAAAAAAAAAAAAAAAAAAATGTATATTTATTTTCATCTAACACCAACTGAAAATATGCCCTTTGCTTGACCTAACCCAATAGTTTCTAGAAACAAAACTAGTTAGGAGGAAAGCTTTTGGGGTTGCACATCCAAGCAGCCAGAATAAAACTACAGGATATGTTAGGAATACCACCACTATCTGAGTTTAGGGAACTTTGACCTCATTCATTAAGCAGCCTTAGCACTATAAAAAACGAGCATAATGGTCACTCTTCATTCTGCTGTTTTAGATTATGGTCTGAACTAAGTTTTTTACACTAAGAATCATACTGGATTTAAGCCTTCCCACTGCTGTCACCAAAATAACTTCAGTAAAGGAACCAGATCCAACTCTCAGTGCACTCAATGAGAATAATCTCATTAATTTTAAGGCAAATTGGATTGGGCCTTGAAGTGAGATGTGTAACAAGGTTCTTAGTAAGTGGAACATTTTAAATAAAAAGGTCTTTTCTTGCTAGAGAGAGGAGGTTGTACTGTAGGGAAGAATCTTGCATTGGCAAGGGCCTGGGCTTAACATAATAGGGCGTTTCTAAAAGAGTGTGTGTGTGTGAGTGTGAGTGTGAGTGTGAGTGTGAGTAAAAATCAAGGATAACGAGTGTGCTACAATGGTCGATAGCCTGATAAACCCAATGTTTCCTGGAGATTCTCATTGCTTTACATAACAGAACAGGATTTTGGAGAACTTCTTGATTGATTTTCAGTTCACATTTTTCTTGCCTTTCTAACACTAACTTCTAAAACTTCAATTTTATTTTGACCATAAAACCAAGAACCAATATTAAAGAAAAATATTTGCCATTCAAATAGTTTTATGAAAAAAATTCAAAGCAACTGACCCCTTTAAATGTGCAAAAATGGTCTCACAGCAGCTATTTCCATTAGCAATGATCTACCAACTGTATCTTTCCATGGTCTACTTTCATCATTCTAACTGGTGAGATCAATCTATTTCTGAACACAATACACTGTCATGGATGTTTACAATTGGGCTCATGCCTGCGAATATACAAACAGTACCCAATGAGATTTAAATAACTAAAATTTCTTTGCTTACTTGCCCAATTACATTATTTTTAGTTTACATGATGTATAACCTAAACATACATAACAGAACCTTAAAGCAGGCATTTGTATCTGTTGTAACCAAAATTTTCTGAACAAATTATGTTAAGAATGGCGGGCCAAAGAACGGTCAGAAAATTCTATCAACTATTGAACTACGTACTGAACATCTATACAATAGCCAGAAGAAGCGTGGCATTAGATACATTAACAATTTAAAAGTAATCCATCACCACTATGTATCACTAATTTACAATTAGCACAACCTTCACCCCCATGACTATGCTGGCATTATCAAAGACACCATGAAACACTAGTGGAGCCAGCTTATGAGGGCAAAATTAAAGATGTGCCCCCACTGGGTTTGTTGCAGTACTGCATTTTTTGCAGTTTCTTTTGATACTTTAAAAACTATTTGGGATCTACTTTAAAGCAAGGTGACAACAAGGAAATCTGTTTGTGGAAGATTTTCATACTCCCTGCTTAAATGTACACTTACTTGAGGTCACATATGACTGCATACACCCGATCCAGTTTGTCCTGGCTGTAACCCTGGAAGTTGAACTTGTCATTCTTGTCCAGGTACTCTGGCAGCACTTCTAGTAGTGTCTCTGTGATGACGGTAATTACATTTTGCTCTTCAATAAGATGGCGTGCCTGTGTGGGAAATGGTGTTTCAACAATAGGAATCTGCCTGGCTGCAAGAATAGGCAGACTCTCTCTACTCCTCTTAATTCATCATTTGGATGTTTGACACTTGTGGCAAAGCAGCTTATAGTTTGCCAAACATTCTCTAGTGCTGTGTGTCCGCTGAGCCACACATGCAGTAAAGAGGATGGTGTCTAAAAACCTATAGTGCCATATTGCAGTTTTGACCCCCTAGTACAGTACGCAATGCCAGGACCTGAACTATGAGACACTAAGTGAAAAAGAGTATCTTCAGTCTTTGATCAACTTCCATACCATTCTCTTCAGAGAAGTGAGATTCCCTTCTATCTGGGGACAGAGTCACCCAGTACAAGTCCCCTGTGGTAGAAAGTTTGTCAAGGGACAAGAGTGAGGCTGCTTTATGCTACTCTAATAGCAGTAATGCCAGGCAGTAGGGCTCTAATAGTCCCATCACCTGAAAAGTGGATGGCTGTGGCTGGCAGAGAGTGTGGCCAGAGAGGAGGGATGTGTGCCAGTTCAGTGGCTCCTACCAATGAATCTCCTGTAGGTAAGTTAGAGCTCGTGTGAGTTAAAGCTCATGAAAACCTTGAGGAAAAAGGTGTGACCACACAACACTGACTGCCCTATGCTAGGGTGAATTCCCCGATCTGCACAGGTGTAATCCCTCCCTGTGCCATCTCTGTTGAATTTGGCTCATTTTCTGTATGCTGGTATTTTCATTTAGTGCCTGACTTGAAAGGCAAATCCGTAAAGGAAAGAAAATGTGTTTCTGTCCTTTGTTTCTCTCTGATGTATAAACTGGCATAAAGGTTTAACACACACACAGCCTCATTATTTTTACTTTAAAAATGTTACAAACATCAAATCATGTCTTTTTTTTTTTTTTTTTTTGCTAGAATAGAAAATTGGAGTGGGATTTCTCTTATTCTTCTGCTGAAGAGGGAGCAGTGCCAACTTTTTCACCTAGAGAGTCTCTAAGTATTTGGCAAAAGTCCAAGTTACATAGGGATCCAAAACATTTGTTAACAAGCTGAACGAAAGTCATTCATTTCAATTGATCATGCTTTACTTCCTTAATAGCTGCAGTGACAAACTACTAGCTCCCCAGTCATCTATAAAGACTTCCTTGAAAGACAAGGTAGAGGTAGAAAAGATCTGAATTTCTAATGTAAAAGCCAAGCAGGACCTCTATCTTTGAAACACACACAGATACCCCCTCTCTCCTCCTGTCTTTTAGGGCTTACACACACACACACACACACACACACACACACACACACACGCTTTTTCCCCTCTGCACAGAAAAGGTAATCTTGCTATTTACATGAAAAAGTAATCTTGAGCTGCAGACTAACAGAAATGTAGCTGATTTATAGCATGACCGTGTGCAGAACTCCATTTACTTGCATCCCTTCTCATTTCTGTGATGAATTTTAATATAAATTTCAGACAAAACAACTATTTACCCTTTTATCTTAGTAGAACTCTAAATACCCTATTTGCTTTGGCTACAAATACATGGAAACTGCCTACTAATTAGAGCAGCAGTCTACAGATATGGTATCATGATAAACCACTCCACGATCATGATAGATTTACTGAGGTGCTGGCTATACGTACCAAAGTGGGTACAGTGAACATCTGAACCGAGAGTGCAGTCACAGAGATATTTCTCTCATGGTCATCACTGATGTATTCTTTTTGCAATGTCTTGTAATACTGTGAAAAGGAGAACATTGGGAAAATGATTAACAGCAAAAGTTAAATCAAAACAAAAACAATTTAATTTAATTTTTACTTGGAAGAAACACTACAGTTAAAATATATGTCTTTATCACTCTCCAACAGCTCCAGATCAAACACACATGAACTGCACAAAGCCCCATATCTAGCAGAGCACTTAATGTGGTTAACTTTACACAAGAGTAGTACCACTGATTCTTCTTTAAGTTAAGCACATGCTTAAGTGCTTTGCTGGATGGAACCCAATTCCTTTATTTCCCACACTGCCATCCTTCTCCAATGAGGGAAATAAAACACACACACACACACACACACACACACACACACACACACACAATCAAGAAGTCAGTCTCTTAGCTCTTGAAATTACAAGAATCATAAAATAGGTCTTTATCCCCTCCACGGAACAGAATATGGACTGTTCCGTTGAAGACCTGCCACCAAAAGCGCTATAGATTCAGCATAATTCTTTCCCTTTCATGTCCATTCCAAAGAGAAACATTGAGTGTCACTCACATTTTTGACTACTAATATAAGTGGATTGTCTCTCATAACAGAAAAAAAAATGTTCTGCTAGCCCTTACTTCATGTCCATTTCTCAAATATTGCATTATCTTTTTAAAAAAAAAATCAGATAGTTTCCAGTTTACTCACTGCTTCAATGATAGCAGAAATCTAGCAGCATGTAGTAAAGCAATATATACGGTGCTCAGCACAGTTGCACATTAGCATCTACACCTACACGTCAGAGGTGGGACTGAAGCACGGACCTGGACGTCTCACATTTTTGGCTGAGCTAGGAGGGTTGCTAATGCGTTCCATGTTGAAAGTTCATTAGTTTACAATCAAGACAATTCTCAATAGTTCTAAAATTAACACCAGAATGGCAAGTCTCTGGCTTTTATCGTCCATTCCATTAGGTTATGGCTGAACTTGCACCTCATTTTAGATTAGAGGAAAGATTGTTGGTTCTCTGGGCCAAATTGCCTAGCGCCCATCTCAACTAGTGAATACAGCTTACCAGTTTTTTATATGTTTTGTTTTTTTGTTGTATACTAATTTGTATCCTTAAATGGTTACAGTATTGCTTCTCAGACACTTCAGCAACTTCTTTTAGGGTTCAGCATGAAGAATTGTTTTGGAGCCAGTATCTACAGAACTTTACTGATACAATGTGATAATGAATAAGTTACACATGTATCTCAATAAGGTTTTGTCAAGGATTTTTTAGAATCCTGAATTGCAGATGGACAGCATCTACATTGCATTTTTGTACAAACTGCAAGTTATCTTAAAACTGGTATCAGTACTGATGTGGGGGGGGAAAAACAAAAACAAAAAAAAAAACACTTTCTGAAATTAGGCAAGTGAACATGCAAAATATTTATAAAAGACCATAAACAGATGGTTTTATGGGGTTATCAAGTCAATGTACATTTAAAGAGGGCATAAACATACCATGTATTCTCTGAGTAACCATTCCACTTTCTCAAATATCTTCCTCAATATATTTTTAAAAAGTTAAAATATATTGTTAATTATATTAAAATTCCATGGCTATGGAAGCACAAACAAGAAGAGTTAGGAAATGAAAATCAGTTTATGATTTCATCCATAATTTTTATTCTCCATTTTTTTGCTGGTGACATCACTTGTTTAAAATTTATAACCACAATATGTAAGAAAATATGAACATCTAGTTACCTTCACAAATTCAATAGCAAAAAGTTTTTTGTACTCCATTTCCATGAAAAAACTGCTGAAGATAAGTTCATGAAGGATCTTCCTTGCCCCTGTGAAGATAATAAAATTTGTTTTACTCTTACTCCACTAAACACTATTTTTTTGTTTTTGTGCAGGAAAAGAGCAGGTGGGAAAGAGACGGAAACTTCATGTCATTAGAAGTATTAAGACAGTTATATATATATATATATATATACACACACAACTAATCAACCCACTGGCAAGTGGCCTATTATTCATTTTAAGAACATTCATTAGGGAGCTGCTTCAGAACTCTGGTAGATACAGGAATCCATTTGTTCAACATGGCTCTGTTTCCCCGCCACCTGCTTGGGACCCAGTGAGATCAACTTCCTTTTAGCTTTCTTAGACCTTCGCTCCTTGGCTTTCAAGGATCAGTCTACATTCAATTTTTGTACTAATTACACTATATAGAATTTAGAAACAAATAAGCTACCATGCTATGAGCACCGATATACCTGTGTAGCTGCATCCACATGACAGGATTACAACCAATAACTACATTAGTTTCTAAACAGATAGTTAAATCAGTATAAGAATTGTATACAGACAAGCCCTAAAACCAGATTTCTTTAAATCATCCAAGTCACGTGTGTTACCCTTAAACAGCGAAGCTAATAAAGTTTAACAGATCCTCTTTGACATTCTGTGGTTTTAATTAGTTTGGAAACAGAAGGAATATTCTAGTTCTGCAGGGTTTGCTTCTCCATTTGTGAACAGTTTCTGGGCTCTTAAAACCTTTATGCCATCAGGCATACCATTTTCTTCTCAGACACTTTCTACTCTGGTTATCTTGTATGGAATATTCTACCACTCTCAGTGATGAAGGTGCATCTTCCCTTTGTCCTTTACTTAGTCATTATAGAGATGTATATAAACAAGTGTTGAGAGTCTCTGGGTTAGGCTAAAAGGGGTAAAAAACAAGGGTGATGTCATGCTAGGAGTCTACTACAGGCCACCTAACCAGGTGGAAGAGGTGGATGAGGCTTTTTTTAAACAAACAACAAAATCATCCAAAGCCAAAGATTTGGTGGTGATGGGGGACTTCAACTATCCGGATATATGTTGGGAAAATAACACAGCAGGGCACAGACTATCCAACAAATTCTTGGACTGCATTGCAGACAACTTTTTATTTCAGAAGGTTGAAAAAGCTACTGGGAGGAAGCTGTTCTAGACTTGATATTAACAAATAGGGAGGAACTCGTTAAGAATTTGAAAGTAGAAGGCAGCTTGGGTGAAAGTGTTCATGAAATCATAGAGTTTGCAATTCTAAGGAAGGGTAGAAGGGAGAACAGCAAAATAGAGACAATGGATTTCAGGAAGGCAGATTTTGGGAAGCTTGGAGAGCTGATAGGTAAGGTCCCATGGGAATCAAGACTGAGGGGAAAAACAACTGAGGAGAGTTGGCAGTTTTTCAAAGGGACACTATTAAGGGCCCAAAAGCAAGCTATTCCGCTGGTTAGGAAAGATAGAAAATGTGGCAAAAGACCACCTTGGCTTAACCACGAGATCTTGCATGATCTAAAAAATAAAAAGGAGTCATATAAAAAATGGAAACTAGGACAGATTACAAAGGATGAATATAGACAAACAACACAGGAATGCAGGGGCAAGATTAGAAAGGCAAAGGCACAAAATGAGCTCAAACTAGCTACGGGAATAAAGGGAAACAAGAAGACTTTTTATCAATACATTAGAAGCAAGAGGAAGACCAGAGACAGGATAGGCCCACTGCTTAGTGAAGGGGGAGAAACAGTAACAGGAAACTTGGAAATGGCAGAGATGCTTAATGACTTCATTGTTTCGGTCTTCACCGAGAAGTCTGAAGGAATGCCTAACATAGTGAATGCTAATGGGAAGGGGATAGGTTTAGCAGATAAAATAAAAAAAGAACAAGTTAAAAATCACTTAGAAAAGTTAGATGCCTGCAAGTCACCAGGGCCTGATGAAATGCATCCTAGAATACTCAAGGAGCTAATAGAGGAGGTATCTGAGCCTCTAGCTATTATCTTTGGAAAATCATGGGAGACTGGAGAGATTCCAGAAGACTGGAAAAGGGCAAATATAGTGCCCATCTATAAAAAGGGAAATAAAAACAACCCAGGAAACTACAGACCAGTTAGTTTAACTTCTGTGCCAGGGAAGATAATGGAGCAAGTAATTAAGGAAATCATCTGCAAACACTTGGAAGGTGGTAAGGTGATAGGGAACAGCCAGCATGGATTTGTAAAGAACAAATCATGTCAAACCAATCTGATAGCTTTCTTCGATAGGATAATGAGTCTTGTGGATAAGGGAGAAGCTGTGGATGTGGTATACCTAGACTTTAGTAAGGCATTTGATACGGTCTCGCATGATATTCTTATCGATAAACTAGGCAAATACAATTTAGATGGGGCTACTATAAGGTGGAGGCATAACTGGCTGGATAACCGTACTCAGAGAGTTGTTATTAATGGCTCCCAATCCTGCTGGAAATTCATAATGAGTGGGGTTCCGCAGGGGTCTGTTTTGGGACCGGCTCTGTTCAATATCTTCATTAACGACTTAGATATTGGCATAGAAAGTACGCTTATTAAGTTTGCGGATGATACCAAACTGGGAGGGATTGCAACTGCTTTGGAGGACAGGGTCATAATTCAAAATGATCTGGACAAATTGGAGAAATGGTCTGAGTTAAACAGGATGAAGTTTAACAAAGACAAATGCAAAGTGCTCCACTTAGGGGAAAAAAAAAAATCAGTTTCACACATACAGAATGGGAAGAGACTGTCTAGGAAGGAGTACGGCAGAAAGAGATCTAGGGGTTATAGTGGACCACAAGCTAAATATGAGTCAACAGTGTGATGCTGTTGCAAAAAAAGCAAACATGATTCTGGGATGTATTAACAGGTGTGTTGTGAGCAAGACACGAGAAGTCATTCTTCCGCTCTACTCTGCTCTGGTTAGGCCTCAGCTGGAGTATTGTGTCCAGTTCTGGGCACCGCATTTCAAGAAAGATGTGGAGAAATTGGAAAGGGTCCAGAGAAGAGCAACAAGAATGATTAAAGGTCTTGAGAACATGACCTGTGAAGGAAGGCTGAAAGAATTGGGTTTGTTTAGTTTGGAAAAGAGAAGACTGAGAGGGGACATGATAGCAGTTTTCAGGTATCTAAAAGGGTGTCATAAGGAGAAGGGAGAAAACTTGTTCACCTTAGCCTCTAAGGATAGAACCAGAAGCAATGGGCTTAAACTGCAGCAAGGGAGGTTTAGGTTGGACATTAGGAAAAAGTTCCTAACTGTCAGGGTGGTTAAACACTGGAATAAATTGCCTAGGGAGGTTGTAGAATCTCCATCTCTGGAGATATTTAAGAGTAGGTTAGATAAATGTCTATCAGGGATGGTCTAGACAGTATTTGGTCCTGCCATGCGGGCAGGGGACTGGACTCGATGACCTCTCAAGGTCCCTTCCAGTCCTAGAATCTATGAATTGTACCACTGTAGTTGAAATGTTATCAGACCTTCTATTTTGAAACATTTTACATTTGAAAACTGAGAGCAGGTTTTCATAGTCAAGTTATATTCTCAGAGTAGATCCTCCACAATATGTAAGTTTGAAAGAAAAGGATAGGAGGCAGACACGTATCAAAAACATCAATCATATTCTTAAACTTCAGCTGCCCTAGAATTAAGAACTACATTAAAGACTTAACTTATACTACCATGGCTTTCATTTCAGGGCAATTTATTTAGTATATTTAACAAATATATTAAAGTGGATTGCCACTTCAGTTCAGAGCAACTTACATACACCCACCCACCTTTATGAAGTTTTGCATCCCAAAGCATCAACATGCTTATGAGGCAGGGCTTTTCAGAGTCAGCTTCCTCTTTGAGGCATATTTGACAGAAGATCTGGCGGAAGTCACCTAGAGGGAGAAGTACATTAGTATGTGTAATGTCACTGTATAATCAAGGGGTCCACCCAACAAAATACAAGTCTGTTTAACTACTTTCATACAGAAGTTACTTCTGGATTCTGATCTTAAAAACAAAATCACAGATCACCAATTAATCTTAGTATTTCTACACAAGTGTGATCTCAGCATAACCTGTTGCTCTGCAGAATAACTTCCCTAATTTCCACAGAGTAGAATTACCTACTTATGAGAGAAATTCAGGAGGTTGTGGAGGATTGACATTTCACTAGGAAGGGGGTCAAGACAGCCTTGCACAGAAAATTCTACACCAGATCTGAACACAGGTGGGCAGGCCAGGTCGGGATGCGACTTAATCTCATCCGGCCTCTACACAGGGTACTCATACAAAGTTGGATTACATAGGTTTGCATAAGATACCAAAATGTCATTTTATATTTCTTTAAAGCTATTGATAAACAAATTATTTGCAGAAGTGGGATGAATGTACGATAGCCTTTTTTCTAAAGACAAAAGCATTAGTGAAAGAAGAATTGGGGTTATTTAATTAGGAAATTAGCCCTCACATTAGAGGTTTCTTATGTGCAGTGCAATTTCGCAATCATGAAGCAAAAACTTTGGTGATTTGATTGAATTTAATAAGGACTAAACCTAGCATCCACTTCTCTGAGAAGAGAAAGGGGCCTATGAAAGGATTTGTTGTTTTATTTTCTAAGCAACATTCTAAATTTGGAAAAATAACGAGCCTGGAGTGGACTTGTGAGAGTCTCTTGTTAACATAGCCAGCCTTTGGGCCTCAGGGAGGAGAATCTGAGTTTTCAAAAAACAATCTAACCATTTTCATTCTGAAGAATCTTGAAAAGAAACACATTATTAGGACTGAAAGGAGCAGGCAGCTGGTTTCTACTTCTGCAGCAAGACACTTCAAAGATCTCTTCTCCACACACACTTTATGTAAAATTAGTCAGTTAGGTCTGGAATGTTCCCCAGAGAATCAGCACAGACAGGAAAGCCACCTAAAGAGTCTCCATGAGATGCTGGAGGTGGGGAGGAGACGGGGCACACCATAACAATTTGAGGGGTGAAATGATGAAAAGATAGATATATTATTGCAAGAGAGAAGAGACAAATGGATGATTTATTTTAAGGGGAGAAAAATGGGAGTGTTTTAAACAAAGGAATATCACATGTATTGCTGCCTAAGAGATATTTTTTGAGGGTACCTCTTGCTAAAGTTTTGGCAGCCCATTACTGGAACAAAGTAAATTATATGCTTACTTGAATAGCTCATAAGTTTGTTCAACCAGGAACCAAGGCGCAAGGCAAATTTCTGATGAGCCATAACGTCAGCATGCAGAACCTCCACATGAAGCGGTCGTTGGGAGACATTCTCAGAGTGCCTCTACAAGTCAGGTAAAAACAAGAAAATAAAGTTTGAACGAGAGAAGGCCCAGAAGTTCTAATCTCCTTAACCCATTCATGAACCCTCCTCTCACTTAAGCAAATTTTTGCTGCAGTCACCTAAACCAGCTGACTCCTGATTTAGGACAGTGTTGAACACGTGTATCTAACTTGACCAAAGATGGTGGGATAAATTGTATCTCAAGGGGTTTAAAGGAAGATTATAAAAAAAAATCTGCATGTATTAAATTATAAAGATTATGTAACAAAAATATAGACAGATAAATTGAGTGAGGTAATATCTTTTATCAGACCAAATTCTGTTGGTGAAAGAGACAAGCTTTTGAGTTTACACAGAGCCTCTCTAATATCCTGAGACCAACACGGCTACATCATCACTGCAAATAACAAAAATAAGTCAATACAAAATTTGGTGTTCTTTGTATTTTTTTAAGTGAGAAATAAAGATTTCAGGAAGTTACCTTGATTTCTTCCTTTGCTTCCTGACAGGATACATAAGGTCCCTCTTTTACAGCCCTACGACCCTGTTTAAATGAGAGATGAATTAATAAAATATTGAAAAATACAACAATTTAAATTAAATTAAAAAATGACACTTCGGCCAGGTCCCTGCTAGGTGACATTATTAAAAATAAGCAGGCAGTACAAGGCAGGTGTGGTGAGGAAACAGGTATCTGAATGCTAATTAATTTTATCTAAAAATTATTAAACAAACAATTCAATCATCAAAGTTGATAAGTGGGAGAAACAACAATTAAATAGATAGAATTAATAATTAATCGTTTCTAATGAAATTAGTTCAGGGAAACCAAAATCAAAAGATGGAATTATTGATATAGACTATTCAGGAGACTATCTTAGGGGATGTGACTCATTATTTTAGTGGCAGGGGTTCTTTTAATGCACTAGGTGATGCCTCATAAATCAACAATTATTTTCTTCAAAATTAAGAAAATATTTAAGTAACTAAAATAAAAATAAAAATCAATACACAAAATTAATCAGTAAGTATATAAAAAGACAGGATACACAATTCAATCAGCAATGAATAGGCAAATGAATTAATCATATAAAATAAAAGGTAAATTAACTTGTAATTACTTAAGAGAAATATCACAACAAAAATTGATTAAGTATTGGCAAACTTCTATCATAGAAGAATAAAACTCAAAGCTCTGAGAATCCACAACCATGCTATTCAGTCATCTACTCAAGGCACTAAATATATCAATGGGTATTTGAACTTCTCTACATGAACTAAACCAGGGGTAGGCAACCTATGGCACGCGTGCCGAAGGCGGCACGCGAGCTGATTTTCAGTGGCACTCACACTGCCAGGGTCCTGGCCACCAATCTGGGGGCCTCTACATTTTAATTTAATTTTAAATGAAGCTTCTTAAACATTTTAAAAACCTTATTTACTTTACATACAACAATAGTTTAGTTATATATTAAAGACTTATCGAAAGAGACCTTCTAAAAACATTAAAATGTATGACTGGCACGCGAAACCTTAAATTAGAGTGAATAAATGAAGACTCTGCACACCACTTCTGAAAGGTTGCCGACCCCTGAACTAAATCATGGCAAGCTGGGGTGTGAATCTATGCTGGCACTACTGTGAATGAGATCTAACCGTCCATGTGCATTCTGTTGATCTCTGTTAATAGTTTATTAGAATGCTTTGAGCTGCGTTCCAATAAACTGTTAATACAGGCCATGACCAACTACTGCAGGGCAGATTCACACCCCAGCTTGCCGTGGTCTAATTGTTCCTGTAGATAAACCCTAAGGCCTTGTCTACACTGCCACTTTACAGCACTGAAACTTTCTCGCTCAGGGGTGTGAAAAAAAAAAACAACACACCCCTGAGCGATGCAAGTTTTAGCGCTGTAAAGTGGCAGTATAGACAGTGCACCAGCGCTGGTAGCTACTCCCCTCCTGGGATTTCAATTAACACCATATTGACTGGGAACATGTCACCTCAGGACAGGATGTGTAGATTTCTGTGTCACTTACTAGGAGATGAATTGAAACCTCTATTTTGATATTAATTACATTTTGAGACCTTTTGGTGTGTCACATCTCATTTCTGATTTTAGTGTTTTAGTTTAATGCAGGCTTACTCAAAGTGTTAAACAGAAATTTAAATGAAGAGAGCAGGAGAAGGAACAGTCTGGCATGTGTGGGGACACTAAGAGGCATTTGTTTATTTCTGCCCTTACAACCATATATTCTTCTTGAAGATAACAAAATAACATTCATATAGTTAGAAAGGTATGTTAGCTTACGATGTAGGAAAAAGGGTAATAAAACCAATTAAAACATCTCTGGATTCAACTGACCTAAAATTGAGGCCTTTGTCAGGGTTTAGGGCAAGAATACGTGATTCAAGTGTGAGCTTTTTCACTGCTTTATTACCTTATAACTTCTCAGTAAAAGAATATTAAAATTGCATAAACTTGGACAAAAAAAAAAAAAAAAAAAAAAAAAATCAGACCCTTTGCCCTATCTCCTGTGTGGTGCCTAGAGTCCATTTAGTATAGTGCTCTAGGAAGTCTGAGATAGTAATCCACTTGGTACAAACAATCAGTCTCTGGACAACCTTACCAATTTGAATTAAATTAAAACAGCAAGTTAAAAACAAACAATGCATTTGCATTATCATGTAAGAGGAACAAATGGGTGCAACAAAATAGAAGAATTGGACTTCTGCAAAATACTCCCATCCAGAAGCAGTATCAATTTTCATCCTAGCAGAAAGTGCACTCATCCTGAACTCTTTTCTTCCAACCCAGACCCTTTGCCTATCAAGTGATTTCTTAGTTCGGAGGATCAGATAGTGGGAATGTTCAGAGCAACATGCAGCATCACTCTTAATGGAGTCTGAAACAACACTGACAAGAACTGTCTGGTCCCAAATCCCAAAGAAAAGAAGTTACAAGTGTGGCCTTTAACATGGCCCTTGCACATTGCAGAATTTGAGAAGAGATGACGAGAAAGCAAAAACTTGCTGTAAACATACTGCTAGTAAAGCAAAGTAGTACTCCCTGGTACATTTTGTGCAATAAACACCACAATTTCCACTGCACTGTAAAAGCATACTCAAGTCAAGTTAGACCTAAAAGTTAGGTTTTATTATTAAAAATAACCATGTATATACCCTTTAAAAAAAAATCATCTTTTTTTGAAGTTACTATGGAGCCATTTTTGGAAGATAGTCTTCTGTAGTGTATGCAGCCCAAGCAATGTAGCATTGTGCTAGCACATGAGAAGCTGAAAGTGAGACTAGACAAAAATAAACTAATTTTTTCATAGTCCAAACCAAGACAAATATTGAAAGTAATCAGCACTAATGGTCAAAAGCAAGTTTTTAAAAATTCTTCCAATTTTAATAAGTGTGTGTGTGTGTGTGTATATATATATAAATATATATATAAAACCTTTGCCTACGTGTATGCACGTGTACACTTCATAATTTTGAGATGCATACAGACAGCCCCCCCAAGTAGTTTTTGAACAGATAATTAGGGATGTTTAATGTTGTTCTGAGAAACAAAAAGTGGAAGTGTCAGCATCAGCTTCACCATGGAATTTACCTGGTTTTAATCATCTTTAAAGTTGTGATGCAAGTTATTAGAGGACAGAAACTGAGCCAGAAAAATAATAAGTGTTCGCGCAATGTAACCTACTATTTTGACCAAATACTATTGAATATGCAAACCAATATATTTTTATTTTAGTGGTATGTCTGAAATATGTCGTTTCCTCATCCAAGAAGTGCAAACCAGATAAGATAAAACCAACCTTTATAACAAAGTTAGAGAAAGTTGGCTGTGTTAGACAACAGATGAAAGTGGATCAACCTCAGGTAAGAAATCAGTGGCTTCTCCCCTCCTCTGGACCCTGGTTTGTTTCTTGAACAACAAATAAGCATGATACGAAAACCAGATCACCTTCTTTAATAGTATTCATATTCCATGCAACTACCAATTAACAATTAGGTTGCATTATCTGTCATTGTCTCTTTCCATGCTCCAACATCACAGCAACAATTACTACGATCAGAGAATGAGAGAAAGAATATTCAGAAGCAGCATATAATCCTTAAAAAGAGAATTTCTATTTCACACAAAGTGCACTGACCTCTTTATCTATGGCAGTAGTGTGCAACTGGGCTTCCCCAAGCTCACAACCAAGCGCTCTCTGTAGACTGTAGATGACATGATCATAAGAATGATGTTCATCATTGAAAAGAACACAGTAGTAGTGGTCTGTCTTCTCTCTACTGGGAACAAGCCAGTATTTAATTAGATGAGCAAAGAGAAAATGAAAATAATCTCCTATCCAGATGTTGGCAACAAATCACTTGCAAACTCCTGGGAGAAAGTCTCAAATATAACCAAATAAATTGTAGAGGAAAAATGAGTTCAACATCTTCAGTTTCTGAAAAAAAGGCAAGCAGTTCCACCTCTCACCGAGACAAGAACAGAGCATGGAAACTATGCACTAACCACTTATTACAAGAGGGGCATCACGATCTTCCTGGTAATACAAAGTAGTAACATGTTTTGAGGAAATTTGAGACTAAAAGATCTGTGAACTACACTTCCATCCCAAATGAAAGTTTTTACATGCTAGTTTTACTTGCAGTTGATAGCATAAAAATATTGACCTTCTAGTTAATGCCACCTAGGAATTTAGTAACTGGGTCTTTACTGTCACATCTAGCTCAAACTGGAGGTCAGTCCAGTGAAGTTTTGAGAACTGTAAACTATCAAAGGGGTAGCCGTGTTTGTTGCTTTTTACAGATCCAGACAAAGAGTCCTGTGGCACCTTAAAGACTAACAGATGTACTGGGAGCATAAGCTTTTGTGGGTGAATGCCCACTTCATCAGACGCATTGACGAAGTGGGCATTCATCCACGGAAGCTTATGCTCCAATACATCTGTTAGTCTTTAAGGTGCCACAGGACTCTTTGTTGCTTTTAACAGATTTAAAGGACACGGTAAACTGTCATTCTCCTTTAGGCCTATGAAGTTTTGTAAGTGCTTCCAGAAACTGTGCAGCTACACTGTGCTGCTGACACCAGTGTAAGCGCTAGTATTAGTATATGGATAAGACAAGTGTTTTTAGCACCATGTAATGAAAACCACACAAAAAAGCCCCTCCCCATCCTACCTCACCCAAGCTGTCTACTTAGGACACTAAGCCAGCCCAAGTACAACAAGGTATTTATGTTATCTGCTAATTCTGTAGCTGTTTCTCCTCTCCCCCTTGCACTTTAGGATCCCATTCTGCTCTCATCACCAATCAAAGTAATGGCCTCTTTCCATCTTGGAAGAGGAGGATTTTTGCACAATTTCTATTGTGGTTAATTGGACACTAACATATGCAAAACGTTCCCTGAAGCGTTGTACCTTTATAGAGATTATAGTGAGGAATGTTATAGTTCTATTTAAAGAGATCTGGGCATTAGCAAGTTTATATAGGGTAGCAATAAACCTGAATGGAAGTTCTAACACTTAGAAATCGTTGGCAATATCTCCCACCTGATCATGAGCACAGGAGGCAACTCCTTCTCTTCTTCCCAAATAGTCATATCTACAATGTATTTTAATACCGACGGGAACATCTTCTTTGCTTGTGCCATTAGCTCTTCATTTAACTGGCATTCAGAATTCTATAAGAAGATAGGACAAGATATCAATATGGAATATAGAAATACAAAAATGGAAAAAAGATTTGGTAATATAACAGCTGATTATTTTATCCTTGCCATATAATTTAAAGAAACAACAGAAGTACTGAGCTTCAGAGTGGTAGCCATGTTAGTCTCTATTAGCAAAAACCAACAAGGAGTCCTTGTGGCATCTTAGAGACTAACAAAGTTATTTGTGCATGGGCTAGCCCATGAAAGCTTATGCACAAATAAATTTGTTAGTCTTTAAGGTGCCAGAAGTACTGCGGTTGATTATATGCAATGCAGAGCTAAAATCATATTACAGTTGTGCGTGTGTGTGTGTCTCATTAGAAGGTATATTGACCTCAGGAATAATGGTAAATATATTGCCCTACAATACAGTCTGGTAAAGTCACTTTACACTACAGGGAGCAAGACTAATGAAGCTGAAGAGAATGAATGAGAACTGCACAACCAGAAAGATATAATCTTTTGTAAAAGACCATAGCCCCACTGAAGCCTCTTTGTGACATTGGGGAAAGTGAAACGCACCGTTTTTCAATTCCTTGCTATCACTACCCGCAAGCTTTCTCAAAAATAGTCCAACAGCAGTTTTATCCACCAAATCAAACATGATATAGGTGCATTTTTAAAGATACTAGTTAAGAAATTAAGATACAAAAAAACATGTAAAGCTCTCTTATCTAAGCACAGGCTGTGAAAAGCTTCATTAAATGAGTTAGGAAACTTAGGTTAAAAAGTAAAAAGATGGTAATATTGCTTCTGACTCATATGAAGATGTTCGTAGATGACAAATCCAGGCCTGAACTGCAGTCCCTGATGTCTCATCCTTTCAGTCTGTTTGCATACTCTATGAAAAGAAGGAATTGAATATGGGGGACCTAAATAACAAGGGACTACTACATCTTTTGAATACATGGAATGGCTTCTTATATTGGTATCCACGTTTAGAGATGTAAACGGAGAAATTTCAGAGATTTGTGACCTAGACACAGAGGCTCATATTTTCAAGGCGGTTAGCATATCTGGACACATTTTCCATTAATTTGCAAATCCCAGAATGTATATGTTGTATGGGGAGAAAGGGAAAGAAAATGGGGAGAAAAGAGAATTACTAAAACCAAGATCTCAAATCCAGGTTCCATTCACATAGAATAGTATATGGTTTGATAGAAGTGGGTATAACATACTGGTGATGTAGTTTGCTATTGTCAAGAACCATGACTTTGGAAACTTCCTAAAGCAGCATGCAGTTTCACTTAGCCCATAAGTTTCTAGGTAGCATAAAAAAAAAAAAAAATCAAAATAAAACATTGTTCATGTGGTGGGAAACCTGGAACAGAAATGAAACAAGTAATGAACTGAAATGACCAATGGCTTCCACAGTTGCCAGAAACTTTTCCTGTCCTGATGAGCTTTAGAAGAGGAATTCCAAGTCAAGGCTGCCATCTAAAACATCTACAGGTGGTTTTATAAATGTCTTCATCTGCACCCATGTGACCATTTGAAATCAGGTTCTTACAGATCCTGGGAATCAGAGGTCTTAAATATCTGGGTTTAAATTTTTTCCTACTCCAACTATGCTACTTATGTTCTTAAATTTGGAGGAGAAAGGATAAGTGTTAGGCTTTATATAATCACTGCTGTGTTGAGTTAAATTTCAGTTAGAGTTTGGCATTTGGAGGGGTAAATTGTACCAAGCACAGACCTTTGGGAAAAGGATAAAAACAGGCTGCTGTAGACAAGGGTATTCCAAATAAAAGGCAATCAACCCTTAATGAGAAGACTCTCCCCCCATACCTCCCTCTACCCTCCCTTATTCAGGTGAGGAAAGTATGCAGATAGAGCACCTCTCTCCATATCTAGCTCTTTAATAGATACGAAAAAGCTCCTGGTAAATTTAGGGACCCAGAGAAACCATTAAAAGGGACTAAAAAAAAACAAAAAAAATCCAGAATGGACAGGATCTCTTTCCTCTCTCCCCATTACAAACTTACAGGGAATGAAGCAGAGGATGTGTTCCCTCCCGCAATGGCAGTTTAGTTCCTCTCTTTTCTTTTGGGGAAATTGTGAGAACTGTTACTATAAAGCTTGTGGATAATTAAGAATTAACTGCATATGCCAGAAAAACACCTGTGGGTCCAATCCTGTAATCAATATATTCTTCACTTCTTGTGCTAACTTTACAATGTTTATGAAACAACTGCTACATTTCAGCTCAGAAGTGGCTACATTTCACCTCTGCAACAATTTGTACGGTAAGTATCAGTTTGTAGAGACAGTTGGAAAGCTTGATGATGAAAGGCAATAAGTAAATGATACTATATCGTATTCAGTTACAAAAACTGCATGAAGATGGAATTAAGGTACAGAGTGTCTAGCATTAACTTAAAGTGCAAAAATAAAAAAAAACACCCAGAAGAATTACACCTCTACCCCAATATAACGCAACCCGATATAACACGAATTCGGCTATAACGCGGTAAAGCAGTGCTCCGGGGGGGTGGGTGGGGAGGAGGAGGGCTGCACACTCCGGCAGATCAAAGCAAGTTTAATATAATGTGGTTTCACCTATAACGCGGTAAGATTTTTTGGCTCCCAAGGACAGCGTTATATCGAGGTAGAGGTGTATTAGAAAGTCACAAAACACAAAGTTTAGGTTAAAACTTAAAGAAATGGAAATATTTGAAAGTATGGAAAAAGTGTGTTTGGATTTTAAGTTTAAAAACTAACTGATTTTCTTGGGTTGCTAGTAGTCAGGTATTTTTAATCCCTATGATGTTCCTGAAAAGGATTTTACCCTTAAGTTACAGACATTTAACTATCTTAAAGCTTTTCAAAAATTTGTTACTATTTACAACATGCATTTGACGGTAGGAAGCAGGCTACCCTTGGGAGCCTGGGACAGGGGATACTAGGGACTGGGAAGTTCTGCAGGGCATTTGGAGCTGGAAGGCAACAATGAGCAATCAATGCCCTGAGAAAGCCTAGAGGAGCAGAACAACAATGCTTTAGCCACTGTTTGGTTTGGAGCATCTGCTTTTCAGAGTTCCGTTTCCCAGACTTAGATGTCTGAAAGTTTGTGTAGCACCTTTTGATTGCAACTTCTGGTTTTTGAGGGGTTTGGGTTGGTTCCCCCCTCATCCCAACCCAAGGATACTGCATTTTACATGTGCATGCCTTATATTATGTTGTGAATGCTAGCAACAAACAAGATTAAAAAAATGTGTCTAGAGTGTTTTTCTTTAATGTAGTGTATTTAACTTGTCCTTTAACATTTAGAAAAGGGCATTCAGCAGATTCAAAACGTAGTCTACCCTTTTAAAAACCAGAAGCCTGATTCTGAGTGCATTTTTTCATCATCACCGAAGGAGACAAACATACTGCCATCATTCCTCTCTCCCCCCTTGCTTCTTTCCTATCAAGCAAAATATTGAAGTTTAAAGGCATCCTAGAAAGATGCATTCTCTACATGTAACCTAATTCTAAGCACACAGGCCTGGACAAACCTGAAAAAAAATATTTTTTTGCTGAGCAAATGGTAACTTTTCTAGACAGGTAGGGAGCATGTTACAAAGCTTGAAGATTTACAGACAGTATTCATCTCTGATTTTCTTTATGTATTATTTGTACCGCTTTTGTAGAGCTTGCTGCTCCAGAATCATGGTTCGTACAAAGTGGTCCAGTCTTCCATGCCTCTGTATCCCCACAGTCACAAAACCCTCCTCCAGTGGAAGTATGCATCTGAAAAATTAAGAGGTATTTCAGACATACAAATATGCATGTAAAAATCAAGAACACAAGAAAAGCATACATTTGTCAAGCCAATACATCCACATTTTATGTGCCTCCAACACAGTGATAAATAACTATGCTGTAGGAAGTGTCATTGTGTAAACCATATGCTTTTATACTGCAGCATTTTATTTTTTGTAATTAAGAAAGGGAAAATTTCAGTGAGGTGGAAGATGGGATTTGCTGGAATTATCTATGTTTCTTCACATGTGCAGAGAGCAGAGTAGGAACACAGTTGTGTCTTAAACTTGCAAATTGTTCCACATAGGTAGAACCTTGCATTTGCATGGAGCCACACTGCCTTCAGCGGGGCTATGTATTGAACCCCAGGTGACCAGAGGGGTGGACTGAAGAGTGGGACACTGCAGTATTTTCTGAAAGCTCCTGGTAGCTGCTTGAAGCCAGTATATAAGTGACCATTAAGGGCAGTTCTACATATTTCAACATGCCTTCGACTCTGGGGTAGAGCCATTGAGGACTTTGTGGGCAGATAAGGGAAATATTATATCTAGAGGAGCTAATGAGAGTTCCCCTTAAACTTGACTCAAGGATGGAAGACAGGCCAGGAATGTGACTACTGCCAGGGCAGATCTGAAAGCCTGTAACATTTTGGCTACAGGTAAGTGTTTATGCCAGTCTTAAGCCACCATAGAAACCTTTAATAAAAGCAATGTGTGGGCCTACAGGGAGAGCTGGGAGAGGAGCTTTTATTATCCTTGTTTCAGAGTAGCAGCTGTGTTAGTCTGTATCCGCAAAAAGAACAGGAGTACTTGTGGCACCTTAGAGACTAACAAATTTATTAGAGCATAAGCTTTCGTGGGCTACTGCCCACTTCTTCCTTAAAGCCTATAAAAATCACATTTAAAATAAAAAGAAAATAAAATTAATGGAGATATTCTATCTTCTAGAACTGGAAATGAGCTTGAAAGGTCATCGAGTCCAGCCCCCTGCCTTCACTAGCAGGACCAAGTACTGATTTTGCCCCAGATCCCTAAGTAGCTCCCCTCAAGGATTGAACTCACAACCCTAGGTTTAGCAGGCCATTGCTCAAACCACTGAACTATCCCTCCCCCCGGGATATAGTTATCTGCTATATTGTTTTAAATTGAGACTCTGTATTCACGTGAGATAAAGGAGCACAGCTCAACAGATATGGGTTAGTAGATTCCTTATTTGACTAAGTGAGGCTTAGGATAGTACCCTACAGTGTGTGCACTACAGAAATCCAAGAGATGAATTAATTTGTGTGTGGAGTTTCAAAACAGGTAATGTTTCAGCTACAAGCAAAAATTCCTATCAGATAGGGAAAGGGAGGCAAGAGAATCATCCATCAACATAAGACTGAACTGCTGCTGAAATGATATAATGCACTAGAGTTTTCTTTTATATGCTGGAAAAGCATAACTGTTTTTACTATGGACTGACCACATTTTCATTTTAGTGTCTGAGAACTCATTGACAAGCATTAAACCTTAGGTCCCACAATTAATCACAAGTTTGTCTCTGGAAAAGATTCTGAATGGAAGACAGTGTGTGTGCACGCATGCACTCACATCAAAAAAAGGAATGCCAATGTCCTGCAACCTTTACAGTTGTGATGCAGGTTATTAATCATATTTGTTCCAGGGGTACCTTTTGCATACGTAGCAAAAACAGACTGTAATCTTGTCTATAAAGACTTTCTATAGCAGATAGCAAAGCTGTCTAATAGCTTTGTTTACAAGTATTTCAAAGTACTGTTTAAAATACTTATTCTAGCAAACTAATTATATATATTTGCATACTAAGTAGCAGTGTAGCATTTTCTCTAACCAGTGTTGTGAGATATTGAGACCAAGTTCAGGGTTTAAATGCAATTCTCCAAGTTTGATTCTGCACAATGCTTTCTGAGAAGTCTGAACTGCCCATTGGTCCAGCATAAAGTTAAGATGAAGTGCAGGAAAGACCAGTAATTGTATATAATTTTCCCTGATATCCCAGTTACAAAACTTATAAAATAGTTATTAGAAGTAATAAGTGGCCTTATCAAACAAAATACTTTGAAAAATGTTATTTACTATTAAAAATGCCCCCTCAAAAAAAAAAAAAAAAAAAAAAAAAAAAAAAACAGAGCGTAATTTAAAGGTTTAGAATGTATTTACAAACTGGGGAAACACCACAACCACTTACCTGCTATCTTCATGTTCCAATTACTGTTACTTGGCCTTAAAGAAGCCATCTTAAATTACTGAAAGAATGGGAAGAGAAGACTGGAAACTGAACTCCTGGCTTCTATTTATCCTTTTAATATATCCTTTATGGGAGTCAGTTCATCCATCTGTACATATATAGGTAGCTAAAATATATGGAAGCTACTTATATTTTATTTACATAGTTCACAGGGATATTGTAAGGCTTAAAGAATACTTGTAATTGACTTTAAGCTCACCAGATGAAGGGTTTCACAGAAGTGCAGAGTAGTGTACTTTATCTGGCTGTTCTCAGCACACCTTCTGCCTCATTACCACTCCCTAGTATTTTGGAGGCTCTTTGAACCTATTCCCAAACTGCCAGGTTACCCTACAGAAGAAGAGCTCCGTGTAGCTTGAAAGCTTGTTTCTCTCACCAACAGAAGTTGGTTCAATAAAAGATATTATTTCACCCATCTTGTCTGACTACCCTACTGTCAGGATAAGACACTTAATCAAGTCAAGCATGCTAATCTATCTGTAAAGATGCACTCACTAAATACATGTGTGCACGCACAGTCAGCACTTCCTCTGTAAAGGGCAGTCATGGGCATTTGATGCAGGTAGAAAAAGCCTCTGAGGTGGGTGCAATTTCAACATCCAAAGTAATGAAGCGCAATAAAGACTAGTACATTTTTAAACTATGAAAGATTACAATTAAGTTGAATATATGGTGGTTTAGATGCGCTTTAGTGTAACTTTGCTGAAGAGGTACATCAGCTTTAAAGGCTCATGATCCCTGTATGCTCCCACTCCGTTCACAAAACTGAACATCTGTTGCAATGCCTCTTGAAAGGGAACAACCACCAGTGAAGTCAGGCAGAAAAGGGGACAGCAGAGGACAGTTCAGGAAGACAGCAGCCTAAGGAATTACTTAAAATGATCCTTCCCCAAATAAGGGAGCAACAGCTGGAATTTCTCACTGGTCACATGGATTTGGCTCAGAGACCATCAAAAGGCTGTCAGGAAGAGAAGACCCAGGTCTAAAGCAATCTCCTGCACTTGAAATTTAGCATTTGTTAATTTCTCCACCCATCCCCCATGCCTCAAGCCCAAAGCAATTTTAAAAACTAAATAAATCCAAATGCAGAAATAGACAAAACAGTATGTAGATTGCAGCAGTGATCTGACTGGTGAAAAGACTGCATTGGTCCCTGTGCATACATGTTTATTTTGTTACCAAATATGGGTTTGGAAACCTCTTTATCATGATCAGCTTGCAAACAAGTCATTTTGTAAGTACTATTTATAGTACTTTACCAAGCTCTATAAACATGAGCTTTTTAACTGAAATTTCAGCATTGTTACTCTGATTGTTATTTACTAAGGGAACAAGCAATCTCTTATGGATTTTAACAATAATTGTAAATTATAACAAGGTCTCAGTCCTATGAATTGGATTATCCTCTTCAGATTTGCTAAGAAGTTGCTTGATTAGCACAGCAAAACCAATTAAAATGAAAGAGTTTGAGATATCTTTTGCACATTCCCAAAAAGCCAGAAGCACCCCAAAAAGTTATACATCATTTCAAAACAAAAAGGAGGTTAGAGAGCTCCAGTATTTTCTACTCTTTCAACTAAGAGCTAAAGAAGAGGAGAGGAAAAAGTGCCTTTGCCCACTTATTATTTTGCATGTTTATACTCTACAAAATCAAAGGCAGATTCAAATCTCAGATGTGCAGATGGAAATTGACACCTCTACAATAAAACCAAAAAACCTGCTCCTGCACACCCATAACCATAGTAATGGAATTGAGATATGCAACATATGCACTGCATTTCTGAGATTTAAGTCTGGCCTCTATATCTAATAGGTAATCTACCTGTCTGTTAATGTCTTTGGAATAATCTACCAGTAACAAAGATAAGATTATTACTATTGCCTTTGCAACCGTAGTTCAGTGTGTGTGTGTGCGTTCATTATGGTTAAGATTTTGTCACTGTTTTTACTAAAAGTCACAGACAGGTTACAGGCAATAAACGAAAATTCACAAGAGCCCATGACCTGTCTGTGACTTTACTAAAAATAACCGGGTGGCAGGGCTAGGTATGGTGGGAGGAATGATAGCTGGAATCCCATGGGGTGGGGACTGACAGGCCGAACCCCCACACCCTAGGAGGGAGGGGGCAGGAGGAGGAGCCGCCATACCCCCGGCTCCAGCAGCTACAGCCACATCAGGGGCATGCACAGCCCCGGCTCCGGAGTTGGCCACAGTGCAGGGCAGGGCCTCACGCTCCCAGCTGCAACCCCAGCCACTGGTGTGCAGCACCGGCCACAGGCAGGGACGGTGGGACATGCATGGCCCTGGGAAGCTGCGAGGGGGGTACAGGGCCCCACTGCAGCCCCCGTCGCAAACCAGGGGGCAGAGGCACACAACTCTGGCTGCAGCCCCCACTCCAGGGCAGGGGCGCACAGCCCCGGCTCCAGTCGCTGACAGCTGAAGCCAAAGAAGTCACAGACGTCTGGTAAAGTCATGGAATCCATGACTGCCATGACCAAATCGTAGCCTTAGTTATCATATAGTCATTAACTATGTGATCACATACTGTTTGCTCAGTACACAAAATAGATAAGAGTAAGAGAGTTGTAGGGAGATTACACAGAAGAGAATGTCAAGCATTGGACTGGGACTCAGGACAAGAGAGCATAGCTCTGCCACTTACTTACTATGGGTATGTCTACACAGCAACTAGACAACCACAGCTGGCCTGTGCAAGCCAACGGGGGTGTGCTATAAGGCTGTTTCATTGCTGTGTAGACTTCCGGGCTCTAGTTGGAGCCCGCGAGCCCAAGTTGGCTGGCCTGTGGGTGTCTACTGTATATGAATTTGGGCAAAGCTATCACAATGAAAACACATAAAGGAGTCACATTAAGATTGTCCTTGCAATTTTAATTCTGCAATTACCTTACTTTTCAGTGCTTGACTTTGCAACTTAAGTTTCCTGAAACTAGTTTTTCAATATGCAATTATAGTGTTATGAGCTGGATGAAACCTTTTTATGGGTTGAGTCAAAACCTCATTGAGACTGATAGATAGGGTTACCATACGTCCTCTTTTTCCCGGACATGTCCAGCTTTTCAGCAGTCAAACCCCCGTCCGGGGGGAATTGCCAAAAAGCCGAACATGTCCGGGAAAATGGCGGCTCTGCTCCTCCCCGACTCTTCTGCTCTGTTTAAGAGCCGGGCTGCCCGAGCGCTACCGGCTTCGGGCAGCCCCCGTTCCTCCAGACCCTGCGCCCCCAGCCGGGCACTTCCCCTCCCGGGCTCCGGCGGCGCAGGGTCCGGAGGCACGGGGCTGCCCGAAGCCGGAAGCGCTCGGGCAGCCCAGCTCTTAAACAGAGCAGAAGAGTCGGGGAGGAGCAGAGCCGCCGCGGCTGGAGGCTCTGCTCTTCTTCGGCTCTGTTTAAGAGCCGGGCTGCCCGAGCGCTACCTGCTTCGGGCAGCCCCCGTGCCTCCGGACCCTGCGCCGCCGGAGCCCGGGAGGGGAAGTGCCCGGCTGGGGGCGCAGGGTCCGGAGGCATAGGGGCTGCCCAAAGCCCGAGCGCTACCGGCTTCACGGTTTGCCGGGCAGCCTCCAGACCCTGCGCCCCCGGCTGGGCGCTTCCCCTCCCGGGCTCCAGCTGCGCTGGGGAAGCGCCGGCCGGGGGCACAGGGTCTGGGGGCTGCCCGGCAAACCCTGAAGCCGGTAGCACTGGGGCAGCCCTTTCCCCCTGGCTGGGAGGGGGAGGGAGGAGGGGGTGGAGTTAGGGCAGGGAAGGGGCGGAGTTGGGTGGGGTTAGGGGTGGGGAAATGGGCGGGGCCAGGGCCCATGGAGGGTCCTCTTTTTTTATTTATTAGATATGGTAACCCTACGATAGGTGTGAACTCACCCTTCAACAAACATAGCCGTAAGGATAAACCCTCACCTAAAACAAAAGGAGGGTGTGAACCCACCCAGGAGATTTTGCCGAGTATTGTTTTAGATAGGTAAGACAGAACAGACAAAAAACTGGGAAAGACATAGAGCCTGTCTACGTGGTTGGATAAAATGCAATTGCAGGGGTGTGACTTTTAAAGTGCACCAACATGTTGTGCATTAATTGGTCCATGTAAACTCTGCTGGTGATCCACAATGCACTTTAACATAGTGCAGTACGACACTGTACACTGCAGTGTGCACCAGCAGTGTCTACATGGACCAACTAGCACACAAACATGTTAGTGTATATTAACCCATAGGGAGACAAGTCCTCAGAGAGTCAGCCTGAAGGAGCAGCTGAAAGCACAGCATCTGATCCTGGAAGGAACCAGGGGAAGAGTTTTCTGGGTCAGACATGCAGGCTAGAAAAGTGTTCTTGGGTTCTGAGAGCAAAAGAAGCAGTTTCCAGTGGATCAAAGCAAGTTCAATATAACGTGATTTCACCTATAATGCGGTAAGATTTTTTGGCTCCCTAGGACAGCGTTATATCGAGATAGAGGTGCATTTGATTTCTTCTGTGTTCAGAGACAGAGGGCTTTGTACAGTCTTTGTAAATAAACAAAATTGCAAACAAATAAATATCTGACTATCACCAATTTCCCCTCCTAAGGGAGCAACCTACTAGACCGCACTTTTTTGTCTAACTGCTCTGGTCAAAAGGGATAACAATTAGATCTATGAAAGACATGGTTTTTTTTTGCTCCGGCACTCATTTCAACAAATTGGTAATTTTCAAGGTGTAGGAATTGAAGTTTCTCATAATCTGTGTGTATTGCTATTACACACAAGAAAACTTCCTTATCGCAACACATACAACTTTACAGTACAGATTTTCGTACCTTGTAACGATGGTTCTTGTGAATGCTATTCTGGAAGCAGTCCATGCAGAGTACACAAGTTGGATCAATTGCACAGTCTCTGCAACAAAAATACTAAATTTGGATACCATTCTAAAATAAAATAATGAAATATTCATATACTAGAACTGCAGCCATAGTTAAACCTTTATGGATGGTACCAAACTCAATTTCAGGGATCAAATCACAGCTATTTCATGCTATTGATATAGGATAATGTTCCAACCCTTCCACATTAGGTTTGAACCATATTAGCAACGCTATTGTTCAAACATCCTTAAGCAGGGTTCTATTAAAAACAGCTTAATTACCATTTTCCAACAATAGTTACTAGTACAGGTGTTCCCTAGCATGGACAGGGATTTTAAAAAACAACAAGATGTTAGAGACTACTCTGGGGTAGTCTATAATGTGGTTTCAGAATAGAGTTGTAATCATTTTAACATTGTAAGATGTTGATGCAAAAGCTATGTTACATCTGTCTTAGGCTGTAAATATAAAAAATGATTTCAAAACAGTTACAATTTATAATATGGAAAGGGTCCCTTTATAATATAATTAGACATAATATGTTATTTTAGTGTAGTTTTTAATATTGCAAAGTTAAGCTTTCAAGTTAGGAAATGCCAAAATCAATGTTTCCACTACAACCTGAAGTCAGCCCCCTAGTGTGTATACATTATGATACAGTCTTAAATTACATGAGCTCATACTATTTTTTCCATAGGGCCTCTGCCTCATTCAGTGCACCGGATAGACCTGTTCTGGGAATTAATTGTTGTGAAAAGAAGGCTGTCATCTGTAGGACCCTGCCTCATTTATGCAGAACTTGGAAGGTGTGTAGTGAATGAGGCAGGGGATTGCAGGAAGAGAAAAGATGGTCTCATGGTTAAGGCAAATGAATGCTGCCCTGGAGAACTAGATTCTGCCAGTACCACTGAGTTTCTATTGCTGGGAAAGTCACTTAAAACAAACTTCACAGGTGATGATTAATGGTGTGTTCCTCATTTTCTGGGTGCTTGACTTGAGACCCTGGGTCTAATTTGCAGAAATGCTGAGCACTCACTGGTGCTACTGAAGTCAATGGGAGCTATGTTTTGAACATACGAAGTGCTTCCTATTGCTAAGTACACTGAAAAGTCAGGTCATGGTGCCTCAAATTGGGCACCCAAGCTTAGTGGATAGTTTTGACCTTAGTATCCATCAGGTGGTCCAGAGACATCTACACGGAACACATCACGGGACACCGCCAGTACCAGGTTGAGTAACTGAGACCGCCGACCAGGGAAATAACCCACTTCCTTCCCTGACGAACCGAGGGACGCACCCCACCCATGTACTTATTCTCTACACCAATATTGACTTGGACTCTTAATACATTCCCTGGGTGGTGTACCCGAGCCCACTTATCCACTGACGCTTTAAAAAACTCCCACACCCCAATCTGGATCTATGCTGGTTATAGGATATGTATGTACCTTGTGAACCTTGTAACCGATACTCGCAATCCCCCATTACCCAAGCCTGACCCCAGATGTACAGTACCTTCTCTCTTAACTTGTGTAAATTTGATTTTAAACATTAACTTTAATAAAATGTTTATCTCTGTGCCTCAGGTCCTTATCCATAGGATGGACACATCATAACCTTACCTCACAAGGGTGTTGTGAAAACAAAATTAACGTTGGTGAAGTACTCCAATACTATAGTGATGACCATCACAGAAAAAGCTCATGAGGAAATTAATAATCGTCTCTTCAGAGCAGGATTTTAATAATGTGCAGTAAATATGGCCTAGGGCCACACATTAAAACAAACAAATGATTGAATAGATGCTCACCCCGCATACTGAATAAGGAAGATATGCAACTGTCCTTCCCATTTACTGAATGGTAAAGGGGTCCAGAGGAGAAAACAACATGTGATCATGTAACAAATGATATCATAATGCATACCCACAACCATAAAGGTTGCACAGACAACTTTAATTCTGGCATTTCCTCATATTTCAGTGCTGGACTTTGCAATCTTAACAACATTCTTTTAACATAGGAAATTACACAAAAAAGGTTAGGTTTTTCAACACAAATTGGAACAAAACAAAAACAACAACTGGCTTTCTGTCATCTGGCATTACAATGACACCCACATGGGCCATCTGTAGGGTTGGAACCTTTAATTCCACCACACAGACTTCTACTACTTAAGCTAAATGAGTAATGGATACCAACAGTAGGTTGTCATCCTCCACGTGGACCAGCATTGGAGCGAGGGGGGGGACGGGACACAATTTGCCACTGGGTTCATAGAGACTTGCTAACAGCAGAGGAATGAAGAAACTCTGGAATCATGAGATCCATTCCAGGGTCTGAATGGGAGAGTTCTCTAGTGAGCACAGACTTTTCTGCCCTTTACCCCGAAGCATAATCCTTTCTGCCCTATACCCTCCAACCTAACCCTATCCAGTCCTGTCTGTTCCCTACCCCTAGCTCCTGAGCCCAGTCCCATTCTCCTCACCTAGGCAGCTCCAGTCTCCACTCCACAGGCTTCTCACCCCAGTACCAGTCCCTTTGCTCAGCAAATGGTAGCCTCAAACCTCTGGACTCCCTGTTGCAGTCTCCCATGCACACTCACAGTCCCTCCCCACACAGCAAGTCTCAATTCCCTCATCCAATGTCTGTCCCTCCTCCAATATCTAGCAGTCCCCTTCACCACAATCTCCCATTCCCAGCCTCTACCTGACCAAATTCCCAGTTTCCCTCTGCTTCCAATCCCAGCCTCAGCCACCATTCTCTAGTTCCAGTCATCTTCCCTCCAGGCTCCCTGTCCCAATCTACTTTCCCTGACCCCCACCCAAGTCCAGCTCTTGTCCCCTCTGCATTTGAATAAGGGAGCTTCCGCTTCCACTCTGACTGGGCCCAGCAGAACAGTTATTGAGATCACAGTAGAGACAGACTCCCTGCTCTCAATTACAGTCCCCAGCCTGACCTGCAGCAGCCCAGAGCTACAACTGCAGGAAAGTCCTGCTCTGTCCCAGGATGGGGCACATTCAGTTGCTCTGTTGGGATGGTCTGGTCACATATAGGAATGGTGAGGTGATGGATGGAGCATGCTCAGTGCAGATGAAATGTTCAGGGAAATGTCAGGAAACCTTATAATAGGCAGTGCTCCCAGCCTGACCTATAATAATAGTTGGCTCATATAATGAAATAGTTATTGAATGGAAATTACTATAAACTAGTATATTTCACCGTTTTCTATCTTAAATTTGATTCATCCCACATACCTAATTAGTCTAAATTAAATTTAGTTTCTTTTTTTTAAAAATCAGCAAATATAGCTAAATTTTACAATTATTTCAAGCTTTGCAGCTTGCACAGTGCCTTTTTAAAAAAAAAAAAAAAAAAAAAAAAAAAAAGAGGGATGGGGATCTCCCCAGACTAGTGCATTGTGGGAGTATGACAAAAGAAGAAGATAGGATAAGAGGACTGTAGATCAAACCATGCTGAAGTTGAAAGACTTCTTGTGCTTTGGCGCCTAAGTCTTCTATACACCTATTGACCATTTAAAGTCAAGAAACTTAATATGAGTTGCAAACAAGCCAGTACCACACAGAGAAATAACTTCAATTTTTGCTTATCACATTAACGTAATCTGTGCTCAATTTAAAGTAGATTGTGATAGCAAAGCAATTATCATAGCCACTTACCCAAGGATCCTAGCGGGATACATCTAGCAGCAAAAATAATTTTATAAAGTCTATTATTGCTGAGTTACCTCACAAGAAATATTCATGACTAGTGCCTTACCTGCAAGAATATGTAGTCTCTCCACTTTTGAACACCTTCCCGCAGAGTTGAGAAACTCCGCACTGCCGCAGTTTCTCCAGGCAGACATCCGGGTCTTCCCTAAACAAGTACCACTCCAGAGGGTCAAATATTTGTTTCTGGGCCATTTCTTCCTGCTTCTCCAGCAAGGGGTCCATTTCAGCAGAGTAGATGTTTGGCACATACTTTGCCAGTTGTTGTAAAAAGGCAGCCTGAAAGTCAACTCTCTCATCCCACCACTGCAAGAAAATTAGAGTTGGGGTAATACGTCAGTGGAGCAATAAAATTAACAATGATTACTACAAAACCAGGGTCATTTTCCATTTCAACACTATGAAGTTCTGTGCACCAGGAAAAATGCATATCCACATTTACAGGCTAAATTAACAACAGAAAGTAGCTTATATGTAGTTTTGGAACCTTTGAGGCTTTTAGTATTTTGCCCCAAAATACATCTCTGCTATTTGCTCTTATTCTAGCTCTTTATACTCCTACAGGTGCTCTCCAACTGCTTGATTTCTTTTCTTCAATTCTGAACTTCATGCATTCTTTCATAGTGTTCCCACTCTTTAATTTATTTTTAAAGTGGGAGGCATTTCTAGTGAACATAAGCCAAAAAATACATCTGTCAGGAGGTAGCTACATGCATTTTCCCCATAAATACAAGTTATTTTCACAAATGATCCTCCCTCAATAAAATTTTCTCTAGGCCAGCAAGCAAAGTACAAGTCCACTGGAATTTGGAAAGGGTGGGAGTCTGACATGGAAGGAACAGATTGCTCAACTTGTTAGTGGACTCAACTAAAGATAATCTGTCACATGAAAGACAAAAAAACTTCACTTTTAACTTAAAGATAAAATCTAATAGCCATTGATCGACCTATCCTCCATGAATTTATCTAGTTATTTTTTTAACCCTGTTATGGTCTTGGCCTTCACAAAATCCTCTGGCAAGGAGTTCCACAGGTTGACTGTGTGTTCTGTGAAGAAATACTTCCTTTTATTTGTTTTAAATCTGCTGCCTATTAATTTCATTTGGTGACCCCCTAGTTCTTGTGTTATGAGAAGTAGTAAAAAACACTTCCTTATCTACTTTCTCCACACCAGTCATGATTTTATAGACCTCAATCATATCTCCCCTTAGCCATCTCTTTTCCAAGCTGAAAAGTCCCAGTCTTATTAATCTCTCCTCATATGGAAGCTGTTCCATATCCCCAATCATTTTTGTTGCCCTTTTCTGAACCTTTTCCAATTCCAATATATCTTTCTTGAGTGGGGTGACCACATCTGCACATAGTATTCAAGATGTGGACGTACCATGGATTTATATACAGGCAATAGGACAGAAAATATCATGTTATCTATCCCTTTCTTAATTATTCCCAGCAACTGAAAAAAAAATTTTTTCAGAAAAATCATGGGGCACCATATTAACATCTTCATGGTTCATAAACAGGGTTGGAACATTTAGATTCACCACATAGACTTCTACCACTTGAGTTAACAGAATAACTGGTAGCAGCAATAAGTTGTCATCCTCTCGGCAGACCAGCATTAGAGGGGGAAGTGTCACACTTTGCCAGTGGATTTCATAGATAAGTGCTGACAGCAGCAGATCGTTGAGACTCTGGAATCTTGGGCTCCATTTCAGGCTTTGAAAGGGAATGTGCTGTGATGAGCACAGATGCATCTATTTTCCCTGAACTTGATACTTTCTGCTCCTCTCCCCTCCAACTTGTCCTTGTCCAAGTCATATCTCTAGCCATCCATGGCTCCTTGTCCCAGTCCCATTCTCCTTGCATACCCACTCCCAGTTTCCATTCCTCAAGCTTCCTGTCAGTCTCTTTGTCCAGCCAGAACTTGTCTCCTGCTCTGAGCTCACTGTCCCTTTTCCCAATCTCCCCAACTCGCAGTCTCTTCCCACACCCAGATCCAGTCTCCTTGCCCAGCCAGTCTCAGTCTCTTTCTCCCACCCCAAAACCTCGTTCCCAATCTCTTTGCTCAACCTCTGGCTCCGGAGTCCTCAGTCAATGTGTCTCTCCATCCCCCACTGGTTTCTAGTCCCAGGCTCCCTCCCTGGACTCCTCATCCAATCTCAGTTTTCCCACTTCCACCCCTGCCCTGGCTTCTTGTCTCAGTCTCTTTACCTAGCCACCCCCAGTTCTCTCAATCACACCCAAGCTCCTTGTCAGATTTGTCTTCAATTCCCAATCATCTTGTCTCTTCCCTACCCCCCCAGTCCCAGTCTCTCCTTGGCTACTTGTCCCTACTTACTCCTTTCCCTCCCCCTGGTCTGGCTTTTGGCCCCTCTGCATTCAAATCAGACAGCTTCCTTCTCCACTCAACCTGGGTGCCCACAGGGATTCACTGAGAAAACAGGAGAGACAGGCTATTCCCATGCTCATCCCCAACCTGATCCTGAGCAGCTGGGAGCAGCCATTACAATGTAGTCCTTCTGAGCCCCCATAGCCCTAAACTGGACCATGCTCAAACCCTTTGTGGGGATGGACCATGTACAATCAGCTCAGTATTAAGAACTGTGAGGGGCTAGAGCATTCTCAGTGAGGACAGACTCTTGAGAGATTTTAGCTGTTAAGCTCTAGCAAGTCTTTAGGCATGTGTAAACTGCAATTTTTTCAAAGGCTTGTAACGTGGCCAAAATTGGGCAAATTTTCACAGAGATAGCAAAAGGCACAACACAAAGTCCGCCGCTAGGCAAATGTCAAGTCCCTGCTCCAAAGCATGAGAGCATTAGAGCATTTCAAAGACAAGAATGTAACATAAACAAAACATTTTTCCCTAGCCTCGTTCTTGGAAACAGCTGAACTATTTTGATCAGAATTTTCCAAAAAATTCAACTTGAACCAGATACCATTGAGATATTGTCAGCCAACAAAGTTCTAAGCAACTGAGAACAGGATCTTATCATGAGAAGTGTTGAACAACCTTAGTAAAAGGCAATGCTATTAGACCCACCTATAATTAACAGACTATTAAACTCCATAATTTCCATAAAGTGCCTCATCTTCTCAACATCAGTACACCTATGTCCTTGTCCACACTGAGAACTTTAGATAATCTCCCACCAATAGTGCTGGGAGTAGTGAAAGGTCTAATGTACTCTGACCACCAGTGTTTTTACCACTGTATAGTCTAACCCTGCAGTTAGATGACATAGTGGCAAACAAATCACTGGCCATCATTGTTCTCACCAGCAGAGTTTAAATTATGAGAGACTTCCCTTCAATTTTCATGGTACGCAATCACAGTCATAAGATCGAAGCTATATTTTAAATTTAACAGGTATTCTGTAAGCTTTCTAGTATTGCAGTTACTGAATCTGAAAGCAAAGCAGACTGTAGTACTACAAATGTTGACTTTCAATTGATCTGATCTCTTCTCTCAGAGACCATGGAGTCCTGTTCCTGCTTCTAAGCACAAATCCTCTTGGCCTCCCTGTACTTTGTCAGAGATTCCAATCCCCTAACTTACTATGTCCAGTTCCTGAATTTTAGTAATGCAAATGAAGAAAATCAGAGTAGTAGCTGTAAGGAGTAGGGTGATCAGATAGCAACTGTGAAAAAATGGGACCGGGGTGGGGGATAATAGGCACCTATATAAGAAAAAGTCCCAACAAATGGGACTGTCCCTTTAAAAACAGGACATCTGGTCACCCTAGTAAGGAGTTAGAAAAGAGAGAGACCTATTAGGTAATTCAATACCAGATCCCTGACAAGGCATGGGATCACTTCAGAACAGTTTACTGTTGTAACGGGCACCATGAATTTGAAATCTAGTCAAACAAGAAAACAAAAAAAGTAGTAACGGATTCTCAAAAACTTCAGCAGTTTCAGGTACTAATTTTTCCCCGAGTTTCCCTACAGTTTACAATCATGTTTCCCTATATTTTAAAAATGTTCTCTCTCCTCTGTTGCTGTGGGAAAAACCCAAACAGGGAAATGGACCAATTCTACAGGGAAGCAGTGAAACTGAAACTTTTTCTACACACAGTACTATCAAATTAATAAAGTGAAGGTATTATTTTTGCCTTCTAATCGTTCACAGAGAATGTCTAAACTACAAAAAATGATCGATTTAAAAATGCATTAGCTACCCCAGTTTAACACAGTTTCAAACAACTTTGCACCTAGCATAAACAGCACAAGTTGTATTTAGATATCAGTGGTTAAGTGTACAGAAGAAGCTGGGTCCCTGGGGAGGATTATTATATGGCATTTATTCCCATATTTCCTGGTTTTTGTTAATGCTGCATCTATAACGTCATTTTCTTTCTTTCCCTCCCCATTCGATACTTTCCCCCTTCCAGCATCTGGATTTGGATTTTGGCTACTCCTCCTGAACTCAATGTGCTGCTTTGCAAATGACTAACTTTGGGATTTCTCATTGCGTAACTTTTGTCAAAAGAGCTCAGGCAGAATCCACAATTTGTTTAGGGCGTTTGGTCTGTTCGCTGTAATGAAGCATTAACCAGTCATTTTAGTGTCTCTTTAGAACAGACGTGGGCAAACTACGGCCCGCAGGCCACATCTGGCCCCGGAGACCGTCCTGCCTGGCCCCTGAGATCCCGGCCGGGAAGCCTAGTCCCCGGCCCCTCCCCCACCGTCCACCCTCCCCTGCAGCCATGCCGCAGCGCAGGCCGTGCTCTGGCCCCTCCACTCCCACTGGGCAGCGTGGGGAGCACAGTTGCCTCTGGCCGGGTGTCACGGCTGCGAACTCCTGCTCCTGGTAAGGGAGCAGGGAGTGAGGGGGTCAGGTAAGGGAGCGGGGGTCCCGGGGGGCAGTCAGAGAGGAGGGGGTGGATGGGGCGGAGGTTCTGGGCGGGCGGTCAGGGGATGGGGAACAGGGACGGTTGGGAGTGGGATTCCAGGGGGGCCTGTCAGGGGGCAGGGATGTGGATAGGGGTCGGGAGAGCAGTAGGAGGACAGGGAGGGTTGGATAAGGGGGTGGGATCCTGGGGTCCCGGGAGGGGTGGTCAGGGGATGAGGAGCAGAGGGTGGTTGGATAGAGGGTGGGAGTCCCGGGGGGGCTGTCAGGGGTGGGGCTGTGGATAGGGGATGGGGCAGTCAGGGGTCAAGGAGCAGGCGGGTTAGATAGGGGGTAGGGGTTCTGAGGGGGGCAGGAAGTGGTAGGGGGCGGGGGCCAGGCTGTTTGGGGAGGCACAAACTTCCCTACCCAGCCCTCCATACAGTTGTGCAACCCCGATGTGGCCCTCGGGCCAAAAAGTTTGCCCACCCCTGCTTTAGAAGGATATGGTTTTAGTTTACAGAAGTGTTGTGCTATGGCGTTACACATCACTAAGAATCCTTGGGAGAGGAATCTTATGAAGAGGGTTTTAGCCCACAAAAGCTTATGCCCAAATAAATTTGTTAGTCTCTAAGATGCCACTAGTACTCCTCGTTCTTTATGTTGTATTCAGACACTTTTTCTGTAAAAACAGACAAATGTCTTTTCACATGTAAATGTACTAAGACCTTTCAAAAAATTAATCTCTACTCTATGGTGAGCAGTTTTGTCCTGAAGAGAAGAGAATGAATTGTGAGTGTTTTTACCAAACCTTATTTAAATAATTATTACCTTGGAAGGGGTTGGGAGATAGAGAATTGCACCTGTCGGGATACAGAAACATCCCTTTAGGGAGACTAAGATGGTATAATGCACAGAGAAGGTGGTCACCTCTCCATAAGCTACTTGTGGATATCTGAACAGGTGTGTATGGAAATGGAACACAAACAAACTTTTATAAGATGATTTTCATCTGTAGATCACAAAGTATCAAATGAGATTTCTGAGTGCTATGATAAAGGAATCCTCTCATTTAGGCTTTGCAATAGGCTTATTAAAGTTAATCCAAATATTGAATTTAAATCCAATGACAACATGTCTTATTTTTTTTATTTCATATCCTATTCTGTGAATTTGGGGGCTGAGAGTTGAATGGTATCAATCAGTTCAATCCTACTGCATTCTACCAATCACGTTAACACTCTGCTTTTCCCTGCTATTCTGTCAAGCAGCTGGAATTCCCAACCCACATTAAAAATAAACTCTTCTAAGGTTGAATTTTACTTTAGTACACAAAACAGTTGTTTTGCTAGTTAAAGTAGAAGCCAATGGAACATTGAAGCCCAATCTATAGCTCAGAAGACTCTCAGCATTGGACACTGACTACCTTATTGCAGGGGTTCTGAATCTGTCTGTCTGAGCCCCTCTCCCCATGCTATAAAAATTCTATAGCCCGCATGTACCACCACAACTGTTTTTCTGCATATCCAGTAGATTAAAACCCAGGGCCAGCGTTAGAGGGTAGCAAGCCTGGGGCCCCACACCACAGGGGGCCCTGCAAAGCTCAATTGCTCGGGCTTAGGCTTCAACCACGGACGGCAGGGCTCAGGCTTTCTGCCCTGGGCCCCAGCAAGTCTAATGCCAGCCCTGCTCTCTGGTTTATTTTGGCAGACCCCCTGAAAACTGCTTGCAGCCCCCCACAGGGCCCCAGACCCCTGATTGAGAACTGCTGCCTTCTTGGGTAGTTCTAAAGTCTACTTTAAAAGTATAAGATAAATAGGTAAAATAGTTACTTGATAAACGTGCAGCTCCCACTTAACATTGTCCTGTTATAGGAGAGTAGACTATTATGCTTTTAAAAGATAGTAGTGTTTTCAGGCAAGATTTTATGTTTAAGTTTTTGATTCAATACCGCTCCCTTTATTTTCATTTGAAGCTATCAGCTTTCCAGTGGCTGATGAAAGAAAGTAAGTTCCAGTTCTATGGGCATATAGACACTAATACAAATAACAATAAAGCAACAATAAAGAGCCCCTAAATGTACCTGCCCCAAGGAGTAAATTCCATACAGCAACCCAGAACTTAAGTTAGTGAATATTTGACCTCCTTCATCTTAAACCTAAATGTAACTTCTTTGGTGCATGAAGTGTATTGCCTCTGAATAATAGGCCCCACCCCTGACTTGAGCTGTGGAGATCTAGAAAGATGGGGTTGGGGGGGAAATCACAGAGCCTTTCAACAGATTATTCTCCAAGACAACCTTCAGATAGAATGATGAGGTGGATGATTGAATTTTATCACTTTAAACAACTGATTTAACACCTGACCTTATGAAAATATTACTTTTCACTAGTGACCCAAACCTATCAAGAGATCACCCTTTATTAGGCAACTGCTTGTTTTAACAGCCTGTTCCAAGATATTGCTGAGAGTAGCCGACTACAACTCTGCTTTTACTGGTGCATCAGGGCCATTCCTGTCATGCCATTGATGAGCTGCTTAAAGCATATCGAGCAGTCTTTTTGGTTCACAACCCCAGAGAAACTTACATTTAAGCAAAATATCGCCATCATCCCTTATCTCAAGTCCGCGCAATAAAAACTTTATTCCGCCTGTCACTGAAGATCATCTCTACAAGACCATCGATGGTCGCTGGTCACCTAACTCAGGCTCAGTAGTAACTACACAGCGCACGGGTGTCACCATCGCATGGGACTGTGCCACTGGGAAACAGCCATTGACCGCAGGGCAGACAATGGGGAAAGGGGGGTAGGTGAGTCCACACTGAGCGGCACCTCCCCGCCTAGGGCGCTAACCCCCAGCGGATGGGGGCCCTCACCTCTCCTAAGGGGAGGCAATCAGGGCTTCCCTTGCTCCCCCAAGCGGGCAGGGGGTCGAGCTCCCATCCACTGGAGGCTCCAACCTGTCCGCGCGGAGGTTACCAGGTCACCACGGGCGGCCCCCGGGAGGACCCATACGGCAGGAGTCTCACCATGGCCCGCTCCTGGGGCTGCACAGAGACCCCGCCGCTCGCTCCTGATCCGGCTCCTCCATTGCCTCCATCCGCCATTTTGAGGGTAACTGACACCGCCGCCAAGCCAAGCCCCGCCCCGCCCCTTTGCCACCGAGCCGACCGGAAACAGGTTGCCGGGGCAGACGGGCCAAACTGTAGTGTCCGAATCTGCCTCCCGACAGTGTGCGCACCTGGCTGCCACTGAGCATGTGCCAGCGATCGGCGCCTGCTCAGTCACACCTGCTGAAGCCGCTGCCCTTACTTGCTCTCAGATCCGATCCCATTTCCTGCTTCCTGGGCAGAGGAGGGGGAAGGGCGGGGGGACAGAGCTTCATACGGCTAGTAGTGGCGGAAGCGAACTTCAATGGGAGCCCCCAGCGGGGGTGGCGGGCAGACGGACGGTGCCTTTTCTCGACATCCCTTCCGCGGGGCTGTGGCGCTAAAGGCTGCTCTTCTCTTCGGGGCTGGTCTATAGGAGGAAGCTGCACTGTGATGTTAAACCAGTGCAGAGCCCTGTGTGGCCACTCGGATTTTGGGTTACATTAAGTTGATTAACAAGAAGCTGTTGTTACACAGAAATAAGACTGTTTTTACACAGGTGTGCATTGGTTTAACTAAGGGCTTGTCTATATTGGAAAGTTTTACCAGTCATACAGGTATAGTTAAACTGATACAGTTATATAACTCCCTGTTTGGACACATATTCTGGAATAAGGCCAGGACTACACTACAGAACTATGTCGGTATAAACTATGTTGCTCAGGGGTGTGAAAAATCCACACCACGCAGCTTTTAGCGATAACACAGCCTTGTCGCTAAAAGTCAGGGTGTGTAAATGTTCTTTGTCGGCACTTTTGCCGATAAAATACTTCCATCCTGGTGAGCAGCATTAGCTTTGTCGGCAGGAGAGAGCTCCTGCCAACAAAGCC
Organism: Malaclemys terrapin pileata; assembly: GCF_027887155.1. Taxonomy (NCBI): domain Eukaryota; kingdom Metazoa; phylum Chordata; order Testudines; family Emydidae; genus Malaclemys; species Malaclemys terrapin. The sequence goes on along the minus strand of NC_071508.1, from coordinate 89,697,279 downwards.
ATGTTCACACTGCCACTTGCGTCGGCAAAACTTTTGTCTTTCACGGGGGGGAGGGGACTTTTTTAAGTACCCGTGTGTAGCGGGGCGGCCTGGCTTCCAGGCGCCCCAGGAAGCGATGAGCCAGAACAGCCGTCAGAGTGGGCGGAGCCACCGCGGCCTGTCCCCGCCCCCCGGAAGTCAAGGGGCGGGACAGGAAGTATAAAGGCCAGGCCACAGCGCTCAGTAGCTGGCTGGCAGCGGGAAAGGACAGATGCTGGTGCCCGAGCTCCCATGGACCTGAGCCTGCCGAGAGCCCGGTATCCTGAGGAGGACCGGCTGAGCCTGCCGAGAGCCCGGTATCCTGAGGAGCGGCCTGAGCTTCCCCCCGCCGAGGGCCCAGAGGGAGCGACAGACCTACCTGGTGCTCGGGGCCCGGAGGAGCCCATGATCTGCGACCCAGCAGATGGAACTCAGGAGGAGCAGGTACCCATGGAGGAGGAGATGGGAAGTGGCCCAGGGATAGCAGACCCTGAACCCATGTCAGTGTGTTGCGGTCAGGATCCCCACTGACTGCGTGGCAGACGGACTGCTGCGGATAGGGCCCTGGGCTGGAACACAGTGGAGTGGGTGGGCCTGTGTTCCCCCCTGCCACCCCCTGCCGGGTGGCAGTCTCTCCTCCTCCCTGTCCAAGGGGCCTGGGTCTCTGACAGACTATCTGTTGGCTGACCCGCCCTGACCTAGGGCCTGGGCTAACCCAAACTGACCCAGCCCCTGCTACAAGGCCTGGACCACTGACTGACTATTGGTTTACTGCCCCGCCCTCACCCAGGGCCTGAGTCCTGAACTGTTAATTGTGTGCTCAGTCCCTGCATAAGGGCCTGAGTCCTGAACTGTTAATTGTGTGCTCAGTCCCTGCACCAAGGTTGAGCTCTGAACTATCAATTGTGTGCTTAGCCCCTACCCAAAGGTCGGGGCCCTCACTGTTATTCACTTTGTAGCGGGGCGGCCTGGCTTCCAGGCGCCCCAGGAAGGGACGAGCCCCACCCTGGAACTACTACACCGTGAAAGACAAACGTTTTGTTGACAACTTTGCAGTGTAGACATACCCACAGTTATACCAACCTAACCCCCAATGTAGACAATGCGATATCAGTGGGAGAGCTTCTCCTGTCGAGGTAGATACTGCCTCTTGTGGAGGTTGATTAATACGCCAGTGGGAGAAGCTCTCCCGTTGGCATAGGAGCGTCTTCACTTACACGCTACAGTGGTGCAGCTGTGTCTAGTCAGTGTTTTAAATGTAGACCTGCCCTTATTCTGGAATAAGAGTGCTCATACAGGGAGTCATACTGGTATAACATCAGCCATTTACATTCACATCTTATAAGTATAGGTTTCCTGTGTAGACAAACACTTTATTGCTTTTCAACAGATTTAAATTAAACTGTTGCAAATTTCTCAAATAGACAATACCCAGGGCAAAACCTGAAGAGAATGTCAAGGGATAAGGAAAGGAATTTCTCTAACCCAAGGGGTTACCACCTACTGTATTTCAAAGATCTGTTGCAAACAATGGAGGTGTACAGCTTTTCCACAAAAGGTCAGAAGATTATTTTGTATAATGAAAAGTGTTAGACAACCTAAATTAAATTCCATAAAACTTCCCTAACATTTAGAGTTAAAGTTGCCCAGTGATGCCTGGTGGCTACCAGCATACGGAGAGTGGCTAAACTTAAATCTCTGAAAACCCAGAAATAGAAAGATAAGGTATACACCATCCCCACAATGCAGCTTCCAGTCACTACTGGGAATGAGTCCAAAGTGGGGTGCCTTAATAAATAGAGATGAGAAAGTTCTAAGAGAATGTGCCATTGGCTGTGGTGGGCCCCACAGATTTCAAATCCAATATTTATCTGCAGCCACTCCAACGACCTTAACAGAGTTGAGTGTAGTTGTGTTGAATGGTGGAGGGATTAGTTGAAGCTGCTTGGCAGAGCTGTTGCTGTAGAATGGGGCAGGCAAACTTTTTGGCTTGAGGGCCACATCAGGTTTCGGAAATTGTATGGAGGGTCGATTAGGGTAGGGGGTCGTGGCCTGGCCCCCACCTCCTATCTGCCCCCCACCCCCCGGGACTCCTGCACCATCCACACTCCCCCGCTCCCTGTCCTCTGTCAGCCCCGGACTCCTGCCGCCCCATCCAACCCCTCCTCTCATTGCTGATGTCCCCCGGGGACCCCAGCCCCATCCAACCACCCCTTCTCCCTGTCCCGGCTGCCCCCAGAACCCCTGCCCCTGACTGCCCCCTGCCGCCCCATCCAACCCCCCTTCCTTCCTGACATCCCCCCCCCGGGACCCCAGCCCCATCCAACCACCCCTTCTCCCTGTCCCGACTGCCCCCAGAACCCCTGCCCCTGACTGCCCCCCGCCGCCCCATCCAAACCTCCCTCCTTCCTGACTGCCCCCTGGTACCTCACCCCCATTCAACTCCCTATTCCCCCCCTGACCACCCCAACCCCTGGCCCTGACCACCACCCCGAACTCCCCTGCCCTCTATCCAACGCCCCCTGCTCCATGCCCCCTTACTGCGCTGCCTGGAGCACCGGTGGCTAGCGGCGCTACGGCCGCACCGCCCACTTGGAGCCAGGCCATGCTGCTGCCGCCGCCACCACACAGCACAGAGCACCGGGTCAGGTCAGGCTATGCAGCTGCGCTGCCCCAGGAGCTCACAGCCCCGCTGCCCAGAGCATTGTGCCTGTGGCAGAGCAAGCGAGCTGAGGCTGCGGGGGAGGGGGGACAGCAGGGGAGAGGCCAGGGGCGAGCATCCCAGGCCAGGAGCTCAGGGGCCAGGCAGGACGGTCCCGTGGGCTGGATGTGGCCCGTGGACCGTAGGTTGCCCACTCCTGTTGTAGAATCATAGAACAATAGGATTAGAAGGGAGCACAAGGGTCATCAAGTCCAGTGATTCTCAACCTTTTTTAATTTGCAGACCCCTAAAAAATTATGAACAGATGTGCAGACCCCTTCGGAAATCTATTGTATGTATATATAGTTAGGGTGACCAGATGTCCCATTTTTAAAGGGACAGACCTATATTTAAGCCCTCCTGCAGGTCTCCTGACTTTTTCTTAAAAACAAGCAAATTGTCCCATATTTTCTGCAGCCCCCGCATCAGTACTGGGAAGTCCTGCTGCTGGCCAGATCCCTGCTCGCCAGCGACCCACCCACCAGCAGTGAGTGAGGTGGAGGAGTCCAGTGGCTGACGATGGCAGTGGGTGTACAAGGCTGATGGTGGGGTGAAGCTGCAGCGTGCAGGGCCGGGCCACTCCCCTGGCCGGTCTGCCAGCACAGCTCCTGCTGTGTGCCAGCTCTTGGCCAGCAGGGCCCACCCGTACCATTTCTGGCCAGTACCGGCTGCGAGCTGTGGCAGCCGGTGAGTGCAGGCAGGCACCAGGTGGCAGCCTTTACATGTTCCCCCTCTCGCTGTCCTCCACCTGCTTTGCCCCTTTGCCCCCCAGCCCCACTGCTCCTCCATATTCCCCCCACCCCCAGCAGAGCACATCCCACTCACAGCGCTGTGAGGAAAACCAGCCCCTGATCAGAGCGTTCAGCTTAGCAACAGACTGGCCAGCAGGCTCCTTCTTTCCCCCAATGCCTCTGGCTGGGCTGGCGCCCCAGGAAAGCCCAAGACCCTCCAGCCCATGGTGCTGACCAGGAAGAGCCAATGCTGTGCCTCTCCGCCCCTCAGTTCTGGAGTTGGGAAGGGGGAGAAGTGATTTCCAGCCTGTTCCCGCCCTGAACCTACAGGCTCCACAGCAGCCCTTCCCTCACGCACAGTGCTGAAAGACTGCTGCTGGACACATTCGGGTGTGAACCCTGGCAGAAATCAGGGGGGCATATGACCCTGCATGCGACCTTAGGCGTTGTCTCAGGAAGATGCAGTTACCAGAAGAGGCAGGTCCATCCTGGGGGCCCAGACAGGGATGGAGGGTGGAGAGCACCAGGCAGGGAGGGTCGGGTTGGTCAGTCACCTTCTCCCCCCCCTCCCCCCCGGTGTGAGAGGCAGGGCCGGCTCCAGGCACCAGCCTAGCAAGCAGGTGCCTGGGGCGGTCAATGAAGAGGGGGGCGGCACGTCCGGCCCTTTCGGCGGCAATTCGGCAGCAGGGCCATCACTCCCTCTCGGAGCGAAGGACCTACCACCTAATTGCCGCCGTAGAATGAAGCGGCGATAGAGCTGCCGCCGCGATCACAGCTTTTTTTTTTTTTTTTTTTTTTTCGTGCTGCTTGGGGCAGCAAAAATGCTAGAGCCGGCCCTGGTGAGAAGGGTACTTGTGTGTGTATTACCTCTCCCCGTGTGTGGAGGGGTAGGAGTGTGTGTATCACCCCTCCCCCTGTAAACCTGTAATGTTTGTACTGCATAGTTCTGATTGATTACGAGTAATTTTACCAGGTGTCCTGTAGTCAGCATAGGGAAATATGGTCACCCTATATATGTTAAATTCTGTTCAGTAAGTTTTCAGTCTAAGTCTTTTGTGGACCCCTTAGTCATAGTCCATGGACCCCCAGGGGTTCACAGACCACAGGTTGAGAACCACAGATTTAGTCTAACACCCTGCCAAGATGCAGGATTGTAATATGAGAAGAGGTGCATGTATACTTTGAAGGATCAAGTATGCCTCATTTCAGCACTGAGTTTCATAAACAGTGTTGGCAGTGGTGCACAAGGGTGTCTTCTTGCCATGGGGATTGTCAGCAGTCTGGTGACATACATGACAGCAGTCACCTGGGGTTATTGGAAGTTAAGTGAAGGCAATGTTTCAGGTGGTGTAGCTCCTGGTTGCTACATCAGACTTAAACTTGAGTTTTTCTTAATAAAAAGGTGTTAGACATTATCCTACAGTGCTCATGTGCTCTGTTTCCAAAGTGTCCTATAGCCTCTCTAAGGATAGAGTGCTAGTATGTGTGTTATTAGTGTGCTGGGGCATCATTCAAAGAGGGCAGATATATGGTTGCATTGCAAGGTTGGCATGTATCTTAACTTTATATTTCCAGGTTTTAGAGGTTTAAATTTAGCCACTCTTCACATTCTGGAAGGCCACTCGGCACTACTGAGGAAATGTAACTCTGTATTAACAAAGTTTTGGGGCATTTTACTTCCTTGGTTTTTTAAAATAATTTCTCAGCATCCCCATTTACCACAGCCCTTCTCTCCCTCTTCACTGCCTCTAGTTCCTAGCCTAGGCAATGATTACCCCAGTCATAGAACACATTGGCTGCATGTTAACCCCTTCACTCCCTCTGCATCATCTCCATATGTCCCCTTCCTGTGCCAGACCAGTACAGCCTGGTTCTCCCTCCCAACAGTCCTCACCAGAGAGATAGGTGTTAGCCTGGGACCTGCAGGTTGCGAAGCTAGGAGGAATGCAAAAATAGCTCCAGGAACCTATGATGTGCACCAACCATGCCTATTCTTAGCTCACCACTCAGAGTGGCAGGGCTTCCCCAGATGCTAGTTTATGTGGAGTAGGTGGGGGTGCAGGCGGGGGAGGAGCTCAGATCCACCGAAGGGGCTGTGCCCTCTCAAATTCTGGGACACACATGGGGGAGCTAGAAGAGGGGTTCAGCCCCCTTCCCAGAGGTGCAGGAATCCCCACCCCCAGATCCTGGCACACACATAGAAAGGGAGAATGTGTGAATGACAGATTCCCATGCCCCTATCCCCCCACTACCCTGTCATCCCCCTCCCAATATCCCACCTCTCCCACTCCCCCTAGTCCCCACCCTCTCTCATGACCTGAGTCCTACAACCCCTCTTCCCTCCCCTATTACCCATCCCCATTTATCCTCCTCCCCTCACCACAGCCTCCAAACCCTCTGACACTATTCCCCCTTCCTGCACCCCCTCCTCCCTCCCTGTATTCTCCCAACCACAACCCCCCAGCACTACACGCATACATATACACACATTTGCTTTGCCCATCAGTGCTCTGACCTTCCATATTCCCTAGCTCTGCCCACCAAAAAAGTTATAAGAACCTAAAACAGTTATGAGCAGTGGTGGATTAGCCCCTGGGCCAATAGAGCCAGGGCTGTCCTTAGCCATAGGCAGAACAGGCAACCGCCTAGGGCACCACTCTACCTGGGGGCACCGCTCTGCCCGGAGCCCGGACAGACGGGAAGCAGTGGAGCATGTAAGAGCAGGGCTGCTGGGTCCTAGAGAGAGCTGAATGCAGCACAGTCTGAGGGAGGGGATTGACTGCTGGGGTCTCTGGGAAGGGGAGAGGTGGGGGAAGGAACTCACCTGTGAGTGTGACTCTTTCCCCCGGCGTGAGGTGAGGCAGGCTCGGCAGCTCTGGCACCAGTATCCTTTGTTGTCCCCAGGGCCGGCTCCAGGTTTTCTGCCGCCCCAAGCGGCAAAAAAAAAAAAAAAAAAAAGCCGCAGCAGCACGATTGCGCCATTCCACTCTTCGGTGGCAATTGGGTGGCAGGTCCTTCGCTCCGAGAGGGACTGAGGGACCCGCCACCGAATTACTGCGCTGCAGACCCAGACGTGCCGCCCGGATAGCGGCTGGAGTGCTGCCCTTTGGTATTGGCAGCCTCAAGAACTGACTTTTTTAGCTGGTGCCTGGAGCCGGCACTGTTTCCCACTTATTCTGTAGCTACATCTGTCATGCTTCCCCACTCCTTCACAATTCTGCAGTGCAATTTCCTTTGTTCCCCTTTTATCCATAATGGCTGTTCAGTAAAACCACTTTTCCCTGGATGATGGAATTGATCTGCAAAGAGATTTATTAAATGCAGCATTTGTCAGAGCTGTTTTTTAAAAGATATTTAAACCCACTTGCTTTACTCAAAGGGAATATTTGTGCTTAGGCTTGTGCATCCAGTGTGCCTTCTTGGTGGCTAGAAAGAGGTAATAAGATCACAATTATTCCTTTGAGGTCATGGATTAGTCCAGGAAAGGAGAGACGAATTAGGTGGCCCATGCTAGGAGATTCCCTATGCATCTACCAGAGGGGGGGAAGAGAAGAGATGGAGGGCAGGGAATAAGTCAGTTCAGCCTGCTTATGGAGCTACAGCAATAACTGCAGTTGTGTATCCAGTTGTGTATCCCCACTCTATCACTGAATTGTTTTCTTCCTAACCAGGAGTCGGAGTCTATTCTATTCATGTTCTTAAAACAATGCCCATCCCTGACTTATGTGAGCCCTGGGGCCTTGACAATTTGTCCCTTATATGGACTAACCTCATTCCTTGGATTTAAGCAAGTTATGTTAAGCCGAAGTTTTATGGGTGGGGTAAAACATAGGAGTACTGTTAACTTTCTATAGCACTTTATCTCTAAAAGAAGTTGGTGCCTAACTTCCCTTAGGCTACCACTTTTTCACAGAGGCTTACAAACATGCTTTATTTGGTTATGTTGACTGAACTGTAAAACCCAGCTCAGCCCTTTGGCCCCCACAGCAGTCAGCTGACTCCTGGGACAAGGGACCAGGCTGGATCAGAGGTGCTGGAACAATTTTTATAGTGGGGTGCTGAGTCAGTGAACCAATCTGTAAACATAGGATGGAAACCACTTCAAGCCAGGGAGTGCGCACTTCAGCACCCTGGGCTGGAATGGTGGTGGTGGAGGGTCTGGCTGGAGTCAGGGGACAAAGACTTGGCTGGGGCAGCGCATGACTACCATGAGAGGCTGAAGATCCTCACTGGAGTGAGAGAAGATAGGAGCCCAAATGATTGGACAACAGTATACAATTCATATAAAATAGAATAAAAAATAGAAAAAATAATACATTTATAAAAAGTGCAAAATAAATTTAAAATAATATTTTTGTATTTTATTCATTACTAACAGACTTAAAAAATGTAAAATAATAAACTGAAAAATAAAAGAATTGTAAAATACATAAAAACCATAAAAGGGGAAATAAAATTAAAAAACTTTATAAATATATATATTAACAACAATAAAATAAAAAAGGAAATACAAGTAAAATATATTAAAAAGGTAAAAATATAACTATTAAGAAAAAACACACACACAAAAAAGAAAAAAAGTACAATTGTAAAACCGAGGGCGAGAGTCCATGGGGCTTGTTCTCCTATATCATAGGTGAGGAGCTCTGTTGTGTGCCCCCGTGTCCCCCTCTCTGTCCCCTGTGTGGACAGGGCTAGACAGCAGTCTCACTCCGGCCATGCGGCCACCCCAGCCTGGGAGTGAGGGGCGGCGCCCTCCTGGGCTTCCGGACCCACAGACAAAGCCCGGGGGGAACCACTCCCATTTATACTTGCTAGACACAAGGCTCTTGCTCGTGTTGTACAGGAGGCTAAGCGACCCCCCCCTGTTATACACTGAGCAATGAGGGCCCCCTCCGTGTGGGGCAGAGGCGAGACCCTGCGCTCCAGGGACGAGGTAGCTGGTGGACAGACCCTGCCGGAGCGGGGAATGTCGGCAGGCGCCACTCTGCCTTGGACGGAGTCATCTCCACTTGAGCAAGCGAGACTCCCCGCAACCGCCAGGCACCTCTTCCGTTAGTGGACGGTGACCCTGACTCAGAGACCCCCGGGAGAGCGAGAGAGAGAGACGGGGTGTCCCTCGGCTGGGCCCCCTGGGGTGAGATTCAGCCCAGCCGCAGCGGGGTACACAAGGTACTAGGTGGAGAGGGGAAGGAGAGAGAGAGAGAGACAGGCTGGAGGCCTCCGGGCTCTGCTCCCCTCTCTGCACTAGCCTGAGTGGGGGGACCTCAGGGCTTTTCCCAGCATGTACCCAGCTCACCCAACCTTGTGTCATGGGTCCGGGCCAAGCCTTCGGAATGAGGGGAGAGAAAAGGGCAACTCTGCCCGGGCTGTGCAAGGAATCACCCCGCCCTTCTGGAACTACCTCTGGGGACCCAGCTGGGATTGTAGCTCATTGAGACTTCCAGAGCCTGGCCCCATTGCGGTCACTCCATGAGGTAGAACAGAAACACCTGCCTTTAAAATTCAACTGTATCTACAGAACTTGAAATACAGGTGGGGTCACCCTAATAGATGACACTGCTGCGGGGGGAGGGGGTATTTTGGGGTGCTGGAGGGGTGTGTGTGTGTACTGGGAGATGGTATTTGGGAGGTGCTGGACAGAGTATTTGGGGTGTGTAAGAGGGAAAAACAGTCCCAATTTTTGGGTCTTTTTCTTATATAGTCTCCTTTACACACACACACACACACACACACACCCCCCCGTCCTGATTTTTCACACTTGCTGTCTGGTCACCCTAGGTGGGGGTAATTGGTGCCTATATAAGACAAAGCCCCAAATATCGGGACTGACCCTATAAAATCCAGACATCTGGATCTGGTCACCCTAGCTGGGGAGCGCATCTCTCCCCCAGGCTGGCAGCGATCCATCTCATCCAGGGGGAGCTGCACAGGGCAGGATGAGCTGCGGTGGCTCCATGGGTGCCCTGTCCCTGAGATCAGATGCTGGACTAACTTCACCATGGTCCGTGGGGCTGGCGGTGGTGCCCATTGGTGTGTGATTGGACCTGAGGGTTTTCTGCTGCTGTTGCCACTCTGCAACCCAAGAGGTGGATCTTGGGGTCCTGCAGTTTTCCACCTATCTCCTCCTCTACTGCAGCTGTGGGCCCAGCAGGCTGGTGGTGAGCCAAGCATGAAAGCAGGACTGTGTTGCCATTTAGATTGTCGTTTAACAACTTTGTTTGCCAAAAATGCTTGCTAACAATCCCTGAATTCAATTTCAATATATTTTTTTAAATCAATATCTTAGCCAAAAACAGAAAATTAAGTTGTTGACAATTATTTGACAGGTTTGGTTTGGGGCAGGGAGTGGGCCAGGTTTCATCAGAGAAACAAAAAATGTTGACTGACTTTCCTCTAGCCCTGTTACAGTTGTTGGAGGGCTCTGTTTAGCAGTAATATGCTCATCCCCTTACTAGTGTATAGAGCAGGGGTCGGCAACCTATGGCACACGTGCCAAAGGTGGCATGTGAGCTGATTTTTGATGGCACGCTGCGCAGGCTGAGCGGCTCAGCCCACCTCTGCTCTGGGGTTCCGGCTGCTGCCCCATTGCTAGCTGGGGTCCCAGCCGCTGGCCCCACTCAGCGCCTGCTGCTGGCCTGGGGACCCCCAAGGAACCCCAGGCTGGCAATGGGCTGAGCAGGCCGGCGGCTGAGACCCCGGCTGAGCCACTCAACCCGCTGCCGGCCTGGGGTTCCATTCACTCAGCCGGCAGCTGACTGAGTGGGGCCGGCGGCAGGCTGAGCGGGGCCAGTGGCTGGGACCCCAACTGGCAAGGGGCCAGCAGCCGGAACCCCAGAGCAGCAGCAGGCTGAGTGCTGCCGGCACCCCAGACTGGCAACAGACTGAGCTGCTCAGGCCCCCCCCCCCCCCCCGCCGGCCCTGCTCAGCCCCCCCCCCCCCCCCCCCCCCCCCCCCCCCCGCCGGCTGAGTGAATGGAATCCCAGACCAGCAGTGGGCTGAGCGGGGCTGGTGGCTGGAACCCCAGACAAGGATCACACTAAACTGATAAGATCTGCATTTTAATTTGATGAAGCTTCTTAAATATTTTAAAAACCTTATTTACTTTAAATACAATAGTTTATTTATATAATATAGACATAGAGAGAGACCTTCTACAAATGTTAAAATGTATTACTGGCATGGGAAACCTTAAATGACAGTGAACTTGGCACACCACTTCTGAAAGGTTGCCGACCCCTGGTATAGAGTGACCATCTGTTGTACTAAGATTCTCTTGCTTTTTTTTCCCAGTGAGTCAGGATAGCTTTTGCCAGCCCAGAGGTTGGGCAGCCAATGTCTTACGTTTTCACAATGTTTTGTCCAACTTTCATAAAGTCAATACATGGTTAATATGAGTTTAAAAGGCCAGGGACACTTCCTTGTGAAGAATCTGTGCAGCAGATCACACCAGAGCTGTGAAAATGTCAGTTTTTGATGGAACTTTAAAGGCAGTGATTTATCCTGTCTTTCTGGCAGTGCCCAAAATGTGCTGCTATGGCTCACGTCTTTCCAAAGAAAAATAAGGCACATAGGACTTCTGTAACATTTCTGTGCTGCCTTAATCTAGAGGAGATGATTCTGTGCTGACTTCATTCCGGTCACTTTGTGCTTTACCTAGGAGTAAAACTAGGGGTTATATTTCCCCACTGCTTGGAAACTCAGCTTATTAAACTGGATAATGCCATTGATCTATTTACAGTAGAAGGTTGATATAGAATTGTAACTAACATTAAGACTGATGCCCCCTATACATTTAAAACTAAAAAGTAGCTTTGTAAAAATGACATGGGTTTCCAACTCTACCGTGTCTCAGGCAGGGCGGAGCGCCTTGTGAGGTGTCTTCACACTAGCTCAAGGTCACAGCACAAGAACCTAGAGAGCCTCGTGAAGCACAGTGATAGTTTTGATTTAAATGGACTTGAACTGAACGAAGATTTGAGTACACGGCAACCAATGTTGCCACATGCAAAATCGGTGATGGACATTGTACAGTTTATTCATACCAGCAAACTTGTTGACATATATCCTAATGTGTACATTGCCACTCGTATTCTACCGACAATTCCTGTAACAGCAGCATCAGGAGAACGGAGTTTCTCAAAACTAAAGCTCATTAAAAACTATCTGCGTTCTACAATGAGTCAGGAATGCTTGACTGGTCTTGCTATTCCTGCATCAAACAAGACATCACTTTGTCTTTGTCATACAATGACATTATTACTGCTTTTGCAGCCAAAAAAAGCCAGAAAGATTGCTTTTAATTAAAAACAAATCCTTGTTTAAATACCTTTTCATATAAATTTCCAATAAAATGTTGACAAATTAAAAAAATTATATTATTTGCATCATTCTGTCAAATCAGAATTTTTTCTATAGCGCTACATCTTTAGTGCTAGTCCATCAGCATCACAGTGTGCTTAATTAAGTTAAACTGGGTTTAATAACATGCATGTGGCAAGTTTTCCAATACTGTCAGCTTATGTTTGTGTTAAGAGCAAGTCAGGCACAGGGGCACCAGTTTAATAATCCCATAAATCCTAAGGACGGCCCTGGAGCCATACCCAGGGTCCCCACCAATTGGGGAGGCAGAAAAATGAGCGTACCCTTGCCCCAACCCTGCTCCCCGGCAGGAGTGCCAGGGGGCGGGGGTACTGTGGGCGGAGGGATAGGAAACGGCCCTCACTTGCCCTGGCCCAGGGCCCCACAAAAGCTTAATCCGCCTCTGGTTATGAGCACCTCATGTTAGGGGAATGTATCTCAAGAACCCCTGGACCTTTAAGTACGCTCAGTTCCACTGTTCAGGAAACATGATTATAGTATCCTAATTGTCTTTCATCTTCCCTCTAGTTAATCAATATGAATTGATTAGTCAGTGCTGGTGCTCTGCTATAATAATCCCCAGATGGAAAAGTAGCAACATGCCCAGCAATCATTTTCACATATCTGCACAGAGATGTGTAATTTATTATCCTGCAGAAAATAGTTACAGCCAGTCCCTTCTAAATGAGCTGTACAAATTAGCAGGGCACATTTTCCAAAAGCATAAAAGCCCTTAACAGAGGCAACTACCTGCCTACAGCTCATTCTCAGATTTCTACCAAGGGTAAGGTTCAAACTCCTAGTGCCTAGGTGTAGTTTAGGTTCAATGACGTCTGCATATCCTCTTGAGACACCCAGCTACTGTGACTGGAAACCTTTGTGTCTATGCTTGCTGCACATGTACATTTCAATCTCTTTGGCTCAAGAGTTTTTAGCATATACCATTCTAGAGAGTTAAGCTTTTCCTCTGATTTTTTTTTTTCTTCAAAACGACTTTCCCAAAGGAGCAGTGGGCTACATTATAATTAGGCAAGTCAAAAAAGAATTTGAAGAGCAATTAGCAAAAGACACAAAAACTAACAAATTTTAAGTACATCAGAAGCAGGAAGCCTTCCAACAAGAAGTGGGGCCACTGGACAATGGAGGTGCTGAAAGGGCACTTAAGGAAGACAAGACTGTTGCAGAGAAGCTAAAGTAATTCTTTGCATTGGCCTTCACTGCAGAGGATATGAGGGAGATTCCCACCCCTGAGCCATTCTTTTTAGTGACAAATCTGAGGAACTGTCCCAGATTGAGGTGTCAATAGAGGAGGTTTTGTACAAGATAACTGGAGGACAGTTAATGTGACACAGATTTTTAAAAAGGGCTCTAGAAGTGATCCTGGCAATTACAGGCCAGCAAGCTTAACTCCAGAACAAAGCAAATTGGCTGATTCTATAATAAAGAACAGAATTATCAGACACGGAGGGGAACATGATATATTGGGGAAGAGTTAACAGTTTTGTAAAGAGAAATCATGCCTCACCAATCTATTTGAATTCTTTGAAAGGGGTCATCAAACATGCGAACAAGGGTGATACAGCAGAGATGGTGTACTTGGACTTTCAGAAAGCCTTTAACAAGTTCCCTTACCAAAGGCTTTTAAACAAACTAAGTAGTCATGGGATAAGAGGGAAGGTCCTCTCATGAATAAGTAATTGGTTAAAAGATAGTTTATTCTTATCCTTTGTTTCCTATCAGTTTTCACAATAGGGAGAAATAAGTAGGGGGTACCCCCACAGATCTGTACTGGGACCAGCTCTGTTCAATGTATTTGTAAATGATCTGGGAAAAAAGGGTAAACAGTGAGATGGCAAAGTTTGCAGACAATATAAAATGATTCATGATAGTTAAGTCCAAAGCAGACTGCGAAGAGTTACAAAGAGATCTCACAAATCTGGGTGACTGGTTGGGCAACAAAACGGCAGATTAAATTAAATGTTGCTAAATGCAAAGTATGCATTTTGGAAAAAGTAATTCCAACTATACATACAAAATGTTGGGGTCTAAATTAGCTGTTATCACTCAAAGAGCTCTTGAAATCCTAATGAAAACATCTGCTCAACTTGCAGTGGCAGTCAAAAAGGCTTCCAGAATATTAGGATCCATTAGGAAAGGGATAGTATAATGCCACTATATAAATCCATGATATGCCCACACCTGGAATACAGAACCGCATGCAGTCCTGGCTACCCCATCTCCGAAAAGATATATTAGAATTGGAAAAAGTACAGAGAAGGGCAACAAAAATTACTAGGGGGTGTGGAACAACTTCCATATGAGGAGAGATTACAAACACAGGAAATCTTCATCTTAGAAAAGAGACAGTTGAGGGGGGATATGTTAGACGTCTATATAAAATCATGGATGCTATGGAGAAAGTGAATAGGGAAATGTTATTTACCCCTTCACATAACACAAGAACTAGGGGTTATCTGATTAAATTAATAGTCAGCAGGTTTAAAACAAATGAAAGGAAGTACTTCTTCAAACAATGCATAGCTAACCTGTGGAACTCATTGCCAGGGGATATTGTGAAGGTCAAAAGTATAACTGAGTTCAAAAAAGAACTAGATAAATTCATGGAGGATAGGTCCATCAGTGCCTATTAGCCAAGGTGGCCTGGGATTCAATCCCATGTTCTAGGTGTTCCTAAACCTCTGACTGACAGAAGCTGGGACTGGACAACAGGGGATGGATCAGTCGATAAATTGCCCTATTCTGTTCGCTCCCTCTGAAGCATCTGGCACTGGCCACTATAGGAAGACCGAATACTGTGCTAGATGGACCTGATCTAATATGGGCATTCTTATTTTCCACTATAAGAATAAAAAGGTCAGATACCAGCTCTCCCTATACTCAATGTGAGTGATCAGTGCAGTTCTGAAGTCCCAGCTAAATAACAGCATAATTTGTTTTTAATGTTTATTTTGGGATATTTGACTGTTGTTGGAATCAGGTTCTCTGATGTTTTAGACACAGAAAATAATTTCTCACCTTCTTAAATGACACTCAATTACAGGTAAAGAATGTTGCATCTAACAGGAGTGTCAGAGATAATTACAATTTGACCAGCTTGGCTTGGCATTCAGTGCCTTTCTGGGGGCTAACCCTTTATATTTGGCAGAGGCAAGAAGCTGCTGCCTCACAGCAGCCAAAGTTACTGTTCATAAGATATAAAGTTGTCCTAAACTGAAAAATCTGGTTCCTTGGTGGAATGAAGAATATGATTGCAATTAAAAAAAGAAATAAGGCATACAGAAAAGCTAAAATTGCAACCAACAATGAGCACTTGATGAAATATTTAAAAAGTAAGGCAGTAGCACAAAGAATTCTTAAGAGGACTAAAGAGAACTGGACAAAGTATCCTGGGAAAATAAATAAAGATACCAGTGTTTCAGAGGTTTACAAGCAAGTTAGGAGAATGAATGGAAGATGGAGCAATAACAATTTTTTCCCTGGTCTTATGGATAAAGTAGTAAGTTTGAACAAAGGAAAAGCAGAAATCCTAGCAAAAGTGTTCCAGAAAGTAAATAATGATGAGAATCAAAGTACAGATTTTTGGGGGGTGGGGTGGAGGGGAATGGAAATTAGTTGAAGAAAATGATGAGATTCTAAATGGCTGGGAAGCTGCTGATAATGTACTAAATGAAAACTTCAGTATGCAGAAACTAAAAAAAGTTATAGATAAAAGCAAAGACAACCCTAGATAAAGAGTATATGCAATATGATGCTTAAATGCTTACCTGAAGGGAGTTGAAGGATTTTATTAAAATTTTATAATAGTGTACAGGGAAAAGGAGTAATATCAGTAGAACAGAAGTATGCAGTGATCATTCCAATAGGGAAGTCCGGCAAGTTACTTATAGAACTGATGCCTATAGACCAACTGCCCTCACATCTTGTGGGTGAAGTTATGGAAAGAATGATAAATGAGAGGCTAGTTGTGTACCTGGGGGAAAATGAGATACTAAATAATGTGCAAAAAGGTTTTAGGAGGAGGAGATGCATGCTTGATCATATTGTAAGATTAGAAACAGAAATACAAAAAATATGAGGAACAAAGTATTAACTTTTTTGGACATTAAAAAAGCATATGATATATTATGGAGGAGGGTTTGTTATATAAGTTGGTCATGATAGGGATAAAAGGAAGTATGTTATGGTATTTTTTGCACAAGGGGACTGTACAGGTTAGAGTACAGAAAGTCTTATCAGGAATCTATAGTATTGCCAATGACAATGCTTCCCTGCAGCATATCAGCCCTACCTTGCTTAATATTATGATAAATGATTTTCCAAAATGTGTAAGGGCAGGAATAGGAATTACCTTATTTGAGGATGGCTGTGCTATATGGGTTAAACACAGAAGAATTAAAATGGCTGAAGAGAAAATCAATGAAGCAACTCAGGGAGGTATCAGATTGGGGAAATGCATGGGGACTTAAATTTTCAGTTGTTAAAACGAAGGGAATCCTCTTCACTAGAAGAAAGATTAAAAATTAATGTAATTTATATCTGTATGGAGAACAGATGCATGTTGTCACGGTTCCTTTTGTTTGCAACCTTGGTTGCTTTGTTGTTCCTTCTGTTTCTGTTCTCCTTTGGCACTAGTTTACTTCTGACACCATGTCACATATTTTTTGTACATGGTTGCAGGGCTGCTACTAGCAGGACAGGCTTCTGTACCAGATATGGACTGACTACAGAGCTTCCTCTCAAAGACATACATATCAGATGTGTTTATCATAAAAACCTTTAATATTCTGCCAGGTATGGCTGAGGTTAGCTTAAATAAGATGTGTCACACACAGCGCCACTGAGTGGCCAAACAGCATAATACATTTTAGCATTCCATTATGCATGTTTTTAACAGTTTTAAATTTCTTGGTGTATTGTTTGATAATAAACTTACTTGGAAGAGTCATATAGAAAGTATTACAAATAAATATAAAGGTAGGATTAATTTGCTTTAAAGTATTGCTGGGATTAATTTGGAAGCAGATAAGAAAGTGCTGATTATGCTATATAGAGCATTAATAAGATCAGTCATAGATTTTGGCTGTCAAGCCTTTAGTTCTGTGCCCAGATCAGAACTTCAAAAGTAAGAATCAATTCAAACTCAAGTGCTATTATACTGGCATTTAAAAAGGGTACTGTACCTCAGAAAGCAGAAGTGATCTAATAAATGATTTTTTTTCCAATAGTAAGCTCAATCATGAACATACTACTAGTATGGATTCAAGCACGTGCTGGGATACCTGGCAATAAATGGTGGATAAAGAAGAAAAAATGCATTAAAAATGGAGAAATTGATATTCCTTTGAGAAAAATGTAGTTAAAAAATTATTTAAAAAGGAATAGCAAGAATTGTGGACCAAGGAGAAAAGAGGAAAAAGATTCTATGAAGTATGTCCAAAAATAGAGGATAATGCACTACTCCAAAGTTATGAAAGGATCAGTCAAGTACTCATACTTAAGACTGTTAGCTGATCACTGTGGTTTTACTAGTAATTTATATTTATTGAATAAACACAAAGATGGGCTATGTAACACATGTAAGGTTAGAGAAACAGTTGATCACCTGATATGGGAATGCAGGGCATGTTCCCAGGAAAGAAGAATTTATATGATTTAAGATAACATACTATGAGGGATTTATTGAGAGTATTGAGAAAATGGGGTAACATTAAAAAAGTTCTGCTATTTTTGTAAGGCAATAGAGCAGGCTAAGAGTGTAATGGCATGAATGAATGAGTATAGTAGGTGGCAGTTACAGACTCAATAGATGATTCTGTTTTGCCATAAAGCATAAGGAGAAGCTGTTGCCTTATGCAGGTCATTTTATTAGTTGTTGTTTGTTGTGTTTTCTCTCTTATGATTAAGTGTTTTGTTTTCCCTTAGCTTTTCTCTTCAACTTTCTTGACAAGAGGACTGTGTATTACAGGTCATCTTTAAAATATTCACTAGTAGGGTGGCTATTTACTGCCACAGATGAAGCTCTTAAACTTGCCCAAAGTCAGCAAGTAAACCAGATGCTTAAAATCTGTATTAATAGTGAAGAATTTTTGCTTGTTTAAGTAATTGTGAGGATGGAATTGATTGGTAACACAATTTCAGTTGGTTTCTAGTGTGACAATCTTTAATATTGAAGGTTATTTTTCATACTGACAACCAAATTAAATTACAAAAAAGTGTTCATTTTGCTTATGTTGAAGTTACATATTTAAATAAAATGCTGTGCCTACCTGACTCTTGAGTACTTGCTAAATATTACAATTCTGACATATATTCAGAACCCCATGTGCAATGTGGTCTTAGCTGTGTGTTTTATTAGCCTAGCAAGAAAACACAGTGCAGAACGTAGGTTGCACGTGGAAGGTGACTTTGGTTCATAAGTTTCTCAAATCAAAACCAATTTTCACTTGATTATTCAAAGAAATCTCTCTCCAAAGAAGTAGATTTCTTTGTCAAATTTCAAGTTGCTACCTCCAGCTATTTCACTGCCAGTTAAAGGTGACCTGCAAAGGATTCCTAAAACATTAATTTTATACCCTTTATTGTTTCTTTATGAGGTATAAAGGCCTGAAAAATATAGGTTAAAAGTCTTCTTTTTTATATTTGAAATATCAGGAATGTCAAGTATGATTTTGTCTGACTTTTTTGGGCTCTCAAATATGTTTTGTGTGAACATTCTCACTTTAATTAAAGGCGCAGGAGTTTTAAATTTTAACAGATCTCTTTTTCAACAATGCATTCATTACATACTGGAATTAACAAAAGAAACAACAGTTTTAAACAGCCTGGCTAAAAATCCCTTTTCCTCACAGACTGTCAGTTTATTCGGTTTTGCTCAGTTCAGTCTCTTGTGACGTAATGATTTAACTCTTTCAGTAACTATAGTCTGTCAAGATAGACAAGATTTTAATTCCTAATGTAAAACAACTAGTAAAAAAACATTCCCATACTTTTTTTAAAGTCCAGGTTTTCTTTACATATCATAAAGAAACAAAAAAGCACACAAGTCCATTCTTTTCCTTTGTAAGTCACCTTTAAAAAGAATTGAAAGAATGCTGTTTTTTATCCTCAGTCTCAAAAAAAGGTTAAATTTCATCTTAAGCCTTTTTTTAGTCACCTTTAGGGAAATTTCAGCCTGAAAAGTAAAGGTTTCAGAAAGTAATTTAAATTATAGTGAATGCTGCCACTCCATATTGTTGTTCCACCTCCACATGAATCACCAGTTTAACAGAAAAGAGACACATTTTAAGTACTCAACAAAACAGGCATAGTCTTGCAACTCCTTTTTCACCTACATCCTAATGAAGTCAATAGAATTACTTGTGGTGTTGAGTAAGAATTACTCGTGTGGGTAAAGCTGAAGAATATGACATTTATATTGTAATTGGGACAAAGCAACTGCACCATACACCTAAAGTGGTCCTTTTATTTCAGGCATATCAAACTATTTGTACTCCAGGCATACTAGTATAATAATGACAAATGTGTTTTACTGCCATCTAGGTAACTCCTAACTTAAATGTATCATGACAACCACTAGCATAAAAAAAGGCTGATTTTCTTTAATTTACCCTGCAGCAATAGGCTGAAGGTTGTTGGAAGTAAGGGGGGTTATTTTAAAATGGAACTTATGGTATCACCATACATTGTGTTTTGATACTTCATGCAATGAAATTGCATTTTGAGGTACCATTTTTTCAGAGTATCATTGTACAAATAAATGACAATATTTTATGCAACAAAATTGCCCTGAACAACACAGACTTCTAAAGGTGGTGATCCAGCAAGAGTTAAAATTCAAGTCTTAGTTACAATAATGTGCAGAATACAAAGTGACTCCAACTACTATGCTGGGGAGAGTGATTTAAGTGAGTTTAATCTGGCCATTTGTCCAGCAAATGACTCAGATCCCTAAACTGATATTGTTTTTGAGAAAAGTGAAAAAAGCATTCCAACTTCAACACATCTGCCAGTCAAGCAAAGGAAGTCCCCACAAATGTTGCTTTGAAGCAATTCCTTCCCTGGGCCAAGAAAGGGGTATTGCCAATCATAAGCATGTGCACAGGGTGTGCCGGGTGTGCCCAGGCTCACCCTAATGCAGGGGTGGGCAAATGGCCCCCATCTCCCGGCATGGCAAGCCGCGGGCTCTGCGCTCCTGGGCCGGAGTGCCCGGCTGAGTGTAGCAAGCCGCTGGCCCCTCTCCCGCCTTCTCCCTCCCCTGGAGCCATGCCGCCAAATGTGCAGCACTCTGGGGGCTGGGGCTGTGTGCTCCCGCAGGGCAGTGTTTGGCTCCGTGGGGAGGCTAGGAGCCTCATCTCATGGTAAGGGGTCCAGGGCCAGGGGGGTTGGATAAGGGGTGGGGGCAGTCAGGGGACAGGGAGCAGTGTGGGTTGGATAGGGGTGAGGGATCTCTGGAGGGGGCAGTCAGGGAGCAGGGGGGTTGGATGAGGCATGGGAATTCCGGGGTCTGTCAGGGGTTGGATAGGGGTCAGGGCAGTCAGGGGACAGGGAGCAAGGAAGGTCCTGGAGAGGCAGTTAGGGTGGGAGGGGGTCTCTGGAGGGGGTGGTCAGGGGACAAGAAGCTCGGTGAGTTTGGATGAGTCAGGAGTTCTGGGGGGGCTGTCAGGAGGCAGGGGTGTGGAGAGGGATTGGGGGAGGCAGGGGGCAGGGAGCAGGGGGCGGTTGTATGGTCGGGAGTTCTGGGGGTCCTCAGGGGGCGGAATCTCCATGCAGCCATCCTTTTTCAAGAAGGGTTGTTGCAAGAAAGTAATACAGAAGTAACGGGATGAATCCTAATATTGCCAACTCCAAGTATTAAAAAATTAAGTCTCTCCCTCTGCCCCCCAATTCATTAGATTAATTTAAAAACTGAGATTTTTAAATTAATACATTTTAAGTTCTTTTTATTTTTCTCTTGTCTTTTGTGTCTGTTGGGTGCAAATTTTCAAGTTTTTCGAGGGTTAGAAAGTTACTTCTTTTTTTGAAAGCAGTAAACTGACATTTCTTCTTCTTCAAGCCCTAGGCTCTAGAGCCATAATACATATGCTAATACAATCAACAAGGTTTTAATAAAATTCCCCACTAGCAGGAGAATCAGCACTCATGTCCTTCAAGTACGTGAGCTGCGCATAACAGGGCTCCAGTCAGGGGTGAAAGTAACATTAAGCACTTACTGGTATGGGGGCCTGGCTTCGGGCCTCGAGCGGAAGGGGGGGGCCTCGAGCAGAAGGGCTGGGGTTGAGGATCAGTCTCCCCCAGCCAGCCCATCCGCGCTGCCTGGCCCACACTGCCCGGGGCTCTGGCCGCTGCAGCGGTAGGAGTGGCCGGGAGCTCCATGCCCTTTTAAATCGCTGGCCCTAGGGCAGCTGTCCCTTTTGCCCCCCGTCAGTGGCCCCGGGGGGGGGGGGGGGGGGCATAAGAGGCAACATTAATGCACTGCCATGGCAGCGCTTTAAGCTGGGTCCTTTGCCGTGACAGCGCTTTAATGTCGACTGCATACAAAACGGTACCGGTGGTAGGGTGACCAGATGTCCCGATTTTATAGGGATAGTTCTGATATTTGCGGCTTTTTCTTGTATAGGCTCCTATTACCACCCACCCCTGTCCCGATTTTTCACACTTGCTATCTGGTCAGCCTAACCGGCAGCCACTTTTTACCGGTACGCCATACCAGCCCATATCGGCCCACTTTCACCCCGGCTCCAGTGGGAACAAAGCTGGGACCAACACCTGTGGGGGAAATGTCACACAATGATCGGTGAGATTTTTGAATCAAGGATAAAACATTTGCAGTAAAATCCATCAGCCTGACAATGGGGGAGTACATCAATTAAAACATGGTAAGTTATATAAAAACAGCCTCCACAGCCGGGAGGAGGCCTCCTTTCCCCACCATATTAACGCTTGGCAAGGCCTGCCGGACTCAGTGCGTTGTGCTGTAGTCCCATTCAACTAACTGGCACCTCTCCCCTCCCCCACTGACTGCAACGGGAACAGGATTAGCGCAGGGAGAAACAGGAGTCCTCCAAGAAGACCATAGAAAGGAGGAAGTGGCGGCCTGACAAGCCATCGCGCGAGGGCCCGCTCTGGCCGGGCAGATGCGGGGCGGAAGCGGTGAAGCCGGCGGGGTTGCCCGGAGAAGGGCAGGCGGCGGCCGCAGCGACAGGTGCTGCCCGGGGTGGTGGGTGAATGAATGGTTGTGGGGCAGGGGAAGATGCTGCGGCTAGCGGCGGGGCTGCTGGCGGCGGCCCTGGCGGCGCTGCTCCTGGACTGGTACGGCCAAGCGGGGCCTCAGCGCCCGGGCCAGCGCCGTCCCTTCGCTCGGGAGCCGGCCCCCGGGGCAGAGGCCACCAACCTCTTCTGGGTGGTGCAGGTGAGTGGGGGCGGGGCAGGATCCCGGCCTCCGTGTCCGGGGGCGGCGGCTGCAGCAGGCTGCGCTGCCCTCTCGGTGGCCGCTGGTGCCAGGCTTGTAGGGCGGGGCAGCCTGCGCGTTACCATGGCGATGTCTCGGGGCTGGGAAGCGTGGCCGTCTGGCCTGGCTTGGCGGCCGCCCACTGGCTGCAGAGGGGTTCCCCTGAAGTAGAGCAGCGTGGCAGTGACTGGTGTGAGGTCGGGGGATGTCATAGCCACGGCGATGCACGGCCATGAGAGCTAGGGACTAGAAGTGTCTGGCTGAAATATATTTCATGTTCAAAGTCTCTCACAATGTCTATCAGTTTTTGACCGGTTCTCGTAGTGATTCTGCCCTGAAGTTTGTACGGCGATGGCCTGACTATATCATGGTGAAATGGCAGTGGTGTGGGATGTGATGTTCAATCTGCATGTCACTCATGTTGTACTAGGGGAATGTTGTATTGAAATGTCATCATGGCGCAATGTGCTGAACTTTTGCAGGCTCTGGAAGTGTTAATACTCTTGCAAGTCCAGGTTCCTGGATGCAAGATCTCTTAGCAAAACTGAGGTGTCACCAAAAATATCAGCATAGGTGCCAGCCCTGTGTTGGGGTGAGCAAAGTGTGGCTTGGGTTGGCCTCCTTTTACATGTGGAGGAGGTGTGTGAGGTGGGTGTGGGTTATTCCTCTATATAAATAATGAGTGTCTGCAAACTGCTCCTATTTATGCAAGTTGTTGCAGCTCTCAAGCTCTTGGCAAGTTGACAGTGTTGATCTTCCTTAGGCTAAATTCTGGCATCTTTCCCCTAGTAAACTGGAAAATACTTTCCTTTTCCCAGTCTCTCTCACAATTAACTGTAGGTGATGGGGCTTGACCAGTTTACCAGACTGGCTGGAGGATTACATCTCTTTGTTTGAAGTAGATATGAAAGATGAGGGAGCTCATCCAGTTAAGTCAAGGGTTAATGTCCTAGTGATACATCCAGAGTCCTTCTGCCCTCAATGGTGGTGCTGTTCTGGGAATTATATAACTGAGGGACGTGGTTAAATTCCTTTCTAGCATCAAAAAATATTATTAGTTATTACTTCTAAATATAATTAAAAGTTAAAACACTTTTTAATTCATATTGGTTTTGATATAAAATGTTCTAAAAATACCAAATTAAGATTTTAGTGTAAAACTCATTGATAGCATCTGAACTGGGTTGTCATATCTGAAATCTTTCCTTGGCCTTCGTTTTTTCTCGTCTCTGTTGTCCAGTGCACATCTATAAGATTATATAAATGTTTAGATCATAGAATCATAGACTCTAAGGTCAGAAGGGACCATTATGATTGTCTAGATCCATTGGCACTTGGTGTTTAACGTGCACTAATTTTTTATGTACTTACAATAAATTCAGCTGAGATGTCCTGTATTGCTGCTGCTTAGTTATACTCTTCATTTGTAATTTTTTTGACTGTTTTGTAATGATTCATCCACCTTTCATGTTTATTAATAGGTTCCTGTGGTTTTGTAATAGCTCCTATTTATTGTTGATATGTGTTTTTGTTTTGTTTTTAATTGAGCTATATGCTACATTTGACACTTCACTTTTATTCTGGTAAGTTTAGGGGGGAAATCTGCCCCTACATATGCTCAGTAATTTACTAACTTCAGCTGGAGTTCCTTGTGCATAATCAAGAGTGTTATTTTGTCCTCCTATTCTTCCTCCCAGTCCTCTTCTATGGGTTTTCCCATATTTGAAGTTATTTTAAGTTACTTTTCTTCAACTCATGTAGGGCTTGTCATCGTTGTAGAGTTATCTCAAGTTATAAATCAAGTGCTGCCACAACTCAAGTCCCATCCACATATCAAAAACCTTAAGTCAATGTGTAGTGGTGCTTTTAACTCAAGGTGACTGGCCCACCAGAGATATCTGCTACAGCTCAGGTTAGCACAACTTGTCAGCTGCTAACACAGTCACTCTGTTCAGTAGTCACTCTACAGCTAACCCAGAGGTTCCCAAACTTTTTGCTTGTGTGACCCCATTTTGAGACTTATTGTTTCCTGTTACCTCAGAAAGGAACAAAGCAACGTAGTTGTCGAGGAATCCAGGGAATTTACACATTTAAGTACATTAATTAATATGCTGTAATGTGACACGAGTTTGCATGTTGCGACACAGCCTCTCGAAATCCAGTGGCATGGTAGAAATTGCACATCTAATCTCTGATATGACATCAATGGTAGATCAATACTGAGACTTGATAGACACAAGTGTGCTGAATCCAGCTTCACACAACTATGTGCTCGAGAATGGTATCATCAGTTTGAAGGTGTATGTTGAGAGTGAAGGATATTCATTCTTGACAGTGAACCAGAACTCTGCGAGAGAAAGTTGGGCGTATGTTTCTTGAAAGAATCGATTGCAGGAAATTTAGATGAGCTGGCAAATCCATGGCATCAGGCTTGCACTGAAAAGGATTTCGCACTCAGAAATACTTTGTCACATCTAGGTTGGGGGAAAAAGGATGCAAACTCTTCCTCCAGCTGGCTGAGATGCTCAGCCATCACTTGTCTGGGAGGTTGAATAATTCCATTGTGAGTCAGGAACCTGCAAAGTTGTGGGAAGGATTCATAGTTGGTCTTCAATAGATTAGTCTTCCAGAAAACAATTTTCTTCATGAATCCTATGATTTGATCAGTCAGCTGACAGATGTGGGTGTTCTTTCCTTGCAGACTTGTATTCATTTAATTCAGTTTCCCAAATATGTCTGTGATATAGGCAAGAAGGCACATCTTTCTTTGGTCACATAGAAAATCAGTGAATTTACTCTCTTTGCAGTTCATATGCATGCAGCTCGTCTCTTAGTTCAAAAAATCATACCCGTGCATGTCCTCTCAAGAGCCAAAGAGCTTCAGTGTGGAATAACATGTCATGATCGGACCCCTTTTCATCACACAGTTTTGCAGACAGAATCTTGCAAAGAGGCTGAATCTTGATGTAGTTCATAATAGACACGACCTTCCGCAAAACTTCCCCTGGACTGGACTCAGAGCTTTAGATGCCAGCTGTTCTCTGTGAATCACACAGCAGAAGGAGCAACTTTCTTTACCAAGGCCCACAGACCTGCTTTGTGGCCTGTCATAGATGTAGCTCCATCTGTGCAAAAGCCCATCAGGCGATTACATGGTATATTTTTGTCTTGCATGTAGCACATTGAATATCCCTTGTGCTGTCTCATGTCTGGAAAGAGGGAGAGAGAACAGAATGTCTTTGGGAATTGCACCTTCTCATCTGTATTTGACACAAGCCAAGAAATGTTCATCGTGGTCCTGAGTGCTCACATCAACTTGAAGAGCAAAAACAAATGTATTTTTTCAGATGGTCCACCAGTGTGTTTTCCTGATCTACAGCTATTGCCTCAGTCCTTTTCAGGGCCACTCAGAGGATTCAGGGAACCTGGGGTCTTTGGCAGCAGGGAGCCGCCGAATTGCCGCCGAAGACCCGGCACTTCGGCGGCGGGTCCTGGGGCGGAAGGACCTCCCACTGCCGAAGACCCAGAGTGGAAGAAGCTCCGGGGGCCCGGGCCCCGCAAGAGTTTTCCGGGGCCCCCGGAGCGAGTGAAGGACCCCGCTCCAGGGGCCCTGAAAAACTCTCGTGAGGGCCCCTGCGGGGCCTGGAGCCTGGGGCAAATTGCCCCACTTGCCCCCCCCACCCAGGCGGCCCTGATCCTCTACTTCACTACGTTGTTGGAGACTGGTATGGCTTTGAGTTTGTTTGCTTCAGTTTCCCACACATGTTCACCATATTGATTTGCAGGTGGCAAAATCAAAGTCCAGTTGAGTGAGGCTTTGAGGTGTGTGCAGTGTGGTAACTCACCTCAAAGGATGCCTTGGAGCTTGGTCAGAGGCTGACACGGCTCTCTAGAATTGTGATTGTTGATATGAAAAGTTCTTTCCGGCGCTGGAAAAATGACCTTTGGTTTTCTAATGTGTTCCTTGTGAAGGGTTTCGTAGTGTGACTCAAATTTATTAGGCTTCATGCTTTTGCTAGATAATACTGTGTGACATTGCAGGCACTTTGGCATTTCTTTGTTCTTGACCAAAACACTGGTGAAGCCATACTCAAAGAAAACCTTGTTGTATTTGTGAACACGTTTCTGCCAGAGGTTGAAGCAGATACTCTGTGTAAAAATGAGTCCATTGTGCCTCTTTTCACAAATGAGCAAGAGGAATTCACTGTTAAGCAAATGAGGCCAGGACTTAGGAAGACCCTGCATGGTGATACTAGGGCACCACAGAGTCAGTGACTTAGAATGATTTTTTTATCGAGTGCCGACAGGGTACTCAGCATGGCATAAAAGAAAATATAGGCCCCCCCTAAGAAGCTTACAAGCCACTGCAGATTCCCATCTCAGAAAAGGTTATCACAGGCTCCTGTGAGCTCCAGCAGAGAGGATGCTCTGTTGCTGCCCACAGATAAGGATCTTCTGTATTGAAGTCCCTTCTCTGGATGCTCGTATATCTGGACAGTGCAGCAAATTGGTATTTGTATAGCCAGCATGTCCAGACCTGCTCCACAGATGCCACCCCACAAGGCCGCCATTTTGATCTACAAAATAGTGGCCTCTGCACAATGTGACCTTGCACACACCATACGTGTGAAGTAACACCATGAAGAGGCCACAGTTTTGTAGAGAAAAATGGTAGCCTCCTAGCATTGCGATTGTGGAGAAAGTCTGGCCAGGTTCGGAGGCAGATAGCATTGTCTCGCAGACAACTCTAGCCTGTTGGACCCATGAGCCCATCTGCTGATGGCGTGACTTCATTTGGAGTCATGACCCATAGTTTGGGAACCGCTAAGCTAACCTCTTGAGTCCCTTCCAGCCCTTTGTTTCTATGAGTGTTATTTTGCAGCTTGGCTGCTCTCACTCAAGCTAGGCTAATTAAAGAGGTGTTAACTCAAGTTACCTACACTGAAGTTATCTCTGCAGAGAGAGTTTTGTCTTTAATTTCAATAATATTGAAATGTTCCTGACTTTCAAATATATCTTTACTAAATCTGCAATCTTATCAACCATGTATAAATCTTTAACAGCTGCTTTATCATTAACCCGCTTTGATTAATTTCCAAAGGCTAAATCCAAATAGCTTCTGATCTTGGGGGAAATGTGCTCCTGGCTCCCTGGTAATTCCACAAGGCTAATTCCAGGTCAGCGTCTAGATATAAATCCACACGATCAGTACTCTGGCCTTTTTTACAGCCCTTCCTTTATCTGTATGAACACTTCCTGCTTTGCTTTCTCCTGCTATCCTGCAGTTCTGTAAATGTTTCCTGTGACATGTCTGCCATTTCTATATTAGTTGTGCACTAGTCTAAACTGTCATTTACGTTATAGATATTTTGAATATGTGGTTTGTTTTTCCCCCAGATGGAATCGCCTCCCTTGTCCATATGGTCACTCCTCCAGTTCAGCTGTCATTTTGGCACATGTTGAGATTTATTTCCTTCTCCCATCCCTGGTATCTTCTGTGATTCTGATGGAGTCCTGAGGATCTTAATAACTTTCAAATCTTTCCACTTCAACAACCTCCATACTCCACATTACAGTCAACATTCTTTTAGCTAAGGAGAACTGAAACTGATTCCTTCCAGTGCCTGATTATGTCATTGCTGTGTAAGAAAAACACTCCTTTCTGTGCAGCGCTCCCAGGCCCTGTTATACGTTCATGATTATTTTCAAGGAGATAGCAGGGAATGGTTCTTGTTTGCATTCCGGGGGACATTACGATGTATAAGTTGAGTAGGGAAAACTACATTTTTTTTCTTACCATAAGGTCAGTAATGCAGTGTTTGATAAGTGTGAGGAACACATGCACAAAATGTCAATCTTACATCAGCATATTTTTAAAAAATAAAATATGACCCACATTTAATTTTTCAGCAAATAAGTGACTAAACAGTGAGTCTTCATTTTGCTAATATCAGTTATATCTCACATGTGATGACAACAGGACTAGATGGAGAGAGAACTTTGAATTAAACTCTTATTTTGCAGTATGACTTTTTTGGATCCCTGATTTAAAGGAAAACTGCAACTTATTTTCGGTAGTTTTATCACTTTATTTAGGTGTAAAAATGAGCAAATTGTAGAATCAGTAGAACTTCACTACTTTTCACACCGAAGATGACAGTTTTGCCGCACTTCTCAGTGAAGGTCTAATTGAGCTGTTGTAGTGAGGTTTCATATTACTAAGACCTCATTATTTTCACAAAATATTTATTAGTATTTAGCATCAAACGTAACACGTCAAATAATGAATATGGTATACTTATGATGCATTACCTTTGTTTTTTTATTGTGCTATCTCTTTAATCTCTAGTTCATTAATTTGCAATCAGCATAACTATCATTAGTATAGATTAGTGAGGTTCATAATATTTTGAAATAGCTATGAAATTATAACGATTATTATTTGTTTACTATACATTTATCTGTCTTGGGGTCCAGCTCTGATATAGAGAGAACTCCCATAGAGATTGGTGGGAGATTTTCTTGTATGAGGACTGCAGAATCAGGTCCAAAGACATAAGAATTCTTATCATTGCAGTCAGTCTTCCTTCAAATGGCTGAAAAATAGGGAGGAAGCTATGACTATTTTTTATTATTTTGCACCTCTGCTGCTTTTTAGATTAGCTATAAGTGTTTGTGTGAGTTTGGTTCTTATAAAAATGAACTAATAACTTAAATTAGAGCCCGCTTTATTGTTGGCAAGTACTGTGCAATCTTCCACACAAGGCATTTCAGTCCTAACCTGCCTTATGTACAAATGGCCATGAAGAGCTATGAAATGGACAATCTAATTTTCATTTGTGAGGTATTCAGGATTTGAACACAGGTCTCCTGAGCTGAAAGACTAATGTGTAGTAATCCATTATATCTAGCTTAAAGAAATGTGATTGAAAGTTTTTGCTGACAAAGTAAACCATAATTCAAACAAATTTGTTCTGTCTGGTCTTTTTTCAGTCCTATCTAACCAAATAATTTTCAAATGTGGAATTATTTGAATGTCTTGGTTCAAAAGAAAAGCTGCCTTCAAAATATATGAAAGGTGTAGTAATCCTTTTTGGGTAGCCCTCACATTGATGAAGGCATTTCTAATTGATCCAGTACACTTTTTGTTTAGTTGTTTTAATAACCATCTTTGTCATTCTTGAGATAAGACTTGTCACTTGATCTCTGCATGGGTGATTTTTAGAAATCTTTGAGCAAAGCTACTGGAAAATTAGTTGGGTCCTGGTCTAAAGCTACTAATTTATTCTCAAGTCCTGTTTAGTTTTAGATGGCTCTTGCTTTGCAAAACATTTAGAGTTGTTTCTGGCAACGATCTCTCCCTAAATATATATTTTTGGTCTCTCCGTCTGTGATACAATACCTTTTATCCAATATATTCTTTCTGTAGGTATCAGACATTCACATCAGCAGGTTTCGGGATCCCAAACGAGTTCCTGACTTTGAAAAGTTCTGTTCTGAAACAATTGATATAATTCAACCAGTGCTTGTTCTAGTGACAGGTAAGCAATTCAGAAATTATATTTCTTCCTCTCGCCCCTTCCTTGGTAATACATTCAGACAAGTAAAATGTCTAGCTTCTCAAAGTAAAATGTCAAAGCTTAAGGCATCTTAAGTAAAGAAAATCAAATTGCAGCTGAAAAAACAGTTGTTAGTCCAAAAAAAGATACTTTCCTACACCCAGCAGAATTAGCATTGTTTTAATTTATTCTACAGGTGCAAGCAGAAGGTTTATAGTGAATTTTTAGTGCTCATAATCACTGACTGTAACTAGGTGGTGCACATATTGGGTGCATTCTGAAGTTTTCCTTACAGTTCTGCCAATGCATATCAGTCCTAGGATCTGTACTGAGACCTATCAACTCATTTCATACACAGACTAAAAAACAAGCATCAGATTTGGTGGTGGAGCTCAATATGTGTATATTCTGGGGGTAAAAAGAATAACCCCTATTCAGTTATATAACCTTTTTGTAATTGTGAGAACTCATTTTTACTTATTTGCATTGCTCATGTTCTTTTGACCATATGTCATATCAGGACTAATAAAAGAGACATAAGCTGTTTATTTAACTGTTCTGCCACAATTATCAATATGGATCAGTATTTATTAAATGATCTGAGGAGACTTTGCAGTAACAGCTGTATGAAAGACTCCAGAATCTAAGTGCTAGCAGGGTCACTAGGTAGAGTTTGTACCGTAAATGAATATCTCATTTGTTGTGCAAAATTGCTTCCCAGACAGCTTTTTGCATAAATTCTAGCAGTTCCGAAACATTTTAATCTATTTTTAAAGATAGTTAAACAATGTGCATCATGTAAGTAAAGGTAGAAGGGTTTAAAATACAGACTCCTAGGAAAGTAAAATGAAAATGTGAACAAAGGGGCGGGGGGACACCTCATATTTCAATCAGTACTGAAATGGGCGATGGCTGATCTTCTATACCAGGAAATGTAGCAGTTAACTTTGTGACAAGAAGTTTTCATTATTTGTAATTGAGGATTCTGCCTTAGTATTTTCAAAATGTAATGCAGTCTTGTAAAATCTTTCTTGCTTATAGGCAAGGATGTGGCATTAAAGAGTGCTGCCATGACATGTTAAACACAAGTTTGAATGTAACTGATAGCAAAGGCAGGGCACATATAGTGTAAGAGGGCTTTACCTTTATAGTAATAAATCTAGTACCAAATGGCAGTAGGCACTAGAATGTGTTCACAGAAGGCCTGTCATTGTGTTGAGCGTAAGGCATGTGCGCTGCATGCTTGCATTATATAGCTCTTCTGTGTGATTTATGAAGAATGTAGCATGTAGTTCAGTCTTGGCCTTGTGCACTTACAGGTGATTTGACAGATGCCAAAACAAAAGATAAACTGGGCTCTGAGCAGATTGAGGTGGAGTGGCAAACTTACCAGTTGATCCTGAAGAGATCAAGAGTCATGGAGAAAACCAAGTGGATAGACATCAAAGGGAATCATGGTAAGAGAGAACCAAGAAACTAATAGTTTAATGAAGGACCCAAATAATCCCAGGGAAATAAGAAACCTAGTCTAGTCAAATGAAAGTTGTAGGCAACCTTCCATTTTAAGATGCTAATATTCATTAAGATACTGGTATATGTTATGAACTCCTAAGATAAGGTTGCCAACTGAGGGCCCAATTCATTGAAGTCAATGGAAGTGTTTTTGTCTATAGGGATTGTAGGATTGGGCCTTTAGAGAACAAGGAGAAAGGCTTTCCCTTGCTTCTTGCTGCTGACTGGCTAATAACTGAGTAAAATGTTTAAAGGAGCTCATTTAAACAAACAATCACATAGATAGGTCTAGCTCCTGACACATAGAAGGGATTTCTGAAGGAGTTTCTGTAACACTTCTGTAGTTTTCATAAATAACACCTTCTTGACCAATTAAAAAACTAAACTACCTAGTTTCTCTACCTCCACTTGTAAAACATTTAGCTTATGACTACTTTGTTCTCTTTGAGCTTAAACCCAAATGAGCAGTCAAATTATTTCCAATGTTAAATTAATTGCAGCAATAATGGAAGCAAACAAATAAATAAATAGGTTCAGCTTTCAAATATGGAAAGGCTTTCTGATCAGTTTACAAAGTTCATTGCACCAGGGATTTTTGTTTGGTAAATGTTTCCTTTAGGTTTCTTATTGTGGGACTAAAACTGTTTTACAACATTGAACCCCAGTAAAACAAATGACACGGAAATGAATCTTCTGTCAGGTTGTTACCAGAGTGTCTCTTTACCTGCTCCCAGTATGTGAGTTGATGCTCAGTGAGAGAGAATGAATTCTGTCTTTCCTCTCATATCTACTTGGTTATGCAGCCTCACAATTTCATTAGTTTCTACTTTAGCTCCTTCCCTTGTTCCCACATGGTAGGATTCCTATGTAGTTAATGAATTTAGAGATGAAACCTGATGTACCTTTCTTCTTCAATGAAAGGGTGTTGGTTATATACCTGAAAACTACAATGGGGAGTTTCAACAACTCATCACTCTCCTGACAAGCAATTTCTTGTGAAGGGAAATTCAGAAGCATACTGATCATCGATAAAGGACTGTATTGAGACTGCATGGTGCATTCTTCTCATTATTCCACAGTCCTCGCACCCTGAAGGACCCTCATCATAGTGAATTCCCTTCACGGTGAGGGGCTGGACATGTATCTCTCAGATCACTTTCAGTGCTTTTTCTTCAGTTGTCAAGAACATTGCTAAGGATTAATCTGAGATCACCCAGATTAATTTTCATTGGTGACAAATGTTCCTTCTAATTTATTTTCTGTGTAAGGAATGAGTGCAAATTAAATACTTAGGAACACATGCTCTTTCCCCCTCCATGTTCACATTTGTTTGTTTATTCACTCTCCTCACTTGTTCTTGTTCAATCTCTCCCATTCCTACCCACTCTCTTAAATTCCATTATGTTCACTACTCTCTCCTTTTATCACTGTTTTTCCTCTCATTTGCTCATTTTCCAATCTTCCCATTTGTTCTTTTCCCTCATTAACATTCTCTTTCATCTTATCTCTGTCCTCTTTTTCCCTTCTCCTCCCAAAATCAATTGTTGACCAACCATCTCTTCAAGGTTTTTTCTGTATAACTAGTTTTTTCATCATAAACTGCCTTGTGCCCGCACACACACGTTATTTTTTCGGTTTTTCTGGCTTTTTATTCCACTTTAATTAATCCACTTAGGAAGTGACATAACTTCATATCAGAATGAGTTATTTCAGTATGGAAACCAATCCTAGAACCCTGCGAGAAGGAGATTCGGCAAGACAGCCAAGATCTTTTTGTACGCCCAACCTGAGCCAGAGACCCAGGCACAGACTGGACCTGAGATGGCTCCTGAGACCCAGGCATTAAGCATCCAATGTGCCATGGCTCTCACAGAGAGAGCACTATCAGTTGCTGAATGCCTAGCAAACCTTTGAGGGAAGTGAAAGAGGATAAGTGAGGAGACAGTTGCTGACCTTGTGACAGCATCCCAGCAGAGCGCCAAAAAGACAGAAGATTAGAGGGAAGTTTTCATGCTCCAGAATAAAAACGGGAGAGAGGAGAACAGGGATTAGTCAAGGGAATATACAGAGAAAGGGACCATCAAGAAAAAGATGTTGGACATGATCACAGAAGCAGACCAACCTACTGGAAAACAATGTGTTGCTTGACTCATGCGCAATACTCCAGCCTAGCCATGGCCTGCAGTCTGTTGAGAACACAGGATATTGGGAACACCTTTTCAAGCCCCAGTTACAAGGGACAGGCCCTTCTCATGTCACTTCATCCCTCAAGAGAAGGAAAACAGCTACAAATCCACCTACACATTTTTGTGACTCTATCTGCATAAAAATGTTTGAACTCAGCACTTGGAGCATGTGTGCCCTATTTCCAATGGTTTTAACTTTGTTCTGTGTTTGTTTATATCAATAAAGGCTTACAACTCTGCTGAAAATTTCATTGAGGTACAACTCCCGCTTAATAACATCGGTTCCTAAATAATATCATCACACAAAGAGTATTAATTTCTTTGGTTACATTACATTTTCCTCTGCTACACCTTGGTCTCAAAGTAGGAGTACAATGCTTCTTCGACCAATTGGGGCGTTTTGCAGAGGCACCATCATTGGATGATGATAAAATTCTACAAGTCTCTTCACTCCTGCTCTGATGAGGCTCTTTCCCTTGCTCTCATAGATGTTGTGCAAAACACAGCAAGCAACTATAACATGAAGCATATATTTCTCAAAAGGATCCAGCCTTGTCATACGACACCAACACCTTAGGTCCAAATGTGCACTCTGCTGTCGTTCTGCAGCTGCTCAGGAATTTCTTTCTCCTATTCAGGTGTCCAGTAAAAAGCTTCATAACTTCAGAAAGCTGTGTCTCCCAGAATGACAGGAGATCACAACACCGTTAATGTCCATAATGGTCTTTGGAGCAAAAGTCCCATTTTTTTCATTGCATAAAGTGGAATGAGTTCTAAAGATTATAGACCTTTTCAGACCATCCCACATGAGTTGTATAGCAGCACTAATAGCCCCAATCATGCAAATCCATCAACCTCGTGGTCATTGCCTCTGTGCATTGATGTGGGGTTACCCACACCCTCTTAATAGCAGCACAAACTTCCATGACACCAATCCTTAAAATTGATCTACCAATACCAAACTGGTTAGCTACTGACCAGTAGCAATTGGGGATGGTGGGCTATTAGTTGCTGTTAGACATGCATTTCTCTATGCTGATGAAAATTCTGATGTTGGTGTTCCACCATTGCAGCTCTATGGTGAGCTCTTCACAAATCTCTAAGAAAGTAGTCTTCTGTATCCTGAACTTCTGCCACCACTGCAGGTCATCCTAGTTCTGCATTGCTATCTTGTCCTGCAAGTTGGTGATAGTTGGCCAAGCTCAGAAGTGGTGCTCCACTGTGTGAAGCTGCTCCAGGAGCCGTTACTTCTACTTTCATCTTTCTCCTGTAGCAGTATCCATATGGCATCATGGAAGCTATACTTGTGGCTGTCTTCCATAGCTTATATAGCTATATGACTGCCAGTGCATTTAGAGCTCCCACTGGCAAAGAGGGAGATGCCTCAGTGTAGAAAGCTTCTTTCTGTGGCAGTCACTGCAGCTGTGCATGCATGTAGCTTAGGACTTGTTTGCAGCAAACTGGGGTATAAATCTAGCCTTTTGCATACTAAGTGTCCATTTGGACCTTGTTACCATGACTTTATGTGCTTTGCCATGCACCTAGTGTGCGTTGACCTACCACTCTTTGTAGAGGGAATAGATTAAAGCACATTGGGAAACTTTTAGTGTGTGGCAGTAGGTTCCACACAGACACTTAGTGCATGGCAGATTAGTGCTGGTTAGATTTACATACCAGATTGTCATAAACTAAGTGTTTGTGTAGACAAGCCTTTAGAGGGAAATTTGCTGGTGACCTAACAAGTCTCCAGCGGTGAAGAGCTAGCACACTAGTCTATCACCCAGGCAGGTGCTTTGAGCTTGTCAAAGATATGCTCTGTATCTCCAGATGCATAGATACAAAGAATTAAGAAGAAGGCCACTGAATCCAGATGATTTCACATGGCAAGCAATAATACTTCATGAATTTCAACGGGAATAGAGCTAAGTTACAGACAGTACAATCTGCCAAAGCCTGCTGAGACTGCTCTCCAACAGTGAGCAATAGAAGACACAGAGCAATAGTTGGCTTCATCTGAATAGTCTCTTTTCTTTCTCTTTCACTGCAGATTCATTCAACATTCCACACTTGGACAGCATCCAAAATTACTACAGGTACTCTTTTCTTTTCTTTCTTTTTTTTTTAATACCTCACTGAGTCCATAAATCCAAGAGCAAAGTGAATTGCATTGCAGACAGGGAATAATCTGTTTTTAGCTCACCTCGGCCAAATACACATCATGACCGATTTTTTTGTCAGCATAGGGCTGTTTGATTTTAGTGTCCCAATCTTCCCCTATTATCCACTAACATTTGAATGGACTGCTACAGGAAGGCAGAGTATCTTTTGCCCACCCTTTTAATCTCTCCCTCCTGTATGTTTTCTAGGTGTGCCTGTTAACAATTCTTGCCCCAACTAGGAGGTGCTCAGAACATCATGTATTCATTCTCCCCCAGAGCACTTGAGTGACCAACTTGTGTGCCACTGGCATTTTAGAAGGATTCCCTTATCATTCTTTTCATTTTCTGGTGTTCCCTTCTGCATCCTCAAGAATATTTACATCTGCACAACAGGAGGGACCCTACCTGAGCTGGTTTATCATTCATTAAGAAAATGAATATAGACATAGGTGAGAAAAAGAGATAACTCTAAGGAATAAATTGGAGATTCAAGTATAAAGATTTCAGTGGGATGGTTCAGGAAATGTACAACCCTATAAATAGCAGATGAAAGTCAGAAGAAAATCATTCTCCATTAGTAAGTAGGACTACAACAATGCATTGGTAGGCTAGAGGTGTGAAAGATACATAAGTGCTTAAACTCTAATTCTGTCAGCCTCCTAGGTAGGGTCTTCAGTGTTGCATTAGCCTGGGGTCTTATCTGGCTGTTGCCTCCAGGTCCTTCCTGTCTCTACACATCAATTTGTCACCTGAATTTAGCGATGCTTTCAACTGGGCTAGCTGAAACAGCTGGAGGATGTAGGTTAGAACAAAGATTCTAATTTCACTTGGGCTGGAAACCCACCTTTTTGCAGGGAGAACACAGGCTAAATCACTAGAGTGTAGATAGTCCTCCAGTGCCTTCCCATAATTCCTCCCATGTGCCAGAAGGACAGATGAGTTTTCCCCACAATTCAGTGGGAAAGAATCAGAGCAGCTGAGCTTACTGTAGCATGAAAACATGGAATATGTCCTCACAAGTCTTAGTGAAACACACGCGGGATGCAGCACCATTGAGCCCTGGTAGCTTTGGTATGGCTTTGCAGTCTTGCTCCTTACCTCTGGGGTAAGCCAGATCATGCAGGCTACCTCTGCTGTAAAGACATATCCTTACTGAAGGAGATTGGAAAAGCACGGAGGAGAGATGAAGTTGAATTCTGCTCTTGAAATTTGAGCTGACTTTTTTTTATGGAATTGTTTTGGCACTGGGTAAATTCCTTCTTAAGTAACTGCATTTTGTCCACTTAACAACAGATTGATATTCCCATAGATATTTTAAGCATATATGTCTCTGACCTCACCTGCTTTACACCAAGACTAAATTTGGCCCATACACTGTAAACTCCGATGGATCTATCATTATAAAATTATATAAAGGTGCTATTATAATTCCACGTGGTCAGTTTCTGAACACTCCAGTGTTGGAGGTGGAGTGGGGGAAGGAAAAGTTTTTCATCGTTAAATATAAATTACTTTAGTTTTAGTAAATTTTTATAACTATGTTTAGTTATCTTGCTGTTGTGACAGGTCCTAAAGATGAGACTCCTGTTGCCTCCTGCATTGGACTGAAAAACTGCACTGAAATCCTTAAACACTGTTAAGCATCAGTAAAAGGCAGGCTGTTATATTGGAGGATGAGGCTCATTTATCTGGTGTCCAAATGAAATAATATTAGGATTAAGGAGTGGGGAGGAGGGGAGAAGAAGGAGATGGCAGAGTAGAAGGAAGGATTATGGAGGCATTTTCCTCAAATTAAACAGGACTAGGCAATAATTCAGAACAATAGTTCTTTTGCTTGGGTCAAAGAGAGACCCCCATCCCCTGCCTCTGTACACTTCCAAGAAAACATCATTCTTTGTTGCACACCTTATAGTACTATAGCTTTCAGGATGTTAAAAACAAAAACAGGAGAAGGGGGGAGGAAGTATGTGCTTTCTCAGCATTACATGCCTCTGTTAACTGTTCAGTATTAAAATTGTGAAAGGCAGCAATTGTACTTAGAATGCAAAGATTTAGCAAAATGGTGTGATTTTTTTTTTTAAACTAAAGAATGGCAGTGCCTATTATTTCTCTGCCCCATGAACATAGGGGGTAAAACTCAAATCTGTTCAACATACTTTAAGTGGGAGTAAAAACAGAGCCTGCTTAGGGTGGTGATATCAAACTCCCAGATTTTTCTTGAATTCATGAGGTGCTGTGTTAAGGCAGTCCTTAACAATAAGTTTGGTAAAATAGTCTTATGTAGTATTAGAAGATGATCATTCCGATTGCAGTGTTGATACATGCTCAGTAAACTTATTTTTTAAGTTTTTTTTTTTTTTTTTCTTCAGCCCTAGATTTCTGGCCTTTTACAATTATTCTGATTGGTGGAGGTTACAAATTCCGTTTTCTGGGTGCATTAATTGAACACAACAAATTATATTCCTTTAGCCTGTACATACTGTGGGGCTTAGAAAATGCCAGAATTAAAAACAAAAAACTCATCTAATCATAGAATTTTGCACAATTATAATTTAGATGTCCTAAAAAATTTATCAACTTTCATTTGAGCATTTTAATAATGAAGATTATTATTAATCTGGCTGGAAGATTGACTCATTGTCCTAATGGAGTAAAGGACTAAAATCTCTTTCAAGAAGATGACACTGTCATCAATCTTTATTTAGAACTCAGCAATGTCTAGTGTTAAGGACACCTGTATACCAGGAAGAAACATTTATTCTATACCTCTTTCCTTTATTACAAACTAGTATAATGCCTTGAACAGGAACATTTATTTCCATCTCTCCTTATTTTTAAAAACCTCTTTTCAGAATAAATTAATTCCAACACTTGTATTAAGTAATGTGAAAAGGAAAGCCAATATGTTCGTTCCTTCTGCTTCCCATAAGGTCTGGAATTTTTTTTTTTTTTTTTTTTTTTTTTACATCTGCTTGTATTTTACATAAGAAATTCAAGTCTTGTTTTTCCTGTGACTCTGTGGGTGACTAGAGAACTGGTAGGATTATGACAGCACAACAACCAGGAAAGTTAAACTTCAGTGAGAGGGGAAGTTATTTTTATTCATTGTTTAAAAGTTTTTGTGTGGTTTGCTGTTTTGTTTTGTTTTGGGGGTGTTTGGAAAACGCTTAACAATTCAATACCCAATCCTTTCAGCTTAAATTTTTTTATAGTCCATATTAAAATAATCTAGGAAAGAACTCCAGTAACATAGGGAAGACAAGATTTGACATTCCTGATATTTCTAAGGAAGTAAGCAAAAAAAAAAAAAAAAAAAAAAAAAAAACTTCCCCCCAAAAGTCCTTTCAGGCCTTTGCTGTATACCAAAAATAAACACAGGATACAAGCCCAACTTGTTTCCTCTGCAGGTCTCCTTTAATTAGGGTTGCAAGTGGCTCTGCTACCCTGTCATTCAGATGATTTGCCTGGTGTTGTCCTGCATTTGTTCCTGTCCTTTATCTGTAAAGAGCATCATTATGCAAAGGGAAAACATCTACTCTGACCCTTCTTTTAACCATTTGAGTGCTAACCTGGTTTTAACTCTAGTATGTGGTACATGGCTCAGAATATTTGTCCTCTTTGAAGTACAGATCTTCCAGTGCCGTTAGATTTTTAGAATGGACTTCACCTCAGCAGAAAGATGGAATTTAATGGGAAATCTTACATTTGTTCTATATCCTTTCCCTTTTGCCACTGCTCCAGACTTTTCTGACTGCAATATTTTCATCTTGTTTTGGCAGGAAATACTCTGCCTGGCATAAGGATGGCTCTTTCCATTATGTGCACAGGACGCCTTTTGGAAACTATTCATTCATCTGTGTGGATGCCACCCTCAGCCCAGGCCCCAAGAGACCATACAATTTCTTTGGGATTCTAAACATGGTACTGTAGAAGAATTTGCATTCTAGTTCACAAGCTGCTGGTACTTCCTATAATATATGGTTTGATATTTGTTTGTTTTTTCAAGAGAGAAATGTCTCAAACTCTAATGAGAAAGACAAAGTGGATGAGGTAATATCTTTTAAAGGAACCACTTCTGTTGATGAAAGAGACAAGCCAAGTTTTTGAGCTACATGGAGCTCTTCCTCTGTGTACCTTGAAAACTTGTCTTTCATCAACAGAAGTGGGTCCTATAAAAGATACTACCTCACGTACCTTTCTCTCTTATATTTTAGGACCAACACAGCTACAACAACACTTCAAACTCTACCATTCATCTAAAAGATAGTCTTTGTATGTTAATATTGTTTTGTCTTTTCCTTAAGAAAATTAATGTTTCTTACATCATACTCTAAAAATAGGAGACAGTTTTTTCCCCCTCTCTTTTGCAAGAAATAATTTGTCATTCCAATACCAAAACACAGATCAAAAGGCTTTTTTTTTTTTTTTTTTTTAAAGGACACTGTCAAGAACTTCCTATGGTTTTGTTTTTGTTGCACATCAATGTTGGTATCAGCCCCTTAGAAGCTTTAAAATAAAAAATGCTTTCCTTCCCAATTCTGTCCTTTTTGATTTGTTAAACATGTTCCTTGTGTGTTTTTCTTTTTTGTTTATGTTCTTATTTGTGCAGGAGCATCATCAGTTATGTTGAGAAGATGTGGTACTGCAGTCCATGAAGCTTATGTGAAAGATAGTTTGTATCCTAAGTATAGAGATTTGGATCATTTGAATGAGATGTAAAACTGAGGTCCTGTTCTCTTGTGATCGTTAAAGATGCTATGGCAATATTTGAAAGAGTAGAAATATTAATCCCGATGTTTAGGTCAAATTCCAGTTCAAATAGTTGCATTTTGCTTCCCTAAATTCCCTCTCTAGTTTCTGATAGATATGGTATTCTTTTTCATTTATTCTCCTAAAATGTTGTTTAGTGTTGCTATGTTCTGTTAAACAGATGTCATCTTCTGCCCCTGAAATGACTGCATTCAGTGATGAGTAAAATGTTCCCTAACTTTTAGCTACCTCAAATGAGTGTTGAGGCTAAGGGCTCATCTGCACATGCAAGTTATTCTGGAATAACTTAAAGCCAAAAAGCTATTCCAGAATAGTGGACACACTATTCAGTTATTCTTGTCGGGGACTTTTTAACCCAGACGGCACGGTTCGTTGTCTGACCGCAGAGTGAGAGACAGGCAACACCAGCAAGGTCCAATACAAGCTCTTTATTGAAGAGTGCACACAACAATAGAGAGCGGCCCGTCTCCAGAGAGAACCAGCCACGATTACAATAACTAGTGAGATTATATAGACAGTTCCGTCGCGTCATAGTTAAAGCAACCCAATCCCCCCTTTACTAGTCAAAAGCTTCTAATATTCATGCATATCTATCTTCTTTGACAGTACAAACAGTTCATGATGCCTCAGCAGCTTCTTATCAGCTTTTTCGTCATGCACCGGAGGATGGGAGAAAAAAAGGGAGTTGGATACAGATAAAGAACAGAAACAGGGAGTGGAGACTGCAAGTCTCCATATGTCCAAACAAACCGTTCCTAGTACATTTGGTACAAGAATATGGCCCCCCCTTTATCTCATTCTTTGAAGCCCAAGCAAGCATGTCCTCATGTTTCACAGAGAGACAGGAATGGCCCAGCAACTACAGTTAGCCTAACTTTGGCTAAGCTGGCCAAACAACCTGTTCTATACTCCATTTTCCTTGGACCTAACATTCTGGAATTTCTCCATGTATAGACAAGGCCTAAGTAAGTTAATGTTTGTAAAGCACTTGGAGATAGTTGTAGGAAAGGTGCTATAACAGTGCAAAATACAGTATTATTGTTCCTATTGATTGTTCTAATTCATGCTGGATGCAGTAGCTTTGCAGACAGAATTCAAGATGAGACTCTTTATTTCTGAGTCTGATCTCTTGTTCTTGACTGCAGTGAATTAAGCACGCTTTTACTTTATGAGCAAGAAACTGAGAGTAAGAAGAGTGTCATTTGCAAACATTTGGATAAAACTGTTGGATTGAGAAAAAATAGGTAGTTCAGGATCAGTGAATATCTGTTGCTATGTTGTTGATTAAAGCCACAGGTTTTAAAGATGTATCTATGATTTTATCAGTGACTTGATTGTACACCTGGGATTTTTAACAAGGATGCAGAAAATACACAAATCCTTCAAGGCAAATGAAATATTAGCTGTAGCTACTAAAGCATTGTTACCTAATTTGACATCCAGAATTCATCCCATTTTTGTACGATTATAACTCCGATTCTCTCTTCTCCACTCATGTGTTGCAACATTTACCTTCAGGTGAAAAGGCAGAAAAATATATTGTCTGTCCTCCTGGACTCCTGAAAGGGCACTTGCAAAGGTGGAAAACCAATGGGCTTATGTCCTGTGGTTTTTTTTTTTTTCTGACTTTTTTACATGAGAAATTGAGGTGTTATCAATCCTGGAAGTCTCTCTGAACTCTGATAATTGGGGAACTTGTGAAATTTTATCACAAGAGTCAAGAGATTGAAAGCTGAACAACTAAGGGAAGGGAATTTTAGTCACTATTTAAAACTTTTTGTTTAATATTTTAACTCCAATGTCAAACATTTTGGAAAAAGAATGTCTCTGTTAAAGATTCAGCACCTATGCCCCTTCAAGTAAGGCGTTAGAGGTGACAGTGCACATTCTCTGAGCCCTTTCATCCCTACAGTAGGTCCCTGGCAGTACCAAAGATGACCAGACTTGATACTTCTAAGGTAAAAAATAAGCAGATTTAAAAAAACAAAACCCAAAGCTTCTATTTTATTTTGTGTGGGTTCTTATACCCTACTCGTCACCATCGTATTTGAGCGCTTTGCAGTAGTGCGTTAAGCGATGTGACTAACAGCTGTCATGTGTGTGTTCTCTCCCCAATAGAAAGTTGGGTGGCTTTTTAATAAATATGTGTTGCGATGTATTTATCTTAGAGAAGGCACTTAGAGAGGTGAGTAGTGAGGTTAGTGATGGTCGTTAGTTCCTTGAGAAGTTCATTCCACACTTTCACACCTGTCCCCAACACACTTCCCCACACAACAAGCTTTACTTTTGTTGAAGAGAGTTCAATTGTGCCAGGAGAGTATAATTGTCAACCACTGTTTTCATCCTGGAGCTTTAGGCAAACTTTTGATGTGATTGTGGTAGCCTGTGTTGCTGAGGAGACACTCTGCAGCGTTTTGTACTAGTTGGAGTTTCCTAAATGTTGAAGGTTTTGTGCCTAGGTATATAACGTTGTAGTATAGCTGAGAGGTGTCAAAGATATGAATAAATAAAGCCAGATCTCCATCTGTTGGGATGGAGCAGAGTCTCATAGCCAATTGGAGATGATAGAAGGCATTACTTGTGGATGCTGCTGTGTGAGAGCTTTAGCATCAGTGAGGAATCGAAGTGTAGTCCTAAGCTATGGAGTGAATTGGCCAGTTGCGGGTGTGTACTTTCAACCAACAGAAGCTGCACTACAGCTACAAACTCTCCAAAATGCTTCCCTTTACCCATTAGCATCACTTCTGTCTTTCAGATTCAGCCAGCTGCTCTTTATCCATGAGCTGATATCACTTATATTATGGGCCATCTTGACGATAGCAGTGTGGTCAGGTGTAGAGAATAAGTATAGCTGTGTGTCATCTATATACTGCTGACACTAAGGTCTGTTCACCTAATGGCTGCATGCAGATGTTGAAAAGGACTGGAGAGAGAATTGATCCTTGTGAGGGTTCTAATGGTGGAAGTGGTTTCCATTCACTGCTTTTTGGGGTGTCTGTCCATCAGAGTGGATAAAAATCAATGATTATTTTTAATAAAAATATCAGTTTTTTTTATTTAAATCAGATTTTTTTGGTAAAATGCTTTTTGGGGAAAAAACCTATTTAAAGATAGTTTTCATTAAGATACATTATAGCTCAAAGATATCTCATCATGGAGTAGGGATTATAAATTCTAATTCTATAGTATGAGCCAATATATTCAT
This sequence comes from Malaclemys terrapin pileata, assembly GCF_027887155.1. Taxonomy (NCBI): domain Eukaryota; kingdom Metazoa; phylum Chordata; order Testudines; family Emydidae; genus Malaclemys; species Malaclemys terrapin. The sequence continues at coordinate 89,653,609 of NC_071508.1, read as the reverse complement.
GTAATGTTTAAGAAAAGTTTTGTAAATGAGTTCCAATAGTTCATGGATTAGAGACCCAGTCTTATGGGTTCCACAGGCTTCTGTGTAGATTTCGGTTAATCTTTCTATCTACCCAATGGGACTCAGTGCTCAGTCTAGAAGATACTATCAGAGATGCTTAGTTTTGCAGTTCTCAAATTGTGGATTTGTGTCTCCAGAGATAACATGCTTGTTAACAGCAAAATATGTTTTTAAATAAATAAATAATATTTAGAGGTGAGAAATAACAGACCTCAATCCTATTGTCCCTCTGCAAATTTGTGTACGCAGAGTCAATCCCTTACGTCTCTCTAAAAGTGCAAAGTTTCAAAAAGCTAAATGAATAGAAGATTGTTGGTGGGGGGAATAGATCTGAACAAGGAGAAGAAGTCTGGAGATAAATGTGAGACAGGAGGGACAGGCAGTAGAAACAAAAGTGAAACTGTTTGAGCAGCATGTTCCAGAAGTTTTGAGGTCTTTCTGAGTGTAGCCTTCATGGATTTGAGATCTACCATACCATTCTCTCACTAGAAGGGAAAACCTATAATGGCAGCAGGACCTAAAAGAGACCCAGTTTGGGAATATTTTAATGTAGTTCCTCTACCTGTGTAGAATTTGTATTAAGGTTATAACAACCAACAAGAATGCACTTTTATGTAGAAATCCATGATTAAATCGAGTCTTCCTGACTAAATCATGATTTAAATCAAATCCACCCTGCTCTCCAGGAAGGACTGTCATCATTTTAGTGCATTCCCCAGGACTTCTGTCACCTCTCTCAACTTGCATACCTTCTTTACGCTGAAGCTAAAATGGGCAAAAAAACCTTGGAGGCGGAGGGGAGGGAGAATCTCATGCAGCTCTTTATGCTGCTTTTGCCACTGCTCAAGTAAAAGGAATACTTTGACTGCTATGTAGCTTTATTTTTTCCAATGTCTGATCTTTTTATTTTGTTTGAATTGGGGGATATTGACAGCAGTTCTGAAAGTTCCATTTATGCACGTGATTCTATAGGAATTTTAAAAAGTACTCTTTATAGTTTAAAGGGTGATTTGTGATGTTTGTTATTTGACTCTTGGATCCAAATAGCCTGAATGCTAATGAAACGCATTTTCAATTTGTCTGCAATTTCAGAGTCAAATGGAAGAGCTGTCTTCCTTGGCCACAGAAAGTCGTCATAGCAACCAAACCATCTGGTTTGGCCATTACCCCACTTCAACAATCATCTCCCCATCCTCGGGAGTACGAATGGTAATGAGGTAAGATCTCTCTTCTCTTTCTGCATATTTTAGGGTTACCATATTTTGAGTGTCCAAAAAGAGGACACTCCATGGGGCCCCAGCCCCGCCCCAACTCCACCCCTTCCCCAAAGTCCCTGCCCCAACTCCGCCCCCTCCCCTGCTTCCCGCAAACATTTGATGTAAGGGGGGGATGGGGGGAGGAGGTGCGGCCCAGTCTGGCCCCCCCGGCGTCTCCAGCCTGGGTCGGCTCGGGCCCTGGGATGCCGGCCCCAGGCCAGCCCCCAGCCGAGCACCCCCGGCCCAGCACCGCCGGTTCCTGGCCCCGGCCCCCGGCTCAGGGCCCCCGGCCCAGCACCGCCGGCCCCGCATGTCCTGATTTTCCCGGACATGTCCGGCTTTTTGGGATTTCCCCCCGGACGGGGATTTGAAGCCCAAAAAGCCGGACATGTCCGGGAAAATCCGGACGTATGGTAACCCTAGCATATTTCCAGCATTACCCCACTTCAACAATCAGCTATCCTAAGGTGGCATTTTCTTCCCAGTAAAATAATAATCATATTGTTTTTGACTAGCTCTGCCACAGCCTATTTGTGTGGGCACCTCCATACATTGGGTGGACTGATGCCAGTCCTGCATAGTCGGCACCCTCAGGGCACTCTGGAACTGGAGCTGGGAGACTGGATGGAAAATAGGAAGTAAGTAAGTAAACCCCCAGTGAAAAAGCAAATGTTATACACAGACACTACCCGGTGAAGTGGTGACCCTTTCTTTTTATTCTTTGTGGTGAGGTCAGCAAACATGATGTCCCTGTTGCATTAGCTCCTACCATTAATGATTATGAAAAATACCTTCATATGTAATACTGGGAATTTTCCACCTATGCTAACAGTTTGAAATAATTATAATAAATTATGTCAAAGAAACATTTTTCTTCACTGTATTCCCCTTATTTTATATATTTAGAAACGGAATACAGGAAATCTAAATAGTGTATATCTGTTTGTTCATCAACAAATTGCTACATGAGATGTAATTAAAACATCAGTATTAGTATTTTAAAATGTCATTGCTTTGCATCAGCTCTATTCTGTTCACATGCTTCAAAAACAAAAATAGTGTAACTGATAAATATAGCATCAATAGACTGAAATGTGGTAGATGTTGCAAGGAATCCATGTGAACTAGTGGGTTGGCATGCTATCCTTTTAATCTCTGGAGGCTGAGAGTCAAATCTGGATTAAAATCCCAAATAAAAACTATGTTAAGACAGTGTTACAATTCAAACTAAATATAAGTAATTGAGGGTAAAACATATTACAAGGTGTAACAGGATTCCCACTCACTGCTAGTGCGCCTGTTCATGTCCAGATCTGGGAAAGTTAGCTCTCACAGCATGGGGTGCCCCCTTCTGTTTTCTCTACAGTACTTACTTTTCTGGTAACTTGGCCCTCCAGCCAGGTCCCCATTCAGTCCACCCCTTCCAGGGTTACAAAGTCCAACAGGACCACTGTCCAAATGCCTTTTCTGGATGTGTTCAGTCCCTGCTTGGGGCTCTTTGCCACTATACCAGTGGCCAGCAGGGGAATCTGGGTCCACCTACTACACCGGGTTCTCGCCCAGGGACTCCTATACACAACAATCCAGGTCTGCTCAATCCCCATCCCTGTTGGTGTTTCCGTGGGGTCCTTCCTTCCTACCCAGCTTTTCTCATTTCCCTTGCCTGGTTCTGGGTTTACCACGGGAGTCTACTCTACTTCCTGTGGCTACTTCACCCCCTCCTAACCTCTTGCTAGACTCCTTACTCCAGGACAGGATTTCAGGGTTTACTCTCCCCCTGGACTTTCTTCTTGTCCTTGATGACCTCACTCATCCCAGGGAGTGACTGGAGACCCTTCCCCTGCAGCCCCCTTATGCTTTCAGCCACCTGGCTTTATAGTCTTGTCTCAGTCCTTCTCCAGCTGGGTTTCACTCTTAAATTAACCCTGGCCCTCCCTCTCGCTTGTGACGCCAGCTAACTTAATTGGCCTTAGGGTTAATGAGGGTCCACATCAGGGATGGTGTGGGATGCACACCCTGTCATGCAGGGATGTTGTAATTATTCCAACACCCAATCATTATAAAACTGAGACAATTCAGAGATCAGGTTAATTTTAAATGAAATCTGAATATGTTGAGGTGTGGAAATGCACAGTTATGGTACCCAAGCAACCTTAACTTTGTCAAGTAGTGACACCATGCAATAACAATATAATTAAAGCTTGTTATATTTTTGGTCTCAGATTAGATTTAAACTAACTTTTAAAAACACATTGAATTTTCTCTTTTTTGTTCTTACCCTCATTGTTTTGTTACAAGGAAAGGTGGCCTCTTTCAAAATGGCCACCACCTCCCATTGTTCCCAGTGAGAGTGAAGCCAGCAGCCATCCTCATAAGCAGCCTTGACCATTTCAGAAGGGCAAGTTATGACCTCAGTCCCATTGCGAGCAACAGGAGATGGCAATTGTTTTGAAAGGGGGGCGGTTTTACATAGAATTTTCTGTAGTAGAACATAATTTGTCAGATCCTGCTAAAGAGGAAACTTTCAATTATGAAGAATGGGAGATCGTGGAGGGTGGAGAAATGAACATTAATCATGTGGGGTTTTTTTAAGTCTTCACGGGTAGCCTATGCACAAAATTTCAGTGAGTTTTAACTATAACAGAAGTGTGAAGCATCCACCTTAGTCTATTATTAAGATAATTTTTAAGACAGAAACTATGTGATCTGGGATGTAAATATCTCAAAAGGACCCATTTTAATTGTTAATTCCTAAACTAGCCCATTTGATTTGTAAATTATCAGAAAATTCATTCTGTGCTCAAAAAATAAATGCTGTGATTCTAGGGAGGATAAGTGTGGTTGTACAGCGCCTAGCACAATGGGGTCCTTGTCCATGACTAGAGCTCTAAGTACTATGGTAATACAAATAATTAATAATAATAATGCTTCATATATAACAAAATAGTTGAATGCCTGCATACAAAACTCAACTCAGTCTTAACTATGGGACTGCACATGGCGCTTCCATAATAAGTAAAATGAATTTGAAAGTCTCTTCTAAAACTGTATCACCTGCTACTCATTTTACTTACACACACACACAAAATTTGGAAAATAAATGCGTCAGTCTTCTTTAAAAGCTTTGGGGCAATTTGTGAATTCTCTGCCCTTACAGTAGCCCACATTAACAAAATTGTCTTGTTTTAACCTCTTATCATCAGGTACCGGATCCTTGCATTTGATCATGACCTCCTTAGCTTTGCAGATCTGAACTTTGAGGAGTGGCCAGCTGTTCTCATCACCAACCCCAAATCGTTACTTTATAGCAGTTCTACTCATGAACCATTAGTGAAAATTCTTCACTCCACCCACATCAGGTATCCTGGGATCTCTTGAAACTTTCAACAAGTTCTTTTACAGTTGGGTATTTCTCTGTGACTAAATCAATGTAGATGTGTTTATATGGGTATGTCTACACTGCAAAAAACCAACCAACCAACCCATTGCAAGCCTCAGAGTTCAGGTCACTTGACTTGGGCTCATGCTACAAGGCTAGAAATAGCGGTGTGGATGTTCCCTTTCAGGTTCTGAAACCTGGTGGAGGGAGGGAAGTCTCAGAGTCTGGGCTCCAGCCTGAGCAGGAACGTCTACACTGCTATTTTTAGCCCTGTAATGCAAGCCCCATGAGCCTGAGTCAGTTGACCTGGGCTCTGAGATTTGCTGCCATGGGTGGTATTATTATTATTATTATTATTATTATTATTTTGCAGTGTAGATATATCTTAAGTTAACATATGTTCATTCCTCTCCAAATCCAATTCTCTAGAAGGTTATTGTATGATAAAAGCAGGCTATATGGAGCCACATTACATTTGCTTTACTCATACAAGTGTTTCCACTGAAGCTGATGGGACTATTTGTGTGATCAAAGCAGGCAGAACTAGACCCATAATCAGTCCTTGATAATAGTTGTTAATCTCTCAGTATGCCACTGCATCTACCAATTTCAGTTTTTATGTTTGCTTATATTCATCTAAGTGTTTGTGTGTTTATGCCTCTGCTTTCATCAGTTTTTTTTAGCCTGCATCTGCCTATTTTCAATATTTTTATATAATAAAAAAATCCTCCACCTCTGTCTATTTCCATATTTTGTATTTTTAAACCTCTACTACTTATTTCTATTTTTATTTACCTTTAAGTTGTTAATATGGCTGGATTTATAAGAATACTGAATAATACAGTTTGTTTCCTGATTACTCCCATTCTCCTGGGCATGCCCTTTCCAACTCCCTCCACAGACAGACAATTCTCTTAAAACATCCGTAGTTATAAAATGATGATGTAACTGGGGCTCCCGAGGGGAGTAAGTACCTTCATAAACTGTTCCCTGAGAGTGTGTGCTCACCCCATATGGGAGGGGGATGTGGCTCAGTATCTACTTTAGAAATTAAAAGGAGGGCAGTGATGAGACCTTCTCGTGGGGATCCGGTACACCCTGTTGCTGCTTCCTCTTGGGAATGCAAAAAAAAAAAAAAAAAGGCAGGGGGGAAATAAATGGTTTAATCTCTAATTGCCAGTTACTACACACATACACACACAGATGGTTCTCGGGGTACTCAGGACTGAGAGTCACCTTGTTATCATCCCCTGCCTCTCACATGAGGGAGACTTGCTTGTGTTTAACGTGGTGTTAACTCTCTGACACCACCAGTCTGTTAGCCACCCAAGCACTCTCGTCTGGGGTATGCCAGCCCTTATTCTGCCTTGCAGGTTAACAATAGGTGTACCCCAGTCCTCGAGCTCCTTTGAAGCGTTCCTCCCTTATCTACTGAACGCTCATAGGAATACCAGGTCTGCTGTCCCCGAGGGAACAGTGTACACACCAGGTTGTATGAATCAACTCCGGATCAGCACCTTGCTAAATATCACAGCACTGAGATATAGCTATAGTGAAAACAAGGATAAGTTTATTACCAAAGATTCAAGAGGTATTGAGTAAGGATAATGGAAACCAAAGGTTACATATAAAACAAAATTATAACATGCTTTCTAGAGACTAAATTTAACAAGCTAACCTCCTGTCTAAAGAAGTTTACCTCACCTGCCAAGTTCTCTGCATCATTTCAACCAAGGTTGGCTGAGATCCTGTTTTCATAAATGTAATCAATACTTACTTACTTAGGTGCAAGATAAAAAGGTGTCTTCTACTTATATTTCCTGTTCTCAGAGTCAGAATAACCATCCATGGATTATTTTTCCTATGTGCTGCTTCCCTGTTGATTTCACATCTCCCTTTTGACTTTATCTGTAAATAGACATTCATTGTTTTAGTTTACAATGCTTAATTTACATCTCAACAGAGAGAGAAGTGAATAAACAACTCTTTCCTGACAGAAAACCTGTTTGTCAACTCTGCCTTAATACAGACTTTAAAACCTAGTATCTTTGCATAGTATTTGTACATACATTTCACAATGATATTAATGTCCAGTGAGACCCTGGCTTTCATTTGCCACCTCACATGACATTCTTTGGTGAACAAGAATGTACGTACCAGAATCAGGACATTCCTGTAACCCCCTTGCCAGGTGGCATTAAGGGTTTCTTGGGGCATGCTCATGCGCATGCATGCACACACAGAGATGGGAATGTTTATAACTTTATATTATGCAAGAATATAGGAAAATTAACCTTGAAATGGCAGAAGAACATATTACAGTTTAATAAAGCAAGAGAATTTGATTGAGGGAATAAAATCATTTAGTAATTTAAGAAAGAAACTCTAAATACAACTAATGAACTGTTGGATGAATTGGGGAAGTTACCAGATCCATAAAAATGAGTCTGCAGTGAAGGCAGGGGGCTGGACTTGATGACCTTTCAAGGTCCCTTCCAGTTCTAGGAGATAGGATAGGATAATGTTTCAAGTCTTATTACGCATCTGAATCCCAAGAATCAACAACAGATATAAAATAACTTGCAAAAGGTAAACTTACAAAGGAAAAGAAATAAGAACTATGAAAAGGTCTTATACCTGCTGAAGTTTCCAAAGCTGTATTTTATCTTAATTTAGTGAAAGCACTTGAAACAGATAGATTTACAGAATTTTACAAGTGCTTACTTGCCAAAATCACTACAGTCTTATGAAAACTTTCAGCTAGATCATTAAGGAAGAAATCTCTTCTCAACAGTTAACTTTGTCTACAATCTGTATTTTAAAAACAAAATAGAGATCCAGTGAGATGTGCATCTTGAGGAACAATCTCCATGTTGAATCAGGATTCTGACATTTGCATGAAAATTATAGTCTTAACACTTGAGGAAGTATTAACTTACTTAAGCAGGCTTTGTAGCGGAAAGGAATTGTAGTCAGTATTCGTAGGCTAAATAAAACTGAGCACTCAGTCAACAAGAAGAGCTATCTGAAGTTTAGACTCCAGGACCTTTGATAGAGTGGAGTGGGGTTTCCTCTTAAAAGCACTGAAATATTTGAATTTGGCTCTTTATTTAAATCATGTATGGGTAGAATTAGAACAGACAGAAATGTGTTGCCCTCTTCGGTAGGAAGGAGTGCCCAGGCAAAGCTATCCATTCCTGCCCCCTCCAATTAGCTGATCCTGTTAGATTAGAACCTTTCATCCAACTAATTCAGTTTCATCCCAACAATACCTCGTATATTAACTGGTGGAAAACACGGCTATATTTCACCATATGTGCATGATAGCCTGCTTCATTTGAGGGAGCCCTACTCAACTTTGCCTATTGTATTATCAGAAGTGAAAGAACTTGGAAAGATTTTAGGGTACAAAATTACCATGGGGGGAAAAAGCAAACTGTGACACTTTAATTGAAATGGCAACAGTACTGAAGGGAAAACCATTAAAATTGCCTTCTCTTGTTTACTTGGGTGTGAATGTTTCTCATAAAATTGAGCTATATAAACCAAATTATTCTACTCCTGTTGGGGAAAAAAAAATAAAAAGAACTTTAAAAAAGGACTGACAAATGTCAGCAAAATCTCTATGCATGTGTTTGCACATGCCTGTCTGCCCATGTCTGCCAATTGTGGTATGAAATATTTGACATAAATGGATCCCCTTTGCTTTTATGTGGTCTTGCTAAGTCTGTTCCAGTTAGGGTCCTGAGGATACTATAATTTTATCAATTCTACAGTCCAGTTTTGCACCATCTGACCTTGGCAAAGGTAGATTGTAGACAGAGTTGAATACTATTTTAAAAAAAAAAAAGCCTCCTTTTCACAGCCTCTCTCCTTAGGGGTGCCAATATAGAGAGTCAGAAATCCAGGCTGAGAATTGCACTTGAATCTCTTGCATGGCATTGTGCTACCAGTAAGTCACCAATACAGACTTTGATTAAATTTTCATTTCAATAAAAAGATATTTGAGAAGATCATGGGAATTGATGTCATATATAGATTCAGCAGAACTACATATACCATGTGTATTAACGTTTTTGTTAAGATTTTCTTTTCTCTAGTCAGAAAAACTCCTCCTAGACTGTTCCCACTTTTTTGGGAGAGGGCTGCCATTCCTTTTCACTCTTGGCTCCTATTAAGTTGATGAGGATGATTAGGGGTATAGCTAGGGAGGGTGTCCCACCTCTTATGTAAATTATAGCCAGGATCTAATATCTCAAGGATTACCCACAATAACTCCAGCTCTTCCCTTTTTAAATTCTTTGAACTTTTAGATATTAGGAAGTATAACCTAATGACTTGTCTCCAAGGGGTAATAACAAACCTTCTTGCAAATCTCATGATGAACCTGTTTGTTTTTACTTCTTAGAATTTTGATCTTCTCTCCTTCTTTCATCACCTCTGTGAAGGTCAGTATTGATGGAGTTCATTTGGGGGATGCTCATCATGTGTCTGGTCCTCTCTACGTACTGAAGTGGAACCCTCAAAACTATAGTGAAGGGTTACATCACATAGATGTAACTGTCCAGGTGAGCTGTCTACTGGCATTCATTACTTTAACCTATAATGCCTAGGCCAGCAGTTCTCAGCCTGTGGGCCACATGCATCCCAATTAGCACACAGCTGCGGCCCAGCTCAGCTGTGTGCTAAAGGCTGTGGGTTCCTAGCTCCCCACAGCAGTCTCCTGGGTCCGGGCTGCCCACTGCCCCCAGCTCTGTGCAGCGGGGTCCGGGTTGTCGGATGCCGCTCAGCCCCACATGTTGGACTCTGGGCTGCTGGCTGCTGCCCGGCCCTCTACAGCGAGGTCCGGGGTCCTGGCTGCTGCCTGGCCTTGCATGGCGGAGTCCAGGGTCCTGGGAGCTGGCTGCCGCCTAGCCCCACGTGGCAGGGTCCTGGGTTGGGTCCGGGGTTGGGGTTCCTGCCCCATGCCTGGCTCTCTGCTTCTGTCCCCACTCTGTGTTGGGGTCTCTGGGTGGAGGGCGCTAGCCATAGGGGTTTGTGGGGGCGGAGGGGAGGAGGAGTTAGGTGGTGGGCACTGTGGTTCTCAACCTGCGGCCCAGGTAACACTTTGTGGGCCGCATTTGCAGCCCACAGTGATACATTGGTTGAGAACCACTGTCCTAGACTATCAACATACTGCATCATGTAAGTAGGGATGAGTTTAGTTTAAATAAATATTCATACATTCCAGTTTTGTCTGCCAGGCAGTAGAAATGGAAATCAGATTTATTCAGTGAAAAAGTCTGAATGCCTAATATTGAGACTTTATTTAAGGGTATGTACAAAAGGATTTACACTTCAAACTGAAAATGTATTAATGTCAGATACAAGGGGAGATCAGATCATTGGTAAACAAGGTTTTTCAAATAACAAGTAAGTGCTATTTTAAGATTGCCTCAAAAGAGGGGCACTCTGACTTGGACCAGAAATACACCTCTACCCCCCATATAACGCGACCCGATATAATACAAATTCAGATATAACGCAGTAAAGCAGTGCTCCGGGGGGGGCGGGGCTGTGCACTCCGGTGGATCAAAGCAAGTTCAATATAACGCTGTTTCACCTATAACACGGTCAGATTTTTTGGCTCCCGAGTTCAGCGTTATATCGAGGTAGAGATGTATGTTAATGTGATGTTTCTTCAAGCAAATTTTTAGACAGTTAAGAAAGAGGCAGTTCCTTGCCTACTAAGGGCAAGGATCCAAATCTGGAGGGCCTTGGAGATGAAGTTTTAGTAAATTGTTTGTTTGGAATTGATCTAAAAATTTGTCAAAGGCTAACACCTAACATGTTTTTTATATCACAGAACACCAAATCGTTATTGACATTATGTTGTTTGAATATAACATTGTGAGGAACAGTTCTCCTTTTGGCAGCTGTAGTTTAGTACTGGGCCTTTAAGAAGCTCTAATAGAAACTGAGCAAACTCTTCCATCTTTGTATACGTTTATGCATAGAAATCAATGGTATTGAGAAAGTCAGTTTCTGTCTCACCATGACCATGCATAGCCTAGCCAGACAGCATTTCTGTAGGGCAAAAAAATCTCTTCTTTAAGGGAGTCATACTTCAGATTCTGAAATTTTAATGGGTTTGGATAAGTGTACTCATCTATATATGTAACTTTCTCTCTTTGTAACACAGCAAGATAAGGACAGTAAGGATTTTCTGTAGTCAACTTGCTGTACTGTTAATGTTGGGCATCCTAGCTTGTTCTTAACCTTTTATTTTTTCTTCCTAAAGAAAGCATTAACATTTCAGAACTGATTCTTCTCAAATTAAGCGGGAAAATCACCATTGTTACAGGGGTCATTTCCACTGTACCCCCTTGTGGTCTATAGAGCACTACTCTGTCACAGGACCTCCAACAGTTGGTTGCCATCTCTCATAACGTCCACTGCAATGGTGCTTTAGCCCTTCAACTAAGACAAACACACTTGAGCCTCACCCTTTCCACAATACTTGCATCCAAAAATAAAGAAATGCTACAAACTCAAAACCACCTGATGAGTCGTCAGCAGGACCTCACCCTTCTACGCAGGACTTGTCTTCAGGCACTCTGTCCTTTTGGTCAGTCTCCTTGGGCCTTGTCTCATCAACCAGGAGATTCGCCCAGGCAGCAAGCTGCCTCGGACTCTTGGCTGAAACCAAGCTTCCCTCAGCGTGGGACAAGCCAAACTCTATTCTTCCTGGCCAGTTGTGAACTGAGCTGGGCCTTCTCCTTTTAACTCCCAACTCCACAGCTGATATCTGCTGCAAGTGTAGTTCTGTGGGGCCAAGTGGGTCAACAAGCCTTCATTTACCCTCCTCCTTGCCAGTGTGGGACCTGTGTGCCCAATCACACACATGCAGCAGCACAAAAACGAGATAACATGTAAGTAGGGTTGAGTGGGACTGGCTATCTACCAGTAGTTCAGTGTGCGAATATATGCATTTACCACCATTTTAATAGGATGGGGCTGAATAAAAATGAACTTCCAGTCCTCTCCAGTCATACATCACTAACACATCCACTAACTGAATACTCTGAAAAGCTAATATCCCAGTGGAGGAGCAGAGGGGTCAGGTTTTAACTCTGATTATTTAGCTGGAGAAAATGTGAATACTCATTCATTTTTTCTAATTTGTCTAATATTTAATATTCACAAGTTTATGGGACTGTTCAAAGTTTAAATCCTTGTGATCACACTTGTATTATAAAACATACTACATACTCCTGACAATTTGATAAATATCCTATTTATTATGTCCTGGGAGACAGGTTCTCAGTGCTACAAATGTACAAACAAAACTCATGGAATTATGTTGAATAAATATACTAGCAGTACTGGGAAGAAAATGCATTACCATACTCTGGTTTATAGTTGAGAGTGCAGCAATTACAGTTTAGTTAAAGAAAATATCAAAAATGGAACACAACATGGCTCCCAGACTTGTTTCAGAGGTGAGGGTCTTCAGGGTTGAGTGTGCAAAAAAAACACAACTGATGGCTGAAGGTAGCCCCCCTTCCACAAGTTGCTGAGTCTCTAAAGGGTCCCTTTCCAATGCAACAGTTCCTGATTATAAACTCATGGCCAAACATTTACTTGCAACATAAAACTACATTGTCATAATTCACCTAAAAAGAATATACCTGTGCAATAATATGTATTTAGTACAGCAATCTGTGTGCATACTAATCAGATCTTTCCAAAGAAGTTAGCAATCCTAGCCAGGAGCCTTAACCTGAAATTTTGAATTATTCTGGAAAGTGGTTTGAAAGACACTTGTTTGGCACAATTTACATCTGATTACTTCTCTGTTTTATTCCCAACCAGGATGCCATTGGGAAGAGCAGCACTCAAGGTCATACATTTGCTGTGAATGAAAACCTCTCTCTTAGATTTGGCTTCTTGTCATCTCTCATTCTCCTTACAGACCACTACATCCTGGTGGGTGCTTTCAGCCAAAATAGCTGTCATACGTGCTTTCCTTCTCTAGAGATTTTCGGAGACATTTTTCTACCTCACGTTGAGAATAAATTATTTAATGTTTGAGTTGGTCAGATATTACAGTGATGCGGCCATATAAGAACCTTCACAGAGCTTTTCAGACTTCAGTTCCCACATTGCACCAATCAGAGATGAACATGCACTGCTTAGACATGCAAAAAAAACTCACATTTGCATCCACAGCTGTCCATTTTGCACACATGCATGTTTTGTGCATGAATTAGGTATGTATTTTGTACGAGCAGTTATACAAAAATGAAGCCACCAAGTGCATAAAAGTGAAGGCCAAACTAAATTTAAAGAAGAGTAGTGAAAATAGATTACTACAGAGGTGCACTAACAGGATTATAGGAAGAACTTGTACATCATCTGCTCATGTTGTGCTTGGCTTTAGCAAAGCTAAAGACCAAACATGAAATCCTGGGCCCATTAAAGTGGAAAATCCCATTGATTTCAACAGGTACAGGATTTCACCCTTACAAAGGACCAGAACTGGAATAAACAGGAGGATGGAATCTTATAATTAATGTGTATTAATAGAATTGTATGAAGGAAGCTTTATGTTGCACCTGTGACTTTCTCAAAACTCTGATATTAGTTCTCTAAATTTGTAACTCTGATGTTCACCATAGTCACTTAAAAGAAAACTGTAGTTTTAATCAGCACAGCAATCTGAAAATGTATATGGTGATAAGTGTCTTCTTATGTGAAGTATATTTTAATGTAATTTTGATTTTTGTGTTTATTGATGAAAGCAAGGCATGTGTGTGATACCAATAACTTGGAAACCCAATGAAACTGACTGCAAAATTCCTCTTCCATTTTGCTTTGATGCAGAAACTTAATTACTGGTAGTTCTTACAACAGCTGTACTAATTTGCAAATTATTATAAATGTATTACCACAGTCAGTGTTGTTTTACTATGAAAGTATTTCTGATAGAAACCAGAACTAACCTGAATTTACTGACTTTTCTCAAGTTCCCCTGTTTCTGAAGTCTCATTGTTACTTTTAAATGTGATGGCACCAGGAATCTCAAAATACCTGTTTTAATTAAACCATTTATTTTTCTCACTTTCACACAGCTGTACTAAGAAGATAGCTACTGTTTAAAGTTTTGATTTATTGGAATAATTGTGCTTGTTTTCAGGCTCAAGTACTGTTTGGGCTGACTGTTCTTGCTCAGATCACCTTGCTTCTTATTTTCAGGTACCTTAGAAAGCCAACACTTAAAGGTAAGAGCCAGTGTTTTGTCTGTATTTTTTAAGAGGATTTTGATTTTTTTCCCACCCTCTATTCACTATTTTATCCTGTGCCATCAAGACAGCAAAAAAAAAAAAAAACCCTAATAATAATTATACTACTGTTCACTGTGCAAGCTTTGCATGTAGCGCCTCTCAGCTTGATTCAGTCCCTTGAAGCTGCCATTTTGTTTCCAAGAGGGCTCGGAGAACCTCTGATATGTCAAATAAAATATGGTCTAGTCAAGGGATTCTCAAACTTCATTGCACCACGACCCCCTTCTGACAATAAAAATTACTACAGGACCCCAGGAGAGGGGACCGAAGCCTGAACCCACTCAAGCCCCAACACCCTTGGGGTGGGAGGAGGAGGAGGAGCAAAGCCGAAGCCAAAAGGCTGCAGCCCCAGGCCAACGGCCTTTAACTTAAGCCCCACCGCCCAGGGCTTGGGCTTCGGTCCCAGGCAGTGGGTCTCAGGCTTTGGCTTTAGCCCCGGACCCCAGCAAGTTCAGCCCTGGCGACCCCATTAGGTGACAAATCTTGAGGAACTCTCCCAGATTGGGGTGTCAATAGAGGAGGTTTTAGAACAGGGGTGGGTAAACTTTTTGGCCCAAGGGCCACATCTGGCTATAGAAATTGTATGGCAGGCCATGAATGCTCACAAAATTGGGGTTGGGGTTTGGGAGGGGGTGAGGGCTCTGGCTGGGGGGATGGGGCTCTGTGGTGGGGCCAGAAACGAGGAGTTCAGGGTGCAGGAGGGGGCTCCGGGCTAGGGCAGGGCAGGTAAGGTGTGTGTGTGCGGGGGAGGGCTCCGGCTGGAGGTGCAGGCTCTGGGGTGAGGCTGGGGGATTTGGGGTGTAGGAGGGGGCTCCAGGCTGGGACCGAGGGGTTCAGAGGGCAGGAGGGGGATCAGGGTTGGGACAAGGGGTTGGGGCTGGGGGGGGGAGTGGCTCAGGGGTGCAGGCTCTGGGCGGCACTTACCTCAAGCGGCTCCTGGAAGCAGCGGCATGTCCCCCCTCTAGCTCCTACGCGGAGGCGCGGCCAGGGGGCTTTGCGTGCTGCCCCGTCCGCAGGTGCCGCCCCCACAGCTCCCATTGGCTGCGGTTCCTGGCCAATGGGAGCTGCAGGGACGGCAATTGGGATGGGGGCAGCGTGCAGAGCAGAGCCAGACGACTGCCCCTACGCATAGGAGCTGGAGGGGGGACATGCTGCTGCTTCTGGGAACCGTGTGGTGCGGCCCCCGACCCTGCTGTCTGGCTGGCATATCAGAGTGGGGCAAGCCCCAGATCCACTCCCCAGCGGGAGCTCAAGGGTGGGATTAAAATGTCTGGCTGGCCAGATCCAGCCCGCGGACCGTAGTTTGCCCACCCGTTTTAGAACAAAGTGATAAATGAACAGTAATAAGTCCAGGACCAAATGGTATTCACCCAAGAGTTCTGAAGGAACTCGTATGTGAAATTGCGGAACTATTACCTGGTATATAATCTGTCACTTAAATCAGCCTCTGCACAGATGACTGGAGGATAGCTAATGTAATGCCGATTTTTTTTAAATAGGCTTTAGAGGCGATTCTGGCAATTACAGGCCAGTGAATCTAACTTCAGGACCAGGCAAATTGGTTGAAACTACAGAAAGAACAGAATTATCAGACACACAGATAAACACAATACATTGGGGGAAGAGTCAATATGGCTTTTATAAAGGGAAATCATGCCTCACCAATCTATTAGAATTCTTTGAGGGGGTCAACAAGCATATGAACAAAGGTGATCCAATTGATATAACGTTCTTGGACTTTCAGAAAGCCTTTGACAAGGTCCCTCATCACAGGCTCCTAAGCAAACTAAGCAGTAATGGGATAAGAGGGAAAGTCCTCTCATGGATCAGTAACTGGTTAAAAGATAGGAAACAAAGGCTACAAATGAATGGTCCATTTTCATAGTGGAGAGTGGTAAATAGCAGGGTCCTGCAAGGATCTGTACTGGGGCGTGTGCTGTTCAACATATTCATAAATGACCTGGAAAAGTGTGTTAACAGAGAGATGGCAAAATTTGCAGATGATACAAAATTACTCAAGATAGTTAAGTCCAAAACAGACTGTGAAAAGTTACAAAGGGATTTCAGAAAATCGGGTGACGACGTAACAAAATGGCAGATGAAATTCAGTGTTGATATGTGAAAAGTAATGCACATTAGAAAAAATAATCCCAACTATACATACAAAATTATGGGATCTAAATTAGCTGTTATCACTCAAGAAAGAGATCTTGGAGTCATCATGGATAGTTCTCTGAAAATACCTGCTTAATGTGCAGGGGCAGTCAAAAAAGCTAACAATGTTAGGAATCTTTAGGAAAAGGATAGATAATAGAACAGAAAATATCATAATGCCACTATATAAATCCATGGTATGCCCACACTTTGGATACTACATGCAGTTTGGGCTGCCCCATCTAAAAAAAAGAAAAAATTACTGGAATTGGAAAAGGTACAGAAAAGGGAAACAAAAATTATTTGGGGTATGTAACAGCTTCCATACAAGGAGATTTAAAAGGGTGGGACTGTTCAGCTTGGAAAAGAGGTGACTGAACGGGGGGGATATGATAGAGGTCTGTAAAATCATGGATTGTATGGAGAAAGTGATTAGGGAAGTGTTATTTACACCTTCACATAACACAAAAACTAGGGGTTACCTGTTGATATTAATAGGCGGCAGGTTTAAAACGAAGAAAAAGAAGTATTTCTTCACACAATGTATAGTTTACCTGTGGAGCTAATTGCCAGGGTATATTGTGAAGGCCAAAAATATAACTGGATTAAAAAAAGAATTAGATAAATTAATGAAGAATAGGTCCACCAATAGTTATTAGCCAGGATGGGGACAACAACCACGTGCTCTTGGTGTCCCTACACCTCCAACTGTCAGAAGCTGAGACTGGATGACAAGAGATGGATCACTCATAATTGCCTGTTCTGTTCATTCCATCTGAAGCATCTGGCACTGACCACTGTCAGAAGACAGGATACTGGGCTAGCTGGACCATTGGTCCAACCCACTATGATCATTCTTATGTTCTTAGAGAAGCTGCCTGTTTATTCTCTTGTGTTGGTGCTCAAAACTTACTCAATATTCTGTTAATTTATTTTTCTTATTTTATATATTCTGTTTAAACAATGTGTAGATTTGTTTTAAACAGACACTTTTTATATGTATCCTTTATGCTCTGAATTAATAATTTTTCTCAACTGCTTCCTTCATTCAGGACCCCCAGGATTAGTAATGCTGACCTCCTTTTCACTTCACGTCTTGAGCAAAACAAACACCTTCTATTACTCTGTTCTGATACTGAGTTTGTATACAGCTCTGGGTATGTAGCTTAGAATACTAGAGGATGTAAATTGTAATTTTTAAAATGTGCAGAGGTGTTCAGAGGTTTCTCAATAAAAATTTAGATTATATATAAAATAAAGTTAGGTGGGTTACAAAGTTGTGTTGTGACTTTAAAAATTCTTGTACAATATATTCCAAACTTAGAATGTCATGACTTTGCAGTCTAAAATTATTCTGTGAACATTTAAAACAAATTCACTTTGTTTAACTCAGGGCTCACTTATTCTTTTAAATAATAAATGGCTTGGCAAAGTGTGAGCATATGGCATGTCTATTTCACAGTATAGCTTACAAAGGCACCTCAGCTTTGACCTCGAAACACCCTGCTTACTTAGTCTGGTCTTTCCCTAAGAACATAGTACCAAATTATATGGTGACTTTTGTAACACAGATAAACATCCACTAAAACTGAGTGTGCCAAGCTCACTTTCATTTGTAACCCAAGCCAGATTTAAATCAAGATGTGAAAGACTAGTGCATAAACACACTGTAACCCTGGTGAAAGATCTGTGTTTCAGAAGGATAGTTTCTATGGATACACCATTTCTACCTGCAGCAAAATTTTCTCTGTGGTATCAGAATTGTTAGAGATTCGTTTTATATAAAAATATTTTCATTGCAAGGTGTCAGATGGCATCAGTTGATGATGCACTATGCTTTGTTAGTTTCACCCAGGAATGTTTATCAGGCTCAATACATGGTGTTTATTCTAAAGTGATTCACTAGACAAACAAGTAGTTTTCCTAATACTAGCTTATGCTTTGGGCTGGTGGAGTAAGTCATCTCTTATTGTATTTACTATTGCTATTGAATTTATTTCCTCCCCTACAGGACCTTGGTTTATTGGCGAGGTGATAGATGGCCAGATGGGCATCTGTTTTTCCTTTGGGGTAATTGTTGGTGGACATTTCCTGCAAGGCAGCTTGACATTTGTGGTTGGAATTTTACAGGTGAGAATTTAGATATGAACATTGGCAAGCTGCTTTAGACTGTGAGATTTGTTCAAGATCTTTGAATTTTAGAAATAGTGGAGGAGGAGGATTGTGGCAAATGGGAGAAGTGACGTTACGGTGGTCAAGACTCTGATCTTTCAAACTGAGACCATAGTTTAAGTGGAATTTGGTAGGTTAAATGGAGCACATTTAGTAGTTTCTGTTCTTTGTCTGTATAGCCAATTCAACATAGGTGTTTTATAGGGCATATCTTTATTGACAGTGTGATATCTGTCAGGAAATCTGTTGTCCTGGAGTCAAAGAGTTAAAAATGTGAGCTAACCCTGGAGCTTTCTGCCTGACAAATATGGAGGCCATTTGAGATACTGCAGGAGAGGTGGCATTATAACCTGGATGTCAGATTAAGGATAGATAGAAGGCTTTTTAACACAGGCCATAGAACTTCCCCAAAATAATTCCTAGAGCATATCTTTTAGGAAAACATCCTTAATGTGTTGGTGCTGTTATTTCCTCTATTTTGCCAACAAGGTTCATTGTTTCCTAGTTGGTTTGTTTAGCTAATTATATCAGTGCTGCTCCTCCTTTCCTGATTATTAGAAAAAAAAAATTTCTATGCTTCAGGTGTGAGGTAGGATTTCTTTCATTAGAGTTAAGTATTTTCCTTCCTCCCTTCCCCTTTACAGTATCAGAGTCCTAGAAATTGTCACACCAGATCCCCAATTTTGCCCACCTGCCCTTGCCCTCAAGTATTTGCCGAAGGGGGACTCTTAAAACTCCAGCATCTCTTTTTCAATGTGTGTCAGTGCTGAAACTCATGCATGACACAGAATACAGCTAGCCATTAGAATTTCTAGAAGGGCATTTGAAAGCTCACCTTTCCCTCCTCTGACAACATAACTTCTTAGGGACTAAAAACACTATAGAAAAGATCTGCTTGGCAGCATAGTATGCAAATGAATGGGTTTCCCTCTACAAAACTCAACAGAACATCTACCCAAGTGTTTTTCCAGAAACTCAACTTTATTTGCTTTCTTTTTAATTTTTAAATTCTTTTCTTTTTTTTTTTTTTTTTTTCAGTCTTTGGCCATTGGTTAATTTACAATCCTTTTTTCTTCCCTTCAGCTTCCTCTTCCTTGCCCTCTTTCATCCACAGAAGAAAAAAGAATCCTTCAACAGGCTTCTGGTTCCATTTGGAAGACCAGTGGACCTGTTGCTCTGTTTCAAAGTGTAGTTGGACAACAGGAATCATAGACAACAGATTAAAATTTTCAGATGAAATGTGCATGGGGGTATGCACACTTCTGGGTTCTAGGGAGAGTGGATGTGATGCAGAATGCAGTTTTAACTGGTATCTAGTAGAGTAGCTGCCACTGCCTTAGTGTTAGTTAGCTGTATTATAGAGGTGATATTTCAACACACGTAACACATCCAAATAATTCATGCCAGATAAAGTGGAGGAAGGAACAAGGTTTAGAACTGGCAAGAAAAAACTCCAAATGTTAAACATTCATTGAGGAGTTCTATCAATTTTTGCCCACTCCCTTGTGAAGTTTTGACTTATTGATACCTCTTCTCTGCCTTAGGGAGGGAGCAGAAAGGAAAAGCAATGCTGCATCTCTCTCTCAACCTTTTCTTTCTTTTCCTTCCCTCTGTTTAATTTTCCTTTGACTCTTCTGTACACCAGTTGGAAGCAAAGGATTTTCCACTTCCTCTTGCTGCAATGCATCACACCCGAACCATGCTCCAGCCAAGGAGGACTGAGTGGTTAAGATTTTTTGCAAACCCTTCAAATTGGTCAGTAGGTTTCACTGTTAAATAGAGAAACTCATACTTTCACCAGTCTGAGTTTAATGCCTTCCCAATATTCCCTGTCACGAACAGTCTCTGTGGAAGAATCTAACTCCAGGAATTATACCCTCTGGAACGCTATTGCTGGCTACTAGACCAGTCCATGGGATAGTTATTGTGCCCTCCTGTATCTTCCCGCGGTCTGACTTGCTCAGTATAACATTCCTGACACATTTAAATTCTCATTTCTCTCTGCTTGTCTTTCCAGGTGATATTTTTTAACTTGCCTTTGATGGCTTACCTGTGCTGGTGCCTGTTGCTACGATGCCAGGGGCATAGCTTCTGCTCTCATGTCCGTCATGTCAGGCACTTCCTGGCTGTGACAATCCACCTAACCATGCTGCTCCTGCTGGCCTGGCAAATCTATTCCTGTTACTTCCTGCAATGGACCTATGGAACTCTGGCTTTCTTCCTCTCCCCAATGAAGACCTGGTTGGTGGTGCTGACTCTAGTTCTGATCCATAAATCCTGGACACTGAGCTCTTCTGAGCTGAGAACTTACATAGTGGAAATGAAAAACTGTCAGAGCTCTTGATGCCTGATGAAGGTATTCAAAGTTCTTTTGAGTTAAGCTGTGAACTGCACGTTTGTATGGCTGCATTTCAGTATAGCCCAAGCAATTAAATGGTAAAATCTGAAGCTGTCCCTGAATTGCTTCAGAACTTTGTGGTAATGGGGTTTTCTGTGGTACAGAATGGACCTGTGTGTTTGACAGATGGAATTATTTCCTGATTACTGAATGAAAAAAATGTTGTAATTGATTAAATTCCTAATTTTATAACATTGGAAAAAATTCAGGAGTGGATCTTTATAATGCGTTATTGGAACTGTGCTGCTATTTATTTATTTCAGTGTTTACACATGGGCCTACAAAACCACTCAGTGTGATTGGATGTCGTTAAAGACAGTACTGACCATAACAAAGGTCTGCAATCGTGGCCTTCACACTAGGTGTCACTGTGGTTTGTGCTAAAAACACTTATTAATGTGTATAATGCTGTAATGTATATCAGCAACTCAAAATCTAATTGTAATGTGTGTGTCTAAGTCCTGCTCTATTCTTCTTCAGACAGTGTTAAAGAGAGGCAGTGTGCTCTGTCTTTGCCTTTTCTCTCCCAACAGTGACCCACACCTGCCTAATGAAAGAGCAGTGTTGATTGGTGTTAAAGGTAGGCTCTGTGATGGTCAGAGTGGGGAATCATAGCAGAGAACAACGGAGGTAGGATTCTTCAGGGATGAAAGATCTAAGTGGAGCAGTGTGGCCAATGACTAGGCACAGGAGTGGGAGTCAGGAAACTGGTTATGTGACATGCTGTGTGATCCAGGGTAAGTCGTTGAACTTTACTGTTCAGTTTCTCCAGCTGGTGGATATAATATACTTTGAGATTTATGGATAAAAACCATGAAGTGTTTCATATTTATAGACTATCCCTTCCTTCCTCCATCCCTCCCGGAATCAGAAAGAGGAATAGTGTAGGTACAGGATTAGACTTGGGAAGTCCCTAATGCTAATCTCAGCTCTGACTCTTTGGATATGTGTCTACACTTCCACCTGGAGATGTCATTCCCAGCTCAAGGAAAAAGAAGAACCGGAGTACTTGTGGCACCTTTCGCTTATGCTCTAATAAATTTGTTAGTCTCTAAGGTGCCACAAGTACTCCTGTTCTTCTTTTTGCAGACTAACACGGCTGCTACTCTGAAACCAGCTCAAGGAGCCATTCTAGTGCTCTCTCTTATTGAGCTAGCGCACTTAAAAATAGAACGTAGCTGCAGTGGTGTGAGCAGTGGCAGGGGCTACCCTCTCTGGTTTTAAGCATGCGAGCTCTCATTGAGCTAGCACGGTGTGTCTCAACAAGCTTAGAATGATATCCTCAGCTCGAAGTGTAGACAGACCCTTTGTTTATGTCTTTGGACAGCCACTGTGCTTCTTCAAGTCACTTTTCCCTATCTTTAAAGTAGAGAGAATACTTACATGGGGCTGTTGTGAGATGCAAAATTTAAGTAACTTGAACATGCTAACTAGTAAGAGCACGGATCTCATCTACACAGGTGGTGTGAGGTTTTTTGCTTGTGTTCACTAAAGAATCTCCTAATTCAAACCAAAAAAAAGGAGTAAATGAAGTAGAATGTATAGAAAAATAATTAATAGAATTTGGGGGAAAACACTTTTTAAAAAAACATGGAATGGTTATTTCTAAAACTTGACACTTTTCTGTCTGTTAATGTTTTTCTCAATGATTGGCACTACCGAGGGGAGGGAGAAGGTAATATAAAGAAATCTGAGGAATCAGTTGTACATGTGGAACGTGGTGTTTTGCACACAGTTTACAGCATACTTTCCACAGCTTACCACAGCTCACCAGTGCTGCTATGTAAATCAGCCACCAAAATTAAGAAAGTTTACAGGTCCAGAAACAAAACCTACCTACCATGAGGAATAATGAAAATCTAATGATCTTTTTACTCATTGTGCAAAGCCGCACAACTAATACTTTTATCAGATTAGGGAGAACAGGAAGTGGTGGTATGACATTTCTGCTCTATATCCTGTGGCAAGACCCTGCTCTGAGTTGACCTTGCTTTTATTTTCATTACAACTCAATAAAACCTTTATGGATTCAATATTCCAGTGTCTGGTTCACTTTTCAGCTCCTGAGGGTTGGTTGGTTGGAAGTGCCACTCCAGCAGGGGTGCTGCTGAGTGATAAAGAATTATGTACTCCGAGGTGAATTCCATAGCTCTGATATCCCAAGTTCAAGACACCCAGATAAGAATCAGATGCTGAGAAAAGCAGCTGACAGGGTGAATTAAATACCTACATGAGTAGCGATATAAGGAATTTTGAGGGAAAGTGGCATGAGCTCTACTGGGTCCACCACTATCCTGATACCATAGTGATGAGCACATTCTAAAAACCTGGACCATGACTCAGAATAGGAAACACCTCTGGCACCTGTCCCTGTATAGATATGATGTGGGTCTTTTTTTTTTTTTTTAATTGCCTGACCGAAAAAGTAAAACTTGATACTGTCAGGAAATCTGGATTATGGCTATTCTCCTACCCCCGCCATCTTGTCCATTGCTATCTTACTAGAAATGTATTTACTCCCCTTGCAAGAGTTCATACAGTGGTTCAATTTAAAATGCTCAGTTTGAAAAAAGGTTCCTTAAAAGTCCATTTTTTGAGGCTGAAAGTTCTTGGAAGCGTTGACTGAATATGAGTTAGCTGTAAGAAAGTTGACAACTAAATTAGAAGCCAACTGGAAGTACAAATTAAGGAGAATGTAACTGATAGTTTACTGAATCTTAAAGATGCAAAATATGCCTGAGGATATAAAAATCAGAATACAATGAATTTTGCCTTAAATCTAAAGCTGGAGAATTGGTTTACTAAAACAAAATCACAATAATTTACCATGGAGACTGAAGAGTATCACATACTGCACTGAACTTATTGGCCTTTCAGCTATTTGAGGCAGGGACCATATTTTTCTGATGTGTTTATACAGTGCCTAGCTGTGATCCATGGCCAGGATCCATGACTGGAGCCCCCTCTGTGCCACAACAATACAAATAATAAGAAATATGATATTCCATAGCAAAACAATAAATGGTGTGCATATTAATGTTAATGAAATTCCTCTGTCAGAGAACATCACCAACTCCGTAGGTGGACCTGTGCCCACTGGCATCCATACAAAGGCTACTGTGTGTTATACAAGTCAGCCAGCCTACAAAGAAGAGCATCTTAGCTAGAAAAAGGAGCAAATCAACCACAGTGGACTGTAGTGAGATGTCCCAATGTTAACAGGCCCCTCCTCCTCCCAAGTTGCCCATGCGAATTAGTTCATTTCAGAGTTAAGCTCTTTTGATCATTGTTACCAGCCTACATTTCTCTTGAGTGGAGGATCTGGCATTTTGCTGTAAGACATTTGATCATTCTTCAGGCTCAATATAAGATCTCACAGTCCTCATTGCATATGATACAGATTTTTCTTCAGTTCATGAATTACACGGGTTTTGTTTTTTTCTTGCGCAAAAGAATTTTTTTCTGGCATTCATTATTGGTAAAACAGTTCTTTATTCCTTCAACATAATATTGTTTGGCTGTTTTGGGGCAGGCATGAGAATACAACAGTCTTTTGAAATCAAGAACATCCTTACCAAGCTGTTCATTAGGAGGGGACAGAAGTGCTGGAAGAGAGCAAAGCAAAAAACAGACCATGGAAACATGCTGTTAAGTCTTAACACATTGTCACAGCATGGTATTGATGCCTGCTGGCAAACTCATTTTTCCCTGTGAATGTTTCAATTGCAGTATTCTATGGTTTTTAAAAAATAACTGTGGAGGAGGGAGGAATGGCGGTAGCCTGGCCCTTTGTAATCACTAACTTGCGTTTGGATCTGTGGATTAAAATGTTAATTCGAAGTGACTGATCTTTTAAAAAAAAATCCGTTTTATGAGAGCACCTTTTAAATAGTATTGTCTGAAATTTTTTTTTAAAAGGCCTTTTTAAAAAGTGTGTATAGTGGTTTTTCTGCTCCCATTTGTTTATGAAGGGGCTTTTCTGTTAGTCAGTGGACTATAGATTCCATCAAATGCACAAAAACTCTGAATGGAGAATTTTCCTCCTCACTAAGTAGCCTCCGTAATCTTAGGTGATGCAACGTTTTCAGATGTTAGTGTCTTTCAAGTTGACTCTGTATCTTTTAATATAATATAAACGCCCCTTCATAAGAATAAGGGTTGGTCTATGCATATTTTCTATGCATGTTTAACTATTTTGGCTGTGGGGGGTATGTGCT
Organism: Malaclemys terrapin pileata; assembly: GCF_027887155.1. Taxonomy (NCBI): domain Eukaryota; kingdom Metazoa; phylum Chordata; order Testudines; family Emydidae; genus Malaclemys; species Malaclemys terrapin. The sequence goes on along the minus strand of NC_071508.1, from coordinate 89,628,647 downwards.
TTTTTGCACTCTAATAGTTAAATGGGTACAACCCCTACTGTAGGCTCATTTTATCCATAGAAAAGTGCTTTCTACTAGCATAACTTATTCCGCTTCCTGTATAGGAATATCTGAACAGGGCATCTTTATATTGATATAATTGCATCCACACTATGGCTTGTACAGCTTGAACTGTACTGGTGTAGTTCAGGTAGTACAACCTTAGTGTGTAGAAAAGGCCTAACTGCCAAATGCAGGGCAGAATTTTCTTGAATTTTCACCAGTTGTCATCTGTATTGTCCGCTCTCTTCAGTGAACAAACCTTTACATAAAAGTAGCAGATCAGATGGCACAACGTACAGTAGAACCTCAGAGTTACGAACACCTCGGGAATGGAGATTGTTTGTAACTCTGAAATGTTCATAACTCTGAACAAAATGTTATGGTTTTTCTTTCAAAAGTTTACAACTGAACATTGATTTAATACTGCTTTGAAACTTCACTGTATTTGCTTTTGTGGGAGGGGGAGGAGGGGGTGTCTCTGCTACTGCCTGATTGTGTACTTTCAGTTCCCAATGAGGTGTGTGATCGACCGGTCAGTTCATAACTCTGGTGTTTTACTAGGAGGGAAAGGCCCTTTCTGGGTACTCTTTGCATGGCCCACTCTCACAAAACAACTGGTGCCTGCTTAAGTTAATGGGAGTTTTGTCATTGATTTCAGAGGGGTCATGATTTCACCACTACTGTGAAAAGGCCCTATTTAGCCCCCATGAAATGTAAATGATTCCTATTGACTTCAGGAGGAATTCCATTTTGCCCTAATGGAGCAAAGTCCTTTCCTGCTTTGCAACATATTGCTGAGTCGTCTCATTATTTCTCTTCTTGGAGAGTAGTAAAGGCTGGTCCTATCATAGTATGAACTAACCAGCTATCTTAGACAATGCACTTCAGCCTGAGACACCTGCTAGTTCAGTCCTTGATCAAGCTGAGTAGACACAGCCTCCTATGCCAACACTAAGGAATGTTTAGGAAGGCTCCAGCTGGGGATGTGGGCTTTGGGGTGGGGCCGGGGATAAGGGATTTGGGGTACAGGAGGGTGCTCCAGGCTGGGGCAGGGAGTTGGAGTGTGGCAGGGACTGGAGGGCAGGGGGTGCGGACTCCAGGAGGGAGTTTGGGTGCGGGAGGGGGTTGGGTCTGGAGCACGGAGGTGGGGTGTGGGAGAGAGTACAGGCTCTGGTTGGGGGTGGGGCCGGGATGAGGGGGGTTTTGGAGTGTAAGAGGGAATGCAGGGGTGCAGGCTCTGGCCAGGCAGCGCTTACCTCAGGTGGCTCCCGGAAGTGGCCGGCATGTCTGGCTCCTGGGTGGAGGGACCAGGGGGCTCTGCATGCTGCCCACACCCACAGGTGCGGCACCCACAGCTCCCATTGTCTGGGAACCGCAGCCAATGGGAGCTGCAGAGCCAGTGCTCAGGGCAGGGACAGCGCGCAGAGCCTCCCTAGCTGCCCCTGCGTCTAGGGGCCGCAGGAACATGCCAGCTGCTTTCTGGAGCAATGTGGAGCCAGGGGAGTCAGGGAGCCTGGCTTAGCCCTCCTGTGCCACTGACCAGACTTTTAGCAGCGCGGTCAGCAGTGATGACCAGAGTCACCAGGATCCCTTTTCAACCAGGCGTTCCAGTCAAAAACTGGACACCTGGAACCCATATGAATTATGTATAGCATTATAGTATAGCTGTTACATCTGGTTAAAAAAAAATCCATGAGGTGATCATGTATCCCAGTCACACATATTCAATTCTCTTTATGTCCTAATCTCTCTTGTAGCAGTATTTGTGTATTTAGGGCTATAGTTAAGGCTTCAGAACTGCTTCCATTCTAACACACACTATTTTCAGTTTCTTGTAGATTTCCAGAATCTTCACTTTTCCGACTAAAATTTTCCTTAGTTGGTCTCAGTATAAAGAAGAGATTTCTTTTGAAAATTTGAGCAGAAGTAGTTCAGTTCAGAATGTATGTAATTAAAAAAAAAAAAGTCAGCAGAAAGTCTGCATCTGAAGTAAGTGGAGGGGGAGAGAGGGAGGAGGATGTGAAAGTTGAAATTCAAAATGGAGATAGCCCTCATTGAGAAGGACCTTTTAGCATTCCAGTGAAAACTGGGTTTAGTTTTACATGGCTGAGCCTTTGAAATGGTGCATGCTCTCAAAAAGCTTGGGAACAATGGCCATCTCTGCCACGTGTAACTTGGATGTAAATTTAAAAAAAACATAGGGAAGGAGGACATCGGTGAAACAAGGGCTCTGCACGTAGGATGAAAAGGGAGGGCTGCTATGCGCCCAATTCTGCCACCTAATATGCCTTGAATAGCACACTCAAAGCCCCTGTGAAAAGGTGGCAGAATCAAGCCCTTTGAAAGGGATGCTGAGGCTGAGTCAAGGGCGCCTACGAAGCCCTTGCTCTATCGCTGCAGACTTTGGAAGATGCTAAGGGTTTAGGAAGAGCTGGTGTTGTTACTGTGCAGTTCACAGAAGGGAAACTCACTGATAGAAACACAAAGAGGCCTCCCCATCTCAGTACTCAAGTTCATGGGAGAGGAGGAACCCACTCAGCTGTGACTGTCCTCAACTGGCTAGGGCAGGGGTGGGCAAACTACAGCCCGTGGGCTGTTTTAAGCCAGCCCCCGAGCTCCTGCTGGGGAGCAGGGTCTTAGGCTTGTCCCACGCCAGGTCAGGGGCTGCACCATGAGGCTCGGGCCCTCCCTGGCGCTCGAGTCGGGGTACTGGGTCGGGGGCCGCATCACGCGGCTCCTGGAAGCAGCCGCATGGCCCTGCTCCAGCACTCTAGCAGGGTTGGGGGCCGCTCCATGCATAGGAGCTGGAGAAGGAACATGCTACTGCTTCAAGGAGCTGCTTGACATAAGCGCCAATTAGAGCCTGCACCCCTGAGCCTCTCCCCATGCCCCAACCCCGCTCCCTCTTGCTCTCCAAACTCCTTGATCCCAGCCCAGAGCACCCTCCTACACCCCAAACTCCTCATCCGCAACCCAGATCCCCAACCAGAGCCCTCGCCTCCTTCTGCACTCCAACCCCAATTTTGTGAGCATTCATGGCCTACCATACAATTTCTATTCCCCAATGTGGCCCTCAGGCCACAAAGTTTGCCCACCCATGGGCTAAGGCAAGGTTTTCTAGTAGCCTTTAGCTAAATAGTTCCTGGTTATGGAATTTACAGCGGCCCGTGTCACCTTTCTTCTGGGCAGTGTGATGCTATTTGTGTGTTAAAACAATAATAGTTTTTTTTTGTAGGTTTATTCCCTATTCCCCCTCCTGTTCTTTTTCTGTTTATGGACCGTATAAGGCACCACTTCCCAACTTGAAGAGACCCTGACTAATGTGAGAAGTATGGCGATGGAGGAGAGCAATTTAGGAATGGGTAAACTATGTAACCTTGCATTTGCCCTTCCCCTTACTTTAAATATTAAGTATGGAATAAAGTACTAGGCAGCTCTTTGAAAACCAGTCACCTTCCATCTTTGCTCTTGTGGCAAATGCTAATACCTGCTGCAGGAGCAGTTTCTCTGTGTAGGCTGCAGGGTTCCTGTTCCAGTCATGAACCCATGTTGTCTGGCACTACAGAGCCACCAATAGGGCTGAGGAGGAAGGAGCTAACATATAGGAGGAACGGAGTGCACGAACAAACCCAAACCTAATCACTCTCATACCCTCACAAGTAGTGAACAGACTTGAGGACTACTTTGAATTTATATCTGCCCTCACGTGGGAGCTTAGAGACCACCATCCACAGTCTAAGTTAAACCAACATGGACGAAATCCTCATCCCTTTGCCGTTATTAACTCTGAGTCCTGCATTTGTCCTATGTATCTGTGCTAAGTCATCCTTTATTAACTGAGACCCATGTTGGACTATGCAAAGATAGGCTGCTGAAGAATCACATAGTTAGTGTAAGTTAGAGACCTGCAGAAGAGCTCTGTGAAGCTTACAAGCTTGTCTCTTTCACCAACCAAAGTTGGACCAATAAAAGATGTAGACCAACATGGCTACAACAATACTGCAAACCCATAGAGTAAGTCATATGCAATTAAAATAAAGATATCTGGATTTGTATTAATCGCTTGTAATGTAGGACACTTTCTTTAAACATTTTTCCCTTGTACTGTTTAAAAACAAGAGAGAGAGAGAACCAGGCTTCATATATGTAAATGTGTTTCTTTATCAAGCTCCCTGATATACAACTGTGGCACCCTGTTGAGATTTCCTTCAATCTTCCATTTCTTTGGTTTTTCCTTCTTTAGCCATTTGTGTCTGATAGCATCTTTATAGGCTAGCAGACTGCAGAAATATTGCTGCATCCAAACTTCTTTTTAGAAAGGAAAGGATCAATACTGCAGCATGATCTCACATTGGATCACCCCTCGTTTCATCACCTATTGATAGGGTGGTGACTTGGGTAGATTACTAAGCAGCTGCTGGGAAGCAAGTAGTACTGGGGATTTTCTGTATTATGTTTTATCTCACAAGTGAAAAAATGACTCCCAGAGGAATGTTATTGCTGCAAGATGTGTCAGCTCACACAGTGCCAGATAAACAGCTCACTCTGTGGAAACAGTCTTAAGGCAAACACAGTTCATAAATACAAGCCTTGTACTTTGGACAAACAAATCCAGCTCTGGGAACCGGAAAAAGGTAATTTTGCTACAGTTAATTTTTGCCTTCCACTTCTGAAGCAGAAAAAAGGAATGAGAAGACATTCATGGCATTTCAATTGGGGTTTTATTATGATTGTAGTCTCTCTCCTACAATTACACCACAGAAATGTAAAGGACAGTTTCCTTAGGAGAAGTCTTTTTGAATAAAATATGAATTCTGAATAAATTAGGGTATCTAATGACTGGCGATAGGGTGTGTGTGTGTCCTCAATCCCGTGAAGGCAGCCCATCTTCAACCTTAAGGAGAAAGAAGAACTTTGCAGCAAAGCCTTTCGCTAAATTAGGAGCGATGCTAATGGGGTCTGAAGAGAGACATGTAAAATTCTCAGTTGTAGGGCAAGCTACTTGATATATGGGACCTTAGAAGATACGTGGAGAACCAGGCAAATCCTTAAGAAGAGGGAGAAATGGGAAAATCTCACGGCTAAAAAAAAAAAAAAAAAGTAGAAGTCACTCAGTAACATATCAAACTAAATTCTTAGATAGAAATGACCAAGACAGCCTTCCACTTCCATTTAAAAACTGATACTGGGTATTTTAACTCACTAGCAAAGTAAATTAGACTAGTAGCATTTATTAAAATCTCTTGCACAAAAATGCAGTATTGGTGCAATTTTCAGGACCATTAACTATTTAGCCTCAGCTGCTATCAGTTTCCCTGCAGGGACATTCTGGTATTTCTCTTACTGGTGCTCAGCACTTGATGACTGAGGTGTCATTCTGTCACATTTATATAGGATTAGGATTTGAGTCCTGGCCATAAGAATCAAGACTCCTATTCACCAAGATATTGTACATTAAAGCCAATTTGTGCCCCTTTGGAAGTTCACACATGTCTGTTTCATGAACCACATGCGGGGCAAAAGACGGTTACTCACCGTTGTAACTGTTGTTCTTCGAGATGTGTTGCTCATATCCATTCCATTAGGTGTGTGCGCGCCGCGTGCACGATCGTCGGAAGATTTTCTACCCTAGCAACACCGGCGGGTCGGCTGTGGAGCCCCCTAGAGTGGCGCCTTCATGGCGCTGAATATATACCCCAGCCGACCCGGCGCCCCCTCAGTTCCTTCTTGCCGGCTACTCCGACAGTGGGGCCGGGGGGCCGGTTTGGAATGGATATGAGCAACACATCTCGAAGAACAGTTACAACGGTGAGTAACCGTCTTTTCTTCTTCGAGTGCTTGCTCATATCCATTCCATTAGGTGACTCCCAAGCCCAACTTAGGTGGTGGGGTCGGAGTGAGACATTGCTGTGTGCAAAACCGCTGATCCGAAAGCAGCATCGTCTCTGGACTGCTGCACTAGTGCATAGTGAGCTGTAAATGTGTGGACTGATGACCAAACCGCTGCTCTACAAATGTCCTGGATCGGAACTTGTGCCAGGAAAGCCGTCGAGGAAGCCTGGGCCCTCGTGGAGTGAGCGGTGAGGTGCGGTGCTGAGACACCTGCCAGGTCATAGCAAGTCCGGATGCAAGACGTAATCCAGGAGGATAGGCGTTGTGAGGAGACCGGTGAGCCTTTCATTCGGTCGGCCACTGCAACGAAGAGTTGCGTCGTCTTTCTAAAGTGCTTTGTGCGGTCAATATAGAAGGCCAGGGCCCTTCGTACGTCCAGGGAATGCAAACGTTGATCCTGGCGAGTGGCATGTGGTTTGGGATGAAAGACCGGGAGAAAGATGTCCTGGTTGATATGAAAAGGAGAAACCACCTTAGGGAGAAAGGCAGGATGTGGACGAAGCTGCACTTTATCCTTATGGAAAACTGTATAAGGGGGCTCGGATGTAAGCGCCCTGAGTTCAGAAACGCGCCTTGCTGAGGTGATGGCTACAAGGAAGGCTGTCTTCCAGGATAGGTACAAAAGTGAACAGGTGGCCAGTGGCTCGAATGGAGGACCTGTGAGCTTGGAGAGAACCAGGTTGAGGTCCCACGTCTGAACGGGCTGACGTTGTTGTGGGTACATCCGGTCTAAGCCCTTGAGGAATCTAACGACCATCGGGTTAGAGAATACCGAGGACGCGAGTTCCCCTGGGTGAAAGGCCGATATAGCGGCCAGGTGAACTCTAATTGAAGATATCGCCAACCCCTGCTGTTTTAGGGAGAGGAGATATTCCAAAATGAGAGGAATGGGTGCCTGCAACGGGGACATGGCTCGTTGTTCGCACCAACAGGAGAACCGCTTCCACTTGGCCAGGTACGTGGTGCGTGTTGAGGGCTTCCTACTGCTCAGCAGAATCTGTTGGACAGAGTGCGAGCATTGCTGCTCTGCCTGGGTGAACCATGGAGCAGCCACTCCGTGAGGTGGAGTGATTGCAGGTCGGGGTGACGCAGCCGGCCGTGGTCCTGAGAGATGAGATCCGGACACAACGGAAGCGGGATCGGTGTCTGAACCGAGAGTTCCAACAGTGTGGTGTACCAATGTTGTCTCGGCCACGCTGGAGCGACCAGAATTACCTGTGCCTGGTCTCTGCGCAATTTGAGCAGTACCTTGTGGACCAGAGGAAACGGAGGGAAGGCATAAAACAGGTGGTCTTTCCAGGGAAGGAGAAACGCATCCGAGAGGGAGCCCGGAGCTCGACCTTGTAGGGAGCAGAACACGTGGCACTTCCTGTTGTCTCGAGATGCAAACAGGTCTATCTGGGGAAACCCCCACTTTTGGAAGATGGAATGTATGATGTCCGGACGGATAGACCACTCGTGCGTCTGGAAGGACCTGCTGAGTCGGTCCGCTAGAGTGTTCTGGACTCCAGGGAGGAACGATGCCGTGAGATGGATTGAGTGGGCGATGCAGAAGTCCCACAGGCGAATGGCCTCTTGGCATAGAATTGACGAACGTGCTCCTCCTTGCTTGTTGATGTAAAACATGGCCGTGGTGTTGTCGATGAGAACTAACACACATCGGCCACGTAGGAGGTTGAGAAATGCCTGGCACGCCAGGCGCACCGCCATCAGTTCCCGAACATTGATGTGCAGGGCTAGCTGGGGTGCAGTCCACAGGCCCTGGGTATGGTGTTCGTTGAGATGGGCGCCCCAACCCAGAGATGAAGCGTCTGTGACCAGGTGCAGAGAGGGTTGTGGGGCGTGAAATGGCATCCCCTCGCAGACCACATTGTGATCTAGCCACCAGGTGAGGGAGGTCAGGACCGAGATCGGGACCGTGACCACCATGTTCAGGCTGTCCCGATGTGGTCGATATATTGACGACACCCAGGTCTGGAGTGGGCGAAGCCGAAGTCTGGCATGCCTGGTTACGTACGTGCAGGAAGCCATGTGACCCAGCAGGGTAAGGCACGACCTCACCGTGGTAGTTGGGAACGCCTGGAGCCCTTGAATGAGGCTCGTGATGGTGCCAAATCGGTTGTCTGGCAGGATGGCTTGTGCACGTCTGGAGTCTAGAACTGCGCCTATGAATTCTATTCTCTGGGTAGGTTCTAGAGTGGATTTGTCCTTGTTGAGTAGGATGCCCAACTCGTTGAATGTGTGCACTATTATGTGGACGTGAGCTTGAACTTGCTCCTTGGTGCGACCGCGTACCAGCCAGTCGTCTAGGTACGGGAACACCTGTATCCCTTGCCGACGAAGGTACGCTGCCACGACAGCCATACATTTCGTGAACACTCTTGGGGCCGAGGATAGGCCGAAGGGAAGGACTGCAAATTGGTAGTGCACCGCGTTTACCACGAATCGCAGGAAGCGTCTGTGAGGTGGGTAAATTGAGATGTGAAAGTATGCGTCTTTCATGTCGAGGGCGGCGAACCAGTCTCCAGGATCGAGGGAAGGGATAATGGCCCCCAAAGAGACCATGCGGAACTTCAACTTTACTACGAATTTGTTGAGTCCGCGCAAGTCCAAGATGGGCCGCAGACCTCCTTTGGACTTGGGGATCAGGAAGTAACGGGAATAAAATCCCCTGCCCCTTAACTCTATCGGAACCTCCTCTATGGCCCCCATGGCCAGGAGCGTAGAAACCTCCTGTATAAGAAGTTGCTCGTGAGAAGGGTCCCTGAAGAGGGACGGGGAAGGGGGGTGGGAGGGGGGGATAGAAGAAAACTGGATAGCGTATCCCCTCTCCACCGTGCGGAGGACCCAACAGTCCGAAGTTATAAGGGACCAAGCGCGGTGGAAGTGGGAGAGACGATCCTGAAAGGAGGGGGCTGGATCCTGGGGGATGACTGGGGCGCCGTCCTCGACCGCACCTTCAAAAGTTCTGTCTAGGACCTGAAGGTGGTCTTGGTGGCCCCTGGTTCTGACCGGGTTGAGGGCCAGCCCATCTTCTCCTACCACCTCGCCCTCGCCTCCGGGCCGAGTCTTGTCTCTGACGAGGCGGGGGGGGGTAGAAGCGCTGAGGCTGCGGCCTAAATGGTCTGCGCTGAGGGCCCACAACATGCATCCCCAGGGAGCGCATGATTGTTCTCGAGTCCTTGAGGCTCTGCAGGCGAGAGTCCGTCTTGTCTGAGAACAATCCATGTCCCTCAAAGGGCAGATCCTGTAGGGTTTGCTGCAGCTCCGGAGGCAAACCCGAAACCTGAAGCCAGGAGATCCTGCGCATACCGATACCCGAAGCCAGGGTCCTCGCAGCTGAGTCTGCTATGTCCAAGGAGGCCTGCAAGGAGGTCCGAGCCACCTTCTTGCCCTCCTCTACCATGGCTCCAAACTCTTCCCTGGACTCCTGGGGAATCAACTCCTTAAACTTCCCCATAGAGTTCCAGGAGTTAAAATTGTAGCGGCTCGGTAGCGCCTGTTGGTTCGCCGCTCTAAGTTGCAGCCCTCCGGCTGAGTAAACCTTACGGCCAAACAAATCGAGCCGCTTAGCCTCTTTTGATTTAGGCGCTGCAGCCTGCTGGCCGTGGCGCTCTCGTGCGTTCACTGATTCCACCACCAGTGAACACGGTTGGGGGTGGGTATACAAGTACCCGTAGTCCTTAGACGGGACAAAGTATTTCCTTTCCACCCCTCTCGCTGTGGGTGGGATAGAGGCAGGAGTTTGCCATATCGTATCCGCATTCGTTTGAATCGTGCGGATCAGGGGTAACGCCACCCTCGATGGGGCATCCGCTCCAAGGATATTCACGATCGGGTCGTGCACCTCCACTATCTCCTCCGCCTGCAGGTCCATGTTACGGGCCATCCTGCGCAGAAGATCCTGGTGAGCCCGAAGATCTATTGGAGGTGGGCCTGTGCACGATGTGCCCGCCACTGCCTCATCCGGAGAAGAAGAGGAAGATGCCTCCGGTGGAACAGGATCCAAGGGCTGGTCCTGGTCTCCCTGTTCCTGGGCTGGAGCATCACCTGTGCCTGGGTCCAGGGCGTCAGGTGGTCCGGACCCAGAAGCCTCCATGCCCCCTGGCGGAGGCCGAGAAATGGTGGACTCCGGGGCCCCTCTGATGGAGTGACCGGAGCGAGAGGTCGAAGCAATTGGAGCCCCTTGCGCCTGATGGTACGCCCACGGGGTCCAAAACGACCAGTGAGATGGGCCATGAGAATGGTCCTCTGCCATCTCCTGCCAATGGCCCAAGTCCTGTTCCTCGGCTTGCCCCTGAGGGGGGTATGCCGATCTCGAGAGGTCCTCCGAGGAGTGGGACACTGATCTCGATGGCCACGGCATCTTTTAAACTATTTAACTATTTAACTATAAACACTAGAACTATAACTATAACTATAACTGTGATACAACAAACTAAGCTAGGGAGAGTGGAGAACAGCTAAGCAGCGCTCCACAGTTCCAACGACCGTCAGGGGCGGTAAGAAGGAACTGAGGGGGCGCCAGGTCGGCTGGGGTATATATTCAGCGCCATGAAGGCGCCACTCTAGGGGGCTCCACAGCCGACCCGCCGGTGTTGCTAGGGTAGAAAATCTTCCGACGATCGTGCACGCGGCGCGCACACACCTAATGGAATGGATATGAGCAAGCACTCGAAGAAGAATAACTTGTTTCTCCATGTTTCTAAACTAAATTATCCCTTTATTAAAAACTATTTGCTGAGGGGCTGTAACTGCATTCCAGTATTCCAACTATGTGCACACAGGCTCACTTCCTGGTGCCTCCTGCCCTCCTCCAAACTCTTTCCTGCACTCTGGGCTCTTCCATCCATGCAGGTTGCTACAGCATCACTGGGAAATGGAGCTGGCTATCTGCAAGACACAAGAACTGCATAAGTTACCTGCTTTGCTGCCCTGCTTTTTTTTAAGATCTGTGGCACTGTTAAATCTGACCAGGTAGGAGAAGGCTTCTAGGTCTGTGCCTAACCATTCAACCCAAATGTTTTCATTTTCAATTTCTATTTGTGATTCTCTATTTACAAATTTGTTATTGTGTTGCACTTCCTCTTTGGCTTTCAAATTAAAAATGGTATCGTAAGTTGTTGGTTTATTGGATATGGATGGATATTATAGTGAATTCTAACGATTTTTTTTAACTGAGACTTCTAAAGCCTATTTAGAATAAATGTACTAGGTTTTGGAAACCTTGTACAGGCCTGTCTCTTGAACAGTGGTCTTTAGGATGCGCTGTTAGAAATTTCAAATTGTCAGTGTTGCGGGGTCAAGTCCATCCTTCATTTTTGTGATGCAGAATGAAGGATAGATGGATTTGACTGGGCAATACTGACAATATGAAATTCCTAGCAGTTACTTCTAAAGTGTAGTTTAGGATCTGTACATCTTCCCAGTGAGGCCACGATGTTACAACCACAGATAAAACATGGGACATTCCTGGCCCATAAGACTTTTCTTTCCCGTTAGAAGGTCCCATATCCTTACTGCAAACCTATGATGCAAGTTGGGATCTCATTTGCCAGGAAGTAGGGGCTCGTAGCTCTGAGGAGGAGGATCTGCAGCAACTTTTGGGTGTTGCTTACAATTATACCACCTAGCCTGAAGAACCTTGGCAGGGATAGTATTTATGTGTTTTTTCCTCCTACCTCTGCTCCTTTCCCCTGAATGGATCCCCAAACTGCAGTGGGATCCTGGGGAATGGCACTGTGGGAGCAGCTGAACTCCTTCCATGTAGGGGAAAGGGGAGGGTAAATGAGTAGGAGCACATACAGAAGTTCCCCTCCATGTGTGAATCTAGGGCAGGGGTAGGCAAGGCATGTGAGCTGATTTTCAGTGGCACTCACACTGCCTGGGTCCTGGTCACTGGTCCGGGGAGCTCTGCATTTTAATTTAATTTTAAATGAAGCGTCTTTAACATTTTAAAAACCTTATTTACTTTACATACAATAGTTTAGTTATATATTATAGACTTATAGAAAGAGACCTTCTAAAAACATTAAAATGTATTAATGGCACGCAAAACCTTAAATTAGAGTGAATAAATGAAGACTCGGCACATCACTTCTGAAAGGTTGCCGACACCTGATCTAGGGTGATGCTGGTGCCATAATGACTTGCTCCTCACATCTATTCCAAGGAAGGACAGCCTTGTGGTACAGGTACTAGGATGCAGGAGATCTACTAGGAAAAACTTTTTCACTAGGAGGGTGGTGAAGCACTGGAATGGGTTACCTAGGGTGGTGGTGGAATCTCCTTCCTTAGGAGTTTTTTAAGGTCAGGCTTGACAAAGCCCTGGCTGGGATGATTTAGTTGGGAATTGGTCCTGCTTTGAGCAGGGGGTTGGACTAGATGACCTCCTGAGGTCCCTTCCAACCCTGATATTCTATGATTCTACATTCCATTCCTAGCTCCACCACCAACTTCCTACATGATCTTGGATAAATCAGAATCTCTGAGCGTCTACTGTTCATCTGTATATCAGTTGTTTAGCACAGGATTTTTATAAGGGAAACATTTGTTAGTGTTTGGAAGGTGGTTAGATACTATAGAGATGAACACCATAGAAAACCCGATCCCTCATTGTCAGCTACTGCTATCTAACCCACAAGCTATCTTTAGTGTGACTGGTACAGCAAAAAAAGATTATACATTTAAGGATTAATAGCAGTGTTATAGATCCGGTTGGGCTCCCCCTGCCAGCCATGCATCAGACTGCTGTGAGAGGAAATCAAAGCCTATTGATCCCTGAGTGTTTTAAGCTTCCCTAGGACTCAGCAGATTGTAGCACAGTTTCCTCCCCTGGCCTCTCTGTCACATTTTCTGGGCACCAATTCGCTTTGTTACCCCCTTATGGAAATAGAGCCCCTCAATACAGTTGCCTAGGCACCCAGATCCAGTCATGATCCCTCCAAAATACCCCAGTAGCTTAAACACACCTGGCCCCAGAATCCCACCAAAGGTGTAAGCCTTGTGGGTGACAGTTCTCTCAAGAGGCATTTGGTAGGTGCAGCATATAACATACAGGCACCTTACTTAGAGTTCTAATCGATTATTGCTCTTTAATCGCATGAGAATTACACAGATCTATATGAAAAATAAATAAATCCTACATGCATTTCCCCTTACTCTAGCTCACCCTGTCACTGGGAGACCATCTGTGTTCAAGCAGGTAGAGTCCTCTCTCCTCGCCTTTTCTGGCTCCTGCAGAAGTTTCCCTCAACTTACACTGATGGAAGAAGGCTTAAGAGAGAGAACAAACTGAACAGCTTCTGCTTTTTATAATCTTCCAGCACCTCTATCAGATGACCTCCTGATCAGCCTCCTCAGGTGAACAGAGACCCCTAACTGGTGAATTCGTTGCCAGGCAACCTCTCCCTTGATTAACATTTCTCCTAGGTCTAAGCAGCCCTATGACAGCCGGCAGCATTGCTGAATGGTAGAGTTTGCAGATCTGCATATTGAAAGACGAGATATAGAACTCTGATAAGAAGCCTTTTATTTTTTCCCTCTTTTAATCCTGAAAAACAAATAGAAGTTAAAGAAGATGAACCATAAGATTAAATCTAAAGCTGCATTTATCCCTGATGAAACTCACAATTGTGTGCAAACTAAAGGCCAGCATTTTGTGTGGATAAATTAGGATTCATATAATAATGCTCTCTTGTCTTGACTTGTAGGCATGATGTAAAACACCACTATGTAAGGAAATGAACTAAATGGACCAGCAGAAGAGTGTTTCAGGCTATGAAATGGAAGTATTTCAGCTACTATACAGCCTGGCTTCAGATACAAATTTAAGTTTCTCAGGCTACGTCTTCACTACGGGGGGGGAAAGGAGGGGGAGGGTCGATTTAAGATACGCAAATTCAGCTAGGCGAATAGCGTAGCTGAATTAGACGTATCCGAGCCGACTTACCCCGCTCTGAGGACGGCGGCAAATCGACCTCTGCGGCTCCCCCGTCGACGGCGCTTACTCCTACCTGCGCTGGTGGAGTAACAAGCATCGATTCGGGGATTGATTGTTGCGTCCCGACGAGACGCGATAATTTGATCCCCGAGAGATCAATTTCTACCCACCGATTCAGGCGGGTAGTGAAGATGTAGCCTCAATGGAAGAGTTTTTCAAATGTACTTTTGTGTCCAAAAATCTCTGCTATCCAAGTTTAGGGGGATTTTAGTTGTTGGTGCCTGCTGTAACAAAAGGGAAGATTAATTTAAATAAAATAATGCTTGTTCAGCAGTCAAGATAAAGAGTCAAGTTTATTTTTCCTGGTGGGCCACACTCACATGAAGAGGCAAAGATTTTTATTCAGAAATTAACACTATCTGTTTTCCAGTGTTGCCTCCGGTCATCATGGACTGGAAAGCCCCTATAAGAGAATAAGAATAAGAATAATACACGTTATTAGGATAATACCAATTAAACATTTATGCATGTAGTAAATTTTTTTTTAAAAGATCCTGAAAGCCTCCTTTACTGGATTATAACAATGTAAAGAGAAATCAAATTTTGGACTTAAAACAAATTCCCCAACAACACAGGAAGTTGAAACACCATAATAAGACTTTAAAAATTAACCGCTATTGTTGTAAACAAAGATCTGATCAGTCATTTTAAATGTTAAAACTAATTTATTAATTACTGTATGCACTGTTGTTAGGATATGCCATGCAGACAACATGCACTGCAGACACAAGAGGAGGGCATATACCTGGCGAGCCTACAGCAAAGGCTTTTATTTAAAACTTTGGCCATGGGGTGAAGAGGCAGCTTATCAAATATTTATTGCTTCAGAAATAAACATGAAAACTTTACATAAAAAGCAAAGCCTGAGTAAACCGAATATGAAATATGGCTGTCCAGTTAGCCAAGTCCCTTTAAAACAAATCTATGAAATGCAGTAAGCTAATGGTTCGAAATTAAACCCAACCTGTATGATGTAGCTAATGTTTTGTTCCCAAGGGTTTTCCTCTGACCCTGCAGGACTAAAGCATTACTTAAGCATTACTTACCTGCTGTAAGAAGGCTTGTTTTCAAACCACAAGTTTTGAATGAGCTGGCTCTTTAGCTTTATAGCTTGGGTGTACAAAGCCCCTTTTTTGTTTTGTTTTTACTGTTTCTTGTGGTTTTTAGCCACTGGCTGCAGGCTATTTTACCTCTCTTGAAGTGACATTTTGACCTTGTTTAGGCAAATAATTTTAAAACCATATTCTAGGAGAGGGACAAACATCTGAACTGGGGGAAGAGGAAAGGAGAGAGAAAGTTGTGTTGTAACTATATTTCAGCAAAGATTATGCTAGAAAATGATGCAACATCTTACCGCCAATGTTTTCCAGGCCTTTTACCACAGTCTCTTTGACCTGTCAATAAGAATAGGTCTGGTTAGTTTTCCCTCTAAAATCAGTGTCTATCTGAAAGGGGCCATAAAATTGCCATAGCACTGACCAAAGATTTTAAAGGCATCCTTTTACTCCACAGAGGAAGGTGCTCCCTTTTGGACCTTGCCCTTTGGTCAAGATGAAAGTAGCTACATTGTTCAAGTAGATTGTTTTAAACCTGTAGGCTAATGAACCCTTTAAATGAAAGATAAAATATTACTGCAGCTCTGGGTGTACATGGATGTGAAGTTCAGGGAGGATGAGCAGATCAGTTGGGGGACCACATAACATCAGTAGGCTTCAGGAGAAAAGAGCTGGACACAGGGCACTTACCCACCCATAAAGTACTGAAGAGTGACTTTTCAAGTCTGGATTAGGAACCTCATGTCAAAAAACCAGGATTTGGCTTTCTCTGAGAATGGTAGAATCTAGGTATCAGTTATGTGTGCTTCTAAAGGACCCAGTTCTATTGCTGTAAAACTAAATTCTAAGTAGCTATACTGCCCTTTCTAAAACAGTGCTGCTATAAAAAAAGTCTTCAAATGTTTATCATTTCACTCTCCAAAGTGAGGCACCGCAGTCAAAGTGATTTTGATATGGGCAAAGAAATTAGTTTTCCTGAAAGAAGGCTCATGCCTATAAATAAAATACACAAGTTCAGTTCCTACCTTCAGTTTCCCCTCTTTGATCCACTGACAGAGCTGTAGAATACTAGCTTCGTGTTTGTCCATATAGTTTAATACCAGAAACCTCTCCCTGTGAAAGAAAAGAATGGATGATGATTTAATAACTAAAGTGGCTGGTCAATATATTTCAAAAGCCTTTGAAATCTTTTCAGTTTTGTGAGCAAATGTAACAGAAGATTAGTAGCATTAGCTATAGTTAGATGTAGTGCAGGCAGCTGCTGGGCAAGCTTGCTCATACAATTCTGTACAATGGAAGCTTTAGATGAAACAATGTGTTCTCAGACAAGTAATCCTGCCTGTATTTCAAATAGTATTGAAAGGAGGACTAGCAGCCAAGGAGTGCTACTAGAGCAGAGGTGGGCCAATTATGGCCTGGGGGCCTCATCAGGCCCTTCAGATGTTTTAATCCGGCCCCAAGCTCCCACTCACCTGAAGCGGCTCCTGGAAGCAACGGCATGTCCCCCCTCTAGCTCCTACACACAGGGGCAGCCAGGGGATTCTGCATGCTGCCCCTGTCCTAAGCACCACCCCCACAGCTCCCATTAGCTGGGAATTGAGGCCAATGGGAGCTGCAGGGACAGCGCCTGCGGACGGGGAAGCACGCAGACCCACCTGGCAGTGCCTCTGCGTAGGAGGCATAGGGGGGACATGCCACTGCTTCCAGGAGCTGCTTCAGGTAAGCACCGCCCGGAGCCTGCACCCCTGACCCCCTCGGTCCCAGCCCGGAGCACCCTCCTGCACCCCCAACCCCTCATATCCAGCCCCACCCCAGAACCCACATCCCCAGCCAGAGACCTCACCTCCTCCCGCACCCCAACGCCCAATTTCGTGAGCATTCATTGCTCGCCATACAATTTCCATACTCAGACATTTGCCTACCCCTGTACTAGAGAGATCAGCTTAATATGTGACTGTAAAATGCAGGTAATTTTCTACCCTTTTTTTTTTTTTTGGTCATCCCAAGTGAAAACCAGCAAACAAAAAAGCTCTCTCCCAGCGCTGGTGCCGCGATTACACAGCCACATTAAAGCGCTGACTTCAGTGCAGTATACAACTGTGATTAATGCTTAAGGTGAGAGTAGTGGATCTCAAACCAATATATACACTATTTATTTCTGAAGCTCATTCAGGTGTAGAATGCTCCAAGGAATGTGGAGATTTAGTGGGATAAGATGGGAGGTGATCCATTAAAGGATTGGAAGTGGTCAACAAAAGACTGAAAAAGTTAGACCTGATGCATTAGTCATCTGTTCGTATCAGGATCAGATAGGCATATCTTGTGTGATTAATTTTTTAATTTCCTGTGATTATCGGGTGGGTATAGAGGGACCTTGAGCACTAGTAGAGTTTGGTCTTTGCTGCCTTATTTTAGTGTAAGCCTAACCGAGAGCCCATGTTAATTTACATTCATGAATCTTTTTCCTATATATATTGTGTCATATTTGAAATCCTCTTCCCTAATAAAGAAAATTAGTACTAAAAAGAGTAGCTTAAAAAGTGGAAGATGCAGTGACCACAATACCTTCCAAGAAGGATTCTACTTAATTTTCTCTCCTCATGCACAACTACAATCAGAGACAAGACACTTGCTACAGAACATTTGGTAACAGAACCTTCCTCATATTAAAAAGACTGTCAGACAGCCAAAGAATAAAGCAAGTGACCACAGGTGAGGCATATATCAGCCAATTAAAATGCTTTTAATTCTGCAGTGTTAATACCACTTGAAGTCACAATTCTCAGTGTCCCTTCTGCCCATTTAGTGGCCTCCTCACCAAATGTTTATAATACAAACAGCTGTAAAACACAAAATCACCAGGTCCTTCCCTCTTTTTTCAGTAATCCACAGTGTTACCATAAAAATGCCTACAATGGATCCAGAGTCCCTCTCCTGAGATCAAATATACTGATAATGTAAATTCAACACATGTAAATTTCTGTGTTCAATGCACCATGAAGCTGGTGGGGAAGGAGAAATATACCTTGTGATATTCCTTGCTTTCTGTATTTCTTCTACTGCAGGAGGCAGTGGGGGAGGATAAGGCACATCTTTATTATACTGGGAAATCTGTCCACATAGGATGATATGGCTGTTCTGATTCATCTGTTTGAGACAACACAAAATGAGAAATACTACTGTCTTTGCCCTCAAAAAGACACAAGCTTATTAGAAGTTCATTAGACTATATGTGGTAATCATGCAACAAGTATATTTCTCAAAGTCATTTTCCTTAGAAGAAGACATTGGGAGAAGAATTGTATACATGTGGTCATTCAGCTTGTAATGGTGTAGCAGGTGGTTTAAAAACAGTGCAGTAGTGGGAGGATAAGACCCCTCTATACATGTACAATTCAACCAGGTGTTAACTGGGTAACAAATATGAGGGATTGTTACTTTACTGAGTGAGGATATTTACTGTGGAAGGAGGAACACTGCAAATCATAGAATATCAGGGTTGGAAGGGACCTCAGGAGGTCATCTAGTCCAACCCCCCTGCTCAAAGCAGGGCCAATCTCCAGACAGATTTTTGCCCCAGATCCCTAAATGGCCCCCTCAAGGATTGAACTCAACCCTGGGTTTAGCAAACCAATGCTCAAACCACTAAGCTATCCCTCCCCCCATACCCAGCTGTGTAATGAAAAATAAAAACCATTCCATGTATCTGTTCTGCAGTCTTATACCATTAATAAGTGTGAGTTTTCTACTCTATTCTTTTAATTTGTGAAACAGGAATAAGGCAGATGGTGTCAATGTAGTCTCTCACTCATGAAAATATGAGTCCCTCAACCACTTATGCATGTGAAGTGCAGAATATTACACTCCCTTGCCACATTCCAAGTTTTAAACTAATTAAAAAAAATAAAATAAAATAAAATAAAATAAAAGCTTTCCTGCTCTCTAGCCCAGCAGCAGAATAGCCTCAACAAAAATGGGATCTTTGACTCCTGCTGCTGGCCCACCAAATCCCAGAGGGTTCCTGCTCTCAAGGGCTGACAGGAGTCACAGATTCCTGGAAATGCACAATATGCAGTGAGGGAACAGTGAGTATAAGGAGTGATTTAACAACTGTAATTAACTCTCCCCAACTATTTCCTTGATTGACCCCAGCAGCATTCAGATTGCCCAAATACTCTGAAAGGTTCTTCTAGTAAAGCTTGAGTAAGAATGAATAATCCATTTTCCCCCTTCCCAGGAACTCCAAATGATGTTTTCAGGAGGTGGGCAAACAATAACCGATTTCTCAAACTGAGTAAACCTCATTCAGCTGATGATCTGGATTATCATGATAAGAGTTTTCCTGAGAGAAGAGTTTCATTGACTGTCTCACTCAGGTCTTGACAAGTGTCCCTATTTTCTCCCCTTCCCACCTCCAACTCTGGTGCTACTACCAAAGAGGATTGGTTAGGTCCCTCACTAGAGCCCAGCAATGTTACTCCTTAACAAGCCAGAGATGATCAAAGTTGAAAAACAACTGTAATCGCCCTCTCAGACAGGCATTGTTGCTAAGGTACTCCCTTGTCCCTGCTGGTTAGGGGATTAAGACACCAGAAGTAGAAATCAAACTCAGGACTCCTGCATCACAATGCAAAATTGCTACTGCTAGGCCATCAGACTAGTTCAGCATGATAGGCTTATGTCTCTGATGTTTGGACAGTTTGACTCAATCACATTCAGTATGTCAGGTATATGTGGGAAGGGAAGATTTTCCTATCTTTCAGCAGGCTGGTTTATATTACACTAATTCCAAAAGATGCATGAAGAATTTGGGAGAGGGAGGAGGTATAAACAGGATAGCTGGTATAGGTACCTGATTTATAACTGCATCACTGATGTCTCCACCAACATTATCAAAGTAAACATCCACGCCAGCTGGGCAGAGTTCATGCAGCTGCTCTGCCACATTCCCCTTCTTGTAATTGATAGCCGCATCAAATCCCATTTCTGAGACCAAAATGGAGCACTTCTCATCTGTACCACAGATTCCTACCACTCTAGAGCAGCCCTCTAGGCGGCCAATCTGCAGAAACACCATAAACAAAACAGTGAGGCCATCAATCTGCCCACATTTCAGTACCCTGTAATCACTTGAATTTTAACCAGCAGAATTACAGACACCAGTACTTTAGAGGCTGAATACAATTTAAGACTGCCAAATGTCAAGCACTATTTCCCCTCCAGTGATTGGGTCTCCAGTAAAAAGACTGGAAAATCAAAATGTAAATATACTCTAATTTGATGTATTTGTTCAAATGTTGTGGTGTGACAGTTCGTGTTTGAATTTGACTTGTTTTAAGTCTACTTGTTGAATGCTGTGTATATACACCTTACTCTGGAAAGCTTGGGAGATAAACAATATTACTACCTTTTTAGAGAACTGCATACCAATAAAATATAAAGAATGGATAGGAAAGGATAGGTCCTCAATGGCTGTTAACCAGGACGGTCAGGGACAACTCCATGCTCTCGGTGTCCCTAAGCCTCTGATTGCCAGATACTGGGACTGGACAACAGGGGATGGATCATTCAATAATTGTCCTGTTCTGTTCATTCTCTCTGAAGCATTAGGCTTCAGCCACTGCCAAAAGGCAGGATACCGGAGTAGATGGACCATTGGTCTGACCCAGATTGGCCAGTCTTATGTAATGTTATCCAAAGCAACATATGAAAGTATTTACTATGCTTTTCACTGGCCATATCATCCTAATGCACGGATGAACACATCAATACTCTAGTACAGTGGTTCCCAAACTTGTTCCGCCAATTGTGCAGGGAAAGCCCCTGGCGGGCCGGGCCGGTTTGTTTACCTGCCGCATCCACAGGTTCGGCCGATCGCGGTTCCCAGTGGCCGCGGTTCGCTGCTCCAGGCCAATAGGAGCTGCTGGAAGTGGCAGCCAGTACCTACCTCAACTTTTGGTGAGAGTGTACCTTATCATAACGTTCCAAAGTCCATAAGATTGACAACTAAACACTATAAAAATCTAGTAAAATATTTTTCTATATGAAAATTAGTGTATTAAGTAAACAGGTAGGCAATTAGAAATTGGGGGCAGACTACTATGCATATAAATCAGTTTGTTTACTTTCAAGCCAGTGACAAAGTAATCATCATACTCAACTTCTCCCCTCCCAGTTTCAAGAATCTGAAGTTCAACACTTAAATACACTCATCATGATCCCCACTGGTGAGCCAAATTCACAGATGAAATAAGCAGGTGGGTGTAACTCCAGTGAAATCAGTGGAGTTACAAGAAGGCACATCTCACAAGACAGAACTTAGAAGTAATAGCTCATTCTCTTGCAAATCTTAAACCTGTTTACCTGACCAGCCAGAGAACCACAGGCACCGGCAGCCCCACTGACAACCATTGTCTGATTGGCACCCTGAGTCACATGTCCCTTCTCTTTTATTCCTAGAAAGGAGGTCAGCCCAGTAATGCCAGCTGCACCAAGAAAGTAGGAGAGGTGTCCATCAACAAGTTGTGGATCTAGCTACACGAGAAAAAAAAATTTAAAGTGAGATTTTGGATTAATATTATTGTTGACTGCAGATTTTAGGATGACCACATTTTAAATAAACACAAGTACAAAATAACCCAGGCTGTTTAGTTCAGACAAAAATATAAACCAGTATTCAGAAGCCTGCTCTATACCAGCTGTCAGATCTACTATAATACTTCAATAACAAGTTTACAAAAAAGTGAAACAAATAGGGTTGTTTTTTTTTTTTTTCCAAAATGCTTTTAACAAAAAGTCACTCACAAGAGACTTAAGGAGTTTTAGCAATTAGATGGTAAGATGTAAAATTACGCCATGGTCAAATACCGGTTCGGAGACAGAAAATAGTTAACAATGTTGAACTAAACCCACAATGGCCTGACGGATGCTACAGCAGGGTTGCCATATCTAGGAGTTGAGTCAATGACACCAATAGTCCTAAAATAAAAGTTTCCAGAAAGCAAAGTTCTACCTCAAATTGCAGAAGTTTTCTGTCTATAGCAGGGGTCAGCAACCTTTCAGAAGTGGTGTGCCGAGTCTTCATTTGTTCACTCTAATTTAAGGTTTCGTGTGCCACTAATACATTTTAACGTTTTTAGATGGTCTCTTTCTATAAGTCTGTAATATATAGCCAAACTATTGTTGTATGTAAAGTAAATAAGGTTTTTAAAATGTTTAAAAAGCTTCATTTAAATTAAAATGCAGAGCCCCCCAGACCAGAGGCCAGGACCTGGGCAGTGTGAGTGCCACTGAAAATCAGCTCGCGTGCCGCCTTTGGCACACATGCCATAGGTTGCCTACCCCTGGTCTATAGTGAAAATGCAATATATATTAAATACTCTGTGTGCAGAGGGGCCAAGTTACAGCCATTACAGAACTGTGATTTTTTAATAGCCTTACCTTTGTGGGTGTGCTGGAGATTTTACAAGGTTTCACTAATGTATGCTTTTTGCATTTAATACAAAATGTGTTAAGAGCATAGTAGTAAGACATGTTGGTGATCAGGTGTCAAAAGTTCTATTTGGAGTTTGCATGATTAATGGAGAAACCTTAACAGCAGCCTCAGAGAAAATGCTGATGAATTTAACAATTTCATCAACACTGGATTGTTTAGTGGCAGGAAAAGGAATTCCTAATTGCTTCTTACAAGGAAAAGAGAAATTCATGTAGATTTTGCCAAACTTAATTTGATCTGCTTTGTAATAACTGGTTGCTTTATTAGCACTGCTTTGTCCTTGACATATCTCTAAAATAACAATAAATTGTCACATGCAAACAAAAGATTTTTTAAAAATGGAGAAAAATAGTTTGTACACTAACTTAATTTTCTATAGTTCAGTATGTTACCTTTTGGAGGAGTCTTCCATCTAGAATGACCTTTGTCTGCCAGGGCCAGTTGAAAGAAGTTACAATATCTCCTTTAGCAAAGTTAGCATGTTTGCTCTCCTCCACAACCCCAATGCCCCCACCATCAGCCACCTCAGACAACTGCCAGGGCAGGAGGTAATCAGAACCTGTGTCTTCATTCATGCGGCAGCGCTAAAAGACAAGGCTCTAATGAGGAGATTCTTGCATGATGATGTACATGAGCTTCCTTTACATGTTCCGTAACATGGGTGGGATGCATTTAATAACAAAGCACAAAGGGCTACTCCAAAATCTTTCAGTAAGTACTCCACTTTCACCTTCTTAATTATTTATTTCTCCTTTCATTCATTCACTTAGATACAAAGGGAGGAAATTTTATTTTTCTCAATAGTGTCACCACAAACACACACCCTAAACGCACCGTACCACACCACACACAAACTTCTAGCCAATGGGGACTTGATGAGATTGTCTTCAAACCCAATCAACACTACTTAATTGGATGAAGAGAACTTTAGAGAGAAACATGGGATACTCCTCCACTACAAGAGGCCAAGAATACTTCTCTTGCGTAATCATAGCTCCTGTTATCCCAGGGAATAAGAGCCAAGGATCAATAATCAAAGCTGGGTCCTATGTAGGATTGCCAATTTTGGTTGGACGTATTCCTAGAGGTTTCATCACATGACAATCTTTAATTCTTGGAGACTCCAAGAGAATCCTGGAGGGTTGGCAACCCTACTCTCATGTAACCATGCAAATCGTTATTAGTAGGCCGCCAACCCAGACACCAGAATGGTTGGTTTAAGATACTATGGGTTTAATATGAAGTGTCATGGTAACGTTTTGAATATGATTTCCTACTTCTTCCTTCAGTGAAAACATCTGGGCCACTTGAGTTCAGCTGCCCTATCGACCCTACATTTATTTTTTTCAATAGAAATTGAGCATTGAAACTGGATGTTGAATCATAAATTGCTGCTGAAAAGGCAGCTGGGATCTTGGGGGAAAGGAATGCCCCCACCTTTCACACCTCCCTCCCATCTCTCCTTCCTCCACATCATTCCTCATCTGCCTCTTCTGGGAGCTAGTTGGGTGGGTGATGGTGCTGCTGCTACCTCCTTTAATGGCACAGATGTGGGATTGACCTTCAAGTTGCTGTCATGGCCTCTTGCTGTCCCACACCCTAGGCCTAGAGTGCAGGCTGGAGTGAATCCCAAGGCCCAGATAATTGTGCTAGATTCTGTGGTGGTCTGTCAGTACTAACTCTGCTGGATTTTCTATTAGAATTTCTGCCAAATTAACAAGGGACTATTCTGTCTAGAGCTGCTGCTCAGTTTCAGAGCAAAACTGTGGTGCTTCTGAAGCCCATGACCGTGAGCCCTCTATGATTAGGGGAATCTAGAAACGTCAGGGTTGTCTCATCCTTCCTTTATATTCTAAAAAAAAAAATGTATATCTAGTCCTTTTCTTCATGAAGCTTGAAAATTTTATTTTACAGGCCCATGCAAAAATTGCAAGGGTGGCTCTGCCTAGTTCCACCCCCAAATCCACAGCACTCCCAACTATATATTGTTCATATGAAGGGCTTTTGCAGGTATTGGTAGAACGGTGAGGGAGCATGAGACAGCCTCACTGGCCCCTCCACAGACTGTTTGTTTCTTCTTTACTCCCTCCTACACCATCCAGAGCAGACAAGCACCTGGCCCCATATATGTAAGTAAAGACTGGATAACTAAATAGAATTTAAGTGAACTATTTTTGTGCTTGGAAATAAGGCCCAGATCTTCAAAGGTATTTAGGCACTGTATTCCCATGGAGTTCAGCACCTAAATACCTCTGAGGGTCTGGGCCTAGCTGACTGCTTTTTATGAGTATCAGGGAATTTTGATTTTTGCTTCTGCCCCACCCCATGACTGGATATCTTATTTATATTTACATATATGACCCCATTCTTATATATAAAACCTATACAAGCCACAGGCACATTAATGCCAAATTCCCCCCTAATATAATTACACAGAAGTGAATGGAGTTATATCAGGGATAAGTTTGGCTCATAGTTTGTGTAGTTCACACTAAACATCATGGTTGGCACTGAGGTAAAATCATTTTTAGAAAATCATCTGACATTGCCTCAATTCTTTCACTTACCATGTAAGGGTCCACAGAGAGGTAGAGGGTTCGAGCTTGTACCTGTCCATCTGCGATTTTATCTGGTAGGGAGGCCGCTTCCATTCGGAAGTTTTCTGCCACTGGCACACCATTTTTACCTAGAATTATTTTAAAGTGAAGCAAAAAAAAAAACCTCCAAATAAATCAGTGATAAAACCTTTGATCTAACTTTTTAAAAAAATAAATTGAGGCCTTTTATTTAAATGTTCTGCTTCCTTTTTTAGTAAATAACAAACAATTAAGTGGACTAAAATTCACAAAATTCCAGTTTGACATAGCATTCTTGCATAGTAGGTCTTGATTATTTATTTATCTGAAACAAAAGAAATAAAAGAGGTTTTCTGTATCCCTGTAAATGTTTCCAAGGGTCTTTTCAGCATGGGAGAAACTGACTTACAGCTTCATCTTACAGGGTGGTGAGAACCCTAACCCCCTATCCATGCATGCGCTTAACTTCACACTTGGAAGACAGGATACTGGGATAGATGGACCATTGCTCTGATGCAATACAGCACTTCTTATGTTCGAGTACCCATGCATTAGTGTTTGCAGGATCACGGCCATAGTTTTTTTGGACTGAACTATGATGCTCACATGTAGCTTTGCATTGTCTCATATTAGCATTCAAAAAGGCTAACAAGAATATTTTTTAAAATGTAGCATATGACTTTGCACAGAAGGTACATTTAACCAATTGGAGGCTAAAAAATTAACCTCCTTAATAAATGAATTATTCTTAGACATTTTATCCTTAGATCAATTTTCCAAATTAGTCTAAGTTTCTATAGGAAGCAAAACAAAAAGAACATGTCTAAGGTTTTTTTTGTTGCAAAGATAGTCTTGATAACCTTCAGTTTGCCTTGCAGAATGGTCTTCAGCCACACACAAACCACAGAAAAGGTAAATTCACCCCTTTCCCCAACCCCATTCACTCAAGTGGAATGTGAATGTCAATGTCTGCAGAGGACAATTTCAGTGCTCTTAAGTAAGGACAGCTAGATTTGAGATGCTTCAAAAATGTTGATCCCAATTCTGCTCTCACACTAGCTTTACACCAGTATAACTCCACTTATGGCAATGGAATTTTTCCTGACTTGCACTGGTGTAAGTGAGAAAGGAATCAGATCCATGGTGCCTAATTTTGCTCTAAGTTACACACATGCAATACTACTGAATTGCACCTGTGTAACGAGAGAATTATGCTGTTTTTTATATTTTTCATTCTGAAATTAGGAAGTGTCAAGAGTAAGTGAGAAAAATTAAAAAACAAACAAAAACCAATACCCGAACACACTCACTAATTTTATTCATTTAACATAGTTTATTAAAAGACATATGAAATTATAATTGAGAAGTATACATATAATTTCGGACAGAATCATGCTTTTATATATATATTTTTTAAAACACATAATGTATAAGTTCACTTCACTGTATCAGTCTGGACAACCAGGTTAGCAAACCAACACCACTCCTAAGTTCTGAACAGCCCCAGAGAGAGCTATAAAGTTTTATAAGGGCAGGTTAGAAAAATGAAGCAGAGATCGAATCCAAACTTGGCTCATATAAATTGAGTTGTTCTTATTTTCCAAAGACGATGACATACTTGCGTAGTGACAAGGTTCTGATTAGCCCCTCACTCAAAAACACAGCAGTGGCATTGGGCCAGTTTCTCTGGTCTGATACAGCCTCTCTGTGCCACTTCCAGAAATCTGGTGGATCTGGCCAGATGGACTCTATACCACTTCCCTTTGTGACCTGCCTTGATGCAGTAGTCTTGCCAGGGGAAAAGATGGTGTGGCCAGAGTGCCAGTATGTTTTAGATATTCCTCATTGCCACAACAGCCCTTTGGGGCCATAAGCAACTGTGCTTAAATTAGAGAAGTCCAGATGCTGTGGTAATTCCCAGGATTGGAGAGCTTCTCTCCAGGGTCTGTGCTAAGTGCACCTCAGCCAGATCTAAGAATTGGGGCTATTTTTAGCATTAACTGCACAAATTTAGGTCACTGATTGATCCTTCACTCACTTTAGAGAAACACCAATCTACAGGAGATACCACTGTCGTTTTTAACTGCAAAAACTATTTCCAAACTGAGAAATATCCAAAAAGTCAACATTTTACTGGTTCTGCAGCAGCAAACTAATAAACACTATTCCAAGAGTTGTTCTGACATCTAGAGTGATGCAAGTGCATAAGCAAAGAAGTAAACAACGAACAACAACAAAAGCCATGTAAATTTCAAGCTCCTTAGAAACATGGGAGGAAGCCGAGATTCAAAGTTTGTCAAAAGAAAAGGACAAAAGTCAGCAGAGAAGCATATTATTTTCAATCATCTCAGAGTCAATTACAAACAGCAGAGTAAAATGAGAACAAATTTTAAAGCTAAAAAGCTGTAAATGATAGTGTGCCTTTGGCTATTGCCACTGAGTCACTAATATTACACCTAACTCTATGATCTTGCCTAAAAGTTTGAAGACTGCATATACAGGCTCAATAACTACACATCATAAACCACTTTTTCTATTGCACATTACTTTCTGTAAATATCTCATGTTACTTTCCTCCATTTCCCTCCCCATTTAGGAGTATTATGCAATTATACAAAATACACTAATCTTTTCTTGGAAATAAATACATACCAGGACGTGAGTTCAACACCACTCTTTGTATAATCATTACCACTTTAGCAGGAATTCCACACTGTACGTCAGTGACCCTGCAAAGCAAGAGCTGTTTGAGATGCATGTCAAATTTATAGAACTTTCTTACTGAGAAACATTTTGGGGGTGAAGTATTCAGTAATTTGAAACCCAGAGAAAAACAATTTAAATTCCACATGTGGGTCCAATGGAGATTATAACATTTAAGTGGTTTCATAGACAGTGGCTGCGGTTGAAGTCCCAACTGACTACAGACAGCTGCGTATCTTCTGCTTCCTGAGGTAGGAGAAGCCTGCCATCCTTCACATTTGCTCTGCAACTATTTTGTTAGCAAGGATGATGATGGGAAACCGATTAAGGAATACAGAGTGTGAAAGAAGCAGGAAAAGAGCTAAATGAGAACAATTTACCCAAAATGAATGATTAACGTATTTTTAAAATTATTGACTTCAATAGGGTAATGATTTCACTCCCAGTTCCTTTAAACTTATAAATGAAACCCATGCTTCTCTGTCTCTGCTGTTTCAGCTGTCTCTGCTGACAGGTATACCAGATATGTTAGAAAAAACTCTCTTTCAGCACAGCTGTTTTTTCTTGACATGAACTGACATTCCATAGAAAACTATTGTTAAAATGAATTCAAATTTCAGCAGCAAAGCGAGTAAAAAAACAAACAAACAAACAAAAAATTAGCTGTGAAGGTCTGACCCCATTTAAGTTAGTGGAATTTTGTCATCTACTTTGATAGAGCCAAGATTTCACCCCGTAGCCCAATGGCACCTTCTGGAAAGGCTTTAGGAGACAAGTAAAGGTCTCAATCCTGCCAACACACATTACATATGTGCATCATCCCACTCAACTCAATGTCAGGTAGTTTGGACCCAAAAAATAGGGGTTGGAAATAAGTTTTATAAAATATATATTATCTGTAAAAACAGAAACAGGTTTTGTTTATATTTAAATATTCCTCTGCAGTAATTGCAACACAAATCCAAACACCACTGTAACAGTATGTGAAATCAGGAAGTAAAACAGCTTAGTCTGCTCTACTTTTTACCCTTCATTCATTCAGTTTGGACAATTAAACAGCAGTAAAAGTGAAAAACAAATCAGATTTATTTAAAAAAATCCAACAACCACAAACCCTGTTTTAATAATCTCATATTAATTAGTGTCCCTATTAAAAAAATGAAAAACATCGAGGTACCTATTCTAATTTCAGTATGGATTATATCCATGTTAAGGGACGGTAAACATACACCCCAACACACAAACATTTAGCTAAATATAGAAAAATAAGATTAGACAGCTGATTACATTGAACAACCTAAGGTGAAGGGATGTATGTAGGTCTGACACAGTCAAGTAAAAGGTAGACATGTCAGTTACAGCAATAAATAAAAAATAATTACATTGCACTAAAGACTGCCATTTAAGATATGTTTTCCAATATGAGATAAGCAACAGCAATATACGGCATCTCAAGTATTGCTCTCCATGAAGAGGAGAAAAGAAATATCAGGTCTTTTACTTTAGCAGCACATTTTCTTCTGAGAAGGGTCAGGGGTGAGGAAGAATTTTACACCACTAGAACTGTTTTCCTGAGTGGTTTCCCCCTGTATTTCAACAGGTGAATAAAATCGAGGACTGGAAATTTGTGTCCAACACTGATTGAGTCTTTGCTACTGAAAATGCCATAATGATCAATGTGATATAAACCTAATTAGTAAAGAGAAAATTACAATCTCATGGACTTCTAGGATTAAGAATAAAATAATAACGTTCCTATTGCTAACACCTGGATTTCATACATACTTCTTGCTCAGCTGAGCTCCATAAACGTTAACCTCCATAAGCATCAAGGACATTAAAAAATAAAACATGATAGCTGATATCTCTGTCACAATGTTTATTTTGTTGATAAGAACAACTAATCAGAATTAGTGATGATTTTTTCTTTCTGGACACATCTGTTTAGTTTAGAGTGCTGGTTCGTCTTTATTCTTGAATGTTACAAAATACAAAAAGTAAACTAAGTGTGCGTATGTGTATTATATATAAATAAATGGGGTGGGAATGAGCATAACAAGAATATGCACATCTCCTCTCCTAAGTGGGGTAGGAATGAACATATGCAGGTCTCTCTCCCTTCTTCTCAAAAAGAAAAAACCCAAATGCATAGCCGCCTATCTACATTTGACATATGCATGAGGTGTAATATTTATGTTTATTTGCCATTATATTTTCAAACACTGTTTATGAGAAGAAAAGTACATGAGATCTGGTTTTCTTCTGAGACTTCAATTCCCAAGTGGTGCAAAACTATGAAATGTGGAATTCATAAACACCAGCTTAGTGAGCTTGTTGTTATGGGCCCTCCGTAGAGTCTCTCCTCTTCAAGCCTCTTTTTTGATCCTTTGTTTTCTCTGTGGGTCACCACTGATCCATCCCCTAAAACCAGTTCGCTGCTCTGAGGGTGGAGAAGGAGGTGGCTGATCTGCCACCATAAATGTTACAGATTATTTAAAATGTTTGTATATTGATTTATCAGCCGCTGGTATTATACCCAAGTCATATCTATGAATAATTACACTGTATATGGTAACCCACACAGCTCTCCACAACAAAACCAAGTTAGCACAGTATAGTTAATAACACATAAAATCTTTGTAACTTTTGTTATGGTTGCTAGTTTACCAAATAATGTTACAGTTAAAATCTTAAAATTTAAAAGTACAGAGATTAGCATTTATGAGAAGGTGCATAAATATTCAAATATCCACAGAGTTTCTTAACTAAACATATAGATGTAAACTATGAAGAAGAACAGTAGCCCAGTGGCAAGGGTACTAGCCTGGAACTTGGGAGAGCTCAGTTCAACTCCCTACTCTGCCACAGACTTGCCTTGATGTGGCTCTCTGCACCATTTAATCTCTAGATAGAATTGGAAAACGGGTGTCTGCAGGCAGAGTAAATGCACAGTTCCCATGCACCACAGAATAGTTCACCATGTTACTACTGCATATAAACCTTTATGAAGGACTTCAATGGGGATGAACTAAGGAGGAGTCAAGGGGTCAACATTTATACTGATCCAGTGGCCCAAACATCCCATGTAACTAGTATGAAGGGCTGTCACTTTCATAGCCCATAGGCTGAAATAGCAGCCATGGGAGTCCCTGCAGCAGCCCCACTCAACAGCTCTGGGTTTTGAGTATAAGGAATGGATTTCACCTCCACCCACTTAAAGCCTAAATACACAGGTTTTATGTAGGTGTAATGGATTTCATCCACGGGCATCATGTAGTTATTTTAATATGGACCTAAGTGAGAGAGAAATTAAGTTTTTGTGTGCACACTTTTGACAATCTTTGTAATTCTGAAGTCACTACGCAATTGTATTATGAGAATGGAAAGAGTATTAACAAGGGCCAATTAGTAATTCTTAAATATATATGTATTTCTACCCTCCCCAACACCTGTTCTGTATTGTGGCACGCAGTAAGTACAGACCTCAAAATATTCAGCCCCATCTGGAAATTCCAGTGTGTTAGTAAGTGTTGAAGTTATTTAAACATATTCTTACCACCTTAGCATCAATGCATTTTTTAAAATCACTGATTAACAAACAAAAATATTAAAACACAGGAAAACAGCACATTCACAGTAGTGCACAGGAAGATGAGAGAAAGAGATGGAGGCATCTAAGGAGCAAAATCTTAGATTCCTTATTTGAAGGTCTGAAGTTCTTGGGGGACAGGAATACTGTTAATATCTGAGTTCAGCTTACTGATCTGTGGTTGATAAACTTGTACAGCAATGCCATTTGGAGACCTTCCCTGATACAGTGAGTGGGTGGTGAGAGAGTAAGGGGGAACCTGGTGACTGAAGTGTCACTCTATGGCAGCTGTCACAGTAAAAGATAATTATGGAGATGGACATTTATTTCTCAGTACAACTGCACTTATTCCAGGCTGCAAGCCAATAAACCATTACACAAGTTAAAAATGCTGGACACATTAATATCACAATGTAACATGAAGCACCAATATCTTCCAACATTAAAAAGCAATAGAAACTTCATAAGAAAAAAATAGGATCACACGTTTTAGCATCATTGGATTATGGGAGTCTTTTGGAGGGACTGAAAGGAAAAATATTTTTCTTTAAAAGGTGAAAAAAAAAGAAGAGAGAGCAGTATTTACATTACTGCCTTGAATACATGTGTTATGTCAATATGAATGCCATTTCTAAGGAAAATTGAATTGGTTCAGTTCTTTAGGATAAGATGCTACACTCTTTAACACATTAGACTTTTCAAATAATAATGGACTGAGTGTATTAATTGAGAATGTTCTTTTATCACATTCAGAGTATAAATTACGGCAAGGTTAAACAGCCATGACTGAATGCCAGGATCATTTGAGTCATGCTGCAGCAGCAGAAGCATTAGAGAGTGTCACAGCAATATTCCCAGAGGAGTCTCAACTATGTTCTCTGTCCTACTTTTACTTTTCCCCATGTCTCTTCCCACTTTTACAAACAGGCATACAACAACCCTTTCAAAAATGTTACCTGGATTTTAAAGGACTAAAATATATTAGTGAAGACAACATTGTTGTGGGCTTTATTTTGGAAAAAAAGTCAATGCTTTTTTGTTTTCATTTCTGTATTGGTAGCACCATTTATTATTAAGGTTTCCCAACACTTCCCATTATAAGATGGTGCTTTCAATTGCTTATAATTTTGCCAAACTTTAACCACTAGGGTTGAAATGTTATATGCTAGGTGTCTGTCTCAAGCTGAATTTTTCTGGAAAGTTTCAGCCAAGAAGGTTCAGCTGTTTCCAAGAAAAAGACTGGGGAAGCATGTTTCCCATGTTAAAAAGTTCTGGCAACTCTTTCTTTGTGACTCTGCTAGTGCCTCCTGCTTTGGAGCAGGGACTTGAAATTTGGCAGAGGATGGGCCTTTATATTAGATATATGCCTTTTGCTGTTCTTGGGGAAATCTACCCCAATTTGGCCAAGTTATAAGTTTTTGAAAAAAATTGCAGTATGCACATGCTTATTGGAGACATGCTAGACTTTTACAGCTAAAGTCTCCAAAGATTCTGCCTGCTCTAAGCATGCTTCCTACTGGAGCTGAGCAGAGCATTCCCTGCAATTGCTACTCTGGGCTGCTGCAGGCAGTGCCAGGGCCAGAACTGGGCACAAGAACTGAGAGTCGGAACCTGTCTCTTCTGTGCTCTTAAAGCTTCTCCCAGCTGGGCTTAGGCAGCAAGGAGAAGGAGGGTGCCTGATCTGAATGTAGATGGGACAAGAGCCAGACCAAGTTGGGAGGAATAGACTGTGACAAGGAGCCTCAGGGAGATGCACAAGGAACTGCAATTCGGATGGTGTGTTTTGAGGGGGAGACTAGGACTGGCTAGATTAGAATAGAACTGGGATGAGGAGCCAGGGTGGGGAAGAAAAAGGAATGGGACATAGACAGGTTCAGGAGGACAGAGCAGAAGGGGTCAAGTTTTGGTGAAATGGGCAGAAGAGTCTGTGTGCACACTACAGCACACATCCCTCCAGAGCCTGGAATGGAATCCAGGATTCCTGAGCCTCATTCCTTTGCTATCAGCAAATATCTGTGGCAACCCACTAGCAAAGTGTGTGTCTCATCTTCATCTAGTACTGGTGTACATAGAGCATGACAACCTACTACTGCTATCAGTTATTCAGTTAGCTCAAGTGACAAATGTCCGTGTGTGGATCTACAGTTCCAACCCTGCTGATAAACCATGTAGGTGTCAATATGATGCTACATGATGGAATTTCTATTTGTTCAGTTTGCTTTTTTAAAAACCTAATAAATTGCAACAAAAACCATATTTAAAAGAATGTTATTAAGATTGCAAAGGCAAGAACTCAAATGTTAGGAAATGCCAGAATTAAGGTTGCCTGAGACACAGAGATTAAAGACAAAATTAATCCACTAATTTTGAGTGCCAAACTTGAGACAACTGAGACCTGTTTTTTTTCTTCAGAATATTTAACATTATAAACCACTTTATATGTTCAAAGCACAGCTCCCAAATCTTCAGTTGCAGCTCAGTGCTCAGCACTTCTTCAGATCAGACCCCAGGGTCTCAAATATCACACAATAAAAAAATTGAGGACACACAATTAGTGACCACCAGTGAAAAGTCTGGTTTAAGTGACTTGCCCAGCAACACACAGGAACACTTTGGCAGAGACAGGGATAGAATCTAATTCTCAAGGCCAATATTCAAGTGCCTTAACCATAAGACCATCTCTTCTCATTCTGGCACCCCTTGCCTCATTTGCAACACATCTTCCAACCCCACTAGTCTGCTAGAGACCTCCAATGCATCACCCAAGTAGGCTGAATGCCATTCAGCTAGTCCATCGCTGAACTGTGCCCCAAAACATCTATACTTGTCCATGCTTCACGCTCCATGTCCTTGCTCTTGTGTCCTGCGCCAACACCAAGTGGCAGCAGCTATTGCCACCTGCAGAAGGCTGGGCGCCCCAGTGGCCCAGCCTGTATTCTACATTAGTTCCTCAGCCTTCCGGGGAATTCAGCTGGCAGCTCCTCTGTGGAGCTGTGAGCACGGGCATGTGGTTGGCGTGGTTCACAGAATCTCCTGACACTTGCCCCTTTTGCACCAAGAGAGACCCTGGCATACATCTGTGTAGAGAGCGTCAGGCTGCAGCCCCTCTTCCAGCTCCTCCAGAACCTGCTGAGGTTCTAACTGCATTTCTCCTGGCACTGGCAAGATGCCCATCAATCAGACCAGGAGGAGTTCCTCCCCCTCATTTGAGGCAGTGGGCCTTAAATTTTGGATGGGCCTATGCCTACCCATCCCAGTATCTGCAATATGTGCACACCTTCCAACTTCTGCAACAGTTGAGGCAGGGGTCCTACAGACAACAGTATTCTTCATTCCACAACCCTTATTCATCCCCAGAGTACAATCTGTCCTTGGCACTAAATGAAGCAGGGGGAAAACAGTATGTAATCATGCAGTTAAATACTGTAATTTGACACAAGGAGGCTGAACTGAAGTTGCACAGGCAATCTTCATTCTGGCATTTCCTCATTTCTGAGTGCTTGACTTTGCAACCTTAGTGATATTCTTTTAACATAGTTTGTGTGTGTAGTAAAATATATATTGAGAAACACTCACTAAATAATCTCCAAAAATTATGTATGTATGTATTTTACAAATGATAAGCAGAAAATTGTTTGGTGTTTTCTGACTGAAATTAGGGTCTTACATTTTAAGCCACAGTCTAATCCTACAAATTCTAACTCACCTGAGTAGCCCTACTGAAATCAATGGGACAACTGATGTGAATAAGAGTTTGTAGGACTGGGCCACATATTAGTTCATCCTCATCATCATATCCACTCATTATTATCCACACCTGAACATAGCCACTTTATGAACTTCATACCCTCATATCTCAATGTCTGTACTTTGACCCATCAACCTTTTACCCACAATCGGGGATATTGCAGATTATGTATTCCTCATTCCACCTTATCTTAAACCAAACTTTGCACCCTTGATAATCTGTATGTTATTCCCTGATAACCAGAAACTTCTATGCTCAAACTCTGTTCACTATTTTTTTTAACATCATCTTAATAAAATTTTTAAACCTATTAAAAAAAACAGGCTTAAACAGCATAGGCCTGGCGCAACACCTCCTATGGAAAAATTCACAGAAGGGACACAGAGGAAGGAAATCTCCTTGCATAGGCCCTACAGGCAGGAGGGCGGGATACTTTGTTCCCTCTAAACTGTGCAGTTGGGCGGCCACCCAGGTGAGATTCAAGTGCTGCCCAGTTGATTAGCAGAGCGCACACATACACCAGTGTTCAGGTGACTCTCCCTCCTACCGCTTTGCAGCCACGTTGCTTCTGCAGCAGCTCCTGGGACCCTCCTGCTGGCTGTGCAGAGTGGGGGGAGGCAGAGGAGCGCTGATGTCAGGCTGTCTCCCTCCCCCCACCTCTGTACCCCATCTCCCCAGAGCAGAGGAGAGGGAGCAGCCTGGCTCAGGACTCAGCACTTCTGTGGTCTGAATGACTCGCGCCTCTGGGCGGTGAGTGCCTTTCTTAAAGAGATAGCACACAGTCTCTGAGACATACCCAGCAGCCAGCTCACACAGTCTCTCTCTCTCTCTCTCTCCCCCCTGCCCATGTACCCCATCTCCGCAGGGCGGGGGAAGGGAGACAGGGCTCAGGACAGAGCAGGAGAGCTTTCAATGAGTGCCTTAAAGAGACAGCGCACAGAGTCTCTCAGAAACTTCCCCAGCAGCCAGCGCACACACAGTCTCTGTCTCTTTCACACTCACCTCCCAACACATACTTGTATTATTGTTGTGGTTATTTCTTGGTACTTCCTGTAATGCACATATATCCTCTGTAATTTAATTCTTTCAAAGTGTGTTATTTTAGTGTTTTGACTGGTCTATGCATTTCATAATTTTTATTTCTCTTACACTTAAATTTAATTCTTTGAGTAGTGAATTCTAAAATGCCTAACCTGTCCTGGCTGGAGTAATTATCCCTATGGTAACTTTTTAAAAATATCTTTTGTTTTTTGTTTTGTTTTGTTTTTTTTTGGTTTTTTGTTTTTACTGGTGGCACACATCCGCACATACCTTGTTGCACATAACAAAAAATTTTCTGCACATACATGGAAAAAATTAGAGGGAACATTCAACTGGGGCAGAGCTGCAGAGGTGATGGAGTACTTTCTGCAGAGGAGCTTAGAGATCCACGTGCAGAGGGTCCCCTCTTTGAGCACTTGGTTGGGGGAAGGACACTGTGGGCTGGACTAAGGCCCAGATCCATAAAAGTATGTATGCAGCTAAGCCCCAGATTTAGATGCCTAAAGTACATCTATACAGCCTGTAGCAGCAAGCCTCCAAGCCCAAGACAACAAACTCAATCTTGAGTTACTGTGCTAAACAGAGCTGTGTAAATGTTGTGGCTTGGGTTGGAGCTTGGGATTGAAAGCCTAGGGAAGGGGTAGGCTTCACAGCAAGAGCTCAAGCCTGAGACAAATTAAAAGCGCTATCTACACAGCTATTTTTAGCACCACAGCATGGGCACCATGAGCCCAAGTCTGTTGACCCAGGTACAGATATTCGCTGCCACAGACTGCTGCTGCCTGTGTAGACATACCTCCATTTGGGGTTTAGGTGCCTAACTCGCAATTTTGGCTCAAACTTCAATTCACAAAACTTCCACCAAACCAGGTAGGCACCTAAACTCACTTAGCACCTAAGTTTTCTAAGTAAAAGTTACCTAGGCACCTCAGCATGGGCACTGCTGCCTCTCTCTAGCAGTTCAGTTGCCTATCTCCACCTAAGCCCCAGACTGATTCACAAACTGGAGGAAGATAGGTTTCAGAGTAGCAGCCGTGTTAGTCTGTATCCACAAAAAGAACAGGAATACTTGTGGCACCTTAGAGACTAACAAATTTATTAGAGCATAAGCTTTCGTGGACTACAGCCCACTTCTTTGGATGCATATAGAGTGGAACATATATTGAGGAGATATATATACACACATACAGAGAGCATGAACAGGTGGGAGTTGTCTTACCAATTCTGAGAGGCCAATTAAGTAAGAGAAAAAAACTTTTGAAGTGATAATCAAGCTAGCCCAGTACAGACAGTTTGATAAGAAGTGTGAGAATACTTACAAGGGGAGATAGATTCAATGTTTGTAATGGCTCAGCCATTCCCAGTCCTGAGTTGATTGTATCTAGTTTGCATATCAATCCCAGCTCAGCAGTCTCTCATTGGAGTCTGTTTTTTAAAGTTTTTCGGTTGTAAGATAGCCCGCAGGTCTGTCATTGAATGGCCAGAAGAGGAGGTGTTACTACCTACTTTATAACTTTTACCACAGTAGTTAGAGCACTTGCCTGGGACATGGGAAATCCAGGTTCAATTCCATCCTTTCTGGCAGAGAGGGGGGAGAAAGTATTTACTGAGCAATGGCATATTTTGATGTGGGGTTCCCTCAGTCTCTCCTGTTGAAGCTGTTTGCACTAGGATGAGTAATAATAGAATGACTGGAGTAAGATGACTGGACCCAGGGTCTCCCACCTCCTAGTTGGGTGCCCTTACCACTGGACTATAGAATCATTCTCACACATACTATCTCTGGCCCAGCAAGAGTTTAAGAATGACTCTGTAGGGAGACCCCTGTTCAAATCCCTTCTCCTCCTCTGGTAGAGGAGGAGGAATTGAACCTAAGGTTTCTATATCCCAGATGATTGCTCTAACCACTGTGCTAAAAGTTATAAGATGAGTACCTCCTCCCCCTCCCATTTTGTGTAGAGCAAGACAGGCTCTTAAAGCCAGCTGACTCTAGGTGGTGGGCTCCTGTTTATAAATCATTAGCAGAGTTAGGTGCCTATCTACAAGAGAAGAGTGGGGCCTACCTCCCCATGGCTGGCTCAGGCAGCTCTCAGCCTAGCATGCTGGTTTTGTGGATCACATTCTTAGGCTATGTCTCCCCATTTATTGTATTACTCCTGGAGGAATTCTGCGCCACTGCGAAATACATAACTTTTCAGAAAATAATGTTGTTTGCACAAAATTTCTCCCCCTGCCCCCGAAATGGGCTGCCGTGCTGCTGGCCGCCACTAGGAGCCACTGGACCTGGCAGAGCCCAGCTCACACATAGAAGACACTGCCGAGGGGAGGGGGAGGGAGCTAGAGGATTCCAGGCAGCTGCAATTCCCCACATGCCCTGAGGGAAAGAGATGGTGGCCTGCAGGAAACTCCTCACAAGCCTAGGACAGAGCATCAGGCTGTTTCCCACTCTGGATCCCTGGCATAGGTCCCGATTCTGTGGGTGCTCTGGGGCTGGAGCATCCACAGGGAAAAATTAGTGGGTGCACCCACTGGAAGCAAAGCTCCCCTCACCTAGGGTGACCAGATGTCCCGATTTTATAGGGACAGTCCCAATTTTGGGGTGTTTTTCTTATATAGGCTCCTATTACCCCCCATCCCCTGTCCCGATTTTTCACACCTGCTGTCTGGACACCTCTCCCTCCCCCCAAAGCACGCCGTGTCCCCGCTCCTCCGCCTACCTCCCAGCGGCCACCAAACAGCAGTTTGGCAGCATTAACAAGCTTGGGGAGGGAGGAAGAAGGAGCGGGAACGTGGTGCACTCAGGAGAGGAGGCAGGGATTTGGGGCAGGCATTGGAATAGGGGCAGGGAGGGGGCAGAATTGGGGTGGGGATTTGGGGAAGGGGTTGGAATGGGAGCAGGGCCTGGGGTGGGGCCTCATGGAAGGGGTGGAGTGGGGGGCAGGAGTCAAGAACCCAGGAAAAAGCAGGGAAGTTGGTGGCTACGATCCCTGGGTTCTGAGGCATAGGTGCCTACTTCCCCTCTTTCATGTGGGTGCTCAACCCCCACTCTGTCCCTGGCCCCACCCCCACTCCACCCCTTCCATGAGTGTTATTTTGACAAATAACATTTGCAGAATTTTAAAATGTGTGCAGAATTTTTGTTTTTTTGGCACCAAATTCCCCAGGAGTAATTGTATGGTGTACACAACTCAGCTCTGTGGGTTGCAGTGTTATTCTTGTGGTTTGCTAGGTGGCCTGATGCTCACTGTTGCAACATCTAAGTCCCTTTGTGGATCCCACCCTCAGTTTGGATTTATACCTGTGTAATAGAGACCAGCATGTGTGAGAGAAGATTATCAGGACAGTGCCTTCTGACTTGAACAGCTATGATGGTGGCTATGTTTGCAATCAGGGTAAAACTATCTCAGTTCATTCTTTACAAGACAGTAGCTGTTGGCCTCAGTCCTATAGAGGCCTGGGCACAGGGCTGTGCACTGTGGCACTGTTACGCAAGTTCGCAGCAGCATTTATTCAATGTAAAGAGAAACAGTGAGTAGGGCCCCTCTTCCCTGGTAACTGCGCTACACCCACAGCCCATGACAAACACACAACCCAGAGGGCACCGAGCCACACCAGGGCTTCACCCTGTACCGCGATTGGACTCTGACCCCTCCCACGGGACGGGACGTCGTCACTTTACACCCCAACGAGGGCGCTGCCACCTTGTCACGTGCAGCGCAGCCAGGCCCGCGGGGACCGTCCCTGCACTGTCAGGCCGTTCCTCTCAACGGCAATTTCCGAGTGAAACACCGCCCCCTCCCCCACGCCCGGCTCCGAGCCCGCTTCACCTGGCCCGGGCTCTGCGGCGGGGGCTCGGACACGAGCGCAGTTTATGGAACGAAGAACGGTGCGGAGACGGGCAGGCACCGACCCCGCCTCCTCTCCTCTCTCCTCCCCGCCCAGCGCACGTGCGCGACTGCGCGCGCTGACGGACGGTTACTGGAACTCGCGGCTGGGGTCAGTTAGGTACTGAAAAGCCTCCTCCCGCGCGCCGGCAGCCCGGGGGTGCCAACACTCACCGGGTCCGAGTCTCGTGCGCACCCGTCTAGGCACGAGATCAGCAGCCAGCTTATTAAACCAAGGACTTTGCCCGCTCCACTCACTCCCCGCACGCATGCGCTTACCTCTTAAAAGAGCCGTGTGGGGCACGGCTGCTTAAAAGGGCGAGGCGGGCGCGGCACAGTAGGCTCTGTGCGGACGGGCTGAGTTTGAAGTACTGGGGGGCGAGCGATCCCACGTGGGTGCAGGTCTGGCGCGGGTCGACAAGGGGCCCCGGGGCAGGGGCGAGAGGCTGGTGGCAGCGGGGAGCCTCTTGGAGGGCGGGAAGGAGCCCAAATCCCAGGGAGCGAGTCGAGCCCACCGCTCTCGTCAGGGAGCCTGTGGGGCCCCTGCCTCTGCGTTCGCTTCAGTTCGTCATTGGCGCGCATGGACACCCAGCCCCGCCCCCCTCGGAAACCAGGCAGCGACCTGTGCTGCAGGCTGGGCAGGAGCAGCGGGAGAGCGTGTTCCTGGGAGCGCTCGTTGTACGGGGGGGGCGAACGGGCACCCAGCAGGGAGGATTTGTGTTCGCAAGGCGCTCATTGAAAGGCGCCCGGTTCGTTTGTTGTTGCGAAAGGCAGAGGGTGGTGAATAATTATTGTGCGCAGATGTGACTGTGTGCACCGAGCAGGCAGTGAAACACGAGGGATGACCATGTGATTACACTTACCAGCTGTGCACCACGTCCAGGGTTGTGTGTGGGGCAGGAGAATGATACGCGGATTGACCTGACATCTGACACCAGAAGAGCCTGGCCATTCTTGTGTGTTGGCTCACGGCTTGAAGTGTGTTATTACTTTTATAAAATCAGTTCCAGCTCTGTGCAAGCACTGGGTGTAACTGCATTAGGTGAGATTTATCAGCCAATTACTACAAAAGGAGTGGATGCATCCATTTGAGGAATAGGTATATTAAAAATGGCCATAGTGTTGTGACGTCAAGATCATGCACCAAATGTCAAACTTGATTGACATAAAAGGAAAATTGCATAAAATAGTGAAAATTGCATATAACATGGCCTACAACTCCTAATAATCTAGGATACAATTACATTCTACAGCTCACAAATGCAGAAGATTTATAAAAGTACCATTTTGAGAAGTATAGTTACACTACATGGCATCACTTTTCTGTGGTTGAAGTCACTTTTGGTGTGTGAGTATCCATTATAAACACAAACTTTTATTATTAACATTTATATTATAATGGTCTATTACCATGGTGCGCAGAGGTCCTAGTCAGGTACATTGCCATGCTATGCACTGTACAAATCCAGATAAAAATGGTTATCCCATTGTATGTTATTGATTGATTGATTAATTGACTGAAAACCTGCCAAGGGGGCTCAAGCAGCATTGATGCCATACAAGCATTATAACATTGTTTCAGTGGCTCACTATCCAGGGGAAATGTGGTGTGGCCAGTGAGTTCATTCAAAGCATAGACCCATTGGAGAGGGAGGGATAGCTCAGTGGTTTGAACTTTGGCCTGCTAAACCCAGGGTTGTGAGTTTAGTCCTTGAGGGGGCCAGTTAGGGTACTGGGGTAAAAATCTATCTGAGGATTGGTCCTGCTTTGAGCAGGGGGAGTTAGACTAGATGACCTCCTGAGGTCCCTTCCAACCCTGATATTCTATGATTTTATACAACCACTTCAGAATGTGCATTGACTATGCCATTGGCTGTAAGAGCAGTTACAGCCTGACTTCATAGAGCTTGGGATTGATGATTTCTCACCCCCAACCTTCACATAGCTGCAGCCAAAGCTCTTTATTCCAGTTTTGCCTATGACATTAGAGTTTAGGCCTAAGTGAACAGTTTATATTTATGCCACCCTAATGTAGAATATTGTATGTGAACCAAGCAGGCTAATTAGTTTGTTAATACAGTGCAAGGAATTTTTTAGGGCTGGAGATGCTGCTATAGTATTAAACTGGTATATTAAGTAAGCAGGAGTGCTATGTAAAGTAAATAATTAATTGCCTCATTGTGCAATAAAAGAGTATAGCTTCTTTTTCAGGCATAATTACAATTGTTATATCAGAAAACAATGTTACAACGCATAGAAGTAAACAGGAAAAGATTATGAGATCCCTATTAATGGAAAACACCCTATTAATTTGGAGGTGCTATATCTCAATGACTAGTGGTGATGGAAATTAAACTAGGCAAAGGTATACAGTACCAGTGTGAGTGCTACTGAAAATCAGTTCACTTGCCACCTTTGGCATGTGTGCCATAGGTTGCCTACCCCCTGGCTTAAACCCTTGTCACCATCATAGGCTTTATTCTAATCAGTTTCAGTGGAGCAAATGTGGGTGGTGGTAGTGTAGGAATGAGAGTCAAAAGTCCTAGGTGTGACCCATGGCTTAACCACTAACTTGCTGTTTGTCCATGAGTCAATCATTCCATCTTTTTGTGCCTGCATTTTCCCCATCTGTAACATGGAAATAATCAAATTTATCTACCGCACAAGGGTGTTGTGAAGCTTAAGTGCTGTGTAAGTACAAAATATTACTGTAGATAACGCATGATGCATGGATCATATTGCTGAAAAAAAAGTGAAAAATTATCTTTTTTAGATGTTTACTTGTTCAAAATAACTCAGATTTTTTGGCGAATATATGTCCTCCATACAGTTACACATAGACTTACATCTGAAGAAGTGAGGTTCTTACCCACGAAAGCTTATGCTCCCAATACTTCTGTTAGTCTTAAAGGTGCCACAGGACCCTCTGTTGCATATACTATTGATTACATATTTATCACTTGGCTCTGCAATTCCTTAAATGCATATCATCTCCATCTATTTGTTATGTTCACACACACACATACTTACAATTGAGACACTGATTTATGGCTCCAATCCTACAAATATTATGCGCTTACTTTACTTTAAGCACGAGTAGTCATATTAACTTCAGTAGGACTAATCATGCTTAAATTGAAGCATGTGCAAAAGTGTTTATAAGATCAAGGCTTATATATCTATATAAAAGTTTGTAGAATTTTAGCACCTGTCACTGCCTGAGTTTCTCCATTACTGTGTTTTTCCATTATATATGTGTCATACAGTAGTTTCTTTCAGTAATGTGCAGCGGTGGTCAAAAAAGCTAACAATGTTGAGAATCATTGAAAAGGGATAGATAATAAGACAGAAAATATCATATTGCCTGTATATAAATCTGTGATTTGCCCACATCTTGAATACTGTATGCAGATCTGGTCGCCCCATCTCGATAAAGATATATTGGAATTGGAAAAGGTACAGAAATAGGCAACAAAAATTATTAGGAATATAGGAGAAATTAATAAGACTGGGACTTTTCAGCTTGGAAAAGAGATGACTAAGGGGAGATATGATAGAGATCTATAAAATCATGACTGGTGTGGTTCAATTAATAGGCAGCAGGTTTAAAATAAACAAAAGGAAGTATTTCTTCACACAATACACAGTCAATCTCTGGAACTCATTGCCAGAGGATGTTGTGAAGGCCAAGACTATAACAGGGTTCAGAAAAGAACTAGATACATTTATGGAGGATAGGTCCAACAATGGCTATTGGACAGGATGGGCAGGAGGTGCAAAACCATGCTCTGAAGTGTTTGCCAGAAGCTGGGAATGGGCAACGGGATGGATCACTTGATGATTACCTGTTCTGTTCATTCCCTCTGAAGGGTCTGGCATTGGCCACAGTTGGAAGAGCGGATACTGGGCTAGATGGACCATTAGTCTGACCCAGTATGTCTGTTTTTATGTAGTAAGGGCTGTCATTTTAATGATTCTTCACAGTTCAGTGGTTCATCCACCCTTTTGATGTAGAGTAATATGTAACTGAAAGAACTGGTTTTCCCATTAGAAAACATTGGAAATCAAAGTTTCAAAGCTGGTGTGAGTTCTGCAATTTGAAAAATAATTGAATTAATTTAACTTTTTTTAAAACCTACTGTTAAATTAATTTAAAATCTTTATTTTCTATCCATCTGTCTAGATAGATTTGGATAATTAAATTGTCAAGATAGTGGCTTCCTGATTTACTTTTAATTATGTTTAAGACAATTAAAATATATTTTGGGTCTTGATCCTGCTTGCACTGACATGAGTGGCATTTTGCCTTTAATTTCAATGGGAACCGAATCAGGCCCTTTGTGATTTATTCTTCTTTGTAATCAGATGTTATGATTTATGTGTTTTTATTATTCTGGTGTTTGTGACTTGCCAAAGACCATACAGCCAGCCAGCAATAGCTGGGCATAGAACCATATAGTCCTGGTTCCCAGAACTGTGGTCTGTGTTTCAAAACAAATAAACAAAAACAGAAGAGGAGAGCTCAATTGCTGTCATCACTGATAGGCAGAGCACCATCACTGGAGCTGGAGGAGCCTCCCAGTGAGAAAGCAGAGTTGGCTCAAGGGACACGCCAATTTCCCTCCCCACCTAAAGAATCCTCCATGTTCCTGGATGAGGCTGTCACTAAAGCCCTGACACCAGCTGTCCGA
Organism: Malaclemys terrapin pileata; assembly: GCF_027887155.1. Lineage (NCBI taxonomy): Eukaryota > Metazoa > Chordata > Testudines > Emydidae > Malaclemys > Malaclemys terrapin. The sequence continues at coordinate 89,583,929 of NC_071508.1, read as the reverse complement.
TTTTATGGTCTTATAGGAGCTGCTCTTGAGGATAACAGATACCTTGACATTGAGACAACGGTGATCCAAGAGAATACATACAAGCTGTTTGACATTGTGACAGAATACACCCCTATATTCACACCCTACACACTATTGTAATAATCGTTGTACAAGGTATGCCTTGTAGGGTATCATTTGAAAACTCATAATTTGCTGGTCAGTATTGTCCTGATAAAATGTGTAGCTATGTGGATGAAGTTATAAGATTTCCTTGTATGACGTTATTAATATATTCCAAACCCCACAGCCCTGCCTATACAGAAGTCAGCAAATAGGTCTTTTCTAAACAAAGAAATATGTGCTTCCCTTAATTTGCATTTAAGCTGTAAATAGAGTCATCAAGCGGGAATGGAAAACAAAGAAAGCTCAAACAAGTGAAAAAAGCCAGCAGGGAATATCCTTTTACATTGACTCTTTGTCTCCTGGTTCTCAGCTGAAAATGATTTTCAAAAGGAGTACTGAAACTATAAAAAGGAAGGGCAAACACCCCAAGGAGCCCCATCTCTCTCTCCCTGCCTGTCATGTTCTTTGCACCCAGGAAGACAAAAGGAAATAGCCATTGGATTCCTGATCTGAACAGTTTGGTCAGTAATCTTGCTGGAAGCATGTAGTGAGAAATTTTGCTTGAATCTAATATTGTTTGTTAGGCACTAGTAAGTGTTTTATCTTTATTTTTTGTAACCATTGCTAACTTTTATGCTGTATTATTTGTACTCACTTAAAATCTCTCTCTTTGTGGTTAATAAACTTGTTTATTGTTTTATCTAACCCAGTGCGTTTAAGTTAAAGAGTGTGGGTAACTTCATTTATCATGATAATTTGGTGTATATTATTCACATAAAGGTATAACAAACCTCATATTTTTGGACTGTCTGGGAGAAGGCTGGACAGGGCAGGACATACATTTCTGGGGGGAAAGTCCAGGACTGGGTGTGTACTGGGGTCATCCTGCAATATAACCAAGAGCTGATGAAAACCAGGGTCTGCCTGGCAGGCTACAGTTACACAAACACATTTGGGAGTGGCCTGCATGCTGGTGGCCAGTTGTGAGAAATCCAGATTGGAAACTACAACAGCAAGGCATTGTAAGGCACCCCAGGTTACAGGGCACGGGTGACACAGGCCTCCACTGGTCTGGATTCTACCCCGGTATGTCACAGACATCCTCAGCTCCTTGGTGTCCACAAGAATTGCCATTCCAATCAGTAAGTCCTCCTGGAGGGTTTGTGGCACACTCTGGCCTCGCTTTTTGCAACTTTGAAGCAAGTAGAAAAGCACTACCAAGTCCCATCTAAGGGCTTAAAACATTTCTGTGTGCATCCAGCACTGTTGTTACTCATTATCTGAGGTCCAAGTCAGAACCTAATCCACCAGGAAGGCCTCAAAAGGAATGTAAGGAAAAACTGAAAGACACGATGAAGGAAAGGTAGATGATACCCAAAACAGTGCTACAAGTGGCAATGGACAAGTCTGATACAGCTACTTGGTCCATGGTCAGAGGGGTCATAATGCACAAGGCTTCTTTGCTACAGGAGCCTGAGATACCTAGAGAAGTCCAGATGGAAATTGAGAATTTAATTTTGATGGCATGATTGAGTACCTGGCCTGAAGGATTCAATGGTCATGTTCAGATCCCTGAGTATTTGTACTCCAGTGCTGTACTACAAGCCTTTCTGGTTACAGTCACCTCAAAGACAGAGAACACTGTCTTATTCCCATGTTATCCTAGAAAGCCCTGGTCATCCTCCTCCATTGCCCAACAGCCTCCCTCCTAGAGGCATCAGGTTGCCAAGATGGTTGAGAGCTACACCACAACTACCCCAGAGCTGACCTTAAGAAATCTCCTTGCCCGCTTCTACTGAGCATGGGCAGACATTGCAGGCTACAAATCGGTGTGGACGTTGTCACCCATGTCTACCCCATACAATTCCTTTGTCTGCCCCCTCCCTGTCTCCCTTTCCCTTTCCCCCTTAGGGACCTTTCTTACAAAAGCCAATTACAAAATGAAGTGATTTTTTTTTCTTTGTCTAGGAGCCATAAAAAAGATTGCAAAGGAATACACTGCCACCTCAGATTCAGGATATTAAAACTTTCCTCCATTTTTCCATCATTTCAGGGTCAGGGCTGGTTTGTGGCTTTTGACTTACAAGACACGTACTTCCACATTTCCATCCACCTGGCCTGTAGGATGTACCTGAGATTTACTGTGGGGCCTAATTACTATGAGTACAATGTATTACCTTTTGGGCTCTCCAAGGCATCAGGAGTGTTGCTGTGGTGGCAGAACACCTGAGGGAAAAGGGCATCACATCTATCCGTATCTAGCTGACTGGCTGATCAGAGGCAGATCATAGCAGGAAACTCTGAAAAGCCTCAACTGTGCCCCTTCTCTGTTTCCCCTGCTGGGCCTCCTGGTGAATTATGAGAAATCAAACTTCTCATCCCATTGCAGATGACAGAGTTCATAGGTGTCAGGATAGATTCCACGACAATGAGGGCATACTTAGGACAGATTCTTCTGACTTCAGTCTTTACTGAACGTGGTGATACCTGGCTACAGTAGTATGGACTTGCCTCACATTATTAGGCCATATGTCCACATGTACATATATGATGCCATTGCCAAACTTTGCCTGAGGCCCCTACAGCTCTGGCTCAGGTTAATCTACTCTCTTACAAAGGATTGCTGAGCAAGACATGGTGCTGACCTGGTGGCTGCCCCCCAACAATGTCCAAGAAGGGGTACTGTTTGTGACTTGCTGTGCAGGGCATTAGTCACAGATACAACAGAGATGGGCTGGGGAGCCCACCTGGACCACATAAATACAAGGGGTATGGTCCACAGAGGACACAAAACTACACATAAACAACTTAGAACCTTGAGGGGGCATTCTTCTCAGTCTTATAATGCTCTGTAATGAAGATAATGACAGACAATATGTCAGCAAAGTACTACATAAACAAGCAAAGGTGGGTCCTCTTTTTTCCCCTCTGCAGGGAAACAATCAAGCCATGGAACTGGTGCTAACTACATGGCATAATTCCAATAGCCCTGTGCCTTCTGGGAGCCAGCAAGGACTTGGCAGATTTCCTAAGAAAACAGTCTGTCACCAACCATCAATGGGGGGATCAGGGCCGGTGCAAGGAAGTTTCGCGCCCTAGGCGAAACTTCCACCTTGCGCCCCCCCACCCAGCCCTGCGGCAGCTCCCTGCCCCCCTCCGCCCTGAGGTGCCCCCCCCACGGCAGCTCCACCCCCCCAGGGAGCCATGCAGCAGCTCCCCACCCCAGCTCACCTCTGCTCCACTAGGGTTACCATATTTAAAAAATTAAAAAAGAGGACACTCCACGGGCCCTGGCCCCGCCCCAACTCCGCCTATTCCCCGCCCCTTCCCCAAAGTCCCCGCCCTAACTCCCCCTCCTCCCTCCCAGCCACGCGAAAAGGGCTGCCGGAGCACTACCAGCTTCACGATTTGCCGGGCAGCCCCCAAACCCTGCGCCCCTGGCCGGCACTTCCCCAGTGCAGCTGGAGCCCAGGAGGGGAAGCGCCCAGCCGGCGGCGCTGGGTCTGGATGCTGCCCGGCAAACCGTGAAGCCGGTAGCGCTCGGGCTTCGGGCAGCCCCCATACCTCCAGACCCTGCACCCCCGGCGGGGCACTTCCCCTCCCGGGCTCCGTCTGCTGTGCTCCTCCCGACTCTTCGGCTCTGTTTAAGAGCCGAGCTGCCTGACCGCTACCAGCTTCGGGCAGCCCCCATGCCTCTGGACCCTGCGCCCCCAGAGCCCGGGAGGGGAAGTGCCTGGCCAGCGGTTCAGGGTCCAGAGGATGGGGGCTCGAGCAGCTCGGCTCTTAAACAGAGCCGAAGAGTCAGGAGGAGTGCAGCAGACGGAGCCCGGGAGGGGAAGTGCCCGGCCGGCGATATTTTTCCTGGACATGTTCGGCTTTTTGGCAATTCCCCCCGGACGGGGGGTTGATTACCAAAAAAGCCGGACATGTCCGGGAAAAAACGGACGTATGGTAACCCTATGCTCCGCCCCCTCCCCGAGCACGCCGCCCCCGCTCTAATTCTCCTCCCCTCCCAGGCTTGCGGACCAAATACCTGATTGGCGCCGCAAGTCTGGGAGGTGGGAGAAGTGGAGCAGCGACAGCGTGCTCAGGGAGGGGGATAGCAGAGGTGAGCTGGGGTGGGGAGCCCTGCAGCAGCTCCCCACCCTGTCCTGAGACACCCCCCGGCAGCTACCCACCCCCCGCCCGGGGAGCTGTGCGGCAGCTCCCCACCCCAGCTCATCTCTGCTCCACCTCCTCGCCGAGAACGCCGCCCCTGCTCTAATTCTCCTCCCCTCCCAGGCTTCCGGTGCTGCTGCAAGCCTGGAAGGCGGGAGAAGTGGAGCGGCGACCGCGCGGTCGGGGAGGGGGCATAGGAATGCTGTAAAAAAAAAATTGGGGGCACCGCTTTTTGGCACCCCCAAATCTTGGCGCCCTAGGCAACTACCTAGTTTGCCTAAATGGTAGCACCGGCCCTGGGGGGGGATTTGGTAATAGACAAGTTTGCCACTTCTGTTCTAGAGGAGGCATGAGCCTGGGACCTTTGCCAGATGTCTTCCTTCTCCAGTGGAATCAGGGACTCCCACTACTAATCCCTAGAGTGATTTCCAAGGCCAGACAAGACCAAGTCAAACTAATTTTCATAGCTTCCTACTGGCTGAGGAAGTTGTGGCCGACGGCTCTATTACAGATGTGCTTGCAACCATATATCAGGCTTCCAGACTGCTGAGACTGGTTATCACAAGATCAGGGTCAAGTATTCCATCCAGACGCAAAGTTGTTACAACCGACAGCCTGGACGTTGGCTTGGTGAATACTATGGAAAAGGACTGCTCCTTACTTGTTCAGGAGATACTGGCACAGAGATGGAAGCTATCTATGAGGAAAATGTACTTTTCCAATTGGTAAAGGTTCTCAATATGGGCAGTCCAGTGTGACCTAGACTCAGACAACAGACCTAGACAACAGAACCAAATCTTTCAGATTGTACCCATATTTATTTGTGGCTATAGCTGGTTGTTCCAAAAAGTTAGGCCATTTCATCACAAAGACTTTCAAAATGGGGATAGCACATTGTATCTTACTGTGCTGCCAGCTGCTGATGTACTTCTCCCATTGACTATTAAGGCTCATTGCACCAGAGTCCAAGCTCCACACTCAAGCTGCTTCTGAAATATATTGATATCTGATGTCTGCAAGTTTCTGTGTCTTTAACAAGTTGCTTCTCAAATTCTTTCTTGGCCTACTTTATTATACTTTTACATTTTACTTGCCAGTTTGTGCTTATTTTCCTCATTTTGACTTCCAAATGTTAAAAGATGCGTTTTTGCCTCTACTGGCCTCCATTACTCTGCTGTTTAACCATGTTGGTGTTCTTTTGGTCCTCCTACTGTCTTTTTGTATTTGGGATATGCATTTAGATTGAGCCTCTTTTATGGTGTTTTGAAGTCTCCATGCTGCTTTCCGGCATTTTATCCTGGTGACCTGGTCTTTTTAATTTCCATCTAACTAGCATCCTCATTCTTGTGTAGTTCCCCTTTTGAAAATTAAATGTTACTCTGGTTGTGTTTGTTTGTTTGTTTTTTTATTTTACCACCTCTAGGTATGCTAAATTTAATTACATTATGATCACCATTACTGAACACTGACCCTGGAACCTATCCTTGCAACAAAGCCAGATGCCAACTCTGTCCACATATCTATTCAAGTTACATCATCATAGGATCTAATCACATCAGCCATACCAACAGGGGCTCATTCACCTGCAGATTTACTAATGTGATATATGCCATCATGTGCCAGCAATGCCCCTCTGCCATGTACATTGGCCAAACCGGACAGTCTCTATGCAAAAGAATTAATGGACACAAATCTGACACCAGGAATCATAATACTCAAAAACCAGTGGGAGAACACTTTAACCTGTCTGGTCATTCAATGACAGACCTGCGGATGGCTATTTTACAACAGAAAAGCTTCAAAACCAGACTCCAACGAGAGACTGCTGAGCTGGAATTGATATGCAAACTAAATACAATCAACTTAGGACTGAATAAGGACTGGGAATGGCTGAGCCATTACAAATATTGAATCTATCTCCCTTTGTAAGTATTCTCACACTTCTTATCAAACTGTCTGTACTGGGCTATTTTGATTATCACTTCAAAAGTGTTTTTTCTCTTACTTAATTGGCCTCTCAGAGTTGGTAAGACAACTCCCACCTGATCATGCTCTCTGTATGTGTGTATATACATCTCCTCAATATATGTTCCATTCTATATGCATCTGAAGAAGTGGGCTGTAGCCCACGAAAGCTTATGCTCTAATAAATTTGTTAGTCTCTAAGGTGCCACAAGTACTCCTGTTCTTATTACTGAACAGTTCAGCTATTTACCTCTTGGAAAGGATCCTGTGCTCCACTTAGGACTAAATCAAGAATTCCCTCTCTCTCCTTGTGGATTCCAGGACTAGCTGATCCAAGAAGCGGTCATTTATGGTGTCTAGAAATTTTATCTCTGCATCCAGCCCTGAGGTGACATTTACCCAGTCAATATAAGGATAGTTGAAATCACCCATTATTTTTGCGTTTTCTGGTTTTGTAGCCTCTCTGACTTCCCTTAGCATTTCACAATCACCATCACCATCAGGTGGTCGGTAGTATATTTCTACTGTTTTACTCATACTATTTAATCATGGACTTTCTATCCATACAGATTCTGTGGTACAGTTTGATTCATATAAGATATTCACCTTATTTGCTTCTACATGACCTGCTCTGTCATTCCTATATATTTTGTACGCTGGTATTACTGTGTCCAGTTGTTAGGAAGAGACAGGCAATAATAGTGAGGGATTTGATTATTAGAAACATAGATAGTTGGGTTTGTGATGACTGGTAGAACCACATGATGAATTGCCTGCCAACTGCGATGGTAGCAGATCTCAAGAGACATCCAGATAGCTTTATAGGTAGTGCTGGGGAGGAGCTAGTGGTTGTGGTACATGTGCATACTGATGACGTAGGGAAAGGTAGGAGAGAGATCCTGAAGATCAAATTTAGGTTGCTGGGCAAGAGATTAAAGCCCAGGACTTCCATGGTAGCATTCTCTGAAATGCTTCCAGTTCTACATGCAGGGCCAGTAAGACAGGCAGAACTGCAAGGTCTAAATGCATGGATGAGATGATGGTGTAGGGAGGAGGGATTTAGGTTTATTAGGAACTGGATTACTTTTTGGGGAAGGAATAGCCTATACAGGAGGAATGGGCTCCATCTTAACCAAAATGGAACCAGACTGCTGGCACATAAAATTAAAAAGGTTGTAGAGGATTTTTTAAACTAAGGACTGGGGGAAAGTCGTCAGGTGCGGAGGAGCAAGTTGTTCAAATAGAGACATCCCTAGGGACCTTTCAGTAGTGCATTAAGTGATGTGACTAACGTATGTCAGATGTGGTTTATTCCCTCTCTCATATCTAACAAGGTCTCATCATGATTCTTAGGGAGCCAGTTTGTTTCTGATTTGCATAAACTGCTTCTTATAATTAAATAGTAAAGTTCCTCAAACTAGACAAATAAACTGACCCTTGCTGAAGCCAACAAAACAAATTTAGAGTTTCTGTCTCAAGCTGATTTTGAGATATGAGGAGCAAAATTAATATTAAGAAACTTTGCAAAAGGTGAAAACAACTCCTTTTTTTAATCTGCTCATTTCCAAATACCTTTGCTGATTTGCTTCCAAATTCCCAGAAAATTTCTATCCTAGCATAAAATCACACACGTAAAATTGTAGGTGGATTGGTTTAATTCTGATACAGATGGGGAAAGGTGTTGATGTAGGACTTGTAATAGAAATCTAGCTTCCTCTGTAATACTATATTCTTACAAGCATTTTCCATTGGAATAGCACAGATTAAAAGAAAGCTACAAAATTTTAATTTTAACTGAATTTTTGTGTTTTAGTATTTATACTTATTTACTCCTAAATCATCAACCTCAAAATTAAACATTCAAAACAGAAATTAAAAACCAAACAACTTTGCAGAAATCTAAGTTATTAAATGCAATAATAATTTGTATTTCTATATTACCTTTCCTCTGAGGATCTCAGCGCAGTTTGCGTAGACTGCGTAGACTGTTGGTTCTTCATCAGTTGAGACTGAGCCAATCACAGCACGTCTTCCAATCGTCTCTCGCTCTGGCCATCCTTTGCCATGCTTGTTAGAAAATCATCCCACCTCTTTGGAGGCTGACTGCATGGCCGTTTCTGTTCTTGTGTACGTTTACAATCATTTAATTAAGCCTCCACCTCTATAAAGTAAGTGAAGAAAATAGAAGGAACATTTCTCCCATACACCTGTGAGATGGAACATGGCAACTATTTAACAATGCATGGTAATGACACAAAACAACAGTTTATGGTAGGAACTGAAGAATACCATATCCAATAGAAAATGCAGGGGGAATTTAGGTAGGCAGAATGCAACTACATGCGACTACATGAGTTGGAACTTGGTGAGGATAATAGGGTTTAATACTACTTCTCTTGCAGAATGTAATGCTGTTTTTAGGGATCATAAGTGGACAGGACCTTGATTTTACCTGTAATTCAAAGGATAGCATCTCTGGTAGCACAATATCCTCTCCCACAATGCAGAGGCATTGGCTCAGCTCTGACTCAGAGGAAAGAGTGCCACCTACTGAATATCAGCTCCACTTTTTGCAGAACACAGGTATATGCTGCAAATCTTTCAGCCAAATTCTGACTCAGCATAATTAATTACGGTTATAAGAGCTGACATCATTGCAGCACAAGATATGCCTATACAGCTTAAGAACTTAGGGGTTTTATATGTTTTCTAGGAAATGTTCTCATTTGCTAAGATGTTTTAATTTAGTAATAAAATAAATGATTTAATAGGGAGTACATATATATTGAGCTTTGTTGCTGTTAAATTGGTAGAGTCATAGTTTAACACATACACAAACCTTGCAAATCACAGCAACAAAGAGGACAGCATAGTAACAGCAGTTGCTGCAATGAAAAACGATGGTGGCTATGGTTTTGGAGAAAACAAAATTGTAAGAAGCGAAGACTGAGGAATGTGGGAGCTACGTAATAGTGCACGGTGGCAAAACCTTTACAAAACACTTTATAAAGCCTTACATATAGTTCACCAAGGTAACTAGTGAATAAACAAATCCATGTCATGGTGACTTTGGACTTAGTCCTTGTGGTTACTATGTTGCCTTGGCTCTGGGTCAGCAGCTGATAGGTTCAAACTTAGATAGTATAATACTAAGGGGATGGCCATGTTAAAAGGCCTCCAAGAAGGTGATAGAGCACATACATTCTGGGCATTGCAATGTTAACACCTATAAGGCAGGATCATGTCATTTCTGCACAGTGTCGCTTTTGCATTACTATGTTATGGCATTTTCCATTGCAGTTCACAACACAAATATTTTACTTCATTAAACTCAGTCAGGTGAAGTGCTATTCACTCATCCTTGCTAGGAGGCATGTTCCAGCTTGGTTTGAGGGCTTAGTAGGTACTGTTTTTCAAATGAGCTGAATTAAACTTAAATCAGTTCTCTCCATCTCCATTCCCATTCTCCATGAAGGATAGAGATCCTATGACACTTTTGCAAAAGAGCAGGTAATAACTCCAATGTACAACAGTACATCATACTAGTTTGTATTAGGGCAAATTCAACCCTGGAGCCAATGCATGCACCTCCAATTGCCTTCCGTTGGATTCACCACATTTACAATAGGTTTTAATTTGTTTCTTTATGTATGGCCTGTGAGCAATTGCTAAGCACACAGGCCCGGATCCAGAAAGGTAGTTAGGCTCCTACAGACCCCAGATTTAGGTGCCTAAGTTTTAGTTTTGGCTCCGCTGTGATCCACAAAACTCCTAACAAACCCCGAAGGCACCTAAATTCAGTTGGTGCTTAAGTTTTCAGGCCAAAAGTTCCCTTGGTAGTTGGCACCTATGTTTCAGCATCTGAGCCTGCACAGTGCTGCCAGCCTATATAGGTGTTTGGTCACCCATCTCTCACCTATGCTCCAGAGCAATTCACAAACTGGGTGAAGATAGGCATTTGGCTGCCTAAGTTACGTGCAGGGCACAATCCAGTGAGTGGGCTCTGAGTATGCCTGCTGGATTGGGTCTCATTTAAAATCTGGCCAGATAAGGAAGTTGTGGCACCAACCACATTGTGTAACATTTAGCTCTAGTGCTTAGAGAACTTACTGGGGATATGACAGACCCAAGTTCAATTTCCCTCCCCCCAGCAGAGAGAGAGAAAGGATTTGAACAGGAGGGTGTCCCACCTGTAAGGAGCATGCTCCAATCACTGAGCAATCTGATATTCTGATAGGGGTTCTCCCTCATTCTCTCTTGTTGAAGCTCTTCCAATGTGGCTAAATAATGAAAGTGTAACTGGAACAGGGGGACTTGACACAGGTTCCTAGGTAAAAACAACAAGGAGTCTGGTGGCACCTTAAAGACTAACAGATTTATTTGGGCATAAGCTTTCGTGAGTAAAAACCTCACTTCTTCGGATGCATAGAGGACTAACAGATTTATTTGGGCATAAGCTTTCGTGAGTAAAAACCTCACTTCTTCGGATGCATAGAGTGCACTCTATGCATCCGAAGAAGTGAGGTTTTTACTCACGAAAGCTTATGCCCAAATAAATCTGTTAGTCTTTAAGGTGCCACCAGACTCCTTGTTGTTTTTGTAGATACAGACTAACACGGCTACCCCCTGATACTTGGTTCCTAGGTAGATGCCCTAATGGCTGGACTACAGAGTCATCTTTCTGCTCTTTCTTTCTCCCTCTCTGACCCAATGACTAATTTAAGTATTTATCCACGGTAGAACAGTTATTGGGCGCATGCTCATGAGAGAGAGTGACTGTGGTCCAGTGGCTACGGCAGCTGTTTAGGAGACCCAGCATCTGGTCCAGTTGCTTTGCTCCAATCACTCATCAAGAGAGGCTCAGGGAACCCCCATACCAGGCTATCCCATAGCTCAGTAGTTAGCACACTTTCCTGAGAAATTGGAGACACCTCTTCAGATCCTTTCTTCCCCTCTAGCAGAGAGAGGGGATTGAATCTGGGTTTTCCACAGCCTGGGTGAGTGCTCAAACCACTAGGCTAAAAGTTATAAAGTGGTGGTGGCGGCGGCAGCAGCAGCAGCAGCTTATTCGCTGCCATTTTTGTGCAGAGCCAGGCAGTTGCCTAACCTTTCCCTCAAAAGTGCTTAAGTTGCCTGACTCCAGGCAGCTGGTTCCCCTTTGTGAATAGCTCAGCAGAGATAGGTATCTCTCTGCTGCCTGGACTTAAGTGCTTATCTCTGACAGTGGCAGCTGGGCTTAGCACACACACCCCTGGTAGGCATCTCCCTTTTACTATCTTATGTAGCACTGTGGCTTGCATGCTAGCTTTTGTGGATTGCATTCTAAGGCACCTATCTCTCATGGATTGTATACCAGGGAGACCAGGCATCTAACTTGTCTTTGTGAATCACTTCCTGTGATTGTTTTTAGGTTCCTAAAAGTTAGGACCTGTCAGGCTCAGCATTCCAACACATAAATCCCTTCATGATCCCACCCATAATTACTTCTGCATTGGATTACAGTCACTGGACTATCATTTCCATCTATACAGCACTTCTGGATAGCAAATATTAATGGTGGTAGAGAAAACTAACTTCTATTTGATTTTACTGTTGGTACAATGTTGCATTAGTGGGGGGGAGGTTGGAACAAGAGATAAATACTACAAAAATTTAAATGAGAAAAAAATCATTTGCTATTTGGAAAAAAAATAGGTAACACTAAACCAGGAAATCATGGGTGAAATTCTGGCTCCACTGAAATTAATGTGAGTTTTACCATTGACTGTAGTGGAGCAAGGATTTTACCCCATATCTTTAGTAAGAAACTATATGTCATCAGCATGCCTGGATAGAATTACATCCTTTGCATTACATGGTTTCTCATTTTTGTACAGGCACTAAGAGGGAGGTAGTGTGGTCTAATAGACAGAGCACTGGTCTGGGACACCTGAAAACTGGTTTCTGTTCCCAGATCTACAACTAACTTGCTGTGTGATTTTGAGCAAGTCACTTCATTGCCCCGTGCCTCAGTTTCTCATATCTATAGTGTGAAGATAATTATACTGACCTACTTTGTAAAGCACTTTGAGATCTATTGGTGGAATGTATTCTATGATTATATTGCTGTTGAAAAAAATAAAAAACCCACTAGAGTTGTTTGCCTGTATCATTTGTACATTATAAACCTATGTAAACTAGAGATGAGAAAAATCCCCAGGTTTGAGTACAGTACAGTAATTCTGTATTAACCTTTGTGTGCTGGGTAGACCCAAGCCTGGGGCAAAAGTAAATGGGGGTGAGAATATCAAGTGCTCAAAAGTGAGAGAAAGGGAAAATACAGGAGTCTTTTCACAAAATGTTGCTATCTTAACTTTGATTTGTCTTGTTAGTATATTTTTTTCTATATGATCCCCGGGATGATTTTTCTGATCATTTTAAGACTGTCCAAAGCATTGCTTTATATATTCAAAGTTTTGCTTGTGGTTAATCAAATGGGGAGTGATGATGGAACAAGAACTTTACTTCCTGATCTATAGTGGAGCAGGGTGAGCATGTTTGCCAGCACTTAATCTTTTTTTTTTCCCTCAGGCCAGGGTGACAGAAAGGGTTATATTCCAGAATTGCACGTGAATCATTGAGAAATCCCAGAAGTACATATTCCACTGGGTGAGAGAACAATATCCTGTAGCAAAAAAAATTATTTTAGAAAGTTTCAGCTGTTTGAAACGTTCAGCATTTGTTGAAATACCCTGAAGATTTGTCAAAAACCCAGAACTCTATGGTTCCCCACTTTTAATCCTACTGTATTTGCTTCGGGGGAAGAGGGGGAGAGAACCAGGAAATATATTCTCTGGGGCAAGTAGCTCCCTAAAACAAATCACATTATAATATTTCCTTTTAAAAAGAAGTAAATAGACCAACCTTAACGGGAAGGCTGGGGGCTAGACACATTATATAACCTAGGAGTTTTGCAAAGTATGACATACACAGAGCGGCATTTCACAGCGAGGTTTTGCTTCACTTCCCCTCCCCTCTTTTCTACAAATAAGTAACAAATACCAAGCACAGAAGGTCAAATGAAAATCTGTGAGAAGGCAAGGGCAGCAAGAATCATGATACGGCCAGTCAGAACTCCTCAATAATCCAGGGTGGAAGAGAGGAAGGAGCTGCTTCCCGACTAGAACTCTAAACTACAGCTTCTGTGAGAGGAGCAGAGGGAGGAGTTGAATTAAAGGGACTCATTGGGAGCCTCCTCCACTTACAGTATGAGGAAGTGACGCTTTTAGTGAGCCCCAGAGAAAAAGGAGCAAAGTTTTGTTTGTTAATTGTTTCCTCTTCGTCCCCCCTTCTCGGAGTAGCAGAGCTGGGAACAGAGCTAGTGTCTTTACCTTCCAAGGTGAGCAAACAAATTCCACTCCCCACCCTCTTTCCTGCAGCTTAATTTTTGGTATTAATTTATTTTCGTGTCAGTGGTATTTATTTTGTAATCAGTGGCTTGGTCTATGGTTATTTGGTGCAAGATGAGACGAAAAGAACTACAGAGGGAGATCTACTATTAAGTTTCCGTTTATATGGCCTTGACACACACATACACACACACACACACTCTATCTCAGTATTGCCAAATGACAGGAGCAGCTGACTTCGCCCTTCGGGGGCCCAAGCGCAAGCGACTGGAGTGTAGCAGAAGTGCAGTGACACAAGTTCCTTTCTTTATGAGAAACACAGCTTTCGTTTCTTCTGTTTGAAAACAGTAAAGATTAAATTCCTTTAAAATAAATTAAAAAAGAAGGCCCTGCAAAGCCATTGGGGGGGGGGGGGGGTTGTTGTTTTTTTGCCAAAGCCACATCAAGGCTCTACATATGGGTTTGCAACTCCGTCCCCCCCCCACTTAAGAAGCTGTCTCTTGCGTATTTTTTTCTCAAGTTAAAATTTCCAGCCGATCCGTATCGGGATCTCAGTGCAAGATTTTTGAATGTTCCATGTTTATTAGCCTTTGCAATGTGTAAAGTGTGGGGAAAGTGCTGTCTTTAAGCCTCCTGTGCATGTAGGAGGGAAGCTAAATTATTTTTGTAAAGTACTAACTTAAACAGAAGGGAGCTCTTGCTTTGCAAAGATCATAAATATCATTGAGATTTAAACAGTTTTGGATGTTTTTTTTAACTTGTTTTTGACAATCTTGCATTCTATGTTGTACAATTCTTCATCTGACTGTAACTGCAAAGGACTGATATTTTGCAGTTTACTAGTAAAAGCTGACAATACACCCACGCACATATGTGAATGTCCTATATAATACAAGCCCTTTATTCTAACACTTTAAACAAAGATTTATTTTTGCTTTATAAAGCCTTGCAAGGTTGCAAACCTACAGGATTTTTTTCCACACTGCATTTTGTAGACTTATTTCACATTTGTTCTAAAACAAATGGTTGAAAATGTTATAATAGACAGGATAATAATTTGATTAAATCCAGATTTACTGGTTTGTAAGCAGTGCAGAAGTTTTCTGCATCAAAGCAGTGAGCAAACAGCAAAGGGAGGAAAAACAGAGAAGAAATATCCTAATGCAGAGACTGAGATTAGTTGTTGCAGTGCATAGCAGCCATGGCTTTATGAGTGTATAATTACAATGTGATTGCATAGGAAGGCATTGTTGGAACTAATGTGCATACACAGGCTATTGTGCAAGACTTCAGTATGGAACAAAAAGTAGATTTGCATTGCAAATAGTAAAAAGAAAATGTAGCCCATACAAAGGTGCTAAGTTATTTTTTGCCTTTTGACCTCAAGTCATCATGATCCCTCCCTGAAAGTTAAAGAGAGGAGAGGAAAATGAAGTTGTTTGCATTGCCCCACCTAAAAAGAAATGAGAGAAGGGAAGTTTTGCACAGGAAATTGGTGCCACTACAGGAGTCCTAGATTTTATGTACTCCACAGAAAATACCTATAATAATATCTGAACTTGTCAAAGATTTTGAAAGCTTATTGAATTTGTGGACTTGCATTCTGACAATTTAGTGGATACTAAGCAGTCAGTTTTGCTAGTAGTAGTTTGGTGGATTTTGTGTAGACTTCTGCTGTACAATTGTGACTCTAGTCAGGGCCTTGTCTCTTGTATACTGGGTTGCAATTCAGCTATCCTGTTTTTTGGTAGAGCAAGAGTCAAAGGAGGTAGTTTGCATGTTCTGTCACAAAAAGTAAAAGGCTCAGAAGAGGAGTGGTAATAGAGACATGATGTTCCCAACTCTGGTGATTTTATTGTGAATCTGGCAATATTCAGTGTTGTTCTTAAAATCCCAGATCCAGGAATCTTTTGACAACAGAGAATCTGTTTCCATTATTATTATTATTTTATTTATCATATATATAAAAATAATTCTAGCCCTCCTGGAGGCAGCCAAGCTTGAAAACATGACCTAAGTATACCCTAAAAGCCACAAAAACCAAGAGGCAAATAACCCACCCCCCAAATTTATTATTTTTTTAAAATCTCATGATTTTAAAGATATTTTATGGTTTTTGGAGGGGCCCAAGTCCATGATTTTTTTTTTAAATATTTGGATTAGGCAATACTGGCAGAGCAATGGCTAGTTTGATCCATATGGCAAACCTAGCAATTCTTTGGAAAATCAGAACTGAAGGGGAACATTGATTTTTTTCAATAACAAATTTTGAACCTCTTTTTTTCTGTAGGTAGTGTTGGCTCATACTTAGAGCAAGGAATTGGGAACTAGGATTTCTGGGTTCTATTCCTGAGTGCCACTGACTTGCTGTATGACTTTAGGTAAGTCTCTTTGACTAAGATTTTGAAAAGTGTTGTGTAATTTTGGGTGTTTAAGTTCATAAGTGCTCAACTTGAGACACCGTAGAGCTTTTCAGAAGTGCTGGGCAGTGATTTAATTTGAAGTTGTGGGTGCTTGCCACTTATGAAAATCAGGTCCAAAGTGGCTCAAGCACTCAGAAATTGGCGCACACAAGATCAGAGGCCACTTCTGGAGAAATTTGGCCTTAAACTCTACTTCAATTTCCTCAGCTATGAAATGGGGATCAATACTGTCCTACTCTGTGGATGCTGTCAGGCTTACTTTTGCTTATAAAGTGCTTTGAGATCCCCCTGGTAAAAGGAACTATAGAAGTGAGAAGTGTTATTTCATAATAATGTCTTGGAAGCTTAGAGTAGATTTCAGCTCTATCCGAAATGCAATTCCTTTGATGTGTATATACACATCAGTTTATTACTGTAGGTTTTCCCTATCACCGGGCAAATAGTGCATATACAATTATACATAGTTCTCTTGAACAAAGAGCATTGAATTTGTTTATTTTAAGCAGAAATTTACTTGATCTTTGCAAATAACTTATAAACCACAATATGTAGGTCAAATGGTAGGCCCACTAACCTTGCCAGTGTTCCTTCAGTGAACCACCAATACATTAAAATAAAGTAAATAAGATATTTGTAAACAGTGCACGATTGAACCGTTATGTACTTGTGCATTTCTCTTCATCCTGCTCCTCCTAGGGTGACCCCAGACAGCAAGTGTGAAAAATCAGGACGGGGGTGGGGGGTAATAGGAGCCTATATAAGAAAAAGACCCAAAAATCGGGACTGTCCCTATAAAATTGGGACATCTGGTCACCCTAGCTCCTCCTATCTGACTCATTTAGTGAGACCCATAATCACGTGTTCTGACATCAAAATTATTTCCAGAAAGAAAGACAAAAAAAAAAAAAAAAAAATCTCAGAAATGCTTATTTCCTTGAGTGGCTTGTGCTGTAATGCAGAAAGATCAGCTCTCACTGAAATCTTTTGTTTTCTTACAACTCCTATGAAAGAAGTCTTAGGCCATGTTCCTGCAAATCCTTACACAGATAAATAGCTTTATTCCCATGAATAATCTGATGATATTCAATTAGATGACCCACAGGCATATAGTTACATGCAGAAGAGTGTGTAATATTGAGGGGTTAGGCCCTGATCCTTCAGAGACTTAATTATATGCTTTACTTTGCACACCTGAGTTGTCCGTTGGAGCCAGTGGGACTCCTCACATGCATAAAGTTAAGCATGTGCATAAATTTTTTTGCAGAATCAGGGACTAGATTTTAATACATATGAAAACAGTAGGGGTTTTGAATCATTCTATTCAAATCAATATCAAGGATATAATTGTCTATTCAGCTTTTCTAGGATGGTTCAAGAAACCTCTAGAAAGATTATGCTTTTTTTCATTAAACTTTATTGGACTTTATTATGAATAGAGCCCTACCAAATTCACGGCCATGAAAAACGCGTCACGGACCATGAAATCTGGTCTCCTGCTGTGAAATCTGGTCTTTTGTGTGCTTTTACCCTATACTATACAGATTTCACGGGGCATACCAGCGTTTCTTAAATTGGGGGTCCTGACCCAAAAGGTGGTTGCAAGGGGTGGTTGCAAGATTATTTTAGTGGTATCGGGGTATTGCCACCCTTACTTCTGCACTGCCTTCAGAGCTGGGCAGCCGGAGAGTGGTGGCTGTTGGCTGGGTGACCAGCTGCGAAGGCAGCACCTGCCAGCAGCAGTGCAGAAGTAAAAGTGGCAATATCATAGCCTGCCGCCCTTACTTCTGCGCTGCTGCCTTCAGAGCTGGGTGGCCAGAGTGTGGCGGCTCCTGACTGAGGGCCCACCTCTGCAGGCAGCAGCGCAGAAGTAAGGGGAGCAATACCATACCATGCCATCCTTACTTCTGTGCTGCTGCTGATGGTGGCTCTGCCTTCAGAGCTGGGATCCTGGAAAGCAGCTGCTGAACTCCAGCTGCCCAGCTCTGAAGGCAGCCCCACCAGCAGCAGTGCAGAAGAAAGTGTAGCAGTATCGCAACCCCCTCTGCAATAACCTTGCGACCCCCTGACAACTCCTTTTTAGGTCAGGACCTAAGTTCCCTCTAAGCTGTGTGGCCGCGCAGCTGCCTATTAAGCCCCGTGCAGGAGCTCAGTGCTGTGGTTGGGAGAGATGCCTCTTCCCCAGCACGGATGCTTTCCCCCAACATGCCAACATTCTCAGTCTTGTCTAGATTAAATTGCGACCACCTGCCTCTCTTCCACACCTCAAACTCAGATAGACAATGGTTTATTTTATTTATTCTATACTACATAAGCTGTACTGACATACTGTGGAATTTCCATATCTTTTTATCACCATTTAATCTGACAAGCAGTCATATGTACTAATAAATTACACTGGTACCTGTTGTTGCTTTGACAGCTAGTGTTTAGCATGAAAGTAGACTTGTAATTTTTTTTTAGTATGAAGTTAAAATAAAGACTGGGAGAACCCAGATAAGTTTAGAACTTGTCAAAATAAGCTATTTTGAAAGACACCTAAAAAAGCATGGGAGGACTCCTGGGTTCTGTTCCTAGCTTTGTCACTGAGTTCCTGTGCATTCAGTGTTTGAATACAAAGAGAGAAAGCCAAGACAGTGCAACATTCAGGTTTCATTCCTTCCTCTACATATGCTGGCCTCTCATAAAGTACTTCATGAAAGTGGAATTCTCTAGGTCCTTGGCATTACCCTATACATAATCATACTACAGCTGCTCCTATGGGGAAACTATCTGGCACAACATCTTTTTTGTCACATTTATTTCAGAAAGAAAAATTGAAAATGTATACTATAACTCATTTACATATTTAACGTACCATACTCCCTTAAAGTCTCTCTCTCATATAAACTTAATATCAACATATTTTTGGACTAACTCTTCACTTGCTTGGGAACTAATCTCTGGATCTGGCAGGGTTATTTTATTTATTTATGTATTTATTATGCTTTAATATTTGTACATAGTCTTTTGTATAACTTGCAGGCAGGTTGATGATGGAGCAAGTATAACTTGTTTCTTCTGGTGATGTGGTGTGTTGAGAATCTTTTCCAATATCTATTAATCGCTTGTGAGCCTGTGTTCCTGATGATCGTCACAGAGCAGTGTATATTTCTCTATTCTCCACATCTATGTCTTGTGTTCATAGTGAGTGAATGTATTTTAGTTTCAGTTAAATATATGTCCATCCCCTGTTGTCATATGAATGAGGATTTATCTATTCAGTACATCTTGCCTGCTTCTAATTGCAGGATGTGGCCCGAGGAAAGAATTGGATGTTGGCAGGATCTCCTGTTGTGGTTTTGGAAGGTCTTTAGCTTGTCAGTCATAGCAGGTTTTGGCCTTTGCAAGTCTCTCTTCCTTTTTGTCTCAGAGTAGCAGCCGTGTTAGTCTGTATCCGCAAAAAGAACAGGAGTACTTGTGGCACCTTAGAGACTAACAAATTTATTAGAGCATAAGCTTTCGGATGCATCCAAAGAAGTGGGCTGTAGTCCACGAAAGCTTATGCTCTAATAAATTTGTTAGTCTCTAAGGTGCCACAAGTACTCCTGTTCCTTTTTGTCTGTTACTCCTTCCACCACTGCCAAGTATAGTAATGCTGGGGCTATGGGCAGCAAGGTACGCATGTCTTGACATCAAATGTTGTTGTAATGGGCTACTATTAAGGCCTTCTGTGGGAGTGTTTCTTAATTCAATAATAGTTTGCCATATATTTGTTTTGCTTTTTGCAGCTTTCTTTAGTAGAATCTTAGCAATTTTTAACAGCCAATTCAGGTTTCTCATTTGACTGGCTATTGTATGGTGATGAGGTGATATGACTGAATTCCCATTCCCAGTTAAATTGGAGGAATTTGCTGTTGGTCAGCTGGGGTCTGAAACTACACAGTTTGGGATACCATGCTGCTGAAATGCTTCATTGCTTTGTCTGTGATGGCCCTTATTGTAGTGTCTGACAGTTCATCTGGTTCTAGAGGTCTGAATAGTAGTCTACAGTAATGAGGTAGTTGGTGGTGAAAAGGTCATACTTTACACCAAGGTCAGTTGAGGATGTTGTGTATTTTTCTTTTATTTTAATGCTTTCCATTTGCTATTTGGTGAATTATCTCTTGCTGGCTTCATTTACTCTCTGTTTTGATGTGAGCTTGTTCACTAGCTTTGCATATGTTTATAGCTCTTGGTAGTGTTAGTGGGGGATCTCTTAGCATTCTCATTTGAGCCTCTGCATCTTTTATCCCTATTGCTAAGTTACCATGAATTAGTTCATCTTTTAAATTTGATAATCACAGGAGTTGGCCATTTTGCACAGTCGGGCAATATACTGATCTATTGTTTCTCCATTTTTTTCATCACAATTATTGGAAAGATATCTTTTGTATATGACATTTTGTGGGTTGAAAATGCTTTTGGAGTGATTCTAGGGTTTTACATTTGGTTTTGCTCTAATGCAAAATAAAAGTGAAACATTTCTAAATTCTCCGCAAAAGGGGATGGAGCTGCAGCTCTGGGGCAGTCTGCCTGGTGGGCTGTGGCAAAGCCACACAACCTGAAAGTCTGGTCTGTTGAGCAGGGAAGCTGGGAGGAGAACAAGTAGATTTTGAACCCTGCCTGGGTTCTGTTGGAACTTTGTCAAGATCAAACTGTCTCAGTGGCTGCAATTTAAACCAACTGGCAAATTCTGACAAAAAAAAAGTCAGAATTTTTTCCAAACCAGCTCTAGACATTACCTCCTATATGTAATCAGTCATAACACTGTGATCTTGTGTAAGTCACACAATCTTTCTGTGCCTCAGGTTCTTCACAGGGTTGTTGTGAAATGTAACTAATTAATTCTTTTAAAGGGCTTTGAGATGCTTGGATGAAAGATGCTAAGAAATTAAATGTACTGTTCTTAGGACTAGCACTTTTATTGTTCTTAGACTGTGAAATCCTTGAAGTAGAAGTGATCCTTTTTGAGTGTTTGGCAAGTACATTGCTAGGGCTCTACCAAATTCATGGTCCATTTTGGTCAATTTCACAGTCATAGTATTTTTTAAATTGCAAATTTCATGATTTCAACTATTTAAATGTGAAATTTCTTAGTGTTGTAATTGTAGGGGTCCTGATCCCTACAATTTTAGGGGGATTGCAGTATTGCTACCCGTACTTCTGCGCTGCTGCTGGCAGTGGAGCTTCCTTCAGAGCTCGGCAGCTGGCAGCTGGCGAGGGGCTGTCACCAGCAGCAGCACAGAAGTAAGGATGGCATGGTATGGTATTGTCACCCTTACTTCTATGCTGCTGCTTGCAGAGCTGGGCTCTCAGTCAGCAGCCACCACCCTCTGTCTGCCTAGCTCTGAAGGCAGCAGCGCAGACGTAAGGGTGGCGTGGTATGGTATGGTATGGTATGGTATTGCCACCCTTACGTCTGCGCTGCTGGTGGTGGGGCATTGCCTTCAGAGCTGGGTGCCCGGCTAACATTTGCCGCTCTCCGGCAGCAGCTCTGAAGGCAGTGCAGAAGTAAGGGTGGCAATACCATGACGCCCCTAAAATAACCTTGTGACACTCCCCCTTCCCGCAATTCCCTTTTGGGTCAGGACCCCGAATTTGAGGAACTCTAGTCTCCCTTGTGAAATCTGTAGAATATAGAGTAAAAGCACACGAAAGACCAGATTTCATGGTAGGAGACCAGATTTCATGGTCCAGGATGTGTTTTTCGTGGCCGTGAATTTGATAGGGCCTATACATTGCACATAGTGGGTGCTATCACAAATAAATAATAATATTGTTATGGTGCCTTTGTGTCATTTGTGCAAAAAGCAACATTTTAGTTTAGTCTCAGAATTGAAATGGCCTTCATTCAAAAACGTTACTTCCCCGGGTCCCAAACTGTGTGTGAGAATGAGGCACTTAGGAGCTGATTTATTTTCTTTCCCATTGCACCAAAATATATATCCTGAAGTCTGAGGGCTGTTTTGAGTCTTGACTTCTGCTTTTGGTGCTGGTATGGTCATCCATTTCCCCCCCCCCACCCAGCAGAGGCAGAATATCCCAGAAACAACATTCTGTAGAACTATCTTGCTACTGGAGCACTGTAGATTACTTGTGATTATTGAATTTTTTTCTGCAGTGACTAGGGCGCTGTGACTGCATACAAGAGGGGAAATGTGAGAATTATGATTTTTTGTTTATATTCTAAAAACAATTTTTGATTTATTAAGTTTGAATTTAAAATAGAAAGAATAACCACTCAAAGAAATATTCAAATGTAAAAACTCAGGAAGTTTAGAGTGATACCTTTACTCATGTTAAACAATTCTGTACTCCTCAAGTAATCTCCTTGAAGTCAGTGGCACTATTTGTAAAGTACTGGTCAGTATGAGTAAAGGTATCACAATTTGCCCTTTAGTGGGTAAAACCCCCACACCTAATGCATCAAATAGCAGAGGATGCATGTCTCAAGCAGCTGCAAATATTCTATCTCAGGTTGTCACAGAATCTTACTACTATAATTAAAAAAACCCCTAACCATTTAAACGCCCTCATAAACTCAAAACAATGGCAAATAAATATATTTAAATATCATTCTCTTCAACATCAATTATTAATTTATCATCTTTCTGAACAGGTGGAGATTTAGAATCTAGAAAAGGTTTAGCTTCCTTATAGTCCTAAAAAGTTAAATTGGACATTGTGGATGATATTGGACAACTTTATGAGGTATAAAAGAGAGGCTGTTGCTCCAATTTTCAAAAATCTCACTTGAAAGTCTCAAATTTATATCTATAATTCTGATAGTTTAGACAAATTGGGGAATTATTTGATTAACCAATTAATTTGTGTTTTATTGCATTGTAAAATATTACATTTCTTAAAGTTCTTGTTTTTGTTCCACATTTAATTCATCTGGGGTTTGAAACTGCTAGACATGTGCTTTTCCTCTAACCTGTAAACACCTTCTCACTTAAAATAAAAGCTTGAAAGCAATTTTTAGAAGTATTCTCTGGTTTTGTTTATTTTCGTCATTATACCAAGAGTCATGGTGGATATTCCATCACTGACCACTTTTTAATGAAGATTGAATGTTTGATCTGAAAGATATGCTGTAGGAATTGTTTTGGGGAATTTTTTTGGCCTGAGTTATACAGGAGGTCAGACTAGATGATCACAATGATCCCTTCTGGCCTTGGAATCTATGAAGACATAGTGCTTATGCTAGCCTACCCTAAAATTTAAAAACATCATATTTGCTACTAGTGGTGTGGTAGGGTTACCACCTTTGAGATGCAAAAAACCCAGCACCCACTCTCCTCACAAGGCAAACCTGCCACAACCCCAACCACAAAACAACTCTGCAACCTCCTTCCACCCCCTTCAACAGCCACTTATGGTATCTAGGGAGATACTTAATCTTATCTATATATGTTAAGAAAATAATGTTCTCACACTGCAGAAGTGGGAACTCTGCAACATCTTTAGCTGGACACAAGCTTTTAACATTAGATATACTAGTGTATTGTGATGATAATGCAAATCTTTAGATCCACATTAAAAAAAATGGGCAGATCAAATTATTTTTCTGGCAACTGGCAAATCCATAAACAAGCCAGGCTGGTCAAATACTAGCCAGGAGGTAACCTATGGTGTGGTGTACCTATTGCAGGTACTAGGATGAGGAGGCCTAGGCCTTCCCACAACTAGAGGCCCGCTCCCTCAGTCCAGGGGGAGGAACCACTGAGCCCAGTTGCAAGTGATTATGAGGGACAACAAATTAAAAAACAAGAATGGGAGTGAGGGTCATAGGACCAAAACAAGGGTTCCAGATGGGCACACCGAGCACAGAACTCCAGACATCACCCACTGTTCCACAAAGGAATCCAAATATTTAGTAGCCAGTGCCAAGAGGAACTCTGCCTGAAGACGTGATACAGAGGTCTGGAAACACGCCCCAGAGTCAGAGAACTCCCTGCATTTAGCTTCCTCCTCCTGGTGTGATGGATGGCCATCCTTGCCAGTGGCAGAAGGAGGTTAATGAGATCTTGCAACTTTGTGGGTCCGCAGATAGGGTGTGTAAATATAAGAAGGTGTGTGCAGAAATGCAGCCAGAACCTCAGCAAGAGGTTCTGGAGGAGCCAGAAGAGGGGCTGCAGCCTGACACACTCTAATAGGTGTGTGCCAGGGTCTCCCTCTCATTGTAGAAGGGGAAAGTGTTAGAGGAATCCAGAAACTCTGCCAACCACACACCTATACTCACGGCTCCAGGTAGGAGCCACCAACTAATATCCTCACCGGGATGTGGGACCAGGGTGGTGAATAAGCTGGTCCATTGGGCTCCCTGCCCTCTGCAAGCGGCAGCAGGTCCTGCCGCTTGGTATTTGGGTGGGACATAAGGGCACGGAAGTGGGTGGTATGGAGCATGTACAGATATTCTCTGTGTGCAGTTCGGAGATGGACTGGCTGGATGGCATTCAGCCTACTCAGGTTGTGTATTGGGGTGTAGAACTACTCGTGAGGCAAGGATCCAATGACGACCTCTGGTGGTCAGGGAGCGCCCTCCCACAGGGCCTGCTTGAGAAAAGTGAGAGAAGCAGGAGGCAAGGCTGTCCTCACCTCTTGGAGCACATGACAGGGGATGCGCAGGGTGGTCAATCCCGTGCACTAGCTGTGCACCATGGGCTGCACCCAATACCTCCAACGGTAGTCCAGAAGGTCTTTGATTCTCGTGACACCAGCCAGGACCATCTTCTGGTGCATCAAGGGGGACTCCACCACCAGCACACAAAGGTGGGGTTGCATAGTAGGGGTTCTTTTCCCTCAGTGGCCACTGTGAACATGGCTGCTGAAATTAGTTTCCAAGTCCAGAGGTGGTCCTGGTGAAAGACTGGCAGCTTGGAGAGGTTTCAGGGCAGACACAGTGGGTGTAGATAAAATAGCTGTTGGTTATTTCTAAGCCAGTGGAGGAAGATGTGCACCAGCACACTCCGTGCCGGACTATGACTACCATAAAGGAATCTCTACGGGGCCTGGAGGTGGAATGTGTGGACCTGGCTGCTTATGCAGACCAGGCCCTGCCCACTCTCTCTCTCAGAAGGAGGCTCAGGCCATCTAAAGAGACCTAGTGCTTTTCCCTGCTGGAAGAACTCCAGGATCTTCTTTTGGAAACTGGCCAAGGTAGTAGTGGTGCAGTGTAGGATCCATTTGTTGGTCCTGTTGCTGCAGTTTCTCTGTGCACAGAACTTTCATTGATTTCACTGGTAGTTCTGAGTGTGAAGTGCCTGTAAAATCAGGTCCTTGATGATGCCATTTTCTTTGGATTTTCTTTCATTTATATGTTTCTGATGAACTAATAATATTCACATCTGATCTCAAAAGACTTTACAAAAATAATGAGGCGTTGTGATCTCAGTTTTACAGATAGCATAAACTAAAGCACAGAGGAGTTAAGGTCATCTTGTTAGGCCAAAATAGAGCCAGGAAAAGAACCCAGGTCTGACTCCCAATTTGTACAGTTCTTCTGTAGCATTGAGATTATTTTATAAATAATTACTATTAATAAAGCTACCTGAGCAAAGAAACCAAATCCTCCCAAGTAGTGTGTAGTGCCACTGTAGGATGAGTTGGATGAGTTATTTTGCTTATGTGCTGTGCATATGTATCCCAGGAGCATAAAACAGACCTGAAATCAGCCAAGCCGCTCTGTAAAGAAGCAGGCACAACTATTAAGAGGAATTTATGTCTTGGTATTTTGGAGAGCAAAGTTAGATTTTTTTTTTTTTATTTGGCATCTGGATGTGCTGCTGCTTTTTATGAGTTCATAGTTTTCTCCACAAAGTGCCTTTGCCACAGGCATGGCTAGGCAGGTGTGAGACCAAACGCACTGTCCCAAATACCTGTCAACATAAACAACTGCTGACCATGTGCATGAAGATAGCTTATTTAAAGGACCAGTGTACTCTGATAGTTTATATGGATAATAGAACAAAATCATAGTCACCAGACACTCTTTGTTTAGAATACATGTGTATTATTGTGCTATATGTAACTGGCTTTGGGTTACATTGGATTAGCTTTTTGGGTGTTTTTAAACAGAAATTCTCTTTCAATGGCAGGACTAAACCAATAAACTAATCCTGTCCTAGTAACTGTATTGTTTGCAAGTACAAAATTACTATTGATTGGCCTCTTTAGGACTTATACAACATAGTGATAGTTTGTTAGTGTCAATCATTAAACTGCAAAACTAAAATAGTGAAAGATGCCATAAATGTAGATTAATATTTAGACCCACTCTTTTAATGTCCCCTTGATTCAGGGTATTGGTATTCATTCTAGCCATGTAGTTGGAACCCAAAATTCAAGTACTACACTAAATAATGCCCTGCCTACTTCCACATACAGCAGACTGGGAGAGTTGCAGGGTGACAAAACAAAACAACCAAACAAGAGGTGTGGCAGGGGGCAGGGCAAGGGTGTTTGGGTTTGTGTGATTAGACAGTTGGCAACCTTAGTTAGCTAAGGTAACAATCCATCAACTGGGTCTGCACTGGCAGACCTCAGCTCCTATATGGACCTACTGCTTAAATTCTATCTCTGTTTTAAAGAGAGAGGCACACTTTTTCCCCTAATGTATTCATTACAGTAGGAAGTCCAAGTCAGACAGGACCACAGTAAGTCAGTGATTTTTACCTAGACCTTCTAAAAATGTGTTATATAAAACCTTAAACATGTATCTTTGTCTTGAAGTAAAACAAGGGTTCTCAAACTTGATTGCATCGCGACCCCCTTCTGACAACGAAAATTACTCCACGACCCCAGGAGGGGGGACTGAAGCCTGAGCCCAAGTGAGCCCTGCCATCCCGGGGTGGGGGGCCAAAGCCCAAGCCCCACCACCCTAGGTGGGGGGCAAAGCTAATGCCCAAGGGCTTCAGCCCCAGGCCTGTAACCTCAGCCCTGGGTGGCAGGGCTCAAGCCATCGGGCTTTGGCCCGGGGTGGTAGAGCTTGAGCTTCACCTTCAACCCTGGGCCCCAGCAAGTCTAATACCAGCCCTGATGACTGCATTAAAACGGAGTTGTGACCCACAGTTTGAGAACCGTTGGACTAAAATATTTTCCATGTCCTCCTTTTCAGCTCAACAGAAGACTGGTACAATGTTTTATCAGCCTTGTCTTTGAATTTATCTCATGCTTAGCAGTACTGATTTGTGCAGGAACAGCTGGCTGGTGCTTTCTTTTCCTCCAACTGTCTTCACCTGGTGTTGCTGTGGTTTTGTTTTCAAACATCAGTGCTATGTTCTTGAAACCGTTCTGGAAGAACATTTTATCCTCCACTGTTTTCATTGATGTTTTGTCTGTACAGAGACCCAGTGAGCTGCTTATACTGAAATGAAAATTTCCTATGTAAGTGCATAATGTGTATGTAGGGCATAGAGGTGTTTTTCCCTGTTTTGCCCTGGCCAGGCAGGTCAGTATAGGCCTGTAATTTTAAAATGTGTTATCTATTGGATTAAATACAGGATTACACTTAAGAGAAAAGAGAAATATAATTGGTACAGACGGCAACTGTATATCAGGAGGTAGTATGGTCTAGTAGTTATAGGACATAATTGGGAACTGAATTCTGTGTTTTTATTCCCAGTTTTGTCGCTTGTTTATACTGTTGACATGTAATTTTACTCTCTCCTTGCCTCAATTACCTCCTTTGTAAAATGGAGATAATTACCTACTTAACAGAGCTGTAGTGAGGCTTACTTGCATCTCGTAAAATACTTGGAGATTCTTGGATGGAAGATGCTGTGTACGTTAAGTGAAAAATATTTTTATAAATTAATTTGCCATAATGAAGAAGAAAAAACAATATAATTTTGGAGACAAGTAATTGGCTATAGAGCTTTCACTGCCAATCACTGATTCTAATTCAAACCAGGTTGGTAGTGAACAGAAGGAATCGCTATCTAATTATTGTAATTCTGTAAGAGTTAGTGGTCTCAGTCCAGTTCCTAGTGACAAGTATCTGTTTCTACATGGCACCAATCTAATTGATATCAGCTAGAGCTGAGATTAGCAACCTCATCAGAAAGGTCAAGGACTGAGAAAAACAAGGAGATTGATCTCTTCGAGCAGGGTTCGGCAACCTTTCAGAAGTGGTGTGCCGAGTCTTCATTTATTCACTCTAATTTAAGGTTTTGTGTGCCAGTAATAAATGTTAACGTTTTTAGAAGGTCTCTTTCTATGTCTATAATATATAACTAAACTATTGTTGTATGTAAAGTAAATAAGGTTTTTAGAATGTTTAAGAAGCTTCATTTAAAATTAAATTAAAATGCAGAGCCCCCCGGACCAGTGGCCAGGACCCAGGCAGTGTGAGTGCCACTGAAAATCAGCTCGCGTGCCGCCTTTGGCACGCGTGCCATAGGTTGCCTACCGCTGCCTTAGAGGATGATCCCTCCAGCTCCACACTGAGGCACAGTGGCTGGGGTATTTGCACAGTAGCCGCCATAGGTGGCGGGTATAATAGGCCAGGGAGGCTAAGCCTCCCTGGCACTGCCACCGCCACTGGATGCCCAGTTGTGAGTTTTGACAGTTTACACGGGGGAAGTTTTTGCTTATTATTATGCCCCATGCAGGTTCCGAGGCATCTGAGGAAGCGGTATGTGCTATTCAGCTTCCTGGGTTCATCTGTAATCTCTATGGACTCCAGGGAGATTACTGATGAACCCAGGAAGCTGAATAGCACATACCGTCTCCTTAGCTGCCCCAGAACCTCCCTGGTGCATATCAAAAGCTCAGGTTCTTCGGGAAGAGACAGGAGCTTTTCCCGTGGGGTGGCTTGGGGTCTCAGGAGGGGAGGCGCGGCGTGGCTGGGGCAGCTCCAGCCAGCCTGGGGCTCCTCGCCGCAGGGCGGGCGGCCTCGGGGCTCCAGCTGCTGGAGGGGCATGGGGAGGCTAGGGCGAAAGGGGCAGAGCTGGGGGGCTAGCCTTCCCAAACGGGAGCTCCACCCACCGCCCCTGGTAGCTGTCCATGCCATACCCATCCTGAGGATGAATAGGACTTTAGCGTCCACAACTGTCAGTCTGTCAGTTTTCATAAGCACTAAAATCACTTCAAGAAAAGAGTTTACTGTGACTTAAATTTGTAAGAAGTAAGAGGAAACCTCCCTTCACAATTTAAATAAAATTACTTTTTGTTTAGTGACAGCTACAATGGAGACATTTTAAAATGACAGAATTTGCCTGAAAAATATTCCACTATGAATAAGTATGAAATGTTTAGTTGTATTTGAGTAATCATCCCCGCTGTACAATGTGGGGTGCATGGGGAGAATGTGAAAATCTATTGACCTCTTTAGTTACTCAACAAGTTTATTTTTGGGGAGTTGATAAATTGGCAGGACATAGTGACCCTATGCAAAGTGAAGGAGTGTAATCATGTCAATGCAGGTATCTTAGCAAATGCTTTATGAAATGCTTAGTAAATGGCCTGGAAGGCTATACATCTTTATGCATAAGGTTTTCTGTCCTCTTTTCCTCCTGACAACAATAGAAAGACCATGGAGTTTTAACCATTTGTCATGTGTACAGAAATGTTCTTGTCTTAGTCTCAATAAATTTTTAAAAAACATCTTTATGCAAAGTCATAGCGTGGATGCTGTGCAGACAACAAACGTTACTTCAGAATCTTTTAACTTAATAGGTTTGTGAGACAGGAGATCTCCGTGTTCAATTCGGGATTAGTCTGGAAAAATGAGCTGAGTGGCAACTTTACAGATTCATAACCACTTATGAGGGTCGTATGCTTTTTGGGGAACAGCTAGAGGTTGTATTCAGAGTCAACTCAGGGCAAGAGGTGCTGCACGGTTGTGTGGCCTACTCCAACCAGCATAGATACCCTAATATTTCCTTGCATATCGTTAATTCTGAGTGTAAATAGGCAAGGAGAAAGATCGCTGGAAAGCACTGGCTGAACAAAAGCACAATTGTATTCTGCATGGCACTGATGATGTTCAGGCTGGCGACTATATGCTTTGCACTCTGTGGCTGGGAATATTATAGCAAACAGGGTCAAAAACTGACAGTAGCAACTGCAGACTTGTGCAGTAACTCTCCCCTCCCCTTTATAAACTCTCTGCACCTGGCTGACTGTTACACAAAACTATCACCACTCATCCAGTGGAGTTGGTAAGGAATGGTTGGAGGAAGAAAGCTTATCCTTTCCAGCACTAAATTCCTAGTTTGGAGAGCTGACATGAGTTTGCATGGAGTAAGTTTGTGGTTAATGGTTTACAGAAGTATCTGGGAAGCTACTTTGAAAGAAAGTTGAATCTATTTGTGCCTCAACATTCCCATATCTTACACAGGCAAAATCCCCTCCCTCCGTGGGGCAATGCTCTGTCCCTGTCCTCTGATGTCCCAGAAACTGCTCAGACCCACTTTCTTGTAGTGTTCAGGCTGTATTTTACTCTAAACTCTTCCACCCACTCTGGTACAGTGCCGCATTCCAATTTTAAATCTCTACATCTTTCAGCCTTTCTTTACTAGGACCCTAGGAAGAAAAAAGATCTCCCTCTCTAGGGAGCTCTTTCATTCTAGGCTCCGCTAGCCTCCTCATCGTTCTCCTCATCTTTCCCGCCCCTTGGAATACTTCCTGTCAGGTTAGTCAGCTGAGGGTTAATAGGTTCCTTACTTCCTCACACTCTCCTTCTGATTAGCTAACTGTTCAATCAACTATCACTGGAGGAAACTAATTGAGGCTACAGTGATTAGAGTGCTGACCCACCTGTTGCACGTGAAAGTTATTTTCAAAATTCAGTAACTTTTTTTCTTTGGCACCGTTTCCAATAGCTTCTCAAAAGTGTAAATAAAAGGTTTCCTTACTTACTCTCCACACATGCATACACACCTATTAATGATATAATGTCACAGATATGCTTGGTGCAGCTATTTTTGCCCTGTCTTACCCTAGTTTGTAGGGTTTCTTATGGCTGCAAAGGTATTGTACATAGATCTTCACCTCTCAAAGGGGCTTGGTTAGTTTGCATGTTGTGTTATTTTGAGTGTGTTTTTTGCATAATTTTAAGAAAAAATATTTGGTAAAACTGCCCCCACTGTCCAGCATTTCTTGAGTTATAACTTGTATGCTGAATGACATTTCTAGAGATAAGACAAGGTCAGTCAACGATTTCAGGTGTTGCTAACAGACCCTTGCTTAAAATATCCTTTGCCACCAGCATCCTTCCCGTCTTGTGCAAAATTGCTGTGGCCAAAAGCAATGTAAAGTTGTGGGATCATTGCTTTTCTTTATCGCCAGGGCAGAGCACTATGTATGAATTTGGCCTGTGTGGCTCTGGGGCTCAGGGACGGCTCTATGTATTTTGCCGCCCCAAGCATGGCAGTCAGGCGGCTTTCGGCGGCATGCCTGCGGTAGGTCCGCTGGTAACGCGATTTGGCAGCATGCCTGCGGGAGGTCCGTCGGTCCCACGCCTTCGGTGTACCAGCCGCTGAATTGCCGCCGAAACCGCGGGACCAGCGGACCTCCCGCAGGCATGCCGCCGAAGGCAGCCTGACTGCCGCCCTTGCGGCAACCGGCAGGCCGCCCCCTGTGGCTTGCTGCCCCAGGCACGCACTTACTGCGCTGGTGCCTGGAGCCGCCTCTGCTGGGGCTGCGAAATCTTGGAATGTGTTCCTGGAGTTTTCTGGTTGGTTGGTAACATGTGTCACTGGGTTAGTTCATTTTACTTACTGAGTGGTTGCAATGTGTGGATTCTCCTTCATTGCTGGAAATGAGTACAGAAGATCTAAGATGACTAGAGGAATACTTTATTTAAAAATAGTAAATATTAATACATATTGCATACATTAATAGATAACCATATAGACTGAGAGGTAGTTAGGTGTTCAAAGCATCAGATTTGAGGTTAATGTAGTTTACCCTGAAGGATCTTTTGGAGGATAACTTATTTAAAGAGAAACAAAAAACAGAGGGTTTATCCCCTCTAACCTGAGATCTTTAATGACCAAGCACTTTTCAGAAGAGTAGGGTTTTCCTGCTTGTCACGTGCCACGTTTCTTTCCTCTTCACTTTTGTCTAGCATGTGGCGAGCTGGCTTCCTGCATAGCCTCCAGAAGCAGTTGCATACCGTTGGTGTGGTACATATATAGATCAGGAAGCACTTTGGGGGTGCTTTGAGAGGAAAGGTGCTATATAAATAACATAATATAGGTAATGAAATTAATATAAATAATAAAAGAATGTAATAGAACTTACTTATTTTGTTCCATTATCATTATCTTTCTAGTTTCCGGAAATAAATAACTCTGGGGGAGGGAACAAACAAATTAAAACAAAACAGGTTTGCAGTGAGTCACTGAAGAATTAATAGCTAAGATAGGCAAGGTGGGTACCTCTGTATTCTTGCATATGAGCTGATCAAAAAATTTGGGGGGGGGGGAGGCGGGAATTGAAATAATTTGTTACAGCGGTTTTGCAAGAACTTCTATGGAAAACTTTTTGATTTTTTTCCCCACCCCTCCCATCCACCTTTTCCTATTTCCATTTTGTCAATTAAAAACGGGGACAATGGGAAGGGGGAAGCAAAAGTAAACTTTTCACTTTTTAGACAGATCCAGTGCCCCTTCCATCTTGGCGCAGGCTTCCCCTAAGAACAGGAAGTCCTTGGAGGCTTCTGAGAGGGCTCCAAAGAAGCCCAGGTCCCCTATGAGATCTGCATTTTCCAAAACCTTGACCACTGAGCTCAGTACCGTTGAATTGAAGGACTCCTCTGGCAGTATCAGCAGTGCCAGAAATCCCTGGAGCTCGAGGGAAAGACATGACTCTGACAGAGCTTCAGTACTGTCTACCAGGAACAAGGAGGGCAAGCATAATCACCTGATCTGGTACCATCAGGCTCAGGCCTGCCATTGGCAGCTACCTATTCAGTACCCTCCGTACAGAGCAAGTGATGGCACCAGACTCCATTGGCACCTACATTGGTATGCCTGCCATCGACGGTACCATGATCTTCAACTACCACATCCTCGGCTACTGCATTGGTACTGTTTCCCTGCTCGGTACTGCGAGAGTTTAGAGGAACCTATCCGTAGTGGATGAGCCAGAATCCCCACACCTCATGGGTACCAAGCATGTCTTGGCACTAACACCTTGGTCTCCAGACTGCTATTGTTCCCTGGTACCACAGGACTCTCCACCCTTTTCTATGCAGACTCTTCCATTGGATAATGTTGAGGAGGATGAAGGGGACTTCTAGTCAGTGTCTTCAATTTCAGTCCAGGATTCCCCAACATAACTTGTCAGGAACTCATTCTTTGACAGTGACAGGGAAGATTGCAACTGTCATCAAGGGTGGTGGAACCAACCCTGCATGCCACCCCACTCCGGTATGCCCCACCCCAATGGCCATACTGGGATCCCTGGGCTGCTTACCAACAGCATTTATTCAGACCACTGGTACTGTCTCCAAGGGACACTAGGCTTGTTCAGTCTTCTCCTCCCCAACCAGCTCCCTCACAGGAGACGTTTGAGGAATCGGAGGCCAGGATGGATAAAGAGGCCACCCCTCAAGCACCCATCTCATTCTTGTCCCCACATGAAATGGTTATACCTCCACCACCTTTCCTGGCTGACAATTTTAAGACCTTATAAAGAGGGCAGTTGACACTCTTCAGATTCCACTTGAAGATGTCAGGGATTCACATCACAAGCAGTTGGTTATCCTACAGTCAGCAACACCCTCCAGGGTGGTGTTACCCATTAACAAGGTGTCCCTGGATCCAGCTGAGACTATGTGGCAAACACCTGCTACTATTCTACCAACATGAAAAAGGCCGGATAAAAAGTATTATGTTCCCTGTAAAGACTCTGTTTTCTTGTTCTCCCACCCTCCACCTAACCCCTAGTTGTGGATGAGGTAAATGAGCAGGGCAGGCAACACTTCTCCAGGTCTACTCCACATGACCAGGACTGAAAGAGACTGGATCTATTTGGACGGAAGTCCTATTTGTCAGCAACCCTGCAGTTCCAGATTGCAAACTACCAGGTGGTCGTCGCCAAATACAGTTTCACAAACTACAATAGATGCATTACTTTTATTGAACATCTGCCCTAGGAACATAGGGAGCAATTCCAGGTCATCATTTCAGAAGGCCAAATATTGGCCAGGACCACTCTTTAAGCATCCTTGGTTGTAGTAGACACTGCCTCAGGTCCATCTATATGGTGGTAGTTATGCACAGGGTATCATGGCTCTAGCTCTTGCGATTTCCGAGAGAAGTACAGAATACTGTTGAGGACCTCCCCTTTGACAGTCATAGGCTTTTTCTGGAGACTATAGATGAGTTCTTCCATACACTGAAGAACTCTAGACCCCTTTATGTTCCCTGGGCATATATACACCTACAAATAAAAGATGGTATAGTAGGTCACGCACTGCCCAGAGATTGCATCCTGGATTCCATAGAGCCACCAAACCCCCCAGGAAAAGACATAAGTTCAGAGAAAGAGGGCTAGCCCCCCAAGACCACCCAACCATTGGGCTGGTCTGGGGTTTGAATTCCCCTGCATCTCTGGTTTTACAGGTGTGGCCCATTTCCCCACCATTCTCTCTTTTGAGACCACCTTTCCCATTTCCAGCATGCTGAAGATGGATCACTCAGACAAGTGGGTCATAGAGATAATAATATTGGGCTATACCATCCCTTTGATGTCACTCCCTCCCTGCAATTTCCCTTCCCCATCCCTCTTCAAGGAACCCTCTCACAAGCTTGTATTAAGACACAAGGTAAACTCTCTCCTCCAGTTAGGAGAAATAGACCCAGTCCCTCCCCCTCACAGAGGCAAGGGGTTTTATTCAAAGTATTTCCTTGTACCAAAGAAGGACAGAGGATGGAGACCAGTCTTAGATCTAAGACTTGTAAACAAGTTCGTAAAGCTATAATTCCTTCAGTGGAGAAGGGGGGATTGATTTTCAGCTCTTGATGTCCACAGCATTGCCTAAGAACATACCAATGTCTGATATATGTAGGTCCGCTACATGGGCTTCAATACATAAATTTTAGAAGTACATGCTTTAATCTATGTGTCAGATTCGATGTGGCTCTGAGTACTGCAATACTGTCTTCAGTTCTGGACTCAGTTCTGAAACTCCCTCCTCCCTCTGGGGAAACTGTTCGGAAGTCACCTTAAGTGGAGCACCCACAGGGACGCTACCTCAAAGAAGAGGTTACTCACCTTGTGCAGTAACTGCAGTTCTTTGAGATGTGTGACCCTGTGGGTTCTCCGCTACCCGTCCTTTCCTCCCCTCTGCTTCAGGCTGTTTTCTGTGGAGACATTCAGGTGGAGCAGGAACTGAGTGCAGTTGGCCCATGCATCTCTATATAGCCTCAGTGTCTAGCATGAGAAGGCATAGCATGCATGCAGGGTCTTATGAGCACTGCTAATGGACAAATCTCCGATCATGGGCTCAAGAGGCACATGCACACCTGAAGTGGATCACCCATAGGAAAATACATTTTGAAGAACTGCAGTTACTACACAAAGTGAGTAACCTCTTCTTTATTTAAAAAAGCCATATCTTTTTAAAAACACACTTCACTATGATAGCTAGTCAAAGGTTTTTCAAATGGTTTGTAAGGGAATTTACCTTAACTCATGTTACTTTAGGCTACCACATATAGGTACTGATCCTGCAATCTGATCTACGTGGGGAGACTGCTGTGTATGTACAAAGCTCCACTGATTTCAGTGAGGTGCTGCACATGTGCATGTGTCCACCTACATAGATCTGATTGCAGTCTAGGGGGTATAGAAGATATTTTAAAATGGAATTAAGGTACAGATTCCATCTCCTATATTCACAAGGAAGATTGTGGAGCAAGATTAAGAATATGTTAACCATAAAATCCCTTTCTTGGTCCAAAATCTTTCATCTTTGCCATACTTAGATTCCAGCTTTTAGTTTATCTATTTGAGGAGTCTTCACAGAGAGATTCTCATAGACACTTCCCTTCTCTTCTCTCCCCCCCCCCCCCCTTCATGATCCTGGGGACTATCTTCTCTCCCATCCACAATCACATAACATTCCTGTGGCAGCTACAGAAATTGCTTATGTCCTTGGTTTGCAATCTGGTTTTTATTGGAGCCTCCCACTCCTTGGGATGGATTAGTGGCTGCGTGCTGCATCCCTCCAGATGCTGCTAGCCTTAATTTCTTCTATCCTGTCTCTCTCTTCAGCCCCTTTCTGTCTATTTTCTTAACTTTGTTTTTGTGTATTTTTTCTATATCTATTTTAGTAAGTTGAATATGTAATAATATTTAATAGGTTTTTCTGCTCCTCTCCTTTGATTCCATCTCTGTCCCCTTCCCTGTTCCTCCACTTACCAGAAGGCTACATGCTGCTGGGAGGGAGGCTTCCCCTGGTGCCACCCAAAGCTGAACTTAGTGCTGCAGGAGCAGAGCAGCTTGCACTAGTAGCCTATTCATGTGAACTGATCCTGCTCTATTTAGGAGCAGGAAGAGAAGGCAAGTGGGTTTCACAGATCTTTATATGCCCCACTTCACTGAAAACAGAAGCATGTTTGGAGAAGCATGGATCTGGGGTTCCGCAACTTTCCCAGCTGCAATGTTCGTTACTTCTGTCTTGTGCCTCCTGCACCCAGTTTGAGGCAACAGCGGTTTAAATGGAAAAAGTAATGTTAGGGAAGTATTATTTTTATTATAAACTGCATCTAGTGAGACGTGTTATTTCCTTTCCATTGTTTACTTCTGCTCTTCGCTTAGTCTCCCCTTGGCATCTGTTCTGTTGTCCTTTGTCCTCCTCATCACCTGCACCTGTTTTCCAGCTACTTGCTTCCCTGTTCCCTTAAACATGTTGACCAGTTACTTGACCCTCTTCTCCCATCTGGACATACCACCTGGCTGCCTCTTTCTGCTTTCCTAGATGGTTCCCTTTCACTGGTAGCTAGTGGCTTTGTACCCTGAGGTTAGTTCTTGTTTGTTCCTCCTCATGAAGCAGAAGTCCTAGTAGAGGCAGCTAGGCAGACAGGCTAGCTTCATCTCATTTCCAGCTGTTTATAAATCTCTCCAGGCTCTTGTTGGCAATGAATTGCTTGGAGGCCTTTAAAAGCATCTGGGATCAAGGAGGAGGAGCCAGCACCATAAGACCAGCCCACCCTGAGGTCTGAAGCAGGTGCTCTGTCATTGATTGGTGTTTTATGTCCCACCCCTATCAGAGAGGCATTTCAGGGAATTAGAGCCCCAGTATAGGAGTTCTTGTCTCAGGATTGGCTATTTATCTTCCCCAATCCTTTTTGCAGAGCCAGTTTGTGTTTTAAAAAAACCCCAAACAACAACGAAATAACCAACCAACCAACCAAAAAAAAAAAAAAAAAAATTAAATCCCCCAGTCCCGTGTGGAGGCAGTTCATGGAGAGGGGTAGTGAACTGCTTTTGGAGATTACCCCTCACTCCACCCTAAAGTAGTCACCAATGGTATTACAGAGAGAAGCAAGGAGTAGGGACCATAGAGCTAGTATTACAGTTCTTAGTGTGAGAGAGATGCATGATTTTTTGAAAAATAAAATGGCTCTTGTATAGAAGAGGTAGTGCTCACAGTGAGCAGGCACTGAACCCCAGATTCTGAACAACAGTTTTCTGTTTCGTCTGAGCAAGCCAAATAAATGTTAAATAATTATTGTTGGTTTTTTTTGTATTGCTGTTGTGCCTAGGAGCCCTGGGCATGAATGAGGACCCCGTGTGCCAGGTGCTATACAACCACAGAACAAAAAGATGGCCCCCGACCCAAGGAATTTATAATCTAAGGCCATGTCTACACTAGTGAGCTTACAGCTGTACCGGTGCAGCTGTGCTGCAGTAAGATCGCTTGTGTAGCTGCTCTGTGCCGACAGGAGAGAGCTCTCCCGTCGACGACATAAAACCACCTCCACAAGCGGCAGAAACTCTCCCACCAACATAGCGCTGTGCACACTACCACTTATGCCAGCGAAACTATGTCGCTCAGGGGTGTGATTTTTTTTTTTCACACCCTTGAGTGACTTACGTTTTGCTGACATCGGCCATGTCTACACTACCATTTAAGTGTCATGACAAGATACAACAGATGGGGAAGTACAAGGAAACAATGAGACCATATTGGTCAGCATGATCAACAGTGATCTCAGCACACCAACAGCCCAACTGTTGTCAAGTTTTGAAGGCATCATGGCAAAGGAGAGTTTGAAGGAGGACCATGAGATAGCTTTGTGGATGTTTACAAGGAGCACCTCCCACGCATGAAAGGCAGCATGGGAGAAAGCATGAAGGTGCTTTTTTTGAAAATCTAACAGGTGGGTAGTGGAGGCTGGCGTCATGGGCCAATGGGAATTGAGCATCAACATCTTGATAGTGAATGACAGATGATAGGATAGGGATTGACAGTGAAGAATCTTGAAAGTGAAGACAAGCAGCTTATGTCTGTGATAGAGAAGATGGAGCCAATAGAGAGATTTAAAGAGAGGGGTAATGTGGTCTAAGTGATGGGTTAGGAAAATGATCTTTGCAGCAGCATTCTGAATAGATATGAGTGGGGCAGTGTATTGGTCCAGGCCAGAGAGAAGGCTGTTGTAGTAATCTATCCGTGGTTCTCAAACTTTTTTTTTTTTGCGGGCCACTTAAAAATTGCTGAGGGTCCGGCAGGCCACTTAATGATCTTTCCCAATGTTGTTTGTACCGTTAGCTAACTAGTGTAAAGCGCTTTGGATAAAAGCGCTATATTAAAAAAAAAACCTTAATAATAATTCATGTTTTTTTGTTCTACAAATAAAAGCACACAAGTCATATTTTAATATTAGTGGTCTTATCTTTCTAATTTGACGGATGTGCCCTCTCTCCCCAGCCATGGCAGCCCCCAAGCTGAGGCTGGGAAGGAGGGCTGTCTCTCCCTGGCAGTGATAGCCCTGGAGCTGGGGAAAGTCGCCTCTTTCTCTGGCCACCTCAGCCCTGCACGTCCCAAATTTCCCCCCACCCCTCTTCTCACCCCACTTTCCCCTCCCACCTACCCCTTATTCCCCCAAGGCCACCACCTTACATGTCCGTCTTCTCCAGGGTCCAGGCACCTAATTAGTGGAGCCACGCCTGTGTGGCTCCACTAATTAGGTGAGTGGTCCTTCATTCTCTTGTGCGCAGCCTCCTAGGTGTGCACCTTAGAGGGAACTATCCACGGACCACCTGAATGGAGCTCGTGGACCACTGGTCGTCCACAGACTGCAGTTTGAGGACCTCTGATCTAGATGCTAGATGATGAGAGTCTGGAGAGATGATGTTTTTTAGATGTGTGAATTGATGAGAAAAGCCATATATTTGAGCTGTTAATCCATGAAGAATCAGCAAGATTTAGATGTAGTCTGGATGTGAGGCCCAAGAGTGAAGTCTGAGTTGAAGATGATGTCCAGGTTGCAGGCCTAAATTCCAGGCAAGATGGTGGTGTTGTCCAGAGTGATTGAGAAAGGAGGTCGTGGGGAGGGCTTTGAATGGTGGTAGGGAGATTAGGTTCCCTGCTTTAATCATGTTGAGCTTGAACTGATGGCTAGACATCCACAAGAAGATGTCAGAGAGACAGGCCAAGATTGTAGTTTGTACAGAAGGTACAACAATTGTGAAAGAATGTTAAAGGTTGCTTGGATGAGGGATGAGTGGGAGTTCAGTTTGTCTTTTTTTGCTTCATTATAATATATTGAAAGCCTGAAATATTTGTGTGAGTGGCAGGGTGTCCTTTTTTTCCTTAGTATCAGAATTTCAGGTCTTCCTCCTTTCAAAGACTCTGAGTAGAGAGCTAGTAACATTGTGCCATTGCAAGAGTTGAGAAATGAAAGTTGAGCAATTGAGGGAGAATTTTGTGTTTTAGTTACTGATATTCTTGATGTTTCTAAGTATTAAAAAACCTAATAAGAAACATCCCTTCTTATTTTTAATAAACATTATAAATAAGATAAAAGGGATGGGGCAAACCCTCAATTTCTTGAAAGTGGGGAGTAAGTTTCAGATAATCATTAATGGATTAGAGAAAGTCCCCACCTCTTCTCTACTTACTAACACTTTAAACACAGCTTTGTGCATGAGGCCGTACTATAATGTTCGCAGCAAGGTGGAAGCCAAAATATTACCATTAAATAAATAATCTATCCAGCTTTGCTGAGAGGTTGAATAGCATTTTTCTGCCAATGGCTGCATTCAGCATGTCATAGTTGTTACTTATTGATCTTGTATGTTGCAGAAAAAAATGAATTGCGCTTAGTTACAGTACAAAAGCTACCTCACTACCGTACTTAGGAAGGAAGAATCCCATGCACCGCTACAGGCTGGAGACTGACTGGCTAAGCAGCAGTTCTGCAGAAAAGGACCTGGGGATTACAGTGGACGAGAAGCTGGATATGAGTCAGCAGTGTGCCCTTGTTGCCAAGAAAGCCAACAGCATATTGGGCTGTATTAGTAGGAGCATTGCCAGCAAATCGAGGCAAGTGATTATTCCTCTCTATTTGGCACTGGTGAGGCCACAGCTGGAGTATTGTGTCCAGTTTTGGTCCCCCCACTATGGAAGGGATGTGGACAAATTGGAGAGAGTCCAGCAGAGGGCAACAGAAATTATTAGGGGGCTGGGGCACATGACTTATGAGGAGAGGCTGAGGGAACTGAGGTTATTTAGTCTGTAGAAGAGAAGAGTGAGGGGGGATTTGATAACAGTCTTCAACTACCTGAAGGGGGGTTCCAAAGAGGATGGAGCTCGGCTGTTCTCATTGGTGGTAGATGACAGAACAAGAAGCAATGGTCTCAAGTTGCAGTGCGGGAGGTCTAGGTTGGATATTAGGAAACACTATTTCACTAGGAGGGTGGCGAAGCACTAGAATGGGTTACCTAG
Source organism: Malaclemys terrapin pileata (assembly GCF_027887155.1). NCBI lineage: Eukaryota > Metazoa > Chordata > Testudines > Emydidae > Malaclemys > Malaclemys terrapin. Next base: position 89,542,962 of record NC_071508.1, on the reverse strand, counting down.
GAAGGTGGTGGAATCTCCATCCTTAGAGGTTTTTAAGGCCCAGCTTGACAAAGCCCTGGCTGGGATGATTTAGTTGGTGTTGGTCCTGCTTTGAGTAGGAGATTGGACTAGATGACCTCCTGAGGTCTCTTCCAACCCTAATTGTTTATGATTCTATCCACCTTCAAATCCCTCTTCAAAACTCTTCTTTGCTGTGATGCCTACAAAGAAATTGATAGCAGTTAGGTTGTTGGTGTGCAGAGGCCACTGCCTATCACGAGTAATGTCTCATTGTTTCTTTGTACTCCCCATCTGTCTATATCCATCTGCTGTCTCTTGTCTTATACTTAGATTGTAAGCTGGTTAGGGCAGGGACCATTTTTCTGTTCTGTTTGTACAGCACTTCACATCATAATATGTACCTAACAGTGCACTCCATGAGACGCTTTTTTCCCTTATGGTGTTCTATAATGTCCCACAAAGAAAGGAAGCAAATATTGATTTTAATGAGGAGATGCTTTTGTAATTGTAGGTGGTAGTGTATGCGCTTCAGAAAAATGTTACTGGGTACGCTGTGCCATCCCTTGTGAAACAATTTCTGTTCCCATGATCTCTTTGGGGCACCAAAGGCATTTGGTAATAAATGCTGGACTGTTATGTTGTACTGAATGTGCAAAGGGAATGGAGAATGCAGGTGCAAGATGAACTGTGCTTGCAGAAACCAGCATACTTCAAGGTTCACAAGGCAGTTAGTTAATTCTTCCTTCTAATTTATCCTGTGACATTTCACTCTGCTCTCAGTTGCAGCCTTCTTGCACATTGCAACAGTAGTGGAAATGAGCTGTTGTCTGTGCTTGACCTCAAATTTTAAATACCCAAAACAAACATGGGGGTAATGGAAACGTCAGATTCTTCAGCCATAGGCCCTGAGTCTGCAAGCTGCTTTAGGGAAGTCTGCGTGCCTGCACAAAACCCCATTGTGGGACATCATGCAAGCATAAGAGTTCACCTGCATGGAACATCTTCCAGGGCTGGGGCCCAGGACTGTGCTTAGAGTGCAAAAGAAAGCAGGCAGGTTTTAGCAAGGCAGTAGTTTAGGAATGGTCCATGCAGCATAAGTCTAATCTGATTTTTAAGGGCTGTCGTCACTTAAAAATTACTCGTCAGAATTTTTTCCCTAATATTCTTGCAAGTAACATACCTAAGATTAAAGAAAACAAATATTTATTTAATTGTTTTATTTGCTGTCTTTGACAGCACTGTTTTCCTTATATAGTCAGTTTCTCCTGTAGTTTGGGATTTTTCACACAGCAACAGGGAAAAGAAAATGTGTTTTTTTTTTTTTTTTGTTTTTTTTTTTTTTGAAAACCACAAAAATTGGCAGGGGGACTCAAAAACAAAGAGAACAATTAGTTATTTAAAGTGATAACCACTGTACAATCTAATCAATCAGAAAAAAATAGTTAAAAGTAGTTTCAGGTTCAAAGCATGTTCTTAAGTAATACTACTACTTACCTTTCCTCGTGTGTAAATCTCAAAGCACTTTAAATAGGTGTCTATCGATATACCTGTCTTACAAAGCAGGAAACCAGTTTTGCCAATGCTCACAATTTTACATTTAATGTTTTTTCTTAAAGCCTCAGCCCCTGGAGACAAATGATTGTGAGAATTTTGGCTTTTGTATTGTTTAAGTGAATTTTTGGCCCTCATGGCTGCTGAGAAAAGCTTGAAAATGTGCCCCAAGTGTATACTAAAAGCTCAAAACCAAGAGGGCAAATTAAAATAAGCAACCCAAAATGTATATCCTGTATTATTTTTAAATTGTCATGATTTTTAAGCCAATGTCACGATTATTTGGCTTTTGTTTTTGAATGTTTGGGGTTGGCAGTGCTGAGAGCCAAAGTGTTTAATCTTAGATAAGGCACTTAAACAGTGAGTCAGCAGCAGAGCTGCTGAGACCTCTGATCTGACATTGTCCCATTTCCTATGCTACCGAGTCATGCTCTATCTGTCCCACATGTATGTACATCTTTTTACTTGCCTAGCCTACCTGCACCTGGAGAGTTTGTAAACAGAACTGTTTTGTGAGCATAACATCCCAGAAGAAGGCGAGTTGGATATTTTTGTCTCTGATATGCACCCCAATTATCAGTTGTAATAGCTTATTTTCCGTTTAATGCATATGTAACTATTTTGAACATAGCAAATTGCAAAGAGAGGTTTCCTCAGTGGAAAGATAAACTGCATATGAAGTCTTCGTGGGTAACACAATGTTCTCCAAAAGTCATTCTCCTGGTGTGGTTTGAAGAGATGCTAACTAGATGCTTTTTTGCAAATCAAACAGTAGATGTGTGTGAGAGGGAAAGCTATTCTGTAGAGCGAAAATATACTGGAAATCCCCAGCTCTGTGGAGTTGCTAGGTGGTTTTAAAACCCTTTCACTGCCTTATATGGCAACGGGAAGTGGGAGTGGCCCAGGCCTGCTTGAGCAGGGAGGGAGCGGGGGAGAGATGGCTCCTGACTTAGGCAGTTGTGCTGATGAAGTGGAAGAGCTGGTTTCAGTTCTCTATAGTGCATGTGTGTTTAGGAGGCGGGTGCTTCTTGTTTCCTTGCCTGGGAGTTGTGCAATCCTTTAGGTCGGAGAAAGCGCCCTCCCTCGCTGCTGCCGCCACCGCCTTGTTGGTTTTTTTAAAGCTGTGAGCTCAGCCGATGAGTCAGAGCCATGCAATCCTGACACTGCATCGTGGGACTGGAGGTGAGAGAGAATCAAAAACAGGAGCTGTAGATTTCAGCCAAGTACAGTGCAGGACTTCGCTTTGCTTGTGCACAGAAGGGGAGCTGAGTAGTGACCACTTCGTGGGATATTCTTGATTGCAAGAGAACTTCCTGCTTCTTTCCTGGGAGCCTTGAGGATCGGGTCTGGAAAACACTTTTTTTTTTTTTTGTCGTTTCTTGGGAAGTGAAACAAAAAGAGAGAGAAAGGACTCGCTCCGTTACATAATTTTGACAGTGTCTGCCTCATATTAGAACGAGGTAAATTGAAATCTAGGGTTCTTATAAGGTCTAAAGGGCCTGCGCACTCCTGCACCTTGCTCCTGATTGAGGCTAGAATCAACACCGTGGAGGCTATTTGAATCATGGCTGTGGTTTTTGCAAGCCTGAAGGTTTGCAGCAAGGAGAGGAGAGAGAGGGAGAGAGTGTGTGGGAAATGGAGAGATTGAGTGCTTGGTAACTTTGCTTTTTATTTTTATTTATTTTTTATCTGTATAATGCATGCAAGCTGCGTATGTGCAGCTACGCAGCTCAGCGCTGCTAATGGACTGCCTCAACAGGAAGACTGCCTTTTTAGTGTGGAAACTTGGTACAGAGAATTCTGGCTCATATTCATTTTAGTGAAATGTGGTAAATTGCCCTTTGGGTGGGGAGTTGCTTATGGTATGAGAGCAGAGAGGTGATTCAAATTGCATTGCTGTTATTCATTATTTGACAGCTGCTGCAGTCTTGCTACGTGCAATTTAAAATTAATACCCCTCTTTTTGTCTTAAAATTTTAGAGTAAACTTAGTGTTAACGAACATGAGGGACTTGTGTTTAGTACAGGTAAGAGCTGTACAAGATTTCCTCCATTCCCAGCCTCCCAAATCTCTACCACGTTTATCTTAATTCTGAGCCGTATACGCTGCTATCCTAATTCTGGACCTTTTGAGTACAGGTTCTTAAGTGGACAAGCTGGGTGGGTTTTGGCATGTATAAATAGGGGTTAGGTCATGCCATGCTTGTTTTCTGATAGGTATCCAAATCCCCTGGAACAGGTTTCTGTGCTTTCTGTAGGTCAGTGCTTCTGGCTCAGGTTCTGAAATCTCCATGCACCCAGGAATTTGATTGCAGTAACTGCAAGCCTGTATCCAAATCTTCGATATCTTGTGCATGGAAACTGATTTCAGTACTTAATATCGCTTTCAGATCTCAACACTAGCATATAAGGCACCTGGTTTCAGCATCCCATAAGGACAGAGCAGCAGCCAATAGGATAATCTGCAGTTTGTTACCACCTAAAAATTTTTGCTAGTCAGTTTACTTATGGTTAGAAATATGATGTAAGCTAGGGAGGGTTAAAGTTAACCAGTGTTTATTAGGTAACTGCAATGATTTCCTACACCCAGAATATTAAATTAGTTCCTCTGATGGCTGTTCCTGTTGAAATCAGTGGGGATTTTGCCATTTGCTTGGGAACATGATTAGGGCCTGTATTTGAGAGTGGCTCATTATGAAGGTGGACATATTTGACTCTGAACCGCTGGACTCTAAAAACATTCAGCTCTAACATATCTCCGTTCCTTGGGGGCCTGGAAGCTAGTTTGTGTATTTTGATGGTTCAAAGATTGCAATTGCACTGTGGGGGCGGGAAAGAGAGAAACTATTCTGTCTTCTTTTGGAGTGGTTTAGGGAAGTAGGTGGTGAAGTTGAGCGTAATGTACAGTCAAGCTAGATCTCTCACTCAAAAGCACTATCTTGCTATAACTAATTTTTTTTATCCTTTTTAAAATAATATCAAAGTGCATTTCTTACACTTTAAAAGGTTTTGATCTGTGTTTCTATCTGTTAAATGTAATAAATTTAAAACAAGTTAGTTTTAACTTTAGGTAAGTGAAAATGCCCCTTTACACTGTAAATGCATTCATGGCAAGGATTCGGTCAGATTGTCTAACATTGGTCTATAGAACATATGGCTGCCCAGACAAAATTAAGGCATAGTTCCTGCTGAGGAGAGACTGGAATAATGAATGCTGTGTGCACAAGCTGTGGCCCTATGAAGTGGACTTAATTGATGTTCCTGGATTGTGATAGGACTTCCTGTCTGCGTGCCCTGTACATTACTCCTGTTAAGAGCTTAGTATGTCTTTTGTGGTCCATTGGTGGTAAAAGGAAATTGGTAGTACCCATTCTAAACCTGTCTCAGCTGTAATACAGTGTTACCATATCCTTAGTTTACCATATCCTTGGTTTAGTATGAGTGGCAGTTCCCGCTGAACACTGGCCCTAGGCTGGAATAGAAAAGGTGTTGCAAGCCAGCATTGTGGTACGTAAGCAGAGTACTAGGGTGAGGTCTAGGACTGGGTAACAGAGGAAGGAGGGTCTACTGATTAGCGTGCTAGCCTAAATCTTGAGAGACCTACGTTCGGTTCCCTGCTCTACCACAAACTTCCTGTATGATCTTAGGCAAGTAAGTTAGCAATTCTGTACCTATGTTCCCATCTGTAAAATGGGAATAATAGCACTTCCTTACCCTGTATTGGTATTGTGAAGATAAATGCATTAAAGATTCGCGTGCTCAGATACAGTGGTGACGAGGGCCAAGTAAGTACCTAAAGAAGTGGATGCTACAGTTCAGGAATGAGGTGCAGGGACAGTGCAGCAACAGGTAAGGTTGCAAAAAAGTCAGCCTGCTCTGTGTCTGAATCCTGATAAATGTTAGTTTTATAAACACTAAATTCACTCAAACGTTTTAGGTGCCATTTTCTTTAGCCTGCAGTTTCAGAGAGAGCTTTTGGGAAAAAATACAAAGGGAGTATAGAAGAACAGATGCACAAAGTATTTAAATCATGATTTGGGGACATCAGTAACTCAGGCAGAGGTTATGGGTCTATTACAGGAGTGGGCGGACGAGGTTCTGTGGCTTGCAATGTGCAGGATGTCAGACAAGATGATCATGATGGTTCCTTTTGGCCTTAAAGTCTTTGAGTCTAAAGTACTGGTCAGAGAGCTGTCCTATTGATGATAGAGCTTTTCTATAGATAGCAATAGCCAGGCGTGTGGTGTGTGTGTGTGTGTGTGTGTGGGGGGGGGGGGGTTATTTTTTTAGAAAAATGTTGCAATTATACTGAAGCAGTATGATGCTATCATAAGTCTATTATTTACACAAGAGGTAAATAGGGTCTCCCAAAGATCTGTAGTGGGAGTTGGCAGGTGATACGAAATTGCTCAAGATAGTTAAGTCCAAAGCTGACTGCGAAGAGTTATAAAGGGATCTAGCAAAACTGGGTGACTGGGCAACAAAATGGCAGATGAAATTCAGTGTTGATAAATGCAAAGTAATACACATTGGAAAACATAATCCGAACTGTACGTACAATAACGGGGTCTAAATTAGCTCTTACCCCTCAAGAAAAGAGATGTTGGAGTCATTGTGGATAGTTCTCTGAAAACATCTGCTCAGTGTGCAGTGGCCATCAAAAAAGCTAACAATGTTAGGAACCATAGAAAAGGGATATATAATAAGACAGAAAATATAATGCCACTATATAAATCCATGGTATGCCCGCAACTTGAATACTGTGTGAAGTTCTGGTTGTCCCATCTTCAAAAAGATATAAAGAATTGGAGAAGGGTAAGAAAAATGATTAAGGTATGGAACAGTTTCTTATGAGGAGTGATTAAAAAGACTGGAATTGTTCAGGGTGAAAAAGAAATGATTAAGGGGAGATATGATAGAGGTCTATAAAATTTTGACTGCTGTGGAGAAGGTGAATAAGGAAGTGTTATTTACTCCTTCACATAACACACAAATCAGGGGTCACCCAATGAAATGAATAGGCAGCAGGTTTAAAACAAACATAAGGAAGTACTACTTCATGCAACACACTGTGAACCTGTGGAGCCTGTTGCTGTGGATGTTGTGAAAGCCAAAAGTACAACTGGGTTCAAAAAAGAATTGGATAAGTTCATGGAGGATAGGTCCATCAGTGGCTATTAATAAAGATGGTTGGGGCACAATGCCATGCTCTGTATGCCACTAAACCTCTGACTGACAGAAGCTGGAACTGGACGATGGGGTGGATTACTCAATAATTGTTCTTTTCTGTTCATTCCGTCTGAAGCATCTGTCACTGGCCATTGTCAGAAGACAGGATACTGGAATAGATGGACCATTGGTCCAGGCCAATATGGCCATTCTTTTGTTCTCAAGGGTGGGATGAACTTGCTAGATTATTATTATTTTTGAAAGCTGTACTCCTCAATATTATTTTCTAGATTTTAGTCCATATGATCAGAGTATAGATGTTTTTCCTCTTCCTGATGCCTTCCAAACATGGTCTGAAGGAATGAGCAGTGGATGTTGGAAGCCAGGAACTCCTGAGTTATAATCCCTGCTTTACCACTGACTCACTATGAAGCAATGGGCAAGTCACTCTGCCTCAGTTTACCCATTATAAAAATTGGATTAATAATATTTACCTGCTCAACTGTGTTGTGTGAGGCTTAATCAATTAGTGTTCATACAGAGTTTGTGGGACATCCCCTTCACTCACTTTCCTCAAAAGACTGTTCTATTCAACCTAGAAACTAACATATTGTGTGAGATGAAGGGTATTTATCTAGTTTAGTGAAAAATCCCTTTAACTCAGCTGAATTGTTGGTCATATTGACAGCAAAAGGGCCTCCTGCTGCTCCTGTAGAAGTCTTGGCAGAATTCCTTTTGACTTCAGTGAAAGCAGGATCAGGTCCTCATGGAATTTGTACTCCTTATGGGATGACTGATCCCTTTTTGGTCTACTGTTTGCAAAATGATATAACTTTCATGTAAGAACTTTTATTATAATAACACTTAGCTGCTTTATATGGAAGAGGTCTAATGATTAGAGCAGGGGTCCGCAATCTTTCAGAAGTAGTGTGCCAAGTCTTCATTTATTCGCAGTAATTTAAGGTTTCGCGTGCCAGTAATACATTTTACATTTACAGGGGCCGGCGGATGGAACCCCAGACTGGCAGCAGGCTGAGCGGACCGGTGGCTGGGACCACAGGCCTGCAGCAGGCTGAGCCGCTCCCTGCCAGCCAGGGTCCTGGCCCCGCTCAGCCCACTGCCGGCCTGGGGTTCCGTCCATCCAGGCCAGCAGTGGGCTGAACGGGGCCGGCGGCCGGGACCCCAGGCTGGCAGCAGCGTGCCACAGTAAATCAGCTCGCTTGTCGCCTTTGGCACACGTGCCATAGGTTGCCGACCCCTGGATTAGAGCTAGATGCTGGAGTCTATTGCCAGCTTGTCCAGTAAGCTGCTCTGTGATCTTGCCCAAGTGATAGAGGTATTCACAAGTGAAGAGGATCTATGGCTCCTTGTGATTTTAATTGGAATTGTGTGCTTAGTTAGCACCATGGAAAATCAAGCTCTTAACCTCTTTGTACTTCAGTTTTCTTCATCTCTAATATGGAGGTAGCGATACAAAGATGTTACAGGGATTAATTCACAAATTGTCTGTACATTGTTTCAAGAGCCACAGATAGAGCTATGGAAGTGCAGAATAAAATGTCAAAGCGCTTTACAAACATGAACTGATTAACCCCTTGCAACATTTCCCCTCGTACATAGGTAAATTTGGATGTTTTATTTTTTTCTGTAGTACCAGTTTGAGTGTGATAAAATATTGTTATAATTTTGTGTAATGTTCAGAATTGAGTCTCATGCTTGACAAGGTGTATTTGATTTAAATCATATAGATAGGAAGACTCGACTTAATCATGGATTTCTACATAAAAGTGCATTCTTGTTGGTTGTTATAACCTTTAATACATATTCTTCAGAACTCAGAGATAGATGTAGATTTCATTTTTAGAAGATACACACTATACATTTTTAAAGTGATTTATTTCGAAAATTTTTCAGATTAGTTTTACAGCTATATCAGAAAATGAATGATTGATAATTTCATTTACCAAAGGTAATTAAAGCAGATATTTATGAAGTCATTGGGAGGTGAACTATCTCCAGTTCAACAGGTTAATCATTAATATTCGGAAGATTTTCTTGCCATGCTGTGTTAGGAGGAGAACATCACCAGACAGACATTTAAATTGTTTTATTTAACTAAAACAACAAAGTTATGTATTCTGGATTTTTTTCTTCAACAGAAAACATAATATTTTAACAAAACAAGCATATCAATTTTTGAATTTAGTTAAACATTCAAGTTTTTTTAAATCAGATTTGTTTTTGTTAAAATTGTGTTTAACTAAAATAGTCTTTTTTTTTTTTTTTTTTTTTTAATATTTCATTTAACTATGTCAGCCAGGTCAACACGAGAAACTTAAAATATTGGCTTCTGCAGCTAACTCAGTCGTTTTCACCTCCATGTTCCTGTTCATAATCTGGAAAAGAAAAACAAGCTTTTCTGCTTTTTCAGGTCCCAAACGATTTCTCAGTTTGGAATGAATTAGTCCAAAGGAAGAAAATATTCTTTCTACACTGGCAGAAGAAGCTATGCTGTTAAAAGTGAGATTGTCACTTCAACAGTCTCTGAATCCAAGTGCTTAAGTGACTTCCACCAGTTCACCGGTGTGACTTTGTTTAAAACATCATCAGCAAACGTATGAAGTTTATTATAGTTGGCATTATGGAGGGATGATTGCTGGATGTCCATGTCATAGCCAACTCCTCTTCTTCAGCAGTTAAGGTTTGACCCTGTTACCGAGTATTGAGAATATTTGCAAGAAAATGAGCTGGAGATAGTGCTTGTCCCATTCGTTCTTTTAATGCTTGTAATTAAACTGTGTGAGTGCATATTTTTCTTTTTAAGATCTCACTCAGTTCATTCCAAATTTCAACAGCACGAGCAATAAAATAGCTATTTCCTTGCATTTTGTAGGGCTACAAAAATAGGCTTCAGGGTACTCACCATGTGTTCAACATTTCTCTTAAGCCCAATGTTGAGAACTTTGCCTGTGACAGTGCCATCTATTTTTTTCACAATTTTGTTTACAAACTGTCATCGGATTAGGCCAGTTCTTGATATAGTGCTCAAAACAGTCCATTACTGAGTTCCATCGCATGTCTTGTGGGAGAGTTAGCTTGGTTCCTCCCACTTTTTTCAGAGCAGCTGCTGCAAAGTGGTTGTTATGGAAGTATTTTGCAGTTTCAACAGCATTTGCCTTGATTTCTGGAACACTGAAGTCTTTGACTAGGAGGTGCATCAAATGAGTACCGCACCTGTATGTTGTTAGCTTGGGACTCTCTTCACTCTCTTCTAAATTTCTTCTCATCTTGGATACATTTGCAGCATTGTCTTTGACCAAGCTGCGTACTAGACATTTGAATTTTTTTTTCACCGTTTGTTATAGCTTTTACTGCTACTTCTTGTAAGTATTCTGCTGTGTGTGCAATTCCTGAAGTATCAATTGCTTCTGTAAGGAAGACATTCCCTTCTTCTGTTATCACACAAGCACATACAAAAGGATCTTGGTGGACATTGCTCCACCCATCAAGACTCAGGTTAACAATTTCACCCTCTAGACCCTTTGCACACTGCTCAATTTCTCTTTCATACACTTTATCCAGCAATTTGCCTGCGACATCTGCTCTGTTGGATGGACTGTATCCTGGTCTTAATGACTGAACCATGTTAATGAAGCGTGGGTTCTCAATCATACGGAAAGGAGAGTTTGTTGCTTAAACAAACTGGGCAATTTTTTCATCAATTACCTCTTTTTGTAATCTGCTGGTTCTTATCACAAACTTGTTTCTGGATGATGGAGTTTTTTTTTTTTTTTTTTTCATTTTGCTACAGGTGATATACTGTGGCTATGTGACATATATGATATGACTGAAACACTATCATTGGCAGATAACTCTGAAACTGTAGAAAATGATGGTGATCTTGAAGGTGGATAGTCTTCAGAATCCTGTATGTTGAGGATGTGTTCTCCTAAACTAAATAAGTCAATGCAGTTATTTAATTATTATTACCATACTGCTCATTTAGTATTACTCTTTGCATTCACTGACACTCAGTACAACTTTAAAGGTGAAATTGTAAAAGGAAGATCTGTCTATTTCAGCTATTTTTTTTTTATCACAACTGCATCTAAAATGATAGTACCATAGAGTACCAACTATGTTTTTTGCTCCAACGTGAGAATTCAAGAATAGTCCAGAAGGAAGACAGGCAGTCTTTAAGAAAGAAGTATGAAATAAAAAAGGTTACCAACCTGGAAATCCTGCATGTTCAGATATGTTCCTTTCTTCTCAGGAGGAAGCTGCGTTGAAGATGATGAAACACCTCTCATGATGTTGTTTCATTCGGGCAACCAGGCTTTGCATTTCTTTGTTGCACTGTTTGCATTTTGAATGCATGCCTATCTTACCCACAGGTAGAGGAACTTCATTAAAATATTCCCAAACTGGGTCTCTTTTAGGGCCTGCTGCCATTATAGGTTTTCCCTTCTATTGTATAGTAGATCTCAAATCAGTGAAGGTTACATTCAGAAAAACCTCAAGACTTCTGGAATATGCTGCTCAAACAATTTCACTTTTGTTTCTAGTGCCTGTCCCTCCCTTCTCATATTTATCTCCAGACTTCTTCTCCTTGTCCAGATCTATTTCCCCCCCCCCCCCCCCCAACAATCTTCTATTTATTACACTTTTTGAAACTTTGTACTTTTAGAGAGAGGTAAGGGATTGACTCTTGTGTACACAAATTTGCAGAGGGACAGTAGGGTTGAGGTCTGTTATTTCTCATCTCTATATTTATTTATTTAAAAACATTTTTGCTGTTAACAAGCATGTTTTCTCTGGAGACACAAATCCACAGTTTGAGAATTGCAAAACTAAGCATCTCTGATGGTATCTTAGACTGAGCACTGAGTCCCATTGGGTAGATAGAAAGATTAATCTAAATAATCTATACAGAAGCCCCTGGAACCCCATAAAATTGGGTCCCTAATCCATGAACTATTGGAATTCGTTTACAAAACTTTTCTTAAACATTACATGAATAATGTTGTCTCATACTATAGAATTAGAATTTATAATCCCTACTCCATGTTGAGATATCTTTGAGCTATAGTGTATCTTAATTAAAAATATCTTTGGATAGGTTTTTTCCTCAAAAAGCATTTTATCAAAAAAATCTAATTTAAATAAAAAAAAAATCTGATTTTTTTTTGGTAATTCATTGATTTTTATCCATCCTGATGCTTGATTTAAAACTTTTTGCAAAGGTTTGCAGGCAGGAGAAAATTTGTTCCAAATGCAATTGTAAAGAATGTTACTCTTTTCTGAATTATTGGTAAGTGGAGGGCAAGTGGTTTCTTTCTCTGCTGGCACTTGTGTAAGTCCGTTTTGCAGGAAACTTCTGACTTTCTGAATAAGCTTGAGGCCGATATTGCCTTTGCACAGTTATTGGTGTGTTGATTCAGAATGTGGTTTAATAAGGACACAAATTAGCTGCTACAGAATTGGTCAAAAATTTGCTTTGCTTTTGATAGTTTTGGTACCAACCAACCTGCCCTTTTCTTCCTCTAATCGTGTACTCCCGCTCCCCCCTTAAGATATGTGGGTTGGGTGAAAGGGGTTGAGGAAGTGGGGAATTCTGAATCTAGAGCCAGGAAGATACCTCCAAGGCTTAAAACTTGTAGCATTCACTTCTTAATAATCTGCCCTCCACAGTGCTGGTTGCACATCTAAAACACAGCTTTTAAAATACAGTTACTGAAACGATCTTTCTTACCTGTTGACGTCATAGGCACTGCCCAATTCAATAACCTACATAACTACCTGACCTTGCCCCTTACTGCATCACTCGCTCACTCCTTTGCTCTACTAAAAGTGACCGCCTTGATAATCCTTTGTCTACATTTCCCACAAACATTCTAGTCTACCAGCAACTACCTTCACGTCAGCTAAATCCCTTCAGACTTTTTTCCCCACACTACTTTTAAAAAGTTACACTATTTATTTAAGTGTTTTAGAAAATTCAACTGAACCGCTACAATCTTGTCTACTCTTGGAAACAGCACCAATTTTAGCAATTGTTTGCTAAATGATAGCTGAATTAGTGGTGGCCGCTGTCTGTCTGTAAGTGTAGGCATGGACAAACTGTGTCCAGTGTTGGTTCAGCTAAGACAATTACTGAAACCATACGATTTTCTAATGTAGACCTGGTGTAAGATACACATATGACTAATGAGCAACTGTATGATCTTACTAGTGTAACCTTTGTCCTTCCACCTGTCTACTCCCTATTGTTTGATTACCCCCAACTTGTTGCATCACGTCTAAAATTAGACTAAACTCTGGGGAATAATCCCTGTCTATTTGTACTATAAAGTGCCTAGCATACTTGTGGGTGCTATAAAAAATAATAGCACCTTTCAACTGGGGATTTCAAAGCACTTTATAATCATTAATGTATTTAGCTTCACAACATCCATGTGAGACAGGTATTATCTCTGTTTTACCGATGGAGGAACGGAGTTGAAGAGATTACAGTCTGTGGCAGGGCTGGGAATAGAACCCAGATCTCTTGACACCTTGCTCTGTTCTTTTAGCCGCGCAGCCATTGCCCTAACCTCAGGCCCACACAACAACAACTAATGCCTACCTGATGATTGGAACAGTGTCTCTGCTGTGGACTAACAGCTATGGAATTTTGGATCCCTATCGGCGAGTAGGAGACTCTCCTAGTAATGGAAAGTACAGTTACCCCAGCTTTCCCTCCTCGCCCCTCAGAGGAGACTGTCACCTCCACAAAGCCCTGTGTGGGGAAGGAATCTGGTCAGCATTCAAACTATGATCCTCCGTGCAGTGTGGACACTCAGGTCTGTCTTGCTTCTTACTCTTGACCGATATAACAAGAAAGGTCAAGAAGGGACAAAGATTTACCCTGCAGTGTATATTCTTACTGCAGTCCTGCAAAGTCAGGCATGTATTTTTCTCGGTGCAAAAAGGCACAGTGACTTCGTCATATCTGCTGGGCATGTCCAATTCCACAGCTGGCTTATTTGCGGTTGGGAAGAAAATCTGAGTGAAAGAAGTATGATTATGTCAGCTATGTGAGTGCAAGTGTAAGGAGAGCATTTCGGCCAGCTCTCTGCCATTCTGACTATATTGCTGTCTGCAAATCCTGCACGCTGGAGTAAACATTTCTCTCTGTTGCTAGCAACTGCCTTCCCTGACAGTTCCAAAGAGAAGAGCCTAAAATAGCTCTAAGCCCTTACAATTAGCAGAAGTGTTAACCCATTTCCACAGGAAAAGAATAGCACAGAATAGCTACTTTTCTAGCTTCATGTAGTCTCAGAACATACAATGTTCTTAAGTTCTTTGCTTCTCCGTCTGCATGCCCCACCACAGGCTGCACAATCTTCTTCACATCATGTTATTTCTTAGTATTATCTGTCATCCTATTTGGCACTGACAGCACTTCTCAACTTCAATACAGTTTACAAACATTAGTTAATTAGAGGAAACAAATGGCAGAAACCTACTTTTACTGAAGTGTAATACTGCACTGTGGTGTTCTCCCATACATATAAATGACCGTGCCTTCCCTCCTACCCCTTTCCTGCCTACAGTAACCCTGTTTATGTCATCTGCTTTCAATTCTATGCCAAATGTTGCACGCTGATGCATGCAGAAGTAAGGATGGTATGGTATTGCCACCCTTACTTCTGTGCTGCTGTGTGCAGAGCTGGGTCCTCAGTCAGCACCCACCACTCTCCAGCTGCCCAGCTCTGAAGGCAGCAGAGAAGTAAGGGGTGGCACTACTGTGATCCCCCTTAAAATAAATTTGTGACCCTCCTGTAACTCCCTTTTGGATCAGGACTCCTAATTTAAGAAACCCTGGTCTCCCCTCATGAAATCTGTATAGTCTAGGGTAAAAGCACACAAAAGACCAGATTTCACAGCGGGAGACCAGATTTCATGATCCATGACGTGTTTTTTATGGTCATGAAATTGATAGGGCCCTATTTATGAGATAAGAAACTGATGCTTTGCAGCAGTCTCCTTTTTTGTTGTTGTTGTTGTCTTGCAAGATTTGGAAAAATTTCAATTTAGTTATTTTGGAAACATCACTTAGAAAGTTAAACTGAGGATCTGGTTTGTGCTAATTGTTCTAAATTGTCTGCAGCTGCTAGAAAGGACATTGTCACCTCTAAAATCATTTCCCCCCCCCCATCATTTTTTGTAATAAGCTTGAAACACAAATGTTTCCCTAACATAATTTGTTTTCCTTTGCATGCATGCTGATTTTGTTCTTGTGGGGTGAGTCACAAGTGCAGGGCTTCCTATGCTGCTTTGCTGTTGTGGGTTGAGCTCAGAACCGGCACATCGGAGCACTGCTTTCTTAAAATCCATCTCCTGTTGCTTTCCTTCCCCCAAAAACCAAAATAAAAGCCAGAAGCATTTTGGAAAGCAAACCTTGAATAATTTCAGAGTTTACAAACAGGTATAAGAAAAACTATGAGAATAGGGCACATTGACACGTCCTTTTAAAGTACAGAATGTCCTCTGGATAGGGCTGTTGTCTGAAAGCCTGCTCTGAGGTGCAGCTGCTGCTTTTCTGACCCTCCAACCCCATCAGGCATTCTCTCTTTATAACATGCCCTTTGCTAGAATGTATCCAAGTATTTGGAAGGAATGAGGAAGATGTCAGTGAAGTTAATGGGTAAATAAAAGCATATTCATAAAGTGAAATGATAGGCCAAAATGACAGTTGGAGTGCATGTTTGGGTGGAATTGTGATTTAAAAAAAAAAAAAAAAAAAAGCTGCATGTAAACAAAAGAAACCAGCCTAATTAAAACAGGTGTTTTATAATTCCTTCCTTTCTCTTCACCACCACCATTTGCTGGTAGGGGGCAAAAGTGAGGAGTCGTGATGTGATGTAAACAAAAGAAATAAGAAGGATATTAATTTCTCCATATTATGAGTCATGTTCGTCAAAGTGAAGTTTATCCTTGGTCCTTATTTTTCTTTTGCACTGATTTTTTTTTTATTACTTTTTTACTTCCTGTTTCAAAACGGTAATTCTCCATTGAAATTCACTTTCATTTTTTGTTTTGGTCATTTATAGCAATATTCTTGATGTTTAAATCTCTGATTTCCTGAAGATCCTATATCAAATGGGTAGGTAGATTGCTGTATGATAGCTTTCTGCTCACTCTGTCTGCCATCACAGAGCTGCTGAACATCACTCTAAAGACCCTGATTGGTACATCTGCTTAATGGGGTTTTATTGATTTATTACCGGACTGTGAGTGAGATTGGAGAAATGAGAAGGGTGGTAATAGTATCTTTAAATAGGTGCACCAGGTGGCTGTTCTGGCTGCTTGAGAAGTTACTGCATCGTTACTTTCTTCAGTAAGGATGTGTCAGGTACATGAAAAGCAACCTTGGGTATAGTGCCATGTAGCCTTTATGTACAGCGGTTACATTTCCTGGATGCTAATTCCTCCCCTTTGATATTGCCTGTCTCTCATAAACTGTTTCCCCTTACACCGTCATCCTCCAAACATATGCAAGCACTGGAGAGTTCCTTCTGTGCTCTGCAGTATTTTCTCAACGGGGCTCTCTTTGATCTCTGTCTTTCAAAATGCCTTATTGATTTCCAGGACTCTCACCTAATGCAGTTGCCTAAATTATTCTGTTCAGTCAGGAATGGCAGCCATAGGCCTGCACTACTCCTGTGTATTTTATCTACACTGGGTCCTTAAAAAGCTAGAAGCAGTTCTGCCAGTCAGTGTCTCTTTTTCACGTTGAGTTTAGGTTGTCTCTACTTTGTTGCACTGGGCACCTGAACAACATATCTCTTTAGACCGAAGCCTTTTAAATATTTGTTGGAAAGGTTTTGCTGCCTCCGGTAAGGTGAGAGGAGGCATTTGGGAGGCTGGCATAATTTAGTGCAGGATTTAATTTCTTTTGCTTTCTGAACAAGGGTATGATTTTCAGTGCCTGATCACCCCGGCAAGTCTTGTTGCTCCACCCGCTGGGTGGATAAGATAGACCCAGTTCTCTTCCAGATCACTTTACACAGCTTACAATGATTGTTTATTTTTCCCTCTCCTCTTCCTGATATGAAAGAATGCTGTGTTGCTGTCCTTCCTGCTTTCAGGAGTCTGAGGGTAGTGAGTAGGAGGAAAGGCTGGGTGTGTTCAGTCTGCAGGAATTCTGTTGGTGTTGACCGACTACTTGCAAGAAAACACTTGAAAATGTGTGAGGTTTTTGGAGTAGAATTTTAGTGATTGTGAGACCATGATTTCATGGCTCGGTGTAACGTATGCAGAGGCTATGCCATAAGCTCTGCAGAGTTCATTGTTCCCATGCCTGCCTTCATCACTTCTTATCCAAGTATGTCGCAATAGATGGTGATTTAATGATGATAAACCTCCAGCTGGCTGAGATGAGAACATTTTTTCTGCTTATGACCTGTCCTAAGTCTCCAATGATGAAAAGCTATTGAATTAACACCAGTGTGCCACATTTTGCATCTACACTCACTATTGTGTTGATGGATGAGGGAATCATTCCCACTTCAAAATGGGAAAATTTAATTATTTTTCTTTCACTCTGCTTGTGTGTTTATGGAGTTGACCTTGTTCCCTTCACCTTTGCAGCTGGTAGTTTGACAGGTATTGTCTGTGTGTCCCACCCCCTCAGAGTTAATTTATTCTCACGTAAGAGCTCTTAGAATGTCATGTCTTCCCTTGCTTTGCTTCCTAGTCCTTGGTATCCTACATCATAGCCACAAACTTTGCACCTGAGGACTGGAAGGATCTCCTTTCAGAAATAACTACATTTCCTTTGCTGGCTAGGGGGAACAGCAAATACAAAAATTCCCTCTTCTCTTTCTCTCTTACTGCGTTCCCACAGATGCTTGTGGTTCTGGACCATGAAAGGAGAGAGCTGAACCAAATAACTGACCTTTTGTCTTCCACATAGTGGCATGGAGCGCAATCGGTAGGCAATGGATATGAACTGTATTGTGGCTTTTTTGTTGTTGGCTCCTGGATCAATCCATTTTCTCTGTATGTCAGAGGCATTAAAGTCTATTATTCCCCTTCAACACCAACATAGGCTACTTTTATCTGCTTTGTGTAAACAGCCCCACCCCCATCACTCAAGGCTCATTGCTCAGCTATACGATATTCTACAGCTGGGGTGTATTAACTGGAGTGTCATACATATGACCCAGGAGATAATTGTTCCACTTTACTGGGCGCTGGTGAGGCCTCAATTGGAGTAGTGTCCAGTTCTGGGTGCCTCACTTTAGGAAAGATGGGGACAAATTGGAGAGAGTCCAGAGAAGAGCAACAAAAATGCTAAAAGGTTTGGGAAAACCCTACCTATGAGGAAAGGTTTAAAAAAAAAAACAAAAAAAAAAATAAAAAAAGCTGGGCATGTTATTTAGTCTTGAGAAAAGAAGACTTGGGGGAGGATCTAATAACTCTCTTCACCTATATTAAGAGCTGTTATAAAGAGGACGGTGATCAGTTTTTCTCCATGTCCACAAAAGGTAGGACAAGAAGTAATGGACTTAATCTGCAGAAAGGGAGATTTAAGTTAGATATTGGGAGAAACTTTTCAACTAAAAGCTCTGGAATAGGCTTCCAAGGGAGGTCATGGAATCCCTGTCATTGGAGGTTTTTAAGAACAGGTTTGATGAATGCTGTCAGGGACGGTCTGGATTTATATGGTACTGCCTCAGTGCAGGGAGCTGGACTAGATAACTTCTCAAGGTCCCTTCCAGCCCTATATTTCTGTGATTCTATAAAAGTGACTTAAATAAAAATCACATAGTTTTTTATTGTCTTTTAGAGTTATTTCAATACTTACCTATGTATGTAAATTTAGGGAGTGTTTTATAGTATATAGAGCAGGGGATTAATAGTCAGGACTTTGTACTGTTCATGATTCTGCCCCTGATCTCTCTTAACTCCTCTGTCTTTAGTTTCTCATCCAGTAGAATGTGGGTCATGATACTTTACCCACATGTCATAAATGCCTTGAGATCCCCTAATACAAAGCACTTTGAAGTGCTAATTATTAAGGCTTGAGAAAGGTTGAATCTGAGGCAACTGTTCTGTCTTAGAAGGGAAGCAGAGAACTGTGTAGCCTGATTTTGATTCCAGGAACAATTTTTAGATTCATTCACTATAGACAAAGAAATTGAACTTCTTAAAGAGGAGAGCAGTAAGCTCAGCAGCTGCAGCAAGGGGATTTAATGAGAAACCAATCTCATCAGACTAATCTGATAGAGTTTCTTTAAGGGTCTGACAAAGAAAATTGATGTGGATAAGGCAATGGAGGCATTTTAGCTAGATCCTAGCAAGGCTTTTGATGAAGTATTGCATGAAATAATTTGTAAAATGGAGGAGCTTGGTGAAATAGAGGACGACCTACTACTATTTATTGTAATTTTCTGCACCCTATACTTCATCCACTTTTCTGAGGAGAAGCCACACAGCATCTCATAGCTCAGTATTGGGGCCTTCTATCTAATACAGTGGTTTTCAAACTGGGTACACATACCTTTAGAGGTACACTAGCTGTTGTCGGGGGTACGTGAGAAAAATCCTGTAATGGCAGACAATGGATCGTGTTAGACCTTTTTTTCATAGGTATATTATGACCCTATCTCAGATGGGTGTATGCAGTAGACCAGTGGTTCACAAACTAGGGCCGCCGCTTGTTCAGGGAAAGCCCCTGGTGGGCAGGGCTGGTTTGTTTACCTACCACATCCGCAGGTTTGGCTGATCGCAGCTCCCAATGGCCGCGGTTCGCCGCTCCAGGCCAATGAGGGGGTGGAGGGAGAGTTGGACAGTGTCCCTCGGCCTGCACCGCTTCCCGCAGCTCCCATTGGCTTGGAGCAGCAAATTGCAGCCACTGGGAGCTGCGATTGGCCGAACCTGCAGACGCGGCAGGTAAACAAACCGGCCCGGCCCGCCACAGGCTTTCCCTAAACAAGTTGAGGCCCTAGTTTGAGAACCACTGCAGTAGACTACATTATTTAGAAAGGGGTATGTAGCCTAAGAAGTTTGAAAACCACTGATCTAATAGTTGTATGCAAAACATCTTAAAGTGGATCAATAATGCATAGAATTTAAATTTCCTTATGATGCCAAATACGGGTGGAACAGCAGGTGAAAGTGAGAAAACCATAAAACTGCAGGGAGGCTTTCAACAGAAGATCTGGAGAATAGAGTTTCATGTCATTACAAAATGTGAGGTCAGGAACTTGGCATATTAAATGGTAGAGAGAGATACTGTTAAATGGAAAACAGTATTTTAAAGAAAAGAACCGAGTGCAATAGTAAATTTCCAGGCAAAATCTTCCAAAATAGAATTCATGTTGGAAATAAAGGTCTATTCATGTGAAATACTATTATTAGAATGGTGTGCATTTAAAGAAGAAAATTGTGAAAAAGCCTTTTAATTAGGATAAAAATATGGACATTAAATAATAAGGTTGTAGTTTAAAAAAAATCTAAATGTTAAGATCTAGAAATATTTTGTAATTCTATGTCAATCTTAGTTTTTCCCTCTTATGCTTGTCTATTGTCCCGCTACTGGTAGAACAACACAATTATTTACCAAGTGACAGAAGCTAAATTATCCCCTCTTAGCTAACTGGTTATGTATTTTGTTGTTTGATCACATAACCTTCCTCTCTGTCCTTTCTGCCCATATCAGGTACAGGGGGTTTTGAGCTCTTCTTCAAAGTGTGCCTAGGATATTCTTTGTCCTTGTATTTTGGGTATCGGAGGGAGGGAGGAATGCAGCTCACAATGAGTTGATGGACAGTCTTTGACTAAAATTCTTCCCTATCCCCAATACTGTGCTGTATCGTGGTTGTTTACTGCCCTCCACTCCAAAAGTTGCAGTGTTTCACTGGTGCTATGTGATTATATAGTGCACAGCTCCTTGGTGGGGGGATCCTGTAGCAAGAAAAATGCATTAGAAGTTTAAAATACTAATAAAAGTATAATGAGAAGTACAAGACTAACGTGTTATAGAAAAGAAGTCCTCTGAAGAAAAGCTTTGTGAAGGGTATTTTTCACCTGGAGGGGCCGCTAGTATGTGGAATAGTTGACCCAGATGTGTCAGGAGCTGACAGTCTTTGACTTAATTTCACTAACTTTAAATCCTGCCTTTTCTCCATCCTTTGTATAAACAGTACCACATAGCACTCTCAGACACTGAGGGGTAAGGGAGCATGGCATGGGGGCTGGTTCCTGCATATGCTGTATGCCAGTGGTTCTCAAACTACGGCCGCCGCTTGTTCAGGGAAAGCCCCTGGCGGGCCGAGTAGGTTTGTTTACCTGCTGCGTTCACAGGTTCGGCCGATCGCAACTCCCAGTGGCCGTGGTTTGTCGCTCCAGGCCAATGGGAGCTGCAGGAAGTGGCGCGGGCCGAGGAACGTACTGGCTGCCGCTTCCCGCAGCCGCCATGCGGCCACTGGGAGCTGCGATCGGCCAAACCTGCAAATGCAGCAGGTAAACAAACCGTCCTGTCCCGCCAGGGGCTTTCCCTGAACAAGTGGTGGCCCTAGTTTGAGAACCACTGCTGTATGTCACAGCAGTTACCAGCCAGAGGCGTTCTATGCTGCTGCTCAGAGGAGTAGTACACTTAACAATATGTTGCAGAAACCTGTCCTAATGCAGCTGCAGGATGACTCTTGTGTAGAAATGTTTAAATTTTTTTTTTTTTTTTTAACTGACATGATGATGATATGAGGTCATCCCCAGACATCAGGGAGGGGAGCCTGCTTAGTCATTGGGGCAACAGAGCTCAGCAGTGGAAGCTGCCAGTTGGGAGCAATGATGCTACAGTCTGAATAGACCTGCTTCATCTTAAGCTATAGATTATTATTATTATTATTTTAAAGATGGTCTGCAAAGGATCTTTTGTGCTGCTTTATTGTGTGTAGAAAAAGGCCTGTAAGGTTTATTTACGTATTGTTTGTTTTTAACTTCAGAAATGTTAGGAATATAAAATCTAATTCTTTGTTGTTGTTTTTTTCCTGGAGGAATCTTGAATGTGATTTGTGAGCTCTCATACCTTAATTGAAGGTGCAGGGTGTTTAATCTTTAGCAAATAGATTTCTTTCTCCCAAGTATGTCTGTCTTTATTTAAAACTTTTTGGTTTTTTAATAATTTAACAATTCCCTTCCTTTCTTAATAACTCAGTTTCAGTCTTTTGATTTTTGTGATGTTGTAACTTCACTAGTTTTCCAGTCACCATGGTCTTCCAAAGTAGACAAGACCTAAATTTCTTATATATACCTGTGTGTGTGTGTGTGTGTGTGTGTGTGTGTGTGTGTACTCTTCTGACAACCTTGCAAGCCCTCTTTGAACAATACAAAGACACAAGTCCCTTTTTTCCCTTTTACCGGTCACCTTTGACCTTCTTTCATAATTGTTATATTACCATTTTGATGTTTGTTGCTTCTCTTTTCCAGCTAAGTACATCTCCAGACCACATACTATTACTTTCTGCATACACTAGGGCCTCGTCTAATAATGGAAAAACAAAAGCCAAGGCCTGGGCAAGTAGAGAGTTGGAGAGTTACCATGTACGTTAATAGAGGTCTTTTTTGTTTATCTGAGACCACTATTTTTGAAGGTCTCATTACCAGGCCTTACCCTGTGTCTGCATATGGGCCACTATACTAAATGCGTTTGTATGGTAGATGCAGATTGGAGCCACACTTTGTAAGTGCAGGGTCAACTTTCTTTTGGGAAGATGTAACTTTAAACAGTCTTTCCTTGTCTGTCCGCTCATGGGTAGTGTTCCTTATGGCTGCCTCCAAGGCACAGGAGATGTGTAAACTCAGAATGTTTAAGGTTCAGACTCGCAAATGGAAAGCTGCCTTGGTGGTACTGTTTTGTGCTTCACTGAGAACTCCAATCTCTTACTGCCAAGTTTTTAGAGCACCTTAGACAAGGCATGCTAATTCCCAGCAGGAAAAGAGGAAACTGTAACCTGAGCAATGCAACCCTTTATAAGGGCCCTGCAAGCCCTCAATTCCTACCACTTTCTCAAAATATAGTCTCTAATATAGACTCCAAAGAAAGGGGGATGGAGGGTTGGGATTGTGTATCTGAAGTGATCTATTCAAAGAGCTCCAATGCCAAATAAGTCTTTCTATTTTGAGTACTATCAGTATATATTCCCACCCTTGGGAGCCTCCAGCAAAGTGGGACTTGAGGAGTCTTTCTTAGTTGAACAATGACTGCAGGGCAACTGTCCCAAACTGGGCATACTAACACAAGCCTGGGTCAAGAGAGCAAGGTGGAGGGAGAGACAGTCCGTGAGATAATCTGGGGTGTGTTATGCATACAGGCCTTGGAAAAGGCCAAGGATCTTGAACTGAAAGCAAAATTTGACTGGCAGTTATGCAGAGTGTGGACCAGTGGAGTGGATGTGTTTCCTCTGGTTGACCCTGCTGAGGAGGATGTGATGTTCCAGGTGGCCCCTTGGGTTTGTGGTAGAAGTTAATTAGTAGATGTTTGGCTAGTTTAAGAAGGTATAGGGCATTTCTGATCATTGCAGCTTTCAGGGCCTTTAGGAGTGATGAGGAGCTGAATGGAACCCAGAGTACAACCTGACTATATTTAAGTCCGATACCTTCAGTGTTGGGTGAGAACAAATTTTTATCTGTCTCCAAAAAAAGACTTCCCTTGTACATCAATATTCCCTCTGGATTGGGTTTTAGCCAGCTATATTTCCTCTGGTTTCTCACTTCACTGTATTGCATGACTGGAGGAATCATTGGGAAGATGATGCAAAGCAGAGCAATGGTGTTTGGTTTTTTTCCCCCCTCTCTCTTTCACTGCAACACCCCCTTCGCCTTCCAAGATTGAGATCCTCGCTTTGAAATGTGTTGCAGTCAGCAACAAATCTTTTAAAATCTCATGCCTTGATCATGTTGTAAGAGAGAACCTGAGATCTGAAGGATTTTCTTCATTTATTGCTTAAAAATAACTAATACACTTGATAGATGGTTTCTGAAGCAGGTGAAAAAGAAATAGGAAGGGTTTTCTAGATGTTCTAACTAAAGTAAGTGCAATTCAGAAAGAGAAATTCTACAAGAGATTCTAAACCAGTGAAGAAGTAGGGGAGGCAGGTATCTGGTTTGAGAACAGTCTGTTGAACATTAGCAAGAGGACAGGAAACTGCTAAAGTTTTAGATGAATTCATACAGATAACAATATGCTAGATTTGAATAGTCAGTACTATAGGAATTCAAAAAGGACAAAGGAAGGAAAACTGCAAAGGAATTGATTTTTTTTCCCCCCAAACAAATATTTTGCAATTGCTCTGGAAAGTATAGTAGTATCATAAGGCACTATTATTTGTATAACCTTACACACTGT
This sequence comes from Malaclemys terrapin pileata, assembly GCF_027887155.1. Lineage (NCBI taxonomy): Eukaryota > Metazoa > Chordata > Testudines > Emydidae > Malaclemys > Malaclemys terrapin. The sequence continues at coordinate 89,518,845 of NC_071508.1, read as the reverse complement.
AGTTAAACAGTGCTGCTAATTTGTAGCAATTCTGCAGAAAACAAAGGGGAAAAATAACACTAATACTCTTAAGCAATGTACATTTATTACTTTTGTCCAAGAGTGTTCATGTTTGCAGCCTGGGTTCCATTTTAAAGCATCTCTTATCTTGTGGGATGTGGATTTTCAGGGTTTCACTGAACACGTTTGGCTAGTTACATTGTGTGTTGATAGGATTTTAAAAAGAGAATTTTTCCATCTCCTGTGTCTCTCATTTCTTTTAGAGTTATTTTCGTGCTGTCCAAAGGGGATTGGAAAATGAGCTGAGAGAGTTTGTGCTAGGTGAAGGAAGGAACGCCCTGGCCTCTGTCATACTAGGTGGCAGAGTTCCATTGCTTATGGCCAGGGTGAAGGAGTAGGAGGAGGGAAGAGAACAGCAGTAAAACAGGCAGAGGAAGTGAGTCAGTTCTTACTGAAACAGCAAGCCGTGATTCCACTTGCAGGGAAGCCAAGCTTGGTCTAGATTGAAGGTAGAAGTTGCATAAATCCCGTGCCTGCCTCCCCCCTTCCCAGTTTTAAAATCTACTCTGCAGTCATGTGAAGTTTGAGGAGATTCAGGTTACAGGACCTTGGGCAAAGGGGAACATCCAGTTTAACGTCCGTTTTTAATATATAAAATATTTTATTGCACCTTGTTGTTGGGGTCTTTAATTAATAATAATAAAAATGTCTTGTCTGCTCTGTGTGGGTTTTAAAATCCCATGGCAGACTCCATAAGAAATGGCCTTGTTTTCCTTACACGGCACGATGTGTGTGTGTCATTTGCTTCCTTGCCATCTCAAAGAAGGCTGCTTTTCTGTAGTGGTTGAAGTGATCCTGGATGGAGTATAAATTGTGTGTTGGTTTGTAAAGCGCTTTGTGATTCTCTGGGATGAAATAAACCATTTAAATGTTAAATATTATTGAGCGTGGAAGCATTAGTGAAGAAACAAACTCTTTAATGGTGTTTTCTCCCTTCTCCCAAGCCCTCTGTACTTTTTTTTCCATTCTCATTATTTTATGGGAATTGTGGCCTCCTAGTCTGCATCTATGCTTCCTGCTCTTCCTCACTGTTTCTACAACCAATTCAGCTCCACAGGTGGGAGCTTTGAACTTTGGTGAATCTTATTTTAGCAATGCCCCAAACCAAACAAACAAAAAATCCACCACACTGAGCACAGTTCTCAACTTGCTGCAATCATCATTCATTTCTCTTTGATAGTAAAAGGAAGGTTGTGGTCACTGTGCAAGCCAGATAATAGAGTCCGTTTGTGGGCTGTCATTCAGACTTTTCACAATGGGAAGGAGGTGAGGAAATGTAAAGAGCAACTGCAAATAAATGTTTCTACCCCCAAGAGACTCCATGTATTTGTCCTCAAAACTGTTAAACGCAGATCAACCTCTGCAGCACAGGTCAGGAATGAGGGGCTGAACTGGAATCTAGGACTTGGATTCTGTATGCTTACGTGTCCTGTGCAAACAGTGAGTTGGCCATATGTTGTTCACTGGTGTTTGTGTGATGTAGACTGTATAAGCACGTGGAGTCCCCATCATCCTGCAAATAGACTGAGCATACATAAAGGATATGGTCCAAATTTACCCTCTTCCTGGGGCCTCTTCCTTCTATTTAAAATAAATAATGACCGAGTATTTATTTAAGCTATTATATTTTCCATTAAGCAACTGAAAATACTGACCTTTGGGAAAAAGTAAATACCAACACTGACTCCAGTTGTAAAGACTGAAGATAATGTACCTATCTAATGTATTATATACCATATTTATAAAGCTTGTCCTCAAAAGTTAAATGCTTTCCTCTGATTTTATGTATAAAAATGCAGATTTTAAGTCCTTTCTTACTAATTCATTACTAAATTTGAGGTGGGCTCATTGATTCTGCTTATTTTTAATTTATTAAAATTATTTTAATAAATGATAGTAAATTTAGACCTCATATAGGTAGTCATGAATTCTAATTTAATTTTAACAGGTTTATTTTTAAAAAGGAAATATTTAAATTTAAAATCTGATTTAAATCATTTAAAAATACAGGGTAGATAAGAATCATTTATAAAAATAGTGTGTATAATAATTTAAAAAAAAGAAATACAGTAAAAGCACCATCATATCCCATATGTAGTAGTAATAGCCACACGATAGGTTTTTTTTCGAGCATCTTTCACTGCCTCTCGCATTTTGCCCACTAATCCCATCTTCCCAGGACTACTAGTGCAATTCCAAAACTAAGTTTCAAACAGCTGCCATTTTAAATACTTTAAATTTTTTTTTTTAATGTTTACACCATTAGCCATAACTGTTCTTCTTTTCCCTTCCAAATGCAGAATTTCCTCATCTCTTCCCTGCCTTCCTGTCCATTCCCCACCCCATCAAAAAGTCTTGGACTCGTGAGAGCTAGAAATGGTTGCTATTTCTTATTGGAATGTGAAGATTCCTACTTTTCCAATGGGATTTATGGTACTTCTTGTCCTGGTAGGCCCCAAGGTTTTTTTTTATCTTGGAATCATGGCTTTATTAACTTGCTCTAGATCATTTTAGAGATTATAACATTTTATTAGCATTTTCTCTCCCTCTGAGGTCTGAACAGTTAGATTGTTCGCTGAGAGAGACTGGCTTTGTAGGTGGCTAGATACAAATAGTATTATTATTATTTATTATTTTAAATCGAAAACATTTCAGACATAATTCTTCTGTAAAATGTGACTTACTGGATGAGTCTATGAGAATACTGATGGCATGGCATGATATCTAGGTTTGGGATAGCCTCATTACTTGGGAGCTGGTATTTCTATGTATTTAAATTTAAGATAATAATAAGATTCTTATCCAAGGCTTAAGGTGCACTACTGTCATTAATAGCACACATTTTAAGAGAATGTGCCAGTCCATGAGCGTTCTGGAGTATGTGCCATAGAAGATGGCTTCCTTTATTGTGGCTTTTCATCCTTGATTATGTGTATTCATGTGCTTGAGGGACCTTCTTTTCCTGTTGTACACTGACAGATATTTAGTCTGAAGATCGTTAAAGGTGCCTCCAGACTCTTCATGAACCACTATTCAGTGTGAAATCCCTTAGCAGAAATAGCAACTTCCAACTGCTGCAAAAGACATTGAGAGTACAGCAGGTTGGGCAGGTCCTGCTTGTAGTGAGCTGTTAAGGGATTTGTTGGCTGATAGGCTGCTACAGAAGCAAGATGATTTCTCCACAGTACACCTACTGGCTAGTTCCCTTCCTCTCCCATTGTTGAATGGAGCACCTTTCCTTTATGTTCAGCTGAAGATTTTGGTGTTTTTTTTTTTTTTTTTAAACCATCTCAGAGAGGAAATTTGGGAATCCTGAGATAATTTAAATTGTTTGCCTTTTTTAGTTTTAGCAAGTCATTGTTGTTTTTTCAGGGTTTGAATTAAAAGCAGATCGATCAGCTCACAAGAAAGAAATTAAATAAAAATCAATGGCTTGATGAGAGGAAGGTGGGAATGTTAAACAGAAAAGGCTTCAGAGTGGGCTAAAGCAGTGGTGCCCGATCATCTTACACAGGAGGGCCACATAAACCTAAACGCAATCTTGTGTGGGCCCAACAGATCCTACATATTTTAAAAGTCACCTGTTTTGATTTATATTTTAAGTTCATTTTGTTTCATGTGTATTTAGATAATTTGTTTCTAAGTACAGTATTGTCTATTTATACACTTGGATAAACTAAAATGATGTAAACGTGACGACAAAACACTGATGAATTGGCCGATAGTATATTGTGTTGAAGCAGGACGCGGGCCTTATGAAATGTTGTGGTGGGTCCTGTGCGGCCTGCGTGCCCTAAGTTGGGGCACTCCTGAGCTAAAGTGTTCATTATTGAAATCAGAAGTGCTGTTTGCAACTGCTGTTCTTGTTGTGCAAAAGTACTCTGATATTTTTTATTTCTTTTTGAGTGGGATAAATAAATTATCTTCCTCCACTCCATTCCCCACGGGCAAGATTTTCCTGGTCATGATTTTTTTGGAAGGAGAGACAGGCACACACCTTACTGTTTGCTGATTCTGAGGGTGTATATGCCATCTGATGTCCTATTGCTGTTTTGTGCTCCTTACTGGTGACTCATTGATGCTCATCTCTGTTTCAGGCATTGTGATCAAGTGGACTCCAGCATCCTCTGAACTGCAGAGAAGAAGAGCAGAAAGAAGAAAGGGAAAGGCGCACAGAGGAAAAGGAGGTGGAGGCACTTCCATCTGGACTTGTACGAAACTGGAACTGGATGGGAAAGTGAACTGTTTGGTGTCTTTTCTTCCCCCAGTCTCTGAGATGGGTGGGTTGTAAATCTGTGTGTGTAACTGGGAATAGACTGAACCATGAATCTTCAGGCTCAACAAAAGTCTTCAAACAAGAGGGCTGGAAAACGGATTGCATATTTTAATGAGCAGGATGTAGCTGTGCCATCGAAAGAACTGCAACAGCAGCTGAAGGAAGGACAGTACTATGGACATGGAGGGGAAATACCTGCTTCACAAACTATGGAGCTTTCTAAAGCAGGGGGTTTAACTGGTGCTCCCAACAATGTTGCCTTGATGAACTCTGTTGTTTATACTCAAGATAGGGGGGATTCCATGATGATGTCTCAGCAGCTGGCTGCTGTCAAATGGCAGAACTCACTGATGGGGAACAGGTTGCCTGAGAGGATTGATTCCAGTTGGCAGCCTTCACCTGCGGCATGGAACCATGGTGTGGTCTATGGGGGCAGTCAGAAAGGGGTCCACCACAATGCCAGTGCCCCAAGTTTCTATGGCCATCCTGAAGCTCTGAAAAGAAGCCAGGAAAAAGAAATGGAGGTGCAGCAGCTAGAAATATATGGAGATGCTGCTGTTCAGCAGATGATGGCCCAGAAGCGTCAGCTGGAACAACAAGCACTAATCAGGCAGCAAGCTCAAATGAATTCGTATCACCAGATGCAGAAGCAGCAACAGCAGAATCAGACTCTACCTTTACAGCCTTTCCAGCTTGCGTTCGGTCACCAAGGCCAGAAGCAAGGCCTTCCTGAATTGTTACATGTCTTTCAACAAGCCCCAGCTTCCTCCAACCCAGTCTTTACGACCCAGCAGAAACAACAGTCTCTTCCTCAGCTGCAACTGTTTGAAAACTTCTACCCACAACAGCAGCAACAGGCCACCACGCAAGCCTTCAACCTCCAGCAAGCTGCTTCTATAGCACAGCCCCATGTGGCAGCAACAGCACCCCAGCATCATATGGTGGCCCACCAGTACCAGCAACCGGAGAGGAACCAGGAACTCCTGAAAGCCCTAACAGAGCAAAACCAACAGACTGTGCTACCTCAGACCCAGATACCCTTTCCTAGGAGATCAAGGAGACTCTCCAAGGAAGGCATTTTGCCATCCGCTTCTTCAGGAGAAATATTGGCTTCTAAACCAGTAGAGGAACAAGCTAGCAATCTGTTCCTGCATCACTGGCAACCACAGCAGCAAGGACTCCAGTTTCAGCATGAGACTGAAGCTCTGGGCCACAACAAGGGTAGCTATCCACAGCCCACGAGAACACACCTAGGACAAAAGGAGACCCTGAGTAGTAACGAGTTGAACCAGCCTGACACAGAGAGGCCGGCCACATCCTATAATAGCAGAGATGGGGAGAAGCAAGTGGCAATGACCGAAGAAAGCACTCAGAGAACTAATGACTTTGTGGGGGTGAGAGGTGGTGTGATCCAGAGCACCCGAAGAAAACGGTGTGTTTCTCAAGAGGCCAACCTGCTAACTCTGGCACAAAAGGCTGTTGAGCTGGCTTCTCTTCAAAATGACAAGGTAAGGGATACATCCTGACCAAAACAGCATTTCTAAAATAGCCCCCGTACCATATCACATCCTAAAAATACATCTCTCAGAGAAAAAACGTGAGGGAAGTCAACCTAATCGAAAACCACAAGGAGTCCGGTGGCACCTTAAAGACTAACAGATTTATTTGAGCATAAGCTTTCGTGGGTAAAAAACCCACTTCTTCGGATGTTTTTTTTTTACCCACAAAAGCTTATGCTCAAATAAATCCGTTAGTCTTTAAGGTGTCACCGGACTCCTTTGTTGTTTTTGTGGATACAGACTACTGCAGAGTCCGCTCCGGAATGGTAGCGGGGTGGGGGACGGGACCCGGTTACAGAAACTCTTACATGTATGAGAGTGATCTCCTCAGAGTGCAGTGCGGTTACCTGAGCAGTGTAATTTACTCCACTGGTATTGAATAAAACTCCTAACCTAGGCCCTCAAAATAAAATATAGCTAGCTATTCAAGCTGATCAAGAATTTAGAATAACAGGTGTAAATCTACTTGGCTTGGTTTCTTATGGCTTGTTTCACCTGACCTCTTTCTTAAAATCTGCCTCCCTTGACTAATCCTCACAGTCAAACATGAAGGATGACATCTTTAACAAATCATTTAAAAATATTTAAAAAAAAAATGAAATAAATTTTTAAAATTCCAAATTGAGACAGCCCTGAAGAAATCTGGCTAACCTATAGGGCAAAGGCCTGTAGGAGTCTTTATAGGACTTGTTGGGGAAGACACGCTATCTCTTGGTGAATAAGAGATAAGAGGAATCACTCCATTGCTCCCTCTAGTGTTCCATAGCCATAAGCGGCATAGTATCCTGTCACATGGTGAGATGAGGAAATAGGAGGCCAAGAACTAAGGGGCATAACTGGGAGCTATGTTCTCTTCCAAGCTTGCTTAGACTGGTCTTATAGTGAATCCCTCACATGGGAAGGTAAAAGATCATAATTCAAAATGATCTGGACAAATTGGAGAAATTTGGAGAAATCCTGAGGTAAACAGGATGAAGTTTAATAAAGACAAATGCAAAGTGCTCCACTTAGGAAGGAAAAATCAGTTTCACACATACAGAATGGGAAGAGACTGTCTAGGAAGGAGTACGGCAGAAAGGGATCTAGGGGTTATAGTGGACCACAAGCTAAATATGAGTCAACAGTGTGATGCTGTTGCAAAAAAAGCAAATGTGCTTCTGGGATGTATTAACAGGTGTGTTGTGAGCAAGACACGAGAAGTCATTCTTCCGCTCTACTCTGCGCTGGTTAGGCCTCAACTGGAGTATTGTGTCCAGTTTTGGGCACCGCATTTCAAGAAAGATGTGGAGAAATTGGAGAGGGTCCAGAGAAGAGCAACAAGAATGATTAAAGGTCTTGAGAACATGACCTATGAAGGAAGGCTGAAAGAATTGGGTTTGTTTAGTTTGAAAAAGAGAAGACTGAGAGGGGACATATCAGTTTTCAGGTATCTAAAAGGGTGTCATAAGGAGGAGGGACAAAGCTTGTTCACCTTAGTCTCTAAGGATAGAACAAGAAGCAATGGGCTTAAACTGCAGCAAGGGAGGTTTAGGTTGGACATTAGGAAAAAGTTCCTAACTGTCAGGGTGGTTAAACACTGGAATAAATTGCCTAGGGAGGTTGTGGAATCTCCATCTCTGGAGATATTTAAGAGTAGGTTAGATAAATGTCTATCCAGGATGGTCTAGACAGTATTTGGTCCTGCCATGAGGGCAGGGGACTGGACTTGATTGATCTCTCGAGGTCCCTTCCAGTCCTAGAATCTATGAATCCTTTTCTCTGAAGACTTCATTGCTGAATGGGGTGGAGGTGGTGGGGAACAAAGCATGGATTTCAGGATATAGAACTGTCTTTGCAGTGGTGTATTGGAGAACAGTGACAAGGAAAATAAAAACATTTCCTTTTTGCCATTTTCCCCCCTCCCCTTAATCTCCTGCTTGCTCAGTGGTTGCTTAGCCTATCCACTCTATACAGGGATGTGTAGTTTATTCAGTTTTTGTGAGCAGTCAGAGGAAGTGCACACACGCTGCTAAATCTGTTCCACAGAAGACCAACTAAAACCTTCATCAGTTAGTTAATCGACCTTGTTAACATGATCACCTTTTCCTTGCTGCACCATTCCTATTGAGGAAGTTACTTGTTAGCACGCTTGGTAGAAAACTGGGGAGTAGTTAGCAATGTGAAATATGTACTCTTGCTTATCCATTGCCCTCCCACCCACAATATGCTTATACTTATCCAAATAGAGCTGCATTACACGCAATCTGATCACCAGCATGGTGAGTGCAGTTAGAGAGATCTGGTTGTGTACTTAAGAAAAGGCTTGGGGAGATCAAATAGAATTTGACCGTTGAAACAAGAAATTTCACCTCTGCATATTGCCATGGTTAGCAACTTGAGGATTAAAAGAGAGCAATATTTATGACCGATTCTGTCTGTTCTTCCCAATGAGCAGTGAAAAGGGTTTGATTCCACAGTGGCCCAAATGGAAGGGATTCTGTACACCCCACTCTTCTAGATAATTTTATACATTCAAGATGAGATTTTTCAAAGCTGTCAGTCTGGGGCTAATGAACCTTACATTTTTAAGGGGTTAACTACAGTGGATCAGTGGGTGGATGCATGTGAGAGAGAGAAGGCATATGTTTGTTTGTGGGAGTGTGGTCTGCTCCCCCGCTCTCCTTAGTCCAGTGGTTTTCTGTCCCACAATATAAAATGCTGCTTCCATTGTTGATTCATTTCCACTGATCAGAAAATCTACTGAGCACAAATCCAAAAAGCACCTACCTGATTGTTGTAGCTTATGCAAAGAACATATATAAGAAGGGTAGAAGACCACAGAGCTGATGAAAGAGGTTTATTTATTCATTTATTTATTCAGGTACATTTCCACTGGATAAAGTATAGTACAAAAGTCAGTTTAGTTCTTTGGTCAAGAAATTAAATTATGTGAGTATTCAAAGAAGAGGGAGAACCAGGGAAAGCAGGTATATTACAGTTCAGCAATTTGGATCAAAAGTCAGACACTTGGAACTGCAATATACAGATGTTCCCAAAATAATGAAAATACTTCCCCATGTACTTATGGGGAAGTATCAGGGAAGTTATGTGCAGGGCATAAGTCAATCTGGAAAACAAAATGTAAAACTATGGATGTGGGAATGAAGGATCAAGAGAGTAGTCAATATTGTTTCGAACGCCAGTTGAAATAAATGGGACAACTCTAAAGTAGTTTTGCCAACTTTGGAAGATAGTTCAGATAAAGGATCCTTTTTCCCAGGTATTGTAGTTCTGAGTACTTTCCAGCTAAGAGAATGATATGTTGAGAATACCAGGGAACCCTGAAATAAGAGATTTAGATTGAAAGTGACATATTGTCTGATTAAAAGGTGGGTGATTTAAAACTTTTAAGGTGCATATGGGATTTTTTTCTTCTTGTCTTCAGGAATTGGATACTTCAGAAGAGAAGAAGAATGTGGTGGCTGCAGCACCTTCAGCAGCCAAAAGTGTTTTGGAATTTGCCAGTTCTCCACAAGCCTCCAAGAGACCCCGGGAAGATAGCAGTCTTGTTCCTCTAATCATGCCTGTGTCTGTGCCAGTGAAGAAATTCGACTTGCAAGCTATTGGGAAGGAAAAGGGTGAGGAAGGGAAACTCCAGAGGGTGCTGGCAAATGATCGAGGTCTTTCTGAACGCAAACCCTCTGTGATAGTCACCCGAAGAAGGTCCAATCGCAGCTCCAACATGGAAACCTCAGTCCAGGTATGGTCACGTTAATAGACCTAGGGAGACTGAAGTCTGCTGGATCTATGTGCCCAGCTTCATCCTTTCTGTTGAAACAACTTTTAATTGTGAATGAGTAGTTTGAATCTCCTAAACTTGAAAGGGGCACCTGATCTTTTGGCTGAATTTGATCCAGAGACCATATCTGAGTCCTATATGTAGAGGGTTGGATTTTTTTTATGTGCACCCCTGCCATCTGATGGCTAATCTGTGCCCACAAAAAGTCTTCAGGTTAGAGGAAATGAAGGTAAACAATGTGTCTCTGAGTCAATAATGTGTTTGCTGTTGGAAGCTTGCTCTATTCAAGTGATCTTCCCTTACTTAGAGCATAGCTCTGCTAAATGGCATTTTTACCATTTATGCACAGGTAACTTTGAGTTGTAAAACTATGTGCCTATTTTTGGGTTCTAAGTCCCAAACTGGACCTTTGTTCACCTGGCTACCATGATGTTATAAGAATCCCTTGATGGGGTTCCCTCAATATCTACTTTTTATTTATTTATTTATTTTAATATTGCATCTAGCCAGAAGAGAGAGATTGAGATAAAGGATTATAGTGGATAATTTTGCTGGCTGGAGAGATGACGAATAGGATATAGTTTCTAAGCAGCTGCAGACTTTTGAGAAAAGACCCTTGGATTTTCCTCTGTTCTATCATTCAAAGTGACTCATTCCTCCTCTGACCCTGTGGGGTCATCTGTGTGTGTCAGAGTTCTGTTAAAATCCCATCTTCCCCCTTCATGACCATCTTTCTAAGCCAGCATCAGACTGGATCTCTGTCTGGAGCCTGTAAACGCAACTTTATAATCTACCAGAAGTGTTGTCGCTGAATAATAGTTGCTCCCCCCCCCCCCCCAATTAGGGCTGCATGCAGTGCCTCTTAAGCAGCTCCTATCCTGCAGTGCACTGAGCATGTCATCTCACTGAAATATTTTAAACAATCTGAAGGCATCATTAAAATACAATTTATGTTTAGATCACCATTTCTCAAACTTCATTGCTCCGCGACCCTTTTCTTCTGACAAGAAAAATTACTGCACGATCCCTGTACCCTGTGTTACTCAGAATAGTTAGTATTTTAAATAAAAAAATGCATTACAAGGCCGTATCAACAAAAAGTAGCCACTAAATATTTTAATGCACAATACAATCACAAGACAATCTTTATATCCAGTAGTTAAAAAATAAGTATGCACCTAATGGGAGGGGTGAACTTGCATTGATGAACACAAATCCTTGAAGTGGGGCTCTGTGTGGCTGAGGTAAAGACGGAGGTCCTCTTCAACAACGAGACCTGACCTGTATTTGTTTGTTTGTTTTTTCAGTGCTTCAGCCCACAGTCACCTGCGGAGAGGTGGGCGGGCTGGCTGGGTCTTCAGCTTCCCTTTGCCTGTGGACCTCTGGGCTGGGGCTTTCTGCCCTAATGACCCCATTAAAATGAGATTGTGACCCACACTTTGAGAACCCCTGGTTTAGAAGGTTATATTAAAAAGATTTTTCTTTTTGTAGCATGAAGATGCTGTTCCAAAGGAAGAATCAGAGGGCTTTTCCCGGAAACCAAAGCAGCGCCCAAGACCTGAGCCACTCTTCATACCACCGAAAGCAGGCACCTTCATTGTCCCTCCAGTCTATTCCAACATCACTCCATATCAGAGCCACTTACGCTCACCTGTGCGCCTTGCAGATCACCCTTCAGATAGGAACTTTGAGCCTCCTCCTTACACACCTCCACCGATTCTCAGCCCAGTGAGAGAAGGATCTGGGCTGTATTTCAATGCTATTCTCTCTGCTAGTGGTCTCTCAATTCCACCTCCAATGACCCCTAAAAGTACTCACAGAACTCTGCTGAGATCTAGTAAGTTCCTTTCTTTGTCTTGTTGGGAGTGGGAGGCTGAGTGCCAACATGAAGGAAATTATGGCTCTCTTAGACAGTTATGGATAGCTGGATGTGGAGCTTCCTGTTGGGAGACTCTGGGAAGTGGGATGTAGCAGAAGTGATGCTGCCATATTTGGAGATGTTACACCATTGATCTCCTGCACCCGCTACTAACTTCCTAAAGAAAAGATTTAGTCTTGAAAGAGTTAGTTGTTCTCTCAAGCATGGGATTAGTTTAGCTGAAGTATGAGAAAGAGTTTGCTTTAAGGGATGGGTTACTGTAATGAAAATGGTGGACCAGAATGAAATGGTGGGTGAAAATTCAAAAATCCCTCTTCAGCTTACTGTTCTTTAGCAGTTGAGTGCCTGTTTTGGGTGATGGAAAGTCTGTGGTCCGATGTAGTGTTCACACACTTCCACATCTGGCCCAAACATAAAATTGATGAGTTTTGAGCAAGTCTGTTGCTTGTCTTACAGATAGTTCAGAAGTCACGCCTCCCATCCTTTCAGTAATGGGGGAGGCCACCCCAGTCAGCATTGAACCGTAAGTATCAATACAGTCATACAAAATCCACCTCCTTGCTTGATGGCAAGCATGTATTCCTTACACGGCTTACAGATTTAGGAGGATAAGAAAGTGCCGCAGGGTCCCCTTTTGTTGGTTTATCTTTTAGAAACGTACAAACTCACTCCTATGAGTGTCTTTTTATTAAAAGTGTAGGGTTTTCTTTTTTTAAAATTGAGGCAGAGTAAATCTATTGATGATCCACGCACTAAATATAATTTCTTATGGTCCACTGAACAGTTGCCACAGTGGTAACTATTTTCCATCACTACTGTTCAGTTGCTGGGCTGAATTTGAACTACTGTAGTTAACTAAAGGTGATAGGGTCACTATGTCATTCCGCCATGCATAAACATTATTCTGCATGTTGTATACTTTTTTAAGAGTTAGGAAATATTGCTTCTTAAAGGGAAGGCAAAGCACAGAATGGACAAACATAGTTAATTTTCAGAATGTAACCAGCTTCAGGAACAAATTCATAGGGCTTTTCTTTTCTTTTCTTTTCTTTTCTTTTCTTTTCTTTTCTTTTCTTTTCTTTTCTTTTCTTTTCTTTTCTTTTCAGTAATAGTAACTGAGTTAGCAAAACAAAGGGGAGCCTTTAAACCTAAAAATATAAATTGCATTAATCATTTTCTCCCTACTTTATCTTGCTACTATCTGGTGATTCTAGAACTTATAGCAACTGGTGCTGAAAATGGTTTAACTACTATTGTACATGAGATGGAACCATTTTCAGCACCTTTGCAAATTCCATCCAATATGGGGCTTGGTCTACACTTAAAACTTATATCAGCATAACTATGCTAGTCAGGAGTGTGAAAAAACACACTCCTGACCGTCATAGCTATGCTGATTAAACCACCAGCATAGGCATAGCTGTGGTGACAGAAGTCGACATAGCTATTCAGACAGTGATGTTCCTGTTGGTGTATGCTGTATCAACACTAGGGCATAGGCTCCGTAGTGTAATCAGTAGAATTGTGCCAGCAAAGTATGTGATCCTTCATTGGAATTTGTGAAACTTTATCTTTGGAGGTTTCAGGTTGCAGTCAGATCCATCATTTTGCTTAAGCTTTTATGGCCAAAAATTTCTTGCACTTTTGTTTTAAGCGGAACAAGCATTGGAGAGGTCAGGTTGAAGACTAAAAGTAATGGTTATTTTCTGTGCCTACTTGTAAAATGTTTGGCATCATAGGGTATTGTGGTGTGGGCCCTCTGGTTCAGTTAGGTCCATATCTGCAAATCATGCCTCTGAAAGGTAGATTTGACTTTTTCATTGTGGGTATGTAGTGACTTGTTTTTTTCCAGCAATATTACCCATTGAGGGTGTTCTTGATGCTTTTTCGTTCTCCTGGGCCCCCAAACTTTTTTTTTCTTTTTTCTAATCTGTTCTTGGCCTGATGTAGTCCCCTTTTAAAACTGATCAGATTATCTAAGTATATCAAAATTGCAGTTTAACATTTTCATGGTTTCGTATAAGGTAACTTGTCACACTTAACATTTATCTTCTGTATCAATGTCTTCATGAGTTCCCTTTCCGGTGCTAATTCCACTTACCTGCTTTACCCCTCCTCATGACCTGCATGGCTTGATAGAGCAGGTAATGGGGACAATTCCATTTCAAGGAGTGGGATGCAAGGATCTACCTTGCAATCTCTCTTGGGGCCCCAATTCTGCAAAAACACACATGCTTAACTTTTCTATTTGGCCCAGTCGTGTTTACAATCATGAGAAGTTCCACTGAAGTTAAGCTAGTATGTGCATAAGTGTTTACAGGCTCAGGGCACTGGGCATTATCAATAACTGTTGCAAGTAGTAATGTAATTGGTCTTTAGACTAACAGAGCGTTATTCATCCCATCTCTGAAATAAATTCTTTTGCAGCATAATAGCTTTTCTTGGAAACAGACTTCTTGAGCACTGTAACCGCCTGTGCTGTGACATTCAGCCTCACCTCACCTCCCTGCAGATGGCAGATCTGTGTATGCCTGATAATGTGATTCTAATTCTAAATCCTTTCTTGGAACTAATTTTAAAAAAATGGAGGAAAAGATGACAGGAGTCATTTTTATTCTGTAGAAAAGATATTTTTAGTGTGATCTACTAATTTTTATATTTGGGTCTGCCAGCACGTGACCATAGTTCATACTTATCCTATACTTTGTTTTGAGTTGCCTGTTTGTGGTTCAGTTGCTCACTCTATCTCAGCATCTGTTAATGCTGCTCAGTAAGTCAAATGATGGCAGAGATATGAAGTAGAAAAGAGGGTAGTCAAAGGTTGTGCTCATATTTGGACTCATGAAATAGTACAGTGTGTAGTTGTGCTCAGTGGGGCTGGTTGTGGATTTTCTTCTCCTTTCCTCCTGTAATCAAATCTCTCTGTTGATTTCAAGTCTGGGTAGCACCGCTTCTGTCCTGTACATTGGTCAGCTAGGAGAACCAATGGAAAACTACTAGAACCTAATACACTGCTTGAATGGTCTTGATTTGTATTAGAGCTGGGTGCTTTGTAAGTAATCAGACCTCAGATTAGAGACTGAGTTGAAGTTCAGCAGTTCTAAGGGACCCTCTCGTTAAATAGAACAACATAATTAATAAAACAACACTAGAAATTGGTGATAGGGCACAGAGCCTTTCGCCTCTAGATCACAGTCTTAGGTCTGACTCAAGTAGTACTAGTTACTGAATGTTGTTCTTGCCTTATGGCTATCACGTGGCCTATGTTTTAATCTCTTTGGGATCGATTGTGTTTTTAGAAGATAGGTGCCTTCTAGATATTGTGAGGTGGTCATTGTCATTATTTGTTCTCCATTTCCCAGGCGAATCAACGTGGGATCCCGGTTTCAAGCAGAAATCCCTGTGCTCCAAGACAGATCTTTGGCATCAGCTGACAAGCATAAGGCGGACGTGGTGTGGCAGCCATGGGGGGACCTGGAAATCAACCAAACTACTCAAGAGAATGGTAAGGATCTGGAGAGATTGGTAAATGGACCCCAAACAAAAAGTAGCAGCTTTGGTAGGGTAGCTTGTCCTCTACCTTTAGGCTCCATTTTAAATAACTTCACACTACTGATCAAGTGTCAAGTTTCACTGAGTGTTGTTGAAAACTTCTTGTGGAAAATTATGGAGACCAAGGATTCATAGACCTGAAAGGGCAGAAGGGACAAATTAGATCATTGGCTGAGTGAAGCAAGGCATTACATTCAACTCTGTGTTTGCAGTGTTGCTGTAGCTGTGTTGGTCCCAGGATATGAGAGAGAAAAGGTGGATGAGGTAATATCTTTTATTGGACCAACTTCTGTTGGTGGAAGGTATGAGCTTTTGAGCAACGGCGAGCTCTTCAGGTCTGGGGAAGGAAGCAGAATATCTCAGGGCTCATCTACTCTTAAAATGCTGCAGCGATGCAGTTGCACTGCCTACACTGACAGGAGGGGTTCTCTCCCCTCGGTGCAAATAATCCATCTCCCAGAGAGGCAGTAGCTAGGTCGTGGGGAGAATTCTCTCTACAGCGGGGGTTTAGGCCTGTTTAATTGTATCACACAAGGGTGTAAAAAGAACAGGAGTACTTGTGGCACCTTAGAGACTAACAAATTTATTAGAGCATAAGCTTTCGTGGACTACAGCCCACTTCTTCGGATGCATATAGAATGGAACATATATTGAGGAGCTATATATACACACATACAGAGAGCATAAACAGGTGGGAGTTGTCTTACCAACTCTGAGAGGCCAATTAATTAAGAGAAAAAAAACTTTTGAAGTGATAATCAAGCTAGCCCAGTACAGACAGTTTGATAATAAGTGTGAGAATACTTACAAGGGGAGATAGAGTCAATGTTTGTAATGGCTCAGCCATTCCCAGTCCTTATTCAAACCGGAGTTGATTGTGTCTAGTTTGCATATCAATTCTAGCTCAGCAGTCTCTCTTTGGAGTCTGTTTTTGAAGTTTTTCTGTTGTAATATAGCCACCCGCAGGTCTGTCACTGAATGACCAGACAGGTTAAAGTTTTTTTTTTTCCTCTTAATCTTAATTGCTTCTTCCACCCCATTTCTTTTTTTGGTTTGATGGCACTTTCCTGGTAATAGTGGAAAATCTGCTAACTGCTGCCTGTTCAAGTATTTTTCCTGGGGCTGGTACCAATCAGGAGCTGGCGCTGCACGTCTTGCATGAAGCAAAGGGAAACATTCTGGTGAGTCCTCTTCAATCTTCTGTCTATCTTTTGAGATTGTGGGAAGAGACCTTAATGATCACTATAATCAAGGACTGATTGCACAAGCAAGAAGCTTATTTGAAAGAAGGAAGCTTGCAAAGCACTACACAGTTCTGCCAATACATCTGAATCCTAATGCTCATCACCTCTTCCTGTCGCTATTCCGAACGTGGCCCCGCACAGCTCTGCTGATGCACCTCTATTTTGACCTGCACCATCCTCGCTATTTCAGTCTTTGGCCTCTCCTAAGCAGAGACTGCTAAAAATGTCAAACTGCATCAGACTGTATGTGGTTTCTGTTTTTAGCTTGCAGGGATCAAGTGGCTGAAATTGCTAAACTAAATTCACTTGCCATCTAAATTGGAAGCCAAGTCTCATTCGAGGGAACATTGTCTACTGGTTTTACAGCATGGGACTGGGAGTTAGGACTCCCAGGTTCAATTCTTGCATTTGTCACTGACTCTCTTTGTGACCTTAGGCAAGTCACGTAACCTCTCTTTGTCTATCTGTGAAATGGATATGCTTATCAACCTTGCAGCAGTTTGTAACCATTTATGTTTATAAAACACTGATTTCTTTGGTAAATGCTGTAAAATTGCAAAGTGTAGCTGTTTAGTGCACCAGCCTTTCATAATCCTCTCTAACTTCAGAACAAATTGTAGCTATAGTTTTAAGTGCAAATAAAAAGTGACTACAATTGAGTGGCTTTATAGTCTCTGAGATAAATTTCTTCTGCTGAAGTGATCCTTCCATTTTATTTTGGAATATTGTTTACTCAAGTGAACTGAGATTTCTAAACCCATTTCACTGGTGTCCTGAATCTGCAAAGGAGTGTGGCCAGTGGGAACTGGCTTTGTAAGAGACCACATGCTACATGGGATCATCACTACATAAGAAAATACTTCTATAAGGCCTTTCATCTGTGGGAATAATAATCATGTCTCTCAACACCTTTTATGAGCTAGAGTAGGTGAGTAGTATTTTACCCAATGTAGAGATGGAAAAGTGGAGGCATGGAGAGGTGAGGTCACTTGTCCAAGGTACCAGAGAGTCAAGATTGGAATGCTGGTGTCTTGACTCACATGTCGCTGTTCCAAATGCTAGAGCATAGGGTGGGAAAGAGAGCTTTTAATACAATTGACCTGCTGGTAGAGTATGATACTAAGGGGATTGCCTGATGTTCTTTGTTGTAATACCTGTATAAGTTAGTGTCCTATATGAAGCTAATTCTGTTGTTGTACTGTCTCTTAGGCTACTTTGACCAAATTGCTGCTGAAGAGGCCAATGAGATCGCCACACCACCCACTGGCAGACTATCACTACACAGGTATGCTGAGGGGAACTCATCGCGGCTGCCTCTGCTTCCTTTGTAGCTGGCAGCCCTAGCTGCAGATAGGGATTTTTTCACCCTTTTGCACAGCAGGTGATGGTGGTTGTTGCTGCTCTTTTAATATTGATACAGTGTCATACTTTTTTTTTTTTTTTTTCAGGAAGCTTTATAGGAATCAGACATCGTCCCTTGCCTGGATGAGTGCAGTGGTGAATTGCAGGGATTCTTGCCTGCAGCTGTCATGACACTTAGGATTTGCTAGTGTGCTGCACACACCACAAGGCCGTTAGTCACTGGGCCACTTTTTTGTATACCCAGGCTTGTCAAGGGACTAGATGTCTTCACAGAGAGCGATCACAGAAGGGAGGCTTATGGGTGATGGAAGGACTGTCCAAATCTCAGAACTGCAACCTCTGTGGCATGAATTCCTAGCAGGGAATTGAGAGAGAGTATTAGTGGGAGAATTTCCAGTCGCTAGTAACCTATGCTGCTTACAGTAGGATGTTCGAGAGTACAGAGACTAGCAGGTTATTGCATCTAATTGTTTCCTCTATGGAAGCAAAACTGCAGTGTCTGATGCAGCTGTGTCTGTCTGTCCCCTCACTCAATATATAACCAATTGCAAGATAGTATCTTTCGTGACCAAGGATGGCCCTAGGTAACCCTGGGAGACCTTGGTCTGGTGAGGGTAGAGAGAAGCTCAATAGCTCCATCTCTAGCGCACAAAAATTACACGTCTGTTCACATTACAAGTACAACAGCTCTTTGACACTACCCGAGTACTTTCCACTGTGGCTGTGTGGATAAAGAAAGAATGTGGGAGAGCTAAGGGACATTCTGGATTGTGTGTTTTCTTGTTGGAGGTGAAAAAGTGTTTATTGTACTAAGACTACTTCAGATGTGTCATGAACTGCATATCGTTTGGGCTGGTTTTATTTAAAGAAAACCTAAAGAAAAAACAACTAGAAGACTAAAAGCTTGAAATGAAATAGGTTTCAGTTTAAACTTCTTTACTTATAGGATCAGACAGGTGGAAAGTTGATGAGAAGAAACTTTTCAACAAAGGCATTGCAATCTACAAGAAAGACTTTTTCCTGGTCCAGAAACTTGTAAGTTACTCTGCCAATTACTTAATGCACTGTGGAAGGGTTGACCTGAGCTGATGCAGTTGGTGCTGACAGTGACACCATCAACACAAAATATACTGCATTCCCTCTTGGGTGCTGTGGGTTTTTGTTTTTTCTTCCCTCCTCCTCTTTTCTCCCCCCCCCCCCCCCCCCAAATTCCTTGGAGTGATTAAACTTAAAAAAAAAAAATTGAAAATATAGTGCTACTTATTGATCCCACCCCCAATTTATCAATCCAATCTCCCTCATTTAGCCCAGGGCACAGATCAATTACACAGAATATATTTATAAAATGATGGTAGTGCTCCAGTAACACTCAAGTAGCCCAGTTACAAAACTGAATGGGAAAAATTCCTATTGTGGTAAAATGGCCCATAGATTACTCCTGACAAAATTCTGTGCCCCTGCAGGGGTGCAGAATTAATATGGCCTCCTGTACAGAAAAATGCCAAAGAAATCTGCAGGGGGACATGCGCCTCTTTCCCTGGTAGTCCAGGCAGTGAGTCAGTTCCAATGTGCCTGGCCCTGGAGCAGCCTCAGAGACGCAAATCACTGCAGGGGGAGAGAGGTCGGGCGGGCGTGCCTGCGGGGGAGACGATCACCATCACGGGGAGGGGTCGGGCGGGCGTGCCTGCGGGGGAGACGATCACCATCACGGGGAGGGGTCGGGCGGGCGTGCCTGCGGGGGAGACGATCACCATCACGGGGAGGGGCTGGGCGGGCGTGCCTGCGGGGGAGACGATCACCATCACGGGGAGGGGCTGGGCGGGCGTGCCTGCTTGCCAACAAGCGAGAGAGACTCTGTCCCTCTTGCTTGCTACTGTGGCTCGCCAGGGGTGTGGAGGGATAGGTCTTTTTATTATGCAGGAAGAAGGCTCTTTCCTGCAGGCAGAAATGTAGCAGCCTGCCTGTGTAGTAACATTGTTAATATTCCTGTTGTTCCTTAACTGTTCCCGTTCTCAGTCAATTCCCCTAGGAGCCTAAAACCTGTGAAAGGTTTAGGTTCCTACATTGCCAGTATGATGTAAAGGATCCTTATGATAAATGACAGTAAGGGAATCAGCTAGGAAGATCTATGTGCTTTCTCACTTTTTTTCCTGTGCCAAAGTGGCACAATGGGGTTAGATTACAGCTCAGGATTTATTTTACTTTCCCATTTAAAAAAAAAAAAAAAAAAAAAGGTTTGAGGGCAAATAAAAAGTTTACCAAGCAGTCAATAAAAAGTCAGGACAATCAGAAGCAAGCACTTCCCAAAGTACCCAGCCAGGTCCAGGACAATGATTAGTATTGTCTGACTTTTATCTGTGGAAGTCTCTGAGCAATTTAAAATGACATTCTACTTTTTTGCTGTTTGGCGTTCTGTAATGTAATGAAAATCCGGGATTATAACTAGAATGCAGGGTATTAGTTACGAAGTGTTTGTAACTCAACTTTCATGTGTTTAGGAAATGCTGAATAGTTATTGTGACTTTTTTTTTCTGCATTGTAGTTCAAATAAATTACCAAAACAAGTGAAACTGATGTGATTATATTGCATTATTTTGATAAATAAAATATGCAGAATTTTTTGGTGCAGAATCCCCACAGGAATAATAATAAATGGATTTGTGATTGGTGAAATATCTAGTAGTTTTACTTCCAGTGATCTATAAAAATTAGAGATAGTAAAAATGTCCTTTTAGTACATGCCTCCTCTCCATTTTAACCCATCATGAAGATGTTTTCATTGGAGGGAAAGCTACAGAAAAAAAGAAAGTCAGGAGTAGTTTTCAAATTTCTCATGAATAAATAACAAATATGCAAAACTTTGTATTAACTTGTGAAAGCCTAGGCATTAACAAAAGCTGATACTCTGCCTCCAAACTCTCAAATACGTCACAGATAGAAAATGTCTAATCGTTCCTGGGTCTGCTGATAATCATGTGTTTCCAGATGGGTACAGAAATAAAAAGCTCTGCAAGCCTTCCTCCCTATCTGTTAGACTTGCTTTCCGGTTGTTCCTTAGCTAATATGCTGTTGGAAACGAAATACCTCCCAGGAAGCTGCAAGTCTGCTCTGAGGCCTGACAATTCAATTGCGATGTTGTAGATACCCTTAGGGAGCACCCATTTATCTTTGTATGTCTACATTGCAGCTGGTTGCGAGCCTCCCAACCTGGGTAGACAGACGCTCACTTCCAGGGCTTGAGCTTAATTAGCTCAAAATAGCAGTCTGGACATTTCAGTTCAGTCTGCAGCTCGGACTTTTAAGTCTAGGGGAACGCATGAGCGTGAGAGCCCAAGCTCCAGCCACAACATCCACACAGTGTGTGTCCACTCATGCTGAGAGAGACTCTTACCTGCAGTGTAGGCATATCCTCGGGCTTGTCTACACATAAACCCCTACAGTGGCACTGCTCCAGCTACACTGCTGTAGCGCTTCAATGAAGACACTACCTGTGTTGATCAGAGGGGTTCTCCTATCTGCATAGGGACTCCACTTCCCTGAGAGGCGATAGGTAGGTCGACAGGAGAATTCTCCCGTCAACTTAATGCCGTCTAAACCAGGGGTTAGGTTGGTTTAACTATGGGTATGTCTACACTATGAAATTAGGTCGAATTTATAGAAGCCGGTTTTATAGAAATCGGTTGTATACAGCCGATTGGGTGTGTCACTCGCAGGGCCAGATTAACTCTTCTGTGCCCCGGGCCTATTGGACTTTGTGGGTATTTTTCCTGGGAGGGAGTTTGGTGCATAAGGGGGCTGGGGCAGGGGACTGGGGTACAAGAGGGGGTGTGGGGTCTGGGAAGCAGTTTGGGTGCAGAAGGGGATTCTGATCTGGGGCAGGGGGTTGAAGGTGGAGGAGGGGGTCCAAAGTGCAGGCTCCAGCCAGGAGGCATTTACTACAGGCAGCTCCCAGGCTGCAGTGCAGCGGGGCTCAGGCAGGCTGCCTACATGCTATGGCCCCACGCTGCTCCCGGAAGCAGCTGCGGGGAGGGGGACAGCATGTCTCTGTGCACTGCCTGCTCCCACAAGTAACCGTAGCTCCCATTGGCCGCTCCCATTGGGAGCTGCAGGGATGGTGCTGAGGGCGGGGGCAGCATGCGGAGCTGCCTTCCCCCCCCACACACACACACCAGGGGTCACAGAGACGTGCTAGCAGCCAGCCGCTTGTGGGAGCAGCCTGTGGCCAGAGCATGCAGGCATCCTGCCTGAGCCACCCCGCTGTGCTGTGGGACTTTTAGCAGCCTGGATTTGGAGATCGCAGCCTGTGATTTATTTTTGCGGAGCCCCCCTTGAGCCAGGGTTCTGGGCGGCAGTCTCTAAAGCCCCTGCCTTAATCTGGCCCTGGTCACTCGGGTGTAGGTTTTTCAACCCCCAGAGAGACATAATTATATCAACCTAATTTCCTAGTGTAGACCAGGTCTCAGTGCCAGTTCTGTCATCCTTGTGTTGACTAGTACCGTATTGTGCAAGTAGCCCCATTGAAATTTGTGGATTATTCAGTCTAAAGTGCTGCTCAGTGTGAGTAAAGGTGCCAGAATCTAGCCCTAAGTAATTCCAGTGGAGGCCAAAGAAAAGATTCGTTGGAAATGTAACACAGTGTAAAGAACTTAAAACAATTTTCATATAATAGAAAGATTTTGTTGGAAAAGAAAATTACAATGTAAAGTGACTTGTAATTACACCTTTAATGAGTATTAATACACCTTTTAAAGGGAGTTTTCCTTTTTCCCCCCCTTTTTTTAATTTTTTTTTAAACACCAGATAAAAACCAAGACGGTGGCCCAGTGTGTAGAGTTTTACTACACATACAAAAAACAAGTGAAAATTGGTCGGAATGGGACCTTAATCTTCGGGGACATTGATGCCACTAATGAGAAGTCTATGAAAGATGAAGCTGAGGTTGATATCAAGGTAACCACCCAACCCCCTTGCCTGCTTTTGGCTTCGGTGCCAAATGCAAACTTCATAGACTGAATCACAGTTCACTCTTTATAATTTTACTGATGCTACATATATACAAGAAATAATAAATATTGTCCTAACTGTTGCATAGATTCCTTAAGTAATTGTCTGATTAGAAACGCTTGTGATTCAAAGGCCATGTCTACACTGCCACTTATATCGGCAAAACTTTTGTCACTCAGGGGTATAGAAAAAAACACCCCCTTGAACAACATAAGTTTTACCAGCGTAAGTGCTGGTGTGCACAGCGCTCTGTCAGTGAGAGATGCTCTCCTGCCGACATGGCTATCGCTGCTCGTTGAGCTGGTTTTATTGTGTCGACAGGAGCGCTCTCTCCAGTCAGCATAATGCAGCTACATGAGCGCTCTTACAGTTCATTAGGCTCAGCCTCCTATCCTTTTTCACATAATTACCTCGACCTGCCATAGAGCTGAAGCTCGAAGAAGAAAATACTAACTGTGTCTCTTTATCGTTTCTTCTTGTCAAGAGTTCGCATAGGTTTGCACGTGTTCTTCCTCCCAGAAAGGAGAATTACAATGAGGAACATACGCACGTGGAGGAAGTGTCTGAGAAGGAGGAAGAGTTGGATGATAGGAAGAGCACAGTGCCTCCCAAGGCCACGCAGACACTACAAGCCAATGAAGTGGTCAGTGTTGCACTGAACTGCATGTGCTTCCCCCCACCAGTCCTTTCTACACCCCCGGTTAACAGTTTGGAAAATGTTGAATAAAGATAGACAGTTCCAGACAAAGTATCTTCAGCTTTAACTTTTCCTGGTGGAAGGAGCTTGAACTGGAATAACTCTGAGTATTACCAGCATCCAGATGGTGTTCTATATGACTTGATGGGCAGGGAGAGGTGGTGACTAAGAATGTGATGAAATCCTATGCAATGCCCTGGGACTGGTGCTCAGAGAGGAGGATGAGTGGCGCTAGAAATATCAGAGAGAGTTTCTCATTAGGGATCGCTTGGATTGGAATACTGTGGGGTCAGAGTTCAGCCAGCAGCCTTTATTCCAGAGATGCCTCTTTTTCAGTTTGCTTTAACAACTGTCTCTTTTCCATGTAGGTCAATGAGATCCTTATTTCAAGAACCGAGGAGTCTAATGCCCCAGGGGAAGCCAGCAGTAGGACTGTAAGGAAGCCTAAGGAGGCAGCAGTGAAGCCTCAAAAGACTCCTCCCCCAGTACAGAGGAGGAGACGGAAACCAAAGCCAAAACCAGACACACCCAGTAAAGCTCAGAACCAAGAGAACACGTTTCCATGTAAAAAATGTGGCAGGTAAGAGTAAATGCATTGACAATGACAATCACAGGAACGTTGTACTAAAGGAACATTAGCTTGAGAAGCAGTTTTTGTGGAGATGTACAATAAATTGTTGGAAATGGAGGCAATAATATGAACAGCTTACCACCACTGGTGCTCTGTCTTTCAGATTAGATCTTAAAAACAGTTGGTCCTTAATGACTCAAGGTTGTCAAAGGTCCCATAGTATTTTCATAATCATGGGCATATTAACCCAAGTGCCCTGAACAGATTACAACTTGGATGATCACATTCTGCGCTTCCTCTTCCCCCCCCCCCCCCCCCCAAATGTATGCTTTAATGTTGCTGTGTGCTGTTAAACGGCTGCACGTCCCATCTCAGCAGTGTTTACATTTCACTGGTGTGTGGAGAGATTCCTGTATAGCAGAAAAAGCACTTCAAGAACTTGTCAGATGACTAATACTATAGGCATGTAGCACATTATCATTACGATAGCAGCAAGTGCCAGGTAAGGGGTGAACAAATGGTTTGATTAAATTTACACAGGTCTCTTGTGCGTATTGTATGTATATTACTTTCCCTCCGTGACTCCAGCCAAGAAAGTTCAGTTTGCTGCCTAAATTGCTTAATCCCAAAGAATAACGAGTCTCATAATACCAGGAGTTCCTCACCATTTTAAATACAGAAGCAGGATTGGGAGGAGATGAGGAGAACCAGAAGGAATGACATCTTTATCTAATTCAGTCATCAGTGGTGGTGACAGGTTTCCACGGTGTGGGGGTCACTTAGCTGGCACTGGCAGGATACCTCTCCACTAGGCCCTGAAGTAGCACAGCTTTGAGAAGTGTCACTGTTGTCTCTCTAGCCTGGACGCTCACAGGAGGAGACTCTTAATGGTGTTCAAGTCTATTTGGTGCCACTAAAATTGAGAAATTATTGCAGGGGAGAAGAGGATAGAGAGAGAATGGAAACCACAAAGGGCAAAAGGCAAAAAACATTGACCCTGGGGGGAGAAGTGCAAAAAAGAGAGCACTGGTCATTGTTTGTCTGCTTGCTGGCTTATTTATTTGTATTACAGTTGTGCCTAATAAACTGGGGGCCATTATTGCTCAGCAGTGTACAGATCCATAGTGAGAGGCAGAGCCTGCCTCCAAGAGCTTAGCATCTAAATGGACATGACCGATAAAGGGTGGGAGGGAAAATCAAGGCCTAGAGAGGTGAAATGACTGGTCCAAGGTCATACAACACATTGTCTGCCAAAAACAGAACCTAGGTCTCCTGAGTCCTAAGTTAGTGCCCCATCTACTGCACCACACCGCTGCGTACGGAATGGGAGTGAGAGCAGTCATAGTTGTGGTAGTTCCGTGTTGGTGGTGATACAGGGTCCTTCTCTGTAGTCTATAGACTTCAAACCAGAGATGCGACAGCCCCTTTGGCAAGGGAGGGAAGAGGAGGTACGGAGAGACTGAGCAAACAGGTACATGTGTGTGTTCTTCCTCAGGGTCTTCTACAAGGTGAAAAGCCGCAGTGCTCACATGAAGAGCCATGCGGAACAGGAGAAGAAGGCAGCAGCATTGAAACAGCGAGAGAAAGAGGAGGAAGCGGCGGCGGCGGCAGCAGCAGCGCAGCGGGAGGAGAGCAGTGACGAGGGGAGCAGCAGCAGTGACAGCAGTGGCAGTGGCAGCTCGGATGAGGATGGGGAGATTTAGCCATAGCCCTGGGGAAGTCGAGGGAGTAGCAAGGCTGGACCCCACCTCTCTCTCAGTGTGTTTGCCTCCATTCCTGCACTTTCCTTATCTGGACTGAGTTATACTAGGCTTCTGTCCATTGCTGCCATTTCCTCATCCCACATTCTGCACCTCACCCTGTCAGTATAGACTGAGCCAAATCAGTGGATAAAGAGATTTGTGTGAACTTGGATATTCTTTTTTACAAATCAGATTTCTATTTTATTTATAAAGGTACCTGAGGTGCGTAATAGAACAATGTCATCAGGAGCGGAATTCAGTTCTCCTGCGGATCAGTCAGGGCTTTCTCCTTGTGCTTGCCAAGAATCATGGCAACGAGACTCTTGAGTATAAAGGCTTCCAGACCTGAGCAAGAAAAAGATGCTCTGCCCTGAGACTGTCTGCATCTAGTTACTGTGACACCGGTGTTTTGTAGTGATTTCCGTCCATAGCAAATTGCCTGTCACTGCCCTTCCTGCTTTCCTCTCCGAGTGCTATCCAGGCTCTTAGCAAGTTCTGTGGAAATATGAGACATACCCTGGGTCACTGTATGACTGAAGTGTGAGGGGGAGGGGTGAAGAACAATTCACCCCACCCCTTTCCTCTGAGAGGAGATTTCTATTTTCCTGTAGCAAGGGGATGCCTGATATTTCCTGTGCCATTAAGAGTTCAGTAGAGGACATATAGCATCCTGGGAGATAAGAGTAGCCACAAACCTTAAAGATCTGGCCACATTGTGTACAGGAAGCGAAGTAGTTATTGGGTCACTTTTAGAAGAATTTGCCCCCTCACAAGTGCAATTTGAAAGGCCTCTATCGATCACACCTGGCTTTAACTCATTACAAAAGGGAGCAAGGCTGTTAGGAGACTTGACCCAAGACACGTTTTTTGCATTTTGCCTGCCTCACAGAGATGGGACGGGTGGACTTTGGTCTCTTCCTTAGGCTTCTTTACTCCCTTCCACAAAGGGCCATTATGCAGGAAGATGCCCATTTTCCATTTACCCATCCCTTTAAATGGCCATCTACAAGAGTTACACTGAAGAAGCTGTGTGTCCTTCCAGTCGTTCCTTTGCCGATGTGATTGGACTGCACAGAATGCTGGGCTATTCCATCATGGCCACCTTCCCAGTGAAATGTATGTAGACTCTTCATGCAGAGTTGGCATTGAAATAGGCAAAAGTCTAGGCAGCTAGGCCTGTATGAAAGCAAAGTGTTAAGAGCAAGCAAAAATAGGTCAGATGAATGCTAAAATTGCACAGAATTTGTCTGTACGTATATACATAATGTTCACATACCTTCTTTATTTCATAAAACTAAAAAATCCAGTGTAGTTGCAGCTGTGTTGGTCCCAGGATATTAGACAAGGTGGGTGAGGTACTATCTTGTATTGGACCAACTTCTGTTGGTGTGAGAGACAAGCTTTCAAGCAGGGGTGCAGTATGCAGTACCAGCAAGAGATTTTTATTGGGTATGAGGCACTGGAAAGACTTGGGGCAACCCTTCCCCCCGCCCCCAGTGGATGAAGCTGCACTCCCCTCCTTAAAGGAGCAGAATGCAGATAGGGAGGACATTCACTCTTTATATGGCTTTAACAGCACAATATAAAGTTTGTTAGCATATATATTGTGCTGTTACGTTGGTCAGGAGTTTTCAAGAGGGGAGGGGTGGGGGGACAAAAGGTGTTTAAACAGTGTTTTTGATTCTGTTTCTCCCCATTGGTCTGAATTATCCATGACATTCACACTGCATCACATCAAGTCCAAATCATTAGAGGAATGCCTTTGCTTGCACTGACCAGTGGAAGTTTGGATTCTGATGTCAGCCCAGTTCTGCAGCCTGATGGGAATCAGGTGTTGTCCCCAGTGTACATAGAATTCCTTTTTGCAGCCAAACTAGTCTAACATGCATTTTGCTAACTGGAACTGGAGCAGCAAAAGAAAGAAAACAAATGCCTTATTTTCCAGCTTTGTGGGTGAGAGAACTATAAGTGAAGATTATAATGCCGGACACTGACAGCCTTAAACCAGCTGCCTCGGGAATCTGACAAGAACTCTGCTGAAAATATGTTCCTCATCTTAGCAGTGGAGCTAAGGGCTGGTCCACACTAACCCCCCACTTCGAACTAAGATACGCAACTTCAGCTACATTATTCACGTAGCTGAAGTTGAACTATCTTAGTTCGAACTTACCGCGGGTCCACACGCGGCAGGCAGGCTCCCCCGTCGACTCCGCGTACTCCTCTCGCCGAGCCGGAGTACCGGCATCGACGGCGAGCACTTCCGGGATCGATCTGTGATCGATTTATTGCAACTAGACAAGACGCAATAAATCGATCCCAGAAGATGGATTGCTTACCGCCGGATCCGGAGGTAAGTATAGACGTACCCTAAGACTTATCATACATTTGCCCACCTTTATTTAAATGAAGCTCCTTCTGATCTGACAGCTTAGACATTGTCAGTTTCACCCAGAACAATTTACAAACTTGGAACCTAATCCTGTAAACCCTTTAATCATTTGATCAATCCCATTAAAGATAATGGGACTATTTGCATGACTATGGACCACTTTTGTGGGCTGGTAAAAGTTTCAGGAGTCTGTTCCTATAAAGGAAGTTGAATCCCTCATTGAAATGCAATGTTTGGGTACCATAAAGCAGTTAAATTTTGTCTTTTAATAAGTCATACATGGGTTGAAATGGCTCCTCACCTAACTCCCATATTCCTTATAAACAGACTGAATACTACATATTTGGGGGGAAAGTGAGTAGTTAACCATGTTGATGTTTGTATATACAAAGGGGGGGTATCAGAGGGGACGGGGAGAGCGTGGGGGCCCCAAGCTCGGGGTGGGGAGGAGTCACTTGGGGAGGTCACGTGCCCCCCCCCTTGTGTCCCTCCCATGAGTGCAGTACCAGCAAGAAATGATTTCTACTTGCACCACTGCTTTTGAGCCACACAGAGCTCTTCTTTTTCTGAAGAGCTCTGTGTGGGTCAAAAGCTTGTCTCTCTCTCCAACAGAAGTTGGCCCAATACAAGATAGTACCTCACCCACCTTGTCTCTCTATAAAGAATCCAGTTGTTTCCTTGTGCTGCATCCATTGCAGAAGGGAGTAACTGGCTCTTTTCATGGCCTCTGCCCTTCATTATAAGTATAGGGAGAAGAAATGGGGAGATCGGCAGGAGCCAGTGAGAATAACTGAAGAGGCAAATTGGATTTAGTGGCAACAACACCCTGCAGTGAAGCATCCGTAGTACTGTGAAGCATTTGTATCTGCAGGCAGCCAGTTCTCACTCCCACCTCCGGAGGAACATCATGTGCTGATATTTATGTGACACTTAACTGCATGAGCAAAGAGCAGTGGTTAGTAATAAAATGTTTAAATGTAGCAGTGAATTGCCAGTTTTCTGATGCTAGTGCAATGCACATCAGATCACGTGCAGTTCAGTAGTGCCATCTGGTGGAAAGATAAGTTAATTGCCTGTGCATTCCTGAGCAGTACTGCTTGGCTAGTTCCAGTGGATGACAGCAGGTTTTCCCTGATCTGACTGACTTGCAATAGGCTCTCCAAGCTGCTGGATAAGTTTCAGGTAAGAATGCCTTTGTGCTTGTTCATGCCTTGTGCTTGTTCAACTACAATTTAATATAGGTCAGATTCCAGCCTGTCACCTGCCTGTCCTGGCTCTTTTGCCCCCTGGCACCAGCGCCTCCTCCACAGACCTTGGGAGTATCTCCTTTTTTGGCAGCTACAGTTGTTTCACTGCCTAATTAAGTCCTCTAGCCATATATTTGATACCCTACTCTTTAAGCTGTTCATCTTTGCACAGCTCCTTTTCCTTAGTTAGGAAGGCTTCTTCCTTTATAATAAAAATAAATATAGTTAATTGGCTACTATTTTTTAAATGTTAATCATTGTAATTGACAAGAAATGCCCCTCTTTCCACCCGCTTATTTAGCTTCTGTAACTAGCCTGGGCTTATGCCAGTTTGGGGATCAAAAAGCCGGCTTCCAGTCCAGAATCCAGATCTCCGTGTGCAATCGTATAAAACCCATTTGTCACTGTGTGAACTGGTCTGGACTGGAATGTGGAAGCAGATTGCCTGTCACCTGCTATTAATTATTCATTAGCAAACTGCAGAGAACCAAAAGCAAATACTTTTCACAAGAAAAGCTCAAGCAGCAAATCTTAAGAATTTAAATATTAATTATTAATAAAGAATATTTTCATTTGAAAATTGGGCACACTCTGCATGCTCTGCGCTATCCCAGCAGCGCTGTAAATAACTGAATATTTGGAGTGCTGTGTCAAGGAGAGAAAAAAGTCAAGTAGCTGTGTATTATGTTCTACTCAAAATAAGTCACTTCTGAATTCTTCACATCTGCTAATGATCCATTTTCAGGGTTGGACGTAAATTCCAGTAAAAGGTTACAATGCCGTTAAGCCTTAAAATGGCAGTTCTTTCCAGAAGATTGGAAAGTCACTAATAAATGACAGACCCTGGGAATTAGAGAGTAATGCAGCAGTTTAAAAAGCAAATAGGACGATTAGGTGCATTTTAAAAGGGATTGAAAATAATGCAGAACATATTATACCATCAGATTGAACACCTGGAGTACTCTGTCCTGTTACAAAGTGGAGATCAAAAAGGCCCAGAAATAAGCAACAAAGATAAGTGGAGATACAGCTGGACTTATATGGGCTGAGAGAGTGAGCAGTCACTGGGATCATTGTGTTGGAGAGGAGGCTTGATTTGAGGTATTGAAAATTATGAAAGTTATAAAGGGAAACTTATCAGTCTCTCTCCTTTATTCCATAATAATGGAACATGGGAACAGTCTCTAAAATTCAAGAACAGTGCAGTTAGAACAAATACAAAGAAATACAACAGCATGTAGCCACTCTGGAAATCATGACGTCAGATACCCTGGCAGGATTTCAGAAAGGGCATATAATATCACAACCTCTAGAATTCTTAGCTAGGAAAACTAAGATACGGCTAATTAAATTGTATGGGTCAGAAAATGTTCTTTTGCTTTCCCAGTGAGAACAGTGCAGAGTTAGCTAGGTGAGTTGTTCTTTACCTTCCCCTGAAGCTAGGTAAAGATTCCAAACTAGATGAATCATTAATCTGCTCTGCTGTGAAAAATCTTCCATATAGGACAGGGATTCTGGGACACACCATCTAATGTGCCCCCAAAATGCCTGTTCTTCCTTTCTGAACAGAAATTAAATACAGTTCTTTATCTCTTACTCTCCTTCCCTGATTGTGCCCTGAGTAAAATGATTTAGTATTTTTAAAATGCTCCCAAAGTATGTTTGGTGCTTTAAAGAACAAAGTCTAGTCACTGCCATGAAGAACTCGCAGTCTGGTTGTAGCTATGACATGGCAAATGATGGTAGTGGTCAGTCAGGAGGGGAAGGGGTGAGGAAGTATAGGGTGAAACAACCAGATCATGCAATTACACTATGCATTGATTTAGTCTTCCTTATGGGATTAATAGTAAGTTCTATTTCTAGGAGCCAGTAGACTAGCTCCTTACTTAGATCTTCTTTACCTCTTTCTCTTATACCAGGGGACATCCATCTAGACATGGGCGCTGATTGATTTTGCTCTGTAGAAAGTTTTTTTTTTTTTTTGTTTTTGTTTTTGTTTTTTTTTTTGTTAAATGCACAAAATTAGTGGATTTATTAGATATTAATGAATCAAGCATTGGTTGTTTTTTCATCCATGCAGATATCTTCTCTCCTAACCTTTTGCAGCTTGTCAGTCTGTTCTAATTCAGTGTGTGTGGAGGTGGAATAGGTAGAGTTAGTACGTTTGGTGGGGGTTGCTTAACAGAGAGTGCCTTTTCTATGGGAACAAATTCAATGTTTAAACAAAATCCCCTTGTAGATTGCGATTCTGCATGTGTAAACATAGTGTACTAGCCTTTTCACTGTTGGAGGCCAAGTGAGAATGTAAACCTACTTGCTATTTGGCCATATTTTAAACATTACCCATTTGAATCTACCAGACACTGGATGCCATTGAGATATACTGACAGGGTGCGTGTGGGAAATCTTCTCTTTTGCCTTCCTACACTGTTCCTGGCTTTATAAGCACTCAGTATTACACTTGCTGTCTAGTGTGATCTGCATAGGGACAGCATTTCAGTTTTGTAGCAATGTGTTTGTTTCTATAGCTGTAGTTATATAAGGAGAGATGCAAATCTACTGTAGCTCTGGTATGTTGCAATTTAGCTGCAATTCCACATTTTTATTTATTCAGCACAGTTATATTTCAGGCTGGACTGAACAGGTAAAACTGATCTGAGAGTACTTGGCTCTGAGGAAAATGTATCTCAAGTCTACCAAGATGCTACAAAATAATAACCAACAAATTAAAAAGCCTACTGTGGCACATAATGTTTTGAATGACTATGCAGGGGTAAATATGGTATTTGATAGCTAGCGACTAGTAGAAACACAGCTATATGACAGCAGGTAAAGGGTAACTTTGAAATCTGAACCTAAAGTGTCTGTTAAAAATATCTGTTAATCCCTATGATGATGTTGAAATGTGAAATTAAAGTTAGCTGACCAGATTTCTGGGTGGCTGATTTTTATTTATTGACTTTAAGAATTTAATTGGATGAACCTTTTAGTTATAGTACACTAAGATTAAGAATAAAGTGTCTGACACACAAAAACAAGTGTTTTCTAAGCCGCACAGAATGCACCTTTTTACAAATGTCTCTGCCTGTTAGCTGGTGTGCCCATTCTACCAGTCACTGGTCTAGAAAATCATAATGATATAAAAGTCTCCTGCTTTTAATATTAATAAATATTGTGGGGATTATGTCCATAAATATCTTTGTTTCCTTTCAGTATTTGTCTACAACAGGAGAACTTGATATTATGACAATGTTCTAGCCCCAGGATAGTGTCTTCTAAGCAAAGCTCTGTAATTTACTGATTACTGCTGTCAGTTAAAAGCTAGAACATTTTCCCATGCACTCTTTCCCCTAACATGCCAACACAAACCGTATTCTCCTCCAATGTACACTTTTGAAGTTTATTAAATTTGTCAGAGATTAGGAAGCAGTGTCTGTACTGCCAGCTTTGTTTTGTATGAGAAGTGTGTTTTTTGTAAATTTTCCATTTGGGTTCAGCTGCTTCATTCACCCGCATTCTTTCCTGTGTCAGTTGTTGGGAGAAATACAAAATTCTAATCCCCAGCTGTCCAAAAAAAAAAAAAAATTCTTACTCGAACAGGGGATTCCATCAACAGCTGAGCCTGGAAAATCCCAGCTCCTTAAGTTTGGGAGAACGCATATATTTTTATAAAATGTAATTGCATATTTTTAAAAACCTCTTTCCATGTTCGCCAGCTTCTCAAAGTGTATTCTTTTCCCTTTGTAGCTTAGATTTGATACAAATAGCTTTTTTGTGTGCGTTTTACCCTATTTTGTTCTGTACTGTACAGGAACAGTCTCAGCCTTTGTAATTACTGTATAAATGCTTTATTATAAAAAGTATATTACTTTTATTTTAACAAATGAGCAGACACTGCCTTTTTGTGTGTTTGCTGCTTAGGGCACCTTTTAAAAGACTGTTACATATTAAAATAGTGTACATATCTATATAAAATATTTACCTTTTTTTGCTGTACAGTTGTGATAGACCAGACTGAATTTATTTTTTGTGCTCTTTTTATAAAATATTAATACACTAAAGGAAATCTTGCTGATGTGATGTAATGTACCCATGTAACTTATTTACTTAATGTCCCTCTGTATCTTTTTAAACCTTTTATTAAATAAGGTTTAAAAATAAGTTTTATAGCTGAAGTTTCTGTTGTTTTGGTTGAGCATTTTAAGATAGAAGGTGGAAAGGGCTGTATCTCAGCTGTTATGGTGTCTGAAGCATCCTTAAATGTGGTCCATGTAACACACAGACAACAGTTCTGGTTCATGTTACCAGTCTCCTTTGCCTTGTATGATCAGTGATCCAAAAAGGCACAATAGCTCCTGCGAGTCCCAGTCACCCCAAGGAATCCTCAAGAGTCTGTCTCCATTTTTCTCTATATACCCTCTTCCCAAGACAACATATTGACCTGCAGCAGCTTCGTCATATCCAGGAAAGCAATTAACAGTGAGAATTTTGTCTACAGTACTGCTCCTGAAGCAGCCAGAAGGGTTGCAGTAAAACAATTCAAAATGCAGTTCTTCAGGACAGACTGAACACCCTCCCAGCATGGGAGAGAAGGACCAAATCGGTTTCAGATTCTCTGTCTGGTTAACACCGCACTGGTCCTAGGAGTTTGCTGTTCTTGCCCACCCTTTTTAGAGATGCCAATTCTGGTGTTTATGTATGCAAACTAGAAAGCCTACTGCACAGTTACAGAAGCCCATGAAAAGTGGTTCCAGGTCAACTCCCAAGATGTAAATAAGTGATAGGATTCTACTTCTGGCATTACAAGCTCCTAAAACCACAGCTACGTGCCAAGTGCTAGAGGAGATGAAATGGTGGTGGCTTGACTCCTCCATTTCAGTGACAGGTGCCTGAAGTGTGAAATCCAGGAAAGATCAGTAAATTGGAAAAAACATGCTAGAATAACTTCCTCCAGCAGTCCTAGAGCTAGCAGTAATACATCTCCCATGTTTGATGTTTGAGTGCACAGGATGCAGAAGTACCCAGTTATTCCAGCTGTAAACTACATACTGCTCCATAATTTGCTTGTTTACATTCGTGTCAGGTTTGGGTTTGTTTTTTTTAACTCTTCCATTTTGGCAAATAAGCACATGGAAATAAACACGTGTTTTTATCCAGAAATTACATCATTATGTCTCTTTTGAAGGAGTTTGATCTTGTTTACTTGATGAACCAGCACAGCTTTGCCTGTAGCTGGTGGTGTCTTAGCTGTGATGCCTAATAAATATAATAATTCCTGTGGCTTAAAAAATAGTCTTTAGTTACTGTAGTTAGGTGTTTATATAGTGCTCATTGTCATTGCATCTAAGTGCCCGGATTCATAACCAAAACAGGTGCATCACTAAAATTTTATACAGTCAGTGTCTTGATGGCATGCTAATAAATAAATAAATGATGAGTAAACAAGGGTGCCTCACATAGTTAAATTACTTTCCCCTGTGGCTTATATAGTAAATGTGTAGCCACTTAAACCTTTATTCCATGGCAGATGGTCAAGCTGTGTTAGAAGAAGGTTTATCTAATACATAGCTTAAACACGGCTCTCCAGCTCCAATGTAGATGGGGCCTAAATGAGGGACGCTTCTAATCAAGGGCAGTGGTTAAAGAAGCACGTGGTATTTTGTTTAACTTGTTTTAGAGGGAGAAGAATTGCTATTGATCGCAAAACAAAGTGCTTACTTAAATACTGTGGCTTTTTAACAATATAATCAAAGTCTGAGGGACATTTGTCAAAATTTAACCTACATTAGAATGGGTCCAGTGTTGTCTTGAAAAGTAGACTGTGTAGCCCTGAAATGGTTAAACCATGCAGATTTTTCATTTCGCTAACTTTGGACCATTACAAAGGGTCACAGAGATCAAATTTTGAAGTTTCAAACTGGGACCCACTTCCTTTAAGAAAAGGAAGCAACTGGTTAAATCAACCATTCCCACTCTTTTCCCCACTTCATTTGTGTATTTTTCCATACTTAGGGTTGGTTACTAAGGCCAGGACTGTGCTTAAAAATGTTGTCAATCTAGTAATATTGGTTAATGACATTTTTATACCATCAATGCCCATGGTTTAGGATGAGTTATACTGGCAAAAACATGCGTTTGCTAGTAGGGCTTAGTTCATTCCGGGCACTGGTATAAGTTGTGTCCTCAGTAGGGCAATTTATTGCCATAGCTATCCTAGCAAACCTTTTCTAATGTAGACAAGGCCTTGGAAGGAAATTTGAGGTAATGGATGAGTAAAAAGTTTGGCTTGGGAAGAGCCACTCAGGCAGTATAAACTTAAAGAAATACACCAAGGCTCTGTAAGCTTTCCAGACCATTTTATAATCGTTTCAGAATATTAAAAAGAGGATTTTTCTGTGACAGGGGAAGTGGTGATGAGTAAGTGGGACTGGGCTGAAGTCACATTTTCTATTACAAAAGGTAAAGGGATAAAGAGGATTAAGAGTAAGACCATTTCACTAAAGCCTTATGTTGTAAAGCTAGGACAGGGATGTGAACAAAAATGGAGGATAAGATATAAGGTTCTATAAATTGTCCTTAAGCCAAACTATTGCTCATCATCACACACAACAGGGAGGCACTTTTTCTTTATAAAATAACATTTATTACTATTTATGAACACACTTCACAAAGTATCATTTAGAATTTAGGCCTAAATAACTTAATACACAGCAAGTTTAACATTTTGGTCATGCTACAAAATTACTTGTATATAAAAGATTACCAACAAACTAGGTGTTAAAACTGCTCTCCCACTTGGAGTTTGTTCTAGAAGTGGAGACTTCTCATGTCTGCCTTGCAGCTGGGTGTATGCTTCCCAGTGCAACCTAGGCAGCAGTGCTACCTTAGCTCACGCTAGCATGCTAAAAATAGCAGTGTGGCTGTGCTGGCATGTGCAGCAGCTTGGGCTAGTCACGAGTACCCCTCATGTAACCTGAGTGAGCCACACACAGACTGAGCACTGCTGGCTTTAAGTTCCCTTCTCACATTCTAGCAACAGTTTTCAGTGTAATTACTGAATGCATTGGCTGCTTGGAGACTGACAATATGTTGGCAAGCATGGAAACACCCATCCATTTACTGACACTCTGCTTTAATGTAGCAAATTTCTACAAGAAGGAAAAAAAAGGGGGAAGTGTGGGGAGAGACCACACTATGTTTGTGGGGGAAAGCAGGATTCCACGTGGCTTGAGAATTTTACATGGGTGCTCCTTTCACCCATGATCAAATCACTAGGTGCTAGGTATCATAACAGATGTGGTGAGACATGGAAGATCAGAGAGTAAGGAAATTCTTTCAACAACCTGCTCTGCTAGGCCCAGATCCTGAAAGGTACTTAGGCTCCTAACTGGTAGGCCCCACTCCTTACGGCTACATATCTGCCATACTTTCCACCAACATCCAGTGCATAATTTTTAAAGTGCAAATCTTCTTTTAAAAAAAGTCAACCCCCTTCACTTTATTTTGCAAATGTAAAGTTTGATTTGTTCATAAGAGTAAGCATAATACATTAGGCAAGGCAAGACTTTAGCTGGGCTTTCCTGCCAACTGTTAGGGGAAAAAAATCTGATTTTGATAAAAAGCTTTTTCAGCTGACAGTAAAGGAAACCCATTTGGTGCATTCCTTAGCAAATACTCTCAAATAAGTCTGATATTTCAGTTCTTGTCTTATCAGAAAGGATGTTACTCCCCCTCCTGTCCCCACTGCACCTAAATTACCATTTCACATTTATTACAGGATACATTGTGTTATAAAATGTACTTTAATGTCAATGAGATTGGCTGCCTAACCCCATTAATGGTGAATTTTAATTGTATTCACAAGCAGCAGCACAAAAAGGCCAGCACAATTCTACCAATTCCTTAATGGTTGTAAGAGCTGCTCTTGGACTTCGCTGTACAGATACTGTTAATATTTAAGACAGAGGCGGCAGGAATTGCACTTTGTTCTGTAACCATCACCCTGGATTATCCTGCAAATCTTTTCAATATATCGCTGTTTTGTGCTAATCCCCTCTCCTGCACCTTTCTAGTCTGTTCTCAAATGTTGACGCTGACTTGGGAAATGCTGCCTGTGTACTTGCACACTACAACGACTCTACATGGAGATAAATCAACCAGCAGGACTGTGGGTAGCATCGGAAAGTGTTTTTCATACCCGCCCTTCATCCACAAAAAAGGACTAAGAGGTTATAGCTAGTTTAATACCATTGGTGAATGCTTAACTAAAATGACAAAGCTAAATGGCTACTTCTGTGCCCACTGTTCTGAGGCTAGCCATACTCACAGGCTACATGATAGCATATTCTTCTCAAATGTGTATTAGAGCTATTGTCAACTGTTCGGAGTTGCTTTCCCCCCCTCCTTAACCCCTTTCTTCCCACCTAGTGCCAGAGAATGCACTATTGGTAGAAGGAGAAGAAAAGCAGAGGGCAATAGCATTACATGAATATGCCAGAGGCAGCCTCAAAGCTCAGTGTGCCTGAGGGCATACTTCTCTAACAGAGTCACTTTTGCTAGCTGTGCTCTGGTCATGGCTCTGCTGCAAACAACCCAAACTGGAAGTGCTACGCAGCGCTCTAAAGGAATTACAGAAACTACAGTTAACCACCTCCTACAACTAGCACTGAAGCTACACATGTGCAAACAGCTTGAGAATGTGTTACTTTAGGAAACCTGGACACCAAGACTTTTGAAGGGAATTCATTTCAGCAACTAGGAGTGAATCAATTCTAAAGTAGGTCCCACCTGACTGATGCTTTCCTTAAGAGATTACTTTGAAAATCCTCCTCAACCCTCCATAGGAGTTTGTAAAATATGTGAAGAGGACTGTTCCTACTTGGCAATTTCATTTGCTAGCAGTATTTAGTCACGTTTCATATGCACCCAGGCTTTGGCTTGCACCAAGAAATGCTAATATTTTAACTATAGTATTCAAGGGCACAAATCTAGCCTACTGTTCTTGTACACAAGAGTTGACGGCAGCAGAGGCTGAGTATATCATCAATGTAGGGTTTAAAAATAATGTGTAAAGCCACCTCCTGTTGAAAGAATTGTTAATTACTAACTCTCAATGAATTTAGTGCTGAAAGGGATCAAAATGACAAGCCTGGTAACAACAGTTAGCTGTCTACAAAGTTCCCAACTTTACCCATCTCCCAACAGTATTGTCTATGGCCAGTACTGTCTTGTCCTGATCACCAGGAGAGACTGCAATCCTAGAAAATTACTTTTGAATGGCAAGTTGGCTATAAGATGACCAACAGGACCACTGAGAATAGAGTCAGACTGCATTCAAGGCAGCACAGCAGGCTGTCTGGAAAAGTTTTATCTTAGGTGAAGACTGTCAAAGGCAGAGGACTCTCTGCATCTGTTCATTAAAAAGGAAGAAAAGACCCTAAAATTAGATTTGAGTCTTACCTGCAATGACCGAGCAATTACTGGGCATATATGGCATACATATTCCTGTGGGAATGTGCAGAGTAGCTTTAAATAAGTTAATAGCATTGAATTACTTTGCCTGTAGTCTTCTACTTCACACTGGTCACTTAGAAATTGATTGTCAGAGCTGGAACTCTACCAGAGTTAGACTGGGGGAAAGTAATGGTACTGCCTACCATAACAGGAGCTGAATACTGCTGTTGCCTGGGGCCAACTGCATCACCACTTTCCTACCTTTGAGCATGGATTCCAAAAATCCAACTACAGCTTCAGCTTTAGAAACACAAGACAAACTACGAGTGAAGTTCTACTTCTCTCCCACACTCATTCTGCTCCTCATACAGCAATATGCTCATTGCTGCCATTTTAATTTGATTAAACTGAATTGGTACCAGGAATACGAAAGTAAACCCAGAACTTTAGCAATCTGAGCTGATAAAAGGCCTGT
Organism: Malaclemys terrapin pileata; assembly: GCF_027887155.1. Lineage (NCBI taxonomy): Eukaryota > Metazoa > Chordata > Testudines > Emydidae > Malaclemys > Malaclemys terrapin. Next base: position 89,479,557 of record NC_071508.1, on the reverse strand, counting down.
TTAGGTCATTTTATGCATTTTCTAGGGGTCAGTGGTGCTTTCTCTAATCATCATTTCATTTAAAAAGGATTTACTTGTCACATCTGGGGACTTCACTAAGATGTCACCATGTGGCAAAGCAATTTAGCTCTTTATCAATATTTATTTTCCAATTCCTACTTCTAATCTCTTCTGTCCTTTCCCCAGCAGCTACCTAAACCTTTCATTCAGCTGCCTACATCTGTGCTTTAGAAACAAATGCATACCACCCCATCAAAGCTTATAAAAATACCTTCAAGTCCAGGTCTTTTGTACATTTGTTTGTTTCTGAACAGCTATCAACCTCCTTAGTTTAGTAGAATATTCCAGAGCTGTGAAGGACTACATTAATCAGTCAGCTAAAAAAAAAGTCATGCTCTGGCTAGTACCACAAGCCAGCTATTGGCTAGTAAAAGTCTATGTATTCAAATCTAAAGTGCCTAATTTCTTATAACAATGTAAAGAAAAAACCAATAAGTACTTAAAGTCCACCAAAAACTATGCAAAGAGTTTCCATTGCTTCATTTAAAAACAAATATATCAAAAGGTAGTCGTGGCCTTCTGAGTAATGAAGTTTTGAGTTCCAGTGCAGTTCAAGATGATCAGTTATACGTCCACTGCTAATGATGACAGGAGATCATTAGACCATTCACTGCCTTTTCTAACATGAGCCCATGACAATTACTGGGCCTACTGAACTACAGATAACTGGCAGAGCTCAGAAGGGCAGAAAAGACAGCCTCACACGTTCTTGAAGTGTTGAGGAGTAGTGATTCTTCTTTGAGTAAATGCAGACGTATATTCCACTTCGGTGTGTGTGTGCCTAGCATGCTGGACCACAGACTTCTGCCGAGCAGTACTTGTAGAGGGACAGCGTATGCACCTTGTGACTGTGGCCCCTCCCCTGACTATATGAGGTGGCACCGCCCAACCCCCCTCAGTTCCTTCTCACTGTCTGTGTTATTTCCTAAGTCGCACTCTTCCCCAGAAGAACTGCATCTCCATTCTCTGGATGTCAGGCGATGTCTAGCCTTTTATCTCGACAAGACCACCGGTTCATACTTCACCTCGCCTGTTCATGTCACACGCAGCCTTCATGAAGGGGCAAGTGGTCTCTACACAGACCATCTCTAGATGGATAACATGCTGTATCAAGACTGAGTATGAGATCGCTTCGGCTACACCTCCTCCGTGGATACGGGCTCACTCCATGAAGGTGCAAGTGCTGTCCATAGCGTTCCTCAGTGACATTTCCATAGTGGACATTTGCAGGGTGGCCACGTGGTTGTCCACACATACATTTATGGACCATTATGCTACTACTGCATCTTCCAAAGGGAACAAAGGCCTCAGAAGGGCGGAAGATTTAAAAACAATCCCTACTGCAGTAGACTCCAAGCTCCGGTTCCAGATTGGGGTGCTTGCTTACAAGTCACCAAAGCAGAATACATGTCTGCATCCATTTGAAGAAGAAGAAATGATTACTTACTGTAACTGTGGTTCTTCGAGATGTAATGCAGGCGTGTATTCTACGACCCACCCTCTATTCCCTCTGCATCGGAGTCTCCTCTCATAGGCTTTTGGTGCGAAGGAACTAAGGGGGGTCGGGATGGCTCCGCCTCAGATAGCATGGGGAGGGCCCACAGCCACAAGACGCAAATGCTGTCCCTCTACAGGTACTGCTAGGCAAAAGGCTCCGCGCTGAGTGCGCACACACATCTGCATCGCATCTCGAAGAACCAGTTACAGTTAGTAACTGTTTCTACCTGTGACAGTATTAAAAAATAACAAAAAGCCTAGCCTGCAAAGAGTGTGTAAAACAAAACACTGTTGTTCTGGTTTCCCTGTTTCAAATTATTAAAAAAAAAAAAAAGTTCAGCTGCACAGTTAACAAGAAAACCGGTTCTATCATAACCAGAAAGACAGATCTACAATCATCACTAATTGGGATAAAAATCAGTATGTAGTTTTAGTTAAGGTCTCTCATTACATTAATCAGACAGACAAACTCACTTTCAATAGTCCTCACAGAAGAGCACATGAAATGTACAAAGTTAGTGTCCCCATGTTTTGGTAATTAACTCTTTGGGTGAGGAAAGGAGAGTATGGAGATGAGTTAGTTAAAAAAAAAAAATTGTCCATAGATTTTCTTTGAAACAAACATTTATACAAAAGCTTTGTGTGCTGAATTGCTCTGAAGAAACTTAAATAATATAATACCACACAAGAAAGAGTTGTGTTAGTTTTCTCCTTCTTCACCTTCTTCTTGTTTAATAACTGGGACACCTAAAACAGAGAGAGAAAATGTCTGCTAAGACTCACTGATGCAGTACCCACTACTAATGCTAGTCAACTAGGAGTGCAGAGGAGAAGCAAGAACAAGTTTAAGCCGCCACCAGCAAAACAGCCTTTTGCCACTGCTTTTTAACTGAAGACAACGAATCAAGCTTCCCATGTGTCTGAATATCCCCCTCCCTTCCTGATTCAAACTGTTGGTTCTCCCTTCACTACCCCAGGCATCAGCTTAAGAGCTCTCTTCTATGCTGTTGCTCCCATTTCTTGGGTAGCAGGGACTACAGTATATTAAAGCATGGCCTACCAATAATGAGTGGGTCAGCGTTCTGCCCAACTGGGTCATTGGAGAAAGCACAGTGTTTGTGGTGAGACACCACAATGCAGCCACCCCAAGAGGAGAGCTGCACACCTTCTTCTTGGAGGTACATGATCTCGTGCTGACAGGGTACGAGGAACACAGATTAACTCTTAAATCTTGGTGTCTGCCACTCTAACAGTGCACTGGTGTCGTTATGTAAACAAGGGTTACCCCTTTGATCATACAAATACATGCCTCATACCAGCTTCTCTATTCAGCTGTCTAATCTTCTCACACAGCACCTGTTGCTCCAGATCATCCTTCATATCAACATTTCTCTCTGGCCATGTCTCAGTGTCCTCTTTCCTCCCACCTCTTCAATAATTCAGGCTCTGACTTCTCATCCTCTGCTCCCAACACTGATACTGTATTCTTCACTCATTTGCCTGCCTGCCTCTCCTACTGCTGCTTTCACCACTCACTTCCCAGCTGCTACCCACCCTGCCCACTTCTCCCACTTGCTGTCCACTATTATCCAAACTACTCTCCATCCTTTAGAAGCCATTCAAACAGAGAAGCTCTTTAGATTTGCCTTAAAGGAGAAGCGAGCTGCTTTTTAAATAAATACCAGAAAGATTTATGATCATCAGCCATTAACATAAAATTTTAAATAAGCTTAAAAACAAAACACAATATTTGAAAATCATTTCCCCTTTTATTACCTGCCAGGACAAGAGCTTGGAATTCTGGGTCTCCCCTGAAAGAGCTGATGACATCCCTAGCCCTAGAATCAAAGTAAAGAACATCCCGCGTTGCTACGATCTAGGTGTTTTCCCTCTCACCATCTCTTGTGGGAAAACCCAGAATCCTGAACATGGGTGTTAGGAGATAAATCCACTTATATTACTGGGGTCTCATCATTAAGTCAACATGTGAATTCCACAAGAGATTTAAAATCTTAACGAATATTGTCTATCAAAAAATCAAAACACATTTCAGTTCACCTCTAAGTTTTGCTGTTATGAGTACTTTGACTGGATACTAGTTCAACACATCAGAGCAAGACCCTCTCTGAAGCACTAATGATGCAAAGTGACAGGTCCAATTTGAAATAGGCTTTGTTGTAAATGAAGTCACTTTGAAGGCTGAAGCCAATTCAGAGGAGCTCCACAGCACTCACCCTCTTTCAAACACTCGAAAATCCACTCTCAGAAGAAGTTGAGGCTATGGCTGAACAATTTTGCTTGTGCAGAGGTGAACACATAGTAGAGTAAGTGTTGAAAGGAAGAATGCTGCTCATTGAGTTGGGTCCCACCCCCCTCCAGATCTCACAGTTGTACTTTTGAGGTGCTGAGCCACTACCCTACTGTTCTCATTACACTAAGCAAAAGATCTTGTATAATAAATGCCACCCAGCTGCTGCTTAAAGCTCACCATCTAGTTTTTTCAGCCTAGGCACTCGTTTGGTTGCTTCCTCGACCCAGCTGCTCTGCTGATCGGCAGAGTATTTCTCTTCCAGTGGATTGCCCACAAACACCAGATCCTCCAGTAATGGCAAGTCCGCCAGTCTCACAAACTCTGCTGCAATCACAAAAGAAGATGTTAGAAATAGACCGTGGAACACAAAAAGCACATCTGCACCAAGGCTGCCTTTCAATACCTGCACAGACACAGCAGGATGTTTTTAGTTGAGGAAGGATATGGATTTATTGGGTACGAATTGGGTACCTGGATGAAGAATGCAGGTGATAGATGATAAAAGCAATGAGTCAGATACATAGTTCAAAGAACAAACCCCACATGACACAGAAGTTGAATAAACAGACTTTCTCAATATTTTTTACATTCTCTTGTATGAGCAGGCAATCTGAACAGCTTGTTCATCTCTGCAGTCTCCATGCTAAACTTGCCCACTCAGAACCTTAGGAGCCAGTTTCCTCACTTTGACCCAAGCTGTCTCAGCTGATGCACACTCACCATACTCAGTAAGAAACTTCAGAAGAGAAACTAGGAGCCTAGGCTTACCCCAATCTTTCACCAAATTATTGGACATATAGAGAATCTTCAGCTTCTTCATGACATGGATGCCCTTCAGCTTCTCAATTAAGTTGTATGAGATCCACAGTTCCTCTAATGTATCTCCAACTGCCTCCTGGAAAATGATAACACCTCTCAGAAAAGTGAGAGTAAGTCTTCCTATATTTCCCAAATTATCTCTGCTCCCTTTCTCCCCTCCAGATGCTATGTCACACAACAAACAGAACCATATCTTTCAATATTCCTTGTTTTCTTTTAAGCAGGTTCCTAATTCTGGATGACAAAACTTCAAGGAAAGAAAATCCCAAGTTTTGAAATACATCTCTCAGCTTGTTTAGAAAAATAAATTAAGACACGAGCAAGATATATTGAACATCTGAGCAGAGTTCTACTCAAGGCATATGGAGAGAAAGGAGCTATTTTAGCTGCATGCCGTGAGTTCTACAGTGCTAGACGACTGCAGTTCATCAATTGTTTTAGAGGGTTTAGTATAAGAGATTGCATAGTTTCAGACAAGTGCATGCTTATATCTGCAGGTTTCAAATTTCACTTTCTATCCTCAGCAATCCTCCAGCAAGAGAAGAAAGAAACAACCATAACTGTTGTTCCTTCAGAGTCGCCGCTGTGCATTCACACCTGTGGGATACAGCAGCCCTAGTGTTGAGTGGAGGAACTGCCTGGAAAAGCCATATCCTGCAAGCAGGAATGCACAGAAGCTCTTGAAGAACAAACTCTTTCCTTTATTTCTTTGGTTTTAATTATACAGACATCTTAACACAAAGGTAATAAAATTGACCCTGATCTGCTTCCTCTCCTCTAGATCTTTGCCTTGTTATATATATTTCTACCCTTGCCTCTGCCACATGCCTTTTATCCCATTGTTCAGTGTGCCAATCACCCCTCTGATGGGTAGAAAGTCACAATGTGGTTTATAGGCAGGCCAATGTGTGCAGTGATTGACCACAATACCAAAAGCACCTTCTGGCGAGAGATGAGATTCATATAAGCAAAGGGAGTAGAAGTTATAATTCATATAATGCCACTGGAGTTTATGGTGCTTTACATAGATAGAGAATCTGCATTTTTTACCAATGGATCTTACAATCTAAGAGCCCACTCTTGAGTGCAGAATCTCATGTTATGGGAATTGTGTGTGGAAGGCCTTACAAGATCATATCCCAGGTTAGAAAAACAACAAAAGCAATAGCAAAGGATTCTGGGAAAGTTGGCTGAGTGAGACAATAAGGGTAGCAGATAATGCATATTTAAAAAGAAAAATGTTCCTCTTAAGCTTATTGGGGGATTTAAATGTTTTATTTGGTGGATTAGCATTTAAAGTCTGTAAAGAGGGAGGGCATTTGAAGGAGAGATTTCAGTGAAGAGAGGGTGGTTGACTGGCACAAGGGAAATGGGAGACTGCTCCAAGCATCATGAGCAACATGTAGGAAGGTGCAAAGATGGCAGCAGAAGAAAACAAAATAAATTGTTAGGCACTAAGGTTGAATTATGTGACTAGAGATGCAAGGGTAGGTAAAACACTCTTCCCCTATGCCTTGATGCAAGAATTATGTAGCACTTCATTGCTAATTTTAATAAATGTAAACTCCAAAAAGGGACGTACCAGCCCATTCAGGTTCTTTATGTTGTTTCTCCCCAATGAAAGAATCCGCAAGTTTTCTGCAATGGAGGGAGAAGAGCTTCTTATTAACAAATGACTGGTGCTTAAAATGTAAAGAGCTGTTGGAAATCTGACAACATACTGCATACCACAGACAAGAGAGGTTTATATTCTGAACAGGCTATATTAAGGAAGAATGACATATCAGAAGCAAACTACATACTGTTCTATATATAGATTGTAATGAATGGGTGGAGTTGATGGCTCAAATATGGGTATTAGAAAGTTTTTCATGTGTAGGCTGCCTGTTCACATCCAGTCCAGGTAGGGATGTGAACCGGAAAAACAGGCTGCCGTTCTAGTGCTCATGTGCGTGAAGCAAGATTAAATTTTTGGTCCTGATCTTACTAAAGAGGCAGACTCAATTCCTGAATAGGAGGCAATACCTGCTGTTACTTTATAGCAACCAGTGTCTGATTAGAAAGAGGTCAACTATTTTGGCCCGTGAGATTCTAGTAGCAATACAGACACTCTGATGAGATTTATTTTCAAATTGCCTATACCTGTTCAGCCACAAATTGTTCTTGTGATGTGCCAGAACATCTGAAGCTATCACAAAGACTCTTTTTTGTGAAACTTCATTTCCAGCTGTTCTTCCAGATATATGCATGCACAAAATCATTCTATAATGCCTAGTTAGATGAACCTCTAATCAGTAGTTTCTATGGCTATTTCAAGCCCTTTCTCACCGTGTGCATTTGAACTAGGCATTAATTACCTAATGATCTTGTTTTTCTCCTGTTTGCACAATGATGAAAAATACAGTATGTACTATTTAATGATGAGGCAAATGAATATTCCATTCAAGAACCAATGGGTGCTGCAGAGAAAGCACATCAGCTGTTTAGAGTGGCTGGGATGGGCTTTGGGTTGGTCAACAGTGACCTGTCCTGGCCAGCCACACCTGTAAGTAAAGGAAGGTTGTGATCACAGAAGTCCTATATACAGGAGGTGGAAGAGAAGGGGAAATAGATGGACTTTCATGAAGAAATTAAAGTGTAACTGGAATTCTTAATGAAATCCCAGGATCTGTGCAAGTCCTGGACACATTACTTTCTTGTGTGAAGAATACGATAGGGTGTAATGTCAAAAGATAGTTAGGTGACGTCTTTGGAAGGGAAAAAGTAAATGCCACTCAAAATACAGTAAACCTGAAGCCTATTGGTACCATGTTACCGTGAATTTCCCAAATTCCCCATCCCCTGGAAAAAGACTCTTGATCTAGCCCAGGGGTCGGCAACCTTTCAGAAGTGGTGTGCCGAGTCTTCATTTATTCACTCTAATTTAAAGTTTCGCGTGCCAGTAATACATTTTAACGTTTTTAGAAGGTCTCTTTCTATAAGTCTATAATATATAACTATTGTTGTATGTAAAGTAAATAAGGTTTTAAAAATGTTTAAGAAGCTTCATTTAAAATTAAATTAAAATGCAGAGCTCCCCAGATCGGTGGCCAGGACCTGGGCAGTGTGAGTGCCACTGAAAATCAGCTCACATGCCGCCTTCGGCACACGTGCCATAGGTTGCCTACCTCTGATCTAGCCAAATTATCCTCATGTTCTTTGAAACCATGATTAGAAACTATGGATACTTTTCCAAAAGCACGTAACATTGGCCTTTTGAGTATCTGTTCAGTTACTATAAACTTTAAAATATAAAATTGGTGAACTGATGTTACCTGAAATGATGTCCAATTGGGGAAAATATTACTCCTTAAATACTCTTGTACTCAGAAATCCCAAACTTTGCAGGAAGCAAGATTTTCCCCAATGACATTAAATAAAACACAATTAAATGATTCAACCTGGCCTAAGCCTCATCCCTCAAAGGGAGCTAGGCACATAAGTCCAGGCTGGAGGGAGGCATCTCCCCACCACTCAGAATTTACAGTCCTGAACTCTCTCATAGAGTTAGGTGCCTCAGTCAGGTCAGCACTTTCTTAAGGAAAATAGAGGCAACAGTACCTCCTAATAGCCAATGGCCCATTGGTTAAAGCACTCAACGAAGATGTAGGTTCAAATCCCCATTTTGCTTGTTGTGAAATGGGGACTGGAATCAAAGTCTTCCACCTTCCTGGTGAGTCCCCTTTATTTATTTATTTATTTGGAAGCGGGGGAATGGAAGGTGATATCAGAACAGGATGTCAATAGTTGGCCATGTGTCACAAGCTATGGAACATATCTAATCCAAGCAGCTGGAATATAAACACAATCAGTCATTGACATATCACTTACTTAGGCCGTTCAGGTTGGCGATTTTTTCAATGCAGTTTGTAGATAGAGACAACTTCCTTTAAAAGCAAGAATAATTAACAGCTTATATTAACAGCGCAACAGGAATCACTGAATCAGACGAAGGCCCTCTTACAAATAACATTTTGTTAGAATGAAATCACATTTTACTCTTCTCTTATTATGTAGTAAACCTCTGGATAGATGCACAGTCCTGTTCTCCTCAAATCACGCATCTCTGTAAGATTTAAATTTCACTTTTTTGGGATTCCACCACCAATTTTATAACTTATGTGTGGCATCCTCCTTTGTGTGCCTGGCTCAAACCAAAGACAGGTTACAATATTTCCCAAACTTTTCTTTCTGACACTACCAATTAGCTCTATTTTGTCCTCCTCTTTCCTCATTCAGATGGAGATAACATTACAGTGTTTCTCTTGGAGATATTTTGGTCAAGAGCAATGCCAGGAACAGCAGCACTATGAGCTGTCATGGATGCTCTAGGCCCTAATACTAGGATTTCTAGTCCTGTGGAGACCCAGGACCTCAGGACCAGTCAGTCATTATGCTGTTAAGAAAGTAATACTGCAGCAAATGAATTTCGGTACTATTACCATATGAGATTGAACCTCAAGACTTTTATTTCTGAAAAGCAGTTCCTAGAGAAAGCCTGAGCATCTGGATGTGGTGGTGTAGACTTTGGCTCATAATTTCACACAAAGAGGTTACGCAGCCACAACAGTGCAGGAGTCTCTAAAGGGACCACATGCTCGTCCACAGCCTGGTGGACTCCAGACATGGGACAGAAATTATTCACTTCAATGCCATCTACCAGCCATTCAATGGACTGGTATTAACACTGAGTTTGCATTAATGTCTGAGAGGACTAGGTTCTGTCTTCTCAAGTAAGTGGCAATGATATTATTAAGCAGAAGAGCATCTGTATGTTTCTATGGGAGAAAGAACAGAGCTTAGGAGAAAGGAGTGGTGTTGGACTGAAGAGATATTTTGCTCACATCTAGAGGTAGATGTAGGGGCAGAGAAAACCTAGACTTCAAAAAACCAGAAGCAATGATTAAAAATGGACTATTTCCAGGTTTGTTTGTTTGTTTAATAGAACTTACTCGCAGTTAACAAGTGTGGACAGAGATGCATCCATCTTTTCTACAGGAGGAACTTGGGCATATAGTTTCACCTCCTTGGCCTCCGATGCCTTCTGGCCATTTTTTTCCTCCTGAGGAAAACAAAGAAGGAAAAGAAAGGGCAAAAAAACGAGACACTGATTGGAATCTGCACTTGTTATAAAAATTATCCCTAATCTTCAAGAAAACAGAAGAAAAAGGGTTTGAAATCTTGTTTGTTGTTGTTCATCTGAATTACACACACACTTAATTTAAAGGAAAAGAAGAAAGAGAAGACTTGCTTATTTCCAGGATATTAAAATGCTTATCAATGCATGTATTTAAAAAAAAAAATACAGGGAGGAGCCCTGGATCAGATTCAGGATTCAAGTCTCCAGCAAACTCAGTTGTTTCCCTTAGCATCTCTTTTTCCTCTCTGCCCTTTACACCTATTCATTTCAGTCTGAATTAGGAGCCAGACACAGCAAAAGTATATACCTAAAAGTAGCACTACTTTCCACTACATCCCTAAAGGTCAGTTTCAGGGGAAGACAGACTTAAATTGTATTGATCTGGGCTCCTCATAGTTCTGGCACCGTAATCCCAACCCTGAATGCATGTTTCCAGATCACTGATAAATCAGCTACCAAAAGGTTTAAGTGTAAGGCACAAAAGCCTCAAATCATAATCTGAAATCGGTAAGTCTCAAAGCATAGACGAAATTGGTAATACAGTAAACTGAGGAACATTTACTTTTGGTACTAAAAGAATTAAACTAAAGATCCCCAACATTAAAGGAATATTATTTACATTGCAGTTAAGCACTCAAAAGTTAGGAAATGCCAGATTTATGAATGCTTATGTAGACTTAATTCTGCTTCCACCTCGCGTATCTCCCAACAGTTGAAATGGCGAACATAGAACTGGTGCTGCCCCGGGGGGAAGGAGAGGAGGGATCGGAGTGTGTGTTGCAGAGTGAGCCTGACCTGCATTCATGCTGCAGCAGTGGTTCCTGCCCCAAGGGGCTGCCTGTGCTAGGCTCCCTGCTCTTGGTGTTGTGACCTGGTCCCTGGCATAGGCGCAGACTCCATGGGTGCTCCAGGGCTGGAGTACCCACAGGGAAAAATTGGTGGGTGCTCTGCACCAGCAGCAGCCAAATTCCCCACCCCAGCTCACCTCACCTCCGCCTCCTCCCCTGAGTGTGCCGCGTCCCACTTCTTCTCATAGCGCTTGCTGCAGCAAAACAGCTGTTTCACGGCGTAACAAGCTGTGGGAGGGAGGAGGGAGGAGCGGGAATGTGGCGTGCTCAGAGGAGGAGGAGGGGAAGAGGCAGGGATTTGGGGAAGAAGTCCAATGTGGCAGGGAGGGGGCGGAGTTGGGGCAGGAACTTTGGGGAAGGGGTTGGAATGGGGGCGGGGCTGGGGTGGAGTTAGGGCGGGGCCGGGAGAAGTTGGTGCCTATGGTCCCTGGTGCTTGAGGTTGCAGCACCACTCAGGTTTGGCCTGTCTGCCCCACTGTAGACGGAGATGGAGGATCAGATGGCCCAAACCAGAGAGGGGTGCCAAGCCCAGCCAGCCCTATGGGACAGGAGCGATTTCAACCAGGACTGGGAGTTTGGGGGGGTCAAAGCAAGACAGTCCCATGCAATGTTTCCTCTAATTTTTTATATCCATGTGTGGAATGAATTTTGTTATGTGCACCAATATGGAGGTGATGTGTGGTGGGGATGGGGCCGGTGGGTTCAGAGTGTGCATGGACGGGCTCAGGACCAGGGCAGAGGGTTAGTGTGGGGGGGTGAGTGAGGGCTCTGGCTGGGGGTGAGGGCTCTGGGGTGCAAGAGGGGGCTCAGGGCTGGGGCAGAGGGTTTGGGTGCAGGGGTGAGGGCTCCAGCTAGGGGTGCCTGCTGTGGGGTGGAGCCGGGGATGAGGAGTTTGGGGTGCAGGCTGCCCCAGGGCTGGGGCCAGAGGACTCCCCCCAGCCCTCTCCCCACTGGCAGCAGCTCTTGGAGAGAGGTGCTTCTCCCCACCAGCAGGAGCTCTGGGGCCAGGGGAGCGGCACCTCTCCCTGCGGCAGCCCTGCACGCCCCAACTTGCTCTCCTCCCCGCCTACCTCTCTCCTCTCCCCACACCCCTGTGACTGCGTGCCTGCGCGGTCCTTTATAGCCTGCTGTGCAGCCGCGCAGTTTAGAGTGAACCTAGGTCCCATGAAACCCAAGACTATTGGGAGGTCTGATCCTGTGCACTGAATAAGGCAGGAGTCTTATGAGAAAAAAGTATGTGATCACTTCATAAAGACTATCTTAAAGCATATGAAGAAGGGGGCTGGATTTAGGCTGTGTAGGCAACCATAAAAAACTAGTATTTCCTAACTTTCAAGTGCTTGACTTTGCAACCTAAGTAATATCCCTCTAATGTAATTTTTGGTATGTAATTTCCTAGGGTTTGGTGGGGAGGGGGTAGGAAAAAGGTAAAAACAAGTTTAATTACATGCAACAAGCAGTTATAAATGCCATCAGCACCACAATTTGAACCACAGACCTTCACCACTTGAGTTACTGGACTAACTACATACTATAAGCAGGAGCAGGCATTTATTCGAGGAAGGAGGAGCATTGGGTCCAAGTACTAGGTCTTGGGGGTAGGTTCTGGGGAGCAGATGGAGGATAGGCTAGCCCAGCTCTCTCCCCACACTCTCCTCCAGGAGTTGTGGGGAACTCCAGGCCCATGTAGTGCCCTGAGAGGTTGGGAAGGGATGCTGGGCCATGTGCTAGGGCTATTGGGTAGGCATTTATGGAGGGGGGAGCCTGGCATGTTTCCTCTCCCGTGAGTGCCTCCAGAAAGGTATATTGGCCACTTGGTCCACATGCCAGGTCCTGGGGTGTGAGAAAACACAGGCTGTCTCTCTTTCCCCCCTTCTACTGCTATAGCTGGGTATTTGCTGTAAAAGGTTTCTGCTGTTGCTGCTATGGTGATGTTAGCCCAGTCTCAGAATGTTCATGTACATAGCTATTTTGACAGTGTCCCTGTTCTGAAGAGTTTATATTGTAAACAAAATAAACTTGCATGTAAAAGGAGAAACAGGTTGAAACCAGGAGGGACTCAGTCAGATTCTATCACATCTCCCAAGGATACAGGTTGAGAGTACAGAGAAGAATAGTTAAGAAAAAGGAGTATGCTGAACTGAAAATCCAAACATGGTAACAAAGCTCTATTATCCTACTCTTGGGTTGTGCCTATACACTCCATACCAAGCCCTGAACCTACTAGAACAGTGATTTTCAAACTGTGGGTTGCGACCCAGTACTGGGTCGCGGAATGTAAAGCACTGGGTCAAGGCGGCTCTGGTGAGCACCGCCGACCAGGCCGTTAAAAGTCCTGTTGGCACTGCTTCCCAGTTAAGGCAGGCTAGTTCCTACCTGTTCTGACACCACACAGCGCCCTGGAAGCGGCCAGCAGTAGGACTGGCTCCTAGGCATGGGGTAGGGGAGAGAGGCACGGGACTCCGTGCGCTGTCCCTGCCCCGAGCACCGGCTCCGCACTCCCATTGGCTGCTAAAGGGGGCGGTGCCTGCAGGTGAGAGACGCGTGGAGCTGCTTGCGCGCCTCCGCCTAGGAGCTGGACCTGCTGCTAGCCGCTTCCTGGGTAAGCCTGCGCCCCAACCCTGGGCCTCAATCCCCTACCCCAGCCCTGAGCCCCCCCCAAAACCCAAAGCCCCTTCCTGCACCCCAAACCCCTCATCCCCAGCCCCACCCCAGAGCTTGCACCCCCAGCGCAGAGCCCTGACCCCCTCCTGTACCCCAACCCCCTGTCCCAGCCCAGAGCCCACCCAAACCCTGAACCCCTCATTCCCAGCCCCACCCTGCAGCCCTCACCCCCGCACCCCAACCCTCTGCCCCAGCCCTGAGCTGCTCCCACACCCCTCATCCCCAGCTCCGTTGGGTCGTGGGCATCAACAATTTTCTTCAACTGGGTTGCCAGAAAAAAAGTTTGAAAATCACTGTTCTAGAAAGTAAAACAGTATAAATAACTTCTCTAGAATCTGGAAGGAATTGAGCATGTGTGTCACACCTATGCCATGATTCAAAGCACACTGAGGTCAGTGGAAAAATTCCCATGGATTTTGGATCAGGTCTCTGGACTATTTTCCATACCATTGTCTGATATCACTACTGTGTGATCTCCAACAACAGAGCTTTCTAGAGGGTTCTTAGCTTAGTGTGAAGGCACTTAGTCCATAGGCACATCCCAAAAAATGGAGATCTATACTAAGTCTAATTGAAAAAGAATAATATATAATAAACTTGTTCATCATTTAAACTTTGCAGAGTGGATAATGGATCTGCAAACATGGGGGGAAATTTATGGATGATACTGATGTAAGTCATCGTTAGCCTTTACACTGTTAAAACATTTTAAACAGAGACTTAGTTTTGAATTCAGACTTTTTTTTAAAGTTACTTCTGGGCGTTTTTTCTTCATGTACTGTTCAGATAAAATCTTGGCTCAACTATGTCAATGGCAAAACTCCAATTGACTTCAATGAGGCCAGGATTTCATCCTTGATTATTTGTGCTAGGGATAAACTCTAATTAGGTGATCAAGACTGAACAGGGTATAATTAGACAGAGAAAATCAAAAGACATCCTGCAGAGAAAACTTCTTTGTAGTATCAGATCTTCTGTCAATGTACAATCTGACAGCATTAGGCCAGACACTAAAATAGAGCTTTCGTGGTCAGGACAATTTAATAAGAATAGCACACAGGGGTTCAAATGAAATTGATTTCAGTGAGATACTAATAAAATAATATTGTTTCATGAAGCTTCTTTTAGTGGCAGATGTTTCAAGGAAATTATTTTTTCTACATTACTGTAATGAATTCATCAAACTGGATGAAGCCATCCTATTTACAAATGAGATCCAGGCCACAGAGTACCACTGAGACAACTGCAGATACTTCTCTTGAACTTACCCATCTGGCTAGAGCTTCTTTAATAGTTGTTGCTTTTGCCTAAACACAAATCAAAAGAAGAATCATTATAATTTTTTTTGGCTGAATTGTTCATTGCAGAGCTAGTTTTTTCCCCTTAAGTTCCATGGACTCTCTTCCTACAACTGATCCTAAGAAGCAAAAATTGAACCCCCTTCCAAAAGCTGCTTTTAATTTCATTCAGTGAATCGTCCAACAGCAATTTTAGAGGTGGTGCAGTAAGTTTGAACATACATACATGCACAATTTCCCCGGGAGACTAAGCACATCATCTTCTTGATATTGCCTGCTCTCTGTAGGCAGGGGTAGCACAGGGCTTGGATTAGTGGACCAAGTTCTCTGCATCTCTGGTGAATCTCTATTGAAGCCAAAGGAGTTATACTAGTGATTAATTTGGCTTAATGCCCTTAGCAGATCATGCTTATCACAGAGATTTCCCCATGTGGAAATTTGCTAAGCCTTTTTGAAACATACAGAGGAAAACTTTGTCCTTCCTGCACAAGGTCAGGTATAGCCTGTGGGATTTTCTTATTTTATTTTGATTTCTCCATCAACTATCCTATGCTTCTAGGCACCTCAAATCATTGAAAGTCACACTGTGTTCAATTCAAAAAAGAAGTGTGAAAACTACCATACAATATTCACTTAATGGACTGATCCACAATAACAGTAGAAACTTGGTATACCTTACTGCAATACCTCAGCCACCATATTGAGGCCCATTGCAAAACCCCACTAAATCCTCTACCTACTTCTACCCTAATGCCAGTGAAGAAAGAAATTTTGTAGCATGCCCAAAAAGTTAAAAAAAAAAAAAAAAATCAAGGCTCTAAAGGACAAAGGAGTGAGAAATGTTTCAGAGTCAAGGATCTCGAGGAGAAAACAACCTGTCAACTGCTTCTTCACTTTAAAATCAAGAGGACTCCAGCTTGAACACCTCTGCTGACCTTAACTGTACAGTACAGCACAGGGAGAGATTTCCTGGTAGCGGAACAGATCAGAGAACACTAGTGTTATGTACTTTATGTCCAATGCTCCACTCAGCAAGAGTCATCCCATTCTCACTAACTTTAGTTTCTGAATGGTCTCATCACGTAACCCCCATGTAGAGCATATTATGCTAGTGCAATCTCAAAGTGGCAAAGCATGTATAATAGTAGAAAGGTTAGATTGTAAGACCCTTGGGGCAGGGACCATCTTTTTGTTCTGTGTTTGTACAGAGCCTAGCACAACAGGGTCCTGGTCATGATTAGGACTCCTAGGCATTATGGTAATACAAATAACTAATAATGATAATGATAACAACAGCAGCAGCTCTAGATACAAAAGGAAAGTACATGTGCTTTTTGCCAGACTACAGAACATACACATGGCTAAAACGGCTGAGTGGTCAATGTGATCCAGAATCTAACAAAATTCTGAACTTGTGTCTCAACTGGCAGGCACGTTTCTTCATTTGGGGATGTAGATATAAACCTCACCAATTCTTCCAGTTGCTTCCCCAACCTTCCACCATCAACACAATCTTATCTAGATTAAGGTACTTCCATCTAGCCTTTATCTATGTCCAGTCACCTAAAAGACATTTGGTAATTTGTTCCACCACACTAGCTGAATCAAACACCAAAAGCATTATAGGGCTGAGAATCATTCTTGAATTAAGAACACTGCATCCCTTCTTCCCTCACTAAATCTCACAACTCTATCAATCCCTGTGAAGGACTACAGATGAGCCAACAAAAGTACATGTCTTTTGGATTTTCAGCTCTTTGGGACATGATCTGTCCTAACACCATGGGGCCCAACTTGATTGCAGCATGCAAATGCTACGGCAATAATAAATATTAAATAACTGGTTCAAAAGGAGGTGACAGATATAATAAAATCAGCATGAACGCTTGATCTGTATCACTCACCATTAAACAAAAAGATGACTAGTACAGTTTCTTTCCCATACTCTAGCCTAAAAACTGACTGAATTTAAATTTAAATAATCCATGTGATATAATTTAAATATAGTGACCAGTTTCTTTCCTGACTTCTTCAGATTTGCACCCCTAACTGTCCTGCCTCTCCTACTGTTGACACCTGGCTTGATGCTGATGGTGAGGATGAAAACCAGAAGCAGGGAAATAGGTCATCTGGGTAGCACAGATCAGAGATCAGGGTTTCTTGGAGTGGGTTCAAATTCACTCCAACAAGAATACCAATATAGCCTGCCTTCTTATATTGGAAGGCTTCACTGATCCCAGGCATGGTGCACCAACTAGCCTTGCTGTAAATCTCACATGAACCAGCCCAATACCAGGCATCCTTCACCTGGGAACTGGCTGCTTTCCCAGAATGACTCAGGTTAAAGGAGGTTAGATTGCCGAAAGGAAAGACAAGTAATCAAAATGCTGTACCACTGATTGTGCCAAATAATCAAGGGCTGAAAATGTCATCCTTGACAGCTCACATTGTTGTTACAGGAACAAGAACAACAACAAATAATCTAAGGAAAAAATAAAAAACTGCACACACACAGAGGACTGGTAAAATATAACAGAAAAACATTAAATAATCCATGCTCTGCCCCCTCAATGGAATCATTTCTTACAAGGGATCATTACAGAACATTTACAAAACTTCAAAACATACAGCAATATTCCCAGGGGAAAAATAGATAACTGGGCTTCATCCTCATTTTTATGCATTTAATTCTTCTTGGTCATTTCCGTCAAATAAAACCACATGGAATTTCATAGGAAAGGGAGCTGTAATCAGACTAGTCAAAGTAGATTGTGTATTTACTATAGTCTTTAAACCATCTATTAATTCAGCATTTTAATGATGGTGATTCCTGGCACTCAAGCAGCTCCAGAATGACGAATGAGATCATCTGCTCCTGCTATTCTAATCTAGCCCTGGAATAACTCTTTCCAAGACACAACCTTTTTTTTGGTTTATTTGTTTCGTTATAACAACCGTTCAAAATTGCAGGAAATAACCTCAAGGTCCTAGACAGTGGGCTAGTTTATGTGTTGCCCTATAGCCCATTTATACCTCTCCAGGGACTGGCTCTGCTACCAAGCAGTTCACTCCACACCAACACCTCTTGCAGCTCCCATTGTAGGGGTCTGTCAAGGAGAAAGGGGGAACAGCGACAGCAAGTTGCTTTCTGGCTATTCTGGACTGCAAAACACTCTCTAGGATGCTGTTGCAGCTGAGAGCAAGTTAGAACAACGCTGAGACTGCTCTAACTTACGCTGGGGGCCAGACGGGCCCCTGGCAGGGCCCAGAACACAGGCGAGGCAAAGCTCCTCCTCTCTGTGTCCAGAAACAGGGAGTCAGGCCCATCATTGCCACGTTCAGTGAAATATGCTCCAATGGCCAAGCCAGGCTCCCCAACCCCCTTCCCCTCCCCTTCCCTAGCCGGGGCCCACTAGGTCCCCCAGCTCCTCCTTTCCCCCCACCCCAACCAGGTCTCCTCAATCCCGCCTCGCTGCCCCCGCCAGCCAAGTCACCTCCTCTCTCCCTCAGCCACCCCAGCCGGCCAGGTCCCGCCTCTCCCCTTGCCCCATCCAGCCCCTCACCGCCCCCTCCCCCAGCTCCCCGCTTCGCCTTTGAACAGACTCACCATTACGGTTGCTACTGTCGCTGATCCGGTTGCTATGGCATGCTAGTCTCCTGCGCATGCTCATCTGCAGTAAAGGCGAGGAGCCGGGGATCATAGAGACACCATGGCAACTAGATAGTCCTTAGCCCGGAAATCACATGACCTTTCCCGCCCGCTCTGCGCTCACTCGTCTTCTCTTCTGCTGCGCAGAGCGCCGCTGTGTCGCTGAGCGCAGTGGTGCATTGGAGGACACTGGTCGGGGTCTCTGTCGCTCGCGAATGGGGCACAGCACGCACGGTACGGTAGGTAACCGCGGCTGCGTGCGTGGTGCTACGCTGAGGTGGGGGTCTATTCCGTCGGGGCTGGGGGGCGTGGAGAGGTGGCGCAGCTGGGAGGTGGAGGGGGCTGTGTGTGCTGTGGCGGAGGGGGCGCTGGCACGGATGGGGGCTATGAGGGGCAGCAGCATGACTGGGCGCCGCGCGGGGGAACAGCATGGCTGGGGTGTGTGTGTGGGGCGGTACAGCTGGGTGGCGGGCTGCAGAGGGGACTGTGGGGGGCTGTGGGGTGGCACAGCTGGGTTGGTGGGCTGCAGGAGGGACTGTGGGGGAGGGGCTGTGGGGCGGCACAGCTGGGTGGGGGACTGCAGGAGGGACTGTGGGGGAGTTGTGTGGGGCTGTGGGGTGGCACATTTGGGTGGGGGCTGCAGGAGGGACTGTGGGGGGTTGTGTGGGGTGGCATAGCAAGCCTGGGGGTGAGGAGGGGTTGTGGAGGGCCGTATAATAGCCAGCCCAGCCTGGGGTGGCAGTGGTGCCACCCGTCCTGGGGCTGTGTGGGGAGCAGAGACACGGCTGGGGGGGGTGTTTGTGGGTGCGGGGCAGCATGGTTGTGTTTGTTGGTCGATCACTGCCTGGTTTAGGATTTGTGAGGAGGGAGGGGGGTGGCACAGCTTCGTGCTGGTTTGGGGCTGCCTGCTGGTGCTACTGCTGTATGTGTGTGGGGGGAGGGGCTTTGTGTGGATCACGCCCTGCTACGCTGACCCTCTGCTCCGGGAGGGAGGGCATTGTGGGCCACAATGGCCCCCGGCGAGTCTCTGGTGCCTCTCCCTCATGGGTCTGCTGTCCCCTGACACTGGTGGGGATCCCTGTGATGGGTTCAGTCACAGAGATCCCCTTGGGACAGTCTCCTGATGTGCTGAAATTACCTCTGAGCCCGTTTTCCCTGCCAAGTTGGGAATCCAGAACCCTCCCTTGTTGAGCCAGACACGCTAGCCTGCTGCAACACAGACCCAGGGTCTGGTCCATCCCCCCAAAGCTGCAGATTTAATTGGAAACAGCTCAGCAAGTTACTTGCCTCCAGCACCCAGACACCCAGTTCCCAATGGGATCCAAACCCCAAATAAATCCATTTTACTCTGTATAAAGCTTCTACGGAGTAAATTCATAAATTTTTTGCCCTCTGTATCACTGAGAGAGAGGGAGAGATGCACAGCGGTTTGCTCCCCCAGGTATTGATCACTTACTCTGGGTTTATTAATAAACAAAAGTGATTTTATTAAGTATAAAAGGTAGGATTTAAGTGGTTTCAAGTAATAGACAGAACAAAGCAAAATGAAACAAAACACACAAGTCTAAGCCTAATACGTTAAGAAACTGATTACAGGTAATATCTCACCCTCAGAGATGTTCCACTAAGCTCCTTTCACAGACTAGACAATTTCCTAGTCTGGGCCTAATCCTTTCCCCGGTACCGTTCTTGTTAGTTCCAGCAGACATCTTAGGTGGTAAACAGGGGTCTTCTCATGACTGGCAGCCACCTTTGTCCTGCTCCATCCCCTTTTATAGCTTTGGCATAAGGTGGGAATCTTTTGTCTGTACTTGTCCCCACCCCTCCTTCTAAGTGGAAAAGTACCAGATTTAAGATGGATTTCATTATCAGGTGACATGGTCACATGTCACTGTAAGACCTCTAGTCTCCATTCCCCATGGGCTGGCCCACACATACACAGGAAGGCTTTCAAGTAACTAAGGCCATTTACAACTGATTGTTTCTGGAGCACCCTTAATGGCCTCCACTTAATCTGTTTACATCAGTGATACAAGTTACACCTCTACCTCAATATAACGCTGTCCTCTGGAGCCAAAAAATCTTACCGCGTTATAGGTGAAACTGCATTATATTGAACTTTCTTTGATCCACCGGAGTGCACAGCCCTGCCCCCCGAGCACTGCTTTACCCTGTTATATCCAAATTCGTGTTATATCGAGGTAGAGGTGTATATCTTATTCTCCTAACTCCAGATATAGAAACAAATAGAAAGCTTGTAATCTACTAAGTGTGTTCATCCTAATGACACCATACAAGGGGTATTTAGTGTAAAACATATTCCAGTTATGTCCTATTCATAAGAATATTTCCATAAAGCATATAGAGTGCAACATCAAACCCTCCTACTGAACTTACTGTCAGAGACTTGGACGCTGACCATGGTGGAGGCAGTACTGTACATTTAAAATTCTGGTTCAGCTCTGGTCATATCCCCATCCAGCGTTACTAAACACTATAATGCTATTCATAAGGGTTCTTGCAAAGTTCTGGGTTCCTGGTCCCCAGGTGCTCGAAAATGTGTTGGGGTGTAGTATTGCTAACAGAATGCAGATAGCAATATCTGTTAAAGTGTTGGTGTCTTGGCATTTAGCCACAAATGCCATGAGATGGTGTGCCTCAGTTTCCCCTTCCACACAGCAGCGTAGGCCTGTTATGCTTTTGCTGCTGTGCCAAGCTTCCAACCTGTTTACAGGTATAAGCTGAAAAGCAACATGCTTGTGGGATTGTCTTGTCACCATCCCTAGCATATACAAAAGTTTTTTCCAAAAATCAAGTATGTTACACATTTTCACGGGGTTTATCATTCGCATCAATTCCTTTGTCTTAAGTCTCTGGTGCCTCTCCCCCATGGGTCTGCTGTCCCCTGGCACTGGTGGGGAGGATCCCTTCTGCTCCCCCCATCTGGAGCTCTGGCAGGGAGTGTCTACACACACACACACACGGCTCCTTGCTGCACTGTTGGGGAGGGGCTGTTCTCTGCCTACCCTAGTGCTGTTCCACCATAGTCCTACTGTGTGTGTGTGTGTGTGTGTATCAGTTGCCCCATGCCTAATACAAGAATAGCATCAAGGAGTGGGCAGATTGGGAGCAGCCTACATCTCTCCTTCCCCCATGATGACATTGAGTAGCACCCTCTCCCGGTCGCTTTCCCACCCCCAGGATTGTGATTCTCTCTTTTTTTTTTTTTTCTTCTTCTTCTTCCAGAGAGGACTGGTGCGGTGCGAGACAGATGTCATTTCCCCCCTTTCTCCCCACTCCTGCATGCTTGCTTTTGGATCCACCACCAGCGTAGAGACTGGACTCTGTTTTACAGAAACATAATCAATTCAATTCCTACCAACAAGTCAGAATCAGAATTCTGCTTATTCCCCACTTTGAACTCTTGGTTCCACAGAGGAACAGATGTGCCTGAGCCCACTAGGGTACCATAGAACACATTCAAAGGATCTAGGGATGAGATTCTGTCTTCTCCCCCCTGCATCCTTGAGAGTTCAAAAATAAGACTGTTCTGCTCTGCAAAACTAGCCAAACTAACTCTGGAACCCATAGGCGTGTGCCAGGTGTGCTCAGGCACACCCTAATGCAGGGCAGAGCTCGGGGGGGGGGGGGGGGGCAGTGTGTCTGGCTCCGCGCTGAGCCAAATGCTGCTAGGAGCCTCATGGTTAGGGAGGCTAGGGGGTTGGATAAGGGGCGGGGGCAGTCAGAGGACAGGGAGCAGGGTGGGTTGGATACATAGGCGGTGAGATGGGCCGTGGTGCCCATTCTCCACAGTTCAGCAATGTGGGGTGGGGCGCTCTCACCTCGGGGGCAGCTCCCCCATCCCCGGCGTCCCTGCAGGCAGCGAAGAGTCTCGGCAGAGGCAGGGAAGCTCTGAACGCTGCCTCCGTCCCCTCTCCCAGAGCTGACCTGGTTCCCAGCCCATTGGGAGCTGGGAGGGGGGGGGGGGGGGGCGGGGATTGCCAGAGCTGCCTGACCGCGCCTCCCCAGCAGGGAGGGGGAGGGAGCTGCAGGCAGAGAGAGCAGCAGGAGTCTTGTCACTGTCATACACAGATTGGGGGGGGGGCATTGTGGGGGCAGACAAACAGATGGAGCTGGGGGCAGGAGAAAGGAGCAGCGATGCACCCTGGGGCTGGCATAAAATACACAGTACAGAGGGGGCTTCCTGGGGGGGGGGGGTAGGTATAGCAACACTCCCTTCCCTCACAGACCAGACTTGGGCTACAGCTGGCTCTGTCATCACTCCCCCCCACCCCACAGAGACCCACACAACCCTCTGCCCCCCGGAAGATCCCCTCCAGCCCCTATGCCTCCATCACCCCCTCCAGAGAGCCCCCCTTTGTGCCTCCAGAGACAGCTCCCCTCCCCCCTACCTCCCCTGCTCCCTACAATCTTCCCCTTTGCCCTCCCCCTCCTGCCCCCAGCTCATTGGCCAGGAGGCTTCCAGACTGTTGCCCACCAAGGCCAATGGGAGCTGCACTTGAGGTTAGGAGGCCTGCTTGCAGATGCAGACCTGCCTGGCCGTGCCTCCAGCAGCAAGGGGAGGGGGAGCCACAGATGAGCAAACCCTGGTCATCATCATCACAGGCACAGCAATTCTCTGGATATTTAATTTCACTGAGGCATATAATTTAATCTACTCTTCCTTTTCAGACAGTTTGTGGCTTTTCCTGTAAGAAAACTTACAATTTCTTTGCAAAGAAGTCCAGTTATAGTTTTTCACTTGAGAAGTATATTTTATGGTTGTTCATAAGCTCATTTATTTTGTTAACTCAGTTTCATAGGGAATTTTAAGTGACTTGAATTATAACTGTTTTTTTCCATTGGTCCAAAAACACATGGAAGATGTGCAGATTTTTATTTCTGTGGGCCAAACCATGTAGAAATGTAAATGTCAGAGCTAGAAAAGCTCTGCAAGGGTATGGGTCCCTCAGGAAATTGTCCTCAAGTCATTCATTCTGGGCATTCCATTCTATTCCCTCTTACAGTGATAGAGATCAGTGTCTCCACCCACAGGGGAGAAGCAGAAGACTAGGCCAACCCTGCAGCCACTCTGCCTCTACCCTTGTTCTCTGTCTGCTCCCTCTACCAGCCGCTTTGGTCTCCCTGGGATTCCCCCTACCATTACTCCCTCTGGGTCTTCTTTCTCTAGAGCATCTCATGAAGTAAAGTTGTCATTACAGGTTCTTATCTCTGTAATGTATTTAATTTTGATGTATTTATTAAGTGTTAATTAATGCACTTTGGGAGTCCCTCTTCAGCCCTCTGTATAAATTGATCCTCTTCTTTCCATACGTTTTGCCCATAGGGCAAGCAGGCTTCTCTGTCTAAACAAGAAGAACAGTGCCATAACCGAAGTGTAATGGAGCAACTGATTGACATTGTTCTGTGTTTGGTGAAAGATGGGAGACCATTCAGGGGTCACAATGAAAAAGCTGACAGTTTTGAGAGAGGTTTATTTCTAAATCTTGTCAATACGCTCCAAAAATATGATCCTGTAATGGCAAAAGATGTGCAATAATCTCCTCGAAACGCTACCTATCTGACTAATCGCATCCAAAATGATTTAATTGTGGCCTTGCACAACGTTGTGCAACAAAAGATTGCATCTTCACTAAATGGAAAAATGGTCTCAATAATTGCAAACGACACTACTGACTGTGGACACCATGAACAGATGTCTGTTGTGATGCGGTATTTTTGACAATGAAAAACATAGTCCAGTTGAACATTTTGTGTCTGTTCAGAGACTATTAACAGTTGATGCTCAGTCTATTTTTGACCAGTTAAATGACATCCTTGTCATTCTTAAAATTGACTGGTCATCAGTGATGTCTGTCTGTTTTGATGGCGCATCTACTATGTCTGGATGTACTGCGGGAGTTCAAATGAAATGTAAAGAAACAGTGAAATACTCTATGTACACTGCTATGCGCATTGTTTGAACCTAGGCCTAGTAGATGCATGCACTTCAAGTAAACAAAACAGAGCTGTCTTTTGATTTTTTTGGGTGTTATTCAGACTCTTTATGCCTTCGTGGAGGGGAGTCCTGTGCGACATGCAGTAAAGGAGAAGATTTCACAAGAAGTAGGATCCCCGTTGAAGACTTTGAAGTCACTATCAAACACAAGATGGGCATGCAGAGCAGAAGCAGTGGCTGCTGTAAAACAAAACTACTCCATCATTTTACAAGCTTTACAAGAGATTATTGAAACAACTTGCCTTGCTGACGCTAAAATAAAAGCCAGGGGCCTTATCCATGAACTGAATTCATTCAAGTTCATCTTTGCCCTTCACATGATGCACCCTATTCTCCAGATGGTGGTAAAAGTGAGTAAGGCTCTTCAAGCTCCAGATCTCAATTTACTTACTGCAATGACGGGTGAAAAGCTTGTGTAACTCTTTGGCTGCGATGAGAAGTGGCCAGAATATTTTCAATGTTTTCAATGACAGTGTGAAAATGTGTGTAGAGAATGATATATCGATTCCCCCAGTTAAGAAGAGAAAAATGTCCACTCATATTGATGATGCGTTTGAGTCCCAGCATCACTTTGATACAAAAGAGGAGCAGGAGAGAATATCTTCTTTTTACCCACTCCTAGATTCAGTGATTACCGGCATTGACCAGCGATTTGAACAGGAGACTTGTAAAATTGTGACTGCAATGGGAAAACGGCTGAGCTTAGACATTGGCAGGGATGATATGAGAATCATTGCCAACAAATTTAAAGTGTCCCTGGATGAGTTGGAAGCTGAAGTCGGATTGCTTCGGGGTTATGACGGATCTGTTCCTAAAGGTAGCACTACGACCACCACCAGAGAGTGGCTTGATTGGCTAAAGGAATCGGATCGGTCTTGCATGTTCCAGGCCTTTTACAAATCTATTCAATTCTTTGCATCTTACCTGTTACAAGCTGTTCATGTGAAGGAGCCTTTTCGAAACTAGCACATGTAAAAAACAAACTAAGTAGTACAATGACCCAACAGCACCTCGACTCGCTCATGATTTTGTACATTGAACAAGAATTGGCTTCGTCAGTTAATTACAATGATGTGATTGAGGAATTTAAGTCCATAACACCTGGTGAGCAACGTCTCATTCTCTAGGACAGGAAGATGAAGAAACCTTAGTTTTGGACAATTTGGGTTACCTCATTATCTGGTTAAAGATAAAGATCATGAAAATTGACTATCTTTTGTATACACCTAATTATCACGACAGCAAAAACTTGGTATTTTGTCTCATTTTTTAAGTTTGTATTTTTTAAGTAAAGTTTTTAGTTGTTAATTTAAAAAAAAGTTTAGTTTTTTAGTTTCTTTAGTTTGCTTGGTGAATAAAAATGTCCTTTTATGACTGAATATTCAATAGATGTTCGCCTTTAAAAAAAAAAAAAAAAAAATTCCTGGGTGCACACCCTAATGAAATGTGCTGCGCACGCCTATGCTGGGACCATAGACAATTGAAACCCAGGAGGGAAGTAGACATTTAAGTCCATAACCAACTCTGGGACAACTGACCACTCCACAACCAGCATAAGCTGAGAGGCACTTTCTGTCTACTCCACAGACAAAAAACTGGAGACAAACTTTCCGTCAGCAGTCATGCTGCTAGTCTCAACAGACAAACAACTTGGGATTTCCTTTCCCTTGTCCCAGCACACATGGTTGTTCAGATAAATGCTTGGAGATTGGGGTAGCTCCCTCCATAGGCGAGTCATTACCCCTAACAGACACAGGAACATTTCCTTCATTCTCACAACTCTTCACACTGGTAACAGGTAAGGCATAGAGATACTCATGTTTCACTAACCTTGCCTTCCCAAACGGCTGATTAGACAAAGCCATCAGCTCACAAAGCTGCCTAGACTCACCTAAATGTTCTTTGCCTTTCTCTCCCTTATCACAGCATCCCTAGCTGACTACAGACATGGGAGAGTGGGAAGGCTTCCTTAACAGGCAAGTTGCCACTCCCAACAGACAAACAATTGGAGACAGTGTCTCCCTCAACAGATAAACAGCTGTTTACCACAAACAGTGGTTCATCATACTGAGCTACTTTAAGCAAATCACTTCTATTTTATTCTGGATCGCTTGCACAAGCTTTACTTGTCAGCATTCCATCACCCACAAAAAAATCTGCCCTTCCCTTCCTCACTTAGGGCTTTAACGTGACTATTAACTTTAATCTGCTCTAAAACACTTTCCTGAGCAATGAGTTCTTCCTGAGCTTCATCTAATTCCACATTCATTTCTGAGATATTAGATGGACATTCAGAAATTCCTTCTACGTATAAACTGCTTTTCTGTGCAGACAAACAGCTATTTCTCACAATCTCAAGGTTAGAGATACTCTCTTCCTTGCCATAGTATACCTGGTTAAACACAGACAACTGCTTAGTCATACACATCCACACACACCCTTTCACTAATCTCCCTGTTCATTAAGATAACACAGAAGATTCACATTCATACTTATTAGTATTGCAAAGAGAAGAGTTTTGTTTTATTTTTTAACAAACAAATTTAAAGGGACTTAAAAAAATCTCTTTCTGAAAATTGTTTGCCTACTATTTTAACTGATTACAGTTCATATTAATGTAAGGGAGGGTTTAGAGCGTTTTCTTTTTGCTACTTTTCCAGTGAGTTTACTTTGTTTAAGCTTTTGCATTTCTGTTGTATGTCTCCAGACCAAGGTAACACAGCATCAGGAGCAGCAGCCTACAGCATGTAATTGTCCCAAGTACTGGGTGGGGGCTTGAGCCAGTTTTGTGTTGTGGTGGTGTTAAAGAAAACCCCCTAGATATTGAAGCCGGTCCTGGTTGCTACCGACTCCACCTGGAGAAGTGTTACATACACTTGTGTGGACTTATATGATTACAAAAAAAAAAAAAAAGAATTTGTATAAAAACACCTCCTCTAAAATGTAGTGCTGCTTTTTTTGTCTCCTTGTGAGACTTGGCAACACTCACCGGACATGCACAGCGCATTGTGGAATACCAGGTATTGTCTTTCCAGTTCTCCTCCGCTGTGCTCTGTGGTGAGTGTGCAATGGGTGTCAGATGGCTCCTGTCTGCCCATCCTGACAGGCCCTATGCGCTTTGCTAGGCCCTCTTCACTTTGCCACTTGCGGCTGCTCTGGGGGACAGGCTAGTGATCCCCCCACCCAACTTAGCTGACATCGCTACCGTGTCTAGGGGTCAAGATGGGATGCTGGCAGGTATGGCTGTTGGGTTGGCAGCGGTTTCAGGTGCTGCGTCTTAAAGTGCGTGGAAAGGAGAGAACAGGGCTCTCTGTCTGGCAATACATGTGCTGCCTGTGACAGACTGACTCATTCAGGCACAAAGCATATTACAGCCCCATGCACTTGCCCTAAACAAATGATGCCTACACGGGATCCTTATCAATGCTGGTACCTCAGAAAATGACTTTTGGTTTCTTTATGGGGGAGACATGCAAGTCTCCTACTTCAGCTCTTTTGCTGTAGCAGAATTTGATGGTTTGGTGACATTCCCTCTGCATGTCATCACTTCAAAAGTATATAGGTTAGAGTACCCTATTGTCATGCAAGTTCAGCATCTCTGGAGTGGTTAATATGGTAATACTTTCAGTGCAGTTCATGTTCAAAGCACGTTAGAGACATCTAACAGTAAAGGGATATCTTAAACTGACAAGAGTAAAGCTCATCTCCATAAAAATCAACCATTTGTAACACAGATGAAGTACAGAAACTAGGGACCTTTGCTTGGATCCCCCAGAATCTTCTGAGGCAGAAAGCAAGATGGATTTGTGTAAGTCTGGAAGGATCTGGAAAGTAGAAAATCTCTGCGAAAGGGAACAGAACTGTAACTGAGGCAGTGTTATCTTGGGCTGGAGACTGACAAGAGAGATGCAGAAGCTCTAAGTAGTATGAACTGCCTCATTCATCTCTGAAGCCTCATGGGGACAAAACTAATATCATTTAACTATTTCACTGCTGACCATTTTAGCAGAAACATATTTGGTATAGGATCATAGGCAGAGTGCCTTCACTTCCTCCTCCCCAGAAACCTTTGTTTAAAAAAAAAAAAAAAAAAAAAAAAACTTTAACAACACATTTTAGAAATTTATTGAAAGCTATTCATGAAAACAGGCAAAAAGAAAATATTGCAAATAAAGTCAGTTCACACAAACTAGCTCCATCATCCCACTTGCAAATGAACAAATCGCTAGTAATTTGTTGAACAAACCTCCTTATTGGGATCAATGTAATTTATTTGTCAGACTGCATAACCATCAGCTGAGTTGATATGACACCTTGGGATTGATTTTGCTCCCTTCTGAAGTCAATAGGAATTTGGCCACTAACTTCAGCGGAGCTGAAGCAGGATACTTATGGCATTATCAACCTAGTGCAAGGGTTGAACCATAGCCAGTCTTGCACAGAAGGAGATTCTGAAACAATTCTGCAACTCCAATATTAATTTTACCTTGATCTAGGGATCCCAAAATCCCTGATCATGCATTTGTTACTCAGACACTACTTCTACTGAAATTCTTTGGGAGTTTTTCCTGAGTAAAGAATGTAGACCCAGGGCCTAAAAATAAGGTCTTAAATATGGCTATAACCAGGCACTCTGTTTTAAGGCATACTGCATGTTTATAATGGTATTCCATTTGCAGTGTAAATAAAATGCATTTTAGAATTTGAGTTTTAGAAACAATTTGCTACAGATCATTCTGTGTGTTCTTTGGTCATTAGTATCTTCTGAGTGTGAGATGTATTTACACAATCAAATTGCAGTATTAAGTGCTTTTAGGTTTTTTCCTTCTCCCCTTTGAAAAATCTGAACAATTAAAAAAAAAAAAAGCAGCCTAATTTCTACACAATATTAAATGTTTTAATAAATGGCTTTCCTGCCCCTTTACTGTGCTTTTACAAATTTAAAATGAAAGTTTAAAGGATTTTGCTTTATGAATAAAGTGAGAGCATTTTAAGCCACCTGTTTTTTTTCTCTTTTTGGTTTTTTGACAACTGTTAACATTGGCTTTTTGATAATTAATGAAAAATGTGATATTCATTTAAAATCAGAGAAACCTAACAATATCTACATTCAGAATCTATTTATACATGAACCCAGAAGTTTGATTGGACTTATACCTCTAACTGGCCCAGTTTGACTAGAATTACACTGGATTTTAGAAACCTGGATCTGCATAGGTAAGAAGACACAATGGAGATTCAGTAGGCAACTCTGAGAGGGCAACAAAACAGGCTGGCAGGAAGCACTGCCCAACCTAAGGCAATCAGGCATCTGGCTCCAATTGGTGGAGGTACATGTGAGAAGGAGGGTTAGAAAGTGCAGACATGGGAAACCAATGGACAACCTCTCCTTCTCTGGTCACAACCTGGAGTAGATTTGGTGAAGAAGTAGTCACGTAAGTGCAGGAAGCACTACTGTGCTTATTAGAGCTGGCTGCAGGCCTGTGCTACTGTTATCTATTTTCAGGGAAGGTTTAGGCATCAGAGCCCCATGCAAGACACATTCAACCATAACCAAGCACCAGCATGCTGACAGCAGACCAGAAAAGGGAAAGAAGTTTCCATAACACTAAATAAAAGTCAAGGTCGCAAGCCAAAGCTCCATTTCCTCCTGGGCAGCTCTTTTAAGCTGCTCTGACAACAGGGACGCTGGAAAGGGAATTGTGCTGGCAGTGGCACTTGGGAACCAGGCTTCTAGCACTACCACTATTTCAGAGGACTAGCTGAGGTCTGAAATATTAAAGAAGAAATGATTCCTTTCCCTCAAGATGATGGGAGGGGGCAGGCCTCCTAAGCAGGCAAGAGGGGAGCCATTAGCCTAAAGTTAATCAGAATGGAAACAATTCCCCTGGCAGCTGTGGCCACAATTGCTCCCCCATTCCTGGGCAGTTACAGGAGAATTATCCCAGGATTTTTTCATTTTTGATTGTCTGATACTTAAGCTGGTTGCTGTTTACGACAGCCATTTAATGTATGACTCTACTGCCTTCTGTTGGCCAGGCTCCCTACATCTTTTCAAATCATCCATCTGCTCCTCTGCTCCCCTTAATAGTGGTTATCAGCCATTCAATATCCAATGGCTACTGATGGCCACTATCCATTACTAGGCAATTCCAAAAACTGGCTTCCTCACATCCCTCATTTAACAACAGTCATTACTACTTTAAAAACAGGCAGTTAGAAGACCGGACTGCAGGAAGAAAGAAGGAAATATATCAATGCATATAACAAAACTGCATTTAACCAAGCTATCCAGTGGAACTGTAATATCCACTAGCCAAGTATTAGATTCCAGCCTAAGACACCACAGATAAAGATGAGTCCCTCTTGAATACCTAACTAGTAAATCACTGCTGGCACTACCCCTCTCATTAGCAGGCATTGAAAACACTTCATCTTTCTTTGCAACCAATTGGCTATGTAAGGAGCCATTGGCTGTGCTTGCTGAAAGCTGATAACCAACATCAAGATGTCAGACACATGTATCCAGGTATGCACCCCAGATAAAATTCAAATAGAAAAGATTTCCAAAGCAGACAGAGCAAACAGTTACAGTTTTAAAATAGAGTGCTCTGTGGGGACACATGCTAGTGGAAGACATCTGGGCTGAACTAGCTGGATTCAAGTCCCAAAGGGTGAGCCAAACATGTCCAGCTCACAGGGCATGGCTGTTTCAAAATCTTATCTTGGGCTGCCATCATTCCACTAGGTGCAGGTCAGTCTCCTTGACTGCCATTCTCTGCAGGCTTGGCAAGATTGCTGGGCTCCTTTACATGCTGTAAGCGAGGGGACTTCTACCACCTTCCTTGGGTGATTATTTCCCAGTCTAAAGTGATCTTGGCATCAGGAAACTTTTACTAACGTGAACCCTGAAGTTTTCCATTGTTCCATTTCTCCCCAATACTCCTAGCTATAGCCCCTTCCACCACCTTAAACAAATCCTCACCCATCTCCATGTTTACACCTGCCATTGAGATGTCATTTGATCAAGAAATGCATATTTAACTTTTCCCCCAGTCCTCTACTCCCTTGGGTGGCTCATCTCTCAGCTCCCTGCAATTTATTGGCAGCTTTCAGGTAATGAGATGTTCATCCCAAATGTAAGTGCAAAAACTCCTGGATCTTCCCCCAGGAGTGTTCCTGTGCATGCGCATGTGCTCTTCTCTCCCCACCACCCAGAATGGGCAACCCTAGGACACAGTCCAGGGCTACTGAGCAAAATGGCAAAAAGGGGGGATCAATTCGGTGGCCTGCTCCTGGATAACTCAAGAGTTTAAAGTTGTCCTTCCCATGTTGGCGCAGGCGCTCAATTGCCATCTTGGCAAATAAAGAGCTCTTCCAATTGCGATCATCTTCTCCTACCACCAAGAGAAAATGACCTTCTGCTTCTTCTATGGGGATGAGGCAGTGGGAATTAGCTGGATCCATTGGGTCATCCAGAGCGTCAAAAATATCAAACACACCAGTCTCAGAAATGCTGATCTTGCTCATGTCAAAGCGCAACCCAGGCAGAGTCAGCTCACCATAGTGAAGAGCAGCGACTGTATTGGCGCTGCAGCCAGAGATACAGACAGCAGCCACTACCTGCGGCAGGAAAGTAATCATAGAAAATGCCAGTTCTGCCCCTTTCCCTGTCCCGATTACTCCAATCCCTGGCCCTTTCACCTGCAGATAAATAAAGAGAGGGAGAAAGGGAGTGGAAGCAAAGAGAAGCACATGCATTAATGAGACTGTGGTGGATTATTCCAGGAACATTGTACAAAATTAAGTTCCTGTTGGAAAATTACAAATGGGAACTGTTAATGCAGACCAGGATTATAATCCTGTTTCCCCCGTTTGTGTCCGATTTTTCAGAGAACACAAAAGGTGCGAACTCAGGTAAAATATTGTGAACTCTTGCACTCTAGGGTATAACCATTCAGACCTGGCCAGCAGAAATTGCTATTTCCTAGAGTACCACGGAAATTAATGTACTATTGTTCTTCCCCGCCCACACATATTGCTACCAACACAGAACTGTTGATGAGTCTTCTCTCCTATCCCCATATCCAAACTAATGCGTCTACAGGAATTTATCTCATTACACTCACCTTTGGGTGACGCTGTAGAAATCTAGCTGCCTCCTCAAAGTATTCGAGGTGCAAATCCTTCATGGCAGTGGGCAGATCCTCAAAGTCAAAATAGGGCAGAGAAAGAGCAGCAAAGCCACGGGTGGCTAGGAGACTGGATCTGAACTCAATCAATCCACCTTCATCACCAAACATGTCGATCACTCCTGGAAAGGGGCCGTCCCCTACAAAAATGAGAAAAAGAACAACAATATTGTTATCAGGCCAAGATATTAGAGGGAATATATTAAAGAATGAACTGCAAAATACAGTAGGCACAATTAATAGAAATTTTTTTATTACCTTTCCACTGGCAAGATATTATCAGTACTAGTGATACTTCTCATTTCAGCTATATGGTACACCTGCTCAAACAAGTAAACGTACTTTTTAACTGCACCCAATGTGCTTTCCAAAGGCTTTGCCTTCTCATCCTGAAGAAGCAGCTCATATGCTAAACCAATGTGTTGTTGCAGTCAGTCTCATTGGCCCAGATCCTCAAAAGTATTTAGGCAATCAATAAAAAGCAACAGAGGGTCCTGTGGCACCTTTGAGACTAACAAAAGGTCTCACAGGACCCTCTGTTGCTTTTTACAGATTCAGACTAACACGGCTACCCCTCTGATACTAGGCAATCAATGGAAGTTAGGAGCCCTGAATGCCTTTGTGGATCTGGGTCACAATTACTGCACAGTAGCATGCATTTATTTTCTAGTCATGTTGCTAGCATGGTAGAGAATGGATACCTGATGAGTTTAGACCAGGGGTAGGCAACCTATGACACGTGCCAAAGGAGGCACATGAGCTGATTTTCAGTGGCACTCACAGTGCCCGGGGTCCTGGCCATCGGTCCGGGGGAGCTCTGCATTTTAATTTAATTTTAAATGAAGCTTCTTAAACATTTTAAAAACCTTATTTACTTTACATACAATAGTTTAGTTATATATTATAGACTTATAGAGACCTAAAAATGTTCAAATGTATTTCTGGCACGCTAAACCTTAAATTAGAGTGAATAAATGAAGACTCAGCACACCACTTCTGAAAGGTTGCCGACCCCTGGTCTAGACTTTGGCCTAGGGTTTAAGAATAATGTCCACTGGATCTGTGAGAAGCACAAGCCATCTTGGTATTTTTCTGACTGGCCGTCAGATGGCATGGTTGATCCATTCAAATCCAGGTTGCTGCAATGATCTACAGTTGGGAGAGGGTACAGATCTATTCTCATGTGAATGCACCTTAACATGATGCACTGATGGAAGAATAGACCTCTTGCCTCTTAAGGGATTTTGGAAATGGAAGCTCTGAGTAAGACTCACTAGACTATTGAACAGTGAAGCTCCATTGCTTAGAACATTTAAAATTAGACAAAGCACTGAAAATATATTGTAAGGAAAAATCAGGCAGTGCAAGGGCTGGACTAGATGAGCTAGTTCTCTTTTTCATTTCCAACGTTTCATTCTAACAGTTCTCACTTTTCCTCAGCAATAAAGTTATTCATGAAAGCAGCAGATTGAAATGGAAATCACTGAGCAGTTTCATTGCTGCTACTATCAGCCCTCTGAGCAGCTGTGAAACAGACAAGTATGTCAATTTCACCCTGATACTGCTTGAGGAATGAGGAATCAAAAATGAGGAATCAAACATAAACAGCTAAAGCTCTACTGATGTTTCCACCTGAACCTCCCCCCTATGTTTTATAGTAGTCTCTTGCTAGTAAAGTTAGCCTTCTAACAGAAGTCTAATTCATTTTAAGGTCATGTATTCTGTCCAACTCCTCTGGGATTCTCACAGTGCAAGCCATGGGTAATCACAGAAGCCTTAATTAAACTTAAAAAAAAAAAAAAAAATTGGTATGTTGTAGGTGGCTTCTGTCTAACTAAAAGGAACATTTTTTTTTAGGCTGCATGAGAGGAATGCAGCGGGATAACGGCAAATTTACACAGCTTCTGGCCCAAAATTACAGGCCAAGATTTTCATAAATGGGAGCCATAACTGAGGCTCCTGAGGCCTATATAAAAGTCCTGACTTTCTGAAACGCTGAGCATGAAGCAGCTCTCTGACTCAAACATCAATTTTACTGTAACTTTAATGGGAGCTTCTGAGTGCTCAGTTCTTTTGAAAGTCAGGCCACTTAGGGAAATTGACCAGAATAGCTATTCCAGCATAGCTCCATGTGTGGCCCCTCTATTCCAGAATAAAAGTGTTTTGATCCCAAAATTACTACACTGATTTGGATACACACTAATTATTCTGGACTAAAGTGACTATTATTCCATAATGGTGCCCATGGAGCTGTCAATCAATTTGCCTGTGTAGACAAGCCCCTATATAGGTATTTAAGTATGGAATTAGGAGCCTAAATTCAGGCATCAATTTATGAAAATCTTGGCCATGGATTTCTTTAAAGAAAGCACAGGTTGCAGATGGAATATGCTTTGGCCCTGATAAGTGCCAATAGACTGGGTTGTGTACCAAACTGAATGGAACACAACTCAAAACAAAATATATTTATCTCCAATTTTATTGATAGCAGCAAAGAAACATAAAGCTCTTCTTCAGTTAGAGAAAGAATCGCCAATTTACCATATACAGACTGCAGAAAATACAGGGAAAAAAACAAGTATCTTAGGTCTTGATCTTGCTCAAATTGAATTCAATGGCAAAAAAAAAAAAAAATGATTTCAATGGGCAAAATTGGGGCTTTAATGAATTACACCCTACCATTGACGACAGCAGGACAAATTGCAAGAGAGGCAGACCTTTTTATAAAATGTATATTTGACTTCCTTGCTCCATCTGGGTGCAGAAAATAAGGAATCAAAATAGAATAGTAAACCTGTACATTTGGATGTAGTTTTCAGGAGGGTGGCAAACATTTTGCCTCTGCTTCTGTGAACAAGTGTTAAATGCAAGATTTTTCCTATTCCACAATGGTACTAATGACAAATTTAAGAAAAACAGAAGTTAAAGATGAAGTGTGTCTTGTGAAATATAACAGAATGTTCCCATGGGGAGGGAAGATGAAGGATATAGTAAAACATTTTAGATGCATTAAAAGTTTTTGTATTATACATTTTGGAAACTCTTGAAGGTCTGAGTATATGAATAAGATACTCCACTGCCACTGCTTGTGACTGAGGGCACTATATAATTCAAACAAAGGTACTAACTAGGCTACATATGGTAGCATCACAAAACAGGAATGTTTAAAGAGACACATTTAGTTCTAGGTTGCAGACTTGTGGCTATCACTAAGTTCAGTGGAAACCCTGTGCATGCCTGTAAAGTGGATGTGGTTCTTAGCAAAATACCCTGGTTTCAATATTGGTGAATCGACAGTGCTGACTAAGGGCCTCCAAAGTCCATTCAGATCAATCTGAGTCTTTCTGCTGACTTCAATGGACCTTGGATCACCCTCTAAATTAACCAGAGATCATGATCTAGGCCTCAATCTAGCAAAATGCTTCCTTTATAGTATAAAACTCATGAGTAGTTTTGGTTCTGACATAAAAGAGAGAGAGTTGGTATGCATGTATTTGCTATACTCTCTTCAGATGGCCTGCATATTTATATGCATTTAATGAAGAGAAGTGTCGGATAGGGCACAATCCTACTCCCGCTGGAATCCATGGGGGATTTGCCCCCGATTAACTGGGCTCAGAACTATTTCCAGTTAAGAAGAAAACATGACTTCTCACTAATTCAATCACCCTTCTACATATTTTGGGAACTCCACCACACTTTACCTTACTTCAGAGTTATGGGGAATCCCAGCTGCAGATGGAGTGATGAGCTGATCTATAACAACCGCCTTTCTTTTGCTCTGTTATGCATTAATAAATTGTCATCTTTTGCTTTTACCACTCTGTTATAATAAACATCTAAGATACATAGCAGGATTATAGTAGTATATACCACGGGTTAGTCCTTTTCATTTTCAGCATTCATCTTATTCTTGTGAACTTAAAAAAAAAAAAAAAGTAAACTGCTGCAGTATGTGTGTGAGGACATGGACTATTTTACAGTCTTGTTTTGTGCAAATAGAAATCCTGTGTGATTATCCTCAGATAAATTATATTTTGCATTTATATCATGTCTTCCACTTATTTAAATCAGCTTTTTGGAATAAAAGGCTTCAGAGCAATTTTTAGACTATTTTTACACAATGAAATGGCCCAATCTTATAAACCTCTATTGAATCTTGAGTCAGGAGAAATATGCTTTCACTCTCCCACATCCTCACTAATCAGATGAGATAGTACTTTGCATAACACTTTGCACTTAGAAGCACCTTCCATCAGTGGATGTCAAAGCCCTTTACAGAGGCGAGTGATTGTTATCATCCCACTTTACACGTAAGAAAAGGGAAGCCGCCGGAGATTCAATGCCTCAGCCCACAAAAGGCAGAGCTTCCCTCACTCACCTGAGGGAAGGAACAGGCTGCCTCTCACGCTGCCCTCTTTCAGCCTAATCCTTCGCACACCGGGAGCAGTGAACCATCTCTCCACATTGGCCTTGGCTAGGACCTGCCCCGGGATGGTGCCAGGATGACTGTGCCCTTGGTGGACTGACACCTCCACCTTCATGGGGGTCTTAACCTGCTTCGGCACGAGTCTCTGGTAGGGTCTCTCCATGCCGGCAGGGGAGAGGCTCCAGAACAGCCCCATGGGCTCCACCCCAGTGTAGTCCCCTCCCTGGGAGGTGTCCCTGGACAGGTCCACCTCCCCGCGGCTGTCCGCCAGGTAGTGGGCGCAGGAGTCGAAGAGGCAGCCCTGCTCGTTCACCACGAGTCCCCTCAGCGTCACCCGCTGCCCCGGGGCGAGCCCCAGCACCTTGGTCGCCACCGGCTCGTCCGCCAGCCCCGCCGCGGGCTCCACGGCCACGGTCGCTGCCCCCCTGCTGCCGGAGCGCGGCCCCGGGGCCCGGCACTGTCCGCGAGGCCGCAAGCAGGCGGCCCAGGCCCTGGCTGTGGCCATTCGCCACATGGCGGGTAAGGGCAGCCCCGCTCGCCGCCCCTCTCCGCGCCGCTAGCCACGGGGCGGCCCGGAGCCGGGCACTACACCCCAGCCTCTGCCCGCGGCGGCCGGGCCGGGAGACCTCCAAGGCGGCCTCAATCGATCGCAGAGACACAGCGCCGCCTCGGTCCCGCCGCAGAGGCTCTTCCGGGGACGCCGCTCCCTTCTGGCGGCCGGGAAAGCCGCTTGCTGCAGCTGGGGGGCGGAGGGGGAGCGCGCCCGCGCCCGGCCCCTGGAGTGAAAAGGAGAAGATGGGGGGAAGCCGCAGCCTAGATATCCCGCCGGACGGGGCGGGGAAGATCTTCGGGGGGGAATTTGAAGAAGAGGGAAGGGGAGAAAACGCCCCCAGCCAGGCGTCCAGAGTAGCCAACCTCCTCCACAACTGCTAGGAGTTAAGCCTTAAGGAACAGTGTTAATTTGTGCCCGAGCTAAGCCCAGCCACCTCTAGGCTTGACATTTCATAGCCCTGGTACCTCCAGGCTTGCCACGTCAAAGTAAAAAAAAAAAAAAAAAAAAAAAAGATTGCTTGAGACTCAGCACACGTTTCATTACAAATTAAGCACTGCTAAAGCAAAACCCTCTCAGGTCATGGCTACACTACAAGATTATGTTGACCTAAGGTAGGTCAGTATACAGCTGCCACAGTTATTACATTGCTTGTGTGTGTGCAGTATTGGCTCCTTGTGTTGGGCAATGCCCATCCTCACCTGGAGCGCTTGAATTGATCGTATTGTCAGGGTGGGGCACTGTGGGACAGCTCCTGAAAGCCATTAACAGTAAAGTCAGCAGTACAGTGTCTACACTGGCACTGCATTGAGCTAATTACATCGACTGACTCTACACCGGCTGCGGAGGTGGTGTTACTAAGTCGGTGTAGAAGGGCACTTACGTCAGCAGGAGCGAAATTTAAGTGAAGACACTTCCATAGCTAGATTGACACAAGGCAACCTAATTGTGTAGTGTAGACCAGGCCTCAATCAGGCATAACTGTGTCAAAGCCAGGGCCAGCTCGAGTTTTTTTGCCGCCCCAAGCGGCAAAGGGAAAAATAAAAATCCGATTGAGCTGCCGCCGAAGAGAAAGAGAGGGAGTGAAGAACCTGCTGCCAAGTTGCTGCCGAAGACCCGGACGTGCCACCCCAACAACGGATGGACTGCCGCCCCTTTCTATTGGCTGCCCCAGGCACCTGCTTCCTTCGCTGGTGCCTGGAGCCGGCCCTGGCCAAAGCACAAATGGGGAGTGAGATTCAGGCTTATCCCTAACTTGAAAAGCAGAATAGATCCCTCCCAGCCCTGAGACTTCCATTTAAGATTTTGTTTGTTTGGGAGAGTTCTGCCTTCTACTCTTTGAGCTCTTGAGAATTGCAACATGAATAAATCAAAAGTAGTGATACTAAATTTTTCCCATTTCAAACCACAAACCAGAGGTTGAGAGGGAAGAAGTTGAGCTGCTTAGGTTTCTTAGAAAAAGAATATTCCTCCAAGAAGGAACTGACACCTAGAAACATCCAGCACTGAAATCCAAAAACCCAGTGTTCAATGTAGCAGACAATTTAGGATGGAGAAAGGTCTTACCTTACTAATATTTTAAGAACTCAATTTATACCTGTAAATAACCAAATATATAAGGATGTGAAGAAAATTCAACTTTCATATTGTAGGAAGTAGAAATAGGACAAAAGGAGGAAATCTAGTGTAGGAAGAGGCCTTGAGCCATCTTTCCTCTCACTTTCAGCCTATAACCTTTGGCTCTGGTGTCTCATTAAGAGGGAAGACAGGTGTATGATCTTTTAAAAATAGCTGGAGGCTATTATGAAAGATGGAGCCTACATGCAGGGTCCAGGGACAGCACTCTAAGAAGAATCCCAGACTCAATAGTCCTGATATTTCTAAGATTTAGAAAAAACAGAAAAAAAATGCTGGTTCTTTTATTTAAATGTGTAATTGTTTTTAAATGTTTAACTTCTCCATGAACTTTGACTCTAGAGTCATTTGGACATATGCATTCTTTCACCACTGGAGCATTGAACTATTTATGAACCCATTGTTTTACCAACCAAATCTCTAGTACCCTCTTTCCCACATGAGAGAAGACTTTAGATTCTAGACAAGTGGTCATTTACTTCTGCCACCCACATCTATTTAGGAAATCTCAGCAGCTATGCACTTTCCTGGAATGTGGTAACATGGGCAAAGCTGCAGGCCAGCATTACAGGCTGCGTAAAAGGCT
Source organism: Malaclemys terrapin pileata (assembly GCF_027887155.1). Lineage (NCBI taxonomy): Eukaryota > Metazoa > Chordata > Testudines > Emydidae > Malaclemys > Malaclemys terrapin. The sequence continues at coordinate 89,439,821 of NC_071508.1, read as the reverse complement.
GCATTTCACCAGCTTTTGAACATTGCTGATAGGCCACATTCAAATTTCACCTAATCTCTCTCTACCTGTATTACATCAATACATGGGATTTGAAGCCTGAGGCATTTGCCTTGTCACAGAGTCATATCAAAGCATAGCTACTCTAAGTCCATGCCTAGGACATCAGCTTCTGGAGTCACAGTCAACCTGTGGAACTCTGCCAGAGAATGGTGTGAAGGCCAAGACTATAACCAGGTTCAAAAAAGAACTGAATAAGTCTATCAATAGGTATTAGCCAAGTTGAGCAGGGATACAAAACCATGCTCTGGTGTCCCTAGCCTCTGCTTGCTGGAAGCTGGGAATGGACGACAGGGGATGGATCACTTGATGATTACCTGTTCTGTTCATTCTCTCTGGGGCACCTGGCATTGGCCACTGTCGGAAGACAAGATACTGGGCTAGATGGACCATCGGTCTGATGCAGTATGGCAGTTCTTATGAGAGCACAATCTCAGCTCTCATTTAAAAAAAACTGTTTCTAGTTTTCACATGTGCAAGAGAAACTTGAAAATGTGAACAAAGTATAACTGGCCTCTCTGAGCACGCAGACAGCCTGAAACAATAGCTCCAGAGAGTGTGAATGTAATGCCTCGTTCATCTTAACTCTGAAACTTGCTGCCACTCCAAGGAAGGATGGAATCCACGGGCAGGACCATCGCACGGGGACAACATGTGAAGTGTGGCTAGGGCCACTGATTGCTTTAATTCAGACCTTCCTCTTTATTCTGTAAGGTGGCTGCTTGGCCCTTCCTTCTTATACTCATCCAGCACCTTTACTTGGGCCTGCCAGATTTGGAAGAGCAGCCCTCTAAACACCACTACAAGTTAAGCCCTTCTCCAAGTTTTCTGCTGCTCACTCCAAGACTTCTGCAACCACTGGAAGATCACTCACAGGCAGTGTTTTCCCCAGGAATTGAAATTAGGTGGGGTGTTCAAATTTACGGGGAGGGCGGGGTCGGTGAGGGGTGAGACCGTGAGGGTGAAGGTGGGCTGTATGGCACCATAGTAAAAACTGAAAAATGTTTCATGACCATTTTATTAGATTTTAAAATCATCAAACAAATTACAGTTGGCTACTCAAGCCTTCTATGAAGCACTACCTTCTTGGTTTCTTGTTATAATTTTGCACAACTCTGTTAATGAATTTCTTGAATGCAATGCATTCATCTTTGGTGGCTTCCCGTGTGTCTGGTACTTCCATTCCTTCAACTGATATGCTCATTAGTTCATTCACATGATCAGGCAGAAGGCGACTTCTTTCAAAACACAAAATTCTATTCAATGATGAAAAAGAACGGTCAACTGTAGCTGTTGGGACTGGGAGTAGCAAGAGATGAATTCCTCCTTCTTTCAGCCCAGGAAACATAGCATAAAGATCGGGTTGAGCCACTAATGATGATAAAAAAGAAGTTGACGTCAAATCTTCATTCATTCGTCGTATGATACTCCACTCTGTGTTCAAATTCTCTATTCTGTCCTGAGCACATGGCAGCCCCATTGCTGATAGTGCCTCACTCCACTCAACCGTCGGTGTTTTATAAGACAGGGATCTGTAAAAGCTACGTAGAGGTTGAGTAGAATCTAGACGTCGCTGTTGTAGATTTTTAAGAATCAAGTCTGTGTACTTCTTCAGTTGTCTTAAACGCTTCTTGTCCTCTTCACTTAAGGATTCAATATAAATGCCTTCATTAGTCAACTTCTGGACTGAAGTCTTTGCTTCTTCCAGTACTTTTTCAATTGATAGCTCTCTGATTGATCCAAATTTAGCTTCTATTGTTGGACAAAGATCTACTACTGTTGTAGCAGATGCCTGGATGGCATTGTTTAATGACCCAAGTGGTTTCAACGGTAGACTTACAAGAGAGAGAATGGCAATAGTCTTCTCTGAACGTAGTTGTGACGTTATTGATATACTCTGGGACCATATAGATCATTGTTGCAACCAAGGTCCTGTAGTGGCACCCAGATCTTGTGTAAAGGGGGTCAAATGGGGTGTCTAAGACAAGGTTATGGTTTGCTGGTTATAATTATGCTGTCTATATGTATGTATCAATTTTGTAGTTGAAGTTAGGAATATTGGCTCTATACTATCTGCATTTCAAACTTAGACTGTGCTGCTGGGTGACATCCCAGACAACATGGTGTTAGCTCTGCCTAGCCTTCTTGATGGCCCATTAAGGACCATCAGCTATACAATGGACCCATTGAGAGAAGGCAGATACGCCTTGTAACTCAGCAAAGTATGCAGGGACTGGCCCATGTGACTCCAGACTCCATTTTGCTGTAATTTTCCACAGTAAGAACAAAGAGGTGTTCTTACACCTGGAAAAGACTATATAAGGCTGATGCCTCATCTCCATCTTGTCTTCAATCCTGCTTCATACCTCTGGAGGAACTTTGCTACAAGCTGAAGCTTTGAACTAAGGACTGAGGACCCATCCCAGCGGGGGATGTATTCCAGAGACTTGATTTAAACCTGCAGTTTATTCCATCGCTGCTGCAAGCCTGAACCAAGAACTTTGCCATTACTGTATGTAATTGATTCCATTTAACCAATTCTAACTCTCATCTCTATCTTTTTCCTTTTATGAATAAACCTTTAGATTTTAGATTCTAAAGGATTGGCAACAGCGTGATTTGTGGGTAAGATCTGATTTGTATATTGACCTGGGTCTGGGGCTTGGTCCTTTGGGATCAGGAGAACCTTTTTCTTTTACTGGGGTATTGGTTTTCATAACCATTTGTTCCCATAACGAGTGGCACTGGTGGTAATACTGGGAAACTGGGGTGTCTAAGGAGATTGCTTGTGAGACTTGCGGTTAGCCAGGGAGTGAGACCGAAGTCCTCCTAGTCTGGCTGGTTTGGTTTGCCTTAGAGGTGGAAAAAACCCCAGCCTTGGGCTGTAACTGCCCTGTTTGAGCAATTTGTCCTGAGTTGGCACTCTCAGTTGGGTTCCACCAGAACCGCATTGTCACAGTAGTAGCAAAAGTAATCCACCAGTCTCACTACTTAGATCCATCCCATCTTGGTAGATACTTTCCAAAGCCAGTAATAACGGCTGGAGTAATTTTAAGATAACAGCCAAAGATCGCTCATGAGAAAGCCAGAGGATTTTCCCAGGTTAGATTATTTGAACTTCAGTCCCAGTGTATCTTCTATATTTTCCAAGATATTCAGTCTTTTTGGACTCTTGCTGAAAAAAGAATATAATGAAGACATTCAATTTATAGCTTTTTTAATGTCTTTTGAAGAGTCTGCAGCTTGTACCAGCGCTAGTTGGAGTACGTGACCTCTGCAGTGTGTATAAGCGAGATTAGGGTTACACTTTCCTCTGAGCAAAGCTTGTGCTCCACCATGTCTTCCAGAGAAGTTTGCAGCTCCATCAAATGCACAAGCAGCCATCAGTTTGGGGTCCAATTAACATGCATTTAACTCTTCTAAGATGTGGGTTGTCACAGATGCAGCCAATCTTTCTTCTATAACTTGAACATCTAGAAATGCATCTACTGGCCTACCACTGCCATCAAGATAACGTACACAATGACTTAATACTTGATGCCCATTTGCATTGGTGCATTCATCAGCCATGTATGCAAATTTTTTGAATGTGGCGAGAGAGTTCTTCACTTTTTCAACTGTTGAGTCTTTCACTGTTGCACCATACGCATCTAGCCAGTCAGTTGAGTTTCTTGCAGAAAGATAGTGAGCATTTACTGGTCTTGTTCGGAACCAGTGTTCAACTTCAGGATGAACAAGTGACAATGCACTTAACATTGACCTCCAGTTTGTAGTGTGTGGTATCTCTTGCTTAAATAGAAAGTATGATGCCATGGCCACGTTTGTTCGCATGAACTGTGTTGTGTCTCCAGCATTCTTAACAGCCTCATTAACACTCACCAGTGTTGTCCTTGGTCCGTGGAGACTCAGAGTTCAGAGGTGCTTTCACATGAGTTCATCTCCCAGATGGGGAGCAAGAAGGTACCTTGTTCATTCCTCCATCTGCTCATTGTTCGGTCTGGCCACTGTTGTTCATTGTGCCACCATTCACTCCATCGCTCTGTTGCCAATGGCCCTGCACCATCACTTTCTGCTGCCACCTGCCACTGTGACCTCTGCGAGTTGATCTCTTGAGGTTCCACCAGCTCTCAGTGATTTCAGCTGAGCTCTCATTGGGGGAACCTCGCTGCTAGTGCAGACTGGGACTTCTCTTCCACAGAAACACTCTCCCACAGCAGGTCTAAGCACTTAGACCTGATTATCAGTGATTTCAGCTGTAGTGGTCACTTAACAAAACAAAAGACTATCTATGAAGCCTAAACAGCTCTGTCTTTAAACAATGGAGAGAGACAGGTCAAATAGTACTTGTGATTCAGGCAGACCATCAAGCAAAACACCTGTCCCCACCCTCTCCCTTGATGTCCTAAATCAGCAAAGGCTAAGTACAGTTCTACTGTCCTTTACTCATACACGAATAACAACATTTCTTTATCCCCCGCATTCAAGTGATTTGTAACCCAACCCCAGCCAAAATCTATCACTTGGGCAACGCAGCTCTATTTGCTGGATACCTAGGTAGATTAGATGTGAATGTAAATACAATCTGGTCCTGAAGCCTTCCCCCCCAGCCCATCACTAGCTGTCAGGAAGAGCTCATTTAGACTTTGCTTATAAATCATAATTTGAAATTATTAGGTTGGCCAACATCACCGAAATTGATTGACATGGTCATAAAAAACAATAACTGTATAAGGAAGCTAGTCTATGTTCATATTTTTTCAAATCTATTATACTTTTTCAGATACACGTATTTTATGATAGACTTTATATGCTCTTAAAGTGTGTATTAATGTTTTAATTTCAATTCAAATTTCCAAACAGTCACTAAATTGGCAACACTGGGGGCACATACAGCAAAAAACCCCAGTGGCAGTGAGGCTTGGATCCTGGCTCAGCTGACTTGGTTTCACGCTATGGAACTAAAAACCAATGTAGGCATTCCTGCTTGAGTTTGAGCCCAGGCTTTAAGACCTTCCCCTCATGCCGGGTTTCAGAGCCCAGGCTCCAACCCAAGCCCAAATGCCTACACTATTATTTTTAGCCCCATAGCATGAACCCAAGTCAGTTGACCAGAGCTCAGAGACTCTCTGCCATGTTGTTGGGGATTTTTTTGCTATGTAGCTGTACCCTAAGAAATAAATGTGCTCAGGATTCATGCTGACTTGGACTGACACATGTGAGAAAATCTCTTCTCCAGTTCAACTTAGATGGGGCTACTATAATGTGGGTGCATAACTGGCTGGATAACCGTACTCAGAGAGTAGTTATTAATGATTCCCAATCCTGCTGGAAAGGTATAACAAGTGGGGTTCCGCAGGGGTCTGTTTTGGGACCAGCTCTGTTCAATATCTTCATCAACGACCTAGATATTGGCATAGAAAGTAAGCTTATTAAGTTTACAGATGATATCAAACTTGGAGGGATTGCAACTGCTTTGGAGGATAGGGTCATAATTCAAAATGATCTCAACAAATTGGAGAAATGGTCTGAGGTAAACAGGATGAAGTTTAACAAAGACAAATGCAAAGTGCTCCACTTAGGAAGGAACAATCAGTTTCACACATACAGAATGGGAAGAGACTGTCTAGGAAGGAGTACGGCAGAAAGGGATCTAGGGGTTATAGTGGACCACAAGCTAAATATGAGTCAACAGTATGATGCTGTTGCAAAAAAAGCAAACATGATTCTGGGATGCATTAACAGGTGTGTTGTGAGCAAGACATGAGAAGTCATTCTTCCGCTCTACTCTGCGCTGGTTAGGCCTCAACTGGAGTATTGTGTCCAGTTCTGGGCACCGCAATTCAAGAAAGATGTGGAGAAATTGGAGAGGGTCCAGAGAAGAGCAACAAGAATGATTAAAGGTCTTGAGAACATTCCTATGAAGGAAGGCTGAAAGAATTGGGTTTGTTTAGTTTGGAAAAGAGAAGACAGAGGGGACATGATAGCAGTTTTCAGGTATTTAAAAGGGTGTCATAAGGAGGAGGGAGAAAACTTGTTCACCTTAGCCTCTAAGGATAGAACAAGAAGCAATGGGCTTAAACTGCAGCAAGGGAGGTTTAGGTTGGACATTAGGAAAAAGTTCTTAACTGTCAGAGTGGTTAAACACTGGGATAAACTGCCTAGGGATGTTGTGGAATCTCCATCTCTGGAGATATTTAAGAGTAGGTTAGATAAATGTCTATCCAGGATGGTCTAGACAGTATTTGGTCCTGCCATGAGGGCAGGGGACTGGACTCGATGACCTCTTGAGGTCCCTTCCAGTCCTAGAATCTATTAAATTCTTTTTATTTATTTCTATGTACAGGCTTTTTGAGGGAGTGGATCTTGCTTGTGTTGCTTGTTTGTTAAAGGACTGATAGGCCCCTCATGTCATTTAATGTAACAGCTTACTACACTGAATACAAACTTACATATAAGAAGATGACAATACAGTAATAAGCCTGCAAAGTCAAGCACTCAGGAGTTAGGAAATGAGGCAGAAGTCCCGAAGAAAAAATAGTATGATCATAATATATGCATGGGCAACACTACTTCTGACATTTCATAACTTCCGAGTGCTTGATCTTGCAGCCTTAACGTTCTTTAAATGGGGTGGTTTTCTATATAATTTCCTCGGTTGTTGTTTTTTTTTAAAAGCAAAGTACTAAATCAAAAATTCCATCATGTGAAGCCATATTAACCCCAACATAGGTCATCAACAGGATTATAACTTTTAGATCCACCACAGCATAGATCTCTATCACTTGCACCAATGGAGTAATTGGTTATAGTAGTAGGCTATTATCCTGTAGGTGCACCAGTCACTAAAGAGGCATGGAACACACTCTTCGTTAATGGGTTTGACAGCTATTTGCTGACAGCAGAGTTTTGTTGGGACTCAGGAAATCTGGACTGTATTCCATGTTCAGAAATGAGTGTCTCTCTAGTGGTTATAGACCCTTCTGCTCCATCTCCCCCCACCTGGCCCCTTCTGTTTTTATCTCCCCTGCTTCCATCTCCTCCCACAGACTGAGTTCTCTTCTCATCCCTCTGAATTTGAGCAACTCAGGTTGCACCTTCCTTTCCCTCTACACAGCCAATGCTCCAGCAGTGGGGTCACTGAGATCAAAGGAGAGACACTCCCTGCTCTCTGTACTTGTGTTTAGTGCTACAGCAGGCAGGAGGAGCAATTTCAGGAAAAATCCTGCTCAGCCCATGCAACCTTGGAATGGATCATGCTCAGTCTGGTCAGCACAAGGAGCTGTATGGGGAAGGGATGTGCTCATTGCAGAGAGAATCTTTAAAGATTAATACTGTCAGCCTCTAACAAACCTCTAATGAGCATGTGCAAACTTCAATTTCTAGAGGCTTATAATTTAGCTAAATTGGGCAGATTTTTACAAATCAACAAGAAGCATATCCCTGATACTAAGGTGATCCACCTGCCAAATTTTGAGTCCCTGCTCCAAACCATTGAGGCACTACAACTTCTGAATAAAGTAGCTGTAACATTTTAACACAGGAAAACCAAAAGAGTTCCCTACTCTTTCTTGGAAATGGCATACCCATTTTAGCTGAAACAAAATCAGACTAAGGCAGATGACTGGCACAGAAAATCTCAGTCCAAACAGTTTAAGTCTGGCAAGGTTACAATCAGTTGAATATACGGCCTTATAATGGAATGTGTTAGGCAACCTTAACCTGTGTCGCTGCCAGCACTTTCTATAATACAACTGCACGAAAATCCTCAAATATGTATTTATTTAATTTTAATGATAATGAAAAAAAACCTCCATAAAACACTGAGTTGGTTTTACAGTCAATCAATTTTAGCTTGGATTTGCAAGGCACTGGATTTTGAAATTTATCAAACCAACAAACAGTTTAAGTAAATTTAATTCAGAAGCAAGACAATATTTCAATTCAGTTGCTTATAATCCAAGCCATGAGATTAGAATGAGAATCATATGTAAAGGCTAAATCCCCACACAGTAGGCTGAAAGTTAACTCTACTGTGCACTAATCCTCAACTTGTGGGGTGTGACTTGCAAGTGGGTCATGTCCCATGGGCTGAGAAAACAGAAAACCCTCTGGTCCTCTAAGGTCCAGCAGCAACCTGGGCAGTGGAGGGGAGGAACAAAAAAATTCAGCTTAAAGTTTTATTCACTCAAATTCCCTTTCATACTCACTGAAAGATTCTTTTACCCAAGTAAACTTTAACAACTAGTAATTTCATCTGTAAAATGCACCTTATAACCAGGTATGTCACAGCTTGCCTGTTACACATTGTTTACCACTGAGGTGTTTGTGGAAGAAGGCTTGGATTTTCTGCCAAGCATCCACTTGTGCCACAGAATGAGCTTTGGGCTCACCTCCCCAGATCACAGGGTTGCCAACCAACAGGTGCATTGAGGCTGAGCACATTGGGGAAAAGGGTGGTTCAATATAATGCCCTGCTCCAGGGTAACAGACTATCACAGGCTTTTCCTTCCCATGAGCCTGCAAACGATTGGAGGCTGCAGTGGCAAATAATTCACTCTTCCAGTTATGATCATCTTTGCCAACAATGAACAGGAAGTGCCCCTCAGCCTTCTCCAGTGGGATAAAGCTTTGACGGTCAGGTCCCTCTAGTGGGTTATTCAAGACATCCACAATATCTGCAATCCCAGACTTATCAATCTTGATGCGCTTCCGATTGATGCCAAGAGGTGGAATGGTGATATCCTTGTAACGAAGCACTGCACCCACATTGGCCACAGAGCCATTGATGGTGACAGTGGCAGTAATGCCTTTTAAGAAGGAAGCCATGGAGATACATAGGTCACCACCTTTAGAGATTCCAAGTAACCCAATTCCAGGACCTTTAACCTGAGTAGGAGAGAAAGAGAACTCATTAGCACTGAATGGAAATTAATAATCTTACATTTCTATAAAGCTTCAAATGGATAAAAGGTGCTAAGGGCTCAAACTCTGATAACTGTATGAACTTCATAGAAATCTATTCACCCTCTAGTGAATGTTGCCACATCTGGAGTGGGGTAGAGTGACTGTTTTTACATTGCAAAGTGATGGTATTACAGATAACTAATTAATATTAACTCCTAGGAGAAAAGCCACTTACTGAATCAGCAATAAATTTTCCTGTAGTAGCCTAGGTTTTCCTTATAATTCTTCCATCCATGTATTAGCTCAGCCCAATTCTGCATAATTTATGAGATCACAACTTGAGGAATGGCTTCAACCTCACTTCTAAGTATAACTCACTGAGGGGGTCCCCTTGCATTTTAGCTGGGTTTCAGCTTACTCTCAAAAAAACACCTTGCAAACAGATATACACATTTTAAAACAACTATATCCTAGGTTGTTTTCAGATCTAGTGTGTTAGGGAAAGAGGAGGACATCTATACTGAATATTAATTCCCAGATAAAAACTATGATAAACTGGTGTTAAGACTGAGTACGTATTGGCATAACAGAGATGCTGTTGTACCCACTGGACATGTGTGTTATACTTCCTCCACTGTGCCTAAGGGAAGAGGATGCAAGTTGTTTACAACTCCCAGCTATGGAACCTGGCTCTTTTGCTCAATCAGTAGATAGATTTGTGCTTAGAACTCTGGAGGTCCCCAGTTGAATCCTGGTGTCAAATAAGATGGCAGTTGTCATACTAATTATCCTCACACCAAGTATTACAAGCCCAGGAAATTCAGAGTTAGGGTTCTACTTAAAGAAATCCAAACATATTAAGATATAGTAAAACACAGTTAAGGCACCCAAACAACTTTAACTCTAGTCTATATTGATGCAATACAATAACCATATAATTATAATTAGTGCACAATAGGGTTTGCAGCCCCAGATGAGAGTAAAACCAATTTTTAAAGATACTGTACATTCAATTTGTCCTCCCTCATAGTGGTCACTAGTGGAAGCCACCCATGACCGGTTCTAGGGGCGGGTAAGAGGGGTAGTTGATCTAGGTACCTTCTTCCAGGAGGTGCTGGCACAGATTGGCTTTTTTTCCCTCCACTCCAATTGGTTGGCCTTTCCCCCACCGCCCTCCCTTCTCAGCTGCTTGGGAGAAGGCACCAAAAATGTTTTCCGCCCTGGCCAGCAATGTGAAGGCAGCTCGGCATCCCTCTCACTGGGAAAATGAGAGATGGCAGCCATTTTGAAAGGGGCCAGTTCTTCACTGAATTCTCTGTAGAACATCATTATTATTCTACCGCTGCTGAAGGAGAAATGTTCAGTTAATAATAATGCTAAAAATGAATATTAATCCCGAGAATGTTTCTTCAACTGTAGCTGATGCAGAAAACTGTTCAGGAAGTTTGAAGAGTCCGTATTATTCTATTATTAAGATAATTTGGCATAGAAAAAGAATTCTTAAAAAGGCCCATTTTAATTATTTTTTATCTCAAACTACTCAGTGTACTTGTAAAGAAAGACATTTATAAGAATTTACTCAAAGAATAAGTGCTGTAATTTTGGAAAGGATACACTGTAATCTTCTTTAAAATACCAGTAATTGAATCCCTGCTTTTAGTTCAAAATACTCAACCGTAATTATGGAACTGTCACTGGTGCTTCCAGAGTACTTTCCTATATAGTTTCCCATTTATAAATGCAAATTCATTACAATAAAAAACAGCATGATTTTGGAGATAAAATATTTGTAAAGGATTTAATCTAACCAGGTTCGCTAACTCCATAATGATTCCAGAGTGCTCATCAAGTGTAAGACACTCAAATATGAACACTTAACTAAAGACTGTGCCATAGTTTACTAAGATTACTCTCCTTCACCACCTGTTTCACCACTAGCATAAGTGGCTGCAACTCCACTGGCTTCAAAGAACCGGAGGTAGGGGTAAAATTATACAGGGCCTTCAAAAGATGAAGGGCATGGAACTTTAACATGATAGAAAATATAATGGGGGACGGAGGCACTGACAGCATTCAAAGAGGGTGGGGCATCCTGTACTTAGTATGGTGGGAGAGAAAGGGGATTTTACCAATAGACTTTTGGGTAGATTAGAGTGGCTCTAGTGGTTGTGGCTATTATAAATTGTACAAAGACAAGGCCTCAAAATATCCATCACCAGGTACTGGAAACAAATGCAGTTCCAGAATACAAAATTTTAACATTTAGTAGTGACCATAACAGCTTCTTAAACTCAAAGGCGATAACTTAGTGTTTGTGGACTTCCTTAAACTGTGGATCACAGAAGCTTGCCATGCATAAAAATACTCTGTCATGGCCAATCTACAGAAAAAATAAAACAAAACCCCTTTTGGAAGCTTGAGAATCTCCGGCAACAGCCCTCAAAAGAAACGGAGTACTTGTGGCACCTTAGAGACAAACACAACTTCAGTAGAATTTTATAATGATGTGTAGGTGGGTGGGTTGGGGGATGAGAGAGGGTGTCAGTAAGACACCTCCCAAGAAATGGTATCAGCTAAAATGCAAAGTTCAAATGGACCAGTCATAGAGGATTACCAATACAAGTTGTTTACAATGGACTTTGATAGAGCTGAGATTTTAAGCACAGCAGCTGTGTATCAAATATTGCTTTACAACAGCCTTATGATGAGAGCTCCCTGTATCATGGGAACACCCATGAATAAACTGACCTGTGAGTGTTGCAACATATAGTTCACAGCTTCCTCAAAATACTCTAGATGGAATTCCTTCATATCTTTGGGGAGATCTTCATAGCCATAGTAAGCCAGAGCCAGTGTGGCAAAGCCATGATTGGCCAGCAGGCTTGCCCTATATTCAGGAAGCCCCCCTCCAGTACCATATATGTCAATGATTCCAGGAAAGGGGCCATCTTCTGTAGGAAACCAAATAAAGGGATGCAATTAGCTCAAAATTCTTCCTTTACATTCCAAATTTCAAACCATTTGGACTTACCTTGCTCTAAATTTTTTTTTTTTTTTTTTTTTTTTAAGAAAAGCTACAAGATGAAGGTTCACTAGGCTCTCCATAAACTACTAAATACTTCGGAGATTAGAATAGAAAACCTGCTATGTCATGTGCAGGTCTGGATAATAATACATATTCTTGCAATTACTGAAGAAACCAAGGATTATTTGACAAGCCATTATTGATTGTGATTTCATCGACATGTCTATCTTATGATTTAGGTGCCAGAAATCTGTATTATTCAATAAAATTTACCAAAAAGAAAAAAAATTCAGCTGCATTGCAGACACAAGTCTCCAATTCCTTTAAACCTTCATCAGTCTCTCAGTTTGTCTCCACCTTGCCCCATACTTAGAGAAGGCCTCAGAAACAGGTGGTTCTTGCAATGGGTCCTGCAGGTAATCAAATCCAAGATCTAGTGCACCAAGGCAGAAGCAGGGCCGGCTCCAGGCATCAGCACCGCAAGCAGGTGCTTGGGGCGGCCAATGGAAAGGAGCGGCATATCCGGCTTTTCGGTGGCAATTCAGAGGCGGGTCCCTCAGTCCCTCTCGGAGGAAAGGACCTGCCACCGAATTGCCACCCAAGAACGAAGCAGCGGTGGTAGAGCTGCCACCGATCGTGGCTTCTTTTTTTTTTTTTTTTTTTTTGCCGCTTGGGGCGGCAAAAACGCTGGAGCCAGCCCTGGGCAGAAGACAAGTTTCAGAGTCTTGGACTTCACTGAGATCACGTTGTTACCTCCTTTTTATAATCAGGTGGTGAGTGTTAGCTGGAGTCCCTCCTGTGTTATTAAACATTAACTTTTTATCATTTTTGTATGTTAAACACTCTTAATTCTATTATATGCATTTTTATTCTGTGTATCTATTTATTGTCCTACATATATTTATGTAGGGCAATCAATGAATGAATGAATGTCCAGGGAAAATAGCCCTCAAACTACTAAAAGTGTCTACAGAAGTATGTTATAAACAAAACTGGATGATTGATAAGGGATTTGTTATTGCACATGTTTTCTGTAATGGATTAAATAAGGATCCATTGAAAGATATTTATAAACTCAGTAAGAACTGCTGATTGTCCCATGTCTCAGTAATAATGACCAAATTAGAATTCCCTTTGGCTTATCAATCCTGTAACCTAAAGATACCATAAAAGAAATCCCATAAGTAATTAGGTACCATGAAAATTTCAAAACAGAACACATAGTGCAATTAATTATGGGAAAGTATTTTCCCTCCAAAAAGGAGCTTCTTTGTCTCACACTCTATAAAAGGACAGAGGTTTGCGGACTTGGATTGGGAACGAACACTGTCAGCATTCCACTGGGTACACAGGAAGGGACCAAATTACCTTCTCTTCATCATCTTTGGGGTGGTAAAGTATGTCTTCCTGTATTCTGTGTAGTGCTGTACTAATCTCTGATTGTTAATCTTTGATTAAATGATTCCATTTGAGCCTATTTGACAATCTCAAATTATTAAATTCAAACACACAACACATTCCTGCAGCGGCCATGGTACAACATGGGAAGAGTTGGTGTCTTATATACTCTGTATCCAAACCATTAAGTCAGCCCTACACAGAAAGACCTGTATTCAGATAATTTTGATGTTAGATACATTTCTGGTTATCATTGGTGAGGTCTGCATGCAAAAGAAAAGGATGCAGTCTTCTCGTCAAGTATAAATGATTAAAAAGTGGTCTTGACTAACATTGATCCCAGGGCACATGAAGAGCAACTGTAGACTTCAGAAAGACTCCAAGGTTAAGAATCTGAGAAATAAAGAGTGAGCATGCCCCACCAGTCAAGGCTGCTAATATAATTTCTGGCACTGTCTCGGCTTGATTGAGTTTCAGTCCATCCCTCATCTTTGCCAGAGTCTATGTTAATCATGGCCTAAGATACTTCACCAAACTAACAAGTCAAAAAAGATGGAAATATATAGAAAACTAGTTATTGAAGACATAGCTCAACCCTCTTAATCCCCCATACTTCCTCACTAACCTCCTGAACAGCTCCATTGTTGAGCAAGAAGGTTAATGAACTAGAGTCGCCCTCCCTGCATGTGATAGCCCTCAGGCATATGAGCAATTCTCCCTTTCGGAACTTGGCGTGCAGAAAGTAAGGAATGCAGCCTGGGAATCATTGCAAAAGTCTGCAAATGTATTGACAGTTTGTGATCAATAGCATTCAGGTTAATTGACAGAGTTAAGAAATTCAGCATGGACACCTTTGGGAGCCCAGCCAACCCCACAATGGCTGTTTCATACTATATCCAGGTCAGAAAAGTCAGTTAGGCCTGGATCCACAGAGGGCCTTAGGTGTTGCAATCCTTATCTTTTAGTACTTTGAAAAGTCACTGGAATCCACAAAGCCTGAGTTAGGTGCCTAGTCTCAATGAAAAGGGAGAGACAGGCACCTTAGAAAGGTTTCAGAGTAGCAGCCGTGTTAGTCTGTATCCGCAAAAAGAAGAACAGGAGTACTTGTGGCACCTTAGAGACTAACATGCCTCCAGCTTCCATCCAGGACACACCACACGATCCATTGTCTACAGCCAAGCTCTAAGATATAACCGCATTTGCTCCAATCCCTCGGATAGAGACAAGCACCTACAAGATCTCTATCAAGCATTCTTAAAACTACAATACCCACCTGCTGAAGTGAAAAAACAGATTGACAGAGCCAGACGAGTACCCAGAAGTCACCTCCTACAAGACAGGCCCAACAAAGAAAATAACAGAACACCACTAGCTGTCACCTTCAGCCCCCAACTAAAACCTCTCCAGCGCATCATCAGAGATCTACAACCTATCCTGAAAGATGATCCTTTACTCTCACAGATCTTGGGAGACAGACCTGTCCTCGCTTACAGACAACCCCCCAACCTAAAGCAAATACTCACCAGCAACCACACATCACTGAACAAAACCACTAACCCAGGAACCTATCCTTTTAACAAACCACGATGCCAACTCTGTCCACATATCTATTCAAGTGACATCATCATAGGACCTAATCACATCAGCCATACCATCAGGGGCTCGTTCACCTGCACATCTACCAATGTGATATATGCCATCATGTGCCAGCAATGCCCCTCTGCCATGTACATTGGCCAAACCGGACAGTCTCTACGCAAAAGAATTAATGGACACAAATCTGACATCAGGAATCAAAATACTCAAAAACCAGTGGGAGAACACTTTAACCTGTCTGGTCATTCATTGACAGACCTGCGGGTGGCTATATTACAACAGAAAAACTTCAAAAACAGACTCCAACGAGAAACTGCTGAGCTAGAATTGATATGCAAACTAGACACAATCAACTCCGGTTTGAATAAGGACTGGGAATGGCTGAGCCATTACAAACATTGAATCTATCTCCCCTTGTAAGTATTCTCACACTTCTTAACTGTCTGTACTGGGCTAGCTTGATTATCACTTCAATAGTTTTTTTTCTCTTAATTAATTGGCCTCTCAGAGTTGGTAAGACAACTCCCACCTGTTTATGCTCTCTGTATGTGTGTATATATATCTCCTCAATATATGTTCCATTCTATATGCATCCGAAGAAGTGGGCTGTAGTCCACGAAAGTTTATGCTCTAATAAATTTGTTAGTCTCTAAGGTGCCACAAGTACTCCTGTTCTTCTTTTTGCACCTTAGAAAGCAATCTTCAAAAGCCAGCACACAAGGAGGGGAGCCACGTGTTAGCCAATGGGAGATGTGACAAGAGGTGTGTGTCCTAAGCACAACCCCTCTCAGGGCGTTAGGTGCCTATGTCCACTAGCCCTCCAAAGAACCCCTTTCTTGGAGTTAGGCCATGTTGGTGCCTAACCTGTTTCTTGCAAGCAGTTTGGATGCTTACCTACCTCTGCTCAAAATGGCAGAGGGGAGGAGGAGGAGGTGGACTCCCTCATAACTGTTAGCCCAGTGGTTATTATACTCACTCAGGATATGGGACAACCTGGTTCAATTCCTCTCTCTGCTTGTCGAGGTGAAGGGACTGGAGGGGTTTTCTCTCATCTCAGGAGAGTGCCCTAACTATTGGACTATAGAATGATTCTCTCTCTGGATCAATTAATATTTAAAGGCTTTGACAAGAGACACTAAGACCAACCTGCATCAGAATATCCCATAGTTCAGCAGTCCCCAAACTTTTGAGGGTCATGCCCCACCTTACCCCCGTCCGTACTCCCGCAGAAGCCGGGGCCAGGAGCGGGGCCGTGGCGGATGGGGGAGGATGGACCCGGACAGGGTTAAGGGGGCTGAGGCTGCAGCTGGGGATGGGAGCCAGGGACACAGCTGGGGGGCGGGACTGGAGCAGAGCTGGGGGTGTCAAGGGGAAGGGCTGGGTAGCGCTCCTTCCCCCCCCCTCTGGTGGCTAGCCCAGACCCCACCAGACTGTTCTCCACACACCCTTAGGGACCTCGGGCAGGTTTTGGGGTGTGAGGGCCCGCAGGTCCCTCTTTCTCTCACCACCTCCACCCACCTGTCCCCAGCTGGGACATCCTGTCTGGCTGGGGCAGCCCTCCTTGGTGCCCGCCCTTCAGACGTTACAGTCACAAGTAAAGGTAAATGCCACACACTTTGAGGACCTTTGCCATAGTCAGTGGTTAGGACACTCATCAGAGAGATGATAGATCTCCATTCAAATCCCTTATCAGGCTGAAGGGTGAACTGAACCAGGGTCTCCCACATCTTAGGTGAGAACCCACAGGATAAAGGTGACCACTGCTGCTGCCACCTCCCTTCCCCGTTGTTTGGTGTGGCGTTAGCCATGCTCCCAGTACGGAGTGAGTGAAGTTATGAAGGTGTTTGGAGAACTGCATCCTTGGCTTAGCCTCATTGGTGCTTAGATACTATAGCGATGGGTATGTGCCCTAGGTTAGGGGCTCCGTGGGCCATAGGGCAGTTACTGTGCTACTCTTCTGAGAGCTTCCCGTGTACGAAGGTTTATTTTGGAAGCTGAAAACTCCTGTGTGTGTGGTGTTTATACGGATGTCGAATGGAAGACTGAGGTCTAGTGGAGTGACATTATGTGCGGCTTTGCAGGAGGGGGCTGCACTTTAATGCGAAGCCCGTTTTGGAATGGTTCTGGGCCACTCGCTTTTGGCGCGGGGCAGGGTTGTGTGTAACACTGAGCAGCAGGGAGAGGGGCTCCCCGGGACTCCGTCTGGAAATGAGGCAGGAAATCCCGACGCCCTGTGGAACGCGCGACTCAGCAGGCTGAGGGGCCGCGCCCTGCCCGGCTGCCGGTGGAAGCCCCGAGGAGAGAGGCGTAGGGGCAGTGGCCGGTTACTCACCAGGAGGCAGGAAAAGTGTGGCCCGGATCCTCCCCTCTCGCACCGGGATCCTCCTCACCCCGTCCCGCAGGAAGCCCCGCTCGTGGGCACCCCTGGCCAGCAGCCGGCTGGGGAGGGGCCCGTGGCCCTCGAACACCTCCAGCTCCAGGCAGAAGGGGCTCTCCACATCCCGCTTCACCAGCCGCCTGAAGGGTTTCTGGGGCTGAAGGGACCAGAACAGCCCCATGGGCTCCAGGCCGGAGAAGCTGCCTCCCAGTCCCGGCAGCGCCGGGGAGCGGGTGAGGTCCAGCTCCCCGCTGCTCCCTGCCTGGTAGCGGGCGCAGGACTGGAAGAGCTCGCCCCCCTCGTCCTGCAGAGACAGCCGGAGAGTGACCTCCTGTTGCGGGCACAGCCCCTGCACCGCGATGGCCAGCGGCTCATCGAACAGGCTGCGTTGGGCGGGCGAGAACTGAACACTGGGCGCCATGGAGGAGGCGGCGGCGGCTCCCAGTGCCCGGGCTTGGCCGCGCCGGAGCAAGCGGTGGCAGGATCGGAGCAGCAGCGTCTGCGCGCAGAACGTACCAACTCCGCGGAGCGCGCCGCGGGCGGCTAATGCCATCGTGCGGGTTCAGGCCGCCCCGCCCGCACTGCGGGAGGGCTGATGCACCGACCACCTTCCGCCCAGGGGTGCGCTTGGGTGAGTGCTGGGGGGCGGGGACTGGCTCTACTGTATGCTTCCTTCCGCTCTCCGCTTCGAACCAGCCACTATGAAGGAGGATTTTTGTTGGTCACAACAGGATCTTTCTTTTACAACTGGGCCCCCTGCTACCCTTGGCTCCTTGGTGGACTGTTGTTTATTTCTCTTCCGGTTGCTGTGGCACCATGTCATTCTGATCTGTTCTGAATTACATTGCATTATTTTCTTTCTTTCCTTTTACTAAATGTGTAAAAAGTTTTGCTTTAATGTGTGTTGTATTATTAAAAATGAAGTAACATAAGTAGTTTAAACACTGAATTAAATGTGTCCTTTGAAAAGGTCTTTATATAATGTATAGTAAGTAACTACACCTCATTGCTTCTTACCCCTCTGAGGCATTCCAAATTGTGAGCGCTTCCTAGGGAAAGATCAATAGAGGTAATTTCTCCTGAGAGAGTCCGTCTGCATTTGTGGTTATGGAGATACTGAAAAAGTGTCAGGACGTTCTGAAAATTGTTTTGAATTTTTTAAAATTATATACATATTTCTTAGTTATTTGCGGTATTGGAAACAATCTCTGTAGTTTGCCCAGTAGTTGCTCTGTCTGTATCTGAAAATTCAGATGTTTTATTGTCCGGTGTGCAGGTGTGCTCTCTAGCATACATCTCAAGAGTTAACACCTGCCTACGTATGTCATTCCAGGATGATACTCTCCAGCAAGCAGTCAGTCCTGATGAGGATTTTATCAGGGGCTCCCGGGTGTCTAGGAACCAATCTTAAGAGAAGGGTCACTAAAAGAGTTTTAAAAAGTGTCAGAACTGGTTGCATGTGAGAGAGGGGCCAGGTTTGGCATCAACAAGGCCAGTTTTGATAATCTCTCCTAATCTGCAAACTCTTGAGTTTAACAAGGCCTATATGAAGCTCATGGTAATACAGCAGTTGGAGTAATACAGTATTTCTGAGACAATGAGAAATGAGACCTTTTAACAGAAACACTACCAACAAATCTAAATACAATAATTAAAACCCATGATCCACAGTATGGGCACAGATTCATTTCATTTTATTTTTTTGGCTCAAATGGAAAAATAGCAATAAGGCATTACATTATTGTGGTAGGCTATGATTGAAGAAGTACCAACCTACCATTCCATCAAAATGATTTACAGTATGGTTTGGCCAGAAATTGGCCAAGACCACAGAGTCATTAGCCTTAGCACATCCTTCTCATGTGGACTAAATAGAATATAGCAGGGGTTCTCAAACTTCATTGCACCACGACCCCCTTCTCACAACAAAAATTACTTCAGAACCCCAGGAGTAGGGACCGAAGCCTGATCCTGCCCAAGCTCTGCCACCCCGGGTGGAGGTGGGGGGCAAAGCCAAAGCCCCATCACCCTAGGCCAGGGGGCCAAAACCAAAGCCCAAGGGCTTCAGCCCCAATCATGTGGCCTGTAACCTGAGCCCTGCTGCCCAGGACTGAAGCCCTCAGGTTTGGGCTTTGGTCCTGGGCCCCAGCCCTGGCGACCCAATTAAAACGGGGTCACAACCCACTTTTGGATCCCGACCCACAGTTTGAGAACGGCTGGAATAGAGCATAAACCAAATGTAAGGGGCAGTCAAGGTAAACGGTCTGGAGTATTGGATTTCACATAACATAACAAATTATTAAACATATACCCAGAAATCTTCAGTTTTAGCACTATCTATACCTACGTATAACTATCTCAGCTAAGCAGTCCCACTTTTGAGCTCAGGCTAGAGCCTGGACTTTGGGATTCTCCCACAGCTTGGGCTCCAGCCTGAGCCCGAATGTCTGGACAGTAGTTTTACAGCTCTGCAGCCTAACTGTGAGCCTGAGTCAGCTGACCGAGGCCAGTTGTGGGTGTTTAATTGCTGTGTCAATATAGCCTCAGAGGAAAATCTGCAACATTGGGCTAGAGTCTGATCTTATTTATACTGATGAAAATTGTACTAATTTGTAGGGGTTGATTCCTAATATTGATGCAAAAATGGTTATTAATAAAATTGTTGTAATGAATTCTTATGTTAGGTTTTTATAAACTTGCCTGTGCCTTTATTAAAATATAAATACTTAAGTATTTGTATATACATGGTGCTTGAAGAATAATAGCTTACATATTTGTCTTAGTTACCTGTTTTATTAAATGAAATATTCAGGCTAATTAGAGAAACAGAAAATTTCCTCTTTCTCCCAATAAGTGACAGGTACAGAAGCTTCCAGGAGAACACCTCATCCTTACCCATAAATCATCTTTTCCAGGTTCAATTATAGATTGGAATGCAGTTTATAAATTTTCTTGTAATGATTTAAGTAGGATATTGAAATGCTATTGTGATTTAAAACACCAGAATGGTTTAGTCTATATACAGTAATTCCTTGCTTAACGTTGTAGTTATGTTCCTGAAAAATGCAACTTTAAGCAGAATGATGTTAAGCGAATCCAATTTCCCCATAAGAATTAATGTAAATAGAGGGGGGTTAGGTTCCAGGGATTTTTTTTCTCCAGACAAAAAACTATATATTATATAGATATATACACAGTATATGTTTTAAACAAACAATTGAATACTGTTCACAGCTATGATGATTGTGAAGCTTGGTTGTGGTGGTGAAATTAGAGGGTGGAAGAGGGAGGGATATTTCCCAGGGAATGCTTTGCTGCTAAATGATGAACTAGCACTCGGCTGAGCCCTCAAGGGTTAACACGTTGTTGTTAATGTAGCCTCTCATCAAGGCAGCACGAACAGGAGAGAGGGGAGACAGCACAGCAGACAGAGACAGACACACACCTTGTGTGTGGGAGAGAGAGAGATATGCACACTACCTCTTTAAGTAAGCTGAACCACTCTTAAGTGCATTGTCTTTTTAAGTGGATCAGGAAGTTGAGACAGCAGCTGCTGCCCCAAGCTCTCTCTGTCTCTCTCCATCAGTGTCCCCTCCCTGCTCTATATAGAGAAGGGGTAAGTGGGGTGCAGGAGCAAGGGGGAAGGGGACACCCTGACAGCCCCTCTCCTTCCCCTCCTGCACAGCAAGCAGGAGTCTCTGGGAGCAGCTCCAAGGCAGAGGGCAGGAACAGCACATGGCAGTGGGGGGAGGGAGAGCTGAACTGCCAATCGATAGCCTGCTGGGCGGCTGCAGCACAGGGAACTTAGGGGAGCGGGGAGCTAATAGGGAGGCTGCCGGTCCACCCTGGTTCCAAGCACCCACCAGCTAGCTGCAACGGGCTGCTCTTCCTGCAAGCAGTGGACAAAGCAGGTGGCTGCCAAATGACGTTAGAAAGGAGCATTGCACAACTTTAAACGAGCATGTTCCCTAATTGATCAGCAATGTAACAACGAAACAATGTTAACCGGGATGACTTTAAGTGAGGAGTTACTGTATTGCTGAAAAAGAGACATTTGCTAATCTTTGTAAACAAAGGCTAGGTCTACACTAGCATTTTGTCAGTAAAACTTTTGTCAGTCAGGGTGTGAAGTGAGTTTCACCGACAGCGCTATGTAGGCGGGAGATGCTCTGTCACCGACATGCTGCCGCTGCTCATTGGGGGTGGTTTAATTATGCTGACGGGAGAGCTCTCTCCCATCGGCATACAGCAGCTATACGGAAGTCCTTACAGCGGTGCAGCTGCAGTGGTACAGCTGTAAGGTCTCTAGTGTAGACATAGCCAAAGAAATAGTGGATCTAATTGTAATATGAAGATTCTTGATATTCTTTAACTTGTCTGTCCCAAGATGGATCCTTGAATGGCTTCCTTTAAGTAACTGAATTTAAATATCATCTTTGTTTCAAAAGACTCAGTTAAGATCACTCACCTTTGCTCCTTAATGAACTATTTAGGTTATCTGTGATATAACAAACAAGACTCACCTACCATTAAATGAAATGCCTTTCTGCATCTATGAACTATTTTAGTTATTTGTGATAAAGCAGGACTCATTATTCATTTTGGAAATAATATACTTTGGTCTTAATTTGTCTAGGGAGGGGCACCTCTAACAAAGGTGGGCTCACTGTCAAAAGGTGTAATCTCTGTTAAAAGCTCTCCACAGAGAGATTTACGAAAGTGGTTGTAACCATTGTTTGTTGTTTTTATTTTCTTTTTGTTCTTTAACAAGAAAATAGTTAATTATTGAGATCCTTTTGCTTGTTCATAATTGTGGTGTCTCCTAAGACATAGTATGTGACTAAAACAGAGTACATCACCTCCCTAAATGGACATTGAGAGGTAATTATTAAGATTTGGCCAACCATTTTCTGTTTCTTTAGATTATAATTATTTTAGGAATAAAATTACTTGGCTCAACAATTTAAACCACCTCTTTCTACCCCACAAACTCTACTGACGTTAGATGTAGCGTGAGACTCTTTCAAAATATGTAAACATTTTCAAATCTTTTTCTGTGGGGATGTGTTAGCACTGTAGAAATGAACATTATGCCAAGATAAATTATTGATTTGATAGAGTGACACTGAATATCCCTGGATGTATTCTTAAGAAGATAGGAATTCTGAGAATGTTTTTTCTATGTGTAAAGAAGGAAGCTGAATGACATTGAAGAAGTTGAAATTCTTTTTTCATTTGGGGTGTATGATTCTTCTTCGCTACGTCTTTATCATTGCTGTCAATCTGCGACTTTGTCTGGCAACTAAACATAATTGAGGTGTAAACAATGTCTCAGAAGGTTCTTGGATTCTACATTGGTCAAAAGTATTCAGATTTCTCCAAAAGCAAAAAGAACAGGCACCTTAGAGACTAACAAAAGCAAAAGGGATCCTAATTCTAAAACTAGAAATTCTCTTTATTTTGACAACCACAGTTCCATGGTCAGACCCATGGTGAGTCTCACAAGTTTCTCTCTACCTGAACCTTCACTACAGAATTGGAAATTTCCCTTTTTATTGGCCCATGTGGTCATTTGGTGGCTTAAGTGTCCTGGAAGATATGTTAATATGCAATTAACAAACACTCTGCTACTCTCCAGCTAGTATTCGTCCTTCCAGTGTTGCAAAACTGTAAGTTTTTGCAAATGACTGGATGCTATCAGGAAGCTTTGAAGTAGATTCACTTCCCTCTGGTGATACCCAGAGTGTTACCACATAGTTTAGCAACTTTTCACTTAGCATCTCACAGTTACAACATCCTAAACCCTGGACTCCAGACTAATTTAGTGTGGGAGATCAATATCCAAATTGTCAGATAGTATATGAGAAAAGTGTGTCATCATTGCCAACAAAGTGCAGTTAAGTTCTCTAAGCCCTGCGTTAGATCGTTTTAACATGGCACCTGTCCGCATGATGAAGCCATTTTTGTCAACTTAAAGGGCTCTTAAAATTGATTTCTGTACTCCTCCCCGACGAGGGGATTAGCGCTGAAATCGACATCGCCGGGTCGAATTTGGGGTAGTGTGGACGCAATGAGGCGCTATTGGCCTCCAGGAGCTATCCCAGAGTGCTCCATTGTGACCGCTCTGGACAGCACTTTGAACTCAGATGCACTAGCCAGGTACACAGGAAAAGCCCCGGGAACTTTTGAATTTCATTTCCTATTTGGCCAGCGTGGCGAACAGTAGAAGTATGTCTTTGAGCTTGAAAGCACTAAATGGCTTAAGGAGCTACTTGTAATGAATCATTTCTGAGCCTGATGAGCCGGAGCCTCATACATGTTCCTGATCCTGATTACCTGAGGGTTCCATGTCAATCACCGAGGGCTCAGCCAATCCACAGCCAAAGGTCTAACCAGATGACCCCATCACCGGGAATATAAGCAACCAATGAGAGCAGCTACTCCTGTCTGGTCAATGTTGCTACGTTGCTGGGAGTATCCCCCACCACTTGGTGGTTCTGACAGACTGCTCTTGTTCCTGCTCCTGTTCCAGCCTGTGTCTGCTCCTGCTCCTGTTCCACCACTAGCCTGTACCTACTCCTGCTCCTGCCTTGCTTGTGCTCTCACCCCTGGCTGCCTGATCACTACTGCTTTGACCACTAGATCTGACTGCCACTGCTTCAACCACTCCGCCTGACCATTCACTTCTGAGTTTCTGATAGTTTGAGCAGTCTGCCCAGCTCCAGCAGCTGGGATGGAGACCCCTGGAATGTCCATCACTGAGATGACAGAGTTGGTCCCAGAGCTTTTGGGGTCAAGTTGCCCAGTTGTATCTGAAGAATGCTTCCCTCTGTTCACAGATCTCAGCAGCCATGGTAACCCCAGTCCTGCTAGCCATGCTAACTTTAAAACACGGCCTGAAGGTTCCATAGCAAGAAAGATTTGATGGGAACCACCAGAAAGTCTGTTGTGTTCATAACCACTGCTGCCTTTTGTTCCTGATGAGTCCTGTGATGTATCTTGATGGTTGGGCCAAGGTGGGACTTATTATCAGTTTATTGATCAATGAATCACTGGATTGGGCCTTCCTGCTTCTGGAATGGCCACCTCAATCCTCAGTAACTTTGACAAGTTTATCCATGCCTTCTCCATACTATTTGATGATCAGAATCACTCTGTAGTGGGGTGGTTACCCGCTCCTGCCCTGAGGGGTTTGGAACAGCCCTGGAAGAAGGCTGGGGCAGGGAAGGCTGAGCTGATTTGGGGGAAGTGGCTGCAGCTGGGGCCATGCCCCAAACAGACTCAGCTGGCCCTATAAAGGCTGGGAGCCAGGAGCTCAAGAGTCTCTCTCTGCCTTCAGAGAGAGAAGGGCCTGGCTGCAGGGAGCTAGACACAGAGTAGCTGGGTGAAGCAGGGCTGAGGAAAGGCTGAGGAGCTGGGGAGCTCCAGCCTGGAAAGCCCCAGGCTGCGGCCTAGGAGAAGGCCAAGGGGTACTGGGGGTTGCAGAGGGCAGCCCAGGGCTAGGCCAAGGTAGCAGGTCCAAACCCTCCTTGCCTGTGATGAGTGGCTGATACTGCAGTCTGCCCCAGGGAGTGGGGCTAGATGGTGACTGGCAGTAGCCTTATTCTGAGGTGAGGTGGGGTTAGTGGGTGGGGGTTCCCCTGGGAGGGGAGACCCAGATCTGTGGGGTACTGCCAAGGAGCAGCATCCCAATAATAGGGGCACCGGGTCCTGGGAGGGACACGGGGGCCAGAAGAGGACAGGCGGATCACTGGCCTGCAGAGGGCGCTCCAGATGCTGGACGAGCTGATTCCCCGAAGCAACCAGTAGGGGGTGCTGCAGGGGTGAGTCCGTACCCTTACACACTCCTATACCACCGAAGCTGCCCTACCATTTCTCCATTAGGACTATTGGTCCATCTTGGCCTGTGCTGCCCATTTTCAGTGTCTGATTGTCAATACAGAGTGGAAAGAGGTGGCACAGATATACCATTTCTGCTAGGGTCTGAATGACAATGTGAAAGATGTACTGGCAGAATTCAAACCGCCTGCTAGTTTGCACTTGTATATAGAACTGTGCATCCGACCTGACAGTTGTTTGTTCAAATGTCACCAAGAAAAGAAGAGGTCGTACCCATGACTCCTGTTTCATTCCAGCCATTGCCTCAAGCTGTCCCAGAGCCAGACCCTATGCAGATTTATGTGACGCAAAGACTCCTCACAGATCAGGAGAAGGAGCATCAGTGGCAGAATAGTCTTTCCCAGTACTGTGGGGGGCAAGGCCACTTTGCCACTGAGTGCCCCCTTAAATCCAGACCTCCAGCATACACAAATATGGTTGTTTCCAGTCCCATTAGATGGTTTATAGCTGGACGTAACCTCAGAGTCGAGTCTTCAACCATGTCTGCTCTTCTTCCCATATGCATCTTGGCAGCCATGAACTGTCATCCTCTGCACCCACAGTTCTTTCTCAATCTCTGGGTCCCAGCTACAACTAAGGTGAATTGCACCCAGCTTGTGCTAGTGGATCCTGGTGCCTTTAGCAATTTCATGTATCCTGGATTCCTCTAAGACTAATCAACTGCTGGTACAAAGAAAGCCCAGCCCACATCTAGTGGAAACAATTGACAGTAGCATGTTTTGTCCTCTGGTCCAGTTACCCAAGAAAACGTGCCCCTCCAAGTTGTAATCTGAGATCACCTAGGGACTCTGCACTTTAATTTCATCAAGTCACCATACAGTAAAACCTCAGAGTTATGAACACTAGAGTTATGAACTGACTAGTCAATCCCACACCTCATTGGGAATCAGAAATACACAATCAGGCAGCAGCAGAGCCAAAGAAAAAAAAGCAAATACAGTACAGTACTATGTTAAATGTAAACTACTTAAAAAATTAAGGGAAAACAGCATTTTTCTTTTGCATAGTAAAGTTTCAAAGCTGTATTAAATCAATGTTCAGTTGTAAACTTTTGAAAGAACAACCATTTTGTTCAGAATTACGAACATTTCAGAGTTATGAACAACCTCCATTCCTTTGGTGTTCATAACTCTGAGGTTCTACTGTATTTTCCAGTCATGCTCGGTATTCCCTGGCCTCAATGCATGAGCCACACATCTCATGGAAGATGCTTGAGGCACAATTTGAGTTGAGCTATTGCCAACAATTGTGTCTAGCCAAGTCAGGGGCTAAGGAAACAAGAATCAGTGCTGAGAAGCCCAGTTCCTTCTGTGCTCATTAATCCCTGTAAAACATCAAGAGTTTGCTGACATGCTGATATTTTACACCTGCATAGATCCTACATTTGTCCAATCCATCTCCAGACAGAGGCTGAAATGCTTTTTAGATAGTTACTCCTTATCAGAACCAGAACTCAGGACCTGACAAGAATACCTTGATGAGAATCTTGCAAAGAACTTCAGCTGTCCATCCACATCTCCTGTTGGAGCCCCAGAGTTTTGCTTATGGAAAAGAAATTCTTTTGCCTTTACATGGAGTATCATGCTTTGAAAAAAATCACTATCAAGAACAAATATGCTTTGCCTTTGATCAATGAGCTGTTCAAAAGTATCGGTTCCACCAAGATATTTAACAAACTCGATCTTCATGATGCTCACAACCTGTATTTGGGGGTAGGGAGATGACAAATGGAAAACAGCATTTCACACCAGTTATGGCCATTTGGAATATCTTGTTACGCCTTTCAATCCCGCCAATACCCCAGCCACATTCTGGCACTTTGTCAATGACATTTTCAGGGATGTTTTAGACCAGTTTGTGGAGATCTACCTAGATGACATCCTCATCTTCTCAGAAAGTCAAGCCCTTCACAAGCCTCTGAGTGAATGCCCTGTGTGGAAAACCCCAGAAGTGTGAGTTGACCACCCTTCTGTCGACTTCTTAGTCTATATCATTTCCTCTGATAGAATAGGTATGGACCCCCAGAAAGTGTCTGTGACTGTAGATTGGGCAGCCCCAAGAAACATCTATGATGTCCAGTGTTTTCTGGTATTTGCCAGTTTTTGTAGAAGATTCATCAAGGATTATTTGAAGGTGGTGACCTCAAATATCCAGCTTCTCCAGAAGAATGCCACATTTACTGGGATCCAGGAAGCCCAATCTGCCTTTGATCTATTAAAGGAAGCATTTACATTGGCGCCCATCTTGGCACATCTGGGCCTGGCAAAACCCTTCAGTGTTGAAGCAGACACCTCCAATTATGTGATCAGAGCAGTGTCGTCACAGCAGCATGAGCCCCAGAATATGCACCACCCTTGTGCATTTTATTCCCAGAAACTGATCCCCTTGGAACAAAACTATGAAATCCGTGACAAAGAACTATTAGCCATCAAGAGCACTTTTGAGGAATGGCATCACCATCTGGAAGATGCACATTTCTTTGTCCAGGTATTTACGGACCACAAGAACCTTGAGTACCTGCGAATTCCAAGGGCTCTCAACCAGCGTCAGATCTGGTGGTCCCTTTTTAACTCCAAGTTCGATTTCACCCTGACTTATCACCCAGGTACCCAGAATGTAAACCTGATGGGCTGTCCTACAATGGTGAGTACCTGGACAAGCAAAATACAGCTCCTGAACCTGCCACAGTCCTGAAACTTTGCATTGCATCAATATGATGGTGAAAAATTATTTGCTTTCTCTCATGAAGTCCCTCCTATCCCACAGTCCATTTGCAGTAAACCTTATGTCAATTGGTACAGACTTAGCTTCTGACTCAAAATTCTCTGTCAAGAATAGGATTCTCATGTTTAAGGACCAGATCTGTGTCCCCAGCAGTGAACCACATCTAGAAATACTCTGGCTATGCCATGACTCATCCCTGGAATCCATTTCGGCCATAGGAAAATTATGAAACTGGTCTCAATATTTCTGTGGCCAAAATTGTCTATTGAGTCCTACATTGACTCCTATGAAGTCCTACATTGACTCCTATGATGTGTATGCTCAAATAAAGATCCCCAAACCAAACCCCTGGGTACTTTCATTCCACTACTAACTTTGTCTCAGCCCTTGTCATCCATCTCCATGTACTTTATCGTTGACCTCTCTGATTCTCAGGACTGCTCGGCAGTGATAGTTGTTGTCGACCTACTTGTGAAAATCTTACATTTTGTACCATGCCTAAAATTCCTGTCACGGAGGTATCAGCCCAACTGTTTTTCAACTCTGTCTTCAAACTCCATGGTCTATCATCTAATATGACATCTGACTGAGGATCACAATTTGTTTCGCACTTCTGGTAGGAGTTGTTTGAGCTTATCACCCCCAGACTGATGGAGACATTCCAAATTCTGGAGGTATACCTTTGTTGCTCTATTAATTATAATCAGAATAACTAGGTTTCCCTCCTTCCCTTTGTCAAATTTGTGTACAATAATTCTGACCATTGATCAACCTGCCAGAATCTTTTTTATGCCAACTATGCTTGTTATACTGATCTTCTTCAGTGGGCAACCTCTGAGATCACAGTTGATTCTACCTGGTCTTCAAGGAAGTTGGAGTACCAATATCTTGGCCTATTCCAGGTCATCCAGCAGATCAACCCTGTGGCCTTCAAACTCCAACTGCCTAAGGTGATGAAAATACACCCGGTATTCCATGTCTGCTTGGTGAAAGAGCACACCTACAACTCCTTCCCCGGACAAGTACGATCACCACCTCCGCCCATCATCTCTGGGGGCCTGAGGAATACCTGGTGAA
Organism: Malaclemys terrapin pileata; assembly: GCF_027887155.1. NCBI lineage: Eukaryota > Metazoa > Chordata > Testudines > Emydidae > Malaclemys > Malaclemys terrapin. The sequence goes on along the minus strand of NC_071508.1, from coordinate 89,410,764 downwards.
ACAGATCCTGGACTCCAAAATTCTCCAAGGAAAGCTCATGCATTTTGTTGATTGGGAGGGTTATGATCCAGCTAATCGTTGATGGGAGCGAGCCAAAAACATACATGCACCTGACCTGCTTAGAGAATTCCATTGATCACACCCTGATAAACCTGGTCCAAAGACTCCCAGTAGGTATCTTTTGAAAGGGGTGGTGGTGGTGGTTAATGTAATAAGTTAGCGCTGAGCCTGATGAGTACTCTCTGAGCATGCACCTGATAAGTGCTGCTGGGCTTGATGAGTTATCCCTGAGCCTAGTTACCTGAGGGCTCTACATCAATCAACCACGACTCAGTCAAACCACAGGTGAAGTCAAGTGAGGTGACCTCAAGACCAGGAATATAGGCTCCCAATGAGCGCAGACCCTGCAGTCTGCTCAATATTGCAACCTTGGTGGTTCTGACAGGTGGCTCCTGTGACGGGTTGGATCACAGAAACCCCCTTGGGAGCTGCCACCTGATGTGCAAAGACTACCTCTGCTCCTGTTTTCCCTGCCAGCTCAGGACTCCAGCACCTTGTCTTGCTGAGCCAGACACTCCCGTCTGGCTCCAGCACAAACCCAGGGTCTGAATAACTTGCCCCAAAGCTGCAAGTTTACCTGAAAACTGCTCCCAGAAGTGTGCTTGTCTTTAGCACTCAGATGCCCAACTCCCAATGGGGTCTAAACCCAAATAAATCCGTTTTACCCTGTATAAAGCTTATACAGAGTAAACTCATAAATTGTTCACCCTCTATAACACTGATAGAGAGATATGCACAGCTGTTTGCTCCCCCAGGTATTAATACATACTCTGAGTAAATTACTAAATAAAAAGTGATTTTATTAAATACAGACAGTAGGATTTAAGTGGTTCCAAGTAGTAACAGACAGAACAAAGTAAGTCACCAAGCAAAATAAAATAAAATGCGCAAATCTATGTCTAATCAAACTAAATACAGATAAGTTCCTCACCAGTTCCAGAATGCTCCCTTTTACAGGCTAATCTCCTTTTAGCCTGGGTCCAGCAATCACTCACACCCCCTGTAGTTACTGTCCTTTGTTCCAGTTCCCTTCAAGTATCCTGGGGGGTGGAGAGGCTCCTTCCTTAGTCAGCTCAAGACAAAATGGAGGGGTCTCCCACGGGTTTAAATAGACTCTCTCTTATGGGTGGAGACCCCCCTCCTATGCAAAGTCCAGCTCCAAGATGGAGTTCTGGAGTCACCTGGGCAAGTCACATGTCCCTGCATGACTCAGTCTTTACAGGCCGAAGCCATCATCCACATGGCATCTTGCATGTCTCCGGGAAGACTTCTCATGTGGATTGGAGCATTCCAAGATGAATTGTTCTCCAAGTGTTTCCTGATCAGGTACTTAACCTGGCGAATTCCTTCCTAAAGAAGCTGACCAAATGCCTCCCAAAGCTTACTTAGAAACCAAGCAAGCATACAGCCCATATTCTTAACCTCAAGTAGAAAATGATATATATGTACAAATAGGATGAACAGATATAGTAGACCATAACCTTTATGGAGATATATTACATGGCACAGGCAGCACAAAACATATTCCAGTTATGTCATACATACATTTATAAGCACCCCCTCCCCATAAAGCCTTATGGGGTACACTGTCACAGCTCCTTCTTCTGTTCCAGCCCCAGTGTGTGCCCATTCCTCCTCCTGTTCCAACCCCAGCCTGTTCCTGTTGATGCCCCTGCTCCAGCCTTCTTCTAACCCTGCTCTTGGTTCCTGATACCTCCTCTGAGCCCCTGGCCTAACAACTAGGCCTGACTGCTGCTACTTCAACCACTAGGCCTGACCATCCTCTTCTCAGTTTCTGGCACTATCTCCCTGAGAGGCTCCCTTTCTTCCTGAGCCATATTGCCAGAGGTGGTCTCAATAGGGGATACGAGCTGAAGACCCCTTGGTATAAATGAGATGGGGCTGCTGGCAGGGTGTTCTATGTGAGGGTCCAACACCTGTGGGACACCCTCCCCTTCTGGGTCCATAATTGCTTGACTCTCCTCTGGAACATAGCCGTTGTGTTTGGAACCATGGGATCGATCCTAGAACCCAACTCAGGACTCCGCAGTTATGGCTTCAATGTTGGAAACCACCCTGGAACCCCAGTTGGAACCTAGGAGTCCTGGTGAGAGGCTGATGGGGCCTCTTCCCTGTTCTGCCTGGGCTGCAGGTGGAAGCACAGGGGGAAGAGGATGGGTTTCTGCCTGCGGCAGTAGCTGGTTACTCACCAGGAGGCAGGAAGAGTGTGGCCCGGATCCTCCCCTCTCTCACTGGGATCCTCCTCACCCTGTCCTGCAGGAAGCCCTGCTCGTGGACACCTTTGGCCAGCAGCCAGCTGGGGAGGGGCCCGTGGCCCTTGATCACCTTCTCTCACTCCCAGTTCTGGGCCTTTTTCTCTCCAGCTGCCCTCATGCACAGAACCCTCTCCTTCAACCTGTTCTTCAAGGCCCCCTCCTACCCTCAATCCAATTCCCTCCTGAAAACTCACTTCTGCCATGTTGCCTCTGAGATGTCAGAGGACTAATCCCGCCCCCAAACAAAGAAGCTGATGTAATGCAATTGCTGAGACTGTTACAGGTCTTTCATGGGTAACCACAGAATATTATTACTTTAGATTCATAGATTATAAAGCCAGAGAAGGGACCATCGTTATCATCTATTCTAGTCAGATCTTCTGTATAACACAGGCCATAGAACTGGCCTGAATAAATTCCTGTTTGAATTAGAGCACATAATTTAGAAAAACATTCAATCTTGATTTTAGAATTGCCAGTGATGGCAAATCCACCATAAGACTGGGTAAGTTACCAATACAAATAATAATAAGAATTAATAATAAATAATACTAATTAACAATAAATTATAATTAATAATAGATTACATATTCTGAGAACATGCCAAAACCTGGAATATCTTTCTATGACATTGATTCTCAGAATATGAACCTATGCCTTACAAAGCTATTTCAGGCTTTGGCCAGTTCTCAGAAATACATACATAGGAGCCTCTAGTCTGTCTGTTCCTGTCACAGCCACCAAATTCATACAAAAGGACACTATTTGAGAACTTTCCTGTAGCTGAACATTATCCAAGCTCATTTCATTATGGCATCAGAGATAAAACTTTCCCATGCAGTGCTGAGTTTTTTAATCATTGGGAAAATCATTTATCTCCCTCCTTGTTGTTTGTAGCCATGAATAGCCTCTTCAAAACTGGAATTCAAATCAAAATAATAAAATAAATATAATGTTTGTACCCTATGCATGTCTGTCACAGGGTGGACTGGGCCCAGCCTCAGGATGGGGCCTGAGAGGGGCAGCTGGTCTATATAAAGAGCCAGAGAGGGACTAGAAAACTGTGTTTGAGGCAGCTGTAGAGAGCTAGACGGCTTTTGCTAGCAGAACGAGACTCCAGCCAGGTAGGATTGAAAGTGGCCTGCTAAAAGCAGGGAATTGAGTTGGACTTTATTTTAGAACTATGAGTGGTGTTGGAAATTTGACATTGATAAACCCAGACCCTAAGGAGGGGTGTCTGCGCAGTGAGAAGCCTTTGTAAAGTTTATTGAGGAGCTGAGGAAGAAGGGAAATTGAGCCAGGCTGCTGTAGAGCCACACCTGGCCACACAGGAGCTCCCCTATTAAAATGTCTCTTTATTAATATTGACTTTCTCAGGGGTGCTTGGCCTGAGTGAATCAAATAACAGGTTAAAAATAGCAGCCTTCTTCCACAGGACACTTGAATATGAGAAAAAGAAAACAAGCTGCCATAAGCGGTTTTAGGGGAGAAGCTCTGCAGCCTGAATAGCTGGAACTCAAAGTAGGGGAACCAGCAGAATTCACGGTGCTTGCAGCAGACAGCTCTTTGGGAGAAGATTGTTTCCCTGGGGTCTTTTGAGCACTCCGGGTACAGGAGGGGGTGGTGGTGAGAAAGTTAGTGGCACATCTCCATTTAGTCCAGAACCATATGTGGTTGCTCTTGTAGAATCATAAAATATCAGGGTTGGAAGGGACCTCAGGAAGTCATCTAGTCCACCCCCCTGCTCAAAGCAGGACCAGTCCTCAACTAAATCATCCCAGCCGAGCCTTTGTCAAGCCTGACCTTAAAAACCTCTAAGGAAGGAGATTCCACCACCTCCCTAGGTAACCCATTCCAATGCTTCGCCACCCTTCTAGTGAAAACGTTTTTCTTAATATCCAACCTAAACCTCCCCCACTACAACTTGAGACCATTACTCCTTGTTCTGTCATCTGGTACCACTGAGAACAGTCTAGATCCATCCTCTTTGGAACCCCCTTTCAGGTAGTTGAAAGCAGCTATCAAATTCCCCCTCATTCTTCTCTTCTGGAGACTAAACAATCCCAGTTCCCTCAGCCTCTCCTCATAAGTCATGTGCTCCAGACCCCTAATAATTTTTGTTGCCCTCCGCTGGACTCTTTCCAATTTTTCCACATCCTTCTTGTAGTGTGGGGCCCAAAACTGGACACAGTACTCCAAATGAGACCTCACCAATGCCGAATAGATGGGAATGATCACGTCCTTCGATCTGCTGGCAATGCCCCTACTTATACAGCCCAAAATGCCATTAGCCTTCTTGGCAACAAGGGCACACTGTTGACTCATATCCAGCTTCTTGTCCACGGTAACCCCTAGGTCCTTTTCTGTAGAACTGCTGCCTAGCCATTCAGTCCCTAGTCTATAACAGTGCATGGGATTCTTCCGTCCTAAGTGCAGGACTCTTCACTCGTCCTTGTTGGACCTCATCAGATTTCTTTTGGCCCAATCCTCTAATTTGTCTAGGTCCCTCTGTATCCTATCCCTACCCTCCAGTGTATCTACCACTCCTCCCAGTTTAGTGTCATCTGCAAACTTGCTGAGGGTGCAGTCCACGCCATCCTCCAGAGATAGGCACCTCCTTCCAGCCTGGACTTAGGCACCTTTGAGGGGCCCATTGTTAGGCGCCTAACTCTCCCCATGTATTGTATGGACCCTAGGTGCCTAAGTGAGGGAACCGTTATAATCCCCACTATAGTTCAAGCTATCAGAGAAGGTAGAGAGGCAAATTACAATTTGACTAGCTAGCATGACACTCAATGAAACAAAACACACATCACTGTCCCCATTGTTCAGGGAAGTTGTGCTCCTAGTAACAACTGTATTTAAATTGCCACCCCTTTGGTGGACTCCAGGAGTGGTGTGCATTTGTATAGTGATGGGGTCATGTGTGGTGGGAGGGACATAGGACATGCAGAGCAAGCAGCCATCATGTAGGGGTGGGGGAGCACAGAAAAAACGGCTTTTCTGTGCTCCCCCACCAGCACTTAGGATGTGAACCAGCACTTAGGATGTGAAGAGGTGTTAACCCCACACTTTCCCCAGATGGGTTAATGGAGACAAGATGGGCTAATAAAACTATTAGGCTACAAGATGGGAGAATTAGGGCTGAGAGGAAAGACCTAATTAGGGGAAGCTTACCTGTATGGGAACAGCGGGGTTTCTATAAAGCCAGGGAGCAGAACAGCAGATAGGGTTGCCAACCCTCCAGGATTGCCCTGGAGTCTCCAGGAATTAGAGATTAATCTTTAATTAAAAATTATGTCCTGTGATGAAACCTCAAGGAATATGTCCAACCAAAATTGCCAACCCAGCAGAAGAGGGGCTATAGAGGCAGGTAGCCTACAGTTACACCCTGGGAGAAGGGAGTTCTGGGGTTGACAAACCCAGAGAAGCAGGGAGAGCCAGAAGGTAAGGAAAGGCTCAGGAAAAAGGCAGTAAGGTCCAGAAGGAAACAGATCTTGGCCGCTGACTAGAGCAGTGGTTCTTAATCAGGTACACATACCCTGGAGGGTGCGCAGAGGTCTTTCAGGGGGTACATCAACTCATCTAGATATTTGCCTCGTTTTACAATAGGCTGCATAAAAAGCATACAGACAATGACTTGTTTATACTGCTCTATACACTGAAATATAAACACACTATTTGTATTCCAATCAATTTATTTTATAATTATATGGTAAAAAGGAGACAGTAAGCAATTTTTCAGTCATAGTGTGCTGTGACACTTGTATTTTTATGTCTGATTTTGTAAGCAAGTTGTTTTTAGGTGAGGTGAAACTTAGGGTACGCAAGACAAATCAGACTCCTAGAGCAAATGGTGTGAGTTAGTATACTAGGAATGGCACAGATGCAGCGGGTGGGCCGTGTTTGGGGTGGGGGACTGTAGTGAGTCGGTGTGGCTCCCCTCCTGCCCAGAAGAGGGAGCCCACGTGCAGACCCCAGAGTGGGTGGGACCACCACCACCTGTCCCCGCCCCCCGGAAGTCAAGGGGCGGGACAGGAAGTATAAAGGCCGGCCGCCAGAGCTCAGTCGGCGGCCAGCCACCACAGGGAGCAGACGTGCGGCCGGGAGCTCCCGGCCAGGAGACCGTCGAAGACCGAGGCCTGGACCCTAGCTGGCCTGAGCTACCCCGGGCCCGCTACGAGGAGGAGCCGCCGGAGCCCGTTCACGCCCGCTACTGGGAGAATCCCTGGGAACCGCAACCCCACCAACCCTGAGGGTGAGACTGGACCTGAACCCCTTCGCCCCTGCTGCTACCCAGAGGAGCCGCCTGAGGACCGTTAGCTGGACTTCCCGGCAGAGCTACCGGACTTGCCGCCGAGCCCGGGCAGAGAGGAGCCCATGCAGATGGACTGGCCCGATCCCGGCGCGACGAACGAGGTAGGCTTTGAGGGGGATCATGGAAGCAGCCCGGGGGTAGCCGACCCCGGTCCGGCCGTAACCGAATGTGAGCCTATGTCAGTGTGTTGCGGTCTGGATACCCCACTGACCAGCAGCGGCAGCAACCGCTGTTAGGGCCCCGGGCTGGAACGCAGTGGAGTGGGTGGGCCTGCGTTCCCCCCTGCCACCCTCCGCACGGGTGGCAGGCTTCCCCCTCACCCAATGCTCGGCTACAGAAGCCTAGGCGTGCCTTACCTGAACTGTTTATCCGCTCAGCCCCTGCCAACAAGGGCCTGAGCTTAGCTGTGTTTGCCCCGCCCTGATCCAGGGCCTGGGCTTCTGAACTGTCTGCTCGCTCAGCCCCTGCAAACAAGGGCCTGAGCTAACTGTGTTTGTCCCGCCCTGATCCAGGGCCTGGGCTCTGAACTGTCTGCTCGCTCAGCCCCTGCCAACAAGGGCCTGAGCTAACTGTGTTTGTCCCGCCCTGATCCAGGGCCTGGGCTCCTGAACTGCTCGCTCGCTCAGCCCCCTGCAGTCAAGGGCCTGAGCTTTAACTGTGGTTGCTCCGGCCCTGCACCAAAGAGCCGGAGTTTCGGGACTAACTGACTGCTTGTTCCCACAGTAGTGAGTCGGTGTGGCTCCCCTCCTGCCCGGAAGGGTCGAGCCCCGGCTAGGACCTATTACAGGGACCCAATGAGCTGTGTGGATATGCTTCTGGCATGCTAAGAGAAGTGTATGTTACCTAATAATGGTTCTATGAGCAATATGCCTTCTGATAAGCTACTGATAGAAATCACATTCTCCACCCACCCAGTCACTCTCATACCTTTGTTTCCTAGCCGAGTGACTCTACACTGTAATTAAACAGCCCCTTAGTCCAAGACCCGTGAGCCTTAGTCAGCTGACATGGGCCAACCATGGGTTTTTAATTGCAGTGTAGACATACCCTCAATGTACTCACTGAGTGGGAGAAGCTCTAGTCTCCAAGTACCCACCTCAAGGCTCTGTATCTCTTATGTGGTGTTAACCAGGGGGTTGATTCTCAAACTGGGTTTGGACAAGTGCATCGGCTGCTAAAAAGATTGATGTTTTTCTTTCCTGGTCAGAAACAAAACAAAATGCTGACTGGAATTGTGGAACACTATCAAAATTTAGATACTGTAAACCGTGCTCCCTCTTGCATATGCTGGATAGGTTATGGCTTGCCTGGCCCATTTCTGGGTGGGTTTTTGTATTGGCAAGTATTGGACCAAAGTTTATAAAGCAATTAAGTTAATTGTAGACTGCAGTGTCCTGTTGGTTTTGAAACTGGTATTTCCAAAGCACTTGCCAATAGCCTTAATAAACAAACTAAAATCGGAAATAAACATCTTCTTGTTGATAGGCAGATTAGTGATTGTATAACACTGGAAAGGAACCCTTCACCACATCAGATTGGGAAAAACACACAGGAAGAATTGCTGAGTTAGAAAAACTCAGGACTTGTCCACACAGGAACTTAGTATGCAGCAAGCCAGGGTGCGCACTAAAAGTTCCTCAGTGCATTTTGATGTACTACTGTGTAAAGCACCAGTTGGTCAAAGCACACTATAAAACTTTTACTGTGAGGTAGCAGGGTTCACATGGCAACTTAGTGCTCTAGTCTGCAACACAGTGTAGATTATAGTGCATGGCAAACTGAGGTAACTGACCATCAGGGCCGGCTCCAGGGGTTTTGCCGCCCCAAGAGAAAAAAAAAAAGAAGCCGCGATTGCGATCTGCGGCGGCAATTCGGTGGAAGATCCTTCGCTCCAAGTGGGAGTGAGGGACCATCCGCCAAATTGCCACCGAATAGCTGGACGTGCCGCCCCTCTCCAGAGTGGCCGCCCCATGCACCTGCTTGGCAAACTGGTGCCTGGAGCCGGCCCTGCTGACCAATTGCCTTGTTCTCCTTTCAATCCTGACTCTATCCTTACTGTATTCTGCTCAAGCAAACTTCTTCAACTTGATCATGGCTGAAAATCAATCTGTTGCAGACTGAGACCCAGGTTAAGGTGGGGAAGAGATTTCATGGTGCTATGTGTTCATTGCTCTATTAGAAATGGAGCTGGTGAGCCTGCATGAGGAGGATGAAATATCTATATAGCACTACAAAAGCTTGCATGGTGCTTTCCAGAAATAAAGTCACTATTCATGTCCCAAAGATCTTACAATGAACAGAGGAAATGATAACAGACAAAGAAGAACAAATGAAGCAATGGGCGGAGGGGGGGGGGGGAAGTACCAACAAACAAGGTATGAAATGTTTTGAATGAGTGAACACATTTTTACACTGGAGAACAAGGCAAAGCAAGGCAAAGGAGGAGAAATGGATAGCACTGAAGTGGAGGTCAGATAATTGAAAGAAAAGTGTTTTTTAAAGGAAAGATTTGAAGATTGAAGGCCTGATTCTCTGTTCTGCCCTGTCCCCCTTTACACTTCTCGGGTGGCATTAAGGGAGCAGAAACTGGCATAAGAGGGTTGCCTGGCTTGAGTAGACCTGCTAGAATATCTCTGTGCTGGTACTTCCACAAGCCAAGTGTGTGTTGGGGGTGTGGAGTGGGGCATGCTGGGGACGTGACTGGAGCATGTTGTTCTCAGGCTATTTACAGACAACACACAGACTGTCAGGCCATTGCAATTGCAGTAAGCTTGTAAGTGAGAGTTCAGCGCCTTTGCAATGAAAGGGGATTATATAGTTGTATTCATTCTGCACAAATCTCTTCCAGTATTATCTCTCTTAGATAAGTTATTGCTGTCCCCTGGGTTTCCCAATGTACTTTTGTCTTCTTTCTGCCCATCTTTTGGACTGTAACCTACTTAAGGAAGGGACTGTCTCTCTATTTGTAAATGTTTGTAAACTGTTGAAACTTCACAAATAAAAAGTAATAACAAAAGTGAGGCAAGTTTTCTTTTAAAATAAAGTGGGCCCATCTTGAAATTAGTCTAAAAAAATTCAAACAGTTATTCCTATCTTATTTTTTCACTTGTTAAGGGCTGACAACATGTTTGGCACTACACAAGATACATAATATAAAAAATCTGTCCCCTGAAGAACTTACAATCTGTTGTAGGATCAAAATTTAACACAATGCTGTGGGGAATGGAGAGCCAAAGATAATGTTCTCTGAATGAGAACTTATACACTGTGTTTATGCTAAGCACAAATAATTGTCCCATAAAAAAATCAGATTTATGTAGGAATGCTGATTGGAGCTTATATAGTGTTGCATAAAAGGCTCTAACAGCAATTAATAAAAGATAATGTAAAATTGAAGATAAAAAAAAAATCCCTAACAAAATGAGGTAGCTCTCAATAATAAGTGTTTCTGTTATTTAAAAATAGGGAGCTTTATTTAAAAATGAATAACTGATTGTCTATAGGGACAAATGGCACTTGATGGAATTGAAGTACATCACCAGTTGCCAGGCAACTACTGTAAACAGCTTGGGGGTGGGCCTTTGAGATCCAAAGAAACTGAGATTTAGCATGCAAGGAATAGCTGATTGTGCCTGTTTGTACAAGACCAAGACTGTAGGAGCCATTCTGTAAGGTAAATACAAAGTCTTTCCTGCCTTTCTAGGTGGTGATTTTTGTTTTTTGCTAGCTTCAGTAGAGTTCATATATAATATCAGTGGAATCGGACAGCATATGAGTCAAACAGCAAGTGCTGACTGATAGGGAAAATAAATCAAGTGGGGTATGATGGTTCATGGAATTGGTTATGCAGTGAGTGTTTCATCTCAATGTTTCTGGTTCGAATCCCACTGAGAGTAGTAGTGAACAAAAGTTGTTACCACTGGGTGGATGAAGTGGACTGTATGAAATGAATTTGAAGGACAGAGATCCTATTGGACAACTGTCTGTTACAAAACCACCTTTCTAAATGGAAGCTTAGGCAGAAAGGCTGACAGAGTGGGGATACTTAGCGGTCCCTTCAGGTTTGGGTGAGGCATCCTGATGGGGTGGGAAAGCTTCCATGACTCCCACCTGTTCTGTGGACAGAGGGAGCCCTTCATTTTCCAATGCTATCAATCCAGCATCTTTGCAAGCAGGAACAACTCCCTATAAAAGGTCTAAAAAAGACAAAAGATATGTCTGTGTGACTCTTACAGCATGGAAGAGCAGTGTTGATTGAGGGGTGGGGCGGGAGGAAGGGCAATAAAATATGGTAGGACTGAATGAATAATGTAAATGGAACTAGTCTTTTTTATTCCTAGATGGTCGCTTCTCTCTGTCAGGGCAGGATGATGTGGGAGTAGTATGAATTTCATCTGCCTGTGCTCTGCCTGTGATGTGGAATGGCTGTATCAATGAGTAAAGAGAACAAGTTAATGGGAAAGAGTGGATCTTTGCTTATTTTCTTTTTCTCTCTCTCATATTTTGTTCCATTCTCCATTCCTTTTCTCCTTTGTCCTTCCTTTATCATTCACAGAAATGTAGGCTCCAGTTCAACAAAGCACGTAAGCACATGCTTAAGTCCATTTTCAGTGGAGTTTAAGCATGTATTTAATTGCTTTGCTGAACCTGGCAAAGGAGTTAATTGTACCAGATCTGTCAGCGCTGTTGCTGACCTGCTACCCTATTCCCATGCCAAATCAGCTTCATACCAGCTGGTGCTAGGGAAGTGTCTTCTAGAAATGCAAACTGAATGCATCTTCAGTGTTAAAAGACGCTTCAACTGGCAATAGGGGAAGTTACTACGGTGGAGCTCCCCTTTCCTGCATGATGGAATGGGATAAACTGGGGTGGCCTTCTTCTTTGTAACATTCATTATTTTGATGGACTCCAGCAATGTCTTGGAGAACTATGAGATGCTGATGTATTAACATAGTTCCTCAAACTGATCTTTATGTTTTAAAGTGTTTTGTCAGCAGCAGCACTGAGGCGTTTCACCGGTGCTGGCAGGATGAAAATATCAGCCTTTTACAAGAGCAATAATCCATTCCCTCTTGATGCTGAACTGAGGGTCACAGTCTCTGAGAACAGTGATGACCCAGCTGGGCGCTTGGTGTTGCGCAGCAGCTCTGCTGCGAGCTCTCAGAATACAAAGGCCTCCACGCCCTTGCAAGGCTTTTGCCTTTCCAAGCAGCACTATAGGCTCTACCAGAAAAAGTACTACTTGAAGATAGCCACAGACCTGAGGTTCTCCAAGGAAGTTGTGAAGGGCAGAGGACTGCAAAGCCTGCCCTATAAAGAGTGTGATTTCAAGGATCTCTACAGTACTTCTGACATCATCCAAAAGCCAAAAAGGAAAGAACCCACGGCTAAGAAAGTAGGGCAACAACCATTCAAGCTTTGCCCTCTGAAGCAACCACCTTGCCATATGAAATTGGATTTTTCCCCACCTAAGGACACCAGGATTAAAGTCCCCATGGAAAAGAGACTGCAGAGCGCCAAACTGGACAGCTCATTCAGAGAGTCATCTTTGCCGCCTATTACTCCTTCTTTTCCTTGTGAATCTCCTGCCTCACAGACATTCCTGACAGAATCCTATGAAATGTTATCATCCTCCATGACCAGAAGACAGGCAAAGAGAGTACCCATGGATAACATCCAAGAATCAAAGAGCGAGGCCCGGGGATGGGAGCAAATGCTATTGGAGAAGCTGAATAGGTCCACAGCTCAGTGGATTGTGAATCAGCAGACTGCCTGGGGTGGTTGGATTCAGAATGTCCATGGCTTCAAGAAACAAAAGTTTGACTGGAACAGAATCAGGGATGAACTCTCTTCTGAAAGCGAGTTGAGATTATTGGATTCAATTCAAGCAGAAGATGCTGTGGAAGTCAGTCCCCAGAGCCATGTGGAGAAGAAACCAGAGACACTGCTTCCAGTTTATTACAGGTGGGAAGGACTCATTCAATAGGTGTAATAGTGCAGTACATGCAATTCCCTCTTTTGGCTTAGAACTGAGTGGCAAACACATTCCCAGTTCTATAGAAAAATGTCCAAGTTTTGGAAAATGCTTTGAAAATCCCAAACCAAGAAATTCTTTAAGGAACTGGGAGTGCATTTTGTTTTGTTTCAGAAACACTGAAACAGGAATGTATTCGTGTTTCTGAAACACAATATGTTCTCCAGGCTCCCTGGGAGCTGTGGCTTTGTGGCAACCTACCAAGTAAGCTGCTGAGGCACCTGGTAGCTTGGTAGCCAAGGCTCCCAGGGCTTCCCAGCTCCTCAGTTGCCTGCCTGGTGGGCTGTCCAGGAGCCAGGAAGTCCTGAAAGCCCTGGGATTTCTGTCTGTCTGGCAGCCACCAGGCAGGCTGCCGCAGAGCCAGGAACCCTAGAAGCCCAGGCTGCCCCGCTGTCATCCAGTTAGCCTGCCCAGGAACCAGGGAGGCAGGCTACCTGGGAGGAAACAAACAGGTTTCTGTGAAAGTTTCATAAAAATTGACACATTTCCACAAAATGTTTTGATTTCAATAAATTCGCATTTTTTGACAGAAAAATGTTCCATTGGAAAATTCCCAGCTAGCTCTATTTAGTCTTTTCAAGGTGAGCCAATACCCACATCTTTCATTGTCAGGCTAACATTACCCTTCCCTTTCTCCCATCTCCTTATCTTATTATTTATATTGCCATAGCTCCTAGGAGCCCCAGTCATGCACCAGGACCCCGTTGTGTTAGGCACTGCACAAACACAGAACATAAAGATGAGTCCTATCCCAAAGAGCTTATAATCTAAATATGAGACAAGAGACAACAGATATAGACAAAGGTGTGTATGTGTGTCTGGGGGGGGAGACTGTGAGGAAACAATAAGACAATATTGGCCAGCATGATAGGCAGTGGTCTCAGCACACCAATAGCCTAACTGTGGGTAAGTTTTTTTTGTATGTATCGTGGCAAAGGAAAGTTTTGAGGAGGGTCTTGACAGATGGCAATGAGAGTTTTGCAAATGTTTATGGGAGCTTCTCCCAGATGTGAGGGGCAGCATGGGAAAAAGCATGAAGGTGTTTGAAAATTTAATCAGTGGGCAGTGGAGGCTGGCTTCACAGGCCAATCAGAAGCAAGCCTCAACAGCTTAATAGCGAATAAGAGATGATAGAAAGGGTGGGATTGACTGTGAAGGGCTTTGAAAGTGAAGACAAGTAGCTTTTATGTTTGATTCAATAGAGAAGGGGGAGCCAGTGTAGGGATGCAAAGAGAGGGATGACGTGGTCAAAGTGACAGGCTAGGAAAATGATCTTTGCAGCAACATTCTGAATGGATATGAGCAGGGGAAGTTTTCATTTGTCCAGGCCAGAGAAGAGCATGTTGCAATAACTGAGATGCAAGACTTCTCATTTAATAGTGGCTGCCAGCATAGTATTTTTCCTTGTGTTGGGAGATGGAGGGTTAAAACATGGCTTCTTCTGATGCCATTATAAGTACTACTGGATAGATCCTCAGTCAAGGAATGGGGTCCCAGGTGAATCATATCACCTGGTTATTGCTCTGAGACATATAGTTCTAGCAGGTTTGGGTGGCTTACTGAGGACCCAGGTCTCTTACAGATGCTGAGCTAGCCTCCTCCAAGAGGTGCTTTCAGCCTGGCTGGCAGTTCCATGCAGAGGTACTCTGCAGAGGGAAATGGGTTCACTGATTCTACCCACCCAGATGATGGTAAAGTGCTGTGATGGCAGATGGCCAATGGAATGATACAGATGATCTTGAAGTTGCTCCAGGGAACAGAAATGTTTAAAGCGATACTCTTAGTCTTTGAGACAGGATGGCCTTTCATCTGGTGTAGTGACAGTGCACACTCACAAGCCATCCTGACCAGCAGTTTATGGTGGTCATTTTCCGCCCCGACATGCATAGTCCTAGTAAGGATTTAATTTAAAATCCGTCTTAAAGAGACCTCTTCGTTCCCCCCAGAGTGGCTAGCATGGCCTTACATTTGTGTATTTGATAGGATACTTATCACCTATCTGAGCATCTCCCAAAATTGTGAAGTGCACACAGAAGATAAATGTATCCCCATCTCTCCTCCCAAGACATCAGGGACTTTTTTTTCTTTGTGAGAGGGCAAGGAAGTGAGTGCAGGGAATGAGGTTGTGGAATGCGCATTAAACAGTGAGCAAAAAATATCAGATCGTTGCACACCAGCCAAACTGTGCTGAATGAAGCAGAGGGAAGTGAGCTGTAGCAAAAAAAAAAAAGTGTTTGTGTAATGACGCAGCATATCAAAATGAGATAGATAATGACCAAGGTAATGTAAGCATTCCTGGAATGCCAAGTTCAGAGCTATTTGAATATTTTTAAAACAGCATACAATGGATATTAAATGCAATTTTTGATAAATACAGCAAAAGCCCATACTGTCCCCTTTGCCCCCTAATTGCTCCTGCTATAAGCCAATGCTAGGCTAATAGCATGTTTCTTTTCTGTCAGGGTACCTGCTTACTGCCCGAGGGTGCTTTGGACAGATGACCCAGTTGGTACTAACAGTACAGCTCATATAATAGGAAAGAAGTGTCTTAGACCAGCATCATCTTTGAAGAACCGGGAACGGCTGAACTCCCGTGTTGGGAAATACTCCTACTCCACTAAGAACGCCTTTGAGCAGGAGCTCTACTTTGGTAATGTGAGCCCTACCAATTCCTATGCATGATTTTATGTGGTGGATAGATGATCTGGCCCGAGTACACAGGAAGCAACCTGGAACCACAGGATTAGTGACTTTGAATCAAGTGTTATGAACTAAAAAATATGGGCAACTGTTGTAAAAGCTGTAGGAGTTTCTCGATTTAACTATATTAACACTTTTAATCCCAACGGACTAGTGCCTCATAATGAAGTGCACTCTATGTGGGCCACAGCTTGAGCCCATCTGAAAAACTTGTTAGTGTAGAATGCGGCTGCCTGCTTGTTTGCTGCTGCACGCAGAGAGCTCTCTGCACCATGAGGGATCCTTGACTCTGGAATTCACTCGCTTCATTGGTCCTACAGATGACTTTTTTAGATACACTGAAAGGTTTGTCTATTTTCCTGGGCTTTTGGGGATGGGAGAAGGTGGAGGACAGAAAGTATTAAGAATCGGGATAATCTTATATTCCTTGATATTCTATCATTTGGCAATTGAGACAGATTTGAATGGACAAGTTGTTTGTTTGGATGTTTGTTGTTCCTTGTGTGTATTTTAAATAATCGAACAAGTGTCTAGAGCTTGAGATAAGAAGTTGTTAAAGGGGCACCATCAATTTAACCAGACTTCTGTCCAAAATCGAAGATCACTATAACAAAAAGAGATTAAAGAAAATGTTTTCTCTCTTCAGTTTGTTCATGATGTGTATTTGGCAGCATTTTGTGAATAGTCCAATCCACTGTTTCCTATGGATGTTTAGTCAGTTTCCCCTGCAGCTTCTGTGGGTCTTTCATACCGCAACAGTGGGGAGAAAAGCATTTTAAAGAAACAAGAAAAATGTGATTGTAAAGCCAAAGAAATTGGCGAGGGCGGGGCACTGGGGCAGTCCCTGAAACTATTTTTAACTTGTTTTTTGGTGTTGATGGTGAGTCTTCCATTAAATAATTTTGCCATGTTCATGCTGGTATTGCTAACATATGAGCCCTGTGCACTTATCTGTGTAGACCCTGTGAAGTTGTGATCTGCCCCATCATCCACAGGATGAGAGAATTCAGTGTGAAAAGACCTTCATCCATATTTAAAGGAGACAAAATAGTGGGTAGCTAGTCTACTAGTTGTGTGTTGCTGGAGAGAGATCTAGCTTCAGGAGTGACCCCCGGTCAATTGACCTCTGGGCTGGCTTTGTTGCAAAGTTGATATGCTGGTCATAGTTGTGAAATTAATTGCTGAAATGGACCCAACAGCTCCAAAGCCACAGCTACATTGTAACTGATTCCTACAATTCTCCCTAGGCTACATTGTGAGGGCCCTCCCAGCACCAACAATAGCTATTCCAGAGCATTCCCAGAGGTACTGGGAGAAATAATGGATTTATCCCTCTCTTTATATGTGTTTCTGATCTACAAAGTCTGACAGTGTATATAGACAGTGAAGCTCTCCAATTTAGTTATTTGTACCTGTGTACATTTAGGGACAGTCAAGATTGTCCATCAGGTAGCTGAGAGGGGAAAGGATCACTTCATCCTGGAGAATCACGATGAGTACCACAAACACCTCCAGCAGCACTTCCCGAGACCTCCAGAGCACTGGAGTTTCAAGCCACAGAAAGGGGCAGGTAAGAGACCTGTGCCAGCCTGGGGGACACTGAATAGAGAACTGCTTCTTAACAAGTAGACCATGACTCTCAAAGGAGATAGTTTAGGGGAAATCACTCCCGTTTCTCGTCTCTGGCTTTCCATTGAAGTAGACTTGCATGGTTACTTGCAACTGAGTCCTCCTAAGCAGTACCATGTAAAGCAATGTGGTGATTTTGTGGTATAGTCTTTGAAGTGCCAGACGAGCTAGTGCCAAGGATTCTAGGGTACATTTGAGCAGTTTTAGTTGAGAGGAGCTGAATGTGGGATCAAGGTATGAAAAAGGATGAGTACTCCTGCTGTAGGTTAGACTTCTCAACTCCATTTGATTTTTTGAGGAACCTCCACAGATCAAATATAGATTCCTGAGGTGACAGTCTTTTGAGCAGAGAATTTGGCTTTCTGTAGCCAGAGTCTGTTGAAGAGGAAGGTTCCTTTCAGCAAGAGTTTTTTACTTATCCACTCTTTTACAGCAAGACCCCTGTCCCTGTATCAAGTCCCGTAATAATATATTATCGTGTAATTGAAAATTGTATGCATACCCACAAAGGGGCAGTATTAAGGTTACATAGACACTTTCTAACTTTTGAGTGCTTAAGTTTGCAACCTTAATAATGTTCTTTTAATGTAATAATAAAAAGCATGGAGGAGGAACCCACAATAAATTATATTATGTGCAACTGTAAAGACCCCCCACAAGAGTCATCAGCAGACTTTGGACCCTAGGACCTTTAGATTCACAGCACAGATCTCTACAATTGAAGCTAAAGGAATAACTCCTTAGCTGGAAGCAGTAGTAGACTGTTATCCTCCATGAAATAGCTACTTGAGGAAGATATTTAAGCACAGGAAAGAATGGGTTATATATGCAGGAGTAGCTCCCTGTTACAGCCAGCATATCCAAGTACATAGATTTGGCAGATTCTTTCAGAGAGGCAGTGCGACTAAGTGGATGTGACTTGGATCTGTATATTAGCGACCTGGGTTCCGTTCCTTCTCTGCTCTGTGACCTTTTGCAATCTTTCACATTCCCTCTGTAAAATGAAAAGGGACTGATACAGACTTCTCTCTTACAGTAGAGGTATGAGGCCATACTCAATAAAAACTCAAGTTTGAAAAATTATTAACGTCAGTCAGTAGAAGAGGTGGATCTAGAACTTATGGTTTTCTGGACAGTTCAGTGTATCCTCTGCTATGCCAAAGAATATTTCAAGGGGGACAAGTGGTAAGAGGAGAAGAAGGAGGGTCAGGTTTTTTTTTTCTGTCTTATTTGGAGGAAGATAGTATTTTGAGACCCCTCCAGAATGATGCAGGAGGCTCACTGGAGCCTGAAAGCACATGTAGTGCAATTGGAATGTTCATAAAATGAAGGACAAGTCTTGAACAAGTTCTACTAAACATATACAACTGGCAATTTTCAGGGGCTTGTAACTTGGCCAAATATGGACAAGCTTTCATGGGGACAGAGGAAACACCTCTCTAATCACATGAGTATCCCTTGCACTGCTTCAACCTGTGCTGTACCTGTTCTATGAGTGTATGGAGGCTTCAGTCTTCCAAGCTATTGAACAAACCCTAAATTCACCCTTTTTTTTTTTTTAGAAAAATGCCGTATCTACGTTTTTGGAAAACACACTGTTTGAGATATAACTCTTAATTCTACTCAAAGGGGGCAGCTTCCAAATCTTCATCCACCCTTAAATTCCCTGCGTTAAAGTATTCAGTGTCCTGCCTTTATATCTCTCCATCCACTTAGATTTTTGTCTCATGACCCTACCGATTTACTGAAGTAAACACAAGATCTCTCTCTTTCTCCCCCTCCCCCGTATTCTGTAAGGATTTTTTTTTTTTTTTTAATATTTAAAGTCAGTGAGGCTAGTGCGAGAAGGCTAGGTACAAGAAGGGGATCGTACAATTTATTTCAAAAGCACTGAGGTTTGTGGTCTTTCTTAGCTGATTGTTTTGGGCAAGGGATAAAGTGGGCTGGTGCTAATCTGTTTCTAATAATGTTGTCTGAGCAGCTCGGAAGCCTGTGAGGGGAGCCTTCCGTTGGATTGCTCTGCCTACCCTTGCTGATGACTTTGCACAAAGGGGCCAGGAGTCATCTCCTGCAAAGGCCAGGAGAGGGAGAAATGAGCACAAGGAACCTAAAGAAGTCCTGCCTCAGCAAGTACATATCCTCAGAACTATGCTGGAGCAGTGGAAGAACGCCTGGAAGCTGAGTGAGTAGATGTGCTTATTGAAATTACAGTCTTTCTAGTCTATAGTGGCTGAAGGTAGCCATTAGTCTGCTTGGTGGGTCATGCAAGAGGAACTGGCAGTCTCTGATCACCTTTTTTAAACTCTTTCCTATTCATAGGTCTTTAACAATAAATAATATCTTTAATTCCAAGAGGTCATGTAATCCAGTCCCATCAGTGTAGGATTGTTCTCTCCTGGATAGTCTCCAATGCTTTGTCCAGTTCAAAATGAATCCAGAGGTGAAGCTTCCACCAATTCCCTTGGGAGACATTTTCACAGTTGGTAGATCTGTTAAAGATTCCAGTTCTTTGTTATCGGAACACATTTTCTTCTGTCTCCTTCCTTTCTATTGCTCAGCTCCCCGGTGGCAGAATGCAACTATTGAAGGCTTAATGAGGGCCCTTACAGATATACATGATGTCATTCGGGTCACAGCTCTAATAACCTGTGCCACTGCAGTGTTGGAGCGACCCAGACTAGACAGTGACAGTCAGGAGTCAGGTGAGAGAAGCCTAATTTGACATTGTTGACTTACACTGTTAATGTGATGTATCAGATTGTTGTTATGAAATATAGTTTATGAATGAAAACAAGGTAATGGCCTGACCCCTGAAGTTACTGAATATTATTGGAAGCTGTGTTATATGACATCACTGGCAGCCAATAAGAATGCTCCATTTGGGCCTAGTCTTTTAAAGTCATTTCATAAATGACATGTTTTAAGTACCCTAAATTCAAAGGGTTTGATTAATCTTATTTTCAAATATATGCAAATTCTGAACACGTCCCCTCGGCTCCAGATGTGATATCCTGTATATATAGAACTATGAGAGGCGCATGGTCTCATGGTTAATGCACATGGGTGGGAGTGAGGAGATAAGATTGCATCCCCAGGTTTGCCATAGACTTCTGGATGTGTCCTTGGGCAAGTTACATGCCCTATCTGTAAAATGGGGATGAACATACTTTGCTACCGTTCCATGGGTTGTAAAGCTTAATTCATTTTTGGTGTGAAATGCTTTGAGATCCTCGGGGGGGAGGGGTGTTTGAGAAAGGCAGAGTATTGGTACTGCTGTATATTTGTAAATCGAACATTTAGTCAAAAGTTCCATATGGCAAATGCATAGAAAACATGTTGCTGTTTCTGTATGGGTAATAGAGGGAGAGAGAGAGAGAAGCTGCTGTCTTATTCAGAGCTCATTATTTCCTGAGTTGTAGGGCTACATGGCATTGGAAAGGCCCCAGTTATTCAGGATGTGCCTGTGGAACTACAGCCTTTGCTTAGAGAGACTCTGAGGGATGAGAATGCCCACGTGAGAATGGCAGCTGCCGTGTGCCACTACACCATAGGGATGTGGAACGATGAGGCACAAATGATCATGAAGGAAGCTCTGGTACATGGTAAGTGGCTTTACTGCTGCTTCCCTCTGTTGTTTACTTTTCTCCTACACCTTCATCAACTGAAAAATCCCTGCTTTGCAGCTACACACTTCAGCCTGAGAAGGCTGGATGCCGCTCCCTCTAGAACCAGCCAGAGCCATTCAGTTTATTAGCAGAGTGGGTTACCGGAAAGCGAGGGAAGGGGGACTGTCCCAGTTTGAGTGCACTGCCTCTGAACATTATATGTCCTGCCAGCCCCCAGGAGCCTGGTACTGGAATTGATAACCTCTGTAAGATAGTGTAATGTGCTAAACCACCAGTGCTTCCATGCACCCATTTCATGTCATTCTGATTCAAGACAGAAGGGAGGTGATCTGGTTGATCCTTGAAAGACATTCAGTTCCTCCTGGACTGGGGCTTCGTAGCTGTTCCACTGTGCACAGCAATACTACATTACATTTTAGGCAGAAAGTGAAGAATACTGTGTCCAGCTGACACCTTGCAGAGATACTTTGGAAAGAAGTTTGTGGCCCCAGCAACTAACTGCAGATATTTTGGGTGACTTTCCTATGAAGAGAAACAGGTGTCTGGTATTTATTAGTTTTGCTCTAGGAAAAGAGGAAACTCCTTTTAAATTAGTTATCTCAGGAGTCTGGGTGCATGTCACATTTCAAAGGTGACATTGTGGTTAATGCTCTATCATTTCTAAGAGGCTTAGTTGAAGCAGTGGCACTCGCTTGGTGCCATTTTCTGGACTAATGTTTTATTAATAATTCTGTTGACCCAAGCATGAGTCACAGTTTGGAGCCTTGAGGGTGTTCCAGTTGGGAGTAGAAATTGATGATGGATTCTGGTGGTGTTTTTTTTTAATCTTGTTATTTACTAGTAATGTACAAAGTCCTGCTTCTCCAAACACACGAGGAACCACAGGCGCCGGCTTCCTCTGGGCCCCAGGGGTGCTCAACCCCCCACTTTGCCTCAGACCCTGCCCCCACCCCATCCCACCTCTTCCTGGCCCCACCCTGCCCCAGGCCCCTTTTCCCACCCAGTTCTGCCCCCTCCCCCAAGCGTGCCGCGTCCCTGCTCCTCCCAGGGTCATACATTGTGCTTGTCCATGAGGTCTCTGTCTCTCCCAGTCTGTCTTGCTTCAGTTCATCTTGAGGCTCTCTCTGGTGTGCATGTGCACATGCGCACACACACAATTTCACCAATCAAAGCCTAGTCCTGGCATTTTAAGACCCTTAGGTTACATGATTCAGCTTCTCATTAGTGTTTCCATGTGCCTGTGTTTTGGATGCTACTGCTATTGTTTCAGTTACCAGGTTACAATGGCTTCTTTACATTTATTCTGAATGGAAGGTGGCAGCAATGCCTGACCCATAACAAGGTTTAGCCCAATCCATAGCAGCTCTTTGCATTTACCTAGTATCTTTAATCATAAGATCTCCCAATGCTTTACAAACATTAATGAACTACAGTCTACAATACTCCTCTGAGGTTGGTAAGTATCAGTCCCATTTTATTTAAGAGTAAACAGAGGCACATAACTTAATCATCGAGTACAAGGGCCCAGAACAAGTTACTGGCAGAGTCAGCAATAGAAATGGGAAATCCTGGCTACCAATTCCCTAGTGCAGTCATTAAACACTCCTTCCTGGTGCTGAGCAGAGCAGTTAGGCATCTTCCCATTAATGCTGCTTATCCCCTGACATTGATGGAAAACTTATTGTATGGGCCTAACATGTAGACCTATTACTGGATTTATCATTTGCAACAGAATTTAGCAACAAGGATTTGTTCAAGGTTGGTCCTGGTTAACCTTAGGAATCATGACATCACTGCTAGAAGGTTAGACTTACACTGTGTGGCATAATTCCCTTCTTCCCTCCCTCCTACTGTGAGTTTTTACATCAGAAACAGGGTCACAAAGAATCCCATACAATTCCCCCACACCACAACTTCTTGTAACCCCAGTAACACTTCCTGCCACCCAATAAGAGGCCTCCTTTTATTGTACCTCATGGGGCATATCTCCCTTGGGAGCACATCAGAGTTGCTTAGTCAGCCTCATGGGGTCACTGTTGAGTGGCATAAGATATTTCTGCCCTCATGACTTGCTTGCCAACTCTGCAGGACCTGGGCGGTGAGAGCCTGGGGGCTTTGCCCAAACTTGGGGTATTGTACAACGCAGCATGGAACATTAGTGCTGGAGGGAGCAGGGGGTTTGAACTCTCAGTGCTTTGAGATGTACTAAAGAAAGTGCTATGGGAAGAGCATTGACATCATATATTCTGCTGTACAGTAACTTCCTCTCTCTTTCCCCTTGTTGGTAGGTAATTCTGAAGACAGCTGGGCAGCAGCACAGTGCCTAGCATTGGAGGGCATTGCCACTTTCCCTGTAGTAAAAAAGATCCTTTCCCAGATGTTTGATAAGAACGATGGCACCACAGAGGAGCAAGCATGTCTTCTATTAACTCAGCTCAGCGAACGCTCGGTAGGTACCATTGCTGGGGAGGAGAGAATCACCACAGAAAGAGAGGAAGGATCTGTGTGGCTGGGATCAGCCTTGCCTTCTGGCTCTGTCTCCCTTGGTGAAATTCACCCCATGCAGAGGTCCAGCACAACTTAACTCCTTAGCCTGAACCTCTACACAGGGGTGACTTTCACACTCTACAAGAAATGTTTGGGCAGAGTCTGTTCTGCTATGGTTTATTTCTTACTTTATTCAAAGCTCTATCTCAGGTCTTCTCAGGGTATGTCTATGCTCCTTTCAGCGGTGTGTAGAATACATACATTGCATGCCCTCCCCACGCGTGGGTATAAATAGCAGTGTAAATGGTGAGACACTGTTTAGGCAAGTAAAGACATGCGTGAACCCTGTAAGTAAGTTCCCGGGTATGTACCCTACAGGGCTCTCTACTTGCCCAAGCAGTGCCTACCCTGTCTACATTGCTATTTTTAGCAGTGTCCTGCTGCCTCCCCACTTCTGGAGTCTTTCTCCACCCAGGGAGCTGTCAGAGCCTTTCCCTGCCACAGTGAAAGACTTTGGCAGCAGGGAAAGGCTCTGGCCAAGGGGAGGCAGTGGGGAGAGGCTCTGGCAGTTCCTCAGTGCTGAGCCTTTCCTTGCTACCTGGCTGCTGCTGGAGCCTTTCACTGACACGTATAGCTACATACTGCAGTTTGGATGCAGTCTGCTTTTCACTGTCCATGCAGTTACACATACCTTACACACCGCTGCAAGAAGTATGCAGTGTAGAACATAGCCTCAGTCATATGAGAGCAGGTGCAACTTGTCTCTTGGTTCTGCATTTAATGTAATTTATTATTGGATTGGAAAATATAGTAAAAAAATAAAATAAAAGTAAATTAAATTGAAAAACCAATTTTGCTATTTATCCATCTGTCACTCCCCACAGCAAGAGTTTCTGCTGCTTTAATTTCCCAGGCCCTAAAAGATACAAAGGTTCATCATTTCCTTACCCCAACTGTCTGTGAGCCATGGCCATGATACTTCCTTTATGATAAGAGAGATTCTAGCAGAGTTCTAACCGTCTTTCATCACCCTCACTTTGGTCTTTCTAAAGAAGCCAAAATCCTCTTCTCATTTGTCATGATGGTTTATTAGGGGGGAGGTTATAAGGTGATTTTTCTATACAGTGTATCATAAAACCCTTCCCTCTTTAGCCAACCAAGAGTCAGTCAATAGTCTTAGGCAAAGTAGCATAAGGCAACATTTCTATAAAATACTGTGGGCAGCCCTTGATCTTTCTGGGTGAGCCTGAGCCTTCTCCACTAGCTCCTACTTTGTGATCTAGATGCTATGCCAGTTCATACTGTGCTTGTTGTACCCTGCACTGTTTGTAAACAACTTACCCCTCTTCCAGAGCTTGGTTTACTCCCTCCTGGCAGCCAAACTGAACAGCTGTCAGTGGAAAGATCGGATTTTGGCTTGCAGAGCGCTCTCTCGTATCCGTGGGTATGTAAGCCAGGTAAGTCTTGCCTCAAGCTTCCTAGACATAAGTGACTTTCAAAGTCTGTTAGCATATTACAGCTGTTCAAAGTAGTTCCTCTCCTCCCCACCAACAAAATGTGCCTCCTGCTAGCAACCTGGCTAAGCCTTTACCAAATTGTCCCTTCAAAAGCTGGAGAGGCTGCCTCCTATATCTGTGTAACACTGTCAATTTCTGAGAAAGCAAATGCCTTTCTCCAAAGAGGCCCCAGACACTGGTGTTGCACATCTTGTGCTGTGGAGATCAAGAACTCAGCCCTGGTCTACACTACGAGTTTAGGTCAAATTTAGCAGCGTTAGGTTGATTTAACCCTGCAACAGTCCACACGACCAAGCCTGTTTTGTCGACTTAAAGGGCTCTTAAAATTGATTTCTGTACTCGTCCCCAGCGAGGGGTTTAGCTCTAAAATCGACCTCGCTGGGTCGAATTTGGGGTAGTGTGGATGCAATTCGATGGTATTGGCCTCCAGGAGCTATCCCAGAGTGCTCCATTATGATCGCTCTGGACAGCACTCTCAACTCAGATGCACGGGCCAGGTAGACAGGAAAAGCCCCGGCAACTTTTGAATTTCATTTCCTGTTTGGCCAGCCTGGCGAGCTGATCAACACAGGTGACCATGCAGAGCTCATCAGCACAGGTGACCATGGAGTCCCAGAATTGCAAAAGAGCTCCAGCATGGACCGAACGGGAGGTACTGGATCTGATCGCTGTATGGGGAGAAGAATCTCTGGAGGCAGAACTCCATTCCAAAAGATGAAATGCCAATATATTTGCCAAAATCTCCAAGAGCATGATGGACAGAGGCTACAACAGGGACACACAGCAGTGCTGCGTGAAAGTTAAGGAGCTGAGGCAAGCCTACCAAGAAACAAAGGATGCAAACGGTCGCTCCAGGTCAGAGCCCCATACATGCCAGTACTATGTTGAGCTGCATGCAATTCTAGGGGTGGCCCCTACCACTATCTCACCACTGGAGTCTCACGCAATAGGGATGAGGATTTTGTGGATGAGGAAGATGAGGAGGAGGAGGAGGAGGAGGAAGATGAGGTTGAGGATAGCGCACAGCAGGCAAGCGGAGAATCCCTTCTCCTCAGCAGCCAGGAACTGTTCATCACCCTGGAGCTAATACCCTCCCAACCCGGGCTCCCGGACCATGAAGCCGGAGAAGGCACCTCTGGTGAGTGTACCTTTGTAAATATAATACAGGGTTTAAAAACAAGCGTGTTTAATGATTACACATCTACCCCGATATAACACGAATTCGGATATAACGCGGTAAAGCAGCGCTCCAGGGGGGCGGGGCTGCGCACTCCGGCGGATCAAAGCAAGTTCAATATAACGCAGTTTCACCTATAACGCAGTAAGATTTTTTTGGCTCCCAAGGACAGCGTTATATTGGGATAGAGGTGTAATTTACCACGCCAAGCCAGTAGCAAATAGTCTGGAATCATTGCAGAACAAAACATTACAGCGAATGGGCCCGGGCTTTGGTGGCATTCAAACAACATCCCCGCTGTTAGCCACGCGGTGGAGGGAGGCCCGTTCATGTTGAGCTGTTCATTTTTGGCTGACAGGGATCTTCCCTGATACTAACCACGCGGTGGGCAGGGAGGGTGAAGCGATCATCCCAGAGAATTGGGTCGGGGGGGAGGGGCTTGGATTGTGCTGCACATTCACCCTAAAACCGCAGCCCCTCCTTTTAAATGGCCAACCCAACGGGCTTTGCTTGGTATGGGAAAGGAGGGTGCTGCTGTTTGAAACCGTTCCCACGTGTTATGAAGGTTGAAGAAGCCAAAAGCCTTTGCCTTACCATGGCTGCCTGCAAGCCGAATTCTGTTGCCCAGCCGAGCGTATGTGATGTCTCACACCAAACTGGCAGGCACTCAATATAAGAGGCAAAATGTGACCTTATACCAAAAGCACATGTGCTATATAATGTGAATCGCTTGATTCAGTGTGAAATAGTCTTCCCTTTGTTCTCTAAAATGTATCTTTTTGAATACTACTCTCCCTTTTTTTCCTCCTGCAGCTGCAAATGTTTCTACGCTCCCCGTATCATCTCCGTCCCAGAGACTAGTGCAGATTAGAAGGCAAAAAAACTGCACTCTCGACGACGTGTTCTCAGAGCTCATGCAGGCCTCCTGCATTGAAAGAGCTCAGCAGAATGTGTGGAGGCAAACAATGGCAGAGTCCAGGAAAGCGTTAAATGAATGTGATAAGAGGAGGCAGGAGCATGCTGAGAGGAGGCAGGATGCAATGCTGAGGCTAATGGGGGAGCAAACTGACATGCTCAGGCATCTGGTGGAGCTGCAGGAAAGGCAGCAGGAGCACAGACCACTGCTGCAGCCCCTGTATAACCGCCTGCCCTCCTCCCCAAGTTCCATATCCTCCTCACCCAGACGCCCAAGAATGCGGTGGGGAGGCTACGGGCACCCAGCCACTCCACCCCAGAGGATTGCCCAAGCAACAGAAGGCTGGCATTCAATAAGTTTTGAACTGTAGTGTGGCCTTGTCCTTCCCTCCTCCCCTCATCCACCACCCCACCCGGTGCTTCCCTCCTCACCTACCCCTCCCAGGCTACCTTGTGAGTTTTCCCCCTATTTGTGTGATGAATTAATAAAGAATGCATGATTTGAAAACAGTAATGACTTTATTGCCTCTGAAACCGGTGATCGAAGGGGGGAGGTCAGTTGGCTTACAGGGAAGTAGAGTCAACCAAGGGGGCGGGTTTTCATCAAGGAGAAACAAAGAGAACTGTCACATCGTAGCCTGGCCAGTCATGAAACTGGTTTTCAAAGCTTCTCTGATGCGCAGGGCGCCCAGCTGTGCTCTTCTAATCGCCCTGGTGTCTGGCTGCGCGTAATCGGCCACCAGATGGTTTGCCTCAACCTCCCACCCCGCCATAAACGTCTCCCCCCTTGCTCTCTCAGATATTGTGGAGCACACAGCAAGCAGTAATAACGATGGGAATATTGGTTTCGCTAAGGACAAACTGAGTCAGTAAACTGCGCCAGCGAGCTTTTAAACGTCCAAATGCACATTCTACCACCATTCTGCACTTGCTCAGCCTATAGTTGAACTGCTCCTTACTACTGTCCAGGTTGCCTGTGTATGGCTTCATGAGCCATGGCATTAAGGGGTAGGCTGGGTCCCCAAGGATAACTATAAGCATTTCAACATCCCCAATGGTAATTTTCTGGTCTGGGAAGTAAGTTCTTTCCTGCAGCTGTTCAAACAGACCAGAGTTCCTGAAGATGCGAGCATCATGCACCTGGCCATCCCACGTTGATGTTAGTGAAACGTCCCTTGTGATCCACCAGTGCTTGCAGCACCATTGAAAAGTACCCCTTGCGGTTTACATACTGGCTGCCAAGGTGATCCAGTGCCAAGATAGGGATATGCATTCCATCTATCGCCCCACCAGAGTTAGGGAACCCCACTGTAGCAAAGTCATCCACTATGACCTGCACATTTCCCAGAGTCACTACCCTTGATAGCAGCAGCTCAGTGATTGCGTTGGCTACTTGGATCACAGCAGCCTCCACAGTAGATTTACCCACTCCAAATTGATTCCCGACTGACTGGTAGCTGTCTGGCATTGCAAGCTTCCAGAGGTGTATCGCCACTCGTTTCTCAACTGTGAGGGCTGCTCTTATCTTAGTATTCTTGCTCTTTAGGGCAGGGGAAAGCAAGTCACAAAGTTCCATGAAAGTGCCCTTACGCATGCGAAAGTTTTGCAGCCACTGGGAATCATCCCAGACCTGCAACACTATGTGGTCTCACCAGTCTGTGCTTGTTTCCCAGGCCCAGAATCAGCGTTCCACGGCATGAACCTGCCCCATTATCACCATGATGTCCAAATTGCCAGGGCCCATGCTTTGAGAGAAGTCTGTGTCCATGTTCTCATCACTATTGTGATCGCGCTGTCGTCGCCTCCTCGCCTGCTTTTGCAGGTTCTGCACATACTGCAGGATAATGCGCGAGGTGTTTACAATGCTCACAGCAGCAGCGGTGAGCTGAGCGGGCTCCATGCTTGCCATGGTATGGCGTCTGCAGGAGAGCAGAGTTTCAGCGGAAGCGGTGGAGGACGATGGTTAGCACCGTGCACATTTCCCGAGGAAGAACACACGTACCCGGGAGCCCATAACAGACAACATGGAGAAATTTGCTATCGAGGCAAGAGCAGGAGAGCAGAGTTGCAGCAGAAGCGGAGGAGAATGACAGTTAGCACTGTGCACATTTCCCAAGAACACATGTTCCCAGTGGCGTAGCCAGCGTCTAAGAGGGGGGGAGCAAACATAAAAAAGGTGCCCCCCCCCGGCTCCTCCTCTAGCCATGCCCCCCTTGGCTCCTCCTCCGGTTGCACCGCTCCTCCTTCCCCTATGGCTCCTCCGGCCCTGCCGTGCCATCCCCGTGGCCTCCCCCCTCGCTCCTCCGGCCGTGGCTGCCCACCGCCATGCTGTGCCCCCCCCCCACTCCTCCGGCCGCACCCGCCGCCCTCCCATGACTGCCGGCCGCGCTGTGGGCCCCCAGTCTGCGCCCCCCCTCGCTCCTCCAGCCGCTTTTGGAAAGGCGCCGCTTATGGAACATGTGCTGAGGGGAAGCGGCTGCTTCCCCTACACCCCGCTAGCTACACTACTGCACGTACCTGGGAGCACATGACAGACAACATGGAGAAATTTGCTATTGAGATAATAGCAGCAGAGCAGAGTTGCAGCGGAAGCGATTTATGACGACGGTTAGCAGTTCTACTGCACCGTCTGCTGCCAGCAGCACCCAGGACATAACAGCAGCGGTGTCGGTGAACTGAGCTGAGCGGGCTGCACGCTTGCCGTGGTATGATGTCTGCACAGAAAAAAGGTGCGAAACGATTGTCTGTCGTTGCTTTCACAGAGGGAGGGGTGACTGACGACATATACCCAAAACCACCCACAACAATGTTTTTGCCCCATCAGGCATTGGGAGCTTAACCCAGAATTCCAATGGGCAGCGGAGACTGCGGAAACTATGGGATAGCTACCCACAGTGCACCGCTCCGTAAGTCGATGCTAGCCACGGTACTGAGGATGCACTCCGTCGACTTAATGCGCTTAGTGTGGACATACGCAATCGACTATATAAAATCAATTTCTAAAAATCAACTTCTATAATAGCGACCTAATTTCATAGTGTAGACATACCCTCAGAGCAGCAAAGTAAGGGCTCAGCTCTGCCTTTAGAACTAAGCCTAGAGAGCTAACTTGTTATGTATTTCAACCAATCAGATCAGCTTCTGTCTCTGAGGATCTATAACTTAAATTATATGCAAAAACTAGTATTAGGGTCAAGAAATCAAGGACTTGCAAGACAAAAAATTCCAAACTCTAGGAGTTAACATTAGTGCTTAAATCTGCCTCCTCATGTATGTGGACTATCTCCAGATTTGGGCCATTCCTGTTTCTGGGGCTTCTCACACACAGGTGGCTGCTGTGAGATGTGGGGTTGGGGAGAGGGATCCCCTTCCCCAGTCTGCAGAACAACTCTAAAGACATTCTGTGCAGTAGATTCTGACCCTCTCATGCAGCCTGGGAGCCCTCCACACTCATGGAGGAAGGGCTGGATTTGCCTCTAATCAGGAGGGTCCAGTGGATGACCTATCCTGATTAAGCCAAATACGCATTATCCTGATTATCCAAATACGCATTGATACCTTCTTTTGCAACTCCTGCCAACACCACACACACAAAGGACAGTGTCTATGAAGCTCCAGTTAGTCCTCACTCACCTGGAAGACGGGATCTCCATATTGTCCTAGAAAGCCCGAGAAAGGCATGTTAATGGAAATAGCTGATCCCAACCAACTTAATATTTTTTCCTTATCAATATTTTCCCTGGGCCCATCTTCCTCATTGTGTTTCACTAAAAACTCATCATTGTTGGGTACAGTTGATTCCATAGACGATTTAGAATAGGTGATATACAAATATGAACATCAAATAAGATTAGATTAAAATAATTCCTTTGTCCAAAGATATTTGGAAGAAAAAGGAAAGTTTAATTCCTGGTGGTTTGAAGGGGCTGATTCTGGAAGGGGCTGAGCACCCTCCACTCCTACTGAAGTCAGTCAAGTGGAGGGTGCTCAGCTGCTCTCAAGAGGTGCACAATGTCTTGCATGATTGGGTCCTAATGGAACTGGCTTGCTGTACCAGAGTGTATTTTAGATATAGAAGAAATTGATCCTTTTTTTGACCTTCCACAAATGAGGAGTTGCCCTGTAGTGACACCTTCTGGGCAAGTTAAAGATACACATTTGTGACTCTTCTGTACTGACTACTCACAGATTTGTATGGCCTTGATCCTGCTCCCTTTTAAAGTCAGTGGCAAGACTCTCACTGACTTCAGTAGGAGCAGGACTGGGCCTTCTTACTGCCCATGCTTCTAGTACTTTCTTCTCAGCTGCAGGTTACACAGTTCAGACAGGACACTGCTCTTCGTGACAGCTGCTGCTAAAGGAAGCAGCTCTCTATTTATGTTCCTCTAAATGGAAGGTTTTACATAGCAGAGTAGAAAATATCAACTAATTGTGTTTTAATCTAAGCAAAATGGTGGTGATGTGATCTCTTGTTAAAGGATCACCTCGCTAGTGTATTCAGGCAACAAGCCAGCATGTCTGATGCCAAACCAACAATACCCAATATGCTACTGTTATCAAATATGGAGGGAAAACACCTACTTTGGTGCCAAGATATGGATGCTGTTTTCCACTCAGAAACTGTTGTTGGCATTTTAAAACCAAACCAAAACAAAAAAACCTTCAACAGAAGCACTGAAGTAAAAAAAACAACAACCCAGCAATTGTTTTCCTTGTTTGTTATGAAATAGGCATCATTTCTTGTTATGACTTTCCTCAACACAACTTCACAAAAAATGTTGATGTTTTTTCCTCCAGCTTGGGGACTAATAGCATAAGAAAGGTTTTGGAGTTCTGCATTGAATGATTGCATTAGCACGAAGGAATAGAGATCTGTGTCTGTACAGCACCTAGCACAATGGGGTCCTAGTCCATGACTAAGGCTCCTAGGCACTAGGGTAATACAAATAAATAATTATTCCATTCTGAGCCGGTACAGCTATGTGTACATCTAACCCTTTTTATTTTATATGCAATCCATTGACTAGAAAAACTCAGATTTAACTTTATAAAAGCATGTTCATTATAACAAGACTGGTGATTAATTCTTCAGTGTTTGGTACACAGTGACTTGTGTTGCTAAAGCAAGTTATAATGGCTTTTTCAATAATAGTCTATTTACTTATAGATTTAAACAATGTTCTGCTGGAAAATTTCTGACTAGCTATAGCGAATGTTAAAGGTGTGCACAGTCTGTTTTCAGGAGCTTAGTTAACATGCTGTTATGTCTTTTACTCAATGCCTAGGGACTTATCTGATAGGCACAGGTTTCAAAATTGGTAAACAAATAAAATGTGACCACAGCCCCATTCTAACTGTATAGTTGAGAACAAGGCAATCAACTGCAGAGGGTTGTTTGGTTTTTTTTGAGGGGCGGGGTGGTGGAACTTAACCAGAAGTTTCTAGTCATCAATCAAGTGCTAGCAAATATACGAATGGCCATACTGCATCAGAACAATGGTCCATGTATCCCAGTATCCTGTCTTCCGACAGTGGCCAATGCCAGCTGATTCAGAGGGGATGAACAGAACAGATAATTATCAAGTAATCCATCTCCTGTCACCCTTCCCAGCTTCTGGAAAACAGAGGCTAAGGACTCTTCAGAGCATGGTTTTGTATCCCTGTCCATTCTGGCTAATTGCCATTGATGGACTCTATCCTCCATAAACTTATCTTATTCTTTTTTGAACCCTGTTAGTCTTGGCCTTCACAACATCCTCTGGCAAAGAGTTCCACAGGGTGACTGTGCATTGTGTAAAGAAATATTTCCTTTGTGTTTGTTTTAAACCTGATGCCTATTCATTTCATTTGATGACCCCCTAGTTCTTGTGTTATGAGAAGGAGTAAATAACACTTCCTTATTTACTTTCTCCACACCAGTCATGGTTTTATAGACCTCAATCATATCCCTCCGTAGTCGTCTCTTTACCAAGCTGAAAAGTCTCAGTCTTATTAATCTCTTCTCATATAGAAGCTGTGCATACCCCAAATCATCTTTGTTGCCCTTTTCTGTACCTTTTCCAATTCCAATATCTTTTTTGAGATGGGGCGACCAGATCTGCACATAGTATTCAAGATGTGGGTGTAACGTGGATTTATATAAAGGCAATATGATATTTTCTATCTTATTATCTATTACTTTCCTAATGTTTCCCAACATATTGGGGTTTTATTTTTGATACAATCATTTTAATGCAAACTTGAGACCTGATCCTGCAAGGTGATGAGTGCCCACTGATGTCAGTAGGAACTGGACATTCACCACACTGCAAGACTGAGTTCCAAGTGTGGCCCTTAGGTTCTTGGCTACAGTGAGCCTGGATGGACTCAGACTTCGCCACATACTGTTGGAAGGCAGTGCATTAAGGGTGGGATTTGTAAAGCACTCAGTGTTGGCCTAATTTTGCCCAATATGAGTTCCGCCATTCACTTCAATGGCAGCAGAATTAGGTCTGTGCCAAGCCCTTTTGAAAATCCCATCCTAAAGTAGTGTCTTTGGAATCAAAGCCAATGGTTGATTAATGCTGAAGTGAGTCAACCTCAGCCCTTGTAATGATCTTATGTATAGGACCTGAAGAACAAGCTTGCACAGCTGATGTGGAACGACTGGAACGTGGAGGTGCGCCAGGCAGCTGCCCTGGCACTGGGGCAGATGAAGCTTGGGAAAGAAGTCCACGACCAGCTCAGGTGAGAGTTAACCATCTTGGCAGATTTGCTATGGGGAAGTGGAGATCTGAACTATTATCACCCAAATTTCTTGGTCACTTTTGCCATCAGTGTAGCACTACCTAGCAACAATTGCACTAGTATTTCCTTTGCTAAATGGTGGAACCTAGTTAGACACTAGATTGTCAATGGACTACCCACAGGGCTGCTACAGTACTATATAATTTGGAATTATGGCATATTCTGTAATCGTAATCTATGACTGTAACCAGGCTTTCAAATACATACTGTATTTAGGAGCTTCTTTATTTACAATTACAGCCATAATAATTGCAAGCGCATCCCTTTGCATGTGTACGTCTGTTCTTGACTTGACCTAGAAACTCTCATGGGAAAGCAGTTACTGTATATATTTGTGCATAAGATATTTACATTAAAATTTCAGCCCACTAACATGGGCTCAGCCTATAATAGGGCCCAGTAGTGTAGATCAATTATATTGATCCACTTACCACCCCAATCGGTAAACATGAGAGAGCGAGGTGATGGCAGAGTTAGGGAATAACTAATCCAGTGGCTGAAAAGAAAACTCTGGGACCCAAGGCAACATTGAAAGCCAGACAAGTCATGGGTCAGCAGCTAAAAAGAGAGAGGAGTTTGGGGCAAGTTTTGTGGAGCCCACTTACATGAATCACTCACTTTTGTTAGATTCTGTCTTACAAAATGATGGGCTCTGTCCAGTTTATATGTGGGTTAGCTTATATGTGAATATATTGGTAAGTATTCACAGGCAGCCCTTCTATACTCCGAGGAAACGCTTGCCAGCAGTAAGGAGTCTCTGAATGTTCACATTGGGCATAACCAGTGCTATAACAGGCCTGATCCTATGTGACGTGTTAAATATAGGTCTGTTACACGGAGTGACCCCTAGAGTGCTGGGACTCATTACAGTGGGACTAAAGGGCTGAGTCTTTTTTTTTTTTTTTAAATGGGCGGTGAACAGGAGAGGAACCTTCTAATAGGGATGTAATGAATAATAATGCCCAGTCAGGATAATTCTCCCATTTTTGTGTGCATCTGTCTGGACCATGCAGACCAGGCCCAGCAGTTGTTTATTCAAAATTCCTCTCAGGGTGAAGCTGAACAGAGGCGATTGCCGGATGAAGGTGGAAGCTCTCTCATTGATTGGCTGGCTACGGCTTATGACAGCGAAGTTGCTCCCAGGCTTCCTTCAGTGCTTCTCCAATGACTTTGTTGCAGTCCGAAGAGAAGCTTGCCTTACGGCTGGAGCACTCAGGATCAAAGATGAAATGGTAAGTAGTAATTAAAAAATAAATAAATAAAAAAGCCCGATAAAGATCCTGAACACAAAGGAAAAACAAGATTTTTTCCCCTTTATTAATGCTAATTCTAATTTTTGTGTTCCTTGTTCAAGATGGGATGTGCTTATGTGCATCACTCACTTTTGATAGTTTCTATCTTACAAAATGACAGGGACTGATGGCACTAAAGAGTTAAATTATTGTGGGTTGTGAGTATTTCTTCCCATATACAATAAGAAAACCATGCATCTCTAAAATGTTGGGCAGAAACATGCATGCTGGGAATCTGCCCACAGGTACATAAAATGGATCTAGTGGACAATAAACCCAGGGCCGGCTCCAGGCACCAGCTTGCCAAGCAGGTGCTTGGGGCACCCACTCCGGAGAGGGGCGGCACATCCAGCTATTCGGCGGCAATTCGGCGGACAGTCCCTCACTCCCGCTCGGAGCGAAGGATCTCCCGCCGAATTGCCGCCGCAGATCGCGATCGCGGCTTTTTTTTTTTTTTTTTTTCTGCGCCGCTTGGGGCGGCAAAAACCCTGGAGCCGGCCCTGAATAAACCTCTCTGTGCCAAAAAGAACTGCCTCCTCTCACCCCACTTACACAAACCTTCACCCAGAACGCTAATCAAACGGGAACTTCTATAAGGCTTGGAAAAGTTTGATTAACTTTTAGAATCATAATTTTTTCAGGTTTGCATTCAATTCTGCAGTCCCTTGTTAGAACCCAGAGCAGAACCCTGGAAGTAAGGCTCTTGGTACAGTATGTGTATGTCCCACTGTAAAATCAAATGCAGGTGGTGGCCTTCAGTTGCAAATTAAAACAGGGAAAAGCAACCAGACTGGTAATTCTAGCACTATCCAGGCAGGTACTGGATTCTGCAGGAAACAGTGCCCTATCTGGAGGGCCATGGGGGCTTTTGCTAGAATAAGTGACTTCCTCTAGAAATTAACACTCATGAGGTCACACTGCTCATGAACACAAACCTGGTATGCCCCTGCAATAAAACCCATTTGGAGGGGTCTTCTGGCTCTTCTCCCCAAATCACCATCTCTATCCTGTATGTCTGTGTGCGGGTTGTGTCCAGTATTGTTTTCACTTGTGCCTTTAGGCTGTTAGCTCTTTAGGACAGTGATTTGTTCATTATTGGGTGTGGGTCACATCCTGTAAAGTATCACACATTTATATGATGCTATATAAATAATAAAGCATGATGATAATATCTACTAATAGCTGTATCCTTCCACCTCAGGTGCTAACGTGCCTCTTTAAGATGATGCAGACTGACCCTCATTGGAAAATCAAGGCTTTTGCAATCAGAGGTATTGTAGTTAGTTGCTGAAGACCTATTGCTTTAATAGGATATTTTTTGTTTGTTGTAAAAAGCGACAGAGTCCTGTGGCACCTTATAGACTAACAGACGTATTGGAGCATAAGCTTTCATGGGTGAATATGCTCCAATACGTCTGTTAGTCTATAAAGTGCCACAGGACTCTCTGTTGCTTTTTACAGATCCAGACTAACACGGCTACCCCTTTGATACTTTGTTTATTGTGAGGATTTTAATATTTTAGTTTTTTAAATTATATTTAAGATTTCAAAATCTGCAAGTTTAATGTCAGACATGGCACATGTGAACAGATAATTCTAATGGTAATAGAAATACTAAAGCAGCATCTTTGAAATAGAATACTAGTCTAACAAAGTACACAAATTCTGAACCTCTGCTACGTGACCAGCAAATAGTAGTTTTTAACATTTTAAATGTAACTACTTCCATGGATCCCATACCAGGAGAAAAAGCTCCTTCACTGATGGATTTGCAAATGGGGCACCGTGGTAACCCCAAACTTCTCAATCCACTAAGAGAACCAATCCTTCCAATTCTCCAAATTCCTTAATAACCAATATTTAAGTATTAGGGTCCAGTGCAGTAAATGAACTCAATCTGCTTTGCATCCTCCCTCTCTCCCTTCTGCGAAAGTTTTTAAGTGATTTAGAACATCATGAGAAGACTTGGATAGATTTATTTTGGTTTTTAAAAATACATTGACTCGCAACAATATTATTGCTGACTGAGAATTCTAAACTGTGCATGTGCCAGGGCCATAAAGCATTAGTCTAAAAAATCATATGAATGATAATATCCTTCATAATTCTACCTCAGCTTTCCTCTGAGGAGCTTTGGCCCAGATCCTCAAAGGTATTTAGGCTCCTAACTTCCATCGAAGTCAATAGAAGTTAGGAAGTTAAATACCTTTAAGGCCCAAATCCTTAATGTACACAACAAACATTCATTAAGTCTTGCAACCCTACGGCAAGTACTAGCTCCATATTGTAGATAGGGAAACAGACAAAGAGAACTTATGTGGCTTCCCTTTGTTCCAGACACCTCCCAGAAAATGGTGATGGGTGATTGGGCCTCCACTTCTAGAATGCTCACCTGTTGGGTTCCTCAAAGTTCTATTTCCCACTGCTCTCTTTTTTCATCATATCATGAAGCCAAGAGGGGAAGCCTGAGGATCTATGTCTCAGGTCTCAAATGCCAACAATACAAAGAAAGAACCTTGCTCTACATCTCCTTCACCTGGTTGCAAATAAGACCATATTCCAACTATCCCAGTGCCTGGCTAAAAGGCAGCTGGCTGAAGCTGAACGCAGGCAAGATGGAGGTGATATTGCATGGAAGAAGGAAACATTTTGAAGAGTTAGTATCCCATCCCCCTCTATTGAGGCTGTCTGCCTCCAGATTGTCAAATCAGTTTGAAGCCTCGGGCTCCTTATTAATACCGGAGGCTCAAAGACCTACAGCTGCAAAAAATGCATTCTTCTACCTCAGGCTAGTTAGAAGATTGCACCCAATCCTTTGGCCATGATGATCCATACATTTGTGTGATGTACAGTGCAGGTTGGATTTACTGCAGGTCACTAAAGTTAAATACAAGATGAGCCCACAAACTTTTTTTTTTTTTGTTAAAAAAGCTTCAATGCAGCAGATTATCTAACTCCAGCCATCAAAAGCACATCACCCTGGGGCAATGACAGCTGTCAGGGCCAGGGAGCCAGAAGAGCAGCATCAGTCCCTGTAGGCAAATTCCTATTTTCACACTGAAGCAGGGTCCCTTCCTTATGTGGCCCCCATAGATCCATAGAGTTGCGAGGGAACAAAAATGTACAGTCCTTCAAACCTGAGAAGACAATTCCAGGATAACTTTGGGTTTTTCTATGGGCTGGCAGTGATTTGGGGCGCATACATCTCTCTCTCCTAAGTAGTGATCCCCCATTACCATAATGTCTGAGAGCCTCACAATCTTGAATGTATTTATCCTCACAACACAGACATAGAGAGGCTAAGTGACTTGCCCAAAGTTAGACACAAAGTCTGTGGCAGAGCAAGCAATTGAACCCAGATCTCCTGAATCCCAGCTAGTGGCCTAACCACTGGAAAATCCTTCCTCTCTGGGGAATACATAACACAGTTATGATGTTATGGTTGGAATAGATGCAATTTTTAGACATGGAGGATGCTGAGTCTTTTGACTACTATTCTCAATGTCAAAATAGTGTATTTACATATCCCCGAACACCTCCTTTTTCTGTATCTTGGCAGCCTATTATTTACATCCTGTATTACTTTCTTAGAGCTTCCTTCCCAATACGCTGTCACTCAGTAAAATTAGAAAGCAATACATTTAGAACAAATGTTTTTAAATGTTACTTTCAGCACCCTAGAGTCTTGTAGATTTTGATGCCATAGAATGTGCACAAATCAAACTGTGACTGGATTTCTAAAAAGAATGGGATAACATTATGATGGTGATATTTGTAGATGGGTGTAAGGCTAAAATAGGTGTAATCAAATTCCATGCTTCAGGATATAAGCTGATTGCTACAGAGGTAAGCAAAGAATCCCCACCTCTTCCCATTTCCCAAGCAACACTGCACAATTGACAAAGCACATTGGGGTTTTTTGTTTGTTTGTTTTTTAAACCTTTGTCTGTAGCATGACATATTAGCTACTTGTTGGAGGTTTCTTCTGTCCTGTTTGGTAAATGCTGCGTTCCTAAAATTCCACAAGCAGGAAGCCCTTAGCAATTCCAATAAATAGAAAGAAGCATATCCGTTAATGCAACCAAACCCCGGCATGAAAAAATTCAAACAAACAAAAGCGCTTGTTTTCCCCTTTTATGACAGCACTGGGCCAAATAGGCCATGTGACCCCCCAGCTGAAACATCATCTTCTTTGGGCTGTTCATCATGAGGAGGAACCTGGAGTACGAAGAGAGGCCTGTCGTAGCATCGTCACCCTCCAGCTGCAGGATGAAAGTGTTCAGGCCATCTTATTGGAGAGGTTGATTCTGGAGCCAAATGAGATGGTCAGAGAGTAAGTAGCTAGGCTCCAAAAGGAAAACATGCTCGGGGCAAAATAAAGCCTTTCTCTCATTATGATTTTGTCAGTGGATACGCCCCAGGGCTCTGAGCACATGTAGTGTGCTCTCCTTCCTTCTGAGGGATGCAGCTTTCTTTCCTAATAAACGCTGCATGCTCAGAACATAGCAGGGATGGTGGAACATATAATTTCCTCCCAGGATGCTCCTTGAGTCAATTGCTAAGGGGTTTCTAAAGACTAATTTGGTCATCCCCCACATTAACCCCTCTCTTACTGTCTCCAAAACCTACCTTTCAAAGTAGCTGACATTTGCCAGCTGGGGTTGGGGAAAGATGGAAGGAGGCACAAGTGTTCTGTCACACCACTATTCCAACTCCCTGCACCCACTTCATGAAGCTCTTAGAATCAGTATCTGCCAAGACTTCTGGAGATAGTTCCATGGGTACCATAATTAAACCCCTCCTGTCACTCAGCTTGTCCAGTCCATTCCACACTTGATGTTGGATGTCTTACTAAAGTTGGGAGGATTGGGCAGACTTTTCTATTTGAACATAACTTCTCAAGGGAGACAGAATATAAATACCCCAATTCCACGATTCTTGAACTGTGGTTCATGGACCACTTGCTAGTGGTTTGGGGAGAGTTGGCAAGTCACATGGTGTCAGCTATTGTCTTTGTCCAACATTAAATGAAGCAAAAAAGGATTTTCCCAATATTGATTTTTCCCTGTATAAATGATTGTCTCAGTAGTCACTGGTCTGTTTTGAGAGCCCAAACAGGAAGGTAAGTATCCTAGGAAAAGCTCTCTATTAAGTTATGCTTTGTGCTATGGAAAACATTTGAGAATTCTTGCCCTAACTGGAATTTGACCATCACATCTCACTCCTGACAAAAGATGCTATCAGATCATTAAAGACCAGGGTCCTATTCTGTTCTCATTGATGCCAGTTTTACATTAGTGTGACTCTATTGGCTTCAATAGTTACACCATAGCTATACCTATGTAACTGAGATCTGGTCACAAGTGGTCAAGATCATCAGTTTTACTTCTCTTCTGAAAGTGTGCCCCAGCATCATGTCCCCTAACATGCTACGGCATTGCTTCAGTACCAACACAAAGGGGGGGGGGGGGAATCCTTAAATATGTTTGTTAAATCACATTTTTAAATACCAATGTATTGAGTTACTCACACTGCTTCCAGCAGTACTTAACAAATCATTAAAGCTGGTTATCTTGCCTCCTTGCTGCCTTCTCTCATCTGCTACCTCTGCAATTCTGTTCTCACTCCCCTGCCAGTCCTCTGAAGCCCAGACCAACTGGTGGGCCCTGCCAATGTGGAAACACTATCCCTTCCTTCAGCAGTTCATAGTGATAGCTGCTGCTTGCGCTGCTTCACATGTGTATGTGAGGTAAATGAGAGAAAGCAGCACGGATTGGAGGACTTGGCTGGTTCCCAGGTAGTACATTAACTTCATTCCTCTTTGTAGCTCTTGCTTTTCCTTCAAGCTTCTGCTATGCATGAGTAACAAGTCCTCTATCACTTCTGTTTAGGGAAATGAATAAAGCTGTGAAGGTTCTAAATTTTCAACGTACAGAGGAACAGGAAATGATTCAGAAGATCAAGAATGAGGTGAAGAGACACTGAGAGCCCAGCTCATAGAGGAAATGTGGTCAGGGCTTTTGGTTGGAAGATAGGGGAATACAATTCATATTTGGAGGTGGTTAGAAGGCAACTGATCTCTCTCCCCCGCACACAGAGCTAATAAATTTGAGGGGAAGGAGGTGTCACCATCTCAGCTAGAGGATGGATGTTCCATTAGAGCAGGGGCGGCCAACCTATGGCTCCAAAGCCACATGCGGCCCTTCAGAAGTTAATATGTGGCTCCTTGTATAGGCACCGACTTTCCAATGTGTCGGGGGATGCTCACTGCTCAACCCCTGGCTCTGCCACAGGCCCTGCCTGGACTCCACCCCTTCCCGCCCCCTCCCCTGAGCCTGCTGTGCCCTCACTCCTCCCCCTCTCCCCCAGAGCCTCCTGCATGCCACAAGACAATTGATCGGGAGGTGTGGGGAGGGAAGGGGAGGTGCTGATCGATGGGTGGGAGGTGCTGGGAGCAGGGTGGAGGAGCTGATGGGGGGCTGCTGATGTATTACGGTGGCTCTTTAGCAATGTACATTGGTAAATTATGGCTCCCTTCTCAGGCTCAGGTTGGCCACCCCTGCATTAGAGCTTGGTCAAGAGATAGTAAATGACATCACTTAGATGGGGGAATAAGATCCAATGTGGATAAAGTCTCACTGTGACATAATGCCCCTGCATCTGTAGCTCAAAACTGCACTGGCCTTTTTTGTTGTTATATCACACTGTAGCCTTGGATTAATTTACTGACAGATTCTCAGAATTGGAATATTAAATATTGCTTCAGGGAGAAGTCAGCACAGAGAGGAATTTCAAGTCACTGTCCCAGGTGCATGTGATCACGCATATTATGTGCACTATGCAGCATTTTATCTAATGTTAGGCACAACCACATTCAGAAAGAACTGAATATAAAATATTTCTCATTTTCCTCCTTAAAAATAGGGATTTTTTAAAAAATTGTCAAATAATGCTTTCTCCTAGATATATGTAGTTCAGCATATATTCAGGGCCCTGTGTAATATGTGGCTGTACTGCCTCATTCCATCTTTTCCCCCTGCATTCCAGGGGCACAGCCATGGGTGGGCTGTGGCCCACCCACTCAGCATCCAGGCCCACTCAAATCTGGTAGGGGTGTAGTGCTGCCACAGCGGCCCGGAGTGTCACTCGGGCACCTGAAATCCAGGACAGAGCTATGCGCCTACCCTTTAGAAAGCTACGCTCCGGCAACTCTGCCTTGCCGTTTTCTGAGCCGCCCCATGCGCATGCCCATCTCGGCAGGTGAAGCCCTGTGTCTGGGAGCACCACAGCTACGAAGAGGGCATGGCGTTGGGTGAGAAGCTGAGCTAGCAAAGTCTGTCATTGCCTGTCCACACAAAAGTTGGAGCCCACCCAAATTTCCACTGCTAGCTATACCGCTGCTGTATTCTGCAGATGTGTTCCAGAATCAGAACTTGCAATGAAAATCTTTCAAACATCTACTGAAAGTACCCAATGCAGCGTTGTCTTCCTGAGTCTGTAGCCAGCCTGCACAAATAGCTCTAAGAAAAGTCTGAGCTGCCCCATTCATCTCATTAGGGTATTTAAACAACAATTTTGTTGGCTGTTCTACTGCCGATCAGTTTGGGCCAGATTGTCATAAATTTACCCATGCTAAACAGTACCTTACACTTACAGCATGAGTAAGTCTATAGAAGTCAACAAGACTAAGTGGGGAGTAATGCCCAGATCCACAAAGGGACTTGGCACCTAAACCCCAGGCTTAGGCACCTAAGTCTTAGTTTTTGGTGCTACTGTGATCCACCAAACCCCTGTTCAGCTGCTGCCTAACCCTGTAAGCATCTAAACTCACTGTAAAAGTTCCCCAGCTGCCTTTGGCATGCACACTGCTACCTCACTATAGGCATCCAGACACCTATCTCCTAGCTAACCAGATAGGAAGAGGAATGCCTATCTCCTCTGGGCAGTAGGCAGCAATGGTGGTGTCCATCTTATAACTTTCAGCCCAGTACTAGTTAGAACACTCCTTATGGATGTAGAAGACCCAGGTTCATTTCCCGCCTTGGCCAGAGG
This sequence comes from Malaclemys terrapin pileata, assembly GCF_027887155.1. Taxonomy (NCBI): domain Eukaryota; kingdom Metazoa; phylum Chordata; order Testudines; family Emydidae; genus Malaclemys; species Malaclemys terrapin. The sequence continues at coordinate 89,367,895 of NC_071508.1, read as the reverse complement.
AGAGAGGATTTGTTCAGGGGTCTGCCACATCTCTCAGGAGGGTACACTAGCCACTGAGATGTTCTGTTACAGGGCTTCCCTCATTGTATAAATCATTATAGAATTATAGGAGCAGGGGAACTAGATTCTGAGTCTCCCAAGTGGCTGCCTTGACCACCAGGCTAGAGTCATATTCTCCCTCTCACTAAGGTTATGTCTACATTGCAGACCTTACAGTGGCACAGCTGTATTGCTGCAGCTGCGCTACTGTAAAGTCTCCCGTGTAGCCACTCTATGCCAGTGGGAGAGAGCTCTCTCCCCGGCACAATTAAACCACCCCAATGAGTGGCGGTAGCAATGTCAGCAGGAGAGTGTCTCCCGCCGACAGAGTGCTGTCCACACCAGCGCTTTTATTGGTGAAACTTTTGTCGGTCAGGAGTGTGGTTTTTTTTCACACCCCTGACCAACAAAAGTTTTACTGACAAAAGTGCCAGTGTAGACATAGCCTTAGTGCAGTGGTCCCCAACCTTTTTCATCTGGTGCCACAGAGGACCGTGGCTACAGACGAGCATCCGCCGAAATGCCACCAACAAGCGGCAACGTCAATAGGCGTCGCCGCCAAAGAATTGGCGGCATTTCGGCAGCGACGCCTATCGACGTTGTGGCTTGTCGGGAGCATTTCAGCGGATGCTCATCTGCCAGCCAGTATGTGGGCGCACTTAGACACCCGGGCAGGAGCCATGGTGCCCACAGACACTGCGTTGGGGACCCCTGCCTTAATGTATCACAGTCTAGCAGGATGTTACTGCAGAAGTGCTAGTGTGCTTATTCTATAATCCCCAACCACCTCCTAAAATATCCTGTGTCAAAGCCCCTAGTTGTCCCCTATGCAGCTCCTCCTGACAACTTCTACAAAGCAGCTATGCTTTGGCAATACAAACACTTTTTGCATATTGAAAAATTAAGGACCAAGCAAAAAAATGAAATTAGTATCTAAACAATAGAAAGATGACAGCAGTTTGGTTTAGTTTTCATTTTCATATTAAGTTTTAAATGGACATTTTTGTTAATTTAATCTGGAGCTGCTGCAGAAATTCCAGTCTGCTGCCCAGTATGCCACAGAAACCAAGGGCACTGCAGCAAAACTTGCATCTAGTTTCCTGTGCAATATATGAAGCCTTACATATATTAGTTTTTGCTTGTTTGAATGGAGAAGCTATCATTTGTGGATTTTCCATGCAGGCCATGATAATTATAGCAGTCCCCCACCTCATATTTAATACACTTATTTTTCTGATTGAGCAACTGAGTCTCTTATGGGCAAGAAAATGTGGCGCTCACACTTTCACAAAAGCAGGGCCGGCTCTGGCCTTTTTTGCCACCCCAGGCAAAAAAGCCTCCTGCCGCCCCCCCCCCCCCCCCAGCGTGGCAGGGGAGTTCTCCCCGACCGGCCAGAGTGCCGGGGGGAGGGCGGCAAGCCTGCTGCAGCTCCGCTGGGGGCCGGAGCCCCGGGAGGAGGGCGGAGAGCCCGGCCGGGGCTCCGCTCTCCCCAGCGGCGAGCCCGCCGCGGCTCCGCTCTCCCCGGCGGCCAGAGCACTGGAGGGAGGGCGGCGAGCCCGCCGCGGCTCCGCTCTCCCCGGCGGCCAGAGCGCCGGAGGGAGGGCGGAGTGGCAGCCAGAGCGCCGGGTGGAGGGCGGAGAGCCCGCTGCGGCTCCGCTCTCCCCGGCGGCCAGAGCACCGGGGGGAGGGCGGAGTGCCGGCCGGGGCTCAGCTCTCCCCGGCGGCCGGAGCCGGAGCACCGCGCCACCACCCTCCAGGTGCCGCCCCAAGCACAAGCTTGGTGGGCTGGTGCCTGGAGCCGGCCCTGCACAAAAGATACTCATAACTAGAACTATCCACTGTGCTTACTCACAAGTTGCTGACTCCAGGATTTAATGAAAATAACCTTGTAAATTTAACAGTCCAGCCAAAAAATTTTACTTGTCCACCCCTTTACCATTATTAATAATGGAAAAAACTAATTGCTATTTGCCTGCCCCCAAAAATTGCACATGCCACTCAAGGCGAATTTTGCAATTACGAATTTGAAGATTTATCATCAGACTAACTGGTCTCCTGTTCCACACTTTTTATCCAGATTTCCAGGCTAAGCCAAAAGGACTTGGTGACCCAGAAACTGCTGAAACTCGAAGAGATTATAGGCCATCTGTGGCAGGAAGCCAACCGAATCTATCATGCAAAGGAGCATAGCACTGCCCACAAGGATATACTGGAGAACCTCATAGCTGTCCTTGGATCCACCTTCTCTGGTAACGTGTGTCAAGGATTAGAAGGGATGTATTACATGGACCACTTCCTTTCGGAAGAGATCATACCAGTCTTTTGAGTTACTTATTCAGTGGGAGGAGGTTATATCATTCAATAGCTCTCCCAGCAGATACTGCATATCATTCAAAGGATAGGAGAGTTGTAGATGCAAAGGATATAAAACTTGATTTCAGTCATTAAAAAATTCTCTGGGCTGCTAAGGCTACCTTGCTGGGCTTTAAAATGGCTGGAACTAAATCAGTAGAGAATTCCCCTTGCATAGGGGAAACTCTTATTCATCTCCTAGCTACACGATGCTAGCTGCTCTCCACAATCCTACCCATGCTGTGACGGGGGATGCCATGGACAGGGAATGATACTCTACATTGGCATCAAGTCTGTCCTGGGGCTTGTCCCAATAGTGCAGGTAGGAGTAGGTTGCCTGCTAGTCTAACTTCCTTGTGGCCAAGGATTAAGGATCTGCAACGGCTGCCATTCAGAAGTGGTGTTCAGAGTTTCCATATGGAGACTTGGAGCTAGACGTGGGCTAGAGACCCACAGCTGTTTCCCTACCCACTGGTGCAAGAATACTGACTTCTTACTACAACTCGCTAGTGCAGTGTTGGGTAGAACACATACAGAAGCACTTCTTAGTCAAGAGAGTAGAGTGTGCTGAGTAAAAAGGTTCTGGTGTCTGGAGGGGAAACTGCCAGTGTCATTAGGCAGGGAGACAAAGAGCCATCCATATAAATCTCTTCCTCATAGAAAAAAGTTGCTGATAGTGAGGCTTCTTCACTATCCCCCCCCCCCACTTTACAGAAGCTGGAACAGAACCCAGATCTGTCACGGGTTTCCTCGCTCATATCTGAGTATTGCTGAGTAGGTGGGTTTGAAGACTGGGCCAAGGTTGACAGCGTGGACAGGGAACGGTCAGAGGGATCAGGGCATCTGATAAGACCCAAATGATGTCCTAGAATGAAGGAGACAAACTCAAGGTCCCACAATTTTCATGGTGCTAACAAGGCAATAAAACGTGGATGCCTTTCCCTAACCCGATGACCTTTTTCCCTGCAATGATCGTATTAGGCTTGCCATTAGAGTGTTGACCACAAGATCAACAGAATCCAGAAACTTATCAGTCAGAGAAACCCATCACTCCCAATTTACAACATCTTTATGTGGGCGCTAGAAGGCAAACAAAGATGAGATTTAGGTAAATGGGGGTGTCCCTGTGCTCTGAATTACACTGGTACAATACCAGCATTACAGTACCTGAGAGAAGAATTTGGCCTGGTCTTTGTCATTTCAGTACTAAAATTATCATAATCAACAGCATGTTCTAGGTGTTTACATTACTTTAATGCTAATGTTAAGCTGTCTCAATTCTACCTCTTATGTGAAATAGATTTGACTGCACTCACATTTGATAGACCCAAACATTACTTTATAAATTTCCTATTGTTGGATGAATTGGTTAACTATGTAGTACTTTGGGCTCCACATTTGAATTAATGAGGAGGTTTATCTGGATTCACAATGTTTAATCATTTAAAAAAAAAAAAAGGGCACAAAATATTTAATCATCACAAACAATTAATTTCTGTCATTTCCAAAATCCATCATTCTATTAGCACCAGCAAAAAGTTTGAGCTCCTCCCACTGGTGTTGCAGCAGCTATTGACTATATTATTTCCAGTATTACACAAACATCAGTGATGATGCTACCGTGTGAACAAATTCTCCACTCTTAGCAATGGTGAGGGGAGAAGGGGAGTGTTTCTTTACAAAATAGAAAAAGGAGAGATATCAGGAACAAGCGTGTTACTTTTCAAATTTCTAAGGTTTTACAGATAACGCAGAGTAAGACTAAAACAAAAAGTTGATAGTATCCTCTTACTGGCTAACATCTAAGGTTACAAGCTTGTGCACATTTAGTATAGTCTGCTACACACCATAGGAGAAATTCAGAGGTCCTTTGTAATGTCATAATGAATGCAAAAGTCAATCAGTAGATGTAAACGAGACTAAATCAGTGCAATTAATGTATAAAAATGTGTATATAATCCAATACCCTGACCTTCTTGCAGCTCCAAGAGACCCACACACACTGGGCAGAAGCCAGAGGCAATGCGTCAGGGGAAATGTGACCCCAGATTTTTACCAGGGTTTGCTGGACCCACTCAGTCACATGCTGCTGCCAGACCCCCTCCCTGCATGGCAGCTGCTGGAACTGGCAAGCTAGGATCCAATGGAGAGGTAGGGGCAAACAGCTGGGAGCTGCAGGGAGAACTGCTGCTTTTGCTGCAGCTGCCTCTCCCCATGCAGCTTAAGCAGCGTCCCTTCCCTGCAGCTCCCAGCTGTTTGCCACTGCTTCTCCATGCGGAGCTAACACCTGGGAGCTGCACGGAGGGGTGTGACTCAAGCTGTTAGGGGGAACGAACCTTTAAATTATGCCCCCCACTCAGCAAGCACCAGTTGTCTCTGACAGAAGCCCTTAGCCCCACTACAGAAGCCCTGAACTCTCCTCAATCCCCCTATTCCTGTCTGGTAGGCGGAGAATAGGATGGGGGGCTCCACAAGTGGTATTTTGTGAAAGAGCTGCATGTGGCTCACAAGCCACGGTTTGGCCATCCCTGCTATAAAGTGCCAGGAATCATAGGCTGCTACATCTTATTTTATCACATAAAAAGTAAAGAACATATAAAACTAACTTCTAGAGGGTATTGCAGATGCACTAATATGGCTGGGAAAACAAAGTTTAATTCTATGCTACTGTAGACAGGCTATGTACCTACTTCTTATGTACATATCCTTTAGAAAGCGTTTAATCTGTCTACCCAGCTCAAAGCTGTTCCACCAGGATGGATTCTCAGATCTGGACCCCCGATTCAAATTTACCAGTAAGTGTAAGGTAGCAAACAGATTTTTTCTAATCAATATATTTATTTTGATCATAATTTAACAAATTACATAGGCACCAGAGGTTTCTTGGTAATCAGCAGGCCCTTTTCAAACAAGAAGGTAGCTAAGGAGATCTTATCATCCAAGGTATCACATGGAAGGGTCTCCACACAGACATACTTTGGATACGAAGAAAGCAGAAATTCAATACCATCTGTAAACTCAGTATCTATCTCCAAGTACTTGGGCTCCTCCTTGTGGTACACTCTTGAGTTTTCTGTTGTGTAATACAGCAATACACCATTTCCTTCATTACACAACCTAATGATGCCGTGACGGAGCAGCCGTACCTGAGTCCCTTTGTTTATCGGTATATCAGCATCACGAACATCTCCATCTTCCCACCTGGCTGGAAGACCATGTATACTCAGTGCCCTTTCATGTTCAGTTAGCATGGGAGGGAGGCAGTCGTGAAGGAACAACTTAGCTTTCTGATCCACTGCAGCATCAATTGGTGCATAGTCCACCAATTTCTTTATCAAATTCTGTACTCTCTCTATAAAGGCACCTCGGCGAGAATCAACCACATCTGAGTTCAGGACCCCCATATATTCTAAGTAATCTATAGGGAGCCCTTGCCTGTACTCCACATCCTCCTCTATGGCCATCTGCAAGGCCGCTGGTAGGAGTTTCTCCAGCAGATCTCCCCAGGAGTTCCTCTGGTATGAAGAAAGAGTTATATGGAGTGAGTGTGCATCAGGAAGACAGTCCCCCTGATGGATAAATCCACGGGGGAAATAAAGCAGGTCCCCAGCTTCGAGTATTGTCTCCAGAATGGGCTCTCCAATCTCCTCCTGAGCAAAGTTACAGCTTGAGAACTGGGGCAACACCTCTGCATCATCCCTAGGACCATAAACCCGCCAGTGCTTTTTCCCTTCAAGCTGGATCACAAAAGCTTCAATGTCATCGTAGTGTGGAGCAAAGCCCTGTGTGCCCGCGGGTGTCAGATATGTGTTTGCTCCAGCCATGCTCCCAAACTGCTCCTGTAGGATGGAGAGGAAGTGCCAAACAGTGGCAGAGAAGGCCTGCGGGTTCAGCATCCGCAAGGAACAGCCATTCCTGTAGAAATCCCATACGACAGCAGGCAGCGCCCTGCCAACAGGATTGTGGGTTTCCCTCGTCCCATCCACATAGCTTGTTACATCCAAGTTTACCCCAAACTGGACATCATTGTCCCGCAGGATTGCATCGAAGGTGGCCGTGGAGAAGAGTCCCTGGTAGTATGCTAGGTTGTGTCTCCGAATGAGGAGGGGTTTATTTTCCCAGCTCTGCTCAAAGAACTGCTGTGGAGAGATGGGCGCAATCAGCCACTCAAACAGCTTGGCTGCCCGCTGCCTGCTGTGCTGGATCCGACCCAGCTCCTGGAGAAGGCCATGCAGAGAGGGGCCAGTGATGGGCTCCTGGGGCCCTGGGCAGTTGGCCCCCCTTCCTGCTCCCACCCCTGCCAACTGCGGCCTGGGGATTTCCTGCAGCCCCGAAGTTTGGCTTTGCATGGGGTCCAAGTACCCGTCTCTCTGCTTCCCCTTCCGGCTCCTTCCCAGCTTCCCTCCTGCTGCGCCCCGGCCGGAGTGGGGGGCTCCGGACTGCTCCCCTTTCCCGGGCCCTGCTGCTGCGCCCCGGCCGGGGTGGGGGGCTCCGGACTGCTCCCCTTTCCCGGGCCCTGCTGCTGCGCCCCGGCCGGGGTGGGGGGCTCCGGGCTGCTCCCCCTTCCCGGGCCCCGCTGGAGCAGGACAATCCCCGGACACCCCCCTCTTGCTCTGCTTGGGCCGCTTCTTTATGCGCCTGCTTCGCAGGGAGACCGAGAGCCCGGGACCCGCCGCGGAGCGATAGACCCAGAGCGCGGAGACACGTGCGCCAGACTCCATGCTGCTGCCGCTCCCTTCGCCCTGCGCGCGCGCGTGCCAGAAACGTCACCTCCCCCTCTCCAGCCCGCGCCCGGGAGCCAGATCTCTGGCCCCGCCCCCCGAGACTGGCCCCGCCCCCGGGGGTCCGATTGCCAGGCCACCTGGACAAGCGGAATCCCAGGGTTTGTTTAAACGCTGCTTCAAGTTGCGCAGCGTTGGGAGTTCGTTTTTCGCAGCTCGCTTTGTGTGGGGCTTTGCCGTTTGTCCCGGCTGGAAGTGAGGCGGGTCTTCCCCGGAAGTTTTGCTTGTTGTGCGCCATGCAGGTTCCGGGGCGGCCGAGGCGGCGGGATGTGTTTACTCAGCTTCATCAGTGATCGCCCCTGGACTGCAGGGGACAGCGGTGCTGCACACCCCGCCTCCTCAGCCGCCCCGGAACCTGCATGGCGCATATGAAAAGCTCCGCAGTCTCCGGCTGATTCTGTGTGTGTGGCTCTGAAATCTGAACTTCAAGCAGTCACACAAACAGGTGGTGTGGCTGGTCCTTGGTCAGCCTGTGACTGTAGGCACTGAGGGGTGCAGTCCCAACCCCTGTAAGGGAGTGGGAGATGGAGGAACCTGGCTGGCACCCAATAGTGTGATGCTGCAGCAGGGAAATAGTGTGCAGAAGTATGCCAATATTATTTTGTGACATTTTGCAATATAATTTGTCATTTTTGCACAACATTACTTGTGAATTGTAAACACTTGGTGAGTCCTTTCGTAATATTCCTGGCCGGAATTATGTCTTTATGCAGAGCCATGGAGGTTAAGGCAAGAAGGGATCACTAGCTCTGTGACGGGTTGGGTCACAGAAACCCCTTTGGGACTGCCAGTTGATGTGCTGGGATTACCTCTGAGCCCATTTTCCCTGCCAGTTTGGAACTTCAGTACCTTGCCTTGTTTGAGCCAGACAAGCTTGCCTGCTGCAAACACAGATCCAAGTCTGAACCACATCCCCCACAAGCTGCAGGCTTAACTGAAAACAGCTTAAGAAATGCTCCCGTCTCCAGCACTCAGATACCCAGCTACCAATGGGGTCCAAACCCCAAATAAATCCATTTTACCTTGTATAAAGCTTATACAGGGTAAACACATAAATTGTTCACCCTCTATAACACTGATAGAGAGATATGCACAGCTCTTTTCCCCCCCTCCCCCATATTAATACTTACTTCTGGGTTAATAACTAAAAAGTGATTTTATTAAATACAAAAAGTAGGATTTAAGTGGTTCCAAGTAATAACAGAACAAAGTAAATTACCAAGCAAAATAAAACAAAAACACACAAGTCTAAGCCTAATACAGCAGGAAGCTAAATGCAGGTAAATCTCACCCTCAGAGATGTTCCAATAAGCTTCTTTGACAAACTAGCCTCCTTCTAGTCTGGGTCCAGCAAACACTCACACCCCTGTAGTTACTGTCCTTTGTTCCAGTTTCTTTCAGGCATCTGAGGTGAAGAGGCTATTTCTTGAGCCAGCTGCAGACAAAATAGAGGGGTTTTCCCAGGGCATATATAGTCTCTCTCTTGTCTTATTGGAAACCCCTCTCTCTCCCTGTGTAGACTCCAGCTACAAAATGGAGTTTTGGAGTCACATGGGCAAGTCACATGTCCATGCATGACTCGGTTTTCTACAGGATGTTCCCAGGAAAGCTCAGATGTGGATTGGCATCTATCAAGGTTCATTGTTAGCCAAGTACTCCCAATTACTTGAATAACCCCTTCACACTATGTTGACCAAATCTGCCTTAGGTGCTTTCGACAGCAAACTCTTTAAATACAAGCATAGAGCCAATGCTCATAACTTCAGATATAAAAATGATACATGCATACAGATAGGATGAATACATGCAGAAGAACATAACCTTTGCAAAGATATGTTACATAGCATATCTAGCATAAAACATATTCCAGTTATGTCATATTTACACTCATAACAGGGCCAGCTCTAGCTTTTTTGCCGCTCCAAGCCAAAAAAAAATCAGGGCGGCCAGAACGGCAAAGCAAAAAAAACCAAGAACCTGCGGCGCGGCCAGAGCCAGGGTGCAGGGGGACTCCCTGCGCTGCAGACGTGCCCCGGCTAGTGAGGGGAAGGGGGAGGGAGTGGGGGGAGAGAGAGAAGGGGGGTGGCCAGGGCTTCAGCGGGGCGCTCGCCACGCAGCCCCGATCGCTGCCTGCCGGGAGGGCTCCGTGCTGCTCCAGTCGGTGGGGAGGGAAGGACGCAGGCTGCCCTGCCGGGCTTGCTACAGACCTGCCATCAGTTGGGGCAGACGGAGTGCGCAGCCCACTCCCAGCAGGGCGCTCCCCTCCTCCGCGCCACTGCCCCCTACAGGGCAGCCAGATCGGCGAACAAAAAAAAAAGCGTCCGTGCCGCCCTAAGATTGGGCGGAATGCCGCCCCGTAGAATCTGCCGCCCCAAGCACGAGCTTGCTTATCTGGTACCTGGAGCCGGCTCTGACTCATAAGCATATTTCTATAAAGCATTATGGGGTGCAATGTCACAAGATCATCTAGTCTTGCCTGTATATCACAGGCCAGCCAGCAAGCCAGTAACCAGAACCAGACCAAAGTATTAAAGTCCTCAGGAAACTAAATTATTGTCTGCCACAGGCAGAGAACAGGAGGGACCAAGATGCATCAATGCCTGAGGCCCCTGCAATGGCAGGGAATTAATATATGAGATAATCCTACCAAGTGACCTGTGCCTAATGCTGCAGAGGAAAGTGATTAGTTGAAAATGATCAGCCTATGAGGCATGATTAATCCCACTTACACTTATGGGCTGGGACAATAATCCACAAATTCCGTGTTTAGAGTCTTTCCATGAATTTTACTGCTTTCCCTAAAATCTAAGTTTTCATTGAAGAAAATTAAATTTCTAGTTGTACTAACTGTGAAGAAAACTTGCAGCCTTTAACTTGAGGCACTATTCTTCTATGATTAGAGGAAACAGACCAAAACAATATCACTAAGGGCCAAATCTTTTCCTGTGCAGAACTAATTTAAACAGGGGTCCTGCACATAGGCTAGGGGAACAGAATCCTTCCCCTGGGCTGCTGAAGGTGAGCAGAACCAATCCATGGCTACTGCAAGTGCTACATATGGGGCTAGAAGTGACCAGTAAATTTGCATAGTAATGTATCCATTGGTTGTACCTCCTTGTTCTGTACCCAAGAAACCTTCCACGCTACCACATAGGGCATTTCCACCAAGCCTGGAGTTACCACTGCACAAGGAATGGAAACAACACCATGTGATTTAGGTGATCAAACATGTAGTGTGAATTAATTAATACTTATAGTGACCAGTTCATGAACAAACCATAGATTAAAATTTGTTTGCACCAACTAATCATCAAAAAGTTTAGTATCATCTGGCAAAGTTTGCAGATGATTCTAAACTGCTAAAGATAGTTAAGTCCAAAGCAGACTGTGAAGAACTTCAAAAAGATCTCACAAAACTAAGTGATTGGGTAACAAAATGGCAAATGAAATTTAATGTGGATAAATGTAAAGTAATGCACATTGGAAAAAATAATCCCAACTATACATACAATATGATGGGGGCTAATTTAGCTACAACAAGTCAGGAAAAAGATCTTGGAGTCATCGTGGATAGTTCTCTGAAAATGTCCACGCAGTGTGCAGAGGCGGTCAAAAAAGCAAACAGGATGTTAGGAATCATTAAAAAGGGGATAGAGAATAAGACTGAGAATATATTATTGCCATTATATAAATCGATGGTACGCCCTCATCTCAAATACTGCGTACAGATGTGGTCTCCTCATCTCAAAAAAGATATACTGGCACTAGAAAAGGTTCAGAAAAGGGCAACTGAAATGATTAAAGAACAGGAGTACTTGTGGCATTTTAGAGACTAACAGATTTATTAGAGCATAAGCTTTCGTGGACTACAGCCCACTTCTTCGGATGCATATAGAGTGGAATAAATATTGAGGAGATATATATACACACATACAGAGAGCATAAACAGGTGGGAGTTGTCTTACCAATTAAGTTAATTGGCCTCTGAGAGTTGGTAAGACAACTCCGACCTGTTTATGCTCTCTGTATGTGTGTATATATATCTCCTCAATATTTATTCCACTCTATATGCATCCGAAGAAGTGGGCTGTAGTCCACGAAAGCTTATGCTCTAATAAATTTGTTAGTCTCTAAGGCCTGGTCTACACTACGGGTTTAGGTCGACTTTAGCAGCGTTAAACCGAATTAAGCCTGGACACGTCCACACAACGAGGCCCTTTCTTTCGAATTAAAGGGCCCTTTAAACCGGTTTCTTTACACCACCTCCGACGAGGGGATTAGCGATAAAACCGGCCTTTGCGGGTCGGAATTGGGGTAGTGTGGATGGAATTCGATGTTATTGGCCTCCGGGAGCTATCCCACAGTGCTTCATTGTGACCGCTCTGGACAGCGCTCTCAACTCAGATGCACTGACCAGGTAGACAGGAAAAGACCCGCGAAGGTTTGAATTTCATTTCCTGTTTGCCCAGCGTGGAGAGCACAGGTGACCACGCAGAGCTCATCAGCACAGGTAACCGTCATGGAGTCCTCCCAGGATCGCAAAAGAGCTCCAGCATGGACCGAACGGGAGGTACGAGATCTGCTCGCCATATGGGGAGATGAAGCAGTGATAGCTGAACTCCGTAGCAGTAAAAGAAATGGAAAAGTATTAGAAAAGATCTCCAAGGCCATGAAGGACCGAGGCCATAACAGGGACACACAGCAGTGCCGCGTGAAAATTAAGGAGCTAAGGCAAGCCTACCACAAAGCCAGAGAAGCAAACGGAAGGTCCGGGGCAGAGCCGCAAACTTGCCGCTACTACGCGGAGCTGCATGCGATCCTAGGGGGTGCAGCCACCACTACCCCAACCGTGTGCTATGACTCTCTCACTGGAGAAACACACAGGGAAGACGGTTCGGGGAACGAGGAAGATGACGATGGAGGTACTGTAGGTAGCTCACAGCAGCAAGGAAGCGGAGAAACCGGTTTCCCCAACAGCCAGGATATGTTTGTGACCCTGGACCTGGAACCAGTAACCCCCGAACTCACCCAAGACCCTCAGGGCACACAGGAGACCTCTGGTGAGTGTAACTTTGTAAATATTTGTAAACATTACAAAAAAAAAGCAAGCAAGTCTGTTAACGTGTATGGGGATGGAGCGGAAATCCTCCAGGGACATCTCCAGAAAGCTCTCCTGGTTGAAATGGGGTGATTTTATTAAGGGGGACATTCAGAGGCGCCCGTTCCTGCTCTTCTGACCAGAAATGTTCCCCGCTGTTAACCACGCGGTGGGGGGGAGGGGTGAAGTGATCATCCCAGAGAATCGTGTGTGTGTGTGGGGGGGTGGTTTACTTGTGTTTGTGCCGCATGTTAACCGGGAAACCGCAGCCCCCTCCTTTTACATTGAAACCCCATTTTAAATGGACAACCCAATTCATCCTTGATATGGGAAATGCGCTGCTGTTTGCAACCTTTCCCGCATGTTAAGAAGGTTAAAAAAGCCAAAACACTGTGGCCTACGATGGCTGCCTGCAAGCCGAAATATGCGACCTTGTAATGAAAGAGTGTACCCATTGTTCCCTAAAATGTGTCTTTTTTAACCACCTCTCCCTTCTCCTCCACCAGCTGCAAATGTTTCTCCTTCGCAGAGGCTCGTGAACATTAGAAAGAGAAAACGTAAGACGAGGGACGAGATGTTCACGGAGCTGCAGATGTCCGCCCAGGCTGATAGAGCACAGCAGAATGCGTGGAGGCAGTCAATGTCGGAGATGAGAAAAGCCCAATATGAACGAGAGGAGAGGTGGCGGGCTGAATCGCGGGAAGAACAGAGCAAGTGGCGGGCTGAAGACGATAGGTGGCGTCAGCTTGCAGACAGACGGCAAGAGGCAATGCTCCGTCTGCTGGAGCATCAAAGTGATATGCTCGAGCGTATGGTTGAGTTGCAGGAAAGGCAGCAGGAGCAGAGACCGCCGCTACAGCCCCTGTGTAACCAACAGCCCTCCTCCCCAAGTTCCATAGCCTCCTCACCCAGACGCCCAAGAACACGGTGGGGGGGCCTCCGTCCACCCAGTCACTCCACCCCAGATGATCGCCAAAGCATCAGAAGGCTGGCCTTCAATAAGAGTTAAAGTTTTAAAATGCAGTGTGTCCTTTTCCATCCCTCCTCCCCCACCCATCCCAGGCTACCTTGGCAATTATCCCCCTACCTCTGTAAGGAACTAATAAAGAATGCATGAATGTGAAAAAACAATGACTTTATTGCCTCTGCAAGGGGGAGGGGAGGGTGGGGTGGGGTGGTTGGTTTACAGGGAAGTAGAGTGAACCGGGTCGGGGGGGGGGGGGGCTTGCAGGGTTCATCAAGGAGAAACAAACAGAAGTTTCACACAGTAGCCTGGCCAGTCACAAAACTCGTTTTCAAAGCTTCTCTGATGCGCACCGCGCCCTGCTGTGCTCCTCTAACCGCCCTGGTGTCTGGCTGCGCGTAATCAGCGGCCAGGCGAGTTGCCTCAACCTCCCACCCCGCCATAAAGGTCTCCCCCTTACTCTCACAGATATTGTGGAGCGCACAGCAAGCAGCAATAACAATAGGGATATTCTTTTCGCTGAGGTCTGAGCGAGTCAGTAAGCTGCGCCAGCGCGCTTTTAAACGTCCAAATGCACATTCCACCACCATTTGGCACTTGCTCAGCCTGTAGTTGAACAGGTCCTGACTCCTGTCCAGGCTGCCTGTGTACGGCTTCATGAGCCATGGCATTAAGGGGTAGGCTGGGTCCCCAAGGATCACGATAGGCATTTCAACATCCCCAACGGTCACTTTCTGGTCCGGGAAGAAAGTCCCTTCCTCCAGCTTTCGAAACAGAGCAGAGTTCCTGAAGACGCGAGCATCATGTACCTTTCCCGGCCATCCCACGTTGATGTTGGTGAAACGTCCCTTGTGATCCACCAGGGCTTGCAGCAGCATTGAAAAGTACCCCTTGCGGTTTACGTAGTCGGTGGCTTGGTGCTCCGGTGACAAGATAGGGATATGGGTTCCGTCTATGGCCCCGCCACAGTTTGGGAATCCCATTTCAGCAAAACCATCCACTATTGACTGCACGTTGCCCAGAGTCACTACCCTTGCTATCACCAGGTCTTTCATTGCCCTGGCAAATTGGATCACAGCAGCCCCCACCGTAGATTTGCCCACTCCAAATTGATTCCCGACTGACCGGTAGCTGTCTGGCGTTGCAAGCTTCCACAGGGCTATCGCCACTCGCTTCTCAACTGTGAGGGCTGCTCTCATCTTGGTATTCTGGCGCTTCAGGGCAGGGGAAAGCAAGTCACAAAGTTCCATGAAAGTGGCCTTACGCATGCGAAAGTTTCGCAGCCACTGGGAATCGTCCCATACCTGCAGCACGATGCGATCCCACCAGTCTGTGCTTGTTTCCCGGGCCCAGAATCGGCATTCCACGGTATCAACCTGCCCCAGTGACACCATGATTTCCACATTGCTGGGGCCTGTGCCTTGTGAGAGGTCTATGGCCATGTCAATTTCCTCATCACTCTCGTCGCCGTGCTGCAATCGCCTCCTCGCCTGGTCCGGGTTTCGCCTTGGCATGTTCTGGCTCTGCATATACTCCAGGACAATGCGCGTGGTGTTCATAGTGCTCATAATTGCCGCGGTGATCTGAGCGGGCTCCATGATCCCAGTGCTAGCTATGGCGCCTGGTCAGAAAAAAGGCGCGAAAGTAGTATCTGATGGACCAGGAGAAGGAGGGCGGGAGGGAGGGAGGGAGGGAGGGCCGAGTGACGACATGGCGTACAGGTACAGGAACAGGGAGAAACACAAACAACTGTCACACAGAATGGTCCCCCCAAAGATTAAACTGGAAACCCTGGGCTTAGCAGGCCGTTGATTTCACGGAGGAAGGGGAAGCAAATGAACACAGAACAAATCTATTTTTTACATCTTAAGGTGGCAGCCGACGCTGCAGCATGAGTGACAGCCATACCAGTACGATGATGATGGGTACCAATCATAATATACCATCATCTGCCAAAAGGCAAGGGGCTGCTGCTGTGTAGCAATGCAGCCCCACGTCTGCCAGCCCCACGTCCGCCAGCACCCAGCATCGCCCTCGGCCTCTTCTGGGTGCTTAGCAGACAATATTGGGCAATTGGCAGAAAATAGTATATTATGACTGGTAACCGTCATCATCGAGACAGTAGCATGTCTGCCCAGGTGGCCATGATTGACAGCCACTCCAGTGCGATGACGACGGGTACCAGTCATAATATACCATCGCCTGGAAGGGGCTGGTGCAATGCAGCCCTACGGCTGCCAGCCCCACGGCTATCACTCATGCTACACCGTCTACCGCCAAAAGGCAGTTAGCAGCTGCTGCTGTGTAGCAATGCAGTCCCACGTCTGCCGGCACCCAGAGGACATATGGTGACGGTGAGCTCAGCTGTGCTGAGCGGGCTCCATGTTGTCTGCACAGGTAACCCAGGTAACCCAGGTAAAAAGGCGCGAATCTATTGTCTGCCGTTGCTGTGACCGGGGAGGGAGGGGCCTGACGACATGTACCCAGAACCGCCCGCGACACTGTTTTGCATCATCCGGGCATTGGGATCTCAACCCAGAATTCCAAGGGGCGGCGGAGACTGCGGGAACTGTGGGATAGCTGTGGGATAGCTACCCATAGTGCAATGCTCCGGAAGTCGACGCTAGCCTCGTACTGTGGACGCGGTCTGCCGACTAGAGCACCTAGAGCATTTTATTGTGTGGACATACACAATCGGCTGTATACAACCGATTTCAATAAAACCGGCTTCTATAAATTCAAACTAATTTCGTAGTGTAGACATACCCTCAGGTGCCACAAGTACTCCTGTTTTTTTTGCGGATACAGACTAATACGGCTGCTACTCTGAAACCTGTTAAAATGATTAAGGGTTTGGAACGGGTCCCATATGAGGAGAGATTAAAGAGGCTAGGACTCTTCAGCTTGGAAAAGAGGAGACTAAAGGGGGATATGATAGAGGTATATAAAATCATGAGTGATGTGGAGAAAGTGGATAAGGAAAAGTTATTTACTTATTCCCATAATACAAGAACTAGGGGTCATCAAATGAAATTAATAGGCAGCAGATTTAAAACAAATAAAAGGAAGTTCTTCTTCACGCAGCGCACAGTCAACTTGTGGAACTCCTTACCTGAGGAGGTTGTGAAGGCTAGGACTATAACAGAGTTTAAAAGAGAACTGGATAAATTCATGGTGGTTAAGTCCATTAATGGCTATTAACCAGGACGGGTAAGGAATGGTGTCCCTAGCCTCTGTCTGTCAGAAGGTGGAGATGGATGGCAGGAGAGAGATCACTTGATCATTGCCTGTTAGGTTCACTCCCTCTGGGGCACCTGGTATTGGCCACTGTCAGTAGACAGGATACTGGGCTAGATGGACCTTTCTTATGTTCTTATGTAAAAAATGCAGTAGTGAACAAATTTGTAAAATTCATGCCTTGTTCAAGGATAATTTGCAAAAAGAAAATAAAAGGGGGTGGGGAATGTACTGAATCAGTTGTTTTCAACTAATAATTCAAGAAGGTGTAGTTGTAAATCTGATTGTTTATTTACTGTAGTATGTAAAGACTGTAATTGACTATGAAGTATAAGATGATATATTTGTATGAAAGACACTAAACAATAAATTAGACTGTGTTATTGTAATGAATGGAGGTAGGAATATCTAATGGGTAGGGTAGGGGAGTGGGAGTCAGGACTTCTGGGTTCTATTTCCAGTTCTGCTATTGACTGGGTCAAATCCTACTTGCCTTACTCACACGAGAAAATCCATTGAGTTTAGTTCAATCTGTCGTGTGAATTAGTGGGACCAATACTGGAATGCTGTGTCCAATTTTGGTGTCCACACTTCAAAAAGGATGTTAAAAAATTGGAAGCATTCAGAAAAGAGCTACAAGAATGACTGGAAGTCTGGAAAACATACTGTATAATGGGAGGCTTAAGAAGCTTAGTCTGCTTAGTTTATCCAGGAGAAGGTTAAGAGGTGACTTGATCACAGTCTACAAGAACCCCCTGGGGAAGAGATTTAATCTAGTAAAAAAAGGTGTAATGAGATCCAATGGTTGGAAGCTGAAGCTAGACAAATTCAGAGTAGAAATAAGGCATAAATTTTGAAAAGTGAGGGCAACTAACCATTGCAGCAACTTACCTAAGGGTATGGTGGATTCTTGAAGTCTCTAAATTAAGACTGGATGTTTTTCTAACATATATGGTATAGCTCATAAAGAAGATACGAGATCCCAAACTGCTCTTGTAGATGATCATAATGGTCCCTTCTGACCTTAACATCTAATGTATGGAAAGTGTTTTGAGATTCTCGGATAAAAAGTGCTGCAGAAGGGTAAAGTATTATTACTTGTATTATTGTATTGTTATTACTTTCCAGTAAAAAAGAGTGACTCAAATTAGATCAACTCAGACTTCAATTCATACCAAATATCTATCTGGGCATTTGATCCAAAATATTTCTGCAGTGATAGTGTAAAGAAGCAGCCACTCAGTCCCTTATCCAAGGTTTCATCTTTGCCTTAAGTTCAAATTTTACTTCAATTCTTTCATTTCAGTCATTTGTGAAAATCTCTTCAAGGCCCTGGACAAAAGAAGCCATCTTATCAACACTGGGATCTCACCACAGTGATGTGTCATCATGTATAAATAAATGGTCAAACCCTATGGAAAGGGGGCACTCATCAGGATCACTTTGCAGGGAGAAGAATCCATCCGAACTCTTTGTCCCATGACAAGAGACCAGATTGTTACTTAGCTTAACCTCACATATTCCTTGTGGGGAAGAAGGTATGGGAATTCTGGCTGGTCCCCAAAGTCATAAAGACATCCTGTTAGGCTTTGGGAGCTGTGTATGACCTTTGGCTGGAAGCATGAAATCTGTCTTGGTAACAGGAATTTTTTTCTGTGACTAGATTATCTGTAAAATAACCCTGCTCTGTAGCTGAAGTATATACACACTTTCTTTTACTACTGCTATCAGTGTTTATCTCATTAGAGATGGTAGACAATGGGATATTTCTTTTCAGACCAACAAATGATTTTTACATATATAAGACACAAACTTTGGAGCTAAAAAGATTTGCTCAAACCTTTTTCGTCTGAAAATATGGTGGTCCAGGGTAAAGGAATTACTGCCTACCAAGTACCCTTCTTGAGAATGAAAAGGGCTACCTTTTCTGCATATCTCCTAATTAAAATGGATAGGTGGAATTAGGCTCAGCAGCCTAATATAACACCAGACACAAGATTTCCAGGAAGACTAACATCTTGGCATGTAGCTGGAATGACTGCATTTCTACTTATGGGTCTCTTTAATCAAATGGGCTTCATACAGAGATTCTAAATTGTTATGCTAATAGTGCCTTGTATGGTTTCATGTCTGATCTTGAGTAATGTTTTACCATAACCTCCACCAATAATGTAAAACAGAGAAAGGTATTTAAGAGACAGAGGCTAAGGCAGGTGAGTCATAAACTTGATTCAATCTCAGGTATTTAGGGAGTATATATTTCCTGGCTGGGAACCACCTTCCTATTAATATGGTACAAGGAGCTCTATGAAAGGTTTTTCAAAGTATCATCAGGTGTTATTTTGGGCTGTGCTCAGTTATTTTGTATCCAAACAGCCTGATGTGGGCAGATTTACTTTACAAGGTTATATTACACCAGGAATGGAATTTGAGTTGGGTAGGATCCAAGTTCCAGTATATTTCTATTCAGACCCAAACTTCTGCTTATAATAGAGATGGGAGACACCAGGTGACAAGCTATATCCTCTTAGGGAATTCCAAGAGCCAAAGACTGTGGGGCTACATAGCATTTTATGCCAAATGTATTAAAGTACCCCCATCCCACTCATTCTTGTCTGTTCTCTCCTAGGACTTCATGCTTCCCAGAATGATGATATATAAATGACTATAAACTTACACAAGTTTAGGGAATACTGCTTGTTTGAAATGTCAATTACACAAGGTTAATTCTATGCTAAGGGAACTTTCCTTCCCTACCCTCCAATTCTATTGTTATTTCAGCCATCAAGACTCACTTCAGATGGACAAGGCTAACAAGTTTAATAAATTTCAATGTGTTACTATGGTGAATCATTAAAGCCCTTCTGGTCAATAACAAATTTCAATATGAGAATACACCTCTGGCATATTTTTATTATGAGAACAGTTTCTTAAGCAGCTCAATTAGACAGAGGAAAAGTGCACTAGGTTGGAAGTCCTACTCAATTTAGCATGCTGAAACATTCTGTGGCAGGGAGATCCATAACTCCAATAGCACGAGGTCGCTGTAATTCAGGATTTAGGCAATTTAGTAGATCATTGGTGGGGGAAACTTGCTCAGCACCCACCTACACTATATCTGACTTAAAAGAATTTTATTAGCCTCTTGCAGTCATGAATACCAAAGTTACTCACATACACAATAAACAGCTAAAGCTCATAAAAGTATACAGGACTCTTGTGTAGGATACTTATCAGGAGAGATAGCCCCAATATACAAAAATGCAGGGGTGAAATCCTGGCCCCACTGGAGTCAGTGGGAGTTTTGCCATTGACTTCAGTTGGGCCAGGGTTGCACCCCAGGTCTGTATCCAGAACTACACTTCCCCAAATTTCAGGGATGTTCAGAGCAGAAATAATGATTTAGTCCAATACAGAGATAAGATCTAGGTGCAAAATTTAAATCCAGATCTGGATCCAAAATTCTTCATAATTCAGGGTTGTTAGGACTGAATCAAAACCTTCGATCCAATCTCTAATCATAACAGACTACAATATGTTGTACTAGTAATATACATATAAAATCAAATTGTGCTTTATTTTGGTGTGTAAAGTCAAATGATGGGAACTTTCAGCTTAAGTTCATCTCATGCTGCAAAGGGCCTGATTTGTTTCTGTCACTGGACAATGAAGCGAGTTAGTATCCACAAGGAGCTTCTGTCACAGTAAACAGTAAAGGTATAATTTCTGATACATATTTGTTATTTGAAAAACAAATGTCAACCAACAAATTTATGTCAGGTGTGCTTGTAGGATAGCACTGTGAATGCCATGGTCACTTATCAATGGCTAGTCCCAAACTGTGCTACTTCAGCTGGGATGTTTCTGACTACCCAGTCCTACCAGTTCAAGAAACTGCCCTTGTTTATCATTTATAGCAGGCACCGGTGATTTCAGATGTGCCCCGGAAGGCCATGTGCTGGCTGCTACTGTGACCAGCTGTACCTATTCGGTTCCGGGAAGTGGGCAGGCGGAAGCCCACCCACTGCTAAAGGATCCCCCCCGCAGCCTAAGGGGAGGATCTACAGGACCTGAAACCCAACTGATTTTGGGGGACAACTAATGAAATAACAGGGACAGGAGTGTGGTCAGAGGGTCAAAAGAAGGGAACCTGACGGGGACACCAAGCAGAGAACCCCGAATAGCGCCCACTGCTCCTCGAAGGCGTCTGGACTCCGCCCAGAGGAACTCTGCCCGGATACGTGAATGGACAGAGGATCGGAAACAGGCCCCAGTGACCAGCTGTAGCGGGGTGGTCACCCCGCTCCTGCCCTGAAGGACTTAAAACAACCCTGGGAGAGGGCTCCGGCGGGGGAAAACCTAGGCTGATTGGAGGAAGCAGCCTCAGGTGGGGCCCTGACCCAATCAGGCAACAGCTGGCCCTATAAGAGGGCTGAGGGCCAGCAATTGAGAGACATTCTCTCTCTAGCTTTCTGAGAGAGAAGGACCTGGCTGCCTGCGAGCTGAGAAGGATACCTAGGGTGGAGTGAGTGCTGGGGAAGGGCAGAGGGAGCTGGAAGCTCCAGCCTAGCAAAACCCCAGGTTGCAGGCCTAGTTAAAACCCTACAAAAGGGTAGTGGGGCTGCAGAGAGGCAGCCCAGAGATAGGCAAAGGCAGCAGGTCCTAACTCCATTGCTGATGATGAGTGGTTTACAGACTGCAGTCTTCCCCAGGGAGCGGGGGCTACATGATAACTGGCAGTAGCCACTGAGGCAAGATGGGGCTAGAGGGTTGGGGGGTTCCCCTGGGAGGGGAGATCCAGAGACAGTGGGTTGCTGCTGGGGGCAGAACCCTGAAGTGGAGGGGCACTGGGGTCCAGGAGGGACATGGGGGCCAGCGGCGGGCAAGCCACCAGCCTGTAAAGACACTCTGGGCTGGAAAGAACTAATTCCCAAGATGACCAGCAGGAGGCACTGCGCCAGTGAGTTGTCGCCCCACCACACCAGCCCAAAGGAATCTGGAGTGTTTTTGAGAATTCTTAAGACACCAGCTGCAGTGAACTGAGCAGAAACAAGAATCTCATTCCAGAAATAGAAATGACAAATAAGAGACCAAGTGGGTTATAAAGTTGTTTAGAGAAGTGAGGTCAGAGGTAAGCAATTGTGTTCTTTGCTTAGAGCACTAGAAAAGATCGCATCTGTCTATTCTGCCAGATCTAGACACAGGTTTTGTACAAGTATAATTATTTTGGTTAGGGGTGTAATTTTTTACAAAGTGGTTATACCAATACAACACCTGGTGTTATACTGGTATAGAGGTGCCTTATTCTCCTCCCCAAACAGGAATAGTTGTACCAGTATAAAGATCCTTTATACTGACATAATTGCATCTATTCCAGGGTAGTTGTACTGCTTTAACTATATTGGTATAGCTAAAACAGTAAAATTTTTATGTGTAGACAAAGACTTAGGGCACGTCTTCACTACCCGCCAAATCGGCGGGTAGCAATCGATTTATTGGGGATCGACTTATCGCATCTAGTGAAGACGCGATAAAATCGATCACCGATGGCTCTTCCGTCGACTCTGGAAATCCACCGCGGCAAGAGGCGGAAGCGGAGTTGATGGCAGCGCGGCAGTGGTCGACTCGCCGCCGTCCTCACAGCCAGGTAAGTCGACCTAAAATACGCCACTTCAGCTACGCTATTCACGTAGCTGAAGTTGCATATCTTAGGTCGACCCCACCCTGTAGTGTAGACCTAGCCTAAGTTATTGTCTGTAGGCTTATTAATTTTCTGGATGTTTGAGGCCTTGCCTCTAGGTGGCAGATCAAGAATAATATTTCACACACTTCTTTTGATAGTCTATTCCCAGAATGTTTGAACACAATTCTTAGACCATTATATACATTTAAACTTTCTTGGCAGGACTGATAGTTTGCCTTGGAATCTGAGGCTTGGTCTACACTACCCCCCCCAATTCGAACTAAGGTACGCAACTTCAGCTACGTGAATAACGTAGCTGAAGTCGAAGTACCTTAGTTCGAACTTACCTTGGTCCACACGCGGCAGGCAGGCTCCCCCGTCGACTCCGCGGTACTCCTCTCGCCGAGCTGGAGTACCGCAGTCGACGGCGAGCACTTCCGGGTTCGACTTATCGCGTCCAGACTAGACGCGATAAGTCGAACCCAGAACTTCGATTTCCAGCCGTCGAACTACCTGGTAAGTGTAGCCAAGGCCTGAGTGTCATGAAGGTGAAAGCAGTGTGTGTGTAACATTATATTGTTTTATAGCAGGGTAAAATACTGAATGTAGATGACAGCTAAGTATAGCTCAATAGGAGGACATTTAAAAATCTCACCACCTAGATTATTATGTGGAATTACTACTGGAATTAGTCTAGTGCAACTGATTCTTCTGCAGAATAAGAACAAATCTAGAATCAGAGGGGTAGCCATGTTAGTCTGGATCTGTAAAAGCAGCAAAGAGTCCTGTGGCACCTTATAGACTAACAGACGTATTGGAGCATGAGCTTTCGTGGGTGAATACCCACTTCGTTGGATGCATGAGAAGTGGGTATTCACCCACGAAAGCTCATGCTCCAATACGTCTGTTAGTCTATAAGGTGCCACAGGACTCTTTGCTGCTTTTAAGAAATCTAGAGTAACTTTAATGACTACATTGAAGTTACTCTGGATATCACTATAACTGAGATCAGAACCTAGCTTCTCAGCTCTAACATTAATGTATGTCATTTTCTACCACCATAGCTCTCAACTCTTCAAGACCCAAACCGACTGACACAGGCCTTTTTTATATATGACTAAGACCCAAAATGAGGGCTATAATGGAGGTGGAAGCATGAATTGATAGGGTGCTCTTGTCTTTAGTTTTGTAATGTTTTCTATGACCTGGTTTCAAGATTTTGCCTTTCTGATGTCAATAACTGACAAATAAAGAGGGAGTCAACTAGTTCTCTATGGGACAGAGGAAAATGTGAACCTCAGTTGAAGCTCAGTTTTACCTACTGTATCTTCAGGATGGCTAAATGCCGTATAGCTTTAATGTTGGATATGGTGTGTAGATATAGTGGTCCAAACTCATCTGGAATGAATTTGGCCCAGTATTTCTGGCAACCTTTTCAGGCAACTGTACCAGTTCACCTAAAAAAGCTCAACTGTATCACTCAGTAGCATCCTATGCATCATTTGTGCACACTCATATCTTCAAATGAGCTTGTGCTGCTCCAGAACTAGTCTTACATGAGGGCTTGGAGTAGCCCTGGCTTCATAATAGGTGGACAGCAGGAACACAAGGTCCATCACAGAGGTTCCTCATTAAGGACCAAAGTCTGCCTTCTCCTCTGTGTCATGGAAAGCTTCAGATGCAGCGGAACCAGTGGCTATCCAGGAGGACAGAGTTTATGGAGGTCACTAAGGGATCTGCACTCACTCTATGTGGAGCTCATTTCTGTGGGGATATCCCCTTTCTGCTTGTGAGCAGGGTTTGGGTGGGAACAGGAATGAGTCAGGTAAGAATTAGGAGTGGGACTAAATAATCCACCCCTACAGAGTTTCACCAGGCGGCTTGATTCTCTGCAGCTGGAGAGTGGTTATGACCAGAATGGTTGCAACTAGACAGCTTTTGAATGACTCAGTGCAGGAGAGATCATTTTGGTTTCAGGCAGGGAAAGGGAGCCTAGAGAACCAGTCACAAAAACTGTAAATATTAGTACCAGTGTAGGTGTTAGTGGCTAAGAACCATAAACTCAGAGTTGTTTGCTGTTTTCATTCCTATGCTGATATTTCAAGAAAAGTGGTTAAAGGGAAAGAATAATGTAACTTAAAGCTTATTAAATAGAGGGAAAGGAGCACAGAATTCCTGTGAATTAATAGGTAGTCCTCAGCTGCTGCTTGCACATACATACTGGTAACAGGAGTTTAAATTAAACATTCTAATTAGAGCTTAGCACAACGTTACTCCAATTTTATGAGCATATCAGCCACATTGCCAAGAACCACACACATTTTAGTTAAGAGGACATAAACGCATGTTGAGTAACTATTATTAAAGAGCCACAAGTGGCTTCTGAACAGGGGAGGTTCTATGTATTTTGCCGCCACAAACATGGCAGTCAGGCGGCTTTTGCCGGCGCGCCTGCAGAAGGTCTGCTGGTAACACGGATTCGGCGGTATGCCTGCGGGTGATCTGCCGGTCCCGAGGCTTCGGTGTACCTGCCGCTGAATTGCCGCTGAATCCGCGGGACTGGCGGACCTCCCGCAGGCATGCCGCCGAAGGCTCCCTGACTGCTGCCCCCACAGCGACCGGCAGGCCTCCCCCCACGGCTTGCCGCCCCAGGCACGCGCTTGGTACGCTGGTGCCTGGAGCCACCCCTGCTTCTGAACAGGGAAATAAATGACACTTCAAAGAGATTTAGGTCTTTTAAAAACTTTATTCAATGTGCTGTCCTGAGAATTGAAATCTTGAGTTTTAAACTGTAACACTTAGCTCCCTGGAAGCCTGATCGTGTCAGGGTATGAGTGTCTTTCTCTACTGGGAGTGAAAATACTTGGTACCTTGCATGATTGGGCTCATGATTAGTCTAATTTTTTTTACTTCTCTATACACTGGAAGAGCATCCTCTTTAGGGCTGAAATGCATTTGACAGGCCCAAAGTAGGCTTTATTTTTCCGTCCCATAAAAGCCCTACTCAGCTCACTATAGAGCAAATGGCCTGGCACTTTCTTTTTGTTTCTGGCAAAGCATTTAATACCAACCAGTCACTTTTAGGAAGTCAAATTAAGTTACATTCTTTTTCTCATTCTTACTTTGTTAGCAACCTGCACCCTACACTATCATTTATGCTCTGTCATCAAAAGCAACACCCACTATGGAAGAAGAGCATTTCAAGTCTGCAGCAGTAGGTTTCCATAAACCAGAGCCCTGACAATCCTTTCCATTCAACCCAATGACACCCGCTGTGTCAGCACTGTAAGGACACTGGGCAGGATTGTGAAATCTGTTCCTTATTGTTGTTGCTGTAAAGTCTACAGCCAGATAACAAGACTAAGAGCTAATTCACAGGCCTGTTTCTCAAGAGCTATTCAGTAATTCCCCGCCCCATCTTATGAATGTACTCACTCAGTGAAGCATCTCTTGCCAGTAATCTTGGCCTATCTCCAGCTGCATTTCTCTCTCTTAGTGATTTTTCTTATCCTCTGTTTGTGGTCTGTAATCCTAGTTATCTTGTACACAGAGCCACAGCAAGAAAATAGGTTTTCCCTATATTTTAACAGTCCAATTAAAATAAATTAATACAAATAATTAAAAGGCCCAGGGTCACTGTGAAATAATCAGATTGAAGAGGAGAGAAGTCTAAACAACTTCTCCTTCCCCCTATCAAAAGGAAATACATAAAAACTTGCAAGATAAAGGTGAAATTGTGCAAAAGATGTGAGCAGGATCCCCAGTTGAGTTGTCACATCTCATTCTCAGTGGGATCCTGCAGTCTATTTTATTGGGATTTATTAAGGTTATTTTTATGCTCACAATACAGACCATCCAAGGCTTGGTAATATTGAACAGATACCATCTGCAGTGTCTCTGTAGCCAGTGTATAAACACAAAGCTGCAGACTCCCAGACTCCAGCCTTCTTGCTTTTCAAGGGAGGGAGGAGGAGTAAGTGTGCATGAGGGGGAAATCCACATAATAAAATGAAAGAGAAGAGAAGCTGGAAGAAGTAATTGCACTATAGGATTACCTTGTGTATGCACAATTGAGACACAAGGTACAATCTAGCTGACCCCACCCCCATCCCACATCTAGTATCAACACAATAGACTTTTAATGTGCACAAAGCATATTCTTGACAAGCTATTTGGGCAAGGCTTTTTCTCCCAATAACTATGCTAAAGGTAACAGTTTCAGATCATGTGACGGGGATCCCAGAGAGCCACACTGAGGTTACTGAATTAGGGTGAACTGCAAAGAATGGGGTAGACAATCCCCAAAGCTGGTGAATATTCCAATACTTAGATTTACCAAGCCAGCATAAAATAGCTTCTATAATACCTTACTAGTTACCCAGAAGCTAACAACAGAGTTCCCTTAAAGCAACGCAGCCTTAGGCCCCCACCCAGACAGCCAAGTCAAATATGATGAGGATTACTGAAAATCTTATTCATCATATAAGAAAGTTCTACCAATCCCAAAAGATCAGACACATTACCTCCCAGGTTAATGAATATTTCAGATCTTACCCAAATACATGCTTACAGACAATCCTTATTATCGAAACTAAAATTTTATTAAAAAGAAAAGAGAAAGAGTACTGGTTAAAAGAATAGTATACATACCGACATGAATACAGTTCTGAGATCAGATTCATAGTAGAGATGGTGAGCTTTGTAGTTGCAAAGAGTTATTTCAGAATTAATCCATAGGTTATAGTCCAATGTTCATATTCAGGGTGATCCAGATAGTACTGGAGATCTCAGCCTTACGACTTAAGCTTCCCCTGCATGAAGCATCAAGCAGATCTGAGATAAAAAGGATCAGGACCCAAGGGTTTTTATACAGTTTCAGGCCTTCTTTTGACACTCGGAGTCCTTAGGCAAACAATAGGCAATCATGGAGACTTCAAAGTAGACGTATTTTCCAAGCATCACCGGTAATTAGCTCCAGGGGTTAACATAAGGCAATTGCCTGTTTTCCACCATTCACAGGTGATTTGCTATACATTTCAAAGAGGGATGAATACAGTGATATCACTATTTTTACAGTTCATTTAGATGTTAGGATCGCCTTTTGATCTCTTAATTAACAGAATACAGCATAGATAGGGACTGCTCGATTACATTGTTAACCTCTAACAATATATATGTAAACACACAAAAACACAAACATTATCTACTAATATGTCCCTAAAGGTTGAATCTGGGTCAATTAGCCTGAAAGCTGCTTAACCCTTTCTGGCCTTGTGTCACAAACCATTTTTTATCCTATCCCATGGAGGACATGCAAAGAGCAGCCCAGGCTAGACGGGGATAGAAAAGTGTTGTTCATGCTTTAAGCAATGTTTTATGGCACAGGAATTATTCAAATTCCTTCTGTATTAATAGTGACCAATTGCTGTATAGCAAGTTGTCATTCACTCTCTAAGCAAGTTTCTTAAGAAGAAAACATCCTATGATTTTAGTGATCCCTGTGTGACATGAGTCCTGGACTATAAGATCTTGCACACATTAAGGATTTTCTGAAATACTCCCACCATCCCTCTAGCATCAGTGCAGCTCCACCAGTGGTAGCAGTGTAAATGGGATGCCAGTGTTTTAACCATCATATCATCTAGATTTGCTCACAGCACAGTTTGATGTCATGGTGGCAAAAATGCCTGCTTACACAATGCTTACACCTTTGCTAACACCGGTGGAGCTCTAGGGCTAGAGGAACAGTCAGAAATTTTGAAAAATTCTCACTGCTCATCCACACACATAAGTTGTACCACTTGAACTATTCCAGTATAGTCAAAGTGGTACAACATTCCCCCCTGCTCACCTCCTAGCGTGGACACAGTTATACTGGTATAAAGGTGTTTTCATTGGTTACATTATTCCTTACTGGATTACGCTTAAGTCCTTGCCCCATTACACCATTCATAATGTGATTAAAGAACTGAGATTTATGTAGTAACAATTTAGAATCAGAGTCATGGAAGTGTAAGGCTGGAAGGGACTTCAAGAGGTCATTTAGTCCAGCCCTCTGCACTGAGGCTGGACCAAGTATACTACTATATACTATACTGAGGTGAGCCATTTGGGCATCTGGCATACTGCAGTGAGAATATGGATCTTGTACAGTATATTCATGCAGTTATAATAAATTTGTGCAAATGTTCTAAAGACCTTGGAGATGGGGTACAAATCTTACCTCTTCCTCTGTAACCAAGGAGGGCCCTACCTGGAATGGAATTTAATCAAAGCACTTCCACTGGGTAGAAAAGGGCAAGATTTGAGGAGGGCCTAGATCACACCACCTGCATATCACTTGGAGCCCTGTTCTGTAGGGATTACTCCTTGAGGGAGGTTTGGGGGACAGGACAGGGGACACTAGGGTTTGGGCTTTCAGATCTTCTGCTATGCAGACTCTACCAGTCATTAATTATCCCTAGAAAGCATAAGCAATTGCAGCTTCAGAACTTTGTTCCCAACCTGAGGCCTTGAGGGTAGATTCCTTTCTCCTTCATCTGTGGAAATCCTCTGTATAAAGCTTGGCTACACGCTGCAGGAATTTGCTCTTGGACCACTGCAGTGAGCGAAAGTGCAATTAAATTAAAGACTCCCTTTATAGCCATCTTTCTTCCTCCATCATATCCTCTCTTCCCCTTCTCTGTCATAAAACACTACCTAGGGGAGCACAGTTCAGCACCTGGTGGCACCAGCAGAGCCAAGAAGAGAAGCATCAGTGAGTTAATTTAAAATCTAAAGACTGGCTTCAAGATAGATAGCTATA
Source organism: Malaclemys terrapin pileata (assembly GCF_027887155.1). NCBI lineage: Eukaryota > Metazoa > Chordata > Testudines > Emydidae > Malaclemys > Malaclemys terrapin. The sequence goes on along the minus strand of NC_071508.1, from coordinate 89,338,936 downwards.
TAAATTGAATATAACCATAATGTATATTTGGGCTTTTTTTTTTTACATCTGATAGCAATACCCTTGGTTTATACTTACCAACTAAGTATGACATCATCTATGGAAGTGAAAGTCACCCCATAACATAAAGATAATATATTCCTTTGGAGTCCAGGTTTAAAGCTCAATGCTTAATCTCAAATTCTATGTTAGTGATAGTGAGTCCAGAGTCTAGCTTCAGTAAATAGGATGTAGAACTCAACCAAAGCCACCTGGAACATACCATATTTGACGGACATGTCAGGTCAGAATTGGCTTTAGATTTTGTAAGAAGGTTTAAAAAAAATTAAGATCAATAGATTTGTTTCCATGATTTATTAAAATTTCAGCCGAAACATCTAAAATATATGTTAACACATGCCCTTGGAATCCAAACCTTTGGTTTATTGTGTTAGTGTATCAGAATTGCAATGTGAAAGTGACTAGAAGTTGACTGTAAAAAGAAGTGAACTAACTAGCTTGTTTTCCCTCTCCAAGCTGAGTGATACGCAAAGGGATAGTGAAAAAATAAGAGCTTTTTCAGTGTTAATACTGAAAAATGTTAATAATTAATATTATTATATAATAATAATTAATGTTAATAAAATAATAATGTTGTGGTTAATGCACTGCACTGAGGGTCAGGAAGTCCGAGTTCACTTTTCACTTCTTCCACAGACTTCCTATGTGACTGTGGGCACCTAATTTTGCACATTTTTTTCATAAATCATCACTAATTTTAATTTTTATTCTTGGATGCCCATTTTGAGGCCATGTGGGCCTGATTCTCTGTTGTTCCATTCCTATACTTTGCTCAGAAAAATGGTGGGAGAGATGCTTTAAGTAACTTTTGCACTTCTTCTATTCTTGGGGCAACTAGAGGCTCTGAGCTGCTGTAATTTATATTTTGGCTTGAATAGACTCCTAGAAGACTTTAGTAGATGAGAATACCTCACAATGTATTCTGGTCATACCCCTCCCAAGTGTGTGGGACACTTGGACATTGCATGCAAAACATTACCACATAATTTCTGCTTGATTTTTGTCTCCTTGCTGAGTTTAGCAACTGAAGATTGCAGGGAGGGACACTGTTTTTTGCTCCCTCAATTTAGGTGAGGAACTAGAGAGAACACTGTCTTGAAAATGCAGAATCAAAAGGTTAATCTACCACGGGGCAGAGGTGAAAGTAAGCCGGTATGGTCAGGTACAGCATACCGTCAAGAGCTGGTACACCGCCGACCGTACCTGGAGGGGATAGCTTCCTCAGGCTGGCAATTTAAAGGGCCTGGGGCTCCTGGCAGCGGCTGGAGCCTCTGGCCCTTTAAATGGCCGCCAGAGCCCTGCTGCCAGAGCCCTGGGGTAGCGGTGGCAGCCTGAGGCTCTGGTGGTGATTTAAAGGGCCCCGGGGATTTAAAGGCCCTGCCTCTTCCGGTTGAGGCCCCACCCCCGTGCCCAGGACTCTGGCTTACCAGTACATTCTTTAATTTACTTTCACCCCAGTGACTGGGGTAAATATTTCTCATCACACTGTATGTCAAGCTCTGTCCTCTGTATTAATGGTTTCTTTATTTAAAAGTATTCTATATAACTTCAGAGGGGTAGATGTGTTAGTCTGGATTTGTAAAAAGCAACAAAGAGTCCTGTGGCACCTTATAGATTAACAGATGTATTGGAGCATAAGCTTTCGTGGGTGAATACCCGTTGCTCCAATACATCTGTTAGTCTATAAGGTGCCACAGGACTCTTTGTTGCTATATAACTTGTTATTGTGCTATCAAAACATTTCATAATGTCCCTTTAAGGTAGAGAAGTCTTCTTATCTCCATTTTATAGATGGGGAAATGGAGATACCACTTATGTAACCTGTCATTCAGGAAGCCTGTGGTAGAGATAGGAATAGAACTCAGATACCCTGCCTCCCAGTACTGTGCCTAAAGCACAATACAAACCTCCCTTTCTCAGCAGGATGAAGGTGGCTGCTATCTAGTGCACGGCGGTGAGTCAGGCATGGTGACTCCTACTTTGAGAAAAATATGGCTACAAGTAGAAATGTAGGAAATGGGCAACATTTTCTGTGAAATGTAATATGTAGGTGATCAGTTTCATTTTAGAACTCTTGCATCTCAAAAATTTTATTTTATTACACAATTTGGTTTTGACAAAATAACTAGTTTGGTATCAAAAGCAGTGAGAATTAAAATTCCAGATCTGAAGCCCCCTTTTGGTGGACAAGTGTCCCCTTTCAGAGTGAAAATTTAGAGACACATTGCAAATTGTTTTGGGTGAAATGGGCTGTTATTTGAGTTCATATATTTGAAACCTGTAATATTTTAATAGTTTCACCTTGCCTAGTGAATTTGAAACCCATCTAGAGCTCGACAGCCCCCCCCCCCCCCCCGCCGAATAACACAATTAAAACGGGTTGGGGATTAAATCCAGGAGCACATTAATATACTTAAAACCTCCATAAGCATTCATAGCTCTATGGGGACAGAGGAATTGCTTGAGCGAATTATCTCCAGCAAGCGGATAGTTAATTCTGTCCAGGTACTTTCTTATCTCTCTTCCTCCCGCCCTGTCCTTCCTTGCTGTGCAACCAAACTCAGCATAGGGGTAAGTACATGCACCTCTACTGCAGAGGAGGGAGAAAAGGAGGAAGGCGGGCGCATCGCAACAGCTGTCATCCCTACCATCCTATCCCAACTCTCAGCCTCAACATTTTGAGCCAATCATGAAGGCGAAATAAGGTAGGGGCGTCCCAAACGCTAGAGTGAATAAAATACTGAGGGTGGGGTGGGGTCGAGACCTTGACAGGCATATGTTTTACCCAATCACAGTCAGGATGTGCGGCGCGGAGGGCCAATGGGATGTGAGGATGGGCGCGCAGGGCAATGGGGCGGGACTGGTTGTTAGGGGCGGGAGGGGGCGGCCGCGCTGCTTGGTGGCGACCGGCGACCGAGGCGGCGCGGAAGGGAGGAGGCTCCGGGCGGCAGGTGAGAGCAGCAGGGCCTGAGAAACTGGGAGGGGCCGGTGGGCTCGGGGTGGGGAGCGGACTCCAAAGCCGGGAGGTGAGAAGGGGGGGGGCTGAGGGAGGCCCTGAGCCCCGGGAAGGGGCAGGGGGTAGGGGTAGGGGTGCCCCGAGGACCGGGCGGGCGCTAAGGGCCGGACTCCGAGGCGGGTTGGCCAGAGTAGCTGGGGGGAGGTGAGGGCTCGAGCTCCCGAGGGAGAGCGGCGGGGTTGGCTTGAGAAACGGGGGGTGGGGGGGCGCATAGGGTTGCGCTCCAGCGCAGGGGGCGAAGCGCCTGATCCTCGGGGTGGGGTGGGGATGAGCCTGAGGGAAGGGGAGGGGGGGTTGAAGAGGGAGGGAACGAGAGTCCTGGGGAAGAAGAGGGGCGTTGAGACCCCTGGAGATAGGGAGGAAGTGGAGCGGGGTGGGCGGGCAGCCGCGGTCGCCGATCCCCAGGCACCAAACCCATCAGCTTATTTAGAAGAGTTACCCAGTTGGGAGTGTTTTAACTTCCTGATTCACTCGTCTAAGGTTGCCTGGTACTTGGCTTTCTTTTAGGCCTGAGTTCTGCCCATCTCTAGGCTTTGTGAACGGGGCTCTCCAGCAAGATTTACCCAGGGGGCGCCTCTTAGGGTTTGTACTTATGCCCTGGCTGCACTCAGTGTGTGGTGTTTGTGTGAAATGTTTTTGGATTCTGAGTTTTAGGACTTGGGACTCTGGAGGTCTAGGGTAGGGGGGAGAGAAAAGGCAAGTAACTTGGTTGTACTTGAATCTAGAGGAATACGTTGGGTTTTTTTGTTTTGTTTTTTTACTCTCTCTCTCCCCTTTCCTCTTACTGTGGTTGTAAGAAGTGAGGTTGGAATATGCTTTGATAAATCTGAGATTTAAAATCTTTTAAACACTTCTGGTGAGAGCGATACAAAAATATTGGTGTGAGAGATGATGTAAAACTGACTAGATTTCAAAATGTGTGACTCCCCCTGTAAGGGAGAGCATTGTTGTTGACTTCACCATTAACTCTTTTCTGCCACCTGTTTGCTTGCAAGTAATAAATAGGCTGCAAGATAGTGCAGAAGCAAGTACAGGGTATTTTTATTTTTCATGCAAAATGCAGCAGAAATTGAGGTACAAAGTGCGTAATATTTGTGATTTCTTTAAGTACTCTATTGAAATGAACACCATTTCCTGATGTAACTTTTGATTATTAACCAGTTAGCTACTGGAAACTTTAAGTCAAGGGTTAAATGCAGCTTCTGTTTCAAGGAATTAATTTATTTTATCGTGGTATTAATGAAAATGAACAGTCTTGAAGAATGAAAGGATATGTCTCCCTAGCTACAGTTAACATGTCTTGCAGCAGCTGTCATCTAAAACTCTGCTAATCCTCAAGATTTATGTAACCTGCTCATTAATGTTTTATGAAACTGTAAGGGAGCTTCTGGTTATATTTCTTCTGTTTAATGTGTGCATTGTCGTGTTTTCCAAGGTTAATTTCAGTGTCTCTAATTCAGGAATCCAGTGTAGCAAATCGGTCATTAGTTAACAATCTGGTTATAACAAATGGTTGCTTAAATGTTTTGTGGTCTTCCTGCCTTTACCCATGTTCTCATCAGCACAGAGACACTTATAATGGGAGACACGTTCATACAGTCCAGCTTCAATATTGTTCTGGGTATTGCTTGTAGCATAAAATGTAAACTTAAATGGGTTAACCGACTTACCAGAGAAAAACAGCACTTTATTACTTTTCCCACTCAATATAGGTTATCCATTCCTTCATTAATTGGCCATTCTTTATGGAAACTCTCAAAAAAGCATTTGAATGATATCAAATCATGTGAACAAAATTTAAACATAAGTTGAATTAGGAGTGTGCGATCAATCATCCTTGCTGATTATCCTTAAACAGTTTTGCTTATCTCCTCCTACAATGAACTTCATTAATCTATAACTGAATAAAATAGTGGCTTTAGGCATCAGTGAAACCTCTGATTTGCAGAACAATGCTGTAATAAAACTCAAAGATCACATAACAAAGAATGCTTTTTCAGGTATTTAAGTAAGAAATGCAATTAGCATCAAGCACTTAAACCTGTTCATATTGGCAGTTCCTGCACAAAGTACATTTTTCACATTGAGTTTTATTTTCTGAACTCTTAGGCCTGGTCTATGCCTAACACTTAAGTTGACCTAGCCACATTGCTCAGGATTGTGGATAATTTCACACCCTGTGTGATGCAGTTAGGTTGACCTAACCCTCATTGTTAACATTTGTCTATACTGTGGCTGGGAGCATGCCTCCTAGCCTGGGTAGAAAGACTTTCGCTAGCTCTGTTTGCTATTTTTAGCACTGTAGCTCAGTGTGGACATGGTGGCAGAGATAATCCATGAGCTTGCTCTGCTTGAGCTAGTGCTCTAAAAATAGCTCTGTGGATGTTGCCTGCAGAAGCTAGCTAGCCACCTGATTACAGACCCAGGGGGTTGGGTGCTCTTGTACTCTGGTTGCTAGCCTGGGCTGCAATGTCTATGCTTTTTAGCATATTAGCTTGACCTTTATACTATTTTTCTTTCCCATCTCTTTTCAAGTTAAATGTGGAAAATGAAGGTGCATCTAAATTAGAAAGTGTGTTGTCCTGTTTTCTAGTAATGGGGTAAACAGCATAGCTTTTTGCCACTATGTCTCTCAAAGGTTTTCATGGTACTATGGTAGCAGTTGCCAACCCCAGGCATTCAAAAATCACATCTGCCCTCCCTCCCCCCAAATCTTAAGACTGAAATGGTAAATGTTGATATGCCTTCTGGTTTCTGAGCCTTTGGGATTCACTCAAGTTATGTTTTCAGGCTCTTCTCTACAGCTATGAGGGCTAGAATTCTTTTTAACAAAAGCTGAAATTCTTGTATAATCACTTGCATTGTGGAGCTAGGGCCTTAAAAACACTCAATGTTCTGAGCCTTGTGATAAAACTACAAGAATTGGCAACACTGTGATGGTAAGATCTCTTGAATCTTGCATACAGTTGTTCTCATTCCATTTCCCGCACTGATGAGGTACTGGAAAACCAGTACTTTCCTAATGTAAACAAAGCCTTAATATAGTCTTCTGCCTTTTTGAAAAAATAGGTTTGCAGAACGTCTGAAGTTCATTTTCAGTCTTCCGTGAAAATCCAATCAGTTGAAAAAGGACTCAAGTAAAGTATTTTGTACTATCCCTTTAAATGTAGTAAATTGTCTTTGGGCACAACCTTTGGCCCAGGCAGGTAACAGCCATGTCCATGCTAGGGGGGAAAAAAGTATTTGTGTTAGTTTGTGTAGGTAAATTCTAGGGTTTACCTTGACATTCTAACATTGAAACTATAACTGCTTTGTCTGCTAGGATCTTAATGTTTGGTAAAGACAAGACCAATATGTTTGATAAAACTAATTCCACAGTGCATCGGGGACCACTTTAGGGCTGAAACTTTTGCAGTAGAGACAGCAGATGTTAATTAGAAAAGACTGTTCTTCCAATTTTAACTTCTGACTTTTGCTTTGATTTTCAGCATGAGACACAGCCCTGTTTACTTGCATTGATTCAGAGTTTGTTCTGATAAGTTACTAACACTTGTGAGGTTTCTAGGGGTCATCTGGCATTTCATGGAATCTGGAGAAGCTTGTAACTTTACAGGACTTTCACAGCATACTCTCTGATGTACTCCCTGTTTAGCAGACCTTTAAGTCCATGAAAACTTGAGTCAGCTGTCAATAATCTGGGAAAAGCTTTACATCTTTATTTTTTGTATTCATGTGCTAGTCAGCCTTTATCCTTAATATGTAACACACTGGAGAGTTCTGATATCTTGGAGTTACCTTGTCTGCATACAGCTGATTCTGGGCAGTGACTTATGTCCACTCCCTCAGGCCCATTGTTTTGGAGCATTGTGATTAAAAAATGTCTGAGGAAGCAGTTTCTGTAGTGGAGGACAAATGCTCTGTACACCAACAACTGATTTGGGTTGCAAATGCCGCAGTCTAAATCCTCTTTCTTGTTGAAGGTATGGAGCCAAGCAGTAGTCTTCCCTGGACTCTAGAGAGGAAACAAACCTTAGTTATTCTAGAGCAGTGGTTCTCAATCAGGGGTATGCATACCCCTGGGGTTACGCAGAGGTCTTCCAGGGGGTACATCAACACAATTTCATACAGACAGTGACCTGTTTATGTTGCTCTGTATACAGTACTATACTCTGAAATGGAAGTACAATATTTATATTCCAATTGTTTTATTTTATAATTATATGGTAAAAATGAGAAAGTAAGCAATTTTTCAGTAATAGCGTGCTGTGGCACTTTTGTATTTTTATGTCTGATTTTGTAAGCAAGTAGTTTTTGAGTGAGGTGAAACTTGGGGTATGCAAGACAAATCAGCCTCTTGAAAGGGGTACAGTAGTATGGAAAAGTTGAGAGTCACTGTTCTAGAGTATTAAATCTAGGGCATTTCTGGAAAACTGTTTTGGATCCAACTTCAAGGTCAAATTCACCAGTCTTCAGATTACCAGGTGAAATCTAAGGCTACGTCCTACAGGGGGGTGGGAGGGTCGATTTAAGATACGTAAATTCAGCTACGCGAATAGCGTAGCTGAATTCGATGTATCCGAGCCGACTTACCCCGCTGTGAGGACGGAGGCAAATTGACCTCTGCAGCTCCCCTGTCGACTGCGCTTACTCCTACCTGCGCTGATGGAGTACAAGCATCGATTCGGGGATCGATTGTCACGTCCCGACGAGCTGCGATAATTCGATCCCCGAGAGATCGATTTCTACCCGCCGATTCAGGCGGGTAGTGAAGACGTAGCCCAAGTAATTTAAAATCTTAGCCTAAAAGTTTATCTGCAAAAAGATATAAAACAGCTCAGAATTGTTCAAGAAAAGGTATGCTTCCCATGAAGAATTAAAGTGGGGATTTTTGGTGTGTTGGGTCCTAAACACAGCCCTTCTCTGTTCACTAATCTGTATTGGTCTGTATGCCAAGAGAATCTATTAAACAGAGCTGTTTTTGTATAATATCCAATTATATTGGGCTTCTGTGCCAGCTGCAGATCTAGAAACCACAAACGACATCATCAGGCAGAAATTCTATATTGATGGACTGGGCCAGAAGCAATTTCTAGCACATCAGCTAATTATGACCTCAACTCAACCACTTTTCCTAGTCAAAACAAACTAAGAGTAGGAAGGGGGTGGGCGGAGAGAAATGATGCTTTAAAAAAAAAATTAAACAATTTAACACCTTTAAGACTGTTTATCAAGTTAGCCTTGGTTCCATGCTAGGTAGATAACTCTTTTAAAAATTCCATTTCCCCATATCCACACAGACCCTGAGAGGTTTTGACTTCTAAAGGCTACATGTCAAATCCAGAGCAGAGATGGGTTTGGAACCCAGCTTTTCTCATTCTCTGTGCCTAATCAATGATACTGCCTGTTTACACTTGAAAACAAAGCTGTGGTTTTTAACCTTTTTTGTGTTTGTGGACCCCTAAAATTTTTGAATGCAGGTGTGGACCCCTTTGGAAATCTTAGACATAGCGTCTAGCTACAGAAGCACAGCTGCAGTGCTTCCGAGTATGCATTACCTATGCCAATGGAGGGGGTTCTCCTCCTGCCGCAGGTAATCCATCTCCCTGAGAGGCTGTAGCTAGGTCAATGGAAGAATTCTTCCATTGACCTAGCACTATTTACACTAGCGGGTTAGGTCAGTTTAATTACGTCACTTGGGTGTGGATTTTTTGTGCTCCTGAGTGATCTAGCAGGGTCAACCTAACTTTAGTTTAGACAGGCCTGAGTCTTTCCAGTAACAGCTGACAACTTGTAGCTCTGGCTAACCTAGATGCTAAGTGAATTTCTTTAGGAGTTGTTTTCCTGAGATCAGAGGGAAGATAGCCTGTCTGCAAAGGCATTTTCCCGTCCATTTAAAAAGTAAAATTTTGTGTTGTGGCGTATGAAATTCCTCTCTTCCCACTACAAAGGAATGATACAAAATCGCCTCTTATTGCACAACTGGTGAGTTGGTTCTGTTTTTGTTAAAAGCTGCAATAGAAACATGAGCTCGAGGGTACTTTCCTGTTTTACTTCTGTACCGATTTAATTCTTGATAATATTACTCTTTCCTCACGATCTTCAAAAGAAGTTATGTCCCTCGTAGTTGTCTAGCTGTACAGTTTTGTAACTTTTGTTTTTGACTTTTCTGATATTTGAGCTTAGTATCATTAGAATATGTAGGTGAAGCATGTGGCTTGCCAAGTAAGAAACAACTTCCTCAGATCAGGTTGCTGTTGACTTTTTGCTACACTCCTCCCGACTTCACTTTTGTTCCTCAGAAAGAACTTGAACGAAGTTCTGTGGAAAATCACTAAATCAACTGATTCTTTTTCCTCATGCAAACATGGTTGGTATGTAGTTGACTTGTACTGACTTCTGTGGTTTTGTGGCTGTAGGGTTCAGTATTTCTCAAGTAAGGTATTTTTTGGGAGGGGAGAAGGTTGGGTTTGTGGTTTGCTCACTTTTCTTAACTTTGATTTAAAATCCTTTTGAATCGCTTTGATGAGCAATATCTTTGGTGTGTTATCATTATATGAGGGTAGATGAGTAGGTTTCCTTTTGCTGAGTTGACATGTTTTATGGTTAACTTGTAAGTCTGCTTTACAAGACTTTCTGTTCTCTTATCTATTTTTAATTTGTGAGAAGATGTGACAAATGACTTTACTAAACATCAGTAAGTATGTTGTAGAGGTAAGTACTTTAGAGATAATTTACTTCGTTTGTATAGTATGGGGGTATGACTAGTATTTTAGGTTAGAATTTTGTTCACATTTCTTGTTTCAAAATATGTGTACAGAAACTTGCATCTGTGTTTTATGCAGGTAACCATCTGACACACCCAGGGATGAGTTTAGAGACCAAAAATGAACACATACTTGAATTCCATATGGTTCTGTAGTTAGTTGTCTAATGACTTATGAGCTGTGTTTGAGTTTAAGCCTCAGTATATGATCAGAATATACATATTTGGATCATAAATACCACTATTTGAAGTAAGTCAGTGACTGCCTTTTGCTGTTTTTGTTCTAGCAAATGTTTAAGTACTGGATTTTTTTTTTTTGTTTAAATTATTTGTTAGAATTATTTTTTCCTACTGTACAGGTAGTTGCTTTAGTTTGTTTACATGCTGTCATTGTACCTTTTCATAAATTGGCATCTTCAGAAACAATGATTTGTCCTGTGAACTCCAACTGTAATTAGAGCACTCTTACTTCATCCACTTAAACTCTGGTTTTTATATTTTTAACAACATATTTATTTAGAAGCTTTTAACAGGTTGCAAATCACTTCCAAGTAAAAGGCTTTGGTTGACAATTTTTTTTAAAGAGAAACATTGTGCAGTAATATACCGTAATCAAATATTTCTGCTTAACATGGTGGTGTGTTATTACAGCATGCTATCCAGGACACATTTCTGTTAATTTTATTAAGTTGAGTGAAACTACGGACTCTGCTTATATTTACTAAATCAGGTGTGTCTATCAATATTTAAAAAATGGACAGGTATGCTTTTTTTTAGGTGAATATCTGAGTACTGAATAAATAATTCTTTTCTTGGGTGTACCCACTTCCACTAGGAAGCCCCAGGAAGATTACCAAAGGATGCTTTGTTGTGATATCCCACAGTCTGTAATATCTGTTAAAAACTACATCAGTACTCTGGTCATGTCCACTATATATGCATAAAATCATCTTTTACCAGAGTTTCTTCAGCATTTATTCCCATTCCTCTTGGAGTAATTTGTCTATCCAAACCACTTCCTACATTGTCATTCATATGGAAATTTTTTTGTTAGGAAAGTTGTCTACAAAGATGGATATAAATTAGTTATTTTTTGTGTTGTAATCATCCAGAAGTCATCACTTTTATTAAAGTTAACTTTAATACATAAAAGAACTTTCCTAGAGAAGTTGAGAAATGTAGTGCCTAACTTGAAGGTACTGGTACCATGAGAGAGTGGGCCAGTTAAAGTTAGTTTTGCTATCTAAATAAGTTAGAAAAGTCTATTTGAACAGGTGGCCAATCATATGTATTCCAAGACTCTCCCAGGCCTTAACATTCTGATTTTTATTTCTGTATGCTTATGGGTTTATCTTAATGGAACTATGATCATAATAATTAAAAATTGTTGCATTCAGGTAAACATCCTGAACAGTCATCTCTAACTGGCCTAATTTTCTTCAGCACTTTCATACTTGATCAGATCAAGTACTCTCCGTCTGTATACACTTTGGTTTTTGTTGAAACTGGAACCTACAATATGTAATTGGTAAATACAGGTAATATTATAAAGGAAAACTGGAATAACTGAGTACAGCATAGCAGCTCTAGATTAAATATATTGCTAGAATTGAGTACGTATGAGGCCAGGCCCTGATCTGACTTTGGGCCTTTAGGCCCCATGGCAATGTGTAAATCAGTGGTTCTCAAGCTTTTGTACTGGTGATCCTTTTCACAGAGCAAGCCTCCGAGTGCGACCCCCTCCCCCATAAATTAAAAACACTTTTTTTCTCTATTTAACACCATTATAAATGCTGGAGGCAAAGCGGGGTTTGGGGTGGAAGCTGATAGCTTGTGACCCCCCCCCCCCATGTAATAACCTTGCGACTCCCTGAGAGGTCCCGACCCCCAGTTTGAGAACTGCTGGTGTAAATAGTCTATATTGAATGGGTTAATGGGAAGTTCAGACTATTCCTAGTTAAACTGAGGTACTAGTGTAAACCCACCTAAAATGTAAGGCATATCTTGCAGATATACATGTTGAGATCATAGGCAAATAGTGCATCATGAGAATTCTTTAGTTTTGCTCTTTGCATTTGAGCAGCGTTAACACTTCACCATGGATCCAGCTGTAGTAAAGAAAACTCCAGAGATTGTCTGTGGGTTATGGTGTCCAGGTAATGAAAGGTCACTAGAATTTCTTTCAGTACCAAGACTCAAAATTACCCAAGGCAGTCCAAGGAAAAATATCTATGCAAAGTAAAAGGTGATAAGATTAGTTTGGTAGAAATTTATTTTAGGTGAAATGGTGTTTTTTCTTTTTAAATATTTACATTGTAAACTCTCTCAAGTAGGGAATGTCTATCTACTGTATAAATGCATAATGCTACAGAAATATTTTTAACTTAAAAATGCAAAGTCTGATTCTCAGAAATGACACTTGCTTTTTGAAAACTATTTTTAGATAAAGTTATTGACATGGACATGATTGAACTTCATGACAGTGTCCTCGCATGACAGCACACTGTCAGAAAATTAATTTAAAACACATTAATTATATTAAAATACTGCTTGTATTCCACTACTCTGTGGATAACTGAATCTTGCTTCTGTGGATATGACACTTACATGCAAGAGAAAAGGTTTTCAAGTAATCAGGATCCAGACAGACAAGACACTAATGGCTTATCTACACTAGTGTACTTCGCCCATGCTGAAAAATGTAGCATAGTTTATAGCTGCCTTTAGTTTGTTTAAAATGCCATGTTTTTTAAAAGTAGGAGACAATGCAATAAATATGATTTCAAAGAAAGCAATATTTTTGTGTTTGGTTCAGATAAATCAAACTGAGTCTGTTCCACGTAAATGATGCATGAAAATGCTGATCTATCAGAACTGTGTTGGTGCTGTAGAACTCAGTCCTACCTACTTTCCTAGACTCTCAGTGTGTCTGTGTGATCCCATCACTATAATATCTGAATGCCTCACAAATACTTATCAATCTAACCACCCAAAATCCGTGTGAACTAAAAGTATTCTCAGTTTTACAGATGGTTAAGATGTGTGCACAGAGATTGAGACATGGCCGAGGTTACGCAGTCTTCAACAGAACCAGGGACTGAACCTTGATCTCTTTAGTGTTTGCCTTAACCATAAGACCATTTTTTGTCTCCTGGTTGGCCTTGCTAGGGCTTGAATTACAAAAGTATAATTTCTGTGTCTGTGAAAGAGATGAGAATGTTACTTTACATATGAGGGAAGGAAGATAAACCAAGAGGTGGGGGAAAGGGAGGGAGTTTCTAAATTGCAGAGAGCTATTTGGGTCTGTTTGTGTCTCCTACTCACAGGAATTAGAACCATCAGGTGAGACAATCTCAGAAACTTGTGCCTGTGCTTTGCGCTTCCTGCAGTTTACAAACCTGTCTGGGCCACTCAAGTCCACGGAAGAGGTAGGAAACTCTTGGTCTCTAACTTATTAGATGTAGCTCTACTTCCACCTTTGCTTAGCCTCATTAAATGTGTTGAGTATTTCATGAGTTCTAGACCTACCCCATTTGACCTGGTTATTATTATCTTAGCTCTGTGGAAAGGAATATAGAATCCTGGTTACTGCTAGGGATGTAAATGTTATTTAAAAGTTAACTGTTTAAACAATTACAAAACATTTTGTTAAACAGTTAATCGATTAAAGGCCGGCCGGCACAGCTGGGGCTGCTCCGGCCGGCACAGCTGGGGCTGCTCCGGCCGGCACAGCTGGGGCTGCTCCGGCCGGCACAGCTGGGGCTGCTCCGGCCGGCACAGCTGGGGCTGCTCCGGCCGGCACAGCTGGGGCTGCTCCGGCCGGCACAGCTGGGGCTGCTCCGGCCGGCACAGCTGGGGCTGCTCCGGCCGGCACAGCTGGGGCTGCTCCGGCCGGCACAGCTGGGGCTGCTCCGGCCGGCACAGCTGGGGCTGCTCCGGCCGGCACAGCTGGGGCTGCTCCGGCCGGCACAGCTGGGGCTGCTCCGGCCGGCACAGCTGGGGCTGCTCCGGCCGGCACAGCTGGGGGTTAACGATTAAGGCAGGTTAACCAGTAAGACTAATGCTTACTGTTTAACATTTTACATCCCTAGTTACTATATGGCTTCTTAGTCTGAGTCAAAATGGTCAAAGGCAGACTTTGGTTTAGGAGAATGGCAAAGCTCTGAATATCTTTTTAGGACCTCTCCCAGAAAAACAGTAGGTACAAAAGGGTCACTACGCTTACAGGTGTCTTCCAGTAACCTATCTAAAGGCCAGGCCTGTAACTTTTTAACACTCTGGAATTTTCTAGTTTTTTCACTTCTGGAGAATATGCACCTGAAGCATCTTTTCTTCTGTCATGGCAGAATCACCTGTTAAAGGGGTCTGTGGAACATGACTTATGTATAGTGAATATAGATACCAGTCTGTCATGGGGACAGGTTCAAGTTGTCTAATTCTACAAGGAAAAAAAAATCCTTTTGGAGAAAAGGATGTACATAAGTTAATCAGAATTTGGGGTTGAGAGGGGGGATGCTTTAGCCTTAAGAGTCCTTGGTAGAGTAGACAGTACTTTAGTTTCCCTGTCTGAACAAAAGTGGGCTGCCCAGCCTATTCTACAGAGTTGGATCAATTTTTGTCAGAGAAAATTGTTATGAAGACTAATGATTGTGCAGGTGTAACAATGCCTGTATGATCTTCTGCTTGAACTGAAAGGACCAGGCCTATTGGTTCAAAGGTGGTAAAGACTAGCAAAGCTCTAATATGGTCTAGCCACTAGAGCAGCATTTCTCAAACGTGGCCATCAGCAGATTTTTGTGTGTGGCCATCACAGCCTCCAAAGTGCCCCTAAAATTGCTGAGACATCAAGTATTAAAGTTGCCTTGTAAATGCCATAAATCGTAATGCGCACTCATTCTCTTCTAAGTATTATGGTACAGTGCAGGCAGAACTGAACTACATAGACTTTCTTTCAAGTCACAGAGCGTATTCATTGGCTAATTACTGTTTACATCTTGTACTACTGTAGCTCCATAGGCTACTACTGTAGCTCCATAGACAACTACTGGCCAACATCATTGTTGGCAAGATCACTGCATGATGTTTGCGTAGGTAGAGATTTGTTTGTGGTATTAGGTGAGAGAGTTAAAAACATGAATGGCTATCGGAAAGTTTTTTCCAAAATATCAGTACCAGAAAATGACCCTGAATGTGATACAGAGACTGTCCCAGAGGGAGCCGCCTGCTGCTAAGAAAGCAGAACATGGAAAGAAGAAAAACAAACATTTCAGGACCAGTGGAAACTGCAGTTTTGTGGTTCTGAAGCCATCCGATTCAGTTTCCGAGTAAGTTACAGTGTGCACTGTTTGTAAGAAATTAATCAAATTAAAATTTACACAATGCAATGTCCTTATAGCATTCATACAGGGGAAGTTGCACAAAATTACTACGGTGAGTTTTAGAGGCACAAGCTGTTAAATGATCCAAAAACAGTTTGAAAGACAATGATGGCTCAGATTTTTGAATAAAGTGGCTCATATACAAATGGCTACTTTTAAAGTTGCACTACTTTTGGGGAAAGCAAGGAAACCATTCAGCAACGAAGAATTTGTGAAGAAAATTGTCCTGGCCATACAACCAGAAAATATGCTTGTAGAGAGATACCACTGAGCAATAACACATTACAGAGGGAGCACAAGAGATCTGGTGAATCTTCTACAAAAGGAAATAGCTGAAAAAATCTGAGAGCCCTGTCTACAGCCTGTGCTTGGATGAGGGCCTTGATGTCACGAGGAATCCCAAGATAATTGTAGGCGCTCTCTTTTTTCACTATGATTGCCATTGTTTTTCTGATGGTGTTTTATGTCAATTGAATCTCAGTGACAGGCCAACTGGCAAACACATTTTTCAGGCGAGAATGGAGGAGTGCCCCCATTCACTTTGACAATCTGTGCAGCTTGAGAGCTGCTGGGGCAGTGGTTTTGCAAGGTACATGAGTAGGGGGCCGAACTGCTTCCAAGAAAGCTCAAATGTTTTTTTGTTATACTGTTTTGCTCACCAAGAAGTACTTGCCAGCAAGGCTTCAATGAAAAGTACTAATGAGGTTGAATCCGTAGTGAAAAAGTGCATCAATGGTGTCAAAGCCAGCAGTGTCAGTAAAGGGAGATACAAAACTGGCTGCAAGATGCAAGGTGCTGCTGCATTATTCCAATCTGCTGCCTTAATTTTAATGACCGTGTACAGAGGCTGTTTGAGCTCCAGGAAGAGCTCGTTGAGGTTTTTGAACACAGTTTCACTGGAACTGTCCCAAAAGCTGCAAGATCCAGAAGTACATGGTTGTGTGCTCCTTTTGAAACAGTTTCTACCAAAACTTGCTTCCTTGAGTCTGGAGCTTCAGAAACCTCAGCAAATGATATTTGACAGTATTGAAATAATTAATACATTCAGAATGACAATTGCTGACATTGTCCCGTATCTATGAGAGGAACAGGACTTTTCATTTTTTTTACAAGCTTGGTCAGTTTCTCAGCTGTCAGGATGAGAATGTGTAGCGAAAGGTCATCTTAGCTCTAACCGAATACCTGACTATCCTCTCAGAGGATCTTGAAAATAGTTTCAGTGAGAGAAACTCTTTCCTTCAGTACCTCTTTGTGACCAACCCATTCAGCAATTCTGGTTCAGGTTTTTTGGCTGCAAACAAGCTGCCTTGCAAGACAGATTAGCTTCCTTTGACTTTTTGGATTCAAGCAATCTCAGATACCTCATGCTGCCAAATGCACAATGATGCAAGAATGAAAACATACTTCAGAGCTCCTCTACTGTAACACCAGGCTGAATGGAGTAATGTGTACCTGTTTGAGGACACCCACAAGCCCCTAGCTAAAGTTGCTTTTCTTTTCTTGTACCTGTTTTCTGGTACTTACAACTCCTGCATTAGAGGACAAAGAGCTACCATGTTTTAGCATGGGATGCACAGGGAAGTCAAATCACAGATACTACACAAATCTCAACTTCACTTTTGAAAATGATAAAACTAAAAATGTGGGTGTTGAAGTGTCCTTTGGTGAGATTTTTTTTCTATTTGTAATATCAAGGATGCCTAATGGGACATGCATGGGTTTGAACACTAGAAATAGGTGTTGTTTTGGAGCATATTCCCTCCCCCCCCCACATGCTCCCTATGAGTGTGACACTTGCTAGATTTCCTTTGTTAGCAGGACAGCTTTGTATGAATAATTCTCTCTTCCCAAAGCCCCCTTATGGGGACCCAGGGAATAAAGATAATCTTCCGCCATGCCCCTTGAAATCCCATAGATGCTCCTTGTACCCAAGAGTAATTTTCTCTTGCCATTCCCCCAAGTACCTTCTGCCAGTTCTTAATTCCTTGTAAACAAAGCTGGGAGTGAAGACTTGCTATTGTTTCTGTACTCTTACTGAGTCTGGCTGCTGTCCAGATCTGGAGAAGGGTACTACCAGACTATGTTGTTAACACTGCTTTGCCAGCTGAGTGGAGGGGTCAGGAGAAGTCAAGGCTCTGCTGTACCCTGGCTTTATTTTCCCCCTAATTGGTTGGACACCTGTCTGATCTTGCTCCTTTCTCTGGCTTCTGTGGGGATATAAGGCTTGATGTACACCTAAAAATTAGATCAACCTAGCCAGGTTAAATCACTAGTCAGGAAGACTCGATTTAATCATGGATTTCTACATAAAAGTGCATTCTTGTTTGTTGTTATAATCTTAATACATATTCTTCACAACTTAGAGATAGATGTAGGTTTCATTTTTAGAAGGTACACACTATATATTTTTAAACAGTGATTTATTTTGAAAACTTTTCAGATTAGCTTTACAGCTATATCAGAAAATGAATGAATGTTTGGTTATTTCATTTATCAACGGTAATTGAAGAAGATAGTTCACCTCCCAATGACTTCATAAATATCTCCAATTCAATAGATTAATCATTAATATTTGGAGGATTTTCTTGCCATGCTGTATTAGGAGGAGAACATCACCAGACAGACATTTAAATTGTTTTATTTAACTAAAACAACAACGTTATGTATTCTGGATTTTTTTCTTCAACAGCAAACATATAATATAACAAAACAAGCATATTATTTTGGAATTTAGTTAAACATTGAAGTTTTTTAAAATCCAGTTTGTTAAAATTGTTTTAACTAAAATAGTTAAATGAAATATTAAAAAAACAAAATAAAAATTAAATCGACTGTGTCAGCCAGGTCAACATGAGAAACTTAAAATATTGGCTTCTGCAGCTAACTCAGTCGTCTTCACCTTCATTTTCCTGTTTGTTCATAATCTGAAAAAGAGAAACAAGTTTTCCTGCTTTTTCGGGTCCCAACTGATTTCTTGTGGAATGAATTAGTCCAAAGGAAGAAAATATTCTTTCTACACTGGCAGAAGAAGCTACTGCTGTTAAAAGTGAGATTGTCACTTCAACAGTCTCTGAATCCAAGTGCTTAAGTGACTTCCACCAGTTCACTGGTGTGACTTTCTTTAAAACATCATCAGCAAACATATATGAAGTTTATTATAGTTGGCATTATGGAGGGATGATTGCTGGATGTCCATGTCATAGCCAACTCCTCTTCTTCAGCAGTTAAGGTTTGACCCTGGTACTAAGTATTGAGAATATTTGCAAGAAAATGAGCTGGAGATAGTGCTTGTCCCATTCGTGTTTTTAATGCTTGTAATTTAACTCTGTGATTGCATATTTTTCTTTTTAAGATCTCACTCAGTTCTTTCCAAATTTCAACAGCATCAGCAATAAAACAGCATTTTGCACTCATGCCTGTCTTACCCAAAGGTAGAGGAACTTCATTAAAATATTCCCAAACTGGGTCTCTTTTTCCCTTTTAGTGAGAGAATAGTATAGTAGATCTCAAATCAATGAAGGCTACATTCAGAAAGACCTCAAGACTTCTGGAATATGCTGCTCACACAGTTTCACTTTTGTTTCTTCTGCCTGTCCCTCCCTTCTCACATTTATCTCCAGAATTCTCCTTGTCCAGATCTATTCCGTCCCCAACAATCTTCTATTCACTGAACTTTTTGAAACGTTGCCCTTTTAGAGAGAGGTTAGGGATTGACTCTGTGTACACAAATTTACAGAGGGACAATAGGGTTGAGGTCCGTTATTTCTTGCCTCCTATATATTATTTATTTAAAAACATTGTTGCTGTTAACAAGGATGTTATGTCTGGAGACACAAGTCCAGTTTGAGAACTGCAAACCTAAGCATCTCTGATATCTTCTAGACTGAGCACTGAGTCCCAATGCGTAGATAGATTATTTAGGTAAATCTTTCTATACAGAAGCCCCTGGAACCCCATAAGATTGGGTCCCTAATCATGAACTATTGGAATTCATTTATAAAACTTTTCTTAAACATTACATGAATATATTGTCTCAAATTATAGAATTAGAATTTATCATCGATATTCCATGATGAGATATCTTTGAGCTATAATATATCTTAATTAAAACTATCTTTAGATAGGTTTTTCCCTCAAAAAGCATTTTATCAAAAAAAAGCATTGATTTTTATCCACCCTGGACCTAGCTACATTATCCAGAGCTGTGAAAAATGTGCCCTGTGCTACGTATTTGGGTCAACCTAACCCATGCTGTACATGCAGCTAGGTCGACAGAAGAATTCTTCTGTCGACTGAGCTACTGCCTCTTGGAGAGGGGGATTTCCTACATCAACAGAAAACCTCTTCTGTGGACGTAAGAAGCATCTATACAACAGCTGCAGTGCCATAACTGTACTGTTGTAGTGTATGCATACCCTTAGAGGGGAGGGTTGAACGCTTTCCTTGGCTCCTATAGATATTCTGGTGGGTTGGGATCTGTGCTGTTGGTTCCCATCCTGAGCACCTGCAGTACACATAAACTTTGCATGACAATCCTTTTTTTTTTTTTTTTTTTTTTTTTTTTTTTTTGAAACACCCTTGGATATAGGAGCCCAATCTCAGGCATGTGGGTTTTCATTTTTGTCTAGAAAGATCATGTCATGGTAGCACATGAGCTTAAGGGCTTGTCTACACAAACATTTAATTTGCAGTGAGCTGGGCTGTAACTCTATCCCCCACTAACCTGCCACACACTAAGTGTCAACATGGACCCTACTGATGCCCACTAAAAGGTCACTAGAGCACTTTGATCTACTCCTGATTAAAGTGCAGTACAGAACTTTGTGTGCAGCAGCCTGGTCCATGTGGACACTTAGGGTATGTCTACATTTAAACTGCAACAGCAGCACAGCTGCAGCGCCATAATTGTGCCTTTGTAATGTAGACATACCCTTAGGCAGCACTTCAGTGTAGATATTACCGGACACATACCAATGGGAGGCATTCTCCTGTCAGTGTAGGTAATCCACTTCCCTGAATGGTGATAGCTTGGTCAACAGAAGAATTATTTTGTCTGTCTAGCACTGTCTACATTGGGGATTAGGTCAACATAGCTACATCTCTCAGGGGTGTGAATTTTTGTAAGTTCCCGGTTCAGACCACCCCTTAGAGTGCGGCAGGCTAGTGTGGGGGTAGAGTTACACCCCATCTTGCAGTGAACTAAGGGTTGGTTTACACTGGGAATTTATATTGGCATAGCTGTGTGTCTTGGGGGTGTGAAAAATCTAACCCCCTGAGAGAGGTAGCTATCCTGACCTAACCCCTGATGTATACAGTGCTAGGTTCATGGAAAAATTCTTCTATTGCCTTAGCTACTGCTTTTCAGGGAGATGAATTACCTATGCTGACAGGAAAACCCTTTCCATTGGCGTAGACCATGTCTATGCTGAAGTGCTGAGGGGTATGTCTACGTTACAAAGGCACAGCTATAGGGCTGCAGCTATGCTATTCTAATGCTATAGAATAGCTATTTCCTACTTTGACCAAAAGAACCCTTCAATCAATGTAGTTAATCCACTTCTCAGGGGTGGGGGGTAGCCTGGGGTTCCACCATTGCCGGGAGGGTGGGGGCGGCCCAGGTTCTGCTGTCACCACAGCTGCTGCTCTGGGTGAGGGGTGGTGGGCCGGGGGGCCACTGCTGCTCTGGGGCAGCACCCAGGAATAGCTGCATGGGACCATTGGAGCAGCAGCTGGTGCAGCTGTCCCTGGGGCCACCTCAACTACTCCGGCAGCCCTGGGGTCAGCTGCACTGGCCGCTGCAGAAATCACAGAGGTCCCGGAAAGTCACGGAATCCGTGATTTCTGTGACCTCCATGAAAGACTTTCAGCCTTAGTTACAGTTAACAATAGTTACTTAAAAAAAAAAAAAAACAGACTAATGTGACCCTTATTGTTCCCTCATGAAAAATGAAGGTCTCTTCCAGCTGTAGGGAAGAAAGCTGGCTAGAGACCTGGAAACAGTCTCTCTAGTATGGTACATGTTCTGAAATGCTAAATGTATTGGCCCTAAGTTCCTCCTCAACTACAGTGCAACAAAGTAGAGTACATGCTATGAGGTGTAATATCACAAAATTACTTAAGAGGAAACAGCTGTTTAACCTACTTCTGTGTCTCATACTTATTCCTTATGGTAGAACAAAACTAACATTTTGTTGGCAGTTGACTGACTCCCTGTGACATATATTTGCCAAAGACTTTCAAAATAAAGAACCTTTCTTAATCTTCCATCTGAAGTTTCAGATACAGCAGTGTTTCATCACCTATGCTAGCCTCTTTAAATTTTCTGTGAATAGCAGAAGCTTTGCCTGTGTTCTTGGGCACGAGGGCTAATATCTATTGGGGGTGGGGCAGAGGGAATATTCTTGCTTATAGTGAACTAATCATTCTTGTTTTCAGCAGTGCCTCCCGTGTTCTAGTTCTTTTTCGAGCATAAAAAGCATGACCCTCCCAACCCAAGGATCTTGTAGTCTAAAAGACAATGGTAAGGGAAGGGTCGGTCTTGAATATCTGAGGTGGGGTCTACATTAAAAAGTTATATTGACTCAGCTACATTGCTTAGGTTGAAAAATCCACACACCTGAGTGAGGTAGTTAAACTGACTAACCGCTGGTGTAGACAGCACTAGATCAACAGAATTCTTCCGTCAACTTAGGTGCTGCCTCTCGGGGAGGTAAATTACCTATGCCGATGAGAGAACCCCTTGTCACTGTAGTGAGTAGCTACATTGAAGTGCTACAGCAGTGCAGCTGTGCTGCTATAGTGGTTTAAGTGTAGATATAGCCTGAGATCTAATCAAATTAAAACTGAGTCATGGTTGTTGAGTTCCCTTTATAATGATGAGCTTAGAAGCATCCTTTTGTAAGGGATTGGCTAATCATCCATTTCTAGGTCTAAAATGCAACTATCTGTTCATCTGTAAAAGCAATGGGTTTTGCTTCTGCACCCTCTAGTAAACAAATGGCCATAACTCCTTTTTACAAGGGTTTAATTCTCCATATTTTCTAAACTCTTGAAGCTCTTTTCTTTTTCAACTCAGTAGAACTGCTAACCCTTTATCTTGAGAGTCCTCCTTGATTACAGTTGAGTCTCAGGGTATGTCTATATTTAAACTGCTACTGCAGCATAGCTGTAGTGGTTTAAGTGTAGACCCTACCTATACTGACAGGAGGGGTAGAGTCTCGGGACCCTTACTAAAGTTCCTGCAGGTTGATGGAAGAATTCTTCCATTGGCCTAACACTGCCTATGCTGGGTGTTAGGTTGCCATAGTTACATCTGTCAGGGATGTGGATTTTTCAAATCCTGAGAGAAGTAGCTATGCCAATGTAAGTTACCAGTGTAGGCCAGCACTCACTCCATTATAAACTCAATTTTGCCACTTCCAAAGTCTTGAATAATGTAACTGAGCTTCTAGTCTTCACTTCAGCTTAGTGACTCTTTGCTTGGGATCTATTTTTTCCAAGAGCCATTGCATAGAAGTCAGGAGGTTCTGGTGAAGAAGGGTGCACTTGAGCTTCTGCCACTAGTGGGTTGGTGGTGAAAAACCTACAGCAGACATTGTTTGCCTTCTCCTACCTCCACACTGTTTAAAGGCATTCTGCAAATAATAAACAAAACTGGGCTTTTGCCTTTTTTTGCTTTATTGTACATAGAGGAGGTTTGGAAAGTTTTTCCACTTCAAACTTTCTACATTTCCAGTATTAGAAATTTGTATCTTACCTATCCTAGAACATTCTGGAAGAAACTAGAAAGATTATGGCAACACAGCTACCAAAGAAGTAAAACCAGAATTTATTGTGAGGCGAATGTATTTTTCTCTGGACTGTTCAAAACTTTTTAAATTAAGTTTGTGGTAAACATTAAGGATTCAACAATCCTGACCCTTCAATTAGCAACACTTCTTATTGCTTATTTTTGAGTCAACCAGTATGTTCTCAAACAAGAAGAAAATACTGGTTATGCCTGATTTGTTTAAAAGGGGGGGAACAACCTTTTTATTACTGCAGAAGCAAAACCCCACAAACCTGGTTTATTTTTTGCAGATAACCTTTAGAAATCTTTGATTCTCAAGTGTCAGAGGGGTAGCGGTGTTAGTCTGGATCTGTAAAAAGCAACAGAGAGTCCTGTGGCACCTTTAAGACTAACAGATGTATTGGAGCATAAGCTTTTGTGGGTGAATACCCACTTCATCAGATGCATGTAATGGGAATTTCCAGAGGCAGGTATAAATATGCAGGCAAGAATCAGTCTGGAGATAACGAGGTTAGTTCAATCAGGGAGGGTGAGGTCCTCTGCTAGCAGTTGAGGTGTGAACACCAAGGGAGGAGAAACTGCTTTTGTAGTTGGCTAGCCATTCACAATCTTTGTTTAATCCTGATCTAATGGTGTCAAATTTGCAAATGAACTGAAGCTCAGCAGTTTCTCTTTGGAGTCAGGTCCTGAAGTTTTTTTGCTGTAAGATGGCTACTGTTACATCTGCTATTGTGTGGCCAGGGAGGTTGAAGTGTTCTCCTACAGATTTTTGTATATTGCCATTCCTGATATCTTACTTGTGTCCATTTATCCTTTTACGTGGTGACTGTCCAGTTTGTCCAATGTACATAGCAGAGGGACATTGCTGGCACATGATGGCATATATAACATTGATGGAGGTGCAGATGAATGAACCGGTGATGATGTAGCTGATCTGGTAGCTGGTCCTGTGATGGTGTTACTAGTGTAGATATGTGGGCAGAGTTGGCATCGAGGTTTGTTGCATGGATTGGTTCCTGAGTTAGAGTTGTTATGGTGTGGTGTGTGATTGCTGGGGAGAATATGCTTAAGGTTGGCAGGTTGTCTGTGGGTGAGGACTGGCCTGCCTCCCAAGGTCTGTAAAAGCGAGGGATCATTGTCCAGGATGGGTTGTAGATCACTGGTGATGCGTTGGAGAGGTTTAAGCTGAGGACGGTAGGTGATGGCCAGTGGAGTTCTGTTGGTTTCTTTCTTGGGCTTGTCTTGTAGCAGGAGGCTTCTGGGTACACGTCTGGCTCTGTTGATTTGTTTCCTTATTTCATTGTGCGGATATCGTAGTTTTGAGAATGCTTGGTGAAGATCTTGTAGGTGTTGGTATCTGTCTGAGGGGTTGGAGCAGATGCGGTTGTACCTCAGTGCTTGGCTGTAGACGATGGATTGTGTGGTGTGTCTGGGGTGGAAGCTGGAGGCAGGAAGGTAGACATAGTGGTTGGTGGGTTTTGAGTAGTTTGCAAATGATTCAGAATTCTTTTTTGATGATGTTATACGGCAGTGGTTTTCAAACTGCGGGTCGCGACCCAGTACTGGGTTGCGGAATGTTAAGGCACTGGGTCATGGTGGTTCTGATCAGCACCGCCAACCAGGCCGTTAAGTCCCATCGGTGGTGCTGCTTGGCTAAGTCAGGGTAGTCCCTACCTGTTCTGACACCACGCTGCACCCCGGAAGTGGCCAGCAGCATGTCTGGCTCCTAGGCAGGGAGGGCTACAGAGCTCTGTGTGCTGCCCCCGTCCCGAGTACTGGCTCTGCACAGGGCTCCGAGCTTTCGGGGGTGGGGCGTGGTGCCTGCAGGTGAGAGCCACTTAGAGCTGCTTGTGCACCTCTGCCTAGGAGTCAGACCTGCTGCTTGCCGCTTCTGGGGTGCAGCGTGGTCTGTGGTGCCAGGACAGGCAGGAAGCCTGCCTTAACACCCCCCGCTGTGCCATTGACTGGGAGCCGCCTGAGGTAACCCCATGCCCCAACCCCCTGCCTCAGCCTTGAGCCCCCCAAACCTGGAACCCCTTCATGCACCCCAAGGCCCTCATCCCTGGCCCCACCCCAGAGCCTGCACCCCCCAGCCCAGAGCTCTGACCCCCTCCTGCACCCCTACCCCAGCCCAGATCCCCCTCCCACACCATGAATCCCTCATCCCCAGCTCCATTGGGTGGCGGACATCAACCATTTTTTTCAACTGGGTCGCCAGAAAAAAAGTTTGAAAATCACTGGTATACAGCAAAAGGATATTTTCTTTCTATTACTTTGGGATGAACCATATGGCTGAGAGCAAGTACAGGATGAATTTAATATCACGTGTACTGGACCTATATTGGACATGGTTCACTGAAACTATACTCGGCTAAAACTCCACCCAGCTGTTACAGTTTGTGTTGCACTATAAATTTTAATATAAACTTGTAATCACTTTTTACACATACCCCTAATTTAAAACAGATGTTCTTGAACTTTAAAGTGGTGCTCTACTTTCTGATGATGGTGTGACAGGTTCCCCCAGGGTGCCACCTGAAAGTGGGGTACCACTGAGCCCTCTGAACCACCAGCCTGGGCTCCCTCTCACACTGTGCTGATGTGACAAGTTGCAAAGCCCTCCAAGCTTTCACTTTCACCAGCATTCACACAGGTAGGGACACACCCAGCTGCAGTCACATGCAGGCTATCTAACCACCAGCCCAGGATCTCAGAACAGTACCATCCTGCCGTGGTCAAATCTGGCCAGTATATGGGTTTAACACCCGGTCTGCCTCTCCCTCAATACAAAGAAGACCATGCACACTTGTAGTAACCAAGCTGAGATTTTCCCCAGACACCTTAATCAAATGCACACTGGTTTGGATTAAAACATAAAATAAGTTTAACTACAAAAGGATAGATTTAAAGTGATTGTAAGTGATCAAAGCAGATTCCTTAGTAAATAAACAAAACCACAAACTGATCTTAACATACTAGATAGGTAGGATATGAATTAGCAAATTCTCACCCTGAGTGTTAAACAGGCTGGCAGATTCTTAAGGCATAAGCTGCCTTGGCTTTTCAGCTTGGGTTTCCCAGGTTTTCATACACAAGCTAGAAAGCTCTTTAGCCTGGGGACCATCAATTGCCCCAGTGTATTCCTCAGGTGTTTCCAGGTGTGTTTTTGTAGGGAGAGTGAGGTCCCCCTGTGATGTCATTTTCCCTCTTTTATATCTTTCTACTTGCTGTGACCTGGGTCAAGCAGTTCCCATTGTGTAGTGCTATTTCTGAGAGGTTTCTGTTGTACACAGTTCGTGGAGTAATCCTTGTGCTTGTGTGCATTTCCTCAATAAGCGATTAACATCGTTTGGCCTTTTCACTGTTGTACCTAAAAGGCTGCTTGTGGGTGTTTTCAACCTCACAACATGTTTCAGTAGCACATACATAGCCAAACTTCATAACTTCACATACGACGATAGTACATACAATCTAACGAGATATTACTATCTAGCAGGTCAAGACTTTTAGAATGACACTTCACAAGGCATACTTTGCATAAGACATATCCTAATTACATGACAGGGGTGAATATTGGGGTGCCAGGGTGTCACAGATGGCTTTTCCTCATTCTCCTAAATTTGCACTGACAGCTAAAAATTAATAAATTCTTCCTTAATACCATTTTGCCATGTAATCAGTTGCTGGACTTGACACACATGAGACCGAATAGAAGTGGTCCATGGGTTTGCATATGAGATGTTGGCCATAACATGAATAAATTTGATAAGCCTTGCTTTAAAATAACTGCCTGACCTATTCACTCTGCCTGGCATGATCACTGAAATGTCATGTTTTTGTGTTTGAAGTTTCTTGTATCTAAATATTTACTCTGCACAATTATTTGGAGTGCATCAAAACTAGATCTCAAACAAGAATTATTCTATTGACCTACTCATTGCCTCTGAGGAAGATGGATTTCCTATACTGATGGAAGAACGCCTCCCGTCTGTGTAGGCAGTACCTACGCTGAAGTGCTACAATGGCACAGCTACAGTTGTGCCGCTGTAATGTTTCAAGTGTAGACAAGCCCTAGGAGGATGTCACTTCAATCTGCAAAATGGGGATAATCCTTTCTTCCATTGTCTCTTTGTTCTACTCAGACATAAGATAGACAGAAGTAAGTTATTAAAGGCAGAGACTGCCTCTTCTTTTGTGTTTGTACAGTATTTAGCACAATGGGTGCTGATCTCAACCAGAGCCTCAAGGTGCTATTGTAATACTACTGACTTGAAATCAATCGTTATGGATACAGCAGCTGAGTCAGAGCTCTGCTTAGAAAAGGCTAGCAGCCAGCAATTGAAACTCTCAAATGTGCCCAAGGATATATGGGTATAACACACTTTGTTGTGTTGCAGTCAGTTCATAAAATGGTTCAGATTGCTGCATCCATTTGACTATTAGAGATAATAAACTCTAATTCTTCTTCTAGTATTAGGCCCATCTACATAGAGTCAGCTGTTGGAGTCCTTCTCCATTCCTTTCTGTCTTGAAGCTGTTGTTGGAAATGCCACAGCTAATCAAACTAATGCTTAACTCTGAGACCTCTAATTCATTAGACAAAAGATGGAAAAATAACCGCTTTGTAAGCATAACAAATGACTGCAGCAAATCTTGTAAGATTCTCCCAAGTTATCATCTCTTGGCCTTTAGCAACAGGTAAACACCTCGATGTAATAGCCCTTTTTTGTAGCGCATGAGCATCATTATCAAATGACTCTTATCTTAGTAGCAAATGTGATGTAGACTATCATGGTTGTTACTTGGCAATAAGACCTGTCAGAGAGCAGAGTTTCTGAAATGCATAGCAATTGTTTTAAACAGCTCTGGCATGGATATATAAGGCAAAAATGAGCTTACTTGGTTTTAATTAGCTTTGAAACTTCCAAGGCTTAACTTCTCTATTAGTGGAGCAGTTGGCAATGTCTTTCTTGAGGTGCTAATCAATTTTAGCACTTGAAGCAGAAGTATGATACATCATAATTGCACACTCTACAGAGTGTGCATCATGTGTGTTAGGTGTGAAGGAAGCATTTAATTTCAATCTGTACTCTGACAAATTTCTGCTCTGATGTTGTATGAAGCAAACAGTTATCAGGTTGAATCATAGTTTTTTAAAACTTCAAGATGTTTAAGTGTTAATTGCATTTGCTTCTTTGCCTATTTATAGACTTCTGGTGTGTGTAATCAATCATATTTTAGTTGTTTATCCTTCATAGTTTTGGGGGGGGTTCCTATATCTTGTTCAGTTTTTCAGTAGTCCTGACAATGTCTTATACTCATTAAAGGTAACCTGCAAAGCTTTTTAAATTTATTAATGTTTTCAGCTTGACTCATCACCCATGAAAACCCACTGTGAAAATCCTTGTCTTTATTATTCTTAATTTAAACAGTGATTCTGAACCCCAAACTCCTCGAGAAACCTGAGGGACTGTCACTGCTTACTTAACCTGTACTGAGAGGTAGCAATATTTAAGTGTTTGTCAACAGAGTTAACTCAGGCTCTTATTCGAGTGTTTCTCCTAACCTCTCTCCTGTCCATGCACAAAACCCTCTCACCTGAGTTTAGTGGTGCTTTCAATCTGAGCTATCTGGCTCATTGTGGGGCATTAGTTAAAGGTTGGGTGCTCCTTTCACTTGGATTGGTAACTTTCCCACTGAATTTTCAGCAAGGATGTAGGTTAAATCACTTGACTGCTGATAGTCCTCCAATGCCTTTCCACAGTTCCCCTATGTGCCCAGAAGGACAGGCAAGTTCTCCCACAATTCACTGGGAAAGAATCAGAGTGGCTCGGGTTACTGTGACACAAAGAACTATGGGATGGGAGCCCA
This sequence comes from Malaclemys terrapin pileata, assembly GCF_027887155.1. NCBI lineage: Eukaryota > Metazoa > Chordata > Testudines > Emydidae > Malaclemys > Malaclemys terrapin. The sequence goes on along the minus strand of NC_071508.1, from coordinate 89,310,059 downwards.
GAAGTCCTGTCAGTTCAGGATGCAGAATTTAGGTATGGCTGCTCAGACCTGGGCTATGCTGATCTGGGTGCTCAGACCTGGGTGCCAGTCATCTGAGTTGCTTCTGAAATGAAGTCCTACCCAGAATGTAGTAGGAGGAAAAATCTCAGACTTCTAGGAACTCTGACTACTGCTCTGATTAATGTGTTTGTGGGGGTCTTTGATATTTCTATTTTGTGAGCGTAAAAAGGTGTACACAAAAAGCAAACTTCAAGGAGTTAAAAAAAAAAAAAAAAAGACAAGTTATTTGGGTGGCTTGAACAAATGTTAACATATAAGATCTCTTATTTCAGTAAAGCTTTGCAGATCATGGTTAATAGATACAGAAGTCATGAAATCTACCCTGATGCTTTTAAGATCTGTTTTTGGATCGCAAATGGGAGAAATTACTTCAGTCGTGACTAATTGTGAAACCTGCATACAAGTTTAGTCTTGTGATTAGTTCGCATCATGTCAGCTGAAGCTTTTTAAGCCAATACATTTAAGTGTGCATGATTAACCATGTAAAATTCCTGAAATACTGTATCATCGGGTTAAGATATGTCGGAAACTCAAACTCTGCTGCAGTTATGGCTTAACTCATCAGTTCTCCACTAGGGGTCAATGAGCCCTTTCAGGGAGGCTGCAGGGCCCCACAATTGAAACACACTGCCCCGAGCCATGATGCCCCCCCTTTCCCTGTGGGGCGGAAGCCCTGGTGATCCCCCTCTTCCCTCCGGTCTGAAGCTGGGAGCAGCGAGGGACTGAAGCCCTGAGCCCAGGAGCAGAGTTGGGGGGTGGGGAGGGCACAAGGGTGTTGCCTCATCAAACTGCAGTGCCTTACGCAGAGTGGGGCAGTCTTGGGACTGCTCCGCCCCCCTACCTCCTACTCTACCCCAGCTCCCTTCAGGCAAGCCCTCTGGCCGGGTTGTAGGGGGGACCCCAGAGCCAGGCAGTGCGGGACAGGTGCTCCTCTGGCTGCTGGTGCTGTGGAACATGCAGCCGTGGCGTTCCCCTATCTGCTGCTGGTGCCCGGGGTTGCAGCTGCTCCTTAGCTCCCAGCCCCCTTTGACTGCTCAGGCAGCCAGTAAGAGCTACCTGGGCGGGGAGGACCTGGCTCTGGGGATTGGCAGAGCCCTAGGGGAGCTGCCAAAATGGGAGCGCTCCCAGCACACAGCCCCTAGCTACCCCTCTCCCTGCAACCTGAGCCACACTCCTCGCTGCACCCAGCCCATAGCTACCCCCTGCCTGCACCGTGAGTGGTTTTCAGACTTTCTGAGCTGAGTCCCCTTTGAGTTGTATTTTTTCGGTTGCATTCCCCCACAACCCAGATGGGCTGGGTGGCCTGCTGAGGTGAGTCGGGGGTGAAGGTGGCACTCCCTCCTTGGACCTAGCTGTGCAGAATTGGCCTGAGTCCCACCGGCCCTCGTGCTTGCTCCCCTTTCCCCCAATAAAGTCAAACTATGCATATGCCCAAGGGTCCCTCCTGGCCTGGAGCCCTGAGTCTCCCCACTCTGTTCTGGAGTTTTTATAGCATGTTGAGGGGGGCCTCAGAAAGAAAAAGTTTGACAGTCCCTGGCTTAACTGACATCAAGGTTAGGACCATCCAAACAAGTGGTGTGGTTCTTGAATGCTGGGGACCCTGGGGAATCAAAATTGTAAGTTGGCAACATTTTTCAATCTAAAATTTCTTATATGAAAGTGCTATCGACCTTGTTTTAAGTCCTGCTTATATAAATAAATGTTGCCTCTCAACTCAGACAAGGAGAAAGTTTAAAAATAATAAAAGGAAATAAATTTTAAAACTTGTGGTATTCATTGTCTCAAAAGATTACTGAGTCCTAGAATTTAGCAAGAGTCAAAAATAGTATTTTTATGTTAGGACCTCAGATTCCTTAGCACAGCAGCTTTTGGGAAAACTTCCCACTTGTGCAGTTCTACCAGTAGCAGTAATGAGGTAAGCATTAGTACAGACCAGCTGATTGCATTTTTTACTCCACTGCCCTCTAATTCTGAGCAGGTCTGTATAGTAGTATTAAAAATAGTGGCCACCAGTCTGCTGTAGTGATTCTACCATTACTGCAACTTAGTGGTGCAATGGTGGGGGATTTCTTGAAAATATCCAGTCTGTAAAAGAATTAGCTGGGTTTTTAGGAGGAAACTGTCACCTTCTTCTGAAGTATAGATACCAGGTTTTGATTAGCTCCATGCGTGACAAATTTATGAAAATTAATGACCTAACTTTCATATTGGTAAATTTGCATATAGCCATAGACACTTCATCTTCAAAGTGTGGCCTTACTGCTTGTGAAAGGGATTGTTTTAACATCCTTGGTAAAATAAAAAACACTCGGCAGCAGGACAAACTTCCTACGACTTAGTGGTGCTGGCAGGGCAACTTTGTTTAGGGTCAGTTCAGTCTCTGTGGCCCTTGCAGGACTTTACCTGTCTGAATTGGCCAGTTATTATGAAGTGTGGTGACATGGGACAAAGTTTGACTGAGGAGGTAGAATTGAGACCCACCAAATGCCCTATAGATGGGAACAACTTTGAATCCTTCTGAGTTGGGCTGGATTGGTGATCTCCAGGAGAGAGGCTGTAACTTGTTAGCAGCATCCTGAGGGATCCAGCTCTCTGATAGGTGCTAATGTTTCTTCTTCAAGAATAAGACTTGCTTTTTGGAAAGACAAGTTTACTAAATTCTGGTCTTTCTTTTTGGAGCTTACACACACAGGATCTTCTCTTCTCTAGACATATGGGCAAAGCTTCCCTCACACTGTACAACTAAGTAGCTCACACTGTTCTTAAAGGGACAGCTCGCTAACAATACAAACCGTTCAAAATACACTAAAACAAATGTTGAACACAACATTCTAATTAATTTTTACAGTGTTTTCAATATAAAATTACTAACAATGACTATTATTCCAGGGTCTTTACACTTAGGGGTCATTTTATAGAGAGAGACTGGGAGCAGTGGGTAGGGATAGCTCAGTGGTTTGAGCATTGGCCTGCTAAACCCAGGGTTGTGAGTTCAATCCTTGAGGGGGCCACTTAGGCAAATATCAGTACTTGGTCCTGCTAGTGAAGGCAGGGGGCTGGACTCAATGACCTTTCAGGGTCCTTTCCAGCTCTATGAGATAGGTATATCTCCATATACCATGTTTAAGACTTACATAAAAATTCCCCATTTGGTGGAGGAGACAGGCATAAGCAGAGGATTTGAACCTGCAGACCTGTAGTATGGACCCATTTCCTTCTGGTAGTAGAAGCAGGCTGTTTATCCTATATGGGTATCTATACACTTCCAGCTGGGAGTGCAGTTCCCTCTAGCTCTCATCAAGATAGCATGGTAAAACTAGTGTAGCTGCACCGGTGGGACGTGCTAGCTACTCTGTATCCACCTGAGTCCCTACATATTTATTCATACTTGGGGCTGCTAGCCCATCCTGCTGCTTGTGCTGCCATAGGATACATTCTGATTGTAGCATGCTAGGTCTGAGAGCTAATGTGAGTGTGTCTCCTTGAGCTGGGAGTTGCACCCTGAGCTCAAAGGGTAGACATAACCTCTGCACCCATATGTAGAGGGAAATGTAACCCACTTTGCCAGTGGGTTACAAAACTCTGGGTGCACATTCTGCAAATTTAGGGTTTTCATCATGCTACCTATTTAAAGGCAGTTGAAGTTTCCCCAGTTCTGTCTACTTCATCTCCAGCAAGTTCCCTTTATTTGCCTCATTCAGTTGGATATTGGAAACTACACCCTACTTAAGCACAGTTGCATTGTAGGATGAGTTTCAGTAATAGCATTAGTAACACAATAAAAGGAATGAACTCTCATTTTCTTTAATCTGGCTTCATGGGCACACTAATGCAGTCTTCCGTCTAACTTTCTCCCTTCATTTCCTTTAATTTATTTGACATGGATTTTTCTAAAACCAAGTAACACAGTAGTATTGTTCAAGTTTAATTTTTGAAAGGCTTTTATTGATAATGTAACAAAAAAAAAAAAACTCACAATGCGATCTGCACTGCTTACTGTGCTAAATGGTGTAATGTCTTGTAAATTTCACCTAATTGTTTCCTGAGAGTAGTGCTGAGTTTTCAAACACCAAACTGAGAAGGACTACCAAATATCTTAAACCGCTATTACTTCTTCTCGAGTGTGGGGATCTGCCTTGATCACAGCAACTGGTGTCATATGTAGCTCTATTGGACCAACTGCTAGAATAGTGCAAATTGCAGCTTTGTTTATCCAGAGCAGTTCACCCTGGTTTCAAAGTTTGCCTAATTACAGTTGGGGTTGCAATATTCTGCTGGCTGTAAGTGAGGCAGGTTCAGACTGCACCAGCAAAATACTTAATCCAGAGAACAATGCTGGATTACCACCTCATTTTGACACTGTGCATGGACGTTTTGGTCTAGTCTGAGTGTAACTTGCAAGACTGGTAGGCTTGTGGCTATTGCAGGTCAGCTCCATACTTTCTGAGAAGATCCAACTAAATTGCTGTTAGTTCCAGATATATTAGGCTGTTGGAGGTTTAAGTACACCTCTACCTCGATACAGTGCTGTCCTCGGGAGCCAAAAAATCTTACTGCGTTATAGGTGAAACCGCGTTATATTGAACTTGCTTTGATCCACCGGAGTGCGCCGCCCCGCTCCCTCCCCCTCCCCGGAGCACTGCTTTACCACGTTATATCCAAATTTGTGTTATATCGGGTCGCTTTATATCGAGGTAGCGGTGTATATCCAAGCCTATTGACTATGCAATGTAGGGAGTTACCTTCTCATAATCTTTCTGTCAGACTGTAAAAATCACTTCTTGTTATGGTCTCCTCTCCAATCCAGTGGAATGAGATGGTGGGGAGTTTGTTTTTCACTGAATAATGGAACATGTTGGCAGATTTTTGTTTAATTCCTAGCTTTTAAAAGTTTAATGAACAAATACTCTGTTTATAATATGCTGGAAACTTTCAGTTAACTATCCTTTTCTAATCAGATTTTTGATGCAGGGTTTTCTCAGTTCAAATCCATAGCTTTGGTCACAGATGAAAATGAGTTTGGGCCGGCATCTCATAAATCCTAGAGAAATATGTCAATTTTTGCAATATAGGACAATAATTGACTACTTTCCTAAAGTTTCCTATGCTTGTAGATTAAAACCATTATGACTGTCATGTTTGCAGGGCTCGCTACATCTGCACCCTCACGTATCCTGGAACAGAATTCCACAGTCTTCCACTCTTCCACTAAGCTCTGGGCTAGAGTATCTGTGTATTTACCATGCTTAGCCAGCAGGTTTGACTGAATTCTGGCACTTGGATTCTTCCATTTGGGACTAGTGGTGGTGTTATCTGGACTGGTGATCTGCTAGGTCACGCCATCCTTGACTCTGTGAGCCAGCCTTACTCTGCTCTGCTGTGAGAACCCCCATTCCAAGGCTGTTCACGCACAGCCTCTAGTATGTAAGCTGCTCCCAGCTACGTGAGTGAGCACTTTTGTCCAGCCGCTGCTTGGATTGTGCAACCGAATGACATTAGCCAATATCTCTGGTCCCAGACACAACCCTAGGAACCTTCGTCTTGCAGTGTCCAGTTATGCCCGCTGGACGCTGCAAGCTTATATGAGTTCACCAATTTAACAAAGAAATTGATATATACTAAGCTTGTTATCCTAAGGGGAGTCTCTGATACGCTTCAAACCAAATGCACTGTTTCAAGTAGAATAAACAAACAAATGTATTAACTACAAATGATAGATTTTAAGTGACTGTAAGTCAAAGCACAAGAAGTCGGATTTGGTCAAATGAAATAAAAGCAAAATGCATTCTAAGCTGACCTCAACACTTTCAGTGCCCTTACAAACTTAGATGCTTCTCACCACAGGCTGGCTGGTTGCCCTTCAGCCAGGCTCTCCCCTTTGATCGGTGCTTCAGTCGCTTGGTGGTGGTGTCTGTAGATGGAGGTGGAAGAGAGAGCATGGCAAACGTCTCTCCCTTTTATCATGTTTTCTTCCTTCTTGGCTTTCCTCACCTTCAGAGTCAGGTGAGCATTACCTCATCGTAGTCCCAAACTGACCAAGGTGACTCACTCGAGAGTCCAACAGATCCTTTTTTGCTGGCTAGGCCAGTGTCCTTTGTTCCTGTGAGGCTGGGCTGGGTTTGTTCCTTACATGCCCTGATGAGGTGTGAACTGCCCCTCTGCTACTGGAGAGTTTTGCCTGGGCTTATTTTAAGCCATGAGGACACATTTTCAGCCTCATAACTATATACATGAAATTACAACCTATAACTTTACTATAGCAACAATGCTTTAGTGTATCATGAGCCTTCCGAAGACACCTGACATGACAAACTTTGCATTGGATACCACACAATCATATAAGGATGAACATGGGGATGCAGGGTGTTCCCCCGAGGTACAGAGTGTCACAGGTGGTCAATGACAAAACAGTCTTCATAAGAGAAAAATATTTTGGTTTTAACTGTAGGACCAAAGCAATTTAAAGAGGATTTTTAAATCTGCCACAGTTGATCTCCAGTGTGCACAGGTCTCTTTCTGTCTTGGCATTCTCTTGTCCTTCAAGTGTTTGGGGAGACATGGCTTATCTCTTTCTTTCCTGCATGTTTTTCCCTGATATCCCATATTAAACTGAACCAATATATTCATATAGTAAATCTCTTAACCAGATCAACATACATTATTCATAAATTATTACAGAGCAGCTCCAGTTCATCACAATGATCTAGACCAGTGGTTCTCAACCTATTTACCATTGAGTCGCATCCAGTGCTACCTGTCCTGAGGATGTCACATGGTCCGCAGCTCTGTGCTGATTGGGCCGCAAGTAGCTGGCGGGCCTCAGGTAGAGAACCATTGATCTAGATTGACTTGTATAACACAAAGCAAGGTACATCACCTATTAATCTCTGCATCAAGGCTGTAGTTTGAGCTATAGCATGCTTTTAGGAAGACCTCCAGTTGTGATTTAAAGACTTAAAGTGAAGGAGAATTTATTACATCCCCAGGTAGGTTGTTCCAATGGTTAATTCCCTCCCTGTTAAATTCAAACCGAAAATAAAGTGCAAAATTTGTGTTAAGCTGCAACTTCCAACCATGGGATCGTATTATGCCTCTCTCTGGCAGATTAAAGAGCCACCTACTATTTGAAATCCTTTCCCTATGTGGAAACTTGTAGATCATGATCAAGTTGTTGTTCTTAAACTCAATTTAGTTTATCTAGGTCTCACTATAATATGGTATATTTTCCAGAACTTGAATAATTTTTGTAGCTGTCTTCTGAACCTTTTGCAACATCCTCTTTGAAGCGTGAACACTTGAACTGGAGGCAGCATTTCAGTAATGGTCCCACTAATAACATATTCAGAGGTAATGTCTTCCCTGCTGTTGCTTGACATTCTCCTACTTATGCAACAAAGAATCATGTTCTCCCTCTTAGCTGCAGCATCACATTGGGAACTCATGTTCAGTTAGCTATCTATCATTTCCCCTAAGTACTTTCCAATGTCACTGGATTCCCAGGATACTCCCCAATCTTGTAAGCATGACTTATATGTCTAGAAACAAATAATGTAACTTTACATTTGGCTATATTAAAATGCATGTTGTTCAAATGAATACATTTAGCACGTGATCCAGGTTAGTCAGCATGACTCATCTGTCCCCTTGTTTATCCATCCAGTTTTTGTCATCTGCAAATCTTAATAGCAATTCTGTATTCCAGATCATTGATTGCTATTGAATAGCATTGGACCAAGAACTATTGGATGACTGTTCTCTATTTACAATTACTTTTTGCAATCTGTCACTTAACCAGTGTCTAACCATTTAATATGGGCTGTTCTTGAACAATTTACATGAAGATATGGTGGATTCTTCAGTTTGAGATTGGATATCTAAAAGACATATTCTAAAAGATATGATCTAGCTGAATAAGAAGCGATGCATGAATTACTGGGTGAATGTTATGGCCTGTGCATTGTTGGATGTCAGACTAGGTGATCATGATGGTCACTTCTGGCCTCAAAAATCTCTAGGACTTTCTGTTCACGATTAAAAGAGTAGCAAAATTGTAGGCTAGGGCAGAGGTGCATTGGGTAGAATTCTTTGGCCTGTGTGGGGAGGAGAGACTCTGAGGGACATAGGAGGAAATCAAAAGGAAGTGTTTCAGTGCTTGCCAGCACATGGCTTTAATTCTGGTACTATTAACTTGAGAAACAAATGTAAAAATAGGCACCTTCTTTATTTGACACATTGAATATAGTGTAATAGTACTAAAATGTTGCTACAGGAGCTCTTCAAAAATATGAAGCAAATATATGAACCTGTAGAATGCTCCACCTTATTGTATATTTCATTCTCATTAAATGTTATACATCAGAAAAAGTGGTGTTTGAAAACTAGTTTTTCAGTCAGCTTACCAGGTAGCTTGTACAGATCTTGCTGAATTGTGTTCACCAATTAAAGTCTACTAAAGGAGTGCTTCTACCACATGTCTAGTATATCTTATGAATTTCATGTAGCGTACAGTTCAAACTGATCCACCTAAGTTGGTTAAGTAAACTTTTTTGTGGGGTAGGGTTAAGGGGAATAGAACTGAGCAGTATTCTGCAAAACTGTTTGCAAATTTTCAATTTATTTCACTCTTCCAGAAGTAGAAAGGGCTATATCAAAATCAAAGTTAAAGCACAAAATGCATTCTAGTCTGTTTCAAAATTAAGCAAAAAACAGCAAACCAAAAATTTTGACATAACATTTCCTTCCTTACATCTGAAAGCATTTTATTGGGAACGTTACAAACCAAAACCCTCAATGGGCATGCTTCAATTAAAAGTAATAGTGAAGCAAACTAGTTTCAAAGCATTATCTGTAGTATTACTTGCCCCAGTAGTTTGGTTGGGGTGTTGGGGGGCAGGTGGCGCGGAGAAGAGTTATTCTACATCTAAATTACTGCATGCATTAATAGTGTTCATATGGATGGAAATTACTAACCTTATAAGATTTCCAGAGACACTGTACACTGCTTCCCCCTTTGTCTCCATGCACCTATCATCTAAAAAGAGAATAGTGTTGTGTTCATAAAGATTTCAGAGCCTGTCACCCAGATCTCAATTTGGTGTAGGGCTAAATTTCTTCTTTAATGACAGATTCCAGAAATAGCAAAATCTTCACACTTCAGCTCTATTTCTGTTAAGTAGAAAAAGTGAAATCTTCAAAAATTAAATCAGGATCTATAGGAAAACCGTATTGATGCAAGTATGATGAGATCTAGTGGGTGTAGGTTAACTGATATGGTATATGTGTGGATACATTTTTATGGATTAAGAAAACTATTCTCATTGCTGATGTGGAAGACTACAGTTGGTTAAAGTCCAAATTTGAGACTGATGTCTCAACTAACAATGTAGACCAGTGTCTTTCAACATTTCCACACTTCTCTACCCCTTTAAGGAGTCTGATTTGTCTTGCGTATCCTAAGTTTCACCTCACTAAAAAACTACTTGCTTACAAAATCAGACATAAATACAAAAGTGTCAGACCGCACGATTACTGAAAAATTGCTTGCTTTCTCATTTTTACCATGTAATTATAAAATCAATGGAATATAAATATTGTGCTTGCATTTTAGTGTATCGTCTATATAGAGCAGTATAAACAAATCATTGTATGAAATTTTATTTTTTTGCTGACTTTGCTAGTGCTTTTTATGTAGTCTGTTGTATAACTAGGCAAATATTTAGATGAGTTGATGTACTCCCTGGAAGACTCTATGTACCCCCAGTAGTCCATATTGAATACCTGTGTGGTGGAATAAAGGAGTACAATAAGGCCTTGTTTAAACCAGTGGTTCTCAAACTAGGGCTGCCGCTTGTTCAGGGAAAGCCCTGGCAGGCTGGGCCGGTTTGTTTACCTGCCGCGTCTGCAGGTTCGGCTGATCGCAGCTCCCAGTGGCCGCGGTTTGCTGCTCCAGGCTAATGGGGGCTGTGGGAAGCAGCGGCCAGTACATCCGTCAGCCCGCGCTGCTTCCTGCAGCTCCCATTGGCCTGGAGCGGCCAAACCTGCAGACGTGGCAGGTAAACAAACTGGCCCAGCCCGCCAGGGGCTTTCCCTGAACAAGCGGTGGCCCTAGTTTGAGAGCCTCTGGTCTAAACTATTTGTATTTTTAAAACCTTTTCCAATAGAATTTTTAAAAACCTTTCTACATGGTGTCTGGAACCCAAACATTGCAATTCTGTACTAGTGTACAATAACAGTCTGAACAGTGAAAATCTAAGGGGGGGGGAACACCATAAACGAAAATCTTAAAATATTTTATTTCTAAGAAGCTACGGTGGAAATCACAAAATAGATAGGAATTTTAAAGTAACCTAATCTGATGCTCTCCCTTTAAAAGTGACTAACCTATACCACTGTAACTGGTACTATACGTACAAAAAAGTGTTCAACATGGTTTTACAATGTGTTCAAATATATCTCTCTCAATATTTTAAAAGCTTGGTTACCATTGTATAGTTGTGTCCAAAGCAAATAGTAAACCCCAACTAAGTCTAACAGGTTAAAAGGCCAATTAATTCATGGGATGTTTGACTTGTTTGAAAAGATGCTGACCAATATTTTGATGGCTAATTTTATGAAACATGGTTAAAGAAACATTACTAGTGCACTACTGTTCAAATATTTCCTTTATACTAGTTGTTGTTTGTTGTTTGTTAGATTAGTGAATTAGAATTAAGAAAAATTACTAAAAGAAGTCAGTTTAGTTTTACTGTCTTAAGTGAAGTATAAAAGCAAAATACCATATGAGGTAAACTAGATACCTTCAGAATTCCCTTTTTATATCTTCTTCAGTTTTCAACTAATGTTTAGAGGATCAGCAGGAAATAATTTAGCTGTAGTAGATATAGCTTGAATATGCAAGTGTCTCTTGGTCTTCTCATGAAGAATTTGGCTGTGGTTCACTTTATGAAGGCTGCAGATTCTTACGTTTTAAGCAGCGGTGATGGCCTTTCCACAGGTAAGGAAAACGGTTAAAAAATCTCTTGACATGGCTGCACACGCATCTTTTGAACCTGTATCATATATATTTGAAAGTAATGAATATATTCAATAAATACATCTCTACCAACCATACTGCTTGATATTTACAAAATACTGCTCTTCAGAATTAGTGTTTCAGAATTTTTGAGAATGGGCACCCCAGGTGTTTCTGTGATATTAGCCAGTTGACATTCCTGACCTCAGTATTTCAGACTTGTAATTGCTGGTCCCTTTAGTGCTCATGTAATATCAAATGGTTTTTTGTATCTGAAATAGAGTGGCTATATAACGAAGTTGACTGTAAAGTCTGGTTGCTGTAAGACAAAGATGGGATTTAAATTAGTGGTGGTAGATATGATGGAAAAGAAGGGGAAAAATGGAGAACTTCTACACCACTTCTCCAGGTAAAATACTGGGACTGTGCTGCCATGCTGATAGCCTGACATCTTATGTTGGTAACAGGCAACTTCAAAATATTCAGTCTTGAAAATCCTGTGATACCTCATCCTTGCAGTATTGAGATCATATTTACTTTGGCAATGATGCTTCAGCAGAACAGCTGCAGTGCTGCAGCAGCACTGCTGTTGTGTAGACACTTCCTGCAGTGACGGGTTCTTCTGTCGCTATAGTAAATCCACTTCTCCAAGAGGCGATAGCCAAGTCTGCAGAGAAGAAGTCTTCCTTTGACCTAACGATGTCTATGTTAGGGCTTTTACAGCCCTGAGAGATGTAGTTAGGCTCACCTAACTTTGTAGTGTAGACCAGGCCTTAGCTTAGAGGGACTATTTACTGGAGCTGTAGAGTCACAAGCTGGAGCGGCATCATGATATAAGCATCGCAGAACACAAAGTTGCATCAACATGCAGTTTTATGCAAAAAATGTGGTAGAATATGTTAACACATCATGATTTTAGAGGATTCTGACTTATTACCCCATGCAGCTGATGGTAATGATGGAAGGTGACACAACACACTTATGCTGCTGTGCATATTTCTAAAGAAGAAAATCTTGAATGACTTTGCCACAAAACTATCAGCTGTTCACTACTGTGCCTACCCTCTGGTCATTTCCCTGTTTGCTCCATTAAGGTTAAGTTGTGATACTATAACTCAACATCTGGTGGAGCCCCTCTTAGATAACTCATCTCTTGACCCAGTTGCTGTCTTCTCTCCTTTTTTTCCCCTGCTTCTCTTTTCCATCTTTCTTATTATATGACTTTTCCGACTCTTCCATTTACCAGAAGACTGTTTTGCATCATTGTGCGGGCATTCATTTGTGTTGTCCGAAGTTGAGATAAGTGCTGTGGCAGCAGAGATGCCCGGGCTGATGGTGAATCTGCAGTTTTGCATATGCAAACTGTTCATGCAGTCAACTACAAAGGCAGCTTCTTGAAAGCAACCTCACTTTGTCTCCTTGTTCCTGTTGTGGCCAGTCTCTTTACCTGCAGACGTGAGCACATTTGTGGAGGAGGAGGAGTGGGGTAGGTGGTGGATCTGGAGTTCTTGCAGCTTCCCTCTCCACAATGAATCTTGTCCTTTGCCTCTCATTTGCTCTGCACCATGGGAGGCTCTACTCTACTCTAAGGCAGTGGTTTTAAAACTAGGGTATGTGAGTTCTTATCTGGGGGTACATGAGAAAAATCCTGTAATGGCAGAAAACACATTTTATTTAGTAAAACTCGGCAATCTAATCATAAGTATATTATGACCCTATCTCAGATGGGGGTATGTGGTGTACTATATTATTTGGAAAGGGGTATGCAGCCTCAAAACATTGAAAACCACTGCTCTAAATGTATGTCTACATTGCAGTGTAAGCCCAAGGTTTGAACTCCGGCTCAAGACTAATCCCCTTCCATCTACACACAAATCACGGTAACCCAGGGCTCAGGTCCCAGGTCTCTGTTCATCTTAGTAAAGTGGGGGGTGTGAGCCTTATTAATGCCACAGCTTGAGTCATCATGAATACATCATTACTGAACTATTGCTGGGCCCCATAAATCTTAATTTGCTGGGTGACATTTTTATCAGCAATGTAGTAGTAAAGATAAGTAGCAGAAATAATGACTCAGTTTTTCATTTTTTCTTTGGCCTGTAACATAACAAATGTCTGGGGGGATGAATCTTTTCTCTCTATGATGCTGGCCATTTGCTGTAGCTGAAGTATTCTGGGTAGCTTGAGGTCCCTACATATAAACTTCTTTATTTGAAAAAGAGATGTAATGCTGCAAGGCTGTTCACAGCCACAGTATAAAAACAACTTTACATACTGTTTTGAAACTTTTAACCCAGACAGTTGGTACTAACATGGATGCTAAACTAAATTACTTGAATCTTTTTATTAGCAGAGTGCAAGTGCTTCTATTTTTCAAGCTGTGCGTCTCTTAAACCCTTAGCTAATATCAATCACTGGAAGGTATAGATGCTTTTAATCCTTTCACAATAAGTGTTTTTTCTTGGCACATATGGGTTTTAGTACTGTGCTGGTTAGGACTGATAAGGAGATTTTTGCACAGATTGTACAATTGATTCCAGATATCTTAATACCGTAACAAATGCTCTCACATTGGTACTGCAGGGCAGAGCTTTTGTGAGGGATAAAGTGATAAAAATGTTTCCTGTAGATGTTCATGAAACTTGACTCATGCAATTAAAATTTTTCTAATGTTACTGAGGCCACTTGCCTTGTCCATGCGCAGCTGATGCATTGAGACAGAGGAAGTACTAAGTCAGGGGTCCGCAACCTTTCAGAAGTGGTGTGCCGAGTCTTCATTTATTCACTCCTAATTTAAGGTTTCGCGTGCCAGTAATATATTTTAATGTTTTTAGGTCTCTTTCTATAAGTCTATAATATATAACTAAACTATTGTTGTATGTAAAGTAAATAAGGTTTTTAAAATGTTTAAGAAGCTTCATTTAAAATGCAGAGCCCCCCAGACTGGTGGCCAGGACCCCGGGCAGTGTGAGTGCCACTGAAAATCAGCTTGCGTGCCGCCTTTGGCACACGTGCCATAGGTTGCCTATCCCTATACTAAGTTATCTGATTCTGTTCTGTTTGGCTTAGAGGATCACAAGGGTAATTTGATCAGAAATAACTGATAGGGGGGTGGGTATTGCTAGTCTCTGACTTTTGACTTCATCAGCAGTCTTGGCCAAAATTACTCCTGACCAGGGTTAAGAGGTCTTGGTGAGGTTAATATAAAGAATGCAATTTCACTTCACTTACTGGCAAGACTGCCAACAGTGAGGAGCTGCTGGTCATTGCTGGATTCTATGAAATTGTCTGTATCTTTTTATATTTAACTTATTGTTCTTGAATATATGGAAGTTTAAGGTGCCTAATATGGTAACTTTCTCTCCAATTTAAACGAGTTAAATTTATTTTCAGAGATCCCTTATACTTTTTTGAATATTGATTCTCGTATCCATTCCAGGGAGCTTCAGACCACCTCCAGACTCACAAATGGAAATGGCATAATTGCGTAAATTCACTAGTAAAAATTGTGCATTACCAACTATTTCTATGTTGCCACTCCCCATAAAAAGCTTAAAAGCTTATAATGCAGCAAGCAAGACAGAATTAGAAGAAGAAAACTTACTGAGAGGGAAAGTTAGGAAAGCACTTTATCTACAATTCTGTTTTTGTTGGGTTGATTGCTTGAAATCTAGCCAGTGTGGATCTAGTTAAGCAATTCAGTGTGGTGTGGGGTCAAAGACCAGAAAAGCAGTAACTGTTCTGAAAAGTAAGTGAGCTTCACTGTGCTGCTGCTACTTAAATGTTCCTGGTAAAACTTTGTGTAGTCCTTATGATACGCAATTGCCTCTGAATAGAGCATTTGAAAGTCTTCAATTTCCTTTCTTCAAAGGATTGTTTGATCAAAATATTAAAATTGTTAACCAGTGGTCCTCAAACTGTAGTTAGTAGGGTGCTGGCTGATAAATGTTGGTGGTCCTCTTCTCCCTATCTGTTAAAGATGTTCAAGCTCCTTATGCCAAATGAGAACCCGGACACCTATAAAACCAGCTTTATTAGGAGCTGTTGCCACAAATGGATCTGCACTAGCAGAAGGAGCAGACTTTCCAAGGGGCAAAGGAGCTGTGAAGGATGTCCAGGGGAGTAGGAACAAAACTAACTATATGGCTTAGCAGCATGTACAGAAGGGAGAGGAGCTTTGGGAGAGGAACATTCATAATGTATTAAAGACAGTTAAAATACTTCATGTAGCAATTGCTGTAGCTTACACAGGCATGTCTTGGGAATGACTGGGAGGGAGAAAGGTCATGGCTTGGAGCCCTGTGGGGCACTCTACTCAAGCTTTTGCTATGTTGAAAATTGGCCATGTATTTCTTCTTTTTATCTTAACCAGTTTGTAATATGTTAGTATTCTACCTTATATTCCATGACTAGTTTTCTTAATAGCTTCTGTCAGAGTTTTTGAGAGTTAAATATATCAGTAATAACCTCATGACCCCCTGAGGGGTCCTGACCCCCAGTTTGAGAGCCCCTAACTTAGTGCCAGCTATACCACTAGCTGATCTCAGATTATTTTGACATGCTCTTGCTGTGTTGCAGATGCTTATACAGTACTTAAATAGAACATAGTATGCATGTCAGTAATCTTTAATTGCTATTTCATTTATTTTCAGTTTGGAACAGGATGGGGGTATAGTTTCTAGCTGGGTCTGTAGAAAAATGACACCAGGCCAGTGGTCTTCATGTAATTCAGGAATCGCAGGGTCAGGAATAGCTTTGGAGCTTGTTTCAGACTATTGGAGGTGACTACTATAGGCTCTTGGGTGGATGGAAGCAGGACTCCCATATGTTTTTTGTTTTTCAGGGAAGTATCGCTAAATCACGGTGTGTGTATTGAGAGAGTGAATGGCCATAAGTGACATTTTTTGAGAGCTGGGGGTTTAAAGTAAAATATGGCACCAGGACGGTAGGATATGATGATTATGGAAGCCATTTTTTCATAGGTCGCTTTCAGATTGTGGCTAGGTATGGTGCTCAACCCCTGAAGAAAGAGGAGCACTGCACTAACTTAGAGGAACTAAACCTGTTTCTGTGAGGTTCTTTCCTTTCTCTGGAGAACAGAATACTTTGTGCTTTGACATGTAGGTAAAACTTAGTGGTGACACTATCTGTGTTATGGTAGTGCCTAGAGACTCACCACCCTCAACTGAGATCGGGGCTCATTGTAGTAAACAGTATACAAACATGTAGTAAGACATGGTCTCTGTCCCAAAGATCTTAGAATCTAAGTAGAATGAGAGAGAAGGGCAGAAGAGGTGAAATAAGGTCATACAGGAAGTCTATGGCACAGTTATGGCTAGAACCCAGGGCTCCTGAGTCTGGGCAAAAACTGTACCCAGTGGAGCAGTATTGATTCTATTCAGTCCTGAATCAGTGCCATGGAAACCCCTGCAAATTTGAAAGGACCAATGACAATTTTAAGGTCTAAGTATCTCGTTAACAGGGCTAGAAACACTACTACAGAATACCATTGGAAAGTAGATTCTAGATCTTCAGTTGGTGCTAGGGTGACCAGATGAGAGGAAGAAAATATCAGGCGGAGGGGGGGTCCGCCGGCAGAGGAAAAAAGGCTGAGTGCTGCTGCCGGCGGAGTAAAAAAAAAAAAAACTGTGGGCGGAACGAAATATCGGGATGTCTGGTCACCTTAGTTGATGCATATCATGTTTCTAGTCCTGGTGACTTCAGACCTTACAGTATTAACCAGAGTAGTGCAGTATCTTGCCTTGCTACCAAATTCCAACTTGATTTTTTTACTAGCTGCTGTAGCAAAAAACAGATATGCCTAGAAACCAGTGTTTTATACAAATGTAAATTCTAGCTTTCATAGATTCTAAGCCCACGAGGGACCATTATGACTATCTAATTTGACCTTCTGCAAAATGCAGGCATAGCGTTTTGCACAGTAATTTCTGCTTTGATTCCAGTATCTTGTAATTGAACTAGTGGATAGCTGTATTTCGATAAATACACAAACACAGTATTGTCAATTATGGTTAGTCAACACAGAGCTAATACAACCTAAAAAGAGGAAATGAAAAGTTAAAGCAACCAATAGTGCAGTGAGGGTAGATAAGATACTTCTAGAGAGAATACAGTCTTCAACTGAACAGGGGGAGAGCTGTTGTTTGGGAAATGCCTATCTGCCTTGGTCTAGCCAGGCTCTCCTGCTTATTTTTCCCCAAGCTTGAGCCTAGGATCAAAGGGGACACTAAATTTTGAAGTACTCTGTACTAGAGAGGAAGGGGGTGAGTAGACAGCAATGGCTGGAGGTGAGATTTGATCACACTGAGAATCCTGCCAGGGTTGTCTTGTCTCTCCAAGCTAAGCAGTAAGGGTATCTGGGCTGAGTGGAAGTTACTTAAACTTCATTCTTTTTTTGCAAATTTGGGGCAAGATTATTGTGCAAGCCTTTGTTGTTGTTTTTAACCTATTTCTCTGACTGCTGTGTTCCTGTTGATGAATAAATGTTTTGAAAAAGCTGAATTGTGTTGCTGCATACATTTTCTGGTTACAAAGCTCCCAAGAGAGAAGGCTTCTGTATGGAGCCAAGCCAAACTGGCCCAGTTACAGAAGTCATGGTGAAAAATGAGTGCTGAAGCTTAGGGATTCAGTTTATAGGTCTCTGGATTCCCCTTGAGTTAAGTGAGGGCCCAGGCCTATCATGAGACTGCAGAGGAACACACACAGTAGCACAACTTGTGATCCATGACTGTTAAAGAAACTGTCAAAACACTACATCTCGGATCATGCCATGCTTCAGAAATCACTTTTTAGATATGTACACTTAATATACCAATTGG
Organism: Malaclemys terrapin pileata; assembly: GCF_027887155.1. NCBI lineage: Eukaryota > Metazoa > Chordata > Testudines > Emydidae > Malaclemys > Malaclemys terrapin. The sequence continues at coordinate 89,292,149 of NC_071508.1, read as the reverse complement.
TTCTCTAAAGTAGATGCTGTAATTTGGTCCTGGGATTTTAATACACCTCTACCCCGATATAACGTGACCCGCTATAACACGAATTTGGATATAACATGGTAAAACAGCGCTCCGGGAGGGGAGGGGGGGGTCTGCGCCCTCCGGCGGATCAAAGCAAGTTCGATATAACACGGTTTCACCTATAACACGGTAAGATTTTTTTGGCTCCCGAGGACAGCGTTATATTGGGGTAGAGGTGTACTCTTTGATGTAGGGATGTATTTTAGAGACATTTGATTATGGAACAAAGACTCAGACTACTGAATTGGGTTTTTGTCTCTTTTGAGCATCTGCTGTAGGATTTGTATATGTAATGGTAAACTGTCCTTTCTCCGTTCTAAAGCCCCCCCTTTTTTGGGGGGTGGCGGTGGGGTGGAATGTTTATTTCCCAACTAGATCTCTACTACATCAGGTGAGAGCTGGGGAGAACGTTGTCTCTCTAGTCAGAGCTTTTTGTTTCAGTGCTTGTCTAAATACAGAAATTGCACCAATTTAAATTCTGTTTCTAAATCAGTTTACTTAAATTTGTTTAGCACTCTTGTGTTATGCTGTTAAAGCAATATTTGCTGGTCTTAGATCAATATTTGCTACTTTTAAACCAATTTATCTTAGTTTGGCTCACCGAATTAAGCTAAAGTGATATAAGATACTTTTAAACCTCTGGCATTATCTACGGTGGGGTTTTGCCTTGATTGCAGCCATTTGTGGCCACCATTGGGGTAGCAGCACTCATGTATAGGCTGGCATAGCTGCTATGTGTACTAGTGGTGCTCCACTGTAATAGACAACCACAACTCCATGGATGATGCTGGGAAAGCCAGGTGCTCAACACTTCCAAAATCAGGCCAATTACATTTTTTAGGATTAAAAATCACTTTGAGATAGCACCTCAGATGCCCGAAGGGCAGAATGTATGTGTGTATTCATGAAGGAGGCACCTCTACTGGCTTATGAATATAAATTGGTGCTTGTCCTATTTAAATTAGGCTTCCACTTGAAATGGCTGGAAAGAAATCTTGCAGTGATATCAGGGTAGCAGGCATTTGACCAAGTTTGGTAGGCATCTGGGAGTGGAATGGTCACTCCAGGCAACCAATTCTTGAAAATTTGCTCCAAAGGTAATTGCCTAGACTGGCCCCTTGAATATCTATTACTCTTGGGGGAATACTGCGCATAATTTATGTCTGCTGTAGATTTCTTTGCCTCCCTGCAGAAAAATGACTTTCTGACAGGGAAGAAAAGGGAAGCCACAGGAGTGGCCATGCGACCCTCACCAGCAATATGTTTCGGGGGCCCGGGGCAGCCAGCAGAGAGGTAAATCACTGTGGGGCAGGAGGCCGGATTGGGGAAGACCTGGCTGGTGGCTCCTATCCTGCGTCAGGCTCAGCTGCTGTCCCAGCTAGGCTGGGAGGACAGTACTTCCTCTTCCTTTGCACGGCATCCAGGGCTGGGTCAGACCAACCCACAGATTTCTCCCCCAGCTGAATCCGGAAACTCTGCAAACTTCCTGTACCCATCGCTCCTCAGCTGCAGGGGGAGGGATTCCTGTACAGGGAGCTGCTCCCCCATCCACCTAAGCTAGGGTTACCATATCTATTAAATAAAAAGAGGACCCTCCATGGGCCCTGGCCCCGCCCTTTTCCGCACCCCAACTCCGCCCCTTCCCCGCCCTAACTCCGCCCCTCCTCCCTCCCACTCCCAGCCATGGGGAAAGGGCTGCCAGAGCGCTACCGGCTTCACGGTTTGCCAGGCAGCCCCCAGACCCTGCGCCCCTGGCCGGCGCTTGCCCAGCGCAGCTGGAGCCCAGGAGGGGAAGCACCCAGCCGGGGGCGCAGGGTCTGGAGGCTGCCCGGCAAACCGTGAAGCCGGTAGCGCTCGGGCTTCGGGCAGCCCCCTTGCCTCCAGACCCTGCGCCCCCAGCTGGGCACTTCCCCTCCCGGGCTCCGGCGGCGCAGGGTCCGGAGGCATGGGGGCTGCCCAAAGCCGGTAGCGCTCGGGCAGCCCGGCTCTGTTTAAGAGCCGGGCTGCCCGAGCGCTACCGGTTTTGGGCAGCCCCCATGCCCGGCTCTTAAACAGAGCCGAAGAGTCAGAGGAGGAGCAGAGCCGCCACGGCTGGAGGCTCTGCTCCTCCCCTGACTCTTCGGCTCTGTTTAAGAGCCGAGCTGCCCCAGCGCTACTGGCTTCGGGCAGCCCCCCTTGCCTCCGGACCCTGCGCCGCCGGAGCCCGGGAGGGGAAGTGCCCGGCCAGCGGCTGGGGTCCGGAGGCAAGGGGGCTGCCTGAAGCCCATAGCGCTCGGGCAGCTCGGCTCTTAAACAGAGCCGAAGAGTCAGGGGAGGAGCAAAGTCGCTATTTTCCCAGACATGTTCGGCTTTTTGGCAATTCCCCCCGGACCGGGGTTTGAGTGCCGAAAAGCCGGACATGTCCGGGAAAAAGAGGACATATGGTAACCCTACCTAAGCCCCGTGCATCCAGATCTCTTCATACCCAGACCCTCCCGTCGAGCCTCACCCCTCCAATGAGCCCTACTACCCCAGCACCACCCTGATGAGCCACCCAGATTCTCACCCCACCAAGCCTCAACTAGCTATATCTGGACCCCCTACTGAGCCCCCCCACTCCCATACTCCCCAGCCGAGCTCTCTCCCCCACACCCAGACCCCCCTGCTGAGCCCCAATCACCTTCATCTGGGCCCCCCTGCAGAATCCCTTTACCATTGCACCCAGAACCCCCCAATAAGCCCCTGTGCATCCGGATCCCCCACTGAGCTGCCTGGACCCAGGTTTCCCCATATAGAACCCTCTCAACCCACACCTGGATCCCCCCACCCTAAGCCTCTCAACATTTGGATTCTGTCTTGCTGAGCCTGCATGCCCACATCTAGTGCACCTGGCACAGAGGGTCTAGGGTCCTGGGGTGTTTCTGGGGCAGGCCTGGTCCTTGTGCTGTCAGAGTAGGGTGCAGCCTTACTGCTGAGTCCGTGTCCCAGGGGGAGCTGCACAGTGATCTCCCACATCTGTGCAGCCAGTGGCCTTTGCCCCCGAATGCCATGGTGGAGCCTCCTCATTTGTTTGACAAATAAAATTTGCAGAATTTTAAAATATTGTGCGCAGAATCTTTACTCCTGAGGGCATTCTGCATCAAACAAATTAATCTATGTATGGATTTAGGTGCCTTGTGTTATGACCCAAGTTCTGAAAATACAGTTGTGTATGTGTTTTCTAAAAACTCATTCTTTAGTTTTTCTTTGGCTTTGATCCTGGAGCTTAAGACCCTTCTGGCAGGGAGCAGTTAAGAAAAATAGCTATACAGAGATGGCTGTAAGGTTGTTCCTTGTTGAATATATCTGACTTCCAGATGCACAGACCTAAGGATAAATTATCCGGGTCTGAATGTATTCTTTAAAGGATTATGATTAAGGCTATGTTTTAGTCACAGGTATTGTTTTAGTAAAAGTCATGGACAGGTCATGGGCAGTAAGCAAAAATTCATCGCCCGTGACCTGTTCATGACTTCTACTGTATACCCCTAACTAAAACTTGGGGGTGGGATGACCAAGGGGCACCCTGGGTGCTCTGGTGGGTGGCTGGGGGGCACCCTGGGTGGGAGGGGGAAGGAGGGTTGACAGGGCTGGCAAGCTCCCTACCGGGCTTTGCGCAGCACCCTGGAAGCTGCTGGCATGCCCTTACAGCTCCTAGGGGGAGGGAAGACCGGGGGGCTCCGCGCGCTGTCCGTGGCCATGAGCTCCGGCTGCACAGATTCCATTGGCCGGGAACTGCAGCCAATGGGAGCTGTGGGGGCGTTGCCTCCAGGCAGGGGCAACATGCAGAGCCCCCTGACCCCTCTGCGTAGGCGCTGCAGGGACATGCCAGCCCTTTCCGGGGGAGTCTCCCCAGCTAAGCGCCTCCCAAGCCCTGAGCCCCCTCCGACACCCAAACTGCCCCATGACCTCCGTGACAGACACGGAGCCTTAATTATGATCTAGCCATTTCCTGGCATGCAAGCCTCTGCTGTGATGATCTCAGCCCTGGTTTGATCTCTATCTGTGGACAAAAATGAGTTCTTGGAGTGCTTGCTCATGTCCATTCCACATTAGGTGTGTGTGCACCATTGCCTGAGATTTTTCCCTCAGGGATATCTGTCAGGCCAGCTCTAGTGACCTCTGGAGTTGTGCGCACATGTGCGGGTATAAGGGGTGCTGCCCGCCATATACCCTCTCAGTTCCTTCTTGCTGTTCTTGATGGTTGCTGGAACGACCCCTCTTGCTTTTGCAAGGCTTTTTCCCAATGGTTTTTGGACTTTGTTTCTTAGCTTTTGTTTTAAACCTAGTCTTAATGTATATAGATATTTAGTGTAAATAGTTATTTTAGATAGGTCCTATCATCGAGGAACTCTTTGCCCCTGGAGCTGGGTTTCAGGTCTTGTGCCTCCTGTGGCAAACCTATGCCCGTGCGCGACCTGCACTCTAGTTGCTTGAAGTGCTTGGGAGAAACCCTCGTGAGGGACAAATGCCAGATCTGTCAGGACTGAGAGGGTGTGTGCTTGTTGGCATTTCTTATGCTGGCACATGAACGTGCAGCTCCAGAGGACGCTAGAGCTGGTCTGACAGATATCACAGAGGGAAAAACCTCCAACAGCGTACACGGCGCAGAAACCGAACGTGAAATGGACGAGAGCAATACATCTCAAAGAACAACAGTTACGGAAAGTTGGTAACCATTTTTTTTAAAGACATGTCAACTCTAAGAATCTGGCTTTTTTCCAGGGGCTGTAAATCGGGAACCCCTTGTTCAAATGGCCCCAAATTTGGATTGCTGAACAAACTCTGGGCAATCTGAGTAACTGCAGATTTTAGAACACTTAGAGTTGAGCTGTATACAGAACCTTAACTTTAACAGAGCTGGTGCTCTTCTATAGTGCAGCACTACACAGGAATAAGTAGTAGACTATAATCAATATAGAATATTTCCCTTTGCTGAATTAAGACCAAGAAATAGAACTACAGTAGAACCTCAGAGTTATGAACACCTTGGGAATGGAGGTTGTTCATAACTCTGAACAAAACGTTAAGGTGGTTCTTTCAAAAGTTTACAACTAAACATTGACTAAATACAGCTTTGAAACTTTACTATGCAGAAGAAAATGCTGCTTTTAACCATCTTAATTTAAATGAAAAGCATTGACAAGGTAAGGAAACTTTTAAATCTTTTTTTAAACTTTCCCTTTATTTTTTTTTAGTAGTTTACATTTAACACAGTACTGTATCTGGTTTTTTTTTTTTTTTTGTGTGTGTCTACTGCTGCCTGCTTGTGTACTCCGGGTTCCAACTGAGGTGTGCGGTTGATTAGTCAGTTCGTAATTCTGATAGTCTACTGTATTCAAAACAAACATCAGTGTCACAATTCAGAGGCATACCATTTTTGGTTCCCTTCAGCAGCAGGAAGCAAGAGCATTCTCCACAAGTTGCATCAGATTAAGCAATGTAACCACGTTTCCAGCCCATAATAATCTTTCTGGACAAAAGAAATAGCCAGAGAATAATGTCAATTTCTTCTCCCCTTTTACTCACCTCTGCCCCCCTTTTACTGCCTCTCCTTTCACATCTTTACTACTTTCCTGGCAAGCTATTTTGTAGGTTTAAGGGTGTTAACTTTTTAATGGAAACGCTGGCATTTGCACTAGGAATGAAGATCTTATACGTTTTACACAGTGTTGCAACGTTGATATATACTTGTCTGTTGATAGTAAGTGCACTGTTAACAGGAACACTCCCCAAATGGCTTTCTAACTAAGCAGCAGAAGGTATCCCCGTGAACGTCTCAAAGTCCATCAAATGTGGAATGTGTGCAAAACTCACTTCAGGAAAAAATTTCTATAAAACCTTTGTCCTGTTCAGTTCAACACCTCCCACCTCTTAGTGGATGTAGCTATATTATAGAACATGTTTAGCCTGCTCCGTTTGAAGCAGCCAACCAAATTAAAATAAACTAGCATGTCAGTCTTTCAAATCCTCACTAATGTTTTACATCCTTCACCTTTACATAGTCTGGCTAGTAAGACTTACTGGTTTTATAACTATGTTTTGGCTTTGGATGTAGAAGTTGTACCTTGATGTTAGAATACAGCTCTTCAGGGAAGACTGGAAGTAATCTGAAGAAATGTGATGTCAGAGGATTCCTCTGGCAGTCTTTTTTGAATTAGAGGATTTGGGCTGTAATCAGGATGCTTTTCTTATGTGCGGGAACTGTAACAGGAACTCACCACTTCCTTTGGGAATTTTTTTTCGGTTGGGTGGGATGAGAGAGATTATTAAATAATGCTACTTCTTGATTAATAGAATTCTCTCACTTCTGCAGCTGAGTGGAGTGGTACTAGTCTTATTTCAGTAAGACTTCTGAGAAGATATTTTAGGAGCTATCTGACACCAATAAGTTGTAGCTGTGTTATGGTGTACATGGACTTCCACATAATGGCTTGAAAATGTTGTCTAAGGCCATATCTACACTTAAAAGCTTACAGTGGCACAGCTGTAAGATCACTTGTGTAGCTGCATTATGCCGACGGTGGACAGCTCTCCCGTCAGCATAATAAACCACCTCAATGAACAGCGGTAGCTATGTCCGTGGGAGAGCATCTCCCGCCGACATAGTGCTGTACATGCCAGCGCTTATACTGGCAAAACGTATATCGCTCAGGGGTGGGTTCCCCCCCACACCCCTGAGTGACAAAAGTTTTGCCGACATAAGTGCTAGTGTAGACATGGCCTAAGAAAGCTTAATCATATTCTGCCTATGATAAGGTGACTGCCCTAATGAAACAGGCTTTCAGACAAATGGAGGAGAGCTGCCTTAGACAAATTTAACTAAACTCAGATGAAGGGATTTTGAATGATTTATGTATCTAAATCATCAGAAACATGATTTACAAGTGGTGAGCTTTCTTTTCTCTTCCAGTGATATAAAACACTATGATGTAGTACATTTAGTCATACTGGCATGTCCTGCAATTGAATAGCCATGAATGTTAAACCTTGAAAGAAATAAGGGAAAGTACAAAGTAGTATGCCTTTACCAGAAGGAGCAGCTACTCTATTCAGGCAGTAGAACATAGTGACAAAATGCCCATTGGAGCAGAAAACTGACCCACTTACTGTTGATACAAAACTAAGAGGATCAGCTGTAAGCTGGCCATTCTTTTTTGAAAGAAAGCTGCACACTTCTTTTGCTTAGTGTAAAAATACATATTTGGGCGGCAAGAAGTATTATCGCTTTATATATTTAAAAGCTGAAGCTAAAATTTTCAAACCTGGGTGCTTAAAAGAAGGCTCCTGCAATCCATTTTGAAACATTCCGCTGATTTTTTTTGTAAACAAATATGTGGTGAATGCTTACAAAAATAGTGAAATCAGTGACACAATGTCCTTTTAATAAATTGTGACTATTAGCTTGCAAATGTTAGATTACAATGCATTTAAAGCCTTTTACCCTGGACATGGCTATATGCATATGCTATACTTTGGCATAGAACACTTCCTAGGAGTTTTACTAATAAAACTAAGCAGAAAGTGTCAATGGATACCTTGGGCAATCTTTTTTTGCGTTTTCAGGAAACTGTTCCAGTAATATTTTTATGCACTTTCTTTAGGCTACTATAAGCAATCTTTCAAAACACTCCTTCAGACTTAAGTATTATTTCTACAATACAGCTGCTGGTTAAGTGAAGTGTTGTCTGTACTGATGGAATCTTAATCCTGTTAGAAACTTGCTGGGGGTTTATAGTTGTGATTTCCCATTGGAAGGAAATAATGACTTTGCTGGCTCATGCAAGAGGGAAGAGGACACCATCTTCTCCTTTCAGTGAGCCTTTCTTAAATGTATAAGTAAAATGTTGGATTTTCCTTACTGGATTGATACTGATTCTTGGCTAAAGACAGTCTTTCGGAAACATCAACTACTCTTCCCACTGATATAAATAAATAAATAAATAAATAAAATGATACTGAATGAAAATTAAGGTTGAGAGGCAAATGTTTCAAATGATCAAATAGTTTTATCTTCTTTCCAGGCTCAGAGCTTGTCTTTGGTGCACGCCTTCCATGGTATATCTTCGCTGTAGAGCAGAGGTCTCAAACTCAATTTACCTTAGGGCCAGTGCCAGTCCTCAAATCCTCCCAGCAGGCCAATAATGTCACCCATGCTGCCCAGAACCCGCCCCCAAAGTGGCAGCAGGCGAAGCCAAGGGAGAGACCTAACCCCAAAATTGCTTGAGGCCTGCGGGCCACATTGGGGAGGTTCTCAGGCCGCAGATGGGAGCTGGGCCGGGAGTTTGAGACCCCTGCTGTAGAGAGAGCCTGGGTGATTGGCAACTGGGTCTGAGCCTAGCCAGGGTGTGAGCAGCCGCATTGCAAGGCCATACGTGAGTTACTGCTTTTGCTTTTGCTTCCTCACTGGTGCTGCGTTCTACTTTGTTTGTTGCCAGGACTTTTAGGGGTATATTGTTATGCAGTAAACTGAGGCACTTATGTTCTCTCACAATTCACTGGGAAAGAATCTGTCTTTCTTTGTGGTCACACTGCAGGGATGGGTAATTCTGGGATGATATTGGAGGACTAGTACCGCATGAGTGATTTAACCTGTGTCCTCACTGCAACATGAGTGACTTACCAGTGTGAGGTTTCAGAGTAGCAGCTGTGTTAGTCTGTATCCGCAAAAAGAACAGAAGTATTTGTGGCACCTTAGAGACTAACAAATTTATTAGAGCATAAGCTTTCGTGGACTACAGCCCACTTCTTCGGATGCATCCGAAAGCTTATGCTCTAATAAATTTGTTAGTCTCTAAGGTGCCACAAATACTTCTGTTCTTTTTACCAGTGTGAGTGAAAGTGGATCCCAGGCACTAACCTAGATCACCACCTGTGCTAGCTAGCCCGGGTTGAAAGCACCACTTAATTCCACTAAATGTTTTTTGTGTGTGGATGGAAGGAGGGCTAGGTGCAATACACAGGTAAGAGCTCTAACTGCAGTAAAGACATCCTCAGTTGTCAGTCCACATGGCATGGATATATTTTTGACCAAAACCTACTTTCTATCTGTTCTGTATAAACACTGCTGACACAGAAACCAAGGATCCTTTAATGTTTTGTTAACATCTAACCACTCAGATATAGATTATTATGTAATGCTCTAAAAAGCCAAAATTATATTTAAGTAGCCCCTCCTCTAGGATACAGATACAAATGAGAAATATTGGTTCCTACCTGTTTTGGATTGCTAGTGTAGTATCATTCATGTTTCCATCTCAGTGTTGTGTAATTGCGCGGATTCATTCAATAGAAATCACTTGCTTTCTTTCTCAAGCGCTTGGCTATCTTTAAGATGTCTGGGAAATAAATTAATGCTGCTGTTGATCATTACACAGATGGGGAGGATGTTCTGAGCTGTATTTAGAACAGTTTATGAATATCCTGCAAAGTTTTCTTCCTGTTTCCATTATATCTTATAGACATTTCACTATGAATGAGTTCTCTTCAGACTTCAATATGAAACGCAATTTTTAGCATGCAATTAAATAGTAATTGGTGCTAGCAAGGGTATTTCCTGATTATTTAATGATGGGCTAGAATGAAGTGCTCTCAATCCAGTCAGTCATTACTGACCAGGAAATGCCTAACCTAGAGTTGATTTATTGTAGTTACCTAAAATGTTTTTGACCCAGTGTCTGTTTCAACAATATGCTCTGAGGCATTTGCTTTTAATGGAATCTTGGTCTAGTGGCTAGAATAGAACTGGCAGTCACGTACAGGTGTTGTTCGTTGTTGCCCAAGATCACACACCTGTAGGATAAGTCACTTCTCCAACTGTAAAATGGACTATTTCCAAAGATGAAGGCTAAACTCGGCTACTTTAAATTGCTTTTGGATCCTCAGATGGATGTTACCATATCCTAGTCTTTTCCTAGGTGACTTGTATAATAATCATTAGGAAGTTGGGATTTCGTTCTAAATGATGTGTACTGTATAGTGTACTTTAGACTGGGTTTGAGGAAGTTTGAGAGATCTGATAACTTTGAAAGATGAACACATTAATTCTTAGGAGAGCTTGTGTTTTTCTGTATTTGCCTAATGGTTTAGCCTATAAATATCACTTAGAAAAGATCAGTTGACAGGTGCTCCAAATCCTGACATATCTAATTTACAAACTGAGGCAGTGTGCAGGTGTCCTTTCTACTGCTGATAGAGGTTTATAGCACAAAGTATTAAACCACTGCTCTTTTGTTCATGAAAGTGGGCAAATATATCCATCTGGCTAGAATGCTTGTGGTCAAGGTGGGGGAGAAGAGCATTTTAAAAGAGCTTAGTCAGCTTGTCTTTGACAAAAGTCAACTTGCTGAGCTCCTGTAAAGCATTAACATCAGCATTCTGATATGACAGGTGAATTTGTTTGCTTTGGAGTCTATTAGTGAACTTATTTTAAGAAATCTTGCAGATTAAAATATTGGCAAGGCTAAAACAAAGCATTGTTTGGGAACAGCATCATCAATTCCTTTCATACTACAAAAAGTAGTATGGCATGCCCCTCGGATGGTGGTGGGGGGAACCTAGATGCAGCAGGGGTATATGCCTGTTGTATTCAGGCATTATTCTGGCTTTCTGTTTGTACCAAAGCACCAAACACTTCAAAGACACTCCCAAAATAGACTGATCTGCCTAATATGTAGCCTGTCATTGCTAGCCTGCCTTATACCCAAAGTATTTTTATTACAGAGGTCATTTCTTTTATGTTGCTACATGTTAAAGAATTACATTAGTTGGATTTTATTCTTTAAAGTGCATGTTGTTGGTGTTGATTTGTCAGGTGTTAATTGAAAAGTTTTTTGTCTTTTTACTACTCCAAAGTTAGAAGCATTTTTTTTTTTTAAATGCTAGGCTAAATTCAGCAGAAACTGATAAACCAGCTCCCACACTTGCCAGATAAAATTTACCATAGATTTTATTTTTCAAGCCCTGGATTTACTGGCCTCAAATTGTGGTGTGATAAGCATTTGTTAGTACTCTGTTCTGGGTCAGGGTTGCTCTGACCTTGTTTTTCTTGCGAAGTAATCTTTACACCACTGCTTACTTTGACCAGATGAGCACTGTAAGGATGGGGTGTTTTCTGGTGCAGGCCCGGTCCTTATGCTGTGTCAGGGTTGGGTGCAGCCTCACCGCTGAGTCTGTATTCGGGGGGGTGGGGGTGGGGAATCTCCTATCTCTATGCAGCCAGTGGCCTGTACTCCCCAGTGCCATGGTGGAGCCTCCACATTTGACAAATAAAATTTGCAGAATTTTGCAAAATTTTTAAATAGTGTGCAGAAATTTTAATTTTGGGGGGCAGAATTCCTTCAGGATTATCTAATGCATTTCCTGATAGTTCTCTGACCAAAACTTGTGAAGTGCCCCTTCTTTTCTTGTAAATTTTGCTTGCAGTATTCTTATTCATTTAAACTTTTTTATCTGCCAAAAAAAAGTATTCAAAAGTTATAGGAAAGAATGTAAATGAATAATAATTTATACAAGATTCTAGGATTGTCACTCTGAAGCCTAGAATGTCTGAGTCAATGTGAAGCGATGGAAATAGGTCCAAGTGATGATGAAAGCACTTTTTGATTTAGACTATTACCAGATTCAGTCACTGGGATTTGCAGTTTATTACCATCCAGTTGTTCAGTTCTTGGACATTTTTTGGCTTGTTTACACTTTACATATTGCACCCATATGACAGTAGGGGCTTTCACCTAAACTTAGATACTCAGCCCTTGTGCCCCACTTACTCATTTTTCTGATGTATATCCTGAAACAAAAGTGGGGTAGGGTTAAGGGAAATACCTTTGAATTGTCTCCAGTTTGTCTCTGCTACACATTTCATAATTTAAAATTTAATTTAGTTTAAACAGATGGTTTCCTACAACCTGAGTACATTTCTGAATGGATTTAAGAAAAACCTGAACTCACTATAAATCCTCTATAGATTTTAATATTAAAGACACAAATCCCTAATTATTTTATATAGCTGAACCTCATTATTGAATCATTGAACTTTCCTCAAAAGGGACCTTAATACAGAATGCATCTATTCAATTATTCATAGTCTCGTATTACTCACACTTAGGAAGTTTGATCCAAATCTGCTCTAGTAGAAGTTGATGAAGACTCAAGCTTTGCTTGATTTGCATCTCTCTTTAACAAACACCTAGAATGCTCTCCCTGAGCTAGTGTATAAACCACTCCTAATTCCTACTCAGGTTCCATTTGAAATATGCCTAGAAGTAGTCAGTCAATTAATAATGGCTAGATAGGGGGCCAGCTAAGGATGATTATACAACTAACATTAGTTTGGCTTGTGTATCATCCTTCTCTCTCTTCATTTATTGGCTTGTGTCTTCAGGTCATGGACTATCTTACTATATAAAGCTGTGTTATTTGGCACTTTATCAACCAGAAATCTCTGTTTACTGGCATTTTTGATACCTCCCAATACAAATATTCAGTCTAGTAACCGGGACTACTATACCGCACAGGAGGTTATGCAGTTGCATATTCTGCACCCTGCTTTTATGCAAAAGAGGCAGAAGACAAGTAAGCAAGCTAATATCAGGGATATATTCAAAAAAGCAGCTTTGAGGGTGTGTCATAGGGTCATTACAGATTCAGCCCAATCTCCTTCACCTTCTACATCTACAATGATAATTGATGTTGATAATGATGACCCTGAGGCACTGCAAGATCCTGAAGTGCCTTCTGAATCATCAAAGATTAAATTATGTTCGGTATAGTTTTAGTGTTAAGTGTATTTTTAGTGATCTGGGTGTACGCCATGCGCTTCCTTTAGTGATATGTAGTGTCATAAGATAACCTACTGTATAGAAAACCTTACCTGTGTATATATATACCTAAGGGCTTCAAGAAACCAGCTACTCTGCAGTACAATACTACTAGATTGTTGAATACCTGTATACTATTTTATACTTTATTCATTTTATTGTATTCCATTGGTAAGTACAACTCTTAGTTAACCAGATTTTTTGACTAACTGGCACCCCTCATTCCCCCAACATGCCGAATAACAAAGCTTTTATTGTATTGGGAAGTACAGTACTAAGCTCACTGTGGCTGATTCAGTAATACACGTGGATGACTATATTTTTACAAAAAATAAACCTGCATTGATATAACTCTACACTCTTGTAGGAAAAAATTCTTAAGAACCAGAGGGCCTGATTCTGATCTGGCACCACAGTAAATTTGGAGTAATTCTCGCAAGTCAATGGAGTTACAAAATGTAAAGCTAAGTCTCTACTCTTGTGTAGATATATAAAAGTAAATGATCTTGAGTTTTGCCCCTTCTGGAAAATATTGCAGCATGTCTTGGATTCTAAATTTTCTCTCACTAAACGGAACCCAAAGTAGGTATTCTTGTAGAGAACTGATTTGGAATGAGGATTTCTGAGATTTGAATATTTAACTTCCCCATGTCCATGTAGCCAATTCTGCATGTGGTATTGCAACACTGCAAGAATTGAGTCCCAAGAATACTTTTAAAATATTTTCTGAATAAGCTCTTACAAAATGGGAAATGACTGCCTAGGAAGGATTACTGTAGAAAGGGATCTGGGAGTTATAGTGGATCACAAGCTAAATGAATCAACAATGTAACACTGTTGTGTGTTTAAAAAAAAAAAAAAAAAAAAAAGTGAACATCATTCTGGGATGTATTAGCAGGAGTGTTGTAAGCAAGACACAAGAAGTAATTCTTCCATTCTACTTTGCATTGATAGGGTCTCAACTGGAGTATTATGTCAATTTCTGCGTGCCACTTGGCACCCAGGAATGATGTGGACAAATTGGAGAAAGATCAGAGGAGAGCAATAAAAATGATTAACGATCTAGAAAACATGACCTGTGGGGAAAGATTGAAAAAACTGGGTTTGTTTAATCTGGAGAAGAGACGATTGAGAGGGACATAGGCGTTTTCAAGTACATAAAATGTTGCAAGGAGGAAGGTGAAACATTGTTCTTATTAACCTCTGAGGATGGAAAAGAAGCAATTGGCTTAAATTGCAGCAAGGGTGGTTTAGGTTGGACATTAGGCATAACTTCCAAACTGTCAGGGTAGCTAAGCACTGGAACAAATTGCCTATGTGGGTTGTGGGATCTCAGTCAGCGAAGGTTTTTAAGAACAGGTTAGACAAACACTCGTCAAGGATGGTCTAGTTCAGAGGTGGGCAAACTACAGCCTGGGGCCACATCTGGCCTGCGGGACCCTCCTGCCCGGCCCCTGAGCTCCTGGCCTGGGAAGCTAGCCCCCGTCCCCTCCCCCCTTTTCCTCCTCCCACGTAGCCTTAGGTCACTGCGCGGCTGGCACAGTACTCTGGGCGGTGGGGCTGCGAGCTCTTGCCGGGCAGCGCAGCTGCAGAGCCACGGCCTGACCCAGTGCTCTGTGCTGCACGGTGGCATTGCTGGCTCCAGCCGGGCGGCGTGGGTGCCTGTCCTGCTGTTCTGGGTGGTGGGCTGTAGTGCCGCTAGCCATGGTGCTCCATGCAGCACGGTAAGGCGGCAGGGAGCGGGGAGGTTGGATAGAGGGTAGGGGAGTTCAGGGTGGTGGTCAGGGGGCGGGGGTGTAGATGGGGCCAGGCTGGTCAGAGGGCGGGGAACAGAGGTGTTGAATGGGGGCAGGGGTGTAGGGGGCAGTCAGGATGGGGGGGTTGGATGGGGTGGCGGGGGGTAGGGGTTATGGGGGGGGGCGGTCAGTTAGTCTCACTGTGTAAATACGTTTTTCTTTTCAGTTCACTGAAACCACCACATTCCAAATTTGGTTGGAATGGGTTACCTTCTAAAACACATTAGAACACTCCAGACTGTGTGGATTTGTGCCAGTGAGCTCTCACTTAGGATAGAGCTCCAGCAAGACCTTGGATGATCATTTCATTTCTGAAGCAAATGCTCAAACTGAAAAATGTTGACCTGACAAGCAGTGCGAGGACATATGAGGGGAGGCATGCTTTGATGGACGTCATGTCTTGCAGCAAAGCTGCTGAGTAACCTGCGTTTTTTTTGTGGGGCAGGCTTGCTGTTTTGGGGGGGGGAAATATCTCCCCATTATCAAAAGCTTTTTGTGAAGTTTGAAAATACAGAGTAACTTCATTTGGTCAAAAAAAGTGGAGAGTAAAATTTTACATGGGATTTAAGATTAATGACTTCTAAAAATTCATTAGATTGAGCCTCTGAGGAGCAAAGAACTTGTCACACTGAGTAAAGTTTTTGTATTCTGTACAAAAAGCTACTAAGGCCTTGTCTACAATAGACACTACAATGCTACTTTTTTGTGGCAAAACTTGTCTGTTTTGCTAACAAAATAAAACCACCTTGGAGAGGCATAGACCTTTTTGTGGCAAAGTTAAAGCAACAAAGTGTCAGTGTAGTTGCTGTCATTTGTTGTGTCGATGTGACTGGCCTCCCCCAGTATCCCATAATGCCTGCTGTGACAGCTCTGCTCACTGTTTTGAACTCTGCTGCCCTGCAGGCATGCACCTCTTCCCTTTCAAAGCTCCAGGACCCTTTGACATTCCTCTGCATGGAGAGCTCATATGCTGAACATGCCTGCAGGAAAACAGCAACACGCTCTCCTGCCTAGAGCACAGGGGAGGGGTGGATCATTGGTTTGTGGACTGAGGAGGTTATGGGTACTAGGAACACAGTGGCAGGCAGGCAGGGTGGGCTACTGCTGCAGGGGTGGGGGGGGGGGAAAGAGAAGGAGACTGCTGTGTTGTGCAGAGCCAGGGAGGGAGGTGGGGGCTAATGTGTGTGTAGCTGTAGGGGTGACAACCTCTCCCTGCCTCAAGGTTGGTTGGTTCTAGTTGCTGTCTGAACTTTGAGTGTCAGCTAGGGTGACCAGACAGCAAGTGTGAAAAATCGGGACGGGGTGGGGGGTAATAGGATCCTATATAAGAGAGAGACCCAAAAATCAGGACATCTGGTCACCCTAGTGTCAGCATGCTCAGCTCTCTCTCTTCCCCCTTCAGTTGAAAAATTTCTGGTAATCTAGTAGGATGCCTGTGGAACTGAGAAACCTGCATCATGTGATGCTGTACCTGCCCCATGAGGCATTGCAAACCCTTCCCAAAGTACCCTGCGACCAGTTGCACAGTGGGATAGCTATCCACAGTTAGGGTTACCATACGTCCGGTTTTTCCCGGACATGTCCGGCTTTTTGGTAATCAAACCCCCGTCCGGGGGGAATTTCCAAAAAGCCGAACATGTCTGGGGAAAAATACTCCCTGGCCTACCTTAGAGCGGGCGCAGGGTCCAGAGGCATGGGAGCTGCCCAAAGCCCGAGCGCTACCGGCTTCACGGTTTGCCGGGCAGCGTCCAGACCCTGCGCCCCCGGCTGGGCGCTTCCCCTCCCGGGCTCCAGCTGTGCTGGGGAAGCACCGGCCGGGGGTGCAGGGTCTGGGGGCTGCCCGGCAAACCGTGAAGCTGGTAGCGTTTGGGCAGCCCTTTTCGCATGGCTGGGAGGGAGGAGGGGGAATGCAGGGCGCTCAGGGGAGGGAGCGGAGTTAGGGCGGGGACTTTGGGGAAGGGGCGGAGTTGGGGCAGGGAAAGGGCGGAGTTGGGGCTGGGATGGGAAAGGGGCGGGGCCAGGGTCCTGTGGAGTGTCCTCTTTTTTTTTTTTTTTTATTATTATTTTTTTTTAAATATGGTAACCCTACCCACAGTGCACTGCTCTGTCTCAATGCAAGAGCTGCTTGTGTGGGTGCACTCTGCCGACACAAGGAGCATAGTTTGGACATGCAACAGCACTTTAATTAACGCGGTTGTGGTATGTTGGTCTAACTATTGTCAACAAAACTCTGTAGAGTAGACAAGGCCTGAATGTTAAGATTGGATAGGAAGCTCTTAAAGTGAGATCACAGTAAATAACTATGTAAAAATGGCATTGTGGGTCTTTTGATTTCTCTCAGTGATTGATATCCAAATTAAATGTGCTTAATTTACATATAAAAAGTGGGTTTAATCAATGTTGTTAACTTGTGTGCTTTGATTTTGAGGCTTGACATATTTGGTGATTTTTCTTAAAGCCCGAATTCCTGGAATCCTGTGGTTGGGAGCAGTGGCGTAGCCAGGGTTGCAGCCGAGGAGGAGCGGCGGAGAAAAAAAGGCGCTGGTCCTTCGGTGGCATTTCGGCGGCCCTGCGCATGCGCTGAAATGCCGCCAAAAGATGGAGTGGCGCATGCGCAGGGCCACTCCACTTCCCCATCCGGAGCGCTGTCTGGGGCACCGAGACCCCCAGCCACGCTCTCTCAGGGCTGGAGTCGCGGCCGGAGCGCTGGGAGCCCGCGGCCCCGTTCCGCTGTCCGGAGCGCCGGGAGCCGTTCTGCCAGCCGGGCTGTCCGGAGCGCCGGGAGCCAGCCTGCGGCCCCGTTTCGCAGCTGCCACTTTTGGGGAATATGGTCAGGGGAAGCGTCCACTTCCCCTGAACCCCCTAGCTACTGGTTGGGAGTGTCTCTTCTTCCATTGTAATATACCTATCTCCCTTACAGCTTTAGAGAAGAGCAGAACAACATTACCTGAACACACCCTAAAGACCTAAACTAAAAAGCAAATAAAAAGAACACAATTTATTTTTGTTTTGATTTTTTTAAACCAGTCTCATGATTTTTTTTTAGCATCTTCAGTCATCACATTTAAATGTGGGATTGGCAAACTGCCAACTCTGCCAGCTCAATCTGAGGCTAATCAACACAGGTTCAATTTATAGAGCTATACTGGTATAGTTATAATAATGTAAGAATGGTCAGGCTGGGTCAGACCAATGATCCATCTAGCCTAGTATCCTGTTTTCCAACAATGGCTGGTGTCAGATGCTTAAGAGAAAATGAACAGAACAGGGCACTTCATCAAGTGATATACCCCAGCTTCTAGTAGTCAGTTGTTTAGGGGCTCCTAGAGCATGATGTTGCATCCCTGACCATCTTGGCTAATAGCCATTGATGGACCCACCTATCCTCTATGAACTTCTCTGATTTCTTTTTTGAACCCAGTTGTACTTTTGGCTTTCACAGCATCCCTTGGCCACAAATTCCACAGGTTGACTGTGCATTGTGTGAAGAAGTACTTATGTTTGTTTTAAACCTGCTGCCTGTTAATTTCATTAGATGACCCCTGGTTCATATTATAAGAAGGGGTAAATTACACTTCCTTATTCACTTTCTCCATACCATTTATGATTCATAGACCTGTCATCTTTTCCAAGTTGAACAGTCCCAGTCTTTTTAATCCTGCTTCATATGGAAGCTGTTCCATACCGGTAATTGTTTTTGTTGCCCTCCTCTGTACATTTTCCAGTTCTAATATCTTTTTTTTTTTTGAACCGATGCAACCAGACCTGCATGCACTATTCAAGGTATGGGTGTACAACAGATTTATATAGTAGCATTATGATGATTTTCTGTCGTCTTATCTATCTCCTTCCTAAAGGTTCCTAACATAATTTTTTTTGAATGCCATTGCACTTTAAGGAGATGTTTCCTGTGTGTTAGTAGAGCCCCTTAGTGTAGATCCAGAGTATGCTAACAGAAAGGTTTTGTTCCCTGGACAACATCAGTTATGCTGACAGAAGCACTCCTTTGTTGGCATAGCTACAGTGGGTGTTTTGCTGGCATAGCTATGTCAGCTTTTATATAGTTTTTTCACACCCTGACTGTTATAGCCATGCATACAAAACTTTCTGTAGTGTAGACATGGCCTGGTTCTTGATTCATGCTGGGTTGTTTCCATCTTTTCACATTAATATTGGTTCTGCAGGCCAAATTATGCCATTTGTGGCACCTATACAACACCATTGCCTTCAATGGGTCTACGTAATTGAAATTTAATAAACAATTCTGATTCATGAGATGAAATAAAATTTGAGCTTATTCTCCCTGGCTTTGTAAGGTGAAGGAGTTAGGGGTAGTAAAGACTTTGATTACAGAAGTTACCACACTTTGTTCTCCCTTATCCTTTTGTGTATTCAGTGCTGCTCTGAAAAGTAATTATTTTAAAGTGGCACTTTTTTAATTAGTCAGGAAATGTTAAGTTTTCATGGACATCCTTAACTCTCTCGTCTGCATTTGATTTCCTATTTCTCATGCACATGTGACTTTTTTACCAGATCAAACTTTCAGTGGGTCAAATGGGAGATTTTTTACTGTAGAATTTATTATTGGTTTGCTGTTCAGCTCACGTGGGGCTGTATCATAATCCCAGGAAAGATGTTTAATAAGGCATGTATGGTTCTTGCCCACTCAATCCTTTTTGTGTTCTGATACCTTTAGAAAAGGATTCTGTTATAAAATAGTCATATATCCCTCTTCTAAATTCAGTGTCTAGTTAAGGGACACTTTTTAAACATGGGCTGTTCATTTCTGAAAAATTAGATCCGTCTCATTTATCTGGCTAAAAGATAAGGCCTTCAGTTGGAAAGGGAAGTTTGATCTGTCAGCATTCCATGCATGCATAATTGCAACCAAGCAAGAACACTTCTTACTGCTTCCCAAAAGGCTAAGCAAAGGTCAGAGGTAAGTTTTACATCCATTTTAGAATAATATAAACTGCTAATTAAAACCAAATTACTTTTTAACATTTGATGGGTCTGGCAGCTTCCATAGCACACTGTATAACAGGGGTCGGCAACCTTTCAGAAGTGGTGTGCCGAGTCTTCATTTATTCACTCTAATTTAAGGTTTCACGTTCCAGTAATACATTTTAATGATTTTAGAAGGTCTCTTTCTATAAGTCTATAATATATAACTAAACTATTGTTGTATGTAAAGTAAATAAGGATTTTAAAATGTTTAAGAAGCTTCATTTAAAATTAAATTAAAATGCAGAGCCCTCCGGACCAGTGTCCAGGACCCAGGCAGTGTGAATGCCACTGAAAATCGGCTCGTGTGCAGCAGGTTACCTAGCCCTGCTGTATAGCTAGCTATTTGTCTGGGAAAATATTTGAGGTATATTTCAGGCTGAGCATATAAAGCAAGGGGATTGCTTCTCTAATAATTCCCTCTTAGAGATGGGAGTGAGTCATACAGGACCATATGTCACTGGGTTTGCAAAAATAGTGGTATCTGATAATTTGGGACGTTGTTTCAGAATAGTAATTTCTGGATAGCTCATGCGGTATTCTGCCAGAGTACCCCATTCCTTTGATCTGAATATAGTTCTGCAACCTGTGCAATCTTAACCTCAGGACTCTTGCTTCTCACAGAGCTGATTTCTGACAGGTCTCCCAAAAATCATTATGTGCAACCCACTACTACCAAAACAGTGTTACTTAGGATTGTTCCCTTCGTTGTGTACCCATTACTGCTTCCATCCCCGTTTCCCCCCCCCCGACCCAAATGAAAAGCAAAAGTACTTTACTATTTCAAAGCCAAATACAAAACATACTAAAAGAGTTGATCCAGATTTGTTAAACCAATATACTATTAAAATGGAGAGAAGGGCAAATGCTTTGACATCTTAGAGCAGAAAGTTTGCCCCAGTATGTACATTATTGGATTTTAATTTGGTAATGAAAGGGTAAATGGGTTGGAAAGTCCTGTAATGTACAATGTGGTTAGTCATACTGTGATGCGTAAGTAGGACTGCTGTGCTTTAGTGAGTGAGTGCTCATATGGTGCATCCTTCCATTTCCATCAGTGTGACAGAGCTGGATTTAATTAGATTTTACAATATCCAAGCCCCCAAAAAGAATAAACTGATTCGAAACAAAGCTCTGCACTGAAAAGCATACAAAAAGAGAATGATTTTGGTATAAAAAGCAAGGACTGATTCTTTCACACAATTCTTGCACTGGAGAATAATTGCAGTGATGCTGATAAAATGTAATTGTAATAAGGGTTCACTTTCCCAGTAGATCTGGGGAAGGAATAGTGTCAGTTTTTCCCACACTAAACTCCATTACGGACTCAGCTTAAGAACCACCATGTATCACAACCATGTTTAAGAGTGACTTAAGTGCTCTTGTAGAGGGGAAAAACAGTTTAGCAGCCCAATGTGACTGGAGGCAAACTAACCCTGTTATAACATTTTCTTTAGCCTATATCTGTCTCTTACGGGGAAAAAAAAGTTTTATTAAACCCTTTAAACTGGAGATTCTGAAATTGTATTGAAAAGCAAATAGTTCTGAAATGATTAAATTGACCACTTTTTTACTTTTTATACATATATTTATTTAAAACAAGCTTTTTATTGTTTTGCCTTTAGTATTTTGACACAAGGAAGTGGCTTGTGTTACAAAAAATCTCCCATTTGTGATGAACAGAGATATACTGTCATGAACCAAGTCTTTTTAAATTAATACTCTAGTAATATTAAAGCAGCGACAATAAACTTTAGGTTCTGTAAGAGACTATGTAGCACGCTTTGGTTGTTGCTTCACCTCATAAGCTCTTTGTAGATTAAAATGTGAAGTCTGGAAAACCAGAAATACATGCATATTTTTTCATATGTTTACTTATTCTGCAATATTGATTGCATACTAAAATTCTGAAAGCTTTGTGGAGTCAAAATATCATTTCCATGAAACTTGAGATATCAAATATTGGCCACACCTTATTACAGGCAAAAACACAGACCACAAGGCTTATGTTGGGATGCAAATCTTCCTAACAATGTAGAAGAGTGTGTCTCAAGTGTTTATTTCCCTTATAAATCAGTTACACAACCACCCTTGCCAGATTCTCAGTGAGATTGCAACAGTTTGTATCTCCTCTTGGCTCAGAAATGTCAGATGACTTTGAAAGAAAGCAGCAAAAAGTACTTATTTCCAAACTTCTATCTTACACCTAACATTGAGTATCTCCGGCACGAAGCGTATTATAGACCGAATAATGGAGAATGATTGTTGCTCCAACTCTTATTTAGATTTTAATTTCTGGGCAGTGTACCTGTCACTCTGTGCTAGAGATGGTGTATGATAATTTAGCTATGAAAAAAGGTCCATCGATAGGTGGCAGTTGCATTATTTATTTACTGGGCATGGGCATGACTTAAAATAGGTGTAGCCAAAACTGCAGTTGTTTTTTTTCTTGACTTGCTTTAAAGAGAGACCTATCATAAAATGTGCACTGACTTGCAATGTAATGTGGAGGCTAGACTAGTTATGCAGTTCTAGAAGAATCTTTTCAATAAAAACTGTTTTTTAAACCTTGTTTTTTCCATTATTTGAAACTTGTTTACTTTAGGAGTCAGACAGATGAGTGAATCTGACCTATTTTTTTTCAAGGGGCTTATACTTGAAAAGGCTGTCTTCCCTTGCAAAACAGGAGGATTGCACAGGGAGTTCCTCTCACATGATCTTCCTAATTACTTTTCTATTGGCTAAAGACTTCAATGGTGCTTTGTGCCTTTATATGAACTGTTTGTTTTTTGATCAAAAGGAGCTGGAAAGCATTCAGTATTTATTTAATCCATGGATGGGGCAATGGGTGGTACCAAGCACCCTGAACAGTTTCACAAACCATATCCACGATCCAAGACTGGTCTAAAACAGATCATATCCCTTTCCAGTCCAAGTGGAAAAAGTGCTATTTGTATGTGGCTTGACTACCCCTGGTTCACGTTAGAATTCATAAGATTAAATCTTCATCAGATTTGTGGTTGTCTGTGTAGTCCTTCAGATTGAGAATTTAACTATAGCTCTCTGAATGAGGAAACTTGTACTGCTGCTAATTTAAACTTTAGTAAAATTTAAAAGTAGTTTCAGGTGCCCACACCAGTCCTGCCAGAGTCCCTCTGCCAACTTTTTCATTTTTATAGTTGCCTTTGGAGATTTTTCCTCTTCTCTGTTGCTGTGTGAAAGACCTAGGCAAAGGGGAAACTTACAGGCTAACTGACAGTACATAACAGTGAAACTGACTATACGTCAAGTGCACAAAATAAAATTAAATAAGGAATTTTTAAATTGGCTCATCTTCTTGGATAACTTTTGAACTTAACCTCTGGTTAGTTTGTAGAAATTTGGGATTTAGTGGGGAGCTGGTCTGTTTATTTTATGGGGTAATCACCTTGATTTTTAAGAATAATTTCTTTCTCTGCCCTCCTTTCTCATTATTTCTGCAGTGGGCAGAGTCATCTACACACTGAACTGTACCTCTTGTAATAGTTCCTCTGTTAAGACTGATTTTTATAAAGCACAAGTCCTAAGTCAAGTGGTTCTGCTTCCCTCAAAGCTTTCAGCTTTTTGTAACAAATTGCAATACATTTTTGTGCATTAAACTTGGAAGTTTTCCATTTTGGCTCTTAAATAGAACTCTAAATTTTATATTGTTTAATTTCTCCATAGTCCCCTATAGTGGCCCAGAGAAATGGGATACTTCCTTCTTCCAGCAGGTGGAAATTGGCTGATTTCTTGTTTTTATGAAACTCTGAAAATGTAAAATACTAAACATACTAAGTATAGAAATCAGTAGCTGATGATTTTTAGCCATGACAGCCCCTGAGAGGGAATAGAAGCCATTCTATTGATATGACTGTGTCCATCTGTTTGGTACAGAAAGAATAAATCACTAGCCTGGGCTAGACTAGGAGGGTTTACAATAATGTTCTTGGATACATATTGCAACTATATGAAAATGCCAAGAATCTGCAAATGACTGAGGGGGGAGGGACACTAAGTTTCTGGTTTTTTTTTTGTTTTTTTTTTAATGCTAGGGTTTTAAATTATTATCATTTAGAGAAGATTGTCATGGGAATTTGAGCATTTTATCACAGTGACAGCAATCCAAGTCCTTGTTTCCTGAATCTGATATGTATCCAGTGTGAATTGCTTATTTAACATCTTAATAAATCTAAGCACTTTACCCAGATGTACATACACTCTTTTCTTAACCTGTGTACTACATAATGTTTTAACATTAGCTTTAATAAAAAATTTAAATCTGATGGGACAGGGATGACGTTCATTGCCAATCAGGTGGCTGGCTGTAGGACAAACTACTTTGGGCTGTCGGGGGATTCTGATAACCGTTCCGCTTCTTTCAATTCTCCATTGTTTTTCTTTGTTGGTGTAAATGGTTGTTCTGACTAGTTGGACAGAAATTAATCCTAAATAGGTAATAGCTTCTATTGCTGTAGAGAGTCCATTTCAATTCCAGCAACTAAGTTGTGAAAGCACACCCTCATAACTAGAGCTCACTGGGAAATGGACTTGTTTTTTGCACAAAATGTTAATATTTTTGCTGAAAATTCAAAATATTGTGGTGAAAATGCTACCATAGTTCCTCATGGGAGTTGTAGTTCAGGGGTCTCATGTTCCCTTTCTCCCCTGTAGGCTGAGCTTTCTGGCTGAAATAAATCTGGTTGGAATGATGCATCAGTCTCCCATCTTGGCGGAGGACGTGCATCATGGAGTCCCATAGCTGTGGGGCAAGATGGGAGAAATTCAGGTGGGGAGCCTCATCCATAGAGGAGAATGGGGGAGATAAGGTAACCAAAGTACAACTTCCATGAGGCAATGTAGCAAACAAAATTGTTTTTGGCCAAAATATTTTGGGGTTTGGCGTATTTGGGTTTCTGACAAAAAAAATTAAAATTTCTACAGAAAAACACTTTCACGAAAAATTGTGTTTGAGTTTTGAACTAATCTTCTAGCAATAGTTGAGATGGAAAACTTTCAACCAGTCCTACTACTATGGTTATTGGTTAACTCTGCCTCTTAGTATAAAATTATCCCTAGACAAAATAGAAGGCTGCAATTTTCAGAGGAGACCAACCTCTATACTTCAATAAAAGACCCACGGCACAGCCAGAGCTGGCCTGGATCAGCTGAGTTGGGCTTGGGCTGCAGGGCTATAAAACTGCAATGTAGCTGTTTGGGTTTGGGCCGGAGCCTAGGCTCTGAGACCTCACAAGGGAGGGTGGAGGGTCCCAGGGCTTCAGCCTAAACCTGAAAGTCTACAGTGGAATTTTATAGACCCACAGCTGAGCACCATGAGCCTGAGTCAGCTGACCTGGGCTGGCTGCGGGTCTGATATTGAAGTTTAGACGTACCCTGTGGGAGTTAAGTGCCCAGCTCCTATAGAAATTCATAGTCCCTAAGGCTCTTGAGGCTGCAAGCCTTAAAATTAGGGTTACCATACGTCCAGTTTTTCCTGGACATGTCCGGCTTTTTGGCAATCAAACCCCCGTCCGGAGGGAATTGCCAAAAGGCCGAACATGTCCGGGAAAATGCCGGCCGGGCACTTCCCCTCCCGCGGCTGCTCTGCTCCTCCCCTGACTCTTCGGCTCTGTTTAAGAGCTGAGCTGCCCGAGCGCTATGGGCTTCAGGCAGCCCCCTTGCCTCCGGACCCCAGCTGCCGGCCGGGCACTTCCCCTCCCGGGCTCCGGCGGCGCAGGGTCCGGAGGCATGGGGGCTGCCCGAAGCCGGTAGCGCTGGGGCAGCTCGGCTCTTAAACAGAGCTGAAGAGTCAGGGGAGGAGCAGAGCCTCTGGCCGCGGCGGCTCTGCTCCTCCCCGACTCTTCGGCTCTGTTTAAGAGCCGAGCGCTATGGGCTTTGGGCAGCCCCCATGCCTCCGGACCCTGCGCCGCCGGAGCCTGGGAGGGTAAGTGCCCGGCCGGGGGCGCAGGTTCCGGAGGCATGGGGGCTGCCCGAAGCCCTAGCGCTACCGGCTTCACGGTTTGCCAGGCAGCCTCCAGACCCTGCGCCCTCGGCTGGGCGCTTCCCCTCCCGGGCTCCAGCTGCACTGGGGAAGCGCTGGCTGGGGGCACAGGGTCTGGGGGCTGCCCGGCAAACCGTGAAGCCGGTAGCGCTCGGGCAGCCCTTTCCGCGTGGCTGGGAGTGGGAGGGAGGAGGGGGCAGAGTTAGGGCGGGGTAGGGGCGGGGGTGGGGGTGGGAAATGGGCGGGGCTAGGACCCTGTGGAGGGTCCTCTTTTTTTATTTAAGTATGGTAACCCTACTTAAAATCTGCATGTTTTTTATCTTAAAGGGGTTTTTCGTGGGTAAAGCAAAATTCTAACTTAACGTTACTATACTATCCTCTTTAGAACTGTTCTGCAGTTTGCTTTGCACACTCAGCATTCTTTTATTATTCAAAGAACTTTGAACTTTCCTAGTTAGGATTTCATGAATGTGGAGGAGTTACTTGTTTGGAGTGATTAACTTCGTCAATCATCAGCGGAGTGTGTGATAAGAAATGTGATCTCTTTGCACGCAGGTGCTGAGGGTGCACTCATTTCCACATCCTATTTATTTTTAGTTAATCAAATCCATGTTTGATGTTGCTCTAGTTATATCACATACTAGTTCACACGTCCTCTTCTGTTAAAATTGTTTTTACTACCAAACTGCTTTACAGTTTTGCCAATCACAGATTCAAAAATCAAGTCACCCCCCCATTATGAAATTTTTTAATGATTAAATCACTTTTGATCTGGTTTTTGAACTCTGTGCTTACTCCCAATGTGTTTGATAAGCCCAATACTACGAACTCTTGCATATTTATTAAAATTAAGGAGACTTTTGGGAGAGGAAAGAGCAATGAAGACAATATTGTTTCAAGTAACTGCCGGGTGAGGAATCACAAATTGCAGAGACAATCCCACTCTATCCCACTATCTTGGGGTGCAAGTCTAATTCCTCCATCCATCACTGCCCTAGGGGGCAGCACATTGTTATGGGGAGAGCATAAGAATGACCCTACTGGGTCAGACCAAAGATTCAGCTAGCCCAGTATCCTGTCTTCCGAAAGTGGCCAATGCCAGTTGCCCCAGAGGGAATGAACAGAACAGGTAATCAAGTGATCCATCCCTGGTCGCCCATTCCCAGCTTCTGGCAAATGGAGGCTAGGGACACCATCCCTGCCCATTCTGGCTAATAACCATTGATGGACTTATCCTCCATGAACCTACCTAGTTCTTTTTTGAACCCTGTTATAGTCTTGGCCTTCACAGCATTCTCTGGCAAGGAGTTCCTATTTCCTATTCCAGGAACAAGCATACTACTTGATGCCTTATTGCTAGAATCATAAAGATGAAAAAGTAAAGATAGCTTTAAATGATGAGTTTGACAGTGTCACTTTTTAAAATAGGCTGTAGGAAAATAAAGAATGCTAGGGAAACATACCGACTGGCAATCCAAAATTTTGTTTCCTTTGTCTGGGTTCATTAATATCACCACACCCATATAAAACAATAGAGAACTGCTCTGCTCAATTACCATATTAATTTATAACAAAAAGTGAGTTGTACAAAGCTTGTGGGGGGAGTTAATGACAAAACTCAGGCCTTTTGTCATTTGGAATGGCCAGAGTGCTTTAGTGATGGCAGATGGAAAGGGGTTGACATTTCTTCTGAAAACTAGGTTGACTAGGAGCAAGGCTGGCAGCAAGTTTCTTGAACTTCTTAAATCCCTGCCTGTGTTCAGTTATGTGATAGCTGTGTTTTTTGAGGATTTCAAGCTGCTGAGATGACAGGAATTGTAAACACAGACAAAAGTGAATCACTTTCCATGTAGTTCAGTGTCTAATAGTTTTACTTGGAAAGCAAAAATGTCAACTGTGAAATTATCTCCATACAAGTTTAATATGGTGCTCTTTTCAAATTGCTTTTGAAACGAGCTTTCAAAGCCCCTCAGCTCACATATTTGGACGCACAGTCCCCATGCTTCCTGGGGGCCACCCCTTGATCTAAAGAGGCATGTGCAAGTGTCACCTGGCTTGCCTGGTTTGGTTTTGTTTGCATTCTAAAATCTCCTAGTCAAAAGGGAGACTTCATTTTGGAGGTGTCTAGAAATTTGAGGATGGAAGGGGGCTGTCAAGCTGGTTCCTTCTAGATTAGTTACTTTACCCCATCTGATGTTGCTGTTGGCTAGTTGAGCATAATACCCTTCTACAAGCAGAGCCTTCTCAGATCCCATCTCTAGCTGGCTCCTTGTTTACTAAGCCGCTTTCCTTTGAGAGTCTTCCATCTATTTCTGTAGAAGCACAGATTCTCCACATAATAGCATATAGTGATATTGGTGGCCTAAACTGTGGAAGAACTTAATTTTGATACCTGCTGAAATATATTTTTCTTCTCTAGGACGTGAAAACTGAGAAATGAACAAACTACGGCAGAGTTTTAGGAGAAAGAAAGATGTTTACGTCCCAGAGGCTAGTAGGCCGCACCAATGGCAGACAGATGAAGAAGGGGTTCGCACTGGAAAATGCAGCTTTCCCGTTAAGGTAAGAGTTTGTGCCTTTATCTCATTCTAGTGATTCATGCCATGCATTACTAGGCAGACATTTTTCTGGCAAGCGTAAGTCACTGAGGTCCTTATTACATATTGACCTATTTCATGATCAACCCTCTTCGTGTGATTAGATGCAGTCTTTTAAAAAGAATCTTAAAACAAATGCCTTGGAAAATGGCTTGCTCGGGAGTTTTCTGTACTGATATTACCTGAGTGAAAGAAGTCTTCTAGTTGGGCAGGGAAATAATGTTTGCTTTTATTCCCTGGCTGAATACAAGTGTCTGCAAACCTTGTCTATTGGTTTGGCAGAATTCGATGTTTACTTTTTTTATAATTTCAATGGACAGTATTGGTAATTTTTAAGCAGTTTTAAAATTTCCAGTTGCACAAATTATGGGTTTAAAACTTTTTATTTTTATTTATTTTAAACTTCCGTGGGAAATCCTGGGGTGGGGGACAGACAGTTTAATAACAGATGTTGAGATTCAAAGAGTTAAAGCTGTATAATGGTTAAAACAGATTACCAATATTGCATGTCAAAATATGCAAAATAAATATAATTAAATCAACCTCTTAAGTTCTCAAACATAATTTTTCTTTTAGCCTATCATTAATTTTTTTTATTGGAAATATTTTTTCATTGATTGCAATGGTACACATAAACCAATGTTTACTGACATTTAACAATAAAAATCTAATTCTTCCAAGCGTACCTGTAGGCTGTTCAGGAAAGTATTATGTTTTATTTAAAAAAAAATTTAATGGAGGCATCAGTAGGGACTCAAATGTTAAGACTGAACTGTGGGTTGCACTTACAGCAATACTAAATCCCTCTTTGACACTTATTGAGTGAATTTAGCCTCCAAATTTAGTATTAACTCTTTATTACTGTTGTGGCAGGTATTACATAGTCTTTCATGTTCTTGGTGTGTGAGCAGATGTTCAGTCTTGGGAAGACATGCTGTTATATTAGGATGTTTAGATTTATGCACAGCGACTTAATGAGTGGATCAAGTATATAAATATTTAAAATTGGAATTAAACTTTTTGAACCCTCAGAACAAGTACTGTAAATACAGTCTACCTGAGGATTCTAAGCAGATTTTACTTCTATCCTTTCTTTTCTCACTCCCTTACTGGTCCCTACTTTTCCTTGACTGGGGTGTATTCTCAGTTCTTGGCTTTTCCTCCTTCTTACCTGTCTCATGCTGGTGAAGTGAGGTTTCTTTTCTAGTGTTCAGTCAGCCTCCTATGCTACCTCTGCCTACCTGACTGTTCCTAGGCTGAACAAGTTGGGTAGGCCAGGATATGCAGGTGCTTCATGATACAGGGGAGGCTGGGATGGTTAGAATGACTTGTAAGCAGATTTCCTGCTTCTACCCTACCTTGAGAGAGAGGGTTTCTGACCACCACTAGGAACATTGCTCTTAGAGTATGTCTACACTGCAGTAAAAGACCCATGGCAGCGATTCTGAACCCAGGTCAACTGACTTGGATTCAGGCTGCAGGGCTAAAAAATAGCAGTGTAGACATTTTGTCCCAGACTCTGAAGCCCCATGAGGGGAGAGGTCTCAGGCTTGGGCTTGGAGGCCCTTCCTCCTCTCAGGATTTCCGAGCCCGGGCTCCAGCCCAAGCCCAAATGTGTATACTGTAATTTTCAGCCCCATGAACCCCAGTCAGTCTTTTTGTTGCAATGGATCTTTTATTGCAGTATAGACATACCCTGAGTCGCTCCACAGTAATCTCTAGAAACTGGTCAGCTTCTAAGGTGTTGGACACTGAAGGATTACATGCCAGTACACAGAAAGGAAAATGACATTTTAAAGGCTCCTTGCAGAGACCCAGGGCTTTATTCAGGTGTTTTCTGCTACTTTAAAACAGTAATATATAGTATCCCCAAATACTGAGGCTTCTGAAGCATGTGCATGTTGGCTATTTGTTAAGTTTTTCTATGTAAATGCTGTGCTTTAGCCTTCGACTAGAAGGGAGAGGCTGTCATAAATAGAATACACATGATTTAAAGTTCTGATAAGATATTGTAAGAGGCTAGGTATAAAAGCTAGAATGTCTCCTAACTTCTAGTCTGTTGGGCATCTGGATTAACTCAAAGTGAAACTGCTTCTGTGATCGCTACATGTTGCACTGGCATGAATAGCTTCTCACATGTCATAAGTGTTATGCTACAAGTTAAGATCTTCAGTTGTAGTGGCAGATGTTTGTTTCATAGAATTGTATGATGCACCTGTCTTTGGGCATGTGTTCCCAAAGATTAAAAACAATGCAAGAGTAAATGAGTATGCTCTGGTATAAAGGTAAGCAAATAAATGATTCTTTACATCATATACTGTTGCTGGAGCTTTATCAAAGCCATGTTTCCTGATCTGTGCTGTAACTAACTTGTAGAATTGAATTGGTTTTGGTGGTCCTATTGGAAAAATGACTGATTAAAAAAATACTACTTGTGCAGGTAGGTTCCCCTGTGCAGGCTTACTTGGCTCCACTGATGTATAATGGAGTTCATATTTAAATTCAGATTTAAGATGAGAAGTTGAATTTTAATTGCCGAAGTTAACCGGACCTATTGATGATGGTAGCAAATTGCTCTGATTGTGTCTTAGTACACTATGCATTTAGATGTGCAGTAATGGAAAATAGTTTATTAGCTTTGGGATGTAAAGTACATGGTAACCAGTATTTAACAGATACAGGCAGGAAGTATGTCATTATGAGCAAACAAGATAAACCAAATTTGAAATACTTAGTTTGGTGGGTGGAACTATATTTTGTTCTTTAGAGGAATATAACCTTGCCCTGTTGAAGGAGCGCATCCTGTCAGACAATTCTTGGGGACTGTTCAATAATACACTATACTTCAGGAAAGCATGCTGTTGTGTATGAGTTTATATCTAAATGGGTGTTCCTGCTTCCTGATGAACATCAGTGGAGAACAAAACATTTAAAATTGACTTTTTTCCAAAGATCCCAACAGTCTGATACACTGTGAAAATAGAAACAAGACCTTCCATTTCAATAACCCATAAGTGGATGTTGCAGAGAGAGATAGCATTTGTGTTAAAGTGTACTTATGCTGTGAAGACAATACTGCTGCCTCACCTTTTGTTTCGAGATGCCCAAAAGGTTATTGAACAGTTAAGTGATGGATTCAGAGTCTTAAAAGGATTAGGCTTATTTTACTAGTCTAATTGGCAGAGAGCTGAGAAGCATCCATATAATGTTAGACTAGGCTGTAAGATGTCCTGTGCTGAAGTAAAACATACACTTAGAACTTGAAGCTATATGGAGCTTAGTATTTTTAAAATATTATTACTAAACAATTATTTAACCTATATCACTGAGCTAGATTTTGGGAATGGGCCTATTGCTAGCATAAAGGCTAACTAAAAGCAATTAGTGTTTGGTATATGTCTACCTTTTCTTTGTAAAGGGGATGAAATGTAGAGATTGAGGAGGGGTAAGATGTAGCTATCAGGCTCTGCTTTTTTTACTTAATGTTAGTGTGGTGGTCTGCTTACTTTGCAGACATTTTTGCTCTGGAATGGGGAATTACATAGAGGAAAATAGAAAATTTAAGAGCTCTATTGGCGTTCTCTGAACCCTCTTGTAAATGTTGTAGTCAGATTTAAAATTCTTAAATCTGTAGTTAATTGCAACTACACTAGTCTTTTTTCCTAAAACTTCTGCAATTGCCGAAGCTCGAAGCTGCTGTTGGCTTTTATCACTGTTCACCTTGTTCAGAGCAAGTCTAGGCAATGTGATGGTAAAGAGAAGATTGGTGGCAGCTGGCACCTTAGCTACACTAAAGCTCCCATCATTGCTATCTCTGCCCTTGTGGGTAAGGGAAAGGAGGCAGTTTGAGATTGAGAAGGGGAACAGACAAATAGAATGGAGATGGGATGTTGAATGACTTGACATTATTGCTTTCTATGGATTACTTTGGTGAGAAATGCAGTCCAGCAACCTTACATAAGAACAGCCATACTGGATCAGACCAATAGTCTATCCAATCCAGTATCCTGTGGTCTATGCCAGGGCTTCAGAGAGAATGAACAAAACAGGTAATCATCAAGTGATCCATTCCCAGCTTCTGGCAAACAGAAGCTAGGGACACTTCAGAGCATAGTTTTGCATCCCTGCCAATCCTGGTTAATAGCCATTGATGACCTATCCTCCATGAACTGACCTAGTTCTTTTTTAAAACCTGTTATAGTCTTGGCCATCACAACATCTTCTGGCAAAGAGTTCCACAGGTTGACTCTGTGTTGTGTGAAGAAATACTTCCTTTTGTTTGTTTTAAACCTGTCAGGGATGGTCTAGATAATACTTAATCCTGCCTTGAGTGCAGGGGACTGGTCTAGATGACCTTTCGGAGTCCCTTCCACTTCTATGATCATCTTTGCCTTTTAGTAACCCAATAGGCCCATCTGCAAAATTTGTTCATAGGAATCTGTAAAGCTACCTCCTTCAGCAGGTAATGGAACTATTAGAGGCTCAATTCTGTGGACCTATTCCTTTCTACCTCTGGCTCTGGTGGAATGTTCAAGGAAAATAGACCAAAAAAGTTATAATTATCATAGCTCCACATTGGGCCCAAGAAAGCATGGTGCATGTGCTTGGAATGGATGTCCACTGAGGGCAAGGTAGTCCTTCCTGTTCAGAAGGACATGTTGTCACAGTGTGACCTCTGTTCCCAAATTAAAGGCCCCTGGGGGGAGGGTGGATGCATGAGTGGTATTATGGTAGTGGACAGAGTAACTGAGCACAGTACTGTCAAGATTATTAAAATTGAAAGGTTGTCTTTCAATTTGTTTACTTTGTACACTTAAGTGTTATAATTAACGGAGTATATTATAATACAGAAAAGTCTACCACCTCTAGTCAGGGATCAAGGCTCTATTGTGCCAGATGTTCAGACAAACATGACTTTCAGACTATCTCCTTAGACACACAGCCTTAACATCCTACTAATACATTTTGTAATGGAATAGTCATTTGATTCATAGACCTCTTTAAAGTCCCTTAATACTAAATCCACATGCTGTTATAGCTGTTGGAAGTCTGTGTGCCAAGGTGTGCAAAACTTCCCCCTACAGAGGTGACTGTTCTGTAGGAGGGGAAGGGAAATGGGAAAGGTACAACAGGAATGCTATGTTGCAACAGTGAAGCTAACCTTTGAGCAGAGAAAAAACTGCCAGACATATGCAGTGTACCAGGGTGAGAGATGCTCACTTCACGTGTGACTCACTTCTCATTAGTTTAAAATGTAGACGTGTAGTAGTTTAAAAAAAACAAACCCACTAATTTAGTGATAAAATTGATAAAATGTATTCTTATATACTTACTCCATAAACTTATATCCATTACAAAATGTGAAATTAATTTACATATGCACATTTAAAAACAGGCTTTCGTGCTGCAGACGCTACCTCACAGAATTTGCAGCAATTTTTAGTTTCAGTGACTAAAGTATTCAACATCATGGCTTTTTTTTCTTTCTGAAATGCCTTTTCTAAGGTCTTTCTGGGTAAGTAGTTTTTATTCATACAAGTGCACTTCGGAGTAACTTGTCTGTGAAATTTATATCAGAAAAATTAGGTCATTTCCCTCCCTACATAAATAAACATATCAGATTTTTGCAAGTTCTTAGTGCTTTTTATCCAATTGGATGTGTCAAACAGGACAGTAATAAGTGATTTCCTATTTGTAAATCTAGAATGCTTAGCAGCCTGATATATCTAGGTTTAATCCATTGTTTTTACTATATCCTTTTCTGTGGTGAGACTTGTTTCTGATTTTAACACACCTAAGAAGGCTTTTGGTTGCTCTTACTCCAAGAGCAATCACAGGGAAGTGTTCAGATTCTAGAGTCTTCAAATGGAATACAGGATATATTCACCAGCAAGGTCCAAGTGAAAGAAACATGCAAAACTTTTGCAAATTTGTATAAAAGTGAGAGCAGAATGGATTTACATTCTGACATTGGATCCTATACTGCTAGTGTCAAATGACTTAAGTTTCCATCAATATTTGATTTTCCACATAGTGTTGATGACAACTTACACATTTTCTAATTACATTTGTATCATTAATATATCAGAATTTTCAGAGTAAATATTTTTCTTTAGCTTTCTAACTAGCCCTCAATTTAGTGGAAACTGAGATGAAATTTTGTTGTTTTTATGCTCAGTGATCCCTAAAACAGGGAGGGAGGAAAGAAGGATGGACTGCATGAGTTTTACACTGAGATATTAAGTTGACCATTTACACTACTGTTATCCCCATACAACAGTGGTCACCAACCCGTTGATCGCGATCGACTGGTGGATCCTGGAACCTGTGCCAATCGATTGTGATCTCTGGGCCGCGAAAAGTCCAGGGGCACAGCAGAGCTCAGACAGGCTGCCTGCCCTGGCCCCACGCTGCTCTCAGAAGTGGCTGGCTGCTGGCATGTCTCTGTGGCCCCCGGGGGGAGGGGAAATGGGGGGGGCTGGCGGCTCCGCGTGCTGCACTGTCCCCACAGCTCAATTGGACGGTTCCTGGCCAATAGGAGCTGCAGGGATGGTGCTTGTGGGCACAGGCAGTGCACGGAGACCCGCTGCCTCCTCCATACCTCCCTGGTCTGCTGAGATGTGCCAGCAGCCAGCCACTTCTGGGAGTGGCATGGGGCCAGGGCAGGCAGTCGGGCAACCTTCCTGAGCCCTGCTGCGCCGCCAACCGGGAGCTGCCTGTGGTAAGCACCTCCCAGCCAGAGCCTTCACCTCGCATCCCCTCGTGCACCCCCTACTCCCTGCCCCAGCCCGGAGCCCCCTGCTGCACCCAAACTCCCTCCCAGAGCTTGCACCCCTCACTCCTGCACCCCAACCTCCTGCCCCAGGCTCAGCCAATTCCCACAGTTGAGAATGTTACACTGATTTGTGACAATCCCTGAAGGATTTTGGATCTATAAACCACAAATGACACTAGTGAGTGGGGCGGGGCCCCGAGGAAGGGGTGGGGTAGATTGTGGGTTGATCTTAAATTTAAAAAGTGATCTTGTGCATAAAAAGGTTGGAGACCACTGCCATACAGTAAAATAGATTTCTTTGATTATTATAGTATTCTAAACATATCCGATACAAAGCTATTTGTATCTACTGTGCACAGACCTTTAACTGTGAATCCACAGTCATGGCGGTGACCCATCCAAATGCTAACGAAGCTTCCTCTGTACCTAATTTGCCTGCAACAATTTCTTTGGTTGTAATGACTCAGTGGTATGGGATACCAGTCACCTGTCAGAGTTTTCATTGGCTAATTACTTGGCCAACCTGTCTTTGCTCTTCGTAGTCTCCATGGCTACATGTAACTTGGACATTGATGCCTAGAAGGCTACGCATGGCACTGCTAGCTTGGCTCTCCTGGGCACTAAGGTAAAACTGCTGGGAAAGCTGAAGTAGGAGCACAGGGAAAGTCCATAGAGCAAAGAGCTATTGGGATTCTGGGATAGAGCTCTTCTGCCCCCTTTCAGATAATGCCAGTCTCTCCAGTGTAATTTTCTAAACCTGTAAATCCGTGGTCTCCAACCTTTTTTAAGCCCAAGATCACTTTTTGAATTTAAGGGCAATCTAGGATCTACTTCACCCTGCCTTGCCCCACTCACTCCATCCCTCCCCCTCCATCGCTCACTCCCCCACGCTCACTCATTTTCACCAGCCTGGGGTAGGGGATTGGGGTTCAGGAGTGGGTGCGGGCTCTGGGCTGGGGCCGAGGGGTTTGCAGTGTGGGAGGGGGCTCTGGGTTGAGCCTGGGGCAGGGGGTTGGGATACAACCACACTGGCCACTGCTGGAGTAGTTCTGCAGCCGCTGCTCTGGCGGCCATGGGTATCTGGCCTTGGACTGCCTGAGCAGCGATCCCGGGGCGGCCGGGGTGTCGCTGATCCCTCCTCGCCCCGCAGGGCTTCCCCCGGCGACTGCTGGCCCACTGGAATCCACATTCCCTCCCCGCAGCACCCATCCTAAAATTCAATCGGATATTTATGGTATAAGTCTTGGACAGGTCACAGGCAAGAAATAAAAACTCGCAGTCCGTGACCTGTCCATGACTTTTACTAAAAATACCCATGATTAAATCATAGCCTTACTTATATGGCCCCAGTGGACTTGACATCAGTAGCAAATCAGCCACTGTCCTCGTGTTCCTGTATTCCCTTCAACTACCATTTAACCCTCTTCCTATTTTCTCCTTTCCTCATTCTTGTCTTTAATTTGCATCCTGAAATCTTATTGGTTAAAATGCCTTAATATAAAAAATCTAAAAAAAATGTTGAATCAGTTTATTCGATGCCTTTTTAAGAAAGAATTAGTCTTGAATGTGACTTTGCTCATCTATATCAGAAGTGTAGACTACTCTGCACAAATACACAGACCACCAAATATAAATAACTTAATGTGCATTGATTTATATTATGACCCTTAGTGCGAATAGCTATTTTAAATAAAATCAGTCTGAAATATTGGTAGCAAGTTGAGCTGCGTGCTAGCAATGTATAGGACATTCTGGAACATGGAAGCATTAAA
Source organism: Malaclemys terrapin pileata (assembly GCF_027887155.1). NCBI lineage: Eukaryota > Metazoa > Chordata > Testudines > Emydidae > Malaclemys > Malaclemys terrapin. Next base: position 89,255,290 of record NC_071508.1, on the reverse strand, counting down.
CTCTGCAACAACATGTGGGAATGGCATTGTATTAAAAAATAATAAAGCAAAGGTTAACGTTCAAGTGTGACATAATGTCTTAATTATGTTTCATATAAGCACTACTTTGCATTCCTATTAAAGGAGTAAATGACTATCTTATAAGTCTCTGATGTCAGCAGTGACTTATAACCACTCCTAAGAACAAGCACAGCAGCAAGGAAATATTAAATTTAAAAAAGGCCACAGCAATTACCATTTGAAAATTAATATGAGGAAACAGTGTTAAGGCTATGGAAAAGAACTTGAAAGCCATATAAATAAATTTATGGAAAAGTGGTCACCACCGTTAAAGTGAGTCTCATTATCCATTGTGTTCCTTCTCTTTGGTCTATCACCAGAACACAGTCTCAGATTTTGTTTAAAATTGTTGTTCAGGTAACCTTTTAAAGATATTGGGCATGAAAAAGATTTGTTGCTCATATTTTAAAAATTCTCTTGTTTTGATCACACCCTATTTACAAAACAGCTTATTTGAGATTTTAAATAGAGAGTTTATATGAAAGGTCATTGCATTTTTGGTGCACAGAATGAGATCCAGTATCACTAACATCAAAAGTCATGAGTTCAGCCCCCCCAGAATCATAACTTTTAAAAATCGAGCTTCTTTTTATATTGGCCTTTTGGTTTTCGAGCTTTTAGGTTATCCTGGAGTCATGCATTCAAGCCTTTCTCTGTAACCAGGAGAGCTAGAAACTTACTTTCTTAAATGAAAGCTGAAACTCTTGCCTCATCACAAGATTCCAGGAGCTGAGGGCTTTAAGGGGAGAAAAAAACCTGAATAGAAACTAATGATAAAATTGTGAGAGCTGGCAACACTTGATATGTTGAAAATCATATTTTAAAGTTAGCCTATGCTGAATTAGGTATGTCAGAATGTCACATAAGAGTCAAGTGTTTGGGAGCATGCAGAGTTTATAAGATCTGCAAGCTATGGTGGGACTTGGTGGTTTTCTTCTGTACACCCAAATTATTTTTTCCTTCCTAGATGTTGGACTTCCCAAGTGAAACTGATCTGTTCTTCAAGTGCTTGTTCATTTTCCATTCCATGTTAGGTGTGTGCGCGATGTGTGCAAGGTCGCCAGAGAGACCGTGATATCCATTTGGCCGGCTCTGGTGCCCTCTGGTGCTGTGCGCTCATGTGCCCTTATAAGGGGCCTGGCCAGCCTAACACACTCTGTTCCTTTTTACTGCCTGTAAAAACAGCTTATCTTGCCTCGGCAAGGCATTCATCAGTAGTTCTTGTTGTTCTTGCTTTCTTTCCAAGTTTCATTCCCTTCCGTTTTTCTTTTGGTAGTAGTGTAAATAGTTGGATCCTCACATTTGTTTAGAGGGACATCCTCTGCCCCTGGGGCTGGGCATGCCCTGGTCTCCAGGCTTCAAATTCTGTGCCTCCTATGGCAAGCCCATGCTGGTGAGTGACCCACATTCCTTCTGTCTGGGGGAAGCTCATGTGTGAGAGCGTTGCCAGATCTGCCACCAGTTCAAGCCTCATTTGGAAAAAGGACACAGAGGTTAGACTAAGGTTCATCCTGATGGAAGCTGCACTCAGACCAACGTCGGAGCCAAACCAGTCAGCCACGGCACAGGGTACCTCAGCATCTGTGCTGAGTTCTCCTCTGGTGGCATGTGTCTTTCTGCACTGTTCCCCTTCACCGGTGCCAAGGAAGAAGCACAAAAAGCAATGGTCCAAGAGGGGATGTTCCCTGGATCCAAGGAAGGACACGGGGAGTGCAGCGAGATGCAACCTGTCGGGCCACTTCTCTTTTTTTTTATAGTGCAAATATTTATAATCAAAAATATAAAGTGAGCAGCGTACACTTTGTATTCTTGTTGTAATTGAAATTAATATATTTGAAAATGTAGAAAAATATCCAGAAATATTTAAATGGTATGCTATTGTTTAACTGTGCGATTAATTGCGACTATTTTTTTAATTGTTTGACGGCCCTAGTCAAATCACTGAAGAACGTAGAGTACAATCACCCATTCATCATGTGCTTTGTTGACTACTTTAAAATGTGATACTGTCCGACACAAGCATCTCTGTAGGGTGCTGGCAGACATGAGGATTTAAAGCCTCTTATTGGAAGTCACTACCACCAAGAGATCATGGTGCGCATGGCAGTGGTCACAGTGAGTGGTTTTGCACTGGGCTGTATGAGAGACAAGGGTGTATTTTGTCCCAGGCACCTTTACCATAGACACAGAATTTATTATGAGACAAGTCTTCAAAGGTTTTGACAGAGTGGAAAGAGCTGGGATATCCATTGACGAACATGTCTTAACTGACCTCAGGTAACGTGATGAAACGATGCTCTTTGCTACAATCACCAATGCAATTTCAACAAATATTGGAGTCTGTGTAAAAATAGTTAGTGAGGAATATGGACTATTCCTGAACATGACTGAAAACAAAATGCATGCATGTTGACCTGACTAACAAAAACAGGATGCAAGCAGACATCACAATTAATGGACAAGTTGTAGAGTCAGTAATTAATTTAATTATCCGAGATCATATATATCCAATCGGGACAGTCCGAAAGAATTCAGAAACTAGAAAACTAGGGCGGACCCACTCAGCTATAGCCTTCCTTAAAGTGTGGAAAAACCATGGCATCTCAAAATCTACAAACCTGTGACTTTTTTCCTTAGTGATTTATGGATGGGAATTATGGGAAGTTAAAACTGAAGTTTTTGAAACGTGGTGCTGGCAAAGACTTGCATATATCCTGGATGTGGAAAAAAGACTAGGGAAATATTATTGGAGAGAAGTAGTTGATGTTGGAATTTGACAGACTCAAAATGTGTATACTTTGGTCATACTAGGTGTAGAGAATGGAATCACTATTCCTTCCATTACTTTCTCAAGGTTTAGGGTCGTGGAAGTATGGGACAAACATCCAGGAGATGGATTGATGGTGTTTGGCAGATCACTGGAAGGTCAGCTATTGAGTGGTGGAAATTAGTGATGGATTGTGAAGGCTTCCAAAAATTCTGCTGTGATGTCACCAATATTCAGACCTGAATAAATGGATTTGTTTATGGAAAAAGCTAATGACTTATAGTATTGGCTTGAGCCTGCTACATTGCAAATGGATGGGCTTTGCAATCATCTTGGTTCTGATTTGCAACCTGCCTGCCATTCCATCCCCAGGCCTCTTCCAAGTGGAGACTTCAGAAGTGGTGGGTATGATGTGTTCGATGGGAGAAGTAGGATGGTATCCCCAATATTTCATGCAGGTAGCAACTTACTATACTTCATATCCTACCCCGCATATTCCCTCCTTGAAAGCATCCCCCAACCTTAAAGAGTTTAAGCCTCACATTTTTCACACTGAAGGCATAGACTGACCCAGTTTGACTTGCCCCAGCATTATCTAAAATCTTGGGGAGAAACTCTCTACTTAGCCTGATACCGCTGTAATGTTCTTCACCTATGATGCAGGCCAAGATTTAAATCTTGTTCTCTAGAGTGGAAGAGTCGGGGTAATAACTTGCTCCATCATCCATACCATAAAGATTGGTTTCTGAAAATGTTCAGATACACTGGTTAAAATAAAATTATTTTGATGACCGGTTATTAGGACAACCTTCAGTGGTATCTGTGATGTTGCACCCCATAATGCTTTATAGAAATATGCTTATGAATGTAAATATGACATAACTGGAATATGTTTTATGCTACATATGCCATGTAACATATCTCTGCAGAAGTTATGATCTACTGAATATATTCATACTATTTGTATGCACGTATCATTTTTGTATTCAAAGTTTTGAATATTGGCTGTGTACTTGTTTGATTTTTAAGTAGCCTCAGTGAAACATTTGGTCAGTTTCTTGAGGAAAAGACTATTCTCAGTAAGTGCCCAATCAAGAAACACTTAAGATGATGATAGACTTTGATAGATGCCAATCCACATCTGAGCTTTCCTGGGGACGTTCCTGTAGAGAACTAAGTCATGCATGGACATGTGACTTGTCCAGGTGACTCCAAAACTCCATCTTGTAGAGGGGATTCTATACAGGGGGAGGAAGGGATTTCCACCCACAAGAGAGAAACTATATAAAGCCCTGGGAGACCCCTCCATTTTGTCTTCAGCTGGCTCAAGAGGTAGCCTCTCTATCCCCAAAGGATACCTGAAAGAAACTGGAACAAAGGACAGTAACTACAGGGGTGTGAGTGATTGCTGGACCCAGACTAGAAGGAGGCTAATCTGTAAAAGAAGCTTACTGGAACATCTCTGAGGGTGTAATTCATCTGTAATCACTTTCTTACTGTATTAGGATTAGACTTGCATGTTTTATTATTTTGTTTGGTAATTTACTTTGTTCTGTCTATTACTTGGAACCACTTAAATCCTACTTTTTGTATTTAATAAAATCACTTTTTACTTATTAATTAACCCAGAGTATGTATTAATACCTGGGGCGGGGGGGCAAACAGTTGTGCATATCTCTCTATCAGTGTTAGAGGGCGAACAATTTGAGTTTACCCTGTATAAGCTTTATACAAGGTAAAACAGATTTATTTGGGGTTTGGACCCCATTGAGAGTTGGGTATCTGAGTACTGGAGACAGGAGCACTTCTTAAGCTGTTTTCAGTTTTGGGGGGACGTAGTTCAGATCTGGGTCTGTTTGTAGCAGGCTAGTGTGTCTGGCACAACCAGGCAGGGTTCTGAAGTCCCAAGCTGCCTGGGAAAATGAGCTTAGAGGTAGTCTCAGCACATGACAGTTCCCAAGGGGGTTTCTGTGATCTAACCAGTCACAGTATCATCTTAGGAACCTGTATTATACACAACATACTGTTTGAACTGGGCTCTGTCTACAGGGATTTTAGCTTCCTATAAAGGCATTGTCGGTGAAATCCTGGTGTAAAAGTGAAATCTGTTGAGCATCTTAAGGGTGCAAGTTGGTGATAGTGTGGTATCACTCATTCCTGGTTTTGGTTGCCCTGGAAGCTAAATGGAAATATGTTCAATACTGTATTCTTATTATTTAGATACTATTGGAAAAAAATCCAGCTTTTTGCGGAGAGGTTAGAGATGCCATGATCCTTGTATCAATGACTGCCTTTCACCAATGAATTTGCTGCTTCCCTACTGTCTTTCAAAAAAAAAAAAAAAAAAAAAATCTTTCACCCTGTGTAGACTTTGCTATGAAAAAGACATGTGCTTTTGTACAAAACAGGTACATTAAGCTTTTGCCACCAACACTGTTTTTGAGTTCCTGAAGGCTTTTAATGTCAATGGAACATTGTTGTATGTCTGTAAAATACCATGCAGACCTATTGTGCAGTGTAACGAAGAACAAGTCCCTGCCAAAGGTCTTGACAATCTAAACTGAATGTTTCTCCCTCCTTTGTGTGTTTCCCAGAATGGTCATTTTTGGGGACAACGAAAGATTGTGCAGAGGACTATTGGACTTCTTCCAGTTTTGTAGACTCTTGTGTGGCCCCCTGAATTTAGTTGGTTCTAACACAATATGTTGCTGCAATGCCAACAGAACTTAAGTGAATTCTGTTGCCTTTCACCCAACAATGCTGAACTCTATAGATTAACTTTCCTTCATAAATTTTAGGGAACAGACCATGTCTTAACCCAGTGGTTCTCAAACTTTTATATTGGTGACCCCTTTCACATAGCAAGCCTCTGAATGCGACCTCCCCCCCTTATAAAGTAAAAACACTTTTATATATTTAACACCATTATAAATGCTGGAGGCAAAGCAGGGTTTGGGGTGGAGGCTGAGAGCTCACGATGCCCCATGTAATAATCTCGTGACCCCTGAAGGGTCCCAACCCCCATTTTGAGAACCTGTGTCTGAACCTAATTAGCAGTTTGTTTCATCAGAATGTGAAATACAGGTCTACAGAAATGTAATTGTTGCTTCATTAGTACCGGTAGGTGTATCTGGCCATTTCTGTTTACCTTCCTGTCTGATCTTACATTTGAAATGTTAACTTTGTTTTTCAGATCTAAAGTCGATTTCTCTTCTCCCCTCCCCTCACTCCCCCCCCCCGTCTTCAGTTCTGTTAGATGCTGGGAATTGTAAAGGTGTACCTTCCAAGTTTCTGGAAGCAAAATTGAAGCCTTATGATTGCATGATTGCCTAAATCAGGTGATATGTGAAGTAATTTGTAGCATTGGTTAAATATGGGAGTCGTATGCCTCTCCTCTGAGCTGGAGGTGAATGCCACATTTTAAGAGTTGAAAATAAGGTTTCTAAAGATGAATGAATGGAGAGAACCAGCTGCTACTGTTCAGTTGGAAACTGTTTTCTTCAAGGCTGAGCTAACAAGACAATAGCTACGTTGTTGAAAGTTCTTTGCAGACAGATTTTTAAAAATCTTGTTCTGTAGAGCACAACAAAGACTGCAGAATTTTTTTTTAATTTCACTTGTAACATTCGTTGTTGAAGTCAATAGCTGCTATCTTTTGGCTTCTGTCAAAATGATAGGATGAAAATAATACAGTTTGTGTCTTTCATCTAAGGATCTCAAAGTTCAAGTGTAGAAAAAGTGCATTCTCTGTCCCTTCCCCAGTACATTCGGGGGAAGGCGCAGCTGTGTGATTTCTTTTTTTTTTTTTTTTTTTTATAATTCATTGATGACTGATGTCGAATGAAGTCTGGATTGTGCTCTTCTGGAGTGGGCAGATGCAGTTGATATGTAATAATGTCCCATTCATTGATGTGAAAGTGCTCTTGAAAACTGCTGCTGAAACTCATGTTCAAAACAGCAGCAACAGAACTGTCTTAAATAAAATCCTGGTGAAAATCAGAACATGTGACTTCTCAAGGAGAGGTTTGGCAATATTTTGGAAAATGGCTGTCTTTTTTGTATTGGGACATGAGGCAATGTTTATCCTACTCAACTTCTCTTCTTTCTGGGCAAGGGGCAAGTTGCCAAGTACAGGGACTGAATTGGCTGGACCTATGTAGATGGAAACATTCTGCCTACGCTAGTGTAAATGAGATGCACAAATAGTTCCAAGATTTTTTGAACTATTCTGTATTCATAAGTGCAGCTTGGACATTTCCCTGGAAATAATATATTGGCCAAAATCCATGGATATGTGATGTGGTTTTACTAACTCAACTCTGATACCATGTTGGCATATTTTTGATCCTGGCTATGCTGACTTCTAAGTAGAATGGAAATAGTTTATAATCTTGCTTACAAAGATTGACTATACCCTAACCTATTTTTAACCCAGTTTGGTCAGTCAAATTACAAAATTCAGATCATAATTCTCCATTGTTGCGGCTCCACCAGTGATAGAAAACATGAAAGCAAAGCATAGAAGGGCTCAGGCATTTTTACTGTTGTCATACAAATCATTAAGTTGGAAGCTCAGTCTGTATATAGCTGCAATACAAAACTGTGCCTGGAAACATGCATTTATAACTACTAAAAATGTATTGTAATTGCTATTTGAATGCATTTTTAAAGAAATATAATCATATTTAAGTAATTAAACTTCCTGTTCTAGTTAGGGAGTTTATGAATGCAGGGCACTTCTCCCTTCTTCGCTAAGTTTCCACAAAGGCCAAGTGAGGAGCATAATTGTAATGCCATCTGTAAGGGATTGTCTACACTTAAAAGGTTGCAGAGACACAGCTGCACCGCTGTAGTGCTTCAGTGAAGATGCTACTTATGCTGATGAGAGAGCTTCTCTTGTTGGTGTAGGTAATCCACCTCCCGGAGAAGCAGTAGCTATGTCGACGGGAGAAGCACTTCTGTTGATGTAGCACCATCTGTACCAGGGGTTAGATTGGTATAACTGTCGCTTAGGGATATGGATTTTCCACATCCCTGAACAACATAGTTATATCGACAATAAGTTACTAGTGGAGACAAAGCCTCAATGATCAAAAATCTCAAGTTGGGTGTGGGATTGGCATAAAAACTAGATTTTAAAAAATGTATTCTTTGTCTTCTGGCTTTTGAATTTCTTGGGTTGCATTTTTCATTCATTTTCCCACATTCTCTTCAACCATAAGGATTAATAATTTTTTTCTTTAATGAAAGCTGAGATTCCTGCCTAATCAGATACCTTCAGGAGCTGGAGCTTTAAAAATGCCAAATGTCATGAGTTGACAACACTGTTTGGGTCACTCTAAAATTAAATTTTTAATAGTTTCACAACATCTACAGCGTGGTATTTTGGCAAGGAGAAATCTTGAGGAACTTGTAGTACTAGATTAAAATAATTCTGATGTCCAGTTTGACAAATTTTAAAGTATTTAGTTTTTAAATATAAATTTTCCTCCGAGTTGACTGTATTATGGTTGCCATTTCACAGGGCATTAAGAAATGAAAAACTCCTTAATTTCTGATTGTGTAGCTCAACGGCTGACTTCTATCTTGTGTTATGCCAAAAATTCTACAACCGAAAGTTTTAAAGATACCTTGCAATAAAATATTAAATGGTGGGAATGGATTGCTGAAGTGAAAGATATGGTAACCTATGTTAACAGTATCGTACAGCGTTCCCACATTCTTTGCTGGTTAAGACTTTTAGGTTTGGTTACTGAAGTAAACTGAAGCCTCATCTCATATTGGGGGCTTTCTCTGAACATTTTAATTATGTTGCAATGGCAGAACGAGGTCTTAAAGTACTCTAATCACTGATAGGAAGAACATAAGGGGTAGGGCTCTTTACCAGAGTGCAAGTGTCTTTCTGAGATGATTTGAGGTTAGTAAATGTTTGCCTTCTTGGTGCTGGGTCACCTTAAAAGTGCTATCCAGTACCATGTATAGGCCTGAGAGACACAGAAAGCCACTTATGCACCTGATCACTAATTCCTGTGCCTTATACAGTAGGAATGCAAATCTCAACTCACCCAGTATTTTGTGTCCAGCATCTCATCTAGATTGGTATGGGTTGGAGGTGAGAGCGGCTTTTTGTAAGTATTCAGAGGGGCTGCCATTAAGTCTAACTTTTTTCTCTTTCCTTGCAGTACTTGGGTCACGTGGAAGTGGATGAATCCAGAGGAATGCATGTCTGTGAAGATGCTGTGAAGAGATTGAAATCTGTATGTATATCAGTTTCATTAAAATGTTGGTTCATGTGCTGTGAATGTTATGCCAAGATGTTGCTGATTCTGCAATAGCATTCCAGTTTCAAGTTGTGCACTTTTCACCTTATGTAAGAAAAACAGTTGGATCATTTTCAAGACCCACTGCATATGATTATAGAGGCACATGTTAATCTGGGAGTGGGAAGGGAGAGAGTTAAGTTTATTCTTCCTAGTTGTAGTAGCTAGTAGATATTTTCAAAGAATGGTTAGATAAAGAAAAATGGACACAACAGTGACCCATACTGAATTGTTGTCCATAAGAGATTTTATTTTACTGGTATTGATTAGATATGAAGATTGGTCTCTCCCTCTGGAGTCTGCCACTTACCAGTACTATTGCACCCCTTAAACAGGGGACTTAATCCACTCTTTATTACACACAGCACTACTGTGTGATTTGGGCTCCTCTTTCCTATGCAAAATAGACTAGTAGCATTACTTCATGCATGCCTAGCTTGGATCTGCTCTAAATGGACTAAAAGATTACCTGGTTGTGATGTCAGTATGGTGGGCAAAATTAAGGCTGCCAGACTTCATTTTTAGTGAGTCACGTGGTTTCTCACTTGTGTTTCTTCTCTGCTAGCACACATAACAGAGGGTGTTTTAGATTTCCTTTTCCTCCTCATGTTACGCTATAAAGTTTCTGAACTGACTTCAGTGCTTTGATTAAACTTCATCTTAAATCTTTTCTTTCATTTCTGCCCCAGCCAATTTATAGCAACAGGTTAAAGCTACACCCCATCTGTTCTTATTCAGTGTAGCAGTGATTGGTTGCTATTTGTGCTAACAGGGTTACAGATGATGTAAATGAGGCACTTTGTCCTTTATCAGATTTAGTTTTTTTATGTAGCTAAAAACACAAATATAGACTGACCGCACAATCGAGCTGCATTCATTTTTGTCCTATCCTGTTCTATATAGGTTCTTACACTTCCCTCATTGATGTAGTGTCTACGCTCCTTCTGTTAGTATATTAAGTGACATGACTAACATCTGTTGTGTAGCTTATTCTTTTACTTATCCTCTCCTGAGGGGGAGAATTGTGTGCAGAATGGAGTATTCTGTTCTGGTAGTTTTTAAAAAAACCTGAAGCCCAAAAGCCAGTTAAGTATGGCTAAACTTACAACTAGTGAAATATGTACCCATTAAAAGTTCTTAAAGCACAGCGCGTACTATTTCTTTGGAATCCATACAAGAGCAGATATCTGATTTAGCTTGCTTGAACTACCAATTAATATACCAAACTTAAATTGAGAATAAAAGTTTACCTGCTTTTCCTGTGGACAGCTAAATATATTCCTTGTAAATAGTTTAATTACCTGAATAGCCTGATAGATTATTTTAAATTGTGGAGAAGTTTCCAAACTTAATGCAGCATTCAAGGTGGAGATAGCTTTTCTGCTTGTAAGAATCTCTAAAGGAGGTATTTGAATGATTTATTGTGAGGCTGATACAGAAAGTATGACAACAGCACATGCCTGTTCCAGTTGCTGTCTTCATAGTCCTATCTGCCCGCTTGGAACCTGGGAAACGGACATAAAATTCTCAGCCATACTACCTACTGTAAGACTACTGAGCCTACTTTTGGTAGGGATTTTTTTAATGGTGAAACTCCATGAAATTGAAGTTCATTTGGAGTTTGTCATTAGAATTTAAGATACTATCATTTGGGTTTTATTTTTGGAATATTTCCCCTCTAATGTTTTAGGAATCAGATTATTTGAAGCTTTTTACTTTTTTTAAGGGTCTGGTGTGTGTCTGCCATGTGCAAGATTACTAAAATACAATGCTTTTTTCTGGCAGTAGCATTTTGGCATCCAACAATGGAATTAATCCTTGAGGGATTCTTGCTTTCATCCTAAATTGGTAAATTGAGCTGCTCATCTTCTGTCCTATTACCAAATATAACAGTTTGGGCTGCAATCTTCTGACTTCGTTTAGGGAATGTCTGACCTTGAGAAGCTTTATTTCCCATATGGTTACAATGCCCTTAAATCTATGTTGCCTGTTCTGATTTTATGCCACTCTGACTTTTTTTTTTTCCAGAGTGTGTGTTATTTTCTCAAAATCCAGTCAATAGGAAGAATGGACATAGGATATATCTAGTTACAAGCAGGAGGGAATAGGTGATAACAGTCTAGAGCTGTCAAAACACTTGCTTGTCTGGTAGCTCATCAAGTAGTTATGCTTATTTTTTCTATCTATATTTATTTTAATAGTGTGGGATTTTTCCAAATTCCAGTTTTCTGGACTGCAATCAATAGAATCTAGCAAATACATTATGCATTGTCTTCTATCTCTTAGGCCTGACTCATCAGCCCAAACAAAATTTTATGGGATCCTTCAGGAAGAGTGTAAAACAGGAATCTCATTGAGAAAATAACTTTAGTCTTTCTCAATGTCCTCCTAAAAAAATAAATACAAATTGACTTCTCCAACACATTGGTGGGAAATGTCCCCTGATTTCTTAGAGGGTTTTGTTGTCACCTACTGGTTGATTGTAGCATACTGACCAGTATATCTTGCAGAACTAAATTCACAGGTCTGACTTTTCATTGCAGTAGAATAGCTTCAAAGAGCCACTCCAGCTATTTTTAAAGAAAAGTCTGTGGATAGAGACCCTGCTAACTCTGATATCTGCACTGTGCCAAACATTTAGTTTGTGACTGATAAGTGATAACGCCTTCATTTTGAAACTTGAATACATGAGGAATGTGTCACATCAAAGATCCCAGTATAAATACAGTGCAGGATTAATCTTGCATGGGTGAGGTCATGGCCTATGAGATGATTGCACTCAGAGAATGAATCTGAAGTGTTGCTTAAAACTGCACTTGGATGCAGAAATAGACTGCATCTAAAAATATGATTATAATTTCTATCTCCGTCCCATGAGTAGTCAACAAGATGTACTGTAGCCAGAAAAAGATAAAAGCAGTACTATAGCATTGTTTGCCTGTCAGCTAAGATTGAGTGGTACTCAACTAAAAATGTACTTTCATGTTCTGATGTTGGAAGCTTAGAAAAATATATTTGAAGAAAAAAATTCCAAGTGAGCACTGTGAAGATTTGTAAAAGAAATTTCTGTAACTGTAGCATATTCTATTACTGCAAGTTAATAGAGTCAGGATGCTAATTGTACTTACAATATCTCCCCAGTAGAATTCACACTTAGAGTACATTAGAATTTCATTGCTTTTGAAGCCCTTTGTCCTATTTTGATGCAGTGGCACAACAATCTTGTTTGTAGTTAAGGGGTCGTTACATACATTTGTTATCTTATTAATATTCTTCTTGGTTGGCTGCATTACCAGTTGGATTTAAATTGCACATGTATTAGTGTTGTGATACTCAGACACTATATGTATTTTTTGAAACCTCTTTACTGTCAATTAAAGAAATATATATTGCAAATTGCAAAATCATTAACTTCACGCAGGATTTAAACCTACAGGTCTGTTGTATGTGACTCCTGTGCAAGGAGGCAGTACAAAGACAAGACTTTACTTCCTTGTCTCGTGTCATATCTGTTTTGGTTTTAAGTTACTTTAGTGTGTACTACCAGTTTCTAACTTGTCATTTTTTTTAAAAAAATGATGCATTTCTTTTAATATATGTTCTTGTTTTAGCAGGTAAAAGAAACATAATTTAATTGTTTTTAAAACATACATTAGTTATCTCTAAACTATTAACTCTTAGTGCTGTTTAAAAAACATTTTGCATGTTGTCTTTCCATTAACTTTTTCCTGGGGTGTTCAAAGAAAAATTCATGTTTAACAAGTGCTTTGCTGAGAGCAAAATTAATGATTAACCATCCCTGTAAAAATGAGGTCGCTTCTGGTGAATCTGTTTAGCTTTTGCTACATCTTTTAAAAACTGTTACTTAGTTTAATACAATAGATTTTACTCAACTTGGCAGCAGCATCCAGCCCCTTCTTATTAGGTACACCACAGTGTGATTAATTCATTAGTTCCCCAACTAATATTCAGTATGTCCTGTCCAAGTAGAGGAGTTTTTGCTTTTAAAAATCTTTCTTTGGAGCCTCTCTGCTGATATAAAACTTATGTAAGAACATCTCTAAGTTTAAAGAATGTATGTATGTTTAGATAGTAGAATGTGTAGTAAACATGAAATAATTACATCTGAAAAGAATTACAGGCTGAGAATCAAGGGTGGGTGGGGAGAAGTCAGGAAATGCAAGGTTAAGATTGATGGTCCCTTCTCCCTTTTGAGTTTCCTGGCTTTGCTTTCCTGGTGTCACAACCTTAGTTTTGTTTAAATATAGAATTTTGTGTTTTAACAATCAGTTTGAATCTCAGGATATGTATAAACATGCAGATCTTTAGTATAAAAAGGCTTAACTATTGTAACATTGGTATAGATGGTGCCTTAAACTGCAGTGGGGAATGAGATGAGATTTTTCCCTGCCGTGGGTAGAGATATCCTCTGCTAGTTACTGCTATACCATTAGATTGTTTCCAACAGGATGGCTTACAATCTTCCATTGGCAGAGAGATGAGCTGGATTATCTCTAACTTGAATAATTCTATGACATTATGGCATAGTGTGCCACCTCTGCAAATACTTTGGAGGGATAGCAAAGGCAGCATCATGCCTTTAGGAGCCTGCCATTAATTATTGAATGGACATGCATATAGACATGGGGTATGAGTGAGCAGGTGTTTGAGTTCTAACTCAAGAAGATTGTACCTACCTCAGATGTATCTGAGTGTTTAGTCTCTTGTTAGACTTTGGCACCAAAGGTGAAGCCAGTAAAATATGAATGAATGAAATTGCATGGCAAATGCACTTGAAATTTGCACATCTTACCCAATTAACTTGTCCATTTTTGTTTAACATCCCCACCACCAAAATCAAACCCATGGTGTGAAGCTATTGAACTTGCGTTCAATTATTTCACTGAATCACCTTCCCTCTGTGAGCTGACTTCTGTTGGATATACTTCAGAGATGCCTTGTTCATCCTGAGGGTCTGGGAAGTACAGTGAATGCCTAGTGTTCCTCTTTTGTGTAAAGAGGTAACATTGGAAGGCTTCAAAATGAGCGTTGTGAGGAAACTCATCTTGAAAGTGGGACAGTTAAAGCACAGATAAAGAGGATCTTCAAGATTCCTGGTAGGGAGTATGGGGCCCACAGGACATAGGGAAGTGCGAGAGAAGTGGGCACCAAAAATGATCTATATTGTAGAGTACTTGCCAAGCTTAATTCTTTGTTTAGCTTGAACACCTTCAATTTAAAAAAAAGGCTTCTGAAACTGAACTTATTGGCATTTACAATAAAAAAGAAACCAACTTCAAAAACAGCAAAAATTCCTTTGCTTTCAGAGGAAATTGAGAGAGCACACAAAAGCAGACCTTCAGAACTTTTAGTCCAGAGCAAGTTTTTTTATGGCTGAGTTCTAAATTCCAAAAACTGGTTTATAGTGGAAATGGAGTCCCAAAAGTGTCTCTCTGTATTTAACTGTGTGCTATTCCGGCAATTTTAGATGTTTTTCCAGTTTGCAAATATTTGTCTTGGGAATCCTCATTTTCATGTAAAGCAAACTCTTAGCTGTGATAAAAATTAAAAATTTACATTTCTCAGTGGTCTTAAACTACAGAATCTGGATTGTTTAATCTCCACACCTGCTGCCAAGTTTGATTTATAACCTTATAAAGAGAACTAAACAGGAAGACTGCTGCAAAAAAAATAACCACTTTGCATGGAATTGGGTCTCAGGTTCAGTTCAGTTCTCATTTCCCTCTTTTCACCAGTTTTGGGGCTGTAGCTTCTGATCTTTTTAGCATTCCATGTAAAACCTGTTTATCTGCATTTTCATGGGATTTTTCACATTTGCCTGTCGCATTCTCTATGGCTAACTCTAAATACCCCTTACTTTCCCTCCATTTCCCAACTCTTGTATGTACTTGTTGGTTTGAAACTCTGGGACACTTTAGCTACCTACAGTAATAGCACTCGACTTGTCCCCCCTGTTCCTCCAGGAAAGGAAGTTCTTCAAAGGCTTCTTTGGAAAAGTAAGTTTAATGCCTCATTTGTGCTTGCACTATAAGGAGTTACATCCCTGGTATAGCACTGTCATAGATCAGAGTGTTATAGAAGCCACAGCAATCCATTTCAGAATGTGTCTACTTCTGACTGAGATGACCTGGAATGACACTTGTCAAGAAAAGAATCTGGGTAAACGGCAGCCCAAAATAACAATCTAATGACAGGCTGATGGTATGCAAAATTCCAGTTTTTAAATGGTTTGGTCTCTCTGACGAAACCGCAGCACTAGATTGGTAATGCTGTTAATACTTCCCCTCTGGCCTCCTGAGCTCAGATTTGGACTAGATCATATGGAAGACAGACTGATGTATTAGACGTTTGTCCACATCCTGAAATCATTGCAAAGTTGACCGTATTCTGTCCTGAACTGCAGCTTTTGATAGTGTAGGGAAAAAATACTGGTAGGCACAATGCTATCCATATTACACCTCCCTTTCCTGAGAACCAAATTAATTTAAGGCCATATGAGGATGGGGCAAAAACTTAGGTTTTGTTTCTATATTTTTCTTATTGAAGTTAAGATAATGTATAACACTGTGAGACTCAGAAACCTGCTGTCTGCAATATTTTGTTTCAGTGCAATGCTACTCAGGAAAGCAACCTCTTAGTCTGAGATGGTGTGTGTGTGCAAATAAATATACATTCTCCATGTTGGTGTACTGTACCAAAAGTTACACCGCTACCTCGATATAACATGACCCGATATAACACTAATTCGGATAGAATGCAGTAAAGTGGTGCTGGGGGTGGGGGGGAGCTGCGCACTCTGATGGATCAAAGCAAGTTCAGTATAACGCGGTTTCACCTATAACGCAGTAAGATTTTTTTGGCTCCTGAAGACAGCGTTATGTCGAGGTAGAGGTGTATTTTGCATGGGCACACATTCTTATAGGGCAAAGATTGTAATCCTCTAACAAATCAAATTGCATTCCTTTAGTGCATCAGTAATCTGTGCCTTCCTTGTACATGGGGAACAGCAGCTATGTTAAACCATTTTAAAAGGTTTTAACTTTGCTTTAATTTATACAGGACAAATAAGAGGATTTGATTTTGAAATATCTTGTAAAATGGAAGCTTAGCTTAAAAACCTGTTAGTGGTTTGAATTTTAAAATGTTTTTATTACATTTACTGCTTAAAGAGGAAAAGCTTTTATGGCAGTTTCTCTGATCAGAAGTTTCTTCCACCCTGGGGAGTAAAAGCAGAATTAATTTCAGTAGACTTCTGGAGAAAACTAAAGTTCTTTGAATAGGTGCATCCGGTATTCCAGGGCACTGGAGCCAGAGAATCTCGCCCAGCAGTACCTGTAGGGGTGGCACTTGTGCCTTGTAGCTATAGTCACTCCCCTCCCCTAGTTCCTTCTCACCACCCATGGCTGGAGTCAGAGCTCTGTGTGGTAGTCACCTCACGTTTCCTATCTCCTAATTTTCTGAGTTTTTTTTCTCTTCGTGTATATAGTCAGTAATATGATAGTGTTAGTGAAGTTAATGAGTTAGGATACTTATTGCCCCGCGTGATGCCCTCACCAGTGTTCAAGCACTGCCTGTTGAGGGGAGGGGGATGCTGAATAGCGATCCCTATACGAGTTGCTTGCTGGGTTTAGGTGAGGGACACGCTTAGGAGTGATGCTCCATTTGTAAGTTGTTTACCAAAAGAACCCAAGTGGCTAGAGACTTAAGCATGAAGCAGAACTTTCTCAAGCAGGCTGAAAGTCCTGTTTTGGCACTGAGGGCCACATCTGATTGGTGGTCACCTTCAGACTGGGTGATTGAGGCGCTCTGCTTTCCAGTGCTTGCCTCTCCCAAGAGATGGAGGAGCCGTTCACCCTCTGTGGGTGCTGAGGAAGAAGTCCCGTAAAACTAATCAGGACCATCTCAGGCCTTGTGGAGTTTCCTTCTTTTCTAAAAAGGGTGCAGACCAGCACCATATCACTTTCAGCGCACAGGTCTGAGCAGGTCCATCAAATACTCCTTGGTACCAGGCTGAGACCACCGAGAACCCATATAGTTGATTCCGGTACCAGCTTTAGTGTCCGTTGAGTCTGGTACGGACGACATCAATGCCGACACTGACTGTCTCCATGCTGGTGGCATACCAGGTGGCTGAAGATTTACTCTGCCTGTCTGTTCCAGACTCTGCACTTGTCCAGCACTTTTTTGAGGCCACAGCCTCCACTGTCTTGTTGACACCATCTGGTCGTGTCGTAGAGACACAGGATCCATCAACGCTGCAGCCTATAGAATTGAGGCCAGTGCCAGGCCCAGCACCGAGGACCTTGTTGGCACTGGTACATTCCTCAGCACCAACGTTGTGTCCATAGGAAATCCCGCCTTCTCTTCTGTACTGCTGCTGACCTGTGTACCAATGCCTTCCCCAGCACCAGGGGTGGGTGACACACATTCAGTACTGGCTGTGCTGATACCTCATTGGCAAGAGAACTGTTGTCTGTCTGCTTGCCCGCGAGTCTCACTGCATTCTTTAGGGATCATAAAACCGTAGGACTGGAAGGGACCTCAAGAGGTCATCTAGTCTAGTCCCCAGCACTCATGGCAGGATTAAGTATTATCTAGACCGGGGTAGGCAACCTATGGCACACGTGCCAAAGGCGGCACGCGAGCTGATTTTCAGTGGCACTCACACTGCCAGGGTCCTGGCCACTGGTCCAGGGGGCTCTGCGTTTTAATTTAATTTTAAATGAAGTGTTTGGTATTCTTAAACATTTTAAAAACCTTATTTACTTTACATACAACAATAGTTTAGTTATATATTATAGACTTATAGAAAGTGACCTTCTAAAAACATTAAAATATATTAGTGGCACGTGAAACCTTAAATTAGAGTGAATAAATGAAGACTCGGCACACCACTTCTGAAAGGTTGCCGACCCCTGATCTAGACCCCATCCTTGACAGGTTTTTGCTTAACCTGCCCTTTAAAATCTACAATGATGAAGATTCCACATCATTGTAGGAAATTTATTCCTGTGCTTAACCACCCTGATAGGAATTTTTTCTTAATGTTCAACCTAAACCACCCTTGCTGCAATTTAAGCCCATTGCTTCTTGTCCTATCCTCAGAGGTTAACAAGAAGAATTTTTCTCCCTCCTCTTTATAACAACCTTTTAAGTCAGGGCTGGGCAAACTATGGTCCCTGGGCTGAATCTGGCCTGCCAGCCATTTTAAGCCGGCCCTTGAGGTCCTTCTGGGGAGTAGGGTCTGGGACTTGCCCCATTCAGGCACTCCACCCAGGGCGCAGGGTTAGGGGCCACTCCACGCGGCTCCCAGAAGCAGCGGCATGGCCCCCCTCCGACTCCTACGCACTCCAATGACACCGTTCCAATGGGAGTTGCAGGGACGGTGCCTGTGGATGAGGCAGCATGCAGAGCTGCCTGGCCATGCCTCCGCATAGGAGCCGGAGGAGAAGGGACATGCCGCTGCTTCCGGTAGCCGCTTGAGGTAAGCACTGCCGGAGCCTGCACCCCTGAGTCCCTGCACCAGCCCTGAGCCCCCTCCTGCCCTCTGAACCCCTTGATCCCAGCCCAGAACACCTCCTACACCCCAAATGCCTCATCCCCAGCCTCACCCCAGACCCTCACCCCCTCCCCGCACCCCATTTCCCCACCCAAGCCCAGAGCCCCCTCCCGTACCCTGAACTCCTAATTTCTGGCCCCACCCTGGAGCATGCACCCCCAACCAGAGCCCTCACTGCCTTCCGCACACCAACCCAATTTTGTGAGCATTCATGGCCACTATACAATTTCTATTCCCAGATGTGGCCCTTGGGACAAAAAGTTTGCCCACCCCTGTTTTAAATACTCCGGGACTGTTAATCATGTACCCTCTGTCTTCTCTTCCCCAGACTAAACAAACCCAATTTTTTTCCATCTTTCCTCATAGGTAACGTTTTCTAGACTTTTAATAACTTTTGTTACTCTTCTCTGGACTTCCTCCAATGTGTCCACATCTTTCCTGAAATGGAACTGGACACTATACTCCAGTTGAGGCCTAATCAAAATGGAGCAAAGTGGAAGAACTGCTTCTTGTGGCTTGCTTACAACACTCCCGCTAATACATAGCAGAATGTTTGCTTTTTTTGCAACGGTGTTACACTATTCACTCATATTTAGCTTGTGATCTACTATGACCCCTGGTATACTCTGGTGGTGCAGAGGCACTATTATGGCAGTCACCAGCAGCACCACTCACTGCACTTCATTGGGCAGTCTTTTTCCACAAGGCAGCAAGACTACCCTGTAAAGGGTCATATGTCCTGGAGGCAAATGCCTTTTGGTTCTGGTTTCAGTCTGTTGACTTGTCCCCGTCCCCATCCTCTGGCATCTACTAAGCACCAATTTTGTCTTGGGTATCTAGGGCGGTGATCCAGTCATGATTTTTACATTCCTGTCCTCCATTTGGGGACAAGATGGCTCGTTTTTACGATGTTTGGGACTTGATTACCATGGACGACTGTGTCCTAACTCGTTCTGATATTGCTTATGCCATCTAGTTCCTTTCCATCCTTTCTCCCCTCCCTCCTTCCCATCCCTTTTCAGGGACCTCTCTTGTGAGACACTGCTCCTGGAGTAGGTTCAGTCTCTGCTAGATTTGGGAGCTATGGCATAGGTTCCTCTGCAGCAACAGGGTTGAGGTTTTATTCCTGGTACTTTCTGGTTCCCAAGCCCAAGGAAGGGGTGAGACCTGCAATCTTAACAAATATATCAGGTACATGGACGGTCACCCTAAAAACTGGCCTCATATTAAATCACAATGACTGGCTTGCTGCCCTGGACCATCAAGATACTTATTTCCACATAGCGATTTTTCCCGAGCCACAGGAGATTCCTATGGTTTGTTGTGTCGAACCAGCACTATCAATACACCAAACTCAGTTCCCCGGATCTTTACCCACTGTATGGTTGTGGTGACTGTGTACATCAGGAAAAAAGAAATTCATATCTTCCATATCTGGATGATTGGTTACTGAGAGGCAAGTCTAGGGAAGAGGTCCTCTCTTACGTGTATATCTTAGTACACGTACTCGATTGCTTGGGCCTCACCCTAAACAGGAAGTCAGCATTGATCACCATTCAAAAAATCTAGTTCCTTGGAGACCTAATAGATTCTAGTAGTCTGAGACGTTTTCAGATGATTCATCGCTTTTGTCTGGAGCTCAACTCTGTCACAGCTTGAGTATGCCTGAGGCTGCTGGGTCACATGACTGTGCACACAAATGATCCATTTTGCCAGATTGCATCTTTGCCCCCACCAAATGCAGCTGAAGTCAGTCGATCATCTGACCCATCATCCCTTGACAGACTTGTCCAACTTCCTCTACCGATCCGGGATGCCTTATGGTGATGGAGGTTCAGGGAAATGTATGCCAGGGCGTTCTTCTTGCTTGGACCCCACTGAATAGGATTATTGTCAATTACAGTTCCTTAAGAAGCTGGGGAGCACATCTGGGGTCGCTGAAAATTCAGGGCCTGTGGTCAGAATAGGAAGCTTCACTGCATATCAACATCCTGGAGCTTCAATGCCGGTCACACTTTCCAAGGTCACACTAAGGGCTCAGTGGTTCACATACTCACATCGTGGTGGTATTGTCAGTATTATGTGAACAGATAAGGAGGAGCACACAAGTGTTCTGTATCAGGAGATGATCTTGCTCTGGGAGTTTTGCATCGGAAAGAACATTACTCTGGTGGCTGATTGATTCTTTACCCCAGGTCAAGTAATTTGCGGGTTGACTTAGCAAATGTTTTCCCTGAGTCATGAGTGGTCTCAGAAGCTCAGTTGAGGGCAGATCTGGCAGCGATTTTGGTGTTTCCAGGGGCAGTTGCTATTTTTGAATATTATGGTAACAAGGTTCTTGAAAGGAGTATCTCATCTCCACCCACCAGTGAGAGAGAAATTCCTTTGTGGGCCCTTAATACAGTCTTAGTGGCTCTGATGGGACTGCCATTCAAGCCTCTGGCATCTTTTTTTCTCTCCTTGTGCCAAAATATTGCATTTCTGGTAGCAATAACGTCTGCAAGGAGAGTGTGAGAGTTGTAGGCTTTGATGGCGGAGCCTCCTTACACGCAGCTCTCCAAAGACAGAGTGACCTTGTGACCACGCACTAAGATTTTATCTAAAGTGGTTTTTCAATTAATTTTAACTAAGTGGTATGCTTACCTATGTTCTTTCCTCCGCCACATTCAACCCTGGCAGAGCAGTGTCTTCACATGCTGGTGTCAGGCAATGCCTAGCCTTTTACCTGGACAGGACTAAACCTCTTCATGATTCTCCATGTCTGTGTTGTAAGCAGACTGAATGAAGGGACAAGCAGTCTTTTCGCAGGTGATTTCTAGGTGGATAACTTCCTGTATCAAGACAGCTTATGAAATAGGTCTGACAACACACCCACGAAAGGTGCAACCTCATTCTGGGAGAGCTCAGGCTATGTTGATGGCATTCTTAAATGCTGTTTTAATATTGGACGTCTGCAGGGCTGCCATTTGGTCAGCGGTACGTATGTTTCTGAACCATTATGCCACTACCGCAGCATCCAGAGCAGAGACAAATTTTGGGAAGGCAGTTCTGCAATCCTTGCTTAAATAGACTCCAAGCCACATCTCCTGTGAGTACTGTTTGTGTCACCTACATGCAGGGCCGGCTCCAGGCACCAGCCTACCAAGCATGTGCTTGGGGCGGCACCTGGAGGGGGGCGGTGCTCTGGCCGGCTGGGGAGAGCAGGGCCGCGGCCAGGCTCGCCGCCCTCCCCCCGGCGCTTCAGCTGGGGAGAGCGGGGGTGGTGGGAGGCTTTTTTGCCTAGTGCGGCAAAAAAGCCAGAGCCGGCCCTGCCTACATGGAATACGTGGCTGCATCTGCTCAAAGAAGAAAAAAGTTACTTACCTGTATTATAACTGTTCTTCGAGATGTGATGCAGAAGGGTATTCCACAATCCTCCCTCTGTCCCTTCCGCATCAGTCTATGCGCTTGACCTTTGGTGTGAAGGAACTGAGTGAGGCTGGGGCTCCTCCCCCCTCATATAACTGGGGGAGGTGCTACAGCCATGAGTACAACCATACGGGTACTGCTAGGCTAGATTGTCTGGCTGCTGGGGACACACACACACACACACACACACACACACACACACACACACACACACACACACACACACACACACACACACCCCCTACCTCTCTACAAAGAATACACCTCTGTATCACATCTCGAAGAACAGTTACACTAGAGGTAAGTAACAGTCTTTACAGTACACACCACATAGAGAAACAGCTACATCTCCATCCATATTTCTTCCTATAAGCTGGGAAACTCACGTTCTGCTGTGATGGGTATAAATAATGAAGTGACAGGCTTTGACTCAAGGCCCATGTATCATATTTGGGAGATTTGTCAGATAGGACAGATCTAATTAGATTGCTCTGTTGTAAAAGCAACGTTTAGAAAAGACTCTGCCTAAAACAGCTACAACACTTTGACTGGAAGTTTGTGCTGTTTACAACTTAGAATTAAAAATGTTTCTTACCTAATTGCGAAGGGAGAAACCACAAAGTTATCATATTAAATGAGATGTCTGCTTTCTCTTTACTATATATTGGCATTCCTATACAGTGTCATGCTAAATAATACAAAAGTAGAGATGTGATTGGGTACAGGAACATAAATTACACACAACAATTCTTAAAGAGCAATATCTTGCGCACACTTCCAGGAAAGAGAGCTTACTAAATACTTGAACTCATAAGACTCAGCAACTCCTTTTTCTGATAGGCAGTATTTTGCTACAGTTTTTCTCATCTTGCTCTTTGTTTTTTTGCAATTTCCAAAAAGAAAAAGATTTGGTTCCCTTTCAGTCCGTTAAGCTTTCAATCAGCATTTAAAAACAGTTATCCTAACTACTAGTGGACGTATCATTTAAGAAATTGATACGTTAACTGCCTAAATTGACATTGAAGTCATCATGCAAAGCTAGGGGGGAAATCTATCTTTCATATAACAAAGTATAGCTTTTACCAGGAATATCTGTAATAAATTGTGTTTAACATGCACCTTTGGCTACTTCATCTGTACATGCCCTACTGATCAGCTTCCACTGAAACTAATTCAGGTGTTCCAAAGCTTCTAGGAGCTTAAAACTACCACAAGTTTTTTTTAACTAAGCAAAATACTTGCCTGATGTAATAAGAAATCAGACCTGGACCAGTGACATATGAATAGATCTATCTTTCAACCGTCCAGGCTTGTGCTTCTAATGGGGGATATCACTTGTGGCTAACTTTGAAAGGTTCCAAGGTAGTACACCTTAAAATCATAAAATTAAGTATGAAAATTCTGTTTTAAGGTCATTAAAAGTTCCTAAAGCTTCATTTTGCTGAGCCCTGTGCAACACACAAATTTATGTCCTGCCTTTTTAGATGGAAGGGTGCAGTTTTTTAAAAAATAAAACTTGTCTGCGGTGGAGTTGTGATGAGTAAGCTCAGGTGAGATGGTCAGCACATGTATACCACATGTATTTATGTGTAAAGTGTAGGCATGCATATGTCAGGGGCATATGCCTGTGTTTGCCAAAAGCTGGGAATGGGCGACGGGATGGATCTCTTGATGATTACCTGTTCTGTTCATTCCTTCTGGGGAACTTGGCATTGGCCACTGTTGGAAGACAGGATGCTGGGCTAGATGGACCTTTGGTCTGACCCAGCATGGCCATTCTTAAGTCTCTCTCTGTGTATATATACATAGAAATTATAAATTTATCTGTGTATTTTTGTAAAGGGTTCAGACTTCAGAGTTGACACAGCAACAAAATGAATGGAAACAACTCATACCTCTTAATTAAAAGCCTGCGGCTGACCTATCCAACTGGCTCAGGAAGGGGCTGTTTAATTATAGTGTAGATGTTTGGGCTTGGGCTGGAGCCAGGGCTCTAGGACCTGTGAGGTGGAAGGATCCTGACAGCCCAAGCCCAAACATCTGTACTGCAATTAAGCAGCCCCTTAGCCCTAGCCCCGCGAGCCCGAGACAGCTGGCACAGGCCAGCCACACGTCTAACTGCAGTGTATTAAGATATACCCTTAAGCTACATCTACACTTGGAGCTAAGAGTGTGATTCCTGGTTTGCGTAGACATGCACTAACTCTCATCAAGCTAGCATGCTAAAAATAGTAGTGTAGCCATGGCACCATAGGCAGTGGTGAGCGGAAGCATGGGCTAGCCACACTATGGACAAATCTGTGGGGTCCAGATGGGTTTGTATTCAGAGTGGCTCGCCCATGCTGCTGCTCACCGCTGCCTCTGGTGCCATGGCTACACTACCATTTGTAGTGTGCTAGCTCAATGAGTGCTACCCTGAATGTCACGCCCCCAGCTCCAAGTGTTGGATGTAGCCTGAGCTGCTATTCTAGTCTAAGGTAGTGCTAACTGGCTGACATTCAGAAATCTGTCTTAATCTAACTGGCTAGAAACTTGTATTTAAAAATGAAATATTTTATTTTGCAGTATCTGAGTCTCAGTGGTCAGCTAGATGCATAGTGGTCAGGATTGTTTTACTTTGCTGTTTTAAAGCTTTTAATGTCACAAAACTTGCATATAGACATGTGACTTAGTAATTCCTCATTGTCTATTAATTTTAATATCTTAACTGCCATGAGAAACACTATTCTTTAGGAAAGAACTTGAACTTCAGTCTGCTGCTTTCTTCTACTTACTGATGTCCATTTTTAGGCATTGATGTAACCCACTGGTCAGTGTGTGTCATGCATCCCCTCTGTGCCTGGTCCACAGAGAATGCAAATCTCTTACAGCTCTCATCTTGTAGACTCGTGCTTTTAGCTCTGGAGGTCCCCAGTTCAGTCCTCCAATATTGATCAAGATGGTGGCTATCACATTGGCACAGATTAGAAACTCGTCATACGGTTATGTTCAGAAGTAAGATGTTCCTGCTGATTCCAGACTGAATTAGAGCAGATCTGATTTACCCTGCATAAAGCTTATGCAGGGCAAACTCATAAATTGTTCGCCCTCTATAACACTGATAGAGAGATATGCACAGTTGTTTGCTCCCCCAGGTATTAATACATACTCTGAGTGAATTACTAAATAGAAAGTGATTTTATTAAATACAGACAGTAGGATTTAAGTGGTTCTATGTAGTAACATACAGAACAATGTAAGTCACCAAGCAAAATAAAATAAAATGTGCGAATCTATGCCTAATCAAACTGAATACAGATAATTTCCTCGCCAGTTCCAGAGTGCTCCCTTTTACAGGCTAATCTCCTTTTAGCCTGGGTCCAGCAATCACTCACACCCCCTGCAGTTACTGTCCTTTGTTTCAGTCTCCTTCAAGTGTCCTGGGGGGGTGGAGAGGCTCCTTCTGAAGCCTGTACTTTAACAGCATTGATTGTACAGTAATCCAAAAGCTACCTGTGTGGAGTTGAGGGGCTGCTGTAGTCTCTGCATATATCCTTGATGGAGATCAAGATGGAGTTCCCTAATAACATAGGTTGAGACTATTTTGGTCCAGCATATCTTGTTCATTTGTGTGTCTGATACTTTCAGCACCTATAACTTTTGGCTTTTGCTCACTCACACTGTTGATTATACTTGATGTAATACACTGGGGTCTCTGGCACAACTTAATTTACATAGCCTGGTGAATGGGATGTCTTCTGTCATGGTGGAGTCAATACTTCATGCATTGTATGTCTTGGCAGCCCCAAATATTGCTAACACAGTAAGTACCATATGTACAGATACCCATATCTCCATTCTGACCATTGGCACAATCCTCTCACTTTGCTCTACTGATTATGGGAGTTGTTCTTTGCACTATGTGCCTTGTCAGGCTGTCAGCATTCCCATCACACAGTTTAGTATCCTGAACCAAGCTGGGAAGGGTAGGCTAAGGATTCAGCAGATGGAAGAGCTGTAGGAATTCCACACTTCTAAGAGGACAGAAAAGGAAAATGTCACTTGCTGAATTTTAGAGGATCTGGGACTGTGCAAAAAGGATAACCAAACCTTTCCCATTTAATTTAGAGACTATCAAGGATCTCCAGCGAAAATGGGAGTTCCTTGTGGAAGTCTTCTAATAATCGGGCTTCACTATTTACCTAATTCTAGACCCAGGTAATAGAATAAGAGTGCAATGACCTCTGGAAGAATTTTCAACTCAGTATAATAAATAGCAGAACAAACATCTTGTGCTATGAGACTGCAGTCTGTCTCTCTACATTTGAAATACAGACTGCAAGGACTATGTAGTAAGAATTCTGTGAATTTGTTTTTGAAGCAAGTCTTAAAGGTGGGCTCTGGTAGGAAAGTTTCAATCCTTGATTTAGGAGTTGACAATCCTATGCTGGCAAACTTGGGTTTGCACTGTGCAAGAAGTGGCATACGTATTCTCATCTTCCAGTCTCTTCACTCTGAGAAATCCATGGTAGAGTTTCATGGCTTCATTAAATTGGGATTTGGCAATATGTGAGTAAAGGATGAGGATATACTTTGCTTGGGATCAATGCTTGCTTCTAGAAGCACATGGCTGAGTTTGTTTTCTAAAAACAGTTGTAACAAGTTTTGCTTCTTTAGTCCTTCTTGAAAAGACCCTTCCCTGAAGCTTTACTCTCCTGGAATGAGGTTGTATTTACTATTTGGAGAAAGTTATGTTTTCCTTATTCTTCCCACCCAGCTTCATCACAGTCCTTGTTTTTTCCTGACTTTTGTATTTGCTGAAACAAAGATATTGATTAACATTATGGATGGTTTAAAATAAACTGGCACCTGTTTTAACACAAGTCAAAGGAGAGACATCTAGTTTTGTGAAGAATTTTGAAGTTATGGAAGTTGTTGATTGAGAGCTGGGAGCACAGGCCCAAAGAGTGTGGCTATCCCATATTTACTGCCTTCTAAAACGAAGAATTTTAGAAATCACTTTATATATTGCAATATTTTCTGTTTGTTCAGCCTGGCTAATAACGTACATTCTAAAACTGTGCCCCTTTCTATAGCTTTCTTCCCTAAAGTCCTCCTTTAAATGAATCTTCCTTGCAATTCAGTTCCAGGTATCATTATCAGTGTTTATCTTAATGTGCTGGTCTTCCCCTGTATCTCACTGATTCAGAAATCAGGACAGTCAGTTGCAGTTACAACAAACTGCAAAGTCCTCTATCCCACCCCTTCATCTTTCCTCTGATAACCTAACCACTGCGAGACCAGTGAAGGTTTACCACTCCAGCACACAATAAAATATCCTATCCATACACTGTAATTCTAAAATCAGTATTGCATAAATGGAACATTCATTGGCTTTAAATTGGGATGAATCATTGACTTCAGCAGTGCTCCAGTGCTTTGTGTATGAGGATAAGTAACTCATGGAAATGAGTGATGTAGCCATATAGAGGAACCATTTTAAAAACCGCAGTTCTTACACAGGAAGGCAACCAGAGATCACTCATTCATCCACACTGTGGCCTGAGGGGTGATACCCAAAGGTCTCACCGAGACGTGCGTTTATAGTACGGACCGTTGTGGTGTGATGGAAGCCTAATGTATAAAACAAACCAGGGAGAAGGGAAATTGTTTATCGGGCCTAGATGTGAAAAGGATAGATAGGCAGGCGTGAAAACCTGAAGTATAGAAACTTTTTACAGTCATGAGTAGGAAAATGCAATACTTTGGAAAAGAATTTTTTTTCTAGCTGCATTTCTGCACAACAACCAGCAAAATGGTGTTTTTAACAAAAATGAAAAACTACTCCATCTCTGTGAGATGTCATTCTTTAAAAATTGTTTTATCTGATGATGGGTGTTATGCAATATTTTGCAATTTTCTCTTAAATGAAACCATTTAATATCCAAAAAATAAATGGCACTTTTAGCTTTTCAGGTTCTTCCTCTCAGCTTCACATGGATCTGTTGTTCTCCACTCACAGCAGGTAGAAGCTCCCACAGTCAAATTTTGGATGCTTGCCAAAGTGCTCCATAACAAATATTAACCTTTTCATCTTGTAACACATTGCTCTCTAGACATATTAAACATTTTAATAAAGGTATATCCTACTTGCCTTGTGTCACTGCACGTTTAGTGCATAGCTAGTAGCTGAAAAACATATTTAGCATTCATGCTAAGTGCAAGTATTATGCATTAAAGGTGCATAGCACTAATAACATTTTGCAGGTGATTCTAATACTATGATTTAAGGTGATGCCATGATTCTGCCATACGATTATTGGGGCAGAGGGCTAGGGTGGTGGAAAGATCAGGTAAGAATTCTTACATTGTTTAAACTTGTGCTATAGAAGCTACCTGTGGTGTAACTCCTTATGCATTAGTGTTATCTGACTTTAATTTTCTTGGTTGACCTTTTAAAATGGGTGAACAATTCAATCTTGAATTCTTTGCCTATAAATGAATGTATTAACCTGTCTTTAACTTCACTTGTTCTATTCCTTTCCCTTCCCCTGTCCCCCCTCATTTGCATTGTGTTTCTGAAAGACTGGCTTTGGCTTGGTTCTCTGAATGTTTTGCAGTTTGATTTGAGTATCTGGCTTTGGGCATCTCTACTGAACTTGGACTTCCTCTGCACTTACTATTGTGGTTCTTGGAAAGCAGAAGTGGGTGTACAATCTGATAACATTGCTGTAATACTGTGTTTTTCTCTTTTCTTCCCTTGAAAGACTGGAAAGAAGGCAGTTAAGGCAGTCCTGTGGGTTTCGGCAGATGGACTCAGAGTTGTAGATGAGAAAACTAAGGTGAGACTTAGATTTTACATTGTATCAAAATGCCTCTAATCTTTGGTAGCCCTATTCTTTTTTGGACAAGTTCAGGTCTCTGAAAGAGAGGCCTACGTTCACGTGACCAGTTTAATTAATTATTCATTACTTAGTGAAAATAAACTGAAATTTTCAGTGAACCATTTGAAATGCAAATTTTTATTATCTTATTTTGCAGTGTGTCCTGTGCTCATCTGACTAAACATAGCAGTTAATGTGAGCCTGGAATCCTGTTTTTGTTTCATCTTCCAGGAAAGCACATTTTCCTAATCATTTCTATCCACATAGTACATGCAGAGTTCTCCTGACCCTGATGCCCTTTATGTACTAATAGAGATACGTGAGAGATTAATGCAGGAGTAGGCAACCTATGGCACGTGTGCCGAACGCAGCACGCAAGCTGATTTTCAGTGGCACTCACGTTGCCGGGGTCCTGGCCACCAGTCCAGGGGGCTCTGCATTTTAATTTAATTGTAAATGAAGCTTCTTAAACATTTTAAAAACCTTATTTATTTTACATACAACATTAATTTAGTTATATATTATAGACTTATAGAAAGAGACCTTCTAAAAATGTTAAAATGTATTACTGGCACACGAAACCTTAAATTAGAGTGAATAAATGAAGACTCGGCACACCACTTCTGAAAGGTTGCCGACCCCTGGATTAATGCATAAAGAAACTTATATTGATCAATCCAGACTACAGTGCATCTGAAGTTCCAGATCATTGTATCTTACGAGCAAGCTTCCAAAAATGCAGCAAGGGAGTTAAATAAAACTTATAGTAAGGAGAATCATGTCTCCCTGAGATTTAGGTAGGTAACATGGAAAATGACTTGTTTTTTTTTAAGTAAGCACTTCTTTACACTCTTGTTTTTTTGGGGGGCGGGGGTTTCCTTTAGGATCTTATAGTTGATCAGACAATAGAGAAGGTTTCTTTCTGTGCTCCGGACCGGAATTTTGACAGGGCATTTTCTTATATCTGCCGAGATGGCACTACCCGGCGCTGGATATGCCACTGCTTCATGGCTGTAAAGGACACAGTAAGTTGAGTGTGAATGGGTCTGATTTAGCTTCTGCTGTGGCTAGAAGCAGGAAGCACCCCGCAGATTTTTGAAATCTATATGTAATAAAACTTAAATTTACCTAGAGAATGTGCTCCAAAGGGTTTTTACCCTAAACCAAAGTATTGTATAACTATTTGAATGGTTGCAACTCTAATTCTTTGTTTGAATTGTTTGCTCCCCGATTTGTGGTAGCCTAGTCATCTTATGGAGAGAGATGGTACCCAGCATGGTGTATAAATGGAAGGCAGTCAGAACAGAACTACACATTTAAAAATAAAGACAGAAGATACTTGTATCTGAAAATGTATACAGCTGAAAACTGAAATAGAAATGACAGTCTCTGAGGTAAAAAAAATCTATAGAGGGTAATTAAATATAGACCTGGTGATAGTGTTTTGGGGCCTCTTGTGTGCAAACACACATAGAAGGCAAAGTCATTCAATCCTCAGAATTAAAATTAAACTGCATAAATTGTGATCATCTTTTGGCTTTTAAATATTAAAAGGAGATTGGGAAGCCGGTTACTTCTGTCACTACTTATAGGACAATAAGTTGTTGGTTTTTTTTTTTTAATTCCAGACATCAGCAGTAATATTGGAGTTATCTTTTAGAAGGCTTGAAAGCTTTTTATACAATAATAAAATCACTTTGTGTGCCTACACCCAGGCCAGCCAAGGTCAGACTAGACTGAGTCATGAAGATTCTTCACATTTAATTGCTGTTGTGATGAACCTCCCTTCCTGGCCTCTCATTTTCTAAATAGGGGGATAAGATGTGGGGAAGCTCCCTTTTGTATCACAGTAGCCTTGTTCTTTGTTTAGTAAAGTTGGGGTCGTTATGGAACCATTGTAAATCTTAATCTTGAGAATATTACGGACAGCCATTTTTCAAAAAGTCTGCCTCTAAGTACTAGTTTAGGCCTGCAATCAGAGTCATTACAGGAACAAGTACTCAAGATTTGTGAGTCAGGGCCCTCTGAAAAATTTCTACCTCTGTAATAACAGTGACAACCTTTTGGTCTTGAGTGCTTGCTACTCCAAAAAATGGCTTTACAGAGTTCCTCTGAGCACAGTTGAACCCAAAGGCAAATTATTCCACTAGTATCTTAGTAGCAGTTGAACTAAATTGCATATCTGAAAATTTCTTACACTTTTCTAGCAATGGTTGTGTAGTAACAGAAGTGAGCCTTTGTACACAAAGGGTTAATTTAAACCCATGCAGTATGACTAGGCCTAGCAGTTATCTGAGGCTCCTTAATAAGTTGCCTTCCCCAAGAAGAATCTAATCCCTGAGTAATACATGAAACACATGTATGTATAAAGAACAGGAGTACTTGTGGCACCTTAGAGACTAACAAATTTATTAGAGCATAAGCTTTCATGGACTACAGCCCACTTCAGCTTATGCTCTAATAAATTTGTTAGTCTCTAAGGTGCCACAAGTACTCCTGTTCTTTTTGCGGATACAGACTAACACGGCTGCTACTCTGAAACATGTATGTATGTTTGTGCCAGTTCCTATATGATGAAATGTCTTCTTGCACAGGGGGAACGGTTGAGTCATGCTGTGGGCTGTGCGTTTGCAGCATGCCTAGAGCGAAAGCAGAAACGAGAGAAGGAGTGTGGAGTGACTGCCACCTTTGATGCCAGCAGAACCACATTCACAAGAGAGGGATCATTCAGAGTCACTACAGCTACTGAACAAGCAGAAAGAGAGGAAATAATGAGACAGATACAGGATGCTAAAGGTAAAGGACTGCAAGTTGTGTGATTTTTTTTTTTTTTTTTTTTTTTTTTTGCTTACCATGGACAATCTGTACAAGTGTGACTCATAGTCTATGCAGAGAATAAAGGATTAACTTCCTCACAAAATCCTACAGTTTTGGGCAAAACAAGGCTAATCACATGGTGCAGCACACTTGTCATTCGCTGAACATTTAGTGTCAGCGTAAAGATATGAAATATGATCCCAGCTGTCTTCACTTCCCTACATGCCCCCTAGAAAATCACAAAGCACTGATCCATGTGTGAATGCAACTAGAAAAAGCTTCTACTTTGTGTTTGTTTTTTAGCAGGTTAAAAGGTGTCTTGTAGAGAGAAGATGATAGGTCCCAGGATAAAGGGATTTACAATAAAAATGGTCCAGGAACTTTTAAAAAGCTTAAAAAAAAATCAGTAAGGATAAAATATAAAATCCAGCAATTTTTGAAGAGTTTTAAACTCTGGCTTTACACCAAAAATATATATATCGTTCTGATTTTGATGACACTGTCCAGTTTACTGGAAAACTGATGGCTTTATACCCAAAGAGAAAATATTGGAGATGTAAAGTTATCCTTTGAGTCAGTTGCATTTGTCACCTTTTCTTCATTAGTTCGATGAATAAGTGATGATGGGGTTATACAGAGTTGCACAGTCAGAATGAGGGATCTGAAATAAGGGTGTTAAAGATTCTAGAATGTTTTAGGGTTTGTGTAAAGGTGGCTCCATCTTCAGACCCCATTTTTTTTGTCAGATAAATAAACTATTAAATGAGTTGGGGCCTTCTGTATTTTCTAGTAGCCTAGTAATTATACAAAAAGTAGTATTCTTCATAGTTTATTTGACAATTCAGTAGAATGTTATCTCTAATAAAAACTCCCATAACAAGTTTCATACGTCCACTCTAATCTTGCTAAACCTTAATCTTGATATATCTTGTAGTCTTCATCAGCCACCCATTATTCCCGATACATTAATTTTAAAACTTTACTAAATGAAGCTTTAACTCAGAAGTCAATGCAACTCCAGGGCATGAATCACAGAAAATACTGTCTCTAAGGTGTGAAATCTTTTTCAAGGAAGACTTATTAAAGTTTTTTCAGTTAAGTGAGCAGCATCCTGACTAGTTGTGGCTAATAGGAATTGAAGGGGCCGGACAGCCCAGTAAGTTCCTTCTTTTAATACCTACCACTTTGGAAATCTCCAGAGTAATGTTTGTCTTTCAGATCTCTATTTGTTCTGTTGATGTCTCTGGGAGGAAATTCACTTTAAGAGATGCTTGGAAAGCAGCAGCACTCTACAGTTGGGAGGGTTCTGTGCGCATTGGTTTCTCTACTTAAATAGTGATTAATTCTCCTAAAAATGAATGACTTATTCCACAGCTAGAGAGGTACATTTTTATACCATATCAATTATGAGTTGCAGCACATCTAGTATTCTAGTAAAGGGTGCCTCCTAGGCAGGAATTGTTATTGTAGTTGATATAGTATTGTCAATCTGATATGTGGACATTAGTTTGTAAGTGCATTCACTCGTGACCTAATCTGGGCTTAAACCTCTACATGTCCTAAACTAAGCTTGGTCCACTGAATCACCAGGAAGTAGGTTTCAAGTGACATAACTAATAATTAAGCATCTTTGCTCTTACTTTGAGCAGTATTTGGTGTAAATGTAACTAGTGACTGGCAGCTGCTCTGTCTGGAAAGGTAAATACAATCGTGGTCTGAGATAAACCAGAGACTTTGGCTTTCTGGGACATGTAAACTTTTTAGTGATTTAATTGAATAAAAGTAACACTAACAATTCTGTCCATATGCTGTTCACCTCACAATTTTGCACGAATTTACAAAATAAGTATGGGGCTGTATTTTTAATCTCTCAAGTTTTTGTGTTTGGTTGGGGGTTTTTTGAGCCACAAGTAAAACTGAATTGCTATTGGTTTAGGAACTCCTGACATACCACCACCAAGCAGCTAAAAAGAAATATACATTTTACACAGCACCTGCATGGTCTTACTTAGTGTTGGATACAGGTGTTTGCAAACAGTTGCCAATGGTGAAACGAACAGCTGTAGAGAACTGATTTTTCTGTTGTAATTTTAACACTTTGATCAACAAAAGCAGTTTTAACTATAATTACAGCAAATTTATCCTCTGAAAACACACCAATACTTCTGACCCAGGAAAAGTGTTTAGCAGTGCTTCACTTTTCTAAACTTATGTCCTGTTTCTTTTCACAGCTGAAACAGAAGTGAAAACAGCAGTTCCCAGTGCTACACCCAGCAATACTGCCCCATCTCCTGGCTCCCCAGCCTCTCCCACTGCTGACATCACTGCCTCTCTAGATAAAGAGATGAACCATCCCCATGCTATCCCTCGAAGGCATGCCCCTATAGAGCAACTTGCCAGGCAAGGCTCTTTCCGAGGTTTCCCTGCCCTTAGTCAAAAGATGTCCCCCTTTAAACGCCAGCTGTCGTTGCGAATAAATGAGCTGCCTTCAACAGTGCAAAGAAAGACCGACTTCCCCATGAAGAACTCAGGTAAAAGCAAGACTGTGTTCTACCACAGTGGTTCTCAACCAGGGGTCCGGGGACCATGAGCAGGTTTCAGGGGTTCCGCCAAGCAAGGCCAGCATTAGACTCACTGAGGCTCAGGGCAGAATGCCGAAGTCCCACTGCATGGGGCTGAAGCTGAAGCCTGAGCATTGTAGCTTCGCAGGGGGCCCCTGCAGCATGGGGCCCCAGGCAGTTGCCCTGCTTGCTACCCCTTACCGCCAGCCCTGGCCTTTATATGCAGAAAAACCGTGGTTGTGACACAGGTGGCCCGTGGAGTTTTTATAGCATGCGGGGGCTCAGAAAGAAAAAGTTTGAGAACCCCTGTACCGTAACATTGTCCTTTGCAAGTGCAGAAGTCAAAAGCTTCCTTTCCCTGCATGCCTCTTACCTCCTGGTTTTAACCATGAAGTTAACTTGCTAAGTGCTGTTGAATGTACCAGTTCCTTCTTTCCACTTCACTTCAGATGGCCTGCCACTAACAAAAGTGTCATCGCTCAGAAGAACTATGTTGACAGGGAAGGGATTAGGGTTTCATATGTAAATCATCAGCAGAAGGTAAACTGACTTGTTCTTGGTGTTTGAGACTTCCAAGAAAAGCTCAGGAAGAGGTGTTGGTGAATTAGTAGATGGCGCTCTTCCCTCTGTCATTAAACCAAAGCCAAGTGTGATGGTAGGGGGCTCTGTACTAATAATGGCTTTTGAGATGTAAAACACTAAAAGTCTTGACCTCTTGTGATCATTAAAGATCCTGTGACCTTTTTCACAAGTGTTATCCTAGAGGTCCCTGTCAAATTCTGCCTCCCTAAATTCTTCTTCAGAACAGTTAAATGAGCTGCTTTTGCTTCCCCAACTAAAACAACTTTGTTTAGTATTAAGTGGTGCAAAGTGGCTGTATTTCAGTAGTGTGTGGTGCCATGTCTAGAAAACTTTGAAGCTTTCGCACTAAATCATCCCAATACAAATGTAAGTAGTGACGATTATGCAATATACACACACACACTCTCTCTCTCTCTCTCTCGAATCCCAGTAAGTAGGATATCCTGCTGCATGTCTTATATTCTGATAGCCCCATTTTAAAGATCTGAAACCTTAAAGTTAAGGGAAAAAAATACCGAATAACGGCAAAAATAACAGGCAGTATTTACATGTCTTTATTCATTCTTAATCTTTTCATCTTTAAGCTCTAATGTTAAAGCAGAAGTTGCCAAATAGTTTTACATCTGTTTAACATCTGGTAATGAACAACTTAGTACTAGCTAAATACATTCATGTTAAGAATTTATTCTATTACTGTCCCATTTTTACAGTTGTCCTTTCCATTCAGTATCCGGTTAAATGGGATCTGTGGGAGGTGTCCCGATAAAATACTGTCTTGATTAAGCATGTCCCATTTAAGTGGTGTACACTCCATTCGCTTTTGCCCAGTCTTTCTGAATTTTTCATGTCACTTGTAATCTCTGCGATTCTGTTGTTTTGCTTACATTGCTTCCATGCACTGCTGAAGGGTGTGGGGCTGATATCCAGAGGCACTTTTGGAGAGCAATACGAGTAGGAATATCTGGAAAATCTGACATTTCAGCACCATTTGCCAGAAATACCTCTCACTTTTTCCACACATGTACTGACACGGGGAAATGTGGTCAAGTCTAGTTATGGAATAGACATATAAAAGCTTAACTGTCATGGTTTTATTAAAGAAATATACAAAATGTAAGCTGACGGAGTAGAAAGGATGTGTGTGTAATCGAAGTGAGTGCCCATTATATATCAAGTGGGCCCATAACAAATGATGATACTGAATTATACTACATGAGCTGCAATGCCTCGGCAGTTTGAGAAAGTGTCAACCTCACTTTGTATTTCCTGGCTTTTAACTGTCACAGCTGTAACCCGATACAAGTAAGGAATTGTCAGTGGTGTTCCTTACAGCTTCACTTTCAGAAAAGCCCGTCCCACAAAATACCTCTTAGAGGGCAAAATATGTGATCATTTCCTGAATGGCAACTACACCTACTGCTACATCTTATTAGCCCCTGTGAGCAGCTGTCCTGCAGTTGAAGCATATCATTTGAATAGTAATATCCATTTTACATCTTGAATCAGATGCCTTGTGAGCCATTGATATGTTGCGTAAGACAATATAGTGTACAACTGTCTTATGTCTGTAACAAAGCTGAGTAAGAACTTATTTTCTGAACTTCCTGGGAACAAAACCTTCCTGGGAAAAAACTTCCTGGGATACAATTACATGTTAAAAATGGATGGCCTGTCCTATCAACCAGGAGATAGGCTGTGAGACACTCACTTCAAAACTGGAAACCAAATACTCCACTTTCTCTCAAGGATAAAACTCCCCAAATATGCTGGATGTGGCTTTGTATTTCTACTGCCATGTCTTCACCATGGATTGAGAGGGTGGTAAACCCAATCTACATATAAGGCTATCCAAGTCAACAGAAGGACTATCTTGTGAGATAAGGAACTTGGGCACATGTTTAACTGCTTTGATATTTACTTAATCTTTTCTGTATCCCTTAACTTTCCAGGAGTAATGATCTGTGTTTAATTTTCAGTCCCTGAGATGGAAGGGGAAGTGGACAGCATTAGCTCCCTGTGCTCCCAGATTACTAATGCTTTCAGCACACCGTCAGAGGACCCCTTCTCCTCTGCTCCTATGACAAAACCAACCACAGTAGTTGCACCACAGTCTCCTGCCTTTCAAGGTTTGTAACTTTTAAGCTTGCATGGACATGCTGGATGATGCTTGTATTTATGTAATGTTGCTTTCCAGTAGCATGCCATCACCGTAATGTCTCAGATTTCCTCTTGCACAACCATTATATCATCTGCTGTTTGAAGACACATTTTGCTTTATTCATCTCATGTGCATATAGCTGTTTCCTCTGTTTTGTTTTTAATCTCCCAAAAAAGATTCATACACCATCCCCAAAATTGTATTATGTCCAGGGGTTGGAGGGAGAGAGAGACAATGGCTACCTTACTATTCTGGCTACTGAATTGCAGTGTGGTTTTAAATGTGGCGCTAGTGTATGCAAGTCTGATGCAGAGGGCCCTCAAACTGGAGATCACAAATGAAGCATCCATATGACACCAAATCTCAATTTGTTCTAAAACATGGAGACATTTTAACATGAGGTGTGATGAGTGGGAATTATATAATTGTGTTACTGATTTTTAGTATATATGAAATCATGTGAATGGAATCGAGTATTATTATGGGAGAACTTCAATTTTTTTAAAGCACAGAGAAAACAAAAGCAGTTGCATTTGAGTGTTCTGTTGACTTTCATTCTGATTCTCTCTGCATACCTGCTTTTATTTCAGCCAGTTTGAAACAGCTTTATTCATAACGCTAGCTTCTTATTTACTGATAGGATTTTAGAAAATCCACAGTCCAACTGTGTAGCTAACAGTTGATTTGGTACAATTAAAATCACTGGCTTTATAAAGTTTGAATGGGCTGTAAATTAGTCACTATTCCACGCTGAGCTAATTTACACAAGCTTTTGTCATGTGTGTTTGTAAAAGTGGTATATGTTTGGCAGGAATGACAAGGCCCTTTCCTCCAATCACCTGCACGCCTTGCATGAATTAACTGCAATGATGTTGTCTGCTCCCATTTTAGTTAATGGCACTGCATCTGCCTTCTGTGTGCTTGCTGTTAAACCATCCCAAGCTGCTGTAGCACCCACAGCTATGCCAGTTCGTGAAACCAATCCTTGGGCTCATGCCCCTGCTGCTAATACTGGAGCTGCAGCCACATTCTCTGGTAAGATTGGGTATAGGTCCTCTGAGTTGTTTTGAGAACTTAGGTTCAAAAGTATGATTGAATCCCTGGGACAGCTACAAATTTGTCTCATTGAAGGAGTGGAAGGGACAGTGACAATAGCTGGAAGTAGTTTTTTCCCCAAACGGTAGAGGGAAGCCATGAACTGGATGGTTATGGGATGATAGGTTGTACTGTGAGTTTTGTCTTAGCACCTGATGATTTTCTTAAGTTGCCAAAAAGGCAAGTCATGGAAATTTAGAGCAAAGAAAATTCTGTGTTGTTTCTATACCTAAAATACCCTTTTTTTTATTGGCGCTAATAAGGGGAGTTTTTATTTGGTGCTGATAGTCTTTAGTGGTCATGATCTGACCCTTTTGGAAACTAAAGCTGCCCCTGAGCAGTTGATCTGGCCCTCGACGTAGCCATGACCTTGTATACATGGGAAAGGTTTTTTAGTATAAGCTATGGTGTGAATTTAAACCAATATAGCTATACCAGTATAACTACCCCACACGTGGACACTCCTGTTCCAGTGACTTTTTGATACAGCTTGCGTTACTTGGGAAAGGGTTTAAGCTAAATGAAAAAGCCATCTTTATATCAGAGTAAATGTGTCTACATGGGATTGGAGGGTTGTTTTACCTGTAGAACTTTCCTAGTAGACAGGCCCTAAACTCCTGCTCTGATAGCTTCCCAGGCAGCCAAGGGTTTAATTTTGCCACTCAAATGTTTTCAACTATTTAGCATCACATCCAGCGATAGATTAACCACAGATCCTTGAATCCAGGCCCTGCACACCAACGGAGCTCATCTGTAATGACAGCAGTAGACTCCTGATCTGTGGATACCATGTCTCCACTTATTTCGGCCAAAGTCGGAGAGCTCTGTCTCTTTGTTTGATTTCAGGGATTAGACAGTTAATAACTCATTGTTCACAGAGATTCTCTTCTATTTCAGCAAAACACTAAGCAGCATTTGAACTATAGTACTGCCTCCTTGCCTTTCTGGTTCCCCTTTCCTTCATGGTTGGAAAGTTGGCATGGGGAAAGGAAGAAGGGGACCAGGGGAACTTGAGAAGGGAAGAAAGGAAGAACATGGGAGGAGGGAGAAATTATATGGAATCTAAACTGTGTTGAGAAATGAGTTAAAAGTTGAACTGCCAGGGAAAATAAACTGAAATCTTGAGAATTGAACATTGCAGAAAAATTAGACAGAGGTTAACAGACTGAATTATGTGGGAAAAGAGTAAGGGAAGAGTGGAGATGAAGGAAGGGAGAGAAGGAAGAACAAAACAAGGGTGTCATAGTAAGTACAGTTTAACTATTTTATTGAATGTCGCAAATTGTTAAATACACATCCCAAAGGTTTTAGTGTATATATGCAATACAAAGAGTGTGTATCTTGTCTACTATTTTAAAAATACATTTGCAGTCCCACATTTAGGTAATGGAAAATGAGTTCCTTAGGAGGAGCCCTAAAGTGTTCCTAGTCCCATCAGATCCAACCTCCTGTAAAAATCCTAAAATCCATCAGGGCAAGAATATTCAAACAACAAACCCTCCCCCCGAGAACCCTCCACTAGATAATGGAATTTGTTACAA
Organism: Malaclemys terrapin pileata; assembly: GCF_027887155.1. Taxonomy (NCBI): domain Eukaryota; kingdom Metazoa; phylum Chordata; order Testudines; family Emydidae; genus Malaclemys; species Malaclemys terrapin. The sequence continues at coordinate 89,215,538 of NC_071508.1, read as the reverse complement.
GTTCAGTTGTAGTAACTGGGGGACAGAGCATTTTGTCGCTAGGTCACAGATTCCAATCTGGCCTCAGTTATAATGCTAAAGTTTTCTTGATATCTAAAAACCTTGGCCCCGTGTGCAATTGCTGGTTGGTCTGAGTGGCCAGGATTTCTAGTAGGCAGGTTATCCGCACCCTTGTGGATTGTAAGTAGAAAGACCAAGGCTTGAATTGGCTATGCGACAGAACTACCATCTTTACCCAACTGGGATGGTTCCTCCCAGCTCAGGGCTAATAGGCAGTCGAGAGAACTCATATAGTTGCCCGTTATCCACATGTTCTGTTGATTAATAGGACTTTAGTCTCCAAGGCTTCCAATCTAGCACTATTCACAATTGCTTAAATAGTTTTGGGAAATGAGGGACAAGATAAAGAATAAGAAGTAGAGGAAAGAGATTTTGTGATCCTGCTAATTAAGTAAAAAAACGGAAGATACTGTTGCTACCACCATAGCTGCTACAGCTTGAATTCTAAGGCCTTATCTACACTACAAAGTTTTGTCGGTAAAAGCTGCCTTTTGCTGACAAAACGGGAGGTGTACGCACTGCAGAGCTACTTTTGGCAGCAAAATGCTGCTGTTTTGCTGACAAAACAAAACCACCTTGACGAGAGGCACAGGGCTTTTTGTGGCAAAGTTAAAGTGACAAAGCATCAGTGTAGACACTGTTGTTTGTTTTGTTGACATAACTGGCTTCCACCAGTATCCTACAATGCCTACCATGACCGCTTTGCTCACTGTTTTGCTGCCCTGCAGGCGTGCACCATCCCCCCCCGCAACCCCCATTTCAAAGGGGAAGTATCTGACTGCTGAGCGTGCTGCTCCGTTTGGGGAACAAAGAGCAAATCATTGGAATGCTCCTGTTCTGTCCTGCACTAGGAACACTGGGGCAGGCAGACTGCTGCTGGGGGTGGGGAGGGAGGGACTGCTTTGACATTCCTTAGCACAGAGATCTCACAGCTAGATGCTGCTCCTGGCAGCTGAGGAGGCTGTGGGAGAACTCGGCGGGAATCATAGAACCATAGGCAGGCAGGCAGAATGGGCTACTTCGGAAGAGACTGCGGTGCTGAGCAGAGTCGGGGGCTGACATGGGGAGGTGTCCCCCTCCCCCTGCCTCAGGATAGGTCTGTCAGCCTGCTGTCTTCCCCACTCCAGACACACCGTTCTCCTCTCCTTCTCCCCCCCCCCCCCCCCCACTTCAGGTGAAAAGTGGCTGGCGATCTAGAAGGATGCCCCTGGAATGATGGGATTGAGAAACCTGCATCGTGTGATGCTGTACCTGCCTAGGGTTACCATTTTTCAACACTGAAAAAAGAGGACACTCCACGGGGACCTAGGCCCTGCCCCAACTCCGCCCCTTCCACACCCCCATTCCCGCCCCTTCCCCAAAGTCCCCACCCCAACTCCGCCCCCTCCCCTGAGCACCCTGCATTCCCCCTCCTCCCTCCCGCCCCCTGGGCTCTGGCTTCTGCTGCGCTGGGGAAGTTGCTTCGGCCCCCGCTGCGGTAGAGAGCAGCGGGAGCCGGGAAAGTTGGAGCCCGGGGAGGAGGCGGCTGCATGCTTGGATGCTGCCCGCCGCCTCTGTGCCTCGGCAGATCACGGGAGTTGTGAGTTTTGCTGCAGCCACTCGTACTTGGGGTCTCCTTACCATGCCTCCCTATTTTCCTGGACATGTTCGGCTTTTTGGAAATGCCTCCCGGATGGGGATTTGAGGACCAAAAAGCCGGACGTGTCCGGGAAAATCCGGATGTATGGTAACGCTGTACCTGTCCCATGAGGCATTGCAAACCCTTCCCAACACACCCTGTGGCCAGTTGCACAGTGGGATAGCTACCCTCAGTGCACTGCTCTCTGTGTCAATGCAAGAGCTGCTAGTGTGGAGGCACTCAGCCAACACAAGGAACTAGTGTGGACATGCAACAGCGGTTTTAATTAAAGCAGCATAACCTTTGCTGACAAAACTTTGTAGTGTAGACAAGGCCTAAGAGTCCACCAGGCCTGACTGGCATGTTTAAAAGCTATTCGGCTCTGAACAGGGAAGTCTTAAATTGCCATTTCCTATACCAAAGTAGGAGCAAGTGGTAAGGGAAGGTAGTGCTACATTTTCCTGCTTGCCTCTCACCTTCCTTCTCTCCCCTGTGTTGGATAACCAACATCAGATCCCTACTGTAAAAGGATGCTTTGGTGCTGCCAGTGTCCCCTCCTGAATGGAGGTGATGGGAGTGCTAGTGGCAAATTTATTAGATAAAATCTCTTCTGGAACAAGAGAATTCTTCTCCTCCCTGCTCCCACCACCCCGAAGCCTTTCAGTTTGCCCAGGCCTACTTTCCAGTTCCTGAAGAGGTCAGTTTACACTTGCGTTGAACATAGTAAAGCAGCATATGTGGCCAGTTGGGTACAAAAATGTGCATGCAGAGATTGCAGCATCCTCACAAGCTGTGGGGGTTGAGAGCCTGGGGCTGCTTGTGAGTACACATCTTTGGAACCCTTTGACTAGCTTTGGTAAGGAGGTGAATGTAGCTGGCAAACTGACTTTTTAATGACTTCACCATGTTTTCCTTTCCAGGTACTGAATGGAGCACCTCCTCAGGTGCGACTTCACCAAGTCTCTTCCAGATGACTCACAGACGCACTCCCTCAGAGGCAGACCGCTGGTTGGAAGAGGTATCAAAGACTGTCAGAGCCCAGCAGCCACCACCAGCAGCCCCACAGCCATTAGTACAGCCTCCCCTTGCAGCTTCCAAGCCAGCAACACCTTTTCCTGGGAACACCTTTGTTGCACCTCAGCCAGTGCCAGTCGGTGTGGTACCGCCAATGCAGCCAGCATTTATGCCTGCTCAGCCATATGCTGTAGCAAATGGAATGACCTTTTCTGCTCCCAGTGTGCCTGTGGTTGGAATCACTCCTTCTCAGATGGTAGCCAATGTTTTTGGAACTGCAAGTCACACTCCAGCATCGCATCCCCATCAGTCACCTAGTCTTGTCAAACAGCAGACATTCCCCCAGTATGAAACCAACAATGCTACTGCCAGCCCCTTCTTCAAATCTCCTGCTCAGCACAATGGCTCCGCAGCTTTCAATGGAGTTGACAGTGGCAAATGGGCCACTGAGGACAAGCAGTTACAGCCTCCTGCATCTGCCCACCAGGTAGATCCGTTTGAAGCACAGTGGGCAGCACTAGAAAGCAAGTCAAAGCAGCGCACTAACCCATCTCCAACTAACCCCTTCTCAAGTGATTTACAGAAGACGTTTGAGATTGAACTTTAAACAGTCCTGTGGCTCTGGGGTATTGTGTGCTAGGAGGGAGGGAGCAGAGGACTATTTCTAATCAGTACATTTTGATAAACCCAAAAGGTCCCTACAAATGAAGAGGGAGCAGTCATGGGGAGGAGAAACCTACGATGAACCTGTTATGCAGTTATTAAAAAGGAATCATGGAAACACCCCTTTCTGCACTCCCTCCCCCTTGGAAAACTAAATGGCAGAGGAAATGTAACAGATCAGAGGTGGGGGTTGGGCCCTGAAGCCCATTTGCTGGAACATCAAGAGATCTCGCATGATGAAAATCAAATGATCTACCTTTGTCTTTAGGATCTTTCTACTTTTCTGTGAATCGTGAACATTCCCCTGGAGGAAAGAGGAAGCAAAGTTTTCTAAGGTGGGGAAAGGAGTTGTTGGATGTACTAGGAGAGGGTGGAGTTGTCAGCTGCCCAGCAAAAGCTGTTTGTGGAAAAAGTTGAGCTTCCATTTTGAGTAACAGAGCGAATATTATATATATAAAGAATAAAATAAAGCCAAAATCTTTATTTTTTATGCATTTAGAATATTTTAAATAGTTCTGGCTATTAAAAGCTGTATGAGTTGTAAGTAATCTTGCCAAAGGTAAAAAGGGGTGGGATGTAAGAAATTGTACATAAGATTGATTTATCACTGATTCTTATTGTAAGTAATATGGGGGGAGGGAGGAGATGGGTCCCTAGCTTGTTCTTGTATCAGTTCATTTGTAAGTGGCATATTGCAACAACAATCATGAGTCATGACCAATAAAGTCACTATAGAATAGTTTTAAATAAAAAAAAATTAAAGAACAGTATTGCCAGGGTTTGAAAACCGTGGGGAAATTCTATTGTCTTTTTAATGGAATCAAACTAAATATTCTATAGTATGAATATTTTCTTTCATGTATTGCTGCAGTTTCCTTGTCTTAATTCTATCAATTTTAACACTACTGTGATTTACTGTAACCATATCTACAATCTCGGGCTACCCAAGAACCCATTTTGTGTTTGTTCAATAGATTTGTTTTTCAACTTTTTGTTGGTTTGTGAAACCTTGTGATTAGGGCTGCAGCTGTTCCAAGTTCTGCCTCTGGTGACTTGTGAAATCCATCTCGTTTTAACTTTACTTTTAAACTTTGGCCTTACAAGCAAAAGTAAGTTATATATTTGTACTGATGATGATTTATAATCTGCTTTAACAGAAATAAATGTTGGTGGTAGAAACGGTTACATTTTGCAAAGTTTTCCTTGTTTTCATACTTTCTCCCTCTGACACTTTCTTTGTATCGTATGCACTCAGTTCATACCCTTACTTGCCTGATAGGCTTAGAAGCCAAACAAAATATTCATTCTTTCAACAGCTAAATTCCTTCTCATATTTTCTACATACTATTAAAAGTGGTTACGTAGAGCTCTTGGACCAGATTTTTAAATGTGCTGGGCACCCAAGGTTCTCATTTACTTCATTTGAAGTTTTGAGTATTTTGAAAATCAGACTCATAGTATTTTTCACTGCCTGGTGAGATCCTTGATTTGCATCACGGATTCACATAGAGTAAATGTTTTAAGCTCTTATTTGCTTCCATGGTGTGGACTCAGTAGTGATGACACCCTTCTGTTCCATGGCAGTTATGTCCAAACTATTAGTCTTGCTGTGTCATTAACAGAATCGGAAGGAGAAGAGAAGATGGTTTTTCCTCTTAACCAATGTAAAGGCATGAAGATCCTGGTAGCCCTTGGAGAAGGCAATCAATCTCTGCTCTTACTAGTCTCCATTTTTTTCTGAGGTTCTTTATATTCCACAAATCTATAAGCTGCTGCCTATTCTATTAAGGTGAGTGGTGATGCAATCAGAGAGTTGGTGAATGTGCATAGCCTCTCTGCACTGGGAAAGCTAAGTATGAAACACAAGCCACGACAGTGGCTCATATTTCCCTTTCTAAAAAGTCTATCATTCTGCTGAATCCAATAATTTTGTACCTTGAATGATGAGAGAAGTTTAGTCTCAAACACTAAAGCCAGGTAAAGGGAATTTGCACTTTTGTTTTTCCACTGAAATAAATTGGTACTTTCTGTGACTGCTACAACCTGGTGTGTCCCTGGGGTAAGACCCACCCTAGCTCTAGGCCATGTTCCTCAAGACTTCACTTTTTCTTTTTCTTTTTTTTTTTTTTTAAACTTGCTAAGTCTGTTTATCATGTTATTTGCATGGCTAAGCACTCAAGTCAGGCAATGCTGAGTTTAAGATTGGACGTGCAACATTAACTCTGCCCCTTGCATTGTCTAATACCGTGAGCATACCATTCCTCAAACAGTGTGACAGCTTTTTCTGCAACATCAAATGCAAATGCTATCATGCATGTAACTTTTCATTCCGCTTGTAGATATCCACAATCAAGGGGAATACACCATTCAGATTGTCTGATACAGCTACACCTACCATTTGATGTCAGTCCAAGCAGAATATGATCTTCCTACAGTCCACTAACATTCTTCCCTGAACAGTGAACATATTTTACTTCATGATTTCTAGAAACAGCCCAAAAAAGTAAACAACCTGCTAGTTTGGTTACTATAAAATTAAAGCTTCAGCAAAATCTCAGACGTCTCAAATAGAGAATAAAATGGGTAGGGGAAAGGACATCTTCCTTCATTTTGTAAGGTGGTTGTATGTCTTTTAAAAACAGTGTGAAGTAACAACTGTATTTAGGAATCCATTTGAAAAATCAAATCTGGACAGCTGGTTCCAAATATCTATACTGAAACTGACCATCATCCATCTTTATACAGTGAAGAGAAAGTATGTAACTGACTCCACTTCATCAAAACTAGATGCAGTGACATCAGCTGCTTTAACCAGAAAAAAGGCCTTTACTTCAAGTGGAACTTATCATCAATCCTGTGCTGCAGGAGCTGACCACTTACATGAGTGCTACAAAATTGTGTAACTTAACCAAAGGTTGACTCTTGCTAACATGTTTTAAACACTAGATGATAGAAATTGTTACACTGGTAAATCCTCCTCAACTGAGCCTGGGGGAAGGGTGGTGATCAAGTTCTATCACTATAACTGTTTCATTCACTTTTCTTTATATGTTTGCTTCAGGGCATTGCAATGGTAAATCAGACAGGGCGGGGCTAGCCTCTAGTGCTATTCTCCTCCTGCTGCTGGTGCTCTGTAGAGCACATGCACAGCCATCAGAGAGGAATCCTAATATTGAGAGCTTTAGGAACTGAATTTCACTAATTTATATTTCTTCACATGCTTTCTTGTTGACTGCAAACCAGCAATGTGCTTTACAGAGTTGAGTGAATTAAAGTGCTTAACATTCCTGTGGGGCAGGTGGTATCCCTATGTCACTAATGGAGAAACTGAGGCAGAAAAGAGTTGGGATTTGCCTAACATCACAGAACAAGGCTAGGAAGAAAACGCAGACTTCAATGCTGCCTTATACAGGAGCAAAGAAAGTCCTGTTACAGGAAAGGAGGCTAATTTTGCTTAGTACCCTGCATGGGAGGAGAAAAGGTGATAGATACACTACAGTCAAATTTTGCTCAACCTTGTTAAAGAGTAGAAAATAGACTCTTTCCTAGCAACTTATGGATTATTAGGTTAATTGACTAGTTTAGACCTCAGCATGTACACAGCACACATTCACTACAACCCACATAGACAACTGAACTGACCAAAATCCAGTTTTATGCTCATAAAATGGTCTCTGCAGCACAGAGTATAGACAGCTGGATGGGAGGGAATAGTAGTGCCTCAGGGCCTAGCATAGAGTAGGTTGGGCCTCTACACATGCTGGAATATACGGTGTAGTGGTGTAGCTGACCAACTCACTCAAGTTACAGCAGGCATATTGGAACAAGCCAGCAACTCTCTAGAGGAAGCTTTAAACATAATACACTAACATAGGAGGCAATAATTCTGTTTTGGGATCTTACCCTGTCTTGGCTTGAGCAAGGCACCTCAGAGTTTTCTTTCACAGTCCTGTGTATACATTTGATGGTGTCACCCTTTGTTGGTCACAGAATGATGAATGCTTCTGTTTTATTTACACTGTATGTGGCATTCCTTACCTGTAGGACCACACTGATGGAATGACTTCCTCCACAGCTCTGAGAAGGTGGAGTCCTAAAGGACATGTAGTCTCTTGGCAGTTAAGCAAGGACAGAGCTCTAAAGCACTGGTGAGTGAGTTGGCAGAAAGTAGTCTTTGCACTAAGCCCCAGCATGGTGCTGTGGTGTTGGATGAATTATAAAAACCAGGACCCTGCTTTTCTAAGTGCAGGGATGGTTAAAGCACAGGGACTTGGCCCACCTGAAATGCCCCTGTTGCTGTGAGCAGTTAAGTAATATGTTTCTTCCCAAAACTGGCCCTATTTCAGTGGAGACTGAAATGACCTGTACCTAGAGTTCTGTTTGTAAAGTGTGTTAGGATGAAATAAATAGCCAATAGACATTGGAGGCTGTCATGGGATTGGAACACCATGTTTACATGCAATATGTTCTGTCCTTCGGTGCCCACAGGCTTTTAGATAGAAACATTCCACCACCCTGCCTATGCAGCCTCACTGTTCAGGGCATTAGCTGGATGGTGGTTGTTTTTAGGAAAGCTTTCTCTTGCTTGCATGAAGTCTCTCTCCCCCTCTCTTTCACACTGCCTGTTACTTTAGAGAAGCCTAACATGATTCTTTGGTTCTTAGCATTTCTTCTGTGAATGAAGGCAGGTGCTGTTACAGCAAAGAGTGTGTAAAAACAAGGGCCTGTGATGTGTTTGGGACAGTGGAGCTTCTGCTGCCTCTGAACAATTACACTGAGTAGCATTCATATATTGGCAAAACAGCCCACCTGAGCTCCTAGATTGTTTTGGGAGTAAAAAGGACAAAGTCCCTGTTCCTGTCCAGTAATCCTCCTAGGCTGCCTTCTCTTGGGAGCTGGGTTAGAGCGGATTCTCATCCCTGGTGGCGAACAGGGTTGTCCTGGGGTTGGTACTGAGAACAGCTGGCACAGCAGAAGCTGGAGTAATATTCATTAGTGCAGAGCTGGGCCTGTAAGATCAGATCACAGTTGGCAAGGTGTGGCTGGTCAACACACTCGCTGGTCAGGTCCACAGCTGCAGCAAAACAAATGGCAGGAGGAGAGGGAGAGAGCGAGAGCATGAGTGCCTGTTTAGTGCCTCACATTAATAGCATAATTTCTGACAAACACGTTTATATTTCTAAATGCATAATTAGCCAAAGCTCAGTTGATCTGCCAGGACCTAGAGTCAGGATTTTATTTTTCTTTAAACACCATAAGTACCTAGGAGAGAGCACGTTCCTGCCTTCCCCATGCTGAGTGTGTAAACAAGTCTTTGATACCTTCCAAAACTGTTCAGGTGGGCTCTTGAAATCTTAAGTTAGATACTAAAGTATGTGGCTTGGTTTGCTGAGCACCTGCAGCTCCCACCAGAAGCACAGGGAGTTGTGGGTGCTCAGCACCTCCTGAAAATCAGGCATGTCATTTATAGGTGCCTGAATATGGATTTAGGAGCCAACTTCTGGTTGCCTAAGTTGAACATTTTGGCATTAATGATTTAAGCCCCCCAGTTCCCTCCTGAAATTAATCATCCTTATTTCACAACTGGGGGAACTAATGCGAGTTCAGCCTTACATAGAAAACTGGTGGCAGAGTTTGGAACAGAACCCACAGTCCTGCTGCGTGCGCTGCCCCCCCCCTTCTTGTGAGAGCAGTTAGGGGAGGGAGAGGTGGGTGATGGGCTGGCACAGAACCCTGATCAGAGGGCTGCAACGGCAAGTGAACAAATAGCTTTTTCTAATGTACTCAAACTATTCTAATCAGTCTCTTTCAAAGTAAAAAAATAATTATTAATGAATCCAGACAGCAACTACCCAAGGCCTGGTGATGTTTTAGGGAAGAACTGATCCTTGCTCACCTTCAGGCCTGCTCTTGATCACTTTCACCTCGGTGCTGGCACTGACAGAGTTGCTCCCCCTGTAGGCATTGCATGTGTAGGATCCCTCGTCACTGGCCCGAGCATTGTTTATAATCAGGCTTCCGTCCTGTGACAGGTGGATGCGGTGACCATCTGCTCGCATTGGAACTCCATTCCTGTAGTGGGAATCCCATTCTGCCAGTTACTATAATAAGAGTTTGAGGGCCTAAGCTTCCTTTGGCACTTGAACGGACTAATTTTTCAGGTGAATGACAGAGTCCCTGTAATCTCTTCTTTTGAAAGGCTAAGATAGCAAATCAAGGTAAACACTTCTTCTGCCATGCCAGGGGCCCTATAATTATGGGTATATTTAAAGCCTGAATCAACCAAAGTGAGGGAGAGAACAGTGTGCTCTGTAAGACCTCTGCTTCACTCCAGTCTCAAAGGGCACTGAGTGGTTGGCCAGCGGTGATCAGCTGTGCTACTTGCTGCTCGCTATCATACTCTCCTCAAGGCCCCTTCTAACCATGAGACCCAGGCAGCTGGCATTAAAGGTGGTGGAAGAATGGTCAAGAAGATCCAAAAGACTCTGCTCGTTTTCTATAGTAGAAAGTCAGATATTGGCTAAGCTGTTTCTCCTGGAATATGCTATACAGGAGTGGAGAATAGTAGTTATGAACTCAGTTACAAACTAAATGAAACCTGATTCGCTGAAAAAGGTGAGTTTTATTCAGACTTTAGCCCTGTGTTTCTTGTTAATTCAAATACCTAACGCGCATGGAAGAAAATCTTTGTTATAGATTCAACAGCTGTCCCTTCAATTAAGGACCAAGATCATTTCCAAGCCACTTCTCTGGGTCCTCCACCAAGAACGCCAGCACAATGATACTGGTTTTTAAGCAGAAAAAATACACAAACATTTATTTTATCAAATACACTTCGTAAAGTAGGGGGAAAAAACGTGTGTGTGGGGGAATGTTTTTCCCATTTTAATTGATCTTTAATTCTTCCCTGCCCACAATTAGCATGGGTGAGGGGGCACGAATGGAGGAAGATGGGGCATGGAATGGCTCCTTCCAGTGTATCTAGGAGACTTGCTGGACCTTAAAGTGTTAAAGGGTCTGACAAAAGCTCTCTCTCAATTCTTCAGCCTCTACTTTTTGCTGAGGTAAACGTCACTATTATCCATCATAGCATCTTCCAGTCTAGCCAGGATCTGAGCTTCTCTGCAAGGGGTCCTTAGCTCTAGAATCTGCTTTCTTCCATGGCTCACCAGAGCCCGGATGTGTTGTAGGATGCTCCTGTCCTGTCCTGCTTTTGGGGAAGGATTAATCACAGGGGTATGAGATATTGCAGGAGGCTCTGAGAGCCTGGTTGGCTGCCCTGTGTTAATATTTCATGTAGGTTCTGGACCCTGCCTAGAGTGGGGGATAAATGACACTGTTCAGGGAGGAAAGAGGGACAGGAAATACTGTTACCAAGGGTTGTACTGCTCACCTTGACCATCTTACATTCACATTGTTGCCTACCACCATGCACTGGAGCTGGGCATTTTCTCCCTCAGACACAGTGAGGCTTGGCAGCAGACCAGTGATTCTCAGCTCTCCTGGGCAGGGGGAAGATCATCAATAGCAGGAAGACCCTTCTATACTGTCACTGATGATAGGATCATTCCTTCATAAGAAAAGTCTTTCCACTGTGCCTCTAAATGCTCAACCAACACTTGGGCAGGCTCCTGAGCCCTCAGCCAGCTTTGTTCCTCCGGCTGGGCACTAGCCTGTGGGACGGGGTGGAGAAGGGGAATCCCCTTGATTTCTCTTTTGCACCCCTGCTGAAATCTTGTTCACACTACCATCCTTTCAATGAACCACTAGGGTACAGCTGTGAACCTACAGTCAGCAGCTCTTCTCAGAACTCGGCGGCAGCATCATTACACACCATAGCTACAGCTACTCTAGTCACATATGGACTTTATGGCCATTGGGGAAGCAGTCATAACTACCCCTTTCTCCTAGCCTAGTCCTGAATGTGACATGACTAACACATGGTAGGGTCTATAGAGGCCAAATCCATGACTTCAGCTGGGGCACTCTACGCTCTTTCCCACTCCCTTCTTTTAATAATCTAAAAATAGAGTGGGGCCCTTTCTTCCTTTTGATACCTAGAGTCCGAAGCTGGACCTGCCGTTGATCCTGGTCACGGCCGTTCGAAGCGATGCAGGTGAAGAAGCCAGCATCTTCAGAGCCAACACGACTGATCACCAGGGCACCATCTGACTGCTGCCTGTGCCTGGGGACAAAAGCCACAAATTCCCCTGAGTTTTGGGAAGGGAGAGGGAGTGTGCAGTCATGGTGTTAGCAGCAGCTCTGCAGGTGAGGTCTTAAGCAACTTTTCTGCTGACATCCTCTGGGCAAACATTCAGCAGCAACACAAAGATTTAAGTGGGCTGTGACACCAATTAGCAATAAGGGGAACTGTGCCATCAAATCCCTCAGCCACTACACAAAAATATATCCTAGTGCTGTGATCTTCAGAGAATGCTCAGATCCACCCTCTGGGGGACAGCTACTACAAGGTGACTCCAGTAACTCTTGATGTTCCCCTTAAATGTTCTAATACCTTGTACTTACCAGGTGAATTTATCCCCTTTCTCTATGAATTCTCCACAGAATGTGATTTTTTTTGTTTTTGTTTTTTTACTAATTTGGTTGATCAAATGACAACATGTGGTAATGAATAAATTTCAGCCTCAGGATCACTGGTGAATTATTCACCACAGCTGTTCACTTGAGAATGATGTTCACAGTTTAAACTGTGGGCCATGCCACCTAAAATCACATGGTATTGTTTCTATTCCCTGATTGGATGGCATAATCGTTATAAACCAGTGCAAGCCCTGCCTCCATCATTAGGGCCTTGATTCTCTCGGGTAGAGAATGCATCATCCGCCAGGAGCCCCAGCGTTGGCACGCACAAGGGCTGCCGTGATGACAACACAGCCACATGAACTCACCTGGAAGAGGAGACAGGCTGCCCATCCTTCTGCCACTCAATGGTTAAAGCAGGTGAGGCTTCTACTCCGCAGGGCAGTCTGACTCGCTCCCCAATGTTGGCATCCACCACCGAAGGATCATTCTTATCCATTATTAATCTGCAATACAGACCCCCACAAGCAGAGAGATACAGCGACTGCCTAGTTCAGTATTTGCAAATCAATCCAGCTTTGTTGTATTACATGTTTTGTTTGTCCCCCTGGGGAGGGAATGAGGACCTCTGCATTCTCCTCAGAATCTTGATGCTCCCAACCCCCTCCCCCCCCTTGAAAAAGTAGCTGGCTCCTGGTTAAACTGAGGCTGAGTGTGACTTGCTGAAATGGATTGTCTCTATATTAAAGCTTGGGAGACTACAGACACATCCTCCTAAGCATTCCTTTGGCTGTCGGCCTAGAAAATGTCAGCTTTAATAAGGCTTTAGTCAGCTCAAGAGGTCACTCTGAGTGATGTTAGGCACTGCTGATCAGGGAACTAAACGAGCTTCACCCTCAAGTGCCTGCCCACCACACACAACTGAATACATTCATAGATTTAAAGGCAGACAGGAATAATTATTACACTCTATAACCAGTTCTACATCGCACCAGCCATAGAACCTCATCTCCTAGGAAATGTCTGCATCAAGCCCTACTCTGCTGTACTGTCTGGGGTCCTGTGACAGTAACATATTTGTCTCTTCAGTCTGCATAAAGATCAGGTGATGCAGCCAAACATCATTTCAGATGGGACTAAATCAGCCCTGTTTTATTCTATTGGGATGGACAAACTAGGCTAGAGTAAAGGGAAAACACCAACCCCATCCTTTACTCAAAATTCAAACCAAATCCTTCTTGAGCTTCAGAAAAGTTTAACACCTTCACCTTCTGTCTCCTGCTTGCAGCCAGAGTTGGGCTGAGGGTTTTATAGGGTTTAGCAGACCTCAGAGACTGGGGTTTGGATCTGCAAACTTGAAAGCAGGGAAAGCTCACGTACTGGTCCCATTTTATCTGAGTCACCAAAATTGTGTGGGTAAGGTGAATAAAAAGTTTTCCCCCTTCTCTATTTACAGCAGGACCCAAGTGTATCCAAGTACCGCGTAAGCAGTTGTTCTTGCCTAATGCCCAGCTCAGCCATTGGGAACTAGGCAGGACTAGAAGGATCACAAGACAGTTTGTTTTTACAAGACTCTAGACGAGTGGGACTGTGTTGGAGCTGTGGTGCTGGGCTTTTTTATTCAATGGGTCTAGTTTGTGCTTGTTTGAAATAGTCCTGTTTTGTTTTCTTTTCTTATGGCAATGAATTCAGTTGTTAGCCAGCACAGCTCCAAGTGTTCTGTCATTTAAACCCTTCTCTACTGCCAGCCACCACGTATCGCCCAGCTAGGAACATGGTTGTTATGAATGGAACAGTTTGTCGCTCTCATAGTAGTGTGACTGGGACCTTTGCTAAACTCCACTTCCACCCATCCAACACACCTAACCACCACCTCCCATTGCCCCCCAAAGCAAGAAGGCACCTCTCACCCTGATCTTCCCCATATGGATACCAGGTGGATGTCACTTGGGCATGCCAGAGGATGGTTGCTGGCCTTACCTGTACATGAGCGGCTGGTGTACAGAGGAACCAGGTGACTGTACAGTATTAACTCCTCTGGTGAGATCTCTGTGTTGGTGATTCAAACCATGAAGGAGCCGACCTCTAATACCCTCTGTCAGAGGAGATCCACGGTCCTCTATTCAAAATAAAATGCTATACATGAATAATACGATCCATATACTGTGACCCCTTGCGTAGAGTTGCTGTGAACTTGGGAGAGTTAAAGCATCTGTTCTCTGATTGATGAGTGCTGTAAGCCTGCGATTCCTATTAATGGGAGCTACAACCATGCAGGCAGTGGATATTAGACTCCTTCCTTTCCTCCATCAATGGGCATGCAGCAGTATCTCTTAGGTACAGAAGCCTTTTGCCATTACCACAAAAGAATGGCAGAGAGAAGCCAGATATTTCCCATCCCCCTGCAGAGGCATGAGGGCACACTCTGGAGAGGTCAGAGGAGGCTGCTTAGCCTTCTTTTATTAAAATAGTCATTTTTTTTTATAATGCACTTTTTAAAAAAAGCATAGTAAATAATTAACTATCCAGGAGGCTCATTCTGGGCAAAACTCCAGCATATCCCAGTGGAGTTGTCTGTCCCAGCAGAGCATATAACATGACGTGGTGTAGGACAGGCAGCCATGACAGTGATTTCAGACCAAGGCCTGCAGGATTCCCCTCCTTTAGAGCCCTCTGCACCCAATAAAATGTTAGGGGAGAGAAGATGGCCCTCCAGGATGAAAATGTACTGAGGCAGCTTGTCCAGCTGGAGCTGTGACTGGCATTGGGCAAGTCACTGCTCCAGTTATGACTGGCACTGCAGCATTTCTCACTGCTGGTGTCAGGGCTAACACTCAGCAGTCACTGTGCTGAGGAAACATATTGCTGGGATTATGGCTAGCTCTCAGCAGGTTGTGGCCACTGCCATGGAAGAAGGTAGCAAGACACTGCAGTGGAGAAAAAAAACTGCTACCTACCTGTAATTGTTGTTCTTATAGACATGTTACAGCTATGTATTCTAATTAGATGTGTGCACACACCCAGTGCGCTGGAGCCAGAGAATTTTGCCTAGTAGTACCTGTAGGGGTGGGGCACACACCCTGCAGCCATACCCTATCCCCAGGCCATATAAGGGCAGCACTGTCCCAACCCCCTCTGTTCTTTTGCACTGAACATCAGAAGTACAGACTCCAATGCAGAGGGAACAAAGGGTGGGGCATATAATACATATCTGCATCACACCTCCAAGAACAATGTTACAGGTAGGTAACCTTTTTTTTTTTTTCTTTTCTTTTCTTGGAGCACATGCAGCTGTGCATTCTACTCAGGTGACTTGCAAGCAGTACTCCTAAGAGGTGGGGCTTGGAGATTCGAATGGAGGCCCTATAAAAGTCTCAAAGGGCTGGTCCACACTAAGCCCCCAGTTCGAACTAAGATACGCAACTTCAGCTACGTGAATAACATAGCTGACGTCGAAGTATCTTAGTTCGAACTTAAAGGTACTTATCGCGGGTCCACACGCGGCAGGCAGGCTCCCCCGTCGACTCCGCCTACTCCTCTTGCGGAGCAGGATTACTGGTGTCAACGGCGAGCACTTCCGGGATCGATTTATCGCATCTAGACAAGACGTGATAAATCGATCCCAGAAGATCGATTGCTTGCCGCCGAACCAGCGGGTAAGTATAGACGTACCCTAAGACAGTATTAAGGTCCCACAAAGGAATTGGCTCTTTAACCAGCAGATGGAGATGAGTGACTGCTTTCAAGAACCTCACTGCCATGGAGTTTGAAAACACTGACTTCCCATGGATGGGTGGATGAAATGCCGGAATTGCTGCCAGGTGGACTCTCAATGAAATAAGTGCCAGACCTTAAGATTGAAGGTGTAACATGTACTCCAAGATATTCTGCATATAAGCCAGCTTTGTATTTGTTGAGGTCACAGAGGTCGAGGATAGGTCTCACCCCTCCCTTAGGCTTGGGATCCAGGAAATTCTGTGAGTAGAGCCCTGCCCCCGATGCTGCAAAGGAACCTCCTCTATGGCCCCGAGAGCCATTAGATACTGAACCTGCTCAAGGAGCAGTATCTTGGGAGAGGGGAGGGGAAACATGGATGGGGAAGAACTGGATGGCATAACAATCTGACAGTGCTTTTGACCCAGTTCTCTACAGTAATCGAGTCCCAAGCACCGTAAAAATGCACCAGCCTGTCCCAAACAGAAGGGATGGGGAAGAAGAGGACACCACTAGATTGCTGTCCTGGACATAGGAGCCAAAATGGGTGCTTGCTGGATGCCGGGGCAGGGGTGCAGCGCAAGGGGAACCATCTGGTTAAACCCAGAACCAGAGGATTCTACGACCCTTCTGGGAATAGCCCTGCTGCCTTAAACGAAGGAAGGATTGTCTGAAAAAATGCTGTGGGTGGTATTGCTGCTGCTGCCCGCTACAGTGTCATCTCTTCATGGCAAGAGTACAAGCTCCCAAAGAATGTAAAGTAGCTCAGGAGCCTTTAAAAGAGCGCAGTCAGTTTTTTCTGAAAACAAAACCCGTCCATCAAATGGTAATTCCTCAATGGTCTGCTGCACATCGGGCTCAATGACTGAATTCTGCAGCCCTGAGGCCCTCGTAGTCACAGCTGATGCCATAATTCTGGTCATAGCATCTACCACATCCAGAGCTGACTGCAACAAGGTCATGGCCACTATACGGCCTTCCATGATGAGTACCATAAACTCTTCCCTGGAAGGTTCTGGCAACTTGTCCTTGAACACAGACACGGACAACCAATTGACAAAGTCATATTTAGAGAGCAACGCCTGCTAGTCCGCGATGCGCATTTGCAGGGAAGAGGGGAGATAAATCGTCCATCCTCTTGGACTCTTTGTTCTTAGGGATAGACTTATACCTCCCCTACCGTGCACTGTCATTCGCTTCAGTTACCACCAGAGAGTTAGGGGGCAGGAGGGAGTGGAAACCCTCAGAATCCTGCATAGGAATAAAGTCCTGCTTCTCCAAATGCTTCACTGTGGGAGGCAACAGAGTGCATTTGCAGGCTTCAGAAGACCCTTGTTTATTGGGATGCTTACTCTCCCTGGAGCTGATGACAGGAGAATATTCAGCAGCTTATACGTATTCTCCTGCAGAAATTCTGCCTGGATACCCAGGGTAGTGGCCACACGCCTCGGGAAGTCCTGATATTCTTTAAAATCATCTATAAAATGGCCCTCCCACACGATGGACAATGCTTGAACCCTGGTGAGGGCAGCCAACTACTCCAATTATTATTACTAAACTTAACTTAAGGTACTACTAACTACTACATACAAGAAAAAGTCTCTCAGACCAAGACCAAGAGTGCAAGGTGAAAAACACAACATAAGAACATAAGAGTGGCCATACTGGGTCAGACCAATGGTCCATCTAGCCCAGTAGCCTGTCTTCCAGCAGTGGCCAATGCCAGGTGCTTCAGAGGGAATGAACGGAACAGGCAATTATCAAGTGATGATGGAGCTCCAAATCTAGCCACGGGTCATGAGAAGAAACTGAGGGGGTTGGGATGGTGCTGCCCTTATATGGTGAGAAGAGGGGCTAAAACAGCAGGGGGCGAGTGCAGTTCCTAGGAGTATTGCTAGGCAAAGTTCTCCAGTGCCAGTGCACTGGACGTGCACATACCTAAGCAGAATACACAGCAGCGTCTACTCGAAGTTCCATTACAAGTTGCCTCTGCAACGGACTTTAATTGTTCCTGTTACCAATGACTCTTAAAAAGGGACAGAAAAGAATTACTATTCTGGTTTTAAATGGAAGATAAGTCACCTTTGATCCTTAGCTGAATCTGTCTGCTCTCCATCTTTCCATTTGAAGTTATGCATGTGTACATCCCAGCATCCTCAGCTCTGACACGGCTTATCACCAAGGAACTGTCAGACTGGTAGGCATGCCTACAGATGGAACACATGCAGTTACGTACGAGAACCTGGCTGTCAATGCCAATTGTCCAAAGCCACATTCTGATGGGCCAATTGGGCCTGTTTATGTCACAACTGCAATGACCCCCCTGTGGTGAATGGCTGAATCCTCATCACTGGAATACAAAACTCCCCAGGCTATTGAATGGGTGAGAGGAGGGGAGACAGAGGTCAAAAGAGGAAGCTGAGATGGGGAAACAAAGAGGAGGGGGGAGAGACAGTGACTGTTTTAAATTGTCCCCTCCCCTGAAGTGCCGAGCTGCCCTTTCAGCCATAGTGTGTGGCGCTTCACTGTAAAACAAGACTGGGAACTGTTCAATATTGCCACCTTAGTTTTTACAATAGAAAGTGACTACTGGGCAACAAACTACCGCAGGAGAGCTCCCAGAAAACCCTGTAAAGCTGAGATTTAAGAAGGGTTTCTCTAAATGGTTAAATTTTAAATGGGATGAGCCGCAATCTGACAGCATTGAGGCACTCCAAGGTATACATGGTTGGCTATTGATGCACTTCCTGGGCAATTCTACCGTCTTCCAACAACACTGAAAAGGACTTTGCACTCAAAACTCACTTGTGTAACCACTTGTGAATTGGGTGTTGTTGCTGAAAGTTGGCAATGTGATAATCCTTTTCTACCTGATAATATGTAAGTGTTCAGCTGCACCACATCGAACAATTAACAGCCTATTTGTTATTGCTATGCCTAGGCCTTTCTGGTATCACTTAGTAGTGGGGTTCAGTTAGGAGAGGCTTTTCCAGTTTACCTAGTGATTTTGTTTTTTGAGAATGTTCTAGAAAAAAGATTCTGCAAATTGTAATGGGGGAGGGGGAGGGGGAGGGGGAGGGGATGGTGATGTTGGAACAGGAATTGCAACATGGGACCAGACTTACCTGTCAGATGATAGTGGCGTCCCATCTTTCTGCCACTCAATTCTGGGGAAGGGAGAAGAACCAGCCTTGCAGAGAAGATGAATGGTCTGTCCCAAGGCTGCCTCCACTACAGAGGACTCAGCTCCTTCCAGGATGACTCTGACAGACATAGAGATGATTTCACTCCCTGTGTCCACCTCTTGTTCGCCCACCCTTTCTCTGGTTTCTCTAAGGGTATATCTACACTGAAGCTGGAGGCGTAATCTCCAGCTTCAGTAGATATACCCACGTTAGTTCTGATTGAGTGTGTGTGCTAAACAGAGAAGTGTAGCCACAGTGGCAGGAGGGACTCGCCGCCCATGTATGATCCTCGGACAGCTATGCCCTCTCACTGATGTTTTCTACTCTTCTATTCTTAGCACACTGGCTCAACCAGAGCTAATGCAGGTATGTCTACCCAAATTGGAAATCATGCCTCTAGCTCCAGTGTAGACATACCTGTAAGGTAGCCCTTCAGGACAGGATGGGAGTTGCACAATAGTGAGCTAAGGTAACCCAGAGGTCTGTTATATATAGCTCTGTTAGAAACTAGAGGCTTGAGAGCCTGCACTCAGCAATCCAGGGCTAGACCTCTCCTAGGGGGGAGAAGACGAATCTTGACAAGTTGAATGCTGTGGACAGTCAATTGATGAGGTAGAGGCAGAGACCATTAAAACCCCTTAGTCTGGGAGAACTAAAACAAATCTGAATCCAGGTCCCCGGAGACACCAAGCTAGTGTTTTCTCTAGACTTACAATTGAACCAAATCCTGAAATCCAAATGCCTTTGATCATCATCATCAGGTGTTCATCAGCTGGATCTGGATTCATCTCTAGTATTAACCTACTGCTGATCCTTTACCATGCCAAAATAAAGTCTTGAAATCACATACAGGGCCAAATTTAACCCTAGTGTAAGTAAGCACAACTCCTGTTGTTTTAAATGGGAGCCAGAGCTGGCCAACAACGATACCTGTAAAGTGCCCACTAGATATAAAGGATGGAGATTAAGAGCCAAATCCTGCATTCCTTACACACCCAATACTTCCACTCAAGTCAATGGCTGTATGAGATGTGCAGGACTGGGCCGCAGAAGAGGTAAAGTGGGTATTAGACATCCCCATCGCATGGACAGCTGGCTTTCCACAGGGACACTATTGTAAATAATCTGTAGTGGGACATTTCAGGAGAGTGAGTTAGTTGTGGATTGGAAAACATTTCCCCCTGTAGAAGATGGCACTCGGTGCTTCGGTATCACAGTGGGGTAGTATAAAAGCGTCACCTGTACAAGCTTCGCTGCAAGGTGGAACCTGGTGAGGTTCGATGCCCAAGTCCATCCTCCCCAGGAGTGTCTGCTCCAGAGGGACTCCGCCACTGCTCATGTTCATGCTGCACCACCTGCCCATTGACAGTTAGCTGCCTCTCCGAGTGCCCAGACACCATTGTTTCCCCTCTCCCATGCAGCTCGCTTGATTGGTCCGTCCTCCTTTCCCCATGAGCTGCAGAGTGATGAGAGCCCAAGCGCTGGCTAACCAATGTGCCACTCCTCTGTGAAGACTCTGGCAGTATATCCACATTCATGGTCCTTCTCCAGCCATTCTCCCTGTGGTGCAGCCCTGTGCCCTGCCATGCTGTATGGCTATCAGGCCCAGGTTGGGCAACGTGGAAGGACCCTCGTGTTCCTTCTCCTCGGCTATGACTCTCAGTTCCTCTTGCAGATGGCTGCGGGTGTCCTTGGGCTTCTCCCTCTCGTGGATGGGAGCCAGAGTGGATGTGCAAAGTCCCCCTGTGGTGCTGGTGTCCCACACTGCTTGTTCCCATGGAGCCTTGGCAGGCCCTCATGCATTCCTCCTCTGAGGCAAAGTTGTTTGTATTACCATGGCAACCACCATACCAGAACCGGTTGCACTTGCCAACAGCAGTTACAAAGTACCAGCGAGTGGTCCAGTCTGTGCAGGGGCCCTGGGCACTGAGCAGCAGACACTTGACAGGATAAGCTACCAACAAACAGCAGAAAAGAAAGAGACCTGATTGTGAGAGTTGACTCCTGGAATCTCCTTTCTACTGAGCACATAGCCCTGATAGCTTCATCACCATGCTACCCAAGGCTGCTGTCCATGGAGGGAGAATTATCTCATGGGTAGCACACCCAGCTAGGCAGTAGGAGATTGGGGTTCTGTTCCTAACTCTGCCCTTGAGCAAGACACTCTCACCTCTCTGTCTCAGTTCCTTGTGTGTAAAATGGAGATAACACCGCCTACCTCCCAGGGGCTGCTGGTCTTCATTTAGGTTTTATAGCCCAGCACAGTGTTACACAATTGTGAGTTATTCTTGTACTCTGGGGTTCCTGCTATAGGACTGGGGAGGGAGGGAGGGAGGGTATCATTCCAAGGTCATCCAGCCCGAGGCTTGGAACCAGAACTGGTCACAAAACCTAGGGTAACACAAGGTGCTCTGGACCCCACATGCTAGGACAGAGGAATAAATGTAACCCTGTGGCCCTATGAACCTTGGGTTTTCTGCTGGCTCACAGGCACTGTTCTGACTCCTAGAGCCATGATGCATCAGAGAAGCAGCTTCAGTTGCTGCAGCCCAGATTATGAGTGGCCACTGTAGGGGTGTGGAGGAGTGAGCGAGAAGTTGTCCCTTCCCGGGGGTAGCTGGGCAGAAATGCTCCCTGTGGCTGTCCCTGTGATCTGAGAAGGGGGTTGGGGAAGGTGATGTAATAGCACACTCCTGACACTACTCTGCCAAGTACAGCTGGTGTCCTGCGGGATCGAGCAGCTCTATCCTAGAGTGGGGCACACAGCACTCTCTCTCTCTGAGCTAAAGGAACAAAACTGAGTGACACAATTTCCCTGGAGCTCCTCCTGGGGCATCATGGCTCTGCAGTGCCCCCTACTCAGAGCTGTGGCTTAAATTCCTCAATTGAAGCGCTAAGTGACATGTTCGACCCCTAGTTATAGCCCTGAAACCATACTGGGGTCAATAGGCTTGTTTTGGGGGGGGGGGGGGGGATATGGCCCACTGATAATAGGATGATTCCTAGCTTGTCATGGATCAAGGCAAATGACAGGGGATCAATGCAAGCAGGGATGCATGAGTGAGTCTTGGCCTGCAGAGTGGCCCTTATGAGGAAGTCTTATAGACTCCAACAGAGATGAAATCAATAGTATTCTATAGGAAATTAATAGGGATTAATAGGAATTTCTCTAATGTTTTTTTTCCAACCATCATACAGAATCCTATTGCAGGGAGATTATTTTTATTACATTTTACAGGATAGGTGAAAAACCCTATACAAAGCTTCACATTTTCTATTACATTCTGTAGGATTTTCCTTTCAGGGGAGGCACATTTCTAAAGCAGGAAGCCAAAACATCACTTACGTTGGCTGGGTCTGTTGAGGCATCCTTCCCCTTGAGGTCCCGAAGCTGAAGCGATGTTGTCATAGCAGCAGCCATACAAAGAACCTCGACACTCATCAGACGGGTTCTGCTGGGACAAAGCTTGGCTTGCCTTAGTGAAAGGAATTCAAAGGTTAACGTTACTGGGCGGCTACTTCTACAGCGTATGGTAATGGTATGGAAATGGTATGGTAATGGTATGGTAGTCATTATTCACTTAGGCTAGGTTAAAATGGGCAACTTTGAAGTGTGAAACTCTCTATATCTCCTAAGCCATCCAGCTCCTATTTGCATTTTGGCATGCCCCGCTAATCTGTTCTGGACCACGAATCACCTTGTTAGCCCAAAATGACTCTACACAGTTCCGGAACCTAGGTCTTTGCAGTGGGAGATGCTATCAACTTATATTCTCAGAAAAAAAAAAATCACATCCAAGGTAGCCTCAGATTGGCAGGAACCATACATCAAACACAGGCACAACAATCAAATACTTCCCTCTCCACATGCAGTGCTGATGATTTCTGGTTGCCTCGAGAGAGGAAGTTTGGTTCAGTGTCCTACAATAAGGAATACTGAGTCCCTTCCCCAAACGAGGGTGCTCCACTCGTCAACCTGGCAGCACAAGGTGCAGCTGCCACTCCACCACCCAGACTCATGTCACGAAGGAATTCCACTGGGGCTCACTGAGCGGCAGCAGATAGGAATGTTGGCTTAGTGGACGTCTAGCATCCTCCCTCTATCAATTGCCCAGAGTTATTGTCAGGAGACATAAAGGAAGAGCAGAACAGGAGCCAAAAACCTCAGTCTCCAGGGCCAGAGCCAAACCCTGAAAACAATGGGCTATTTCAACCAGATCTCAATATTATTAGCAAAAGGTTCTAGAGAGTTCTGGCACTTACCGTTGGGGAGGCTGCAGCGGGCCTGTTTCTACTCACATAAACATCACTGTAATGTTGTGTGCAACCCACATTGTTGGGGCCCTGAGCAGCTGATATTCCATCAGGGCAGCATCCATACCTGCAGGGAAAAGATAAAGGGTTTTAGCAAAATCTTTCTTATTTGGAACCCTGACCCAACAAATGCAGGCTGTAAACATCAACTCAGTCATAGAGGATGGTTCCACCAGACCAAACCCCACTGTTTCATCCAACCTGCTCCAATGGCACGTGCTGAAGGGGCAGCCTTGCCCAAAGGGGCCAGAAGCCGGAGTGTGACCATCTGAGCAGCAGCCATGAGGGCTCTGGCTGCAGTCCCAAGGGCCAGTCCCTGTGGCAATATCCTGATGGGAGCTGAACTGCCGGGACCCTGAAGAGCTTGAGTGGGATTCCCAACGAAGAGGCAAGAAGTTGGAGCTACGATCTTCACTGGGCTGGAGCTGGTGGTGTGTGGCGCTACTTTGGATTGTTCTTTCATTGCTATAAACTGAAAAGAAAAATCCTTAATGCATGCAGCCCATTTCAGGTGGGCATCAAAATCCAGTCTCTGTTTCCTCTGCCTCTGTTCAAAGCACATTGATAAATGAAAGGAGTCCTCTACCAGTCCGACTCTGAGGCCAGACTTGTTAACGTACATTTTTCACCTGGGAGAAAGTCACAGGAAACTTCCTGACTGAAGCTTTGGTTCCCATTCACAATGAATTCTGGTTCCTTAAGATTACTGTGCTACCAGATGACCTATTACCCTTAAGAAATGGTCTCTAACAATATTCTTCCTGTCCTCCCACTAGTCCAGGTGACACTGTTATTTACATCATATGGGCAGTTTTGCCCCTCAAATATTCCTATTATAAAGTGACTGAGGGCAAGTGTTTAGCCGGTTTCTCAATACACAGGGACTGGCCTTTGAAGGAATGATGACCTTAGTGAAGAATGAATATGGCATCACTCACCTCAAATCACTTGCTGGCTACTCCATTTCTTCTACCTACCCACCCAGCTCACTAACACATCTGAGATGCCCCCCACCTGTTTCACTTCCTCCTCCAAATGGGGGTTCCCTGTTCTCTCAGATTCTCTGGGTGTCTTTAGTTCCCATATATCTTTTGTATCAGCTACAGTAGTGGTTCAAAATTAGGCACTGGAGCTGCCAATGCAAGATTCTGGGACAGACTTGAAACCTAAAGATGCCTGCAGCACAAAACTGAGTGGAAACAGTTCTAGAGATGGAACTCTTCTAGAGATGAGATGGGGAGAAAGTCTGCAGGTGGTGAAGAAAGGTTTGGGACTGGCCTGCTGGCAAGGGACCATAGTAAACTTATTATTCTCCTGGCGACCTCTTAGACATGACTGCCAAGGAGGCACTCCGTTTACCCTATGCCTAATGCCGCCCATATCAAAGTCTAGGATTTATGCATACATATATACGTTCCTTTGTGAATTTGTATCTAGATACAACTCAATATAGATGTAAAAGGATCTGTAAATTGTTCCTCACCCTAGGATTCCTGGCAGCTCATGGAAACCACATAAAGAAAGGAAATAAAGAAAACAGTGAAGAGGACATCATAAAAGAAAACATAAGACCTCCAAACCTGTTGTGCCACTGTCTGGGTAGTAGCGGGTCAGCAAGTACTCTCGGCTGACGTCATAGCCTGTGGTATCCTGCATACTGGGAACCTCTGCAAAGAGATGGACAAATGACAGAATATAGGCAGTGGGTTGGACTAGTGAATACATGTGTCTGTATTCACCTGTGCCATGGGATTGGACAGGAGAAGAAATATTCAGATTGGGATAAAGTGTCCCCAGAATTATTCCAACTCCTGGGGGGACCAAGTGTGGGAGGAGCTTGGCATCATTCTCTGTCAACCTGCATAATCCACTGGCACATTCCTATAAGGCAAGAAGAGGGAGAGAAAGACCCTAGCCAAGTAACCAGATGACATGTTGAAACATGTCAAATTGTGGATCTGCCATGACACAGCTGTGGGCAGCAGCATCTCTGCAGCCTTTAGCTTTCAGGCCAGGAGGGTCAATATCCTAACTCTGGACAACAGAATCCATCTCTCACAGTGTGCCAAAAATTAATTGCCCAACAGGGGATAGTGAGACAGTAAGACGGATTAACAAAGATGCCTATGGTTAGCACTGCTAAGCAATGGTGAAACACTGTCTGCTCTGTCATGTGAGACTTCAGGTAATTAATTCTGGGGCCCATTTTTAGGCTGCTGTTGCTTGAAGCCAAGACTTGATAAATGAACCAATCAGGAGTGGGTCCTATGGCTTCAGGGGTGGAACCATAGCATTAATATGGCCAATAGGAGAGCTCAAAGCTCCTGAAGCCAATGAGGAGGTTTGTTTGCTCAGAGCATCCATGCTGATGGACAGCTTGGACTGGATGGAACATCAAAGCAATACCCCTAGTTCTGTGGTGACAGACCCATTAGGACAGGTTTTGGTACATTTGGTTTGATTCCCCTATATGGCTGGAGGGAGAAGTATGGGGAGCTAGTGTTTGTAACAACACCCTGGTCAGTGTGTTGGGTGCCCCCGTCTATACCTGATCCACAGAAGATGGGACTGTTACAGCCCCAGGCTACGGATCTATGCCCAAGCTGCAGAGACTCACACTTTCAGTTCTGGTGGTCCCTGATGCAATCCTCAGTGTCAGCCAAGACAGAGGCCATCAGACAGGTAAGGGAAATACAGGAATTAAAAGCATCAGTCTCAAAAGGGGCAGGCACTGGTGTTGCTCACATGCCTGATGAACATGTTTCAGACAGCACAGGTAGCAGGAACCCCACTCCAGGCACTGCGGGAAGATGGAGCAAACTAGCTGCTCTATGAAAGCTGCACAAATGGGCAGGCAAGGGGCAAAGGCCTCGAAACAATCAGCCCTGCTGGCATGGGATACTGGGAATTTTTATTCAAAAGCAGGAACATCCTAGGAAAATCTAGATGTCTAGTAATGTCACTTACGCTGTGGCAGATAGCAGGGCTGAATGTTGCAGCTTCCCAGCACAGCTGGGGTCTGTGGCTGGCTGGCCTTGCACGTCTCAGGGGGGTAGAATTTGGAATCACCATCAGCACAGATGACCTGGCGTGTTCGGATGCCTGAGTCGCAGCTCTTCGAACACTTGGGCAGAAAGATGAGGAGAGAGAGCAGGAAGACAGAACACAGTGATCCCATGAGCCTGGCATGCTGACCAGAAACATGGTTAGCAGCTGGCAAAACATGCCAGAGCATAGCCCATGGCAGCCTGCTGAATGACAGTATGACCAACATGAAAGTGTTGAACATGCCTAGGTGCAATTTGACCGTTACTGGGGTCCAACAGCCGTGCTAGGCACAGTCCTAAAGTCCCCCTTCCCTGGGGCCAGGTACCAAATTACAAAGGGGCTGACAACGGAGCAACCAGGTTTGATGGTTCTGGTAGCATAGCTGACTGGCATTGCCACCTTTGCTAGGAAGTAAGGTGGGGGTGGCAGGGAGGGATTGGCAGCAGCCAGGAATGAAGGCAAGGAAGTCAGGGAATGGGGAGTAAGTATCTGCGTAAAAACATCTGCCCCAGGAAGAAACTTCTCGCCTTTAATCAGATACAGGACATCATTTTCAAAATTAGGCACCCAAACCAAGCGCCCATTCCCTCATTTGGTTGGAATCCTATGCATCAGACAGAACCAGATTAAGGCATAAGGGCTCACCTAGCCTTGTTAAGACCCCATCCACATGGTGCCAGGAGCTGTGCTTAGCATCTTTTAAGCCAGTTCAGGCTAACTCAGCTGGCACAGATGGGGCAAAAATTCCTACTAGCTTTGGTGTTGATCCTGACCACAAGTCAGGCTAAACATAGTTTGGCCCTCTACCTAAATTTTAGGCAGACGACCCTCTGTTTAAACTGGGTTACCCTGAACCCTTTCAGAAACGTACTTCAATTCACCAAACATGATGTCCAGCCCAATAGAGATGGAGTCTACCTCATACTCTGTCTGTCACATTCAAATGGGTAGCTGTGACGTTGATAGTGGTGTCACAGAAATGGGAATAATGAAGCAACAGGAGTGGATTGTTTCAGTGTATCAGCTGCATGCTGCCACAGTCACTGAAACGTTAATCCCCTCCGAGGGCTTGTTTTTGGAGCAGACACAAGCTGTGACAGTGAGCCATGGAGCTGATAACGAAGGAGTACGTGCTTCTGGCCTCAACAACCAACATGTGGACTGATTCACTCACAGCGCAATAGGTGAGAAACACTGCATGAGTACAAGTTAATTGATGAAGTGAGCACCATGAGGATACAACACTCACCAGGCCCCAGGCTCCAATGTGCCAACCAATTTTCTGGATGCAATTCTCCTTGCTGCAGGGCTGGCTGAGGAGTGGTTTAGGCTCTGTCAGGCAGGCAAAGTCTTGAGTCTGAGAGCCCAACTCGGTTCTGCAGGTGACAGTCCGGGTCTGAACGCCCTCTCCACAGCTAGCTGAGCACTGCAAGAAGGACCCTGATTGTTATAGGGAATGCAGCCAGATACCTCTACGTTTCCTGGCTCTGCTCCCCAATTTCAAAATAGATATCAGCTTTGAAAATGTACAGTATGAACAACCATCGGAGAAGCAGCCTAACGCGTATGTTACTGGGATGCCATCGTTCTTAGGCTGTATAGGAGGCAGAGTAGCCTGACTGACAGGGCACTGGCCTGGGACTTGGGCTCTATTCCTGACTCTGCGACTAACTTGCTAGATGACTTGGGCAAGTCACTTCACCTCTCTGTTTCCCCATCGATGAGGATACTGACCTCCTTTGTAAAGTGCTTTGAGATCTACTGATGCAAAGTGATACACACTAGGGTTACCACATTTTAATTTAAAAAAAGGAGGACACTCCACAGGGCCCCGCCCCCGCCCCAACTCCGTCCCTTCCCCGCCCCAGCCCCACCCCAACTCCACCCCTTCCCCAAAGTCCCCGCCCCACTTCTGCCCCCTCCCCTGAATGCTCTGCCCCCTGCTCCTCCCCCTCCCCTGCTTCCTGCGAATCAAATGTTCGCGGGAAGCCTGAAACAGGGAGGCAGCAGGTAAGCTGGGGCTGGGGCTGGGGCGGGACGCGGCCCAGTCCGGCCCCCCCAGCCGAGCAGCTCCCTCTGGCAGCCGGCAGGCCCAGGCCAAGAGGCTCTGGCCCCGGCGTCTCCCGCCCGGCTCGGCTCGGGCCCTGGGGTGCCGGCCTCTGGCCGAGCACCACCAGCCCGGCCACGGCCGAGCACCACCGCCAGCCCGGCCCCGGCCCCCGGCCGAGCACCGCCAGCCCGGCCCCAGCCCCCGGATGAGCACCGCCGGCCTGGCCCCCGGCCGCCAGTCCCGGCCCCTGGCCCCAGCCCTACACTGCTGGCCCCGGCCCGGCCCTGGCCCCCAGCCCAGCCCTGGCCCCCAGCCGAGCACCGCCGGCTCCTCCCTCCCTATTTTCCCGGACATGTCCAGCTTTTTGGGATTTCCTCCCGGACGTGGATTTGAGGCCCAAAAAGCTGGACATGTCCGGGAAAATCCAGACGTATGGTAACCCTAATACACACAAGCTACAGGTTATTATGTTAGTGGTAAGGATTTCAGAGCAGGGAAGGGGACATAGGTTCTTGCATTGTCAAGATCCCTGGCCCAAAGACCTTGTCTCACTCAAGTGATCCACCTTCTGGCTCCTAATCTGTTTCTCCTGATGACAGAGGGAGAAGAGGAACTCTCTGTTTTTTCACAGGGTGGGGCTGTGTTGCGACCACTATGCTAGAAATTACATTTTATATATTTTTAGTGTTTTTCG
Organism: Malaclemys terrapin pileata; assembly: GCF_027887155.1. Lineage (NCBI taxonomy): Eukaryota > Metazoa > Chordata > Testudines > Emydidae > Malaclemys > Malaclemys terrapin. The sequence continues at coordinate 89,186,637 of NC_071508.1, read as the reverse complement.
ATGCCACGTTCCTCTTTTAATTTCACTGTCATGATTCCTAGTATCCAAACCATTCTGGAATCTGTAGCAGTCTCCATATTTATATATATTTTTTGCCTCTTTCAGGAGAAATGTAGAGTTCCGAATCTGTTTCAGGAATTGAAATGCCATGATGTTATGCCACACTGTCACATTAGATTGTTCAACATCTTCATTAATGATCTGGATGATGGGAAGGATTGCACCCTCAGCAAGTTTGTGGATGACACTAAGCTGGGGGGAGAAGTAGATATGCTGGAGGGTAGGGATAGGGTCCAGAGTGGCCTAGACAAATTGGTGGGTTGGGCCAAAAGAAATCTGATGAGGTTCAACAAGGACAAATGCAGAGTCCTGCACTTAAGATGGAAGAATCCCATGCACCGCTACAGGCTGGGGATTGATTGGCTAAGCGGCAGTTCTGCAGAAAAGGACGTGGGATTACAGTGGACAAGAAGCTGGATATGAGTCAACAGTGTGCCCCTGTTGTCAAGAAGGCTAACAGCATATTGGGCTGCATTAGTAGAAGCATTGCCAGCAGATCGAGGGAAGTGATATTCCCCTCTATTTAGTACTTGTGAGGCCACATCTGGAGTACTGCGTCCAGTTTTGCCCTCCACCCCCCACTACAGAAAGGATGTGGACATACTGGAGAGAGTCAGGCGGAGGGCAATGAAAATGATTAGGGGGCTGGGGCACATGACTTATGAGGAAAGGCAGAGGAACTGGGCTTATTTAGTCTGCAGAAGAGAAGAGTGAGGGGGGATTTGATAGCAGCCTTCAACTACCTGAAGGGGGGGGTTCCAAAGAGGATGGAGCAAGGCTGTTCTCAGTCTTGTCAGATGACAGAACAAGGAGCATTGTTCTCAAGTTGCAGTGGGGGAGGTCTAGGTTGGATATTATGAAAAACTATTTCACTAGTAGGGTGATGAAGCACTGGAATGGGTTACCTAGGGAGGTGGTTGAATCTCCATCCTTAGAGGTTTCTAAGGCCCGGCTTGACAAAGCCCTGGCTGGGATGATTTAGCTGGGGTTGTGCCTGCTTTGAGCAGGAGGTTGGACTAGATGACCTCCTGAGGTCTCTTCCAACCCTAATATTCTATGATTCTATGGTGCTGTACCTTTTCAGGCAATGCAATGTCTCAACACAGCGATACAAATGTTGCCAGGCTGTACTGAATGTAAGTTCTGGAGAATAAATTTCAGCCCTGCACTGAAGATCGACTAATAGGTGTCCTCTATCTCTCCTTTCTATGCTTCTAGAATTTCAAATGTCCTCCTCATTGGCAGGCCTGCATGCAAGTGGTTCAAAGAGTGCCCCCTTGTGGACACACAAATATACCCAGGCACCAACAATCCAACTCGCAATATCATGTATGGGCTGAACTCTCCCCAGACATACAGCTTAGTGCAATGCCTTTGTAGATCAAGGAGCAAGGCAGATTTTGTCCTCCGTCTACACAGAGTATGTTCTACAAGTCCCTTTCTCTGCCCAATCTGCACAGGATCTAAGTCTGTTGGAGCCCTAGATGGAGAACCTGTCTCTTTAGCTCAAGCTGTAGCATTTCATACTTCTAGCTCTGAAGGTCCTTGGTTCAATCCCTGGTGTGCTAGCTCAGAGGGTGGTTGTCAGATATGTACATTGCATTCAATGTGTGAACTCACCTCCGACCAGGGCCCTGTGCTCCACGTCGCACACTGTCGCATGTTGCAGGGCTGCGTGCTGCGGGGCTGCTCCGCAAAGGCCATGCACTTGGCATCATCCACCACCCCAGGGGAGCCTTGTCCATTGTTTGACATGCAGTAAACTGAGCGAGTTTGGGTACCTCCCCCGCAGGTGGCTGAGCAGGCTCCCCACTCCCCGGTTTTCCAGCTGTAGGTAACAGAAAGCCGTCACAGAACCAATGAACAAAGAGGGCTAGCAAGGAAGTCTCTGTACTTAGGGCTTGCTGTATCACAGTTGGTGCCCAAAGGGCCAAGGTTAACCCTGAAATCCCCAGTTCAACCAGTTAGGGAAAAATCTCTTTTTGTGTTGTGACATCAGCAACAGAAAGAAAAGAAGCCACAAAGGGCCATCACAGCGTGACAGGATGTCACAGGGTCATATTTTTGTCTTCCACTCAAGAAAATTGGCGAAGGTGGCAATTTGACAGAGTGCATAATACCTGCATGTCCAGGAGGCATCCATGAAAGTAACAGATGCCTACACAAGCTGACCATATATTAAGTGAGTTTCACCATAACAGTCTGTGTGGAACTGATCACCATTACTTTACCAGAGTCAGAAACTCAAATGTAGCTGGAGTAAAGTTACAGGTGAGTTTAAACATGAACAATTGCTGCATAGCATAGGTGGGCAATGGGGCAGCGCTGTGGAACCAATCTGTGAGTGCAACCCACTTGGCTTTCTGACTGTGTGGGGACCCCTCAGGTCTGATCTACTGTTAAAATTTAGACTGACCTAGTTATGTCACTCAGGGGTGTGAACAATTCATACTGAGTGGCATAGTTAAGCTGACCTAACCCCCAGTGTACATGAGGCTAGGTTGCTGGAAGAATTCTTCCTTTGACCTAGCTACCACCCCTCGGGGAGGTGGATTACCTACATCAATGGAAAAACCATGTCCATCGATGTAGGAAGTGTCTACAGCTGTGCCCCTGTAGTGCCCATAGCGTAGCCATGCCCTTAGAGCACCACTTTTATTTATTTATAAAAGGAAGAGGGACAAAAGGCATCTCTCCATCACACTAGGGCCCTATCCATGAAAACATCACATACAGGACTGCACAATAGAAGACTAGCAAGTCAATCAGCCTGACCGCTTAAACTCCAGCCACAAGCTACAGCATAGAGACAAACCAAAACCCCATTCTGTCTCAAAGCCAATTCTTAAAGTGTGGGTGGTGACCCCTTGCTGGCGGTCAGTGGACAGCTTCCTTGTCACATGGTGCTGGCTTAGGTCCTTATTTCCAACTGCTGACTTGCATTAAAAAAGGCTAAATATTCATTGGACAATACTTTGTCATGTAAACAGTTGCAGTAGTTGCCACCAAGTTGGGAGGGGAGAGCTCCCCAAGATAATCCCACTGTTAGGATGAGGTCCACATTATGAAAGTTTGAAAACCCTTGCCTAACCCTTTCCACCCATGCTCCAGCCCTATGCCTGGGAACACAGATAAGCCTTGCAGCATGCCTTGAAGGACAACAGAGGGGGTTATTTTGGACATAGGCACTGACTTCCTGATTTCCCAGGGGGTGGTCGACCCCAGCTCCATCCCAGGTCCTGCCCCGCCCCCCACTCCTTCCCCCAAGACCCCACCCCTGCCCTGCCTGACCCCATTCCATCCTCTCCCCCAAGGGCGCCCCATAGACAACTGGTGCCTCCCCATACTGGGAGGCATGATCTAAAGAGGAGGTCACGTGTCCCCCTGGACAACCACCCCTCCGTGCCCAGCCCTGGGCCACTGTGCTCTCCCTGCCCCATGTTACCTGCAGGAAGGGGGCGCTCTGTCCTCCCTCTGTGCCTGGCCCCCCCAGCATGTCCTGCTGCTCTCCCCGGCAGGAGTGAGCCTGGGCAAGGAGCAGAAGGGAGCCACTTCTAAAGTCGCCCCCTCCTGGTTGCTGCCCTGCAGCCCGCCAGCTGCCTGAGAGAGCCTGGCTGGGGAGGCGGCTTCTGCTCTCTGCCCAGACTCAGCCGCCAGGGACCGCAGCTGAGTGCGTTGGAAACGTGCCGGGAGGGGGGGCTCCAGCTCGCTCGTCCCCGATCCCTGGCACTCAAGCCCAGGCAGCCACCTCCCCAGCCAGGCTCTCTCAGGCAGCAACCAGCCCACCATGCTGCAGAGCAGTGTCCCAGCAGCCGGAAGGGTTTGGGCCCTTCCACTCCCCAGCATCTGGGGAAATCTCCCCTGACGTCACCCAGCCCCGCCTTCACCCCACCCCATTCCACCCTCTCCCCTGCCTCTTCCTGCCCCCCGCTCCTCCTCCTGCACACCGCCAAACAGTTGATCGCGGCAGGAGGAAGGTGCTGGGGGGATGGGGAGGAGCTGATTGGCGAGGCCCGCCGGGGGCCTCCCCAGGGGAGGAGGGGCTTGCCGATGGGTGCTCAGCACCCACTTTTTTTTTTTCCCATGGGTGCTCCAGCCCCAGAGCACCCACAGAGTTGGTGCCTATGATTTTGGACCACAGTGGTGTGTGGAGCCCAAAGTCAAAGGTAGGGGGTGCTCATGGAGGACTTCCTGCTGTCAGCTACCTTCCAGTTAATCAAGTAAGCTCCAGCTAAAATAGCGCCACTGATTAGTCAAGAGGGCAGATAAAATTTTTGCCATCTCCTTCTACTTGTTCCCCCAGCCTGTCATCATCACCTTCATCTTAACCAGACTGAGTCCTCAGCCCATCCTCCTCATTAACTCCACTAAGGGTCCCATATATTTACTGAGCAAGAGAAGCGACACAATAGAATCCTATACAAGAATGCCTTCAAGGTCAATGAGCAATTTCCCAATATAACTCTGGGTCCTCTCAGCCAGGAAGGAACACAGCCACTCAATTCCTACCTATGACTGTAGGTAAGGTGACCAGATGTCCTGATTTTATAGGGACAGTCCTGATTTTTGGGTCTCTCTCTTATATAGGCTCCTATTATCCCCCCACCCCCTGGCCCGATTTTGTACACTTGCTGTCTGGTCACCCTAACTGTAGACCAGTCAAACAACTCATAGTCAACTGCAATTAAGGCAGTTGATAGATCTAATAGTATTAGTGTGGACACCTGATCATTCATTATCCATCAAGTTGTGTTTCCGTACTGTACGCAAGTCTGCAACCAAACTGACAAGGGCCAAGAAGATCTGGGGCACCTAGATACTATAAGAGCATCTTGTTGCAACCTTTTCAGTTATCTTACCCAAAAGAGGGAAGATTAAAATGGTTAAATAATTGCTCATATTGTTAATGTCAAGCAATGGTTTCTTTTGCAAAGGGCATATGCAAGTGTCCTTCAAAGCAGATGGCAAATTGTGATCTTCAAAGGAGGCAATGACAATTTCCACCAACAATGGACCTACTTCTTCCCAAATGACCTTTAGCAAACAGGAGGGACATGGAGCTAAGTCACAGACTGTGATTAAAAATTCCCCCAACACCTCCAGTACCTCAATGAGTGCCACAGGATGAAATCAGAGCAAAGAAGACCTGGTGTTTGTTCCCCACAAGATATAATTTTGTGCTGCCACGAATGCAAATAACTCAGTCTAAATCTGCAAAATAACTAGAAATTCCCTCACAACAAGAATCAGCAGCCAGGCACAGACTGCCCAGATTAATCAGGCTGCTAACCACACAAAACAAATTCACTGATCAAGATGTTGCAGATGCTATAGTGGAGTTAAAAAACCAATTCTTCATTTTCCCATAAAGCCACAGCATAATATGCTTAATAGGCAGCAGGTTTAAAATAAACAAAAGAAACCCATGTACAATGCACAGTCAACCTGTGGAACTCCTTGCCAGAGGATGTTGTGAAGGCCAAGACTATAACAGGGTTCAAAAAAGAACTAGATAAGTTCATGGAGGGTAGGTCCATCAAGGGCTATTAGCCAGGATGGGCAGGGAGGGTGTCCCTAGCCTTTGTTTGCCAGAAGCTGGGAATGGGCGACAGGGGATGGATCACTTGATGATTACCTGTTCTGTTCATTCCCTCTGGGGCACCTGGCATTGGCCACTGTTGGAAGACACGATTCTGGGCTAGATGGACTTTTGGTCTGACCCAGCATGGCCGCTCTTGTGTTAAAAGGTCTTTATGATAGTTGGCCAAATTCACCCAGAGGCTTTTGCAACTGGTTCTCAAGGCATCTTCTGCCTCACTTCTTTCATCACAGGCCATCTGTAAACCGAGGTGACCTGTGAGATTGAAGCTATGAAAGAAGACGCCTAAGGACAACCCTATTGACAGTAGAGGGCAACATGGTGGTAAGTATCACTCAGCCATTAGTAGAGTGGTTTGCTGGGAGGACAATTTTTCTCTTTTTTGCTTCCGGTGCCATGGTGGAGAGCCATATCATCGCAGTAAACACTGCACCCAGGCACTTTTGTGCCTGCACTGGAGCACATGCTGTTGGGAGAAGAGCTTCGGAGGAAACTTGTGGTTGCAACAAAGGAAGTTTGGCATTCTGACTAGTTATTAAATAATCTGATTCACTGCAGTCCTACCCCATTTCTGTTTCTTTCTATGAGTTTATCATCTTGACAAATTGAGCAAAATCTTCAAAAGCAGCCGCCTTGCCCAAGGGAAATGGCAATGCTTATTTCAGGGTCAGAAACAGAAAGATACAAAGAACTGTCCCCTCCAACAGTCACATCAGAAGAGCAAATCATCAGTAGGGCTCACCAGTGTCCGAGCAAAGCTTCCCCTTTTCTAGTACCCAGGACCCTCCACCATCATTTGTGGGGGGTGAGAATCAAAAGCAAAGCACCATCCTAGACCGTCACCAAGGATGGAAACACCCAGTGGGGTTCACCAAGCAACTAGATTTTCTAGGTGGGAAGTGGGCAGAGAATAGCTGAAGCTCTGCTTTCTATAATCTCTATCTCCTTCTTGTTACCTCTTCATTTGAGAGCTCCAGGCTCCGCTGTGGCTCCACACTCCCGGCAGATAGATGTAAGATATCCTTTATACACAGAACAAAGGTTTTAAAGGACTTTAAGCAATATTTAGAATTCTAGAGCTACAGCTTATTGTGTAGGCAGAAATGATCCCAGGTCTCCAGGTGCCCTCAAAACACAGGGGCTCCAACAGGCCGCACACTAATTCCACTGGATATGCAGAGAGGTGACACCAGGGTGTCCCAGGGTGATAAAATGGTACATGCTGTGGATACCCAAGTTGGAGCCATGTGGCAGCCAACTGTAAGTGCAATGGAAGGGGGAGCTTGACAGCCCAATAGGAGGAAGGATTGCAGGGGCTCAGCCCTCTCAGAAAGGGCCAGGACCTGGGGAATGCAACAAGTGAACTCCCCTCGCTCTTATATTTGCAGCTCTAAGTGAAGGGAAGAATGAACACTAAGTGAATCCTTCTCCTTCCCCCACTTTGGCTAGGATAATATCTCCAGCAACTCTACCTAGGCAAAGTGAGAGCCCCTGGTTTTGGACACAGACTCAGGCCATGTAGATCCATTCCTTATGGGCACAGAAATCCATTCCCACATCTTGGATAAAACATTTCAAAAGCGCCTAAGGCTACATCTATACTACAGCCGGATTGACGCTCTGAGGCCTTGGCTACACTTGCAGCTGTACAGCGCTGTGAGTTAAACCTGTCTTCGTACAGCTGAGTAGGGAAAGCACTGCAGTCTGTCCACACTGACAGCTACCAGCACACTGTCATGGCCACATTTGCAGCGGCATTGGAAGCGGTGCATTATGGGCAGCTATCCCAGCATTGCAGTGGCTGCAACGTGCTTTTCAAAAGGGGGGTGGGGTGGAGTGTGACAGGGAGCGTGGGGGGAGAGAGAGTGGGTTTTTGGAGTGCGGACACGCACCCTGCCTTGCAAGTTCCGACCCCCCTCCCTCCTCCACCGCTCTCTCACTCACTGAAAGCAAACAGAGCTCTTTGTTTTTTTCCCCCTCACAGACCAAATAAGCAGCCACTCACGGAAAGGGACCCCCCATTCTCCCCCCCACGGGCCACCTCTCTCTTCAAGCAAACATTAGCTGTGGGCATTCCAAAGGGACCCCCCTCCTGCCTGCCTCTACGCATTCACAGCGAACAGTAGCTATGTTTGTTTTTTTGATAAGCAGCTCTGGGAGCCCGGAGTTCACAACAAAACAAAGAGAGGCATCACAACAATACAAGGAGAGGAAGCTTCACTTAAAAGGATTATGGGGAGTTTCCGGAGGTCAATCACTGCGTAATAAGGTAACTCCCCATTTACACTGGAGCACCAGCATCTCAGCCACTCCTCAGCAGCTGTTATTCCTCTCGGGGAGGTGGAGTACATGCAGCGCTGCAGCCATGGAGATACAGCGCTGCAAATGCCTTGCCAGTGTGGACGGTGGGTGAATTACAGTGCTGGGGGCGGCTTTATGCGCTGTAACTCGCAAGTGTAGCCAAGGCCTGAGATCGATCCACCCACCAAATCAACAGCAGATCGCTCTCCAGTTGACCCCTGTACTCTACCCCCAATGAGAAGAGTAAGGTAAGTTGACAGGAGAGTTTCTATAGCAGCCTATATCCCACTTTCTAAAGTGGCTAAGGCACTAAGTCCCATTGACCACTGTTCTGCCAGTCACAGCTCAGGTATCACCTATCCCTGGGTGCTCCAGAGACATCCGTTTCCACTGACATGTGAAGTGTATGTTTCTTTCATCAGCTCCAGACTGGGGCGGCAGTGAAGGAAGCTGAAGGCAATCAGCATTCTTTTTCCTGGGTCTCAAGATACTTCACAAAGGGGTTGAAGAATCTAGAGAGGTGGAAAGAGAAAGTCTCACCGTTTTGTCTGGGGACAGGCTTGAAGCCCACATGTCCGGTTATTGGCTGGCTTTGGTTTGTCCCTGCACATATAGTCTGGGTAGGCTTCATTGTCTATGGTGCAGAACACTAGGCGTGACTGGTAACCTAAAGGAGAAGAGGAAAAGAATATTCTGGTCAAAGTGGCCCGTCCATAAAAGAGATTTAAATGCAATGGTTTGGGGAATGGCACATTTCTGAGGTAGTCTGGAGCCCTCACAGCAGCTGCAGGCTGCCGAGAGAACTGGGCCAGGTACAACTCCAAGATTCTCTATACAACCTGTTCCCCCATAAATTGTCCAGTGGTTAGGGCAGTAGCCTAGGACTTGAGAGATCTGGGTTCAATTCCCTGATGCTCCATGGACTCTCTGTGTCTCAGCTTCCCAACTGTAAAATGTGGATCTTAGTATTACTCTACTCCAGGGTGGTGTTGGAAGGATAAACACACGAACGATTGTGAGGTGCTCAAATACTCCGGTGAAAGAGGCTATAGAAATACCTACCCTAGATAGCGGCTGGGCCCACTGGAAGGGTGAGAGAGATCCGGAAGGAATTTTCCTTTAGCTCAGATGGCTGTGCCCTGTGTTTTGGAAGTTGAAGAACCAGGATTCTAATCCTGGCTCCTGAGGGGTGTGCCCTGCCAGACATAATTTATCTAGTAATTGTGTCCGTTGTCTGCAACACATGGACTTGTTACAATAGCAGAGCTATGGGTCAGCCCAACGAGGCTGGGTCTAAGCCAGGACGAAAGTGGATCAGCCCCTGGGGAAAGGGGCAACTCTGCAGCCCTATTCCAGGATTATAACAGCAGGGGAGGTGATGTCACCTTCTACAGAGGCATCCTTGAACTCATATTCTGGGCAAGAGAGGTAAGTCACTGCAGCAAAGAAGGTGAGAAAGGGCAGGCAGGAGCTCAGCATACCATGAAACTGGTTTTCATTGAGAATCCATGAGTGTGTTGACGTGTACATGGCGTGACCACGGGGGAGCTCTGGCAGCCTCTCTGCTGGATGGATGCTCCATATGGAGGCACTAGAGGTGGCAGGTTAAGTCACGTGGGGGTGAAGCAGCAAGGAGATGGTCTTGGTGAGGACGTGTTTTGGGTGGCTCGAGAGGGCTTGTAAAGGGCTGAAGCTAAACCAAAGAAAACTTAGGTTGGCTGTCAGGAAGAAATCCTTGACAGAGAGATCTATTGGTCTGGAAAACCAAGGGAAGCAGTGGGAGCACCATCACTCAGGACATAGGAAACTAGACTGGACAAAGCATTGAAGAACAGAATGTAGGGAACAATCCTGCAGTGACCCCCAGCCTGGCCTCCAATTCACAGACCCTTCATAGCCTACTGCAGCTGCCAATGCTCCTTAATCTCTCTGTGGGACAGCCCTGCGGATGGGGCCACTGACAGCTTTTCAGATGGCAGTATGTAGTGTCCTCCCTTTCGGATACTGGCTGTGCATTGGGTACTGTCTGCCGCTGGTGAGGGTGCCCCCAACCCTCTTACCTCCGCCGCACTCAGAGCTGCAATCACTCCAAGAGCCATAGCTCCAGCTGTAGCCCGAGCTGTACCCTTGCACGGGCAGGTAGTATTCATACTGCACCCCCTGGTTTGGCTCCTGGCTGATGAGCTGCAAAGGAAAGAGAATGAAGTAAGAGCCAGAAAACAAAACAGTATTTTCTCTCTCTCCTGGCTGCTCTTCCCGTCCTTATCTTAGGATCCATGCAAGGTAAACTCCCCCTTCTGCTCCCTGCACCCCTCTGTTCATTGGCCATTTATTTTGTGTGCTTTGTTTCCTCCCTAATACATCTTAGACTCTAAGACTTAGAGCACTCTTTCCAGCGAAGAGAGAGCATGCATATTTCTCAGAGCTGGTTGATTGTGCTGATCCTCTAATAGGCAGCAGGTGGTATCTTGGGCTGGCCTTACACACAAGCATAATGAATAGCTACTTGGGTGCCCCCATCTTATACCAGATCTTTAATTCATGAGCTTCCCCTATTATCTTCTTTAGCTTCTTGACCAGAAAGAAGAGACAGATAGTCACTACCAGGTCTCCTCCTACTGCCTCTCTGGCAACAGGACCAGAGCAGACAGTGGTGTGAACATGGCTTGATAGTTCCCCTTCTTACAGGGGAAGGCCCCACAGATCATAAGGCTGGCCCTGGTGATATCCCTGCTCACTGGGCTCAGTACAGGTGTATCACCTCCCCTGTCATCTACTGACATTATCCTGTAGAAACCAAGCACATCATCTCTGCAAAATGTGAAGTGCAGCCCAAGACCTACAACCAGAGCATGATGATATTAAGAGAGGATAAACACAGCTGCTCACCTCAATGACTAAGGGCTCAGTGGTGGGACCCCTGGAGTGAAGCAGCTCAGGGGCCAGGTCCCCTTCAGAGCCTCGATCGTAGTGCACAACTGTGCTAGCGATATGCAGGTCTCGGCTGAAGTCAATCGTCCAGTGCCCATTCAGATAGTATTCCCCCTGCACATTCTTGATGGCTGGACAAAGCCGCAGGGAACAAGAGAGGAGGTGGGGGATGAATGGGTTGGAAGATCCACTATTCACATGACACGCTGACACCACTTCAACCAGATGCCATATAACATGGCTTTACGATCTGCTCTAGATCTCACAGGACATCAGCAACTCACGAAGCCCTCAGTTCAGCCACTTGAAACCCAGCTTCCTCACACAAGCACCACAACCTTCCTAAAAGCTGAGAGTAACTCCTGGGCTAACGTACCAGTGTCCATTAGACAGTGGCAATGGGTGCATCAAACATGGTAACTCACGGGAAATGAATGCCCTCTTGTATTCAGTACCTTCTGCATTGGAGATAAACATGTGTGTTTCCCTTCGGTGTTTGTTTTCAACAAATGCCAAGTCAAATCAAGTCCCTGTAGGAAATCATTATCCTGTGACAACATTCTAGCCCCACTGATGCTCCCTGCTTCCTTGCTCAGGCTCTCTGATTTTCTGCATGGTGAGCCTTTTTCACTGCAGGGTCCAACTCTTTGCCACAGATTCCATTGCAGCCCTTGCCATATGCTCCATTCCCCACCTGATTATTGCATGTTCTGTTTGGTAGGCAAAGGTGTTTGTGTTGCAATGTGGCAGAGAACATTTTGACACCGTAATGAAAACTCTGCCGTGTTTGTACTGTACAAGAGCATGTCAGGAGTCCATCCATTGAGCATGGGGAAGATAGGGCCTAATGCACAGGGAACTGGCCAGCTCAGAAGAGGCCTGTGTGCTGGGAGCCCATCCCTAAAGCAGGAGTGGCAGAAGTTTGGATTTGACTTTACCAAGCTTTGTGGCAAACAGACAAACCCCAACTCAAACTTTGCCATGTTTGTCAGACTCTTAGAAGTTCCAGGCAGAAGGTTTAAATAGGGCTTGGTCTTTTTATCCTCACATATGTAGAATCACAGTAGTGGTGCTGGGCCAAGTCCGAGTCCCAGGTCTGAGTTCTCTAGTTCCCTAGTTCTCTAATTGTGTTCAATATCCGAACCTGGATTTAGAACTGAACTTTGTGCCCAGCTCCTCCCTTTGCAGGGGGCAGGCCCAAGCTTCTGCCCCACATGCCCCTGAACTCTGGTGTGTTGGAAAGTCAGAATAGAATTTTGTGGCTTGAGTCCATTTCTATGGTGTCGTAATACATTCATTACAATGTCTGTCTTACCCAGGAAGTTCCTGCTGGGCCTAACTTCCTTAATGCGGAGGCTTGTGGCTCCCATGGGAATGATGAAGATTTGATTGTAACCTGAAGAAAATGAAGGAAGTTGGTCAAGGTACTGACAGACAGTGATGGAGGATGTGAGAGGCTTGCCCATGTGCGTGGGAGCTGTCCCCAGCTGCACTAGTGGCTGCATGGATGAGTTATGAGATAACTGGAAAGAACTCAATCCAGCTGTTGCAGCTTCATTAATTTTAGGATGGCTGCACCCAGATTTGTTTCACTCATGGAGTAGTCCACCCACTTCATGGCTAAAATACATCTGAGAGCAGCGTTATCACAGCATCGCACTCTGAAACCAATACAGTTAGGGGCCTGTTTGGGCTTCCATTACAAACCCTAATTTTCAGCGTTTCCTATCTCGGACATTTCAAAATGCATCAGATTGAAACTCTGCAGACAAAGATTCATCCCAGTGCAATCATTAGACTGAAGTAGTTCAGAGCCAGCCAAATGTGGGAGAGCCAGGTTCCAAGTCCTGGTCCCAGTCTCCCACTCCTTTGGGGGGTTCTGCAGACCTTGGGTAACCAGCTCCATTACAAAAAGCACTTCCAGCAGGCATGCTCTGAGGGACAGTTCAATGGAGCCTCTCTCGTCTAGAAGAGTTGTGGCATCTACAAGAGACTAAGAGAGGGGGAGTGGGAGAACCTTAGGGCTGCAGTGGGAAATAGGAGGGGACCCCCCCATAGAGGTGGTCATTATGTTTTCTAGCTCTAGCCTGCTGTATGGGTGGATTGGATGAGTGCAGGCTAGAGCTAGAAAACATCTCTAGAAAACATGCAGTCTCATGGCCTCAGTAAACAGAGAGAGCAGATAACTCCACCAGCTCCATGCAACGGGTCAAAATGAGACCAGGTTTACTCTGTCCTTCTCCCCTGTTCATCCTTCTAGAAAATCCAGACTACTGTACCTTTGGGGAGGCTGAGCACATCAAAAGTGCCCTTCACTTCGTAACAGGCCCTGCCATCCCCTCCACACTGCAGGCACTTATCTTCCTTCTTGGCAGAATTGAGCATGTCGTCACAGCCGACAGCCTGTCAGAAAAACAATGCCATTAATGTGCTTAAACCAAAACCAGAGCATGGGGTGGGATGGAGAAAGAAAAGGCCAGGGCCTAGACTGATCACTAGGAAGAGGATAAACTAGATAGCTCCGGGTGCAGTAGAAAGGGTGGGTGATTGGGCTGGTGGTTAACTCTCCCCAAGAGTCCACAGAAATATATGTACATGCTCCCCACTCTTCCTTCAGTTCCCTAGAAACCAAATGCATTTGCTGTGTTGTTGGATAATAAGGGCATCGTTTGGGAAGGGCTGGATAGGACAAAGGGAAATGCCAAGAAGACTGACATACACCCACTCTCTCTCATAGAAAAGGGATGAGGAGGTAGGATGACTTACTTGGCAGACTCCCTCGACACAAACATCCCGTTTGCCTGGCTCACAGGGCGTCCCATCAGCCACTGCTTCCTTGTGCCTGTAGTAGAAGTTCTCTCCCTTGGGAATACAGTTTAACTCGCATTTATTGGGAGCTGGAAGGGAAGAAAATAGCAGGTGTCACGTGACATGGTTAATCCCTTACAAACACACCATGAGCCTGAACCTGAAATGTGGGATTAGGCCCTGAGGAGTGGATTGCTATTAACATTAATGACTGGTTCCTGCAGAATACGTTCCCATGTAGTTCGAGTCTTTTCAGAGAGAACAAATGTTAACACAGAAGAACACCAGTAACATATCAACAAAGAATGAAATTCTTCAGGTAAGCTTTAAAAAACCCAATAACTCAGAGCTGGCTGAGTGAATATGGAAGACAGCAGAGTCCAGTGGTTAGAGCAGAGAGCTAGGACTTCTGATTTCTATTCCTGCCTCTAAACTTGGTTCTCTGAGTGTCCTTGAGCAAACCACATGCAGCAAGATTTTTGGCAGCGTTCACTAACTTGAAGAGCTTTATTTTTGGGGGGTCCAATCTGAGATACCTTTTGCCTGATTATCAAAAGTGTTGAACAGCTGCTGGAGCTATAGATTTCTGTGCCTCAAAGGCAGCCCTTGCCAGAGATCTTGTGCAATTGTTCTGGAAGATGATCCATTCCAACAGACACCTATAGCTGTTCCAGAAGAGGACCCCTCCGGACAGACACCTATGCATTTAGGACTCTTTCCAGACAGAGACCCCCTACTTTCAGGCAAAGCCAAACACCCCCAAATCAAACAAGTTTAAAACCTTGTATCCATTACCTCCATAATAAGGCAGCCACTTATATCTCTTTCCTTGGAATTCTGTTCCATCAAACTCAGCACACTGCTCTGCTCGGAAGTCTCTGGAGCCCTCAGGGCAGCTCTGTGGGGGAAGAGAGAACCCAATCGCACAGCATTCTCACAGGGAGGAGGGAGGTAAAGGAAAGGATCTCACTGGGGTGTGTTCCTCAAGTTTCCCCACAGACTGGCAATGACCAAGTCACTCCTGAATGCAGCTCTGACACATGACAGCGCATTACGCTGTCTCCAGGTCAGGCCAGCTTCATTCTTATCTTAAAGCAGGTGATTAGGGAACTGCTTCTTCCCAGACAGAAGGTCTTTGGATGGCTACCAAGCTATAACCATGAACATCAACAGTATGAGTGCTCCCTGATTTCTTTCCATGGTGTTGTCCATAATAAACCAGACCCATCTCATAGTCAAAGGATTCAGACCCAGAGCCCTAAACCTTTTCTCATATTGTCTTCCTGCTCTCTCTGCTCCCCATAGTCTCTCAAATGGCATAATGGCCAACAAGGGTCAGGCTAGAGACTCTTGCCTACATGCTCGGGGTATTACTGATCGCCATATTTGGGGTCGGGAAGGAATTTTCCTCCAGGGTAGATTGGCTGAGCCTCTGGAGGTTTTTCGCCTTCCTCCGCAGCATGGGGCAGGGATCACTAGCAGGAGGGTCTCTGCCGATTGAAGTCACTAAAACACAGGATTGGGGACTTCAACGGCAGAGTCCAGGGAAGGGTCTTGTGGCCTGCAGCATGCAGGGGGTCAGACCAGATGATCATAATGGTCCCTTCTGACCTTAAAGTCTATGAGTCTATGAGTCAAATGCAACCTTGATGCTCTGTATGTGTTGGGAACCTCTGAATAGGCTCTGGATAATAGAAGGAATACTCAGTGTAGTGAGCAGACACTGGGGTTTTCAGAAAACTGAGGGTGAGATAATTGTAACTATACTAATATCTACATGCTGCAATCACCAAACAGAGTTGGTATGTGCCCAGAATCTATTGCACAAGGGCACAAATTCTAGCCTGGGGCCTAATCACCTGTGAGCATCCCCAGGCAAACAGTGTTCACCAGCAATACTGGCTCTGGTGCTCCTGGGGAGGAGAAGAATCCCATTGGCACTGAGAGGGCTCAGCACATGGCTTCTGAAGAAAATTAAGCTCCTCCGGGAGAGGAAGCAGCAGGAAGGAGAGAATGTACTGAGCACTGTACCTGAATATTGCACAAGCGATAGTTTCGAGTTGGTCCAATACAGTTAGACCCACCATCTGTCCTGAAAGACAGAGAAACAACATGAAGTAGTTCTGAAGAGATTGTAAATATCATCCCCATTGCTATTTATTAATAATCTCCCAGGTAACACAGTGAATTTATCAGCACTTTGCACACAGCATGCAGCACTAAGACACATTCCCTGTCCCAAAGAGCTAACAACCTAAGATATCCTATTTCTTTCCTACAATACTGAACCTGGCATCTTTCAGCGCATTTTCTTGCTGTAATCTTGTTATAGATACAGGTAGTATATACACTATGTATTGCCACAGGGTGGTGTTTAAATTTTCTGGGGGCAACGTTTTTCCCCCACCAATTAGTGGAGGCAGTTTCTTTTATTCTTTGTCAGGCTTTTTATGAACACAAAGCTTGATGTCTCTAACAGCACCTGTGTGATACAGCATGAATACCTGGGGGTGAGCAGGAAGAGTGGGTGGGGTGGCAATGGATATGAAGTCAGCGTGCACGCACACTTCAAACTACCCTGCCATTTACATTCCTGCTGTTATGGGACTCATTAGCTGGAAGAACAGAATGGCCAAAGGGAAGGGAGGTAACCATCTTCCCTGATTCTATATCTGACTCTTCAAAATGAGAGGGATACAGCTCAATGCCTAACAAGTTCATATCCAGGGAGAAATTGGATTTGAAAAAGCCATCTGTTGTACCCAGAGGCGGATTAGGGATTTGTGGGATCCTGAGCCAGAGCAAGTGGGGGCCTCTCTCCACCCTGCAGTTCTCCAACCCCACCCCCCAGACCTCCTGCTGGGGAAATGGGGTCGGGGTGCAGGGGCTTGCCCTGCCCTGGCCCCCCACGCCGGGCACTCCTGCCGGGGAGCCGGGTCCGGGCATGGGGTCATCCCCAGCTCCCCAGCAGGAGCTCCAGGTGGGCAGAGCAGGGCAAGTCCCCACATCCCGACTCCACTTCCTGGCGGGAGCAGGGCAAGCCCCTGTGCCCACCTGGCAGGCAGGTGAAGTGGGTCGGGACGTGGGGGTGCCCATTTTTCCGGGGGGTCCCCAAATTGGCCAGAACTCTGGACACAGCCCATTGGCTCAGTGGCTAATTTGCCCTGGGTTGTACCCCTCCTGCTTCTCTCTTGGTCCATCATCTCAGCACTTGTGACACAGCAAGGCGGGTCTCCAGGAATGCTGAGTCAGCACAGAGCGAGACAGGCCAGATCATGAAGCAAAGGGAAGAGGCATGCTTGGAGATTTTGTTTTTTTGAAATATTGCAGAACAATCAGAACTCTTATAAAAAGCCTATTTTAAAAGGAGATTAAGGAGCCAAAGGGAGGCTGCCTACTTCAGCTTGTGTTCTTTTTGGCTATGTCTACAGAAGGTTTTTTAGACCTATCATTATTAATGGGGGCAGCTATACCTGCTCAGGGAGGTTCAGTCATTGCTACCATCTACCCCTGCTCAGAGGTTAGATGACACAATGTTAACAGTGCCTGAACAATGGCCACCTTATGGCTTCTGGTGGTAGAGCAGCACCTGTTGGGAATCATGGGTCTGAAATAGAGGCCAGAAAATAGAAATCCTCTCCTGTGAAAAATGTCATTGGGAGTGGGGGGGGGGGGGAGAGAAATTGTCCCGATATCAAAAATGCAAAATTCTTCATGGGAAGGGATTTCCAGAACAATTCCATTTGGGGAGAACCGAAGGATTTAATCTAAGAGAATCTGAATGAGGCTGCCAGAGGCCAAGTGCCCCTGTTCTCTGACTTCCTGGCTCTTAGCCTCACCACCTCCTCTCTCTGGTAGCCCGGCAGCAAGGAGAAGAGAACCAGGGCGGCTCAGCTTCCCCACCAGAGACACAGCCAGGTAGGGCAGGTGGCAGGAAGGCTGAGCACTGGGAAACAGGAACACCCGGGCACTCAGTTGCCAACAGCCTGCCTGGAAGCTCTTGTCAATTTTACTTTCTCCCTGAAGCAGAAAATGAAATTGACAAGAGCCTCTCTGGCAGAGAGGTTGTTTCAATTTTCCTGATGGACAATCAGAATTTTTCTGGGAATCCCTTCCGGGGGGGTTGAGGGGAGTGTTTTTGACTTTTTGTCCCAATTTGGGATGAAATGTTTTTCGAAAATGTACATTTTTTTTGCAGGAAGGGATTTCCCTTTTCTGGCCAGATCAGTTTCACACCCATGATTCCCATTAAGTGCTGCCTCACCAAAGGAAGCTGTCATGTGGAC
Organism: Malaclemys terrapin pileata; assembly: GCF_027887155.1. Taxonomy (NCBI): domain Eukaryota; kingdom Metazoa; phylum Chordata; order Testudines; family Emydidae; genus Malaclemys; species Malaclemys terrapin. Next base: position 89,168,652 of record NC_071508.1, on the reverse strand, counting down.
ATATCTTAGGCACTGTTAACATTCTGTCATCAAAAATCATTCCAATGGAAAATTTCCCACCAGCTCTGGTCTGAAAAATCTTAGCATAGACACGGCTTTCAGCCCGCAGGAGAATGATAGGCACAGGGGTGTGCACATTTCCCCCACAGGGCACCATAATCCTGGCCAGAAAGACACCCTTTTGCCATATCAAACTTGTGCCCCAAACACAACTTTTCTTGTCCAATTAACCTCAAACTTTCCAATGATGCCATTCTCCTCTAGCATGGGCATTTCAGACTGAAGAGAGCCCAGCCTGTTCAGAAAGTTAGAGGAAAAGCCCCATCAGGTTTATAACGAAAACTATGTGAACAGCTTCCTATGTAATAGAGTTTTTACTCGGACTCCATTATATATTAGAGATGGCCCCAAACTGTAACCTCAGATAAGAACCCCCCTCAATCCACCTTGAATGTGTATCAGTTTGGATTTGTTCCCCTGGATCTGAACCCACCACCATAATTTTAGCTGTGGCTAGGGCTGAAAACTGGAAAAGGCCTATTTTCTGGATCCAGTGGGAACAGCTGGTTTCTCAAGATTTAAGATATTTGGGCTGAAATTTTGACAGAAAAGCTGATGCAATTTTGGCATCACCAAAATCAAATTTTAGCCTTGTTCAGCTTTGAAGCCACACTCCAAACCCTAATAAAAGAAACCTAAGGTCAGCTCCTAGGCTGGTGTAAATTGGTGAAGCTCTATTGAGGCTAATGGAGCAATGAGGATTTACACTTGCTGAGGATCTGGCCCCATTCTGGATCCAAACTCTGCCTCCCAGTTTCATCTTATCTCTATACACTATATTCCACTTCATCTAGATGAACTCTTTTGGGGGAGAGCTGCTTATTAGAGATGCCTTCCAGAAAACAGATTTAGCCTTGTTTCCATGCAGGGAATAAGAGAGGTCAAACTTTCTTTGGTAGGTGATTGACAGGTCATTTCACCAAGAGACATTAGAAAGCTACCCTGAGCTACCTGGTGATGCCTCTTGTGGGAGGAGAAAGAGCGTGGTAATATAAAAAGAAGAAAGCCCTCACCTTTGCGAGTAGCAGCGCCGCTGCCGAAAGCTGATGCCCCCACCACAGCTCTGACTGCACTCGCTCCATTCTCCCCAGCCCCCCCAGAAATCAATCTGCCGCTTTGCCTTGCGGGCCTGTGAAAACCAAACATTCAAGTGAACATGGTGAGACAGAACAAAAGCAGCAAAATTGAACCAACTACTGTGACGTTGCAGTCTATATGATTTTATAAAAATTTGATAATGAGTGAATATAATGTAACTGGAATATGCTTCATGCAAAAGGTCTCTTGTAAGGTATCATTACAAAGCTTATTATCTACGGAGTATGATCATCCTATTTGTATAAATGTACCACTCTTGTATTTGAAAGTAGAAATATGAAATATAACTCTGCAGGCCTATTGTAATTATGCAAAGTGTGGGCCATTAATGGTGGTTTAGAATCTTGATGACTCCCATTAACCAGGACCGTTGTCTGCAGATGGGTGTGTTTTACCTGTAAGTTTTCTTGTAGGTGTGTGTGCTGGCAAGTGGGCAATGAAGTCTTGCAGTGACATGTGATCATGTCACCTGAACTGGAATCCATCTTTAACCTAGGGTGACCAGATAGTAAGTATGAAAAATTGGGAAGAGGGTTGGGGGTAATAGGCACCTATATAAGACAAAGCCCCAAATATCGGGACTGTCCCTATAAAATCGGGACATCTGGTCACCCTACTTTAACCTGGTGTCTTTCCATTGAGAAGGAGGGGGTGGAAACCTAGAGAGGGACAAAGGATTCCCACCTTATGCAAAAGATATATAAAGGGGAGGAACAGAACAAAGAGGAGAGAGACGCCATCATGAAGAATCCCCTAGCTACCACCTGAGCTGGAACAAGAGCTGTACCAGGGGAAAGAATTGTGCCCAGGCCTGGAAGGGGTCCAGTCTGAGGAAAAAAACTTACTGAAGCATCTCTAAGGGTGAGATTATTTGGTTTGATTAGACATAGATTTGCGCATTTTATTTTATTTTGCTTGGTGACTTACTTTGTTCTGTCTGTTACTACTTGGAACCACTTAAATCCTACTTTCTGTATTTAATAAAATCACATTTTACTTATTAATAAACTCAGAGTATGTATTAATACCTGGGGGAGCAAACAGCTGTGCATATCTCTCTATCAGTGTTATAGAGGGCGAATAATTTATGAGTTATAAGCTTTATACAGGGTAAAACGGATTTATTTGGGTTTAGACCCCATTGGAAGTTGAACATCTGAGTGTTAAAGACAGGAACACTTCTGTTAGTTGCTTTCAGGTAAACCTGCAGCTTTGGGGCAAGTAATTCAGACCCTGGGTCTGTGTTGGAGCAGATGGGAATGTCTGGCTCAGCAAGACAGGGTGCTGGGGTCCCGAGCTGGCACGGAAAACAGGGGGCAGAAGTAGTCTTGGCACATTAGGTGGCAGCTCCCAGGGGGTTTCTGTGATCCAACCCGTCACAACATCATGCTGTACCAAGCAAAGGTGTTACCATTCCCTCTCCCTAGCTAATGGGTAAGGAGATAGAGGGAAAAGGACAAGAGCCAGGAACAAAAAGCCTTAAGTACTAGAAAAAGCATCTAATGCCCCACCCACCCACGGGATCGCAAGCCCAAACATCTAAACTGCAATTTTATGGCCCTGCAGACCAAGTCCTGTGAACTTGAGCCAGCTGATCTGGGCCCACCATGGCTGTGCTACAAGTCTTCTATTGCAGCATAGGCGTACAGGCCAACTCTATTCACCTTCAATCCATTCGGCTGCCTCCGAGAAAGGATCCCAGCTCCTTGGAATGTTTACATCTTTCCCAACACTCTAGACCAGCGGTTCTCAAACTGTGGGTTGAGACCCCAAAGTGGGTTGTGACCCTGTTTTAATGGGGTCACCAGGGCTGGTGTTAGACTTGCTGGGGCCTGGGGCTGAAGCCAAAAGTTTGAGCCCCACGGCCCAGAGTTGGAGCCGAAACCTGAGGATTTCAGCCCTGGGTGGAGGGGTTCAGGTTACAGCTCCCACCCACCCAGGGCAGAAGCCCTCAAGCTTTGTCTTCGCCCCCCCAACCCGGGGTGGGGCTCAGGCTCCCACTTTGGCCCCCCTGCCTGGGGTGGAGGGGTTTGGTCTTCAGTCCCCATTCCCAGGGTTGTATAGTAATTTTTGTTGTCAGAAGGGGATCATAGTGCAATGAAATTTGAGAAACCCTGCTCTAGACACAAAGCACTACTTCCCAGATTAGGAAAAAAGAGATGTTGACATAGGCATCACCATCCCAGACCAGATCAATAGAGCCCCGTACTCCTTTATCCTGTCTCCAGGCCCGATTCTTAAGAGAAAGGCATAAAACACCTACAATGCAGCTGTCTGCAATACGATTCCAGTGAGGGACATTTTTTCCTGACTATCCCTGGTGATCACCACGTGCTCTGGACATCAGCATTGATAGCCCTAATCATGTTTGTATTCTAGATGATATAACTGAGGTATGAGTGTCAAGGGAACCCATAGATACACTTTAGACTAGGATAAGATATTGGTACTAAGCGCAATGCGATCAGTAAGAGAACATTGCCCCAGAAGGGTATAAAATATTGTAGCTGGGGGAAACCTGGCTCATCGGAGTCAGCATGCTCTGTACAGAAAAGGATGTGGAACTCGGGGAGTGGGGAGATATTCTGAGAAGGAATAATGATTGCAGGTATGCAAGATTACTTACTATGAAATTATTTGGAAGAAAGAAGGGGGGGGGGGAAACAGTGCACCCCAGGGAGAGATAGGAGTCCTGGAGCAATAATACATTCTGGATTTAGAATGGTCATTGAAAATAAGGTTTGTAACTAGGGTTGTGTGTCTGTGTCCATAGGGCTCTGTTTGCAAAGCCTGCGGTTGAGAGGGGCTAAGTGTGCTGCTTGGGCAGTAAGCCAATGTTGCTACCGACTGGACGATGGAGCTGAGACAGATATAAAAGGTTGCAACAGGAGTCAGTAGCTGTCTTTACACCCACTCCATTTCCTTTGCCCTTTAACGTTATAATTCTATCCAAAAAGCAATCGAGTTTATCTGGCAGGATTTATGAATCCAGGATGCCTACTACTAATGGTTACATCACTCTCAAGGGCCCAGAGCCTGGACTGCATCCAAGCTATATTGGGTACAGCTCAGGAAGGGAGGGGTGCAAAGGTGATGGTGTCTTTGGGAATATATCCAGAGCTTCCCTAAACATTCTTTGGTACTTTAAATACGAACACATGTAATAGTCAAATCTTAGACTATTTACAATCTTGCAAAAAAGAGCAGCAAAAGGCTATTAACCTCCTGTGTGCTGACTGCCACTGCAACACCTGTGCAATGAAGGCATGTGTGTTCTTGATAAAGCTGGCATTCCCCTGCACCCAGACAGCATCTTCCAGTTGCACTCCGGGAACGGTCTCCTGCTGAAGAACAAGCTGTTGCAGGCTGGCATCACAGCATGATGACATCACTCATCGTGATCTTATGTTGTAACAGAATAGTTGCTGGGTTGGGTCGGATCAGGCTGATCCTAAAACGGTTGTTTCAGATCTCCAGTACGACTGTTGGCCCAGCCATAGCTTGGCCTGGCCCTTGTAAACTATCAAATTAGTTCTTCCCCAGAAAACAGTGTGTAAATTCCCCCTTGTCTTCTGGAGATGGCTCTTTTATTTTCTATCTGTATTTCCTTGCTTGTATACGAGTCCTTGGTGTAACACCCGCAGCTGTCTCCCCTCCTCTCTCCCTCCTGTACAGAATGTGTCTCCCTTTGCTGATACAACTGTCACAGGAATCATCCCGCTATATTGCTGTAACTGCTACCAAATCACACTCATGATTGTCTTGCTGCAACATCCCCTTGAGTTCTTCCTACCTAGTCCCTGTGATTCCCTAGCATTTGTAAGGATGCACTGGAAGGAATCGTTCGTTCTCCTTGCACTTTGCTGTCCTGTTTGCGTCATACAAGCTATGTACAACCCTCTCCAACCTCTTCCACTACAAGTCTACAATCCAAATCCCTTGAGATGAATCCTTTGGTGCTGACCATCTCTCTCATCCTAGCTACAGCATACCTGACTCAGTGAAACTGCTCTCTCTGCATTACAGGCACTTCCATGCACTTTCCCCCTTCTAGTAAATATCTCCCTGGCCAGAGCACCCATGGCTGGTGCATAGGGCCCAAAGCTGAACTCTTATTCATCAGTCTGTCTCACTCATTCATGCATTTACCCTCGGTCAGAAATAACCTGCTGGATGTCAGTCTCTCCTTCCCACCTCGCCATTTTAGGAATGGTCCCATCTGTGGAGTTTTGGGTCTCTCAATCTTTTAAATTGATCCTCCAGCCCCCTACTCCCGTCCTCTGTATTGGGTATCCGTCTGTATACGCCTTCTCGCTCCTCCTACATCCTCTGCCCCTATACACAGATAAATGAAACATGCTACAGATCTGTTGCTCTGTGGTGTTTCTCCTCTCTACCAGCTGGCTGATTCAGAAGCAGCACTCTGGAAACAAAGGATCTTTCAGCCAGCAGAAAGAGGAAGAAAACATCTAGATCAAATCCTGACACAGGGCAGCTGAGAATCAGATAACTGGGAGGGGGTAGAAAGGCAGCAGCTGCCCTCAAGCCCTCCCTCAGGACATGGCCCGGTGTGATAAATATTCAGGCATTTCTGCTATACAAGTATTGTCGTTCTTTCTTTTCTGTACACAAAGTGACATCCCCAGGGGTGCTTTACAGTGAGGTTTATGGGCCTGCAGAGCCCAGGAGCAACCATCAACTCAATGCTACTTTGTTTAGCCATAGCGCAAAAGGGATATCTCAGCAAAAGAGCCCTTGCTGAGCAGTATAGTGACAGGAGAGTTTCCCATTCTGGGCGCACTGCTCCCATATATTCAAAACAATGCACTGGGCTTGTTTTGTGTGCATGTGTACAGACTTGCATAAATATATAGATATTTTATAGGTCTGTGTATTTATGACAGATACAAAATCTATTATTATAGGATCCTTATAACGAGCTGTTTCTAGATGCCATTATCCAGTTTTTGTCCCAACAGCCTTCCTTTGCTCTGCTCAGCCTCTGGTATGCTTTCATCTATTGTCAGCCATGATGACTAAACCCCTGTCCCTGCTGGACCCTCGAGCAGAATCCACAACGTTCATTATTAGGGTACCACCCAGCTCCATTTTCCTGCCTTCAGCAACACACATCCACGGAGTTCTCTAATTTGCCATGGGTGTGCCTAGGAGAGCATGTTTTAACATGTCAGAGAAAGTAACACAGGGTACAGAACTGCCCTGCCTGACACACAAAGGCATCAGAAATGCAAGCCCTGGTTAGCTCTCCTTATTGGGCAGCCGTCCATTGGGTGGAATGGTTAACGCAGTAGAATGACATATGCCCCCTTGCCGACTCTCTCCTCTGCTTGGACGTCTGGTACTCCAGGGGCATAGAGGATTTTAAAGAGTAAGATTACTCAGGAGAGTGGGATATTCGTGTGACGTGCTCTCCATGGTCTGTGTGGCAGAGTAAATGGACTGCTGTGCTCCAGAGCCAACATTAGGCATAAGCAGACTAAGCAAGTGCTTTAGGGGCAGCTCAAGGGGCCACCTATTAGCTTTTTATTATGTTTTAATGGGGGGGGGCAAAACATTCCTGCATATGGCCCCTACCGGGCTAGCACCCCCACAGTGGTGCTCTGAACCAAGTGGAATGTTTTAAGGTCAATGGTCTCATTTCTAAGTTTAGTGTAACATTTGTAACTCCTGGCTTCGGGTGTTGCTGACCTGATTTGTGGCATCTTCTGCTTATAAAGACAACTGTGTCCAGAGTAACCAGTTAGCGGTGTAAAAGGGATGCCTTCAGCTCCTGTGAGGATTGTTACACACCCTGCCTTTGAGAGTAATTCCAATATACACAGTGCTCTAAGGGGCCCATGAACCAATCAGGATACAAACAACTTATAGCACAAGGTACTGTGGGGAGGAGGTATGACACCCAACTGGGAATAAGGACTGGGAATGGCTGAGCCATTACAAACATTGACTCTATCTCGCCTTGTAAGTACTCTCACACTTATTATCAAACTGTCTGTACTGGGCTAGCTTGATTATCACTTCAAAAGTTTTTTTTCTCTTAATTAATTGGCCTCTCAGAGTTGGTAAGACAACTCCCACCTGTTTATGCTCTCTGTATGTGTGTATATATATATATCCTCAATATATGTTCCATTCTATATGCATCCGAAGAAGTGGGCTGTAGTCCACGAAAGCTTATGCTCTAATAAATTTGTTAGTCTCTAAGGTGTCACAAGTACTCCTGTTCTTCTTTTTGCGGATACAGACTAACACGGCTGTTACTCTGAAAACTGGGAGGGGTAGACAATGTTGGCAGTACCTGTGCGGTGTTGGAGCAGGCCCTTCAGGGATTTCTTAGCTGCTCAGGGAGACAAGAGAGAGACAGACAAGTAGATAAGTAAAGAGAGAAGGCTGTGTATTTCGGACAGACAAGCAGGTGAGGTAATCTCTTTTATTGGACCAATTCCTGCTAGTGAGAGAGAGACAAGCTTTCGAGCCACACAGAATTCTTCTCTGAAAACTTTATAGAAAGCTTGTCTCTCTCACTAACAGAAATTGGTTCAATAAAAGATATTACCTCACCCACCTTGTCTCACTAATATCCTGGGAGTGACATGGCTACAACTACACTAGATAATGCAAACAGACACAGCACTGGCAGGTATCAGGCATAAAATTCCTGTTGAAGACACAATGGTTTTATAATTATAGCATCACTTTATGGCTAAGAGGGAACTTACATTCTAAGGTCCTATTTTTCATCATTTAGGGCCCAATCCATGTCATTAGAAAAATTTTAATTGGCTTCAAAGAGCTTTGAATCAGACCCTTTAGAAGTTTCCCAAAGAACTGCACTGGGCACTGTATCTAATCAGCCCTGTTCTCCACTAAGTTGGCAACTTTATATTGTGAACTGCTGTTCAAACTCCTTGGAAATTCCTCAAAAAAAAAAAAAAACCCCACACATTACTTGAGCCACAATTAGCATTTCTGGGGTTTACTGAACCCAATAATCCAATTATTAAACTCTACATAGATCTGGTACAAACCTTGCTTATTTGGGCACACAATCTTATTTCCAAAAAAAAGAGGTGATGAAAAGTGCCTCCACATTGGAGGACTAGCTACAAGAGTCTGCACAATGTTACCTGCTGGAAGAGAAGGTCTGGCTTTCAACTTCAGTGATAAAAGATTAACGTAGACTTGGTTCCCTGTGTCTTACTGTCAAGACACATAGAACATCTGTAGCATAAAAAACTACAATCATACCCAGAGACTGCATAGGTCATTTCTCATATCCAGTTTGATCTTACTGTACTTTGCATTTCTTAGATAACTTTCCATGCTTTTATTTGCTAAGTCTGTTTAATGGCATCAAGTTTATCTTTGTATTGATGCACCCTTGAGGTCTAATCAAGGGCAAACATTTCCATTTGGCCATCAGTGAGATAAGTGATTGTGGGGTTGGGGGAACAGTTATTTCAACATACACAAAAATGTTCTGATTCTTCCGGGTTGATCTCAGTTTATTTCATAATGGATTGACTGAGAGAGTCCACTCTTGCTGTGCATGGAGTCCTCAGCAAGGAATGTGACTTTGCTGTGTTTGCAAAATAATTTGCTGAGAAACAAAAGTTATCAATGAGAAAAAATGGTGTTAATGGTCTTGAACCAGGTCATCCTCCACATGGGGATTGGTCCTGCTTTGAGCAGGGGATTGGACTAAAATGGGGGGAGGGATAGCTCAGTGGTTTGCGCATTGGCCTGCTAAACCCAGGGTTGTGAGTTCAATCGTTGAGGGGGCTATTTAGGGATCTGGGGCAAAAATCTGTCTGGGGATTGGTCTTGCTTTGAGCAGGGGGTTGGACTAGATGACCTCCTGAGGTCCCTTCCAACCCTGATATTCTATGATTCTATGTGGAAAAATCCTAACATCTGTGGCGCATTATGATCATCTAAGTAGTAATAATCTGCATGTCATTTTCCTGAGTGACTGAAGGCCCAATCCTACAAGGTGCTGATCCCTCAACTACAATTGACGTGAAGGGGAGTTGATGATGCTCAGCGTCTCACAGGCCTATCCTGTAGAAACATGACAAGTGCAGTTATCTGGGTATATGCAGGTGGATTGATTTTGGATATACAACTCATTTTAGGCTATTGGTGTAACAAAACAAATGAGAAATAAATGGATGTCCTATATAAATAAGGTAAAAGAAAAACCCTCAACACAGAGTGCTGCAGGCAGGAGTTCATCTTCTGCCTTCTAGTGCTGCCTGTATATATTGCAGGCTACAGCTAAATCTCTGCTAACTCTGGCCATGAGTCTCAGACACTCTGTTGTGGCTGGACTCAGGCAATCATTTCCAGTAATTCTGACTTAACTCCTCATTATTCTTGCCTCGGAGACATGTGTTCGTAAAGATCTTTAAAGGCAAAAAGTGCTAAGTATCATTATTATGAATAATACAAAAGTTATCAAGGAAATGCATTCAAACAAAACAGGAACAACTAAAACAAAACAAGGTGGTGGCAGCAGGAGATGAAACACTAAATGGTACAGAAGTAGTGAGCACCATATTAAAGAACATCACATTAACCTATACATGTAGGTGTAAATGTAGAGATACCAGTGGAAGGCAGGAGTCTCCAGATTAACACACACTGGGTAGGATTTTCAACTAGGCCTCAAAACAGCCTCCTGTTGCTATTCAGAGTGGGGGCAAATTAGACATCCCCTAACTACCTGAACAGCCAGATCGTGTACCCCTTAAAATGCTGAGCAGTTACATACTGGAATAGGCTGAGTGACTTCAGTGGGACTGCTTTGATGATTGGGATTGCCACCAGCATGGGGAAGGGTTTGTAATCTGGCCCAAAAGGTGCAAAACATGCAGGGTGCAGTTATTTGCAGGCACAAAATTACACTTGCACAAATGGAAGCCAGGACAAGGCCTGGCTGGAAATCAGGCCCATTATGTACCAAACAGTCAAAATCTGCATAGCCAAGAGGGAAGGATTACTCATGTGCAAGACCTTGAGAAAGTGGCTTTTATCTGAGCTTTGTCTACAGCAGGAAAATTCACTCTAGTCTCCCGTGGCACAGCTCCACATGCAGTAGCAGTGGTGGAAGCTGTACTGTAGACAGAGCTCGGGCAGTTTTACTGTGGTGTTATCTCCCCCTGCTCTGAGTCTCAGTGACAAAAAAATGCCTCACTCCTAGCCTCCACCATCATTACCATTGATTCCAACTTTCCTAGAATGGAAGCAGCTTTAGGGCTTGTCTACACTGAGGCCTTTGTCTGTGTTGTCCATCTGTCCTGTCTTGTCCGACACCTAGAGTGTAAGCTCTAGGAGGCAAGGACTGTTGTCTTTGTTACTTGTCTGTACAGCATCTAGCACAATGAGCCCATATCCTGCACCTAGGCACTACTAATACAAACAACAGAGGAGATGTTGGCAGCTGGGCTGGTCCCCTCCCTGGGTCCCCTCTATGGAGCCTGGGGTCCCTCATGTGTTGGGAAGAGGAGAGAGAGAGAGAGAGAGATCCTACTGGTTCTGCTTGGTACCAGCATGTTCTGGCTGGCAAGGAGGGGAGGCAAAGCCTGGGACAGCAGGTGCTGCTGAGGATGGAGCATTGGGAGATAAACTCCTATCAGCCAGCTGGTGCTGCAGGCAGTCAGTGCATCTGAGTTCCTCCTAAGAGCTGCCTATTGCAGGCAGCAGCTAAATCTGCAGCTCACTCCGGCCATGAATCTCAGACACCCTGCTGAGGCTGGACCCAGACAAAATTCTCAGTTGTCACCTATGCCAGCACCTCCCCACTCAGTTATCTGCTGCTTTCCCTGATCTGACAGTTGATGTCATTAAAATAAAAAAAAAAATTGCCTACTCCGGACTAAAACCGGGAACACGAAAAGGGAGAAGAGAAGGAAAAGAGCAGCCACTAGGACTCACCCTTCAATCAAATTAGTTTAAAGGAGTCCTGTTCACAAGCAGGCACACACGTGTATGCACACACCCCTGCCTGCAACTCCACACCCAGTTGATTTCTATATGTGCATCATCATTATCAGTCTGTATCATTTCCAAGTCTATGCTCTCGAGCCACCTCCACTGAAGGCGGTCTGTTTTAAGGCAATGTCATCACATGGAAGCGGTCCTAATCAGTGTAGCCAGGCAGCATGCATCCTTTGGGGCATGTGGTTTATTATCAGAAGGCCTTCTTCCCAAATTCCCCTCCCACCCAATGATAGCAGGGAATTTCAGAAGCCAGCAGACTGTAATTTCTGTAGAAAGTTTGAAGATTTGTGTGGGCACACGCTCAATTTTGGAACACACTGGGCCCAATCCTACTCTGAGTCATGTCAGTGCTCAAACTCTCATTGACTTCAGTGAGAGCAGATTCAGCCCCATGATGTGATTCATCAACCTCCACTCGCTGTTCTCAGAGCTGAGACAGCTGGATTTTCCACAACATTCAGAGCTACTAAAAAGGGGGGGGGGGGTATAATCCCTGTGTCCGCATACACCCTTTTCAGCACCCCTGCACACATCCTCCTTATGCGCTTCTCCTCATACTGTTAATCCGTTAAGCCATAAGGGGTTTGCTGTCATATACTAGCCTATCCATGCATCCATTCAGCTGGGGAATCATAGCGATCAGCCAGTGACACTGTGGGAGCAGGGCAGGACATATAGATTCTTTTTCAGGCACTGGTGTGGGAGGGAGGGGAATTAATTTGATTAATTTTATTGTCCATGAAAGAATTAAAGGCAAATACAGTGCAGGCAGGCACACCGCAAGCCTCTCACATATAGCTGTCCCAGAGCCCTTCCAACTGAGCTGCATCATCCCTATTATTCAATCCCCTACACAGCTCTGGCAACGGACCTCTTTACTGATTTGACACCCCAACAATGTTTTCAATCTTAGCACATTGCCCACTAGGCAGTGATATAAGTAACTCTAAGTTCCTATCAAGCTGACCTGCCAATGCCCCTGCTATTCCAGCTCTGGGTCCCCTCAGAGTTTTGTCAATACATCTCAGTCCTGCCCTGCAGTATCCCATCTCCTCCAATCCTGTATTTATTCTGAGCAAAGATTGGCCAATAATATGGACATGTTGGAGACTAGGTAGGGACACATACATGTCACTTATGACATATGTGAAGCATGAGAATAGGTTTCAAGAGGTAAAAGATTATTATTAAATTAAATAGCAGCAAAAGTATGCTTGTGTTTTGGGGAGTTACCTTCTGCGAGCTAGCCCCTTCCAAAAGGCTACACATTGAGAGGTTTTATTTCATTTCCTGGTTTAGATTTCCAGCAAATGTGAAGATAACTCCTAAAGTTCTATCTTTCTGGCACCTAGTAGGGAAATGTTCTAAATTTGGGCTCTTTTAGAATAGCAAAAACCCAGTGTCAGCTGATACAGCATGGACTTTTGACCTGGGGCTTCTATAGAAGAAGGAACATTAGCAGTATCCTATTAGTTGTTTTATGGCCCATTGGAAGAGATGTGCTTGACAGTAGTGATTAGAGGTGTTTATCCAGATGTGTGTCCAAGGGCCCTGGTTTGTTACTCAACCCTTGACAGAACATTGTGCATTTGTATAACACATAGCCTCCAGCAATGACAGTTGCCTATGCTCTTATTCATCAGAAAAACTTCTGTCTGTATTTCCAGGCAAAAGGTTGAGAGCAATTTACAATAGAAGAGTTACTGTGTCTACAATGAAGCCCACACATGACGGTTAGTTTTTTTTTTCATGCTGCCATGTCACTGAACAGTCCTTTAAGCCCCTTTTGGAGTACCATTGACTCCAGAGGTCCATACTACTCTGGCAAGGCTGAAGGGTGAATTACCTTTATACAAATACAACCATCTCACCTGACTCCTATTCTACATAGGACTTGTCTGACAGTGAACACAAAACAACTGTTCCTGCCTCAACAGCAGGGCTGCTCTGGGATTAGCTCCTACTACATCAGAAGAGGAGTAACAGAGCTCCACCATTTTAAAGACACAATACCTTTCATTAGAGAAAAACTGTCCCCCCTGCAAAATGTTTAAGTGCACTTTCCAATTCAGATATTTTCAAATTCTCACTGAACTCTGTGACTACAGGAATCACAAATGGGGGAGGGACATTTTTAATGCCATGTGAGGCAGATTAAGTATGAAAGTCCCTTTATGATGATGAGGAGTTATGCCTTTAATCTGTCATGGAAGGAACTAGAAATGACCCATCTGAATGCATTGGTGCTTCCATTCCTCTCTCGACTGTTAAACTGCATCTCCTCACACCTCCTTAGCTGGGCAGTTCCAGCATCCAATGTGGCTCTCACACCACAGAGGCACTTAAGGACAGACTGTTAAACTTCCCCTCCTCTACAGATGCACCACCATTTCCATTCATTACACATTCTTTCAGAGAAGTTACTGACTTTAGGACACAGTGTCTAATATCAGAGACAAACAGCATAAAGCCATCCCCCAGAGATTCTCCTGCTTCACAGTTTCACTGGACAATGTGGTGCATTGCTCACATGGGATGAACTTTTTTGGCTCTTTTTTGGTCAAGGCTGCTGGTTTTGAACCAATTGCGTTAGCAGCTAGCAGGGAGAGATTGTGTAACATACCCAACTAGCTCATAGACTTTCTAATGCAATGACTAGCATGTGTGTGTATCACTATCACCTCAATGGAGACGTGGAGGACAGATACAACATCAAGTGTATGTCAGTCAAGTATTAACTTCTTCAAGTGCACGTATGTAGTCATTTTCAAGCAGGACACCCATTACCCCAAGTTCTCTACAAACACTTTGGCTGCCAAAGTTGAAACCCTCTACCCCAAGTTTCACGCCATCCCTGGTAACAGCCACTCTTGAGAAAAGGTGTTTAACTTACTGAAGATGCAGGAAGTGGCATCATTGTTAACGTGAGCAGGAGGAACAAGTTCTTCATCTTCCTCTGTGGAATAAAGAGAACATTGATCAGAACTGCTGGTTTCTTGCTCCTTCGTGGCAAGAACTCTCTGTGGAGCACAGGTCGGGGATGGAGGGGGGCAGGCTGGTCTGGTGGGAGATCTGATGGAAGGGACCGTGGAGTGAAATAGAGGGTAGGTCTATACTTACCTCCGGGTCCGGCGGTAAGCAATCTATCTTCTGGGATTGATCCCAGAACTGCTCGCCGTCGACGCCGGTACTCCTGCTCCGCAAGAGGAGTACATGGAGTTGACGGGGCAGCCTGCCTGCTGCGTCTGGACCCGCGGTAAGTTCGAACTAAGGTACTTGGACTACAGCTACATTATTCACGTAGCTGAAGTTGTGTATCTTAGTTCGAAGTGGGGGGTTAGTGTGGACCAGGCCAGAGACTCAACAGGAAAAGGGGATGGACTGAAACCAAAGACAAGTAAAAGGTAGTTTGTCACTACGTATCCCAGACAAATCAAGGCAACTATGAAGACTGAAATTATCCTCCACAGAAAGCCAGCATGTAATTACTGATCCCCAGCATTTCTCCTAAGCTTGCCTTTGGCATAATGAGATCACCATCACAGGGCCTGGAGAGGAGGGGAGAGGGAAACACATGCTGTTTCTTGTCCTCCCACCTACCCATTTATACATACAACACACATAGGTTTTTTTTTTTTTTTAAAAGGTATTTAAAATGATAATGTTCTGACTTCAGCCAATCAAAACCAGGAAATTCCCAGGTTAAAGATTCTTTCTGCATCTGACTCACCCTGTTTGAGTTGGAGGAGTTTCAGGAGCAGGGTCTTACCGGTAGAATACAGGAGGTGATCTTGCATGTCTAAAATCTTCAAATTTGGCTGTCTAAAATCCATATTTAGGCATCTAAAGATCTAGCCTGATTTTGGAGAGGTGCTTACCACCTGCAGCTGCCTTTGAAGTCAATGGGAATTGTCAGGTGCCTACATTTATTTAGATGCCTAACATGGAATCAGGCGTCTAGAGTTAGGCACCCAAGTTTAAAAAATTTGCCCCATATGAGCTGCACCAGGATACAAGAATTTGAATGAAGGGCTGAATATGGAAAGCTTAGCCCCAACCTGACCCTTTTTGAGATTTGAAAGGGTGTGCCTGGAAGCAGAAGTGCCAGAATACTAGGAGGGGCTCCTTGGTTTGAATCCAGCCTGGCCAGAACGAGATCCCACCAATTTCATGAGAAATGGCACTGGTGAAATGTGCAGCCCCAAGAACGCTGGGATAAGCATCCAGACTCTCAGGTTTAATACTGAACTCACCCAACACTGAAGATTTTGAGGTTCGCCCATTGCTAGCAATTTGGAGGTCTGGAAAGAGCGGATAGTCCGCACTGTAGCAGTACCTCCACCGTAGCTTTGACTACACCAGTGGGACACTGTGGCAATGGAAACCAGAAACTCAGTGCATCTCATTTCATTGCAAACTCCAAACTCAGACCAAGCTCAAAAAGGTTTGCAAACCTTTCAGCGAGCTCGGGTCTATGTTCTGACACAACCTCGATCCAATTTATAGCTTCATGTGGAATCCTGGGCACCTTTGCCCAGCTCTGTGGGTGTCTACCTAAACTGCTTGTGCAAAAATCATATCTGCATGTGCAAATGAGGCCATAGGAGCTCATGATGGGTCACTGAACACCATGCCCTTTTGGACATGAGGAAATGGCTGACACGATTTAGACAGCTATTTTTCAAAATGGTTTCCCCATCTCTCTCTCTTTTTAAACTATATCCTTTCAAAAAATCATTGGACAGACAGCAATGCCTGGTTCTGCTTTACATGGTAAAAGTCCAGATAAGAGACTAGAAAACATGACCTATGAGGGAAGATTGAAAAAATTTGGTTTGTTTAGTCTGGAAAAGAGAAGACTGAGAGGGGATATGATAACAGTTTTCAAGTACGTAAAAGGTTGTTACAAGGAGGAGGGAGAAAAATTGTTTTTCTAAACCTCTGAGGATAGGACAAGAAGCAATGGGCTTAAATTGCAGCAAGGGAGGTTTAGGTTGGACATTAAGAAAAACTTCCTGTCAGGATAGTTAAGCACCGGAATAAATTGCCTAGGGAGGTTGTGGAATCTCCATCATTGTCTACCTGCTCTTAAAAATCTCCAAACACCTGTCAGGAATGGTCTAGGTAATACTTAGTCCTGCCATGAGGCAAGAGACTGGACTAGATGTCCTCTCAAGGTCCCTTGCAGTCCTATGATTCTATGCCAGGACAGATTTTCCAGAAAGGGATTTTTAAAATTATAGAGCTTGATTCCTAAGCTGGTTTAGTCATAGCTGAAAATTTACATAAACAGAGGATCTGGCCCATGATGTTTTAAAAAAGTTTCACTGTTTATTTTCTTAAAATGTTCCTAACTTTTGTTTTACTACCAGATCTCCAATATGTCTCAACTCCACTTTTTTTTTTTTTTTTGGTTTGCTAGCCTTGCCAGGGAGAATCAGGCACCTTTTTTAGGGTTTATGGTGGGATTAGCATAGGAATTAGAGATATAACATGGAGAGCGTGAGATGGGGTGAACACGTCCTATACAGAGGTAGGCAACTAGGGGCTCACTAAAGCAGCGATATAAAGAGGCTGGGAGAAGGCCTATGAGGGTTAGCTCTCCCTGGCTGGAAACAGGGCTGGGAAGGTCTGAGGACCAAGCCAGGAAGCATTGAGAAACTGATCCTCTGCCTTAGACAGGAGGATTAAACTGGGTCCAAGAGATTTCTTAACTTAATGGCTGTTTCTTTTCTCCCCTGCCTGAAGCCAACTGTCCTTTGTTTGACATTTCTCTCTTTGTTTTTGACCAAGCTGAAGCAAGCCCTGGTCCTGACTCCCTTTGAGCCAAGGTGGAGAAATATTCGGTATAGAAAATGAGCAAGCGAGTGTGTGTTAAACAGGATGTTGTATTGTGTTTCCCTCCCCAGACTCCTGTTACCTGCAGCTAAGGCCTGGGACACACTCAGACAGAGCTCTTTTTAATCTGAATACAAAGCAACGTTTAAAATTTTAAAATGTCTCTACATATAAACTGGCTGGAGATGCTAGGAGAGAATGGAGGGATGGAGCATGACTAGGAGACCAGAGGGTAAAAAGTGGTGCGACTTGGGTGCTTGAGAAAGGTTTACATGACAGTGGGGAACTGGCTCTTCATTTCCACACTTGTTAATGTTTGACCTTTTGTAAAAAAAAGTGCAGGATTCTAAGAAAGTAATTTTATTTTTGTATTAGTCATCACTGAAACATGCTTTCAGACGTAACTTTTTTCTTAAATGAAGTTATGTTTTTAGATTTGAGGTGAATTTTGAACTTAAAATAAGATACTGACGATAGCAGAAACAGTAAAAGCACTCTCGTACTTCATGGTTGAGTGCAGGTGCTTTGTAAGTTTCCCCTGCACAGCTGTCAACATACTTTAATTTCAACCTGCAACATTGCCTACTATTCCAATCAGGAACCTATGCAGCTCTGCCAACACACCTCAATCCTGACCTGCAGCATCTCATGCTATTCCAATCCTGTCCACCCCTACAGCTCTGCCAGTGCACTTCTATTGTGATCTGAACCATGCCTGGCAATTTCAGCCCTGTGAGTAAAGCTATGTTTATGGTTTTGTATTAAGGACTGAGGACTAAATCAAGACACCCAGGCAAGCTTCTGACCCAATTAGTACTGAGGTCTCCAGTCACTACTCTGTCACTCTGACACTTAAGTCCCCTGTATTTTGGGGGAGAGAGATGGTGATATCTGGGGCACTGTTCATAACAAACATATGATTATATCTAGATCACTGATGTGGCCAGCTTGGGTGGGCCCTATTATCACAAGGGACTCTTACAACAATTCCAAGCCTGGCAGAACTTTAGGAGAATCGATCAAGAGTAACTCATGGCAGACACTGTTGGACCTGTGAGTCAGGAACCGGGGTGGACAGGCAGACAAGAAGCTTGTTTCAATCCCACCACGTAAGGATTGTGAAAAGAGAAACTGAAAAATCATCAGCTACCACAGCAACAGGGTCGGCTCTGGCTTTTTTGCCCCCCAAGGCAAAAAAGCCTCCCGCCGCTGCTCCCCCCTCCCCCCAGTGTGGCAGGGAAGGGCACCGAGCTGGGCCGTGGGACGCTCTCCCCGACCCGCCGCGCCGCCCCTCTCCAGGTGCCGCCCCAAGCACAAGCTTGGTGGGCTGGTGCCTGGAGCCGGCCCTGCACAGCAAGGTCAGATTCTGGCATCTCCTGACGAAGAGGATTCCACAGTGAGCCTTCACCCTCCCACACCCAGCCAAGGGGTGGGATGGCAATGCGAGATGAGGCTATATCTTTGCAGAAATTGCACATCTGTGTCTTTCCCACCCCATGAAATCCAAAGTACAGTAATATTAGTGATGTAGATTGAACACATTTGTAGGTATGCCTTGTGCATCAGAGAAGAGGTGGTGGTTGTCCCAGCCTATAATGTTCCATTACAAGGAGAAATACAATATTTCTTGAGGATAGTAATAGGCAGACACTAAGCTATCTGTTCAGATTTCGCCCTCTGCAGCAAGCCTTCCATAGTTAAGGTTGCAACCAGGGTTCCATTACAAACCTTTATTTTTTTAAAGATTTAATTATAACTTGTAGTTTAGTAATCTCACTGAGTACACATGTTGATTAAGTCTCTATTACATTGCCCCATGTAAAAAATCTAGACAGCTAATGTTGCCACAAGCCACAATAGAACAAACATACAGAAAATACATGACGAGAATTAAAATTAAAAAATCCTAAGCATTAAAAAGAATGAAAAAAAAAAAGACTAGCTAAAGACTTATATTCATGTTCTAATACTGCTATGGGTCATTAATTTGGGGTTTGGATAGATTAGGAAAATGAGTGGTGTTTTAAAAGTTTTAGCTTATGTGTATTAACTAACATGATTTTAACACTAGCACTGAATGTGGACAAAGACAGTGACGTTTAAAAACTTGTTAGCTGGCTCTGGTTAACACACTTAACTTTGGGAAACTTCTTGAGAAGCTAAGCAGAGTCTAGATGCTGGGTAGCTACCTCCAATTAAACTATTCCTCCCTCCCCAACAACAACAAGACAATTTTCTCAACCATACAAGTATTGTAATAGTACTTCAAGTGTAAACCTTAAAATAATCTGAACTGTTTTCTCTCTCTCTTTGCACCTGTGGGGCCCAAGTCTCCTCTCCCTTAGTGGCATAAATCAGAAGCATGTCTGATGAAGTAAATGGAGTTACACCAGTTTTACATTGCTGTGTAAGTGGGAGGAGATGAAAGGTAGCAGAACTGAAAAACCCTTTTGACTCCACTAAAAAAAGTTAAGAGGGAGTACCTGTGCTAGAAGAAACAGCTTCTGTCTCCAGAGCTGCCAGCCCAGCACCTTTCAGCAGTTGCTAAAAATTAGCTTTAAAAAAAAAAAAAAAAACTTTATGAGTGTGTGATCACTCTGGCACTGCAGTGTGATATGAAAGGAAGCGCATATGGGACTGTGTGATCAGAGAAAAATGATAACTGTGTCATCTAAAAATAAACCTGCTGTTTGTTCTGCACAGACCCATCACTGTGCTCCCCCAGTAGCAGCCAGAGCACAGCAGTCACTGCTCTAAGAACTAAGTAGCAAAATAAACAATCAGTGGATGGTACAGTTTTTCCAGACAACATCATACGTCTGCATGTTGAGTGTGTTTGTGCATTTGCGTGAGCGAGCAGGAACACATGGTGTGTACATACGCACGAGCACGTGTGTAGTTAAGCATCCAGTTCCATTCATATATACCCCTCTTCAGAAACCAGAGATGCCTTTTAGTCACTGCCAGAAACAGGATACTGGATTTAGATTGACTATTGGTCTAATCCAATAATGGAGTCAAATAAGAGACAACCTTTGGGTGGATATACACATAATGAACTCCTGCAGAGCAAAGATTACAGTGGGAGACGGCTCTATTATCCTCACAGAACAGTGCGTAAATCCCTCAGGATTAAGGGACACCTTTAAGGAATTAGGAATGGATGTACTGGATCAGACCAGTCGTCCATCTAGCATCAGTATCCTGCCATTAACCGTAACCAGTATTGGACTCTTCAAAGGAATCTATGTCTACACTGCAATAAAAGACCCACAACTGCCAACTGACTCAGGCCCACAGAGCTTGGGTCAGGAGCGCCGGAACCTGCATAGAAGTGGGGTGATCACCAGAGCCAGAACTATGTCCCCATCCCTGCTCCTCCTCTTCCCCCAAAGGTCCTGCCACCACCTGCTCCTCCCCTTTCCCCTGAGGCCCCACTCCCTAGTCAGGCCAGACAGCCGGAGCCAGGCCATGGTGAGAACTGCCCAGGGAGCCTGTGCCACTGTAGGGAGCCCCAGATCCTCTACCTGCTCTGGGCAGGGGGCGGGAGAGCAGCCCCCAGCTCATGTCCCTGCCCTCTGGTGCAAACTGCCCAAGGCAGGTGGAGGGTCCAGGGCTCCCCACAGCAGCCTGGGTTCCCTGGGCAGCTCTTACCACAGCCTGGCTTCGGCTTCCGGCCTGGCCAGGGGGCAGGGCCCCATGGTGGGGCAGGTGGAGGGGGGGGCTAAGGCCCACCTCAGCCCCACCACAAGGAAGAGGCATGCACCACTAGCAGGGCTGCACTTTGTGGCAGGGGAGCTGATCATCTTCTCAGCTCCTCCACCACAAAGTGCAGCCTCTGCCAGCCTGCCTGAGACTAGTAGGCCCATGTTAAAAAGTGGGAGTGCTTATCATTTTACACAAGGACTCCAAAGAGTGAGATAACCACCAGCAGCCTAATGCGTAAACCCTTCAGGACAGGGATTATCTCTTTTTTGTGTTTTGTACAGCACCCAGAACAACAGGGCCTCAATCCAGATTGGAGCCTTTGGGCAATACTATATTAAAGTGTTAATAATAATAATAAAATATTCCCTAATTCCTCTACAGAGCAGCTGGGTCTCTAGACTAAACACAAAGACAGCAACAATGTATCACCTTTTCTAGCACATGAGGCAAATTGGAACACAGCTACTCACATGCACTCCAGCTGAGTCCACGTGCATCTCTTAGGAGATAACTAACTCCTTAATGACTAGATGAACTGACACTGCAGAACACTTACATCACACTTGATAAACACCTGGACCCAAAAGGGGGCGAGCCAAAACCAGAAACACACAGACTGCATCAGAAGGCACCTAGCTTATAAAACAACATTTCAGGTTAGCCATTCTCTAACTGTTGTCTGATGCTGCATCCCAGCCTCAGAGCTGCCGTCCTTCTGTTTAGAGCGAGACATTCATTTACAGCTTATTTTTAAAAGCAAACAAATTCAAATGTTTTTTTAAAACTATTAAGGAGAAAAAGAGAGAGAGAGAGAGAGAGAGAGAATGCGGAGAGACCTAGCAACAAAATTTTGAACCCCTGCTTGGCATTTGCCAAAAATCATTTGGGTCTCACAGGAGTTCTGTCTCACAGGTTACATTTACAGGGGATGTCTTATTAGTCTAGCCTTAGGTTTGAAATGTGTAGATTCTATGGAATCAGAGTCTCCAATATCAGGGGGGTCAACTCAGGCCTTTATCCATCTGATGTACGTACATCAGGTTCCACACAATTTACTGTGTGGAGGCAGTACAACCTTACAGGGTCATTGTAAAAGCAAATTTGGCCCCAAACTTTTTTTGTTGTTGTTGCCTTTTTTGGGGAGGAGGGGAAAAGGGATACTTTTACAAAACTGATCATCAGAAACATTACAAATCTGATGGAATCAGATTATTTTAGAAACAAAACATCTCCCTGCAGTGTCCTCAGCACAGGTCTGTGCTGATGCATGAGAATCTGAGAATGAAAGTGACTTTAAAAAAAAAAAAAAAAACGTGAAACTAACATATCTTCATTGTCCAACCAGAGAGAAATAATAAAGTAAACACAGAACATCTATAGTGGAAATTTTGATTTAATTTTTAAAACGTTCATTTTAATCTGTTTTAATAATGTAGGTAAAGCAATTTCTCTTTTTAAATGATGTTTAAGTTACTATCCCTTTAAAATCCATGGCCCTATATGGTTTTGGTAGGCATTAAAAATCCCCCAGCACTTTCTATAAGAGCAGAGTGTTTGTCCTGCTATCCCTGGACAACACTGCCCACCACACACACTGTTGTACAGTGGGCTGTGCTCTTGCTTGCTGCCCTCCACCCCAGAAACAGCTGCATTTCACTGGATCTGTGTCTATACCATTTATGAAACACTCTAGGATCAAAAAGCATTCCAGAAAGAGAGGGGATCACATCTATCAAAGTACAGAGAGGAATGGGAGTATGAATCCCAAAGCTGTCTACAGACAATCTTGCTGAAGGACTCTGTGCTGGTGCAATGTAGAAATGGGGAGTGTACAATCTAAATGTAGTGCAAACATTTCCAAGATCACTGAGTACAGAGGTACAAAAACTTTTAATCAAGCTTTACAAACAGACCACCCCAGCCTTCCTCCCCCTCCCCATGCTCCTATACCAAGTCTGGTACCTCCTGATCTTGGGAACTCCATACTGGACAGCCATGAAGGTTTTCTGAGCTGTGTAAGTCCTTTAAAGCAGCTGGCCCCTCCCCAGGGAATACCATGGCACTTTATAAATCCTGTGCCTTTAGATTTAGCACAGCACTTGTCACAACACTAACCATCCTTTTACCATCTCTTTCTCAGAGTGAGCTCCCAAAGTAGCCTTCTTAACTGACATGTTCACTTGTTTAGCAACAGGAAAACCACAAAAGATGTCAGAGTGGGGCCTGATCCTGCAAACCCTTCCTTGCACTGGCTTTGGTGGGACTACTTGCTTGAGAAGAGGTCTGCAGGATCAGGTCTATGTTCTGGACAGGTGAAATGAGTGTGTAATGATCAGAATAGAGACACCCTTCCTCTGGAAGTAGGCAGGTGCTCCTTCAATCCACACAGCTGTCTCCCATAGTAATGGTTATTTGAGTATTAATTGCCAACAGGTACAGGAATCCACTGGTTCAGCAGCTTAACAGTCCTACTCATTGGGCTTACTTTCCCCCACAAACTAGTAACAATTCTCACACCAATACAAGCCCTGCTAAACTTATATTGCTTTCTACACTCATGTTGGCACGATCTGTTTAGGCACCAAGCCCCTGGGCTCATCCAACATTAACTGAGACCTCTTCCCTCTCCCCCAAGAATGTTAGTAATGGCTATTTGATTATATTAGCCCCTGGACTAATTAACTTGGGAGTGGGGAGCAGCAGGGATTAACATTCACTGAATATATGGAGTGTCTTCTCCTTCCCTCTCTGCCAGGAAATCTGATTTTGCAATCACAGGACTCCATTCAGCAAACATCTCTCTTGTCCTTTAAACTGTAGCCAAGCTGATAAAAAGTAGTTGGAAATAAAAAGCCGTAAACAGCAAAGGAAAGACAAATAGACAAGTGGCAAATGAGATGAAGAGGAGAGGAAAGAAACGACCCACAATGCAAAACTAACTCTTACCTTCTGCATCAGTTTGTTTGAAGGTGAGTGTAAGGTTTAGAGGCACTAAAGCCACCCTGTAGCCCAGCTGCGTGTCCACTTCCCCACTTCTGTAGCTCAATCAGTGGCTCCAACACCCTCCTCTCCCCAGCTTCTGTTTGGTTACTAATCCTTACTGCACAGGAAAAGGAGAGAGTTGGATTTCATTTAACCCCTTGAGCCTCAAAGTTTCTTTCTGAGTTTCCTGTTTTGCTTTTGAAAGACGGAGTTGTAACCACGCACACATGGAAGAGCCTGATTTAGGATGATTTCCAGTTCCCTTTGAATGTGTGCATCCTTTAATTGAAAATTGTGCTGCAAGTTATTGCCTGGGTGGAGCCCTTCATAACTAGTTTTATTGTAGCTGTAGGCAGCATATCAAGAGACAGATACAGTAATTCCTAGTTCCACTCACTGTTCCTTATTTTCAATAAATTCCCAAGTCTAAATAACAAAATATTGAATTTAATCACATTTCCTTTGAAACTAGAGATGGGCCAGAGCCACAAGTCATCAACAAGGCATCCCCTAGACTGTGGGAAATTTGAATCCAAATCCAGTTTACAGCTGGCCCCATCTCTATGATGGGCTTAACCAGACCCTCAGATCTGAAGGTCCCAGCATTTTGGAGGAGTTAGGCCTATATCCAGAGATGAATATTACAGCTTGGGCCCATCTCTATTGGAGATGCTCTTTTCTCCTTTAACATGCGCCATGTAGTTTACATCCCCTGTGAAAAACCAGCTGGGAGAACAATTTAGCAACAGTAAAAACTGCTCAGGAGCAAAGAAGCTGACAGAATTCCAGTGTAGCTAATGGATGACAGTGAGTTCTTGCTTGCAATTCCCTCTTTGATCTTGAAAACAGAGTCTCTTTCATGCGTTGACTGGGCCCCTATCCAGGGCAAAATAACTTTAAGGATCCAGATAGCTGGTCCACAAAATGGGTTCCACACCAGCAATGATGTAAATTACATAGACTTAAAGTGATGTCTACACCGCGCTGTGTCAGCGAGACATGCTCTCCCCATCGACATAGTGCATCTTCACCAGATGTGCTACAGTGATGCAGCTGCGCTGATGTAGCGCAGTAGTGTAGACGAGCCCAAAGAAACTTACTTTTAAATGAGAGCTGAGGTGCTCACGTGTTCACATGACTCCAGGAGCTGGGGCTTTAGGAAATACACCAAAAAAAATCCTGAGATCTGGTAACACTGCTTCTGTACTTGATAATCTTACAGCAGAGATTTTTGCCCACGAGGCAGATCTACTGACAAGCAAATCTCAAATGGTGCATGGTGCTCAGCTACCAAGCTGGTGGGTGCCATAGGAGAACCCAGGTATGCTTTTCCCCCGGCTGTAGCCAGGGTGGCGTGAGCAGGGAAGATGCCTGGTGTGCAAAGCCATGGGGGATGCCTAGTTACAGTTCTGGCTTTTCCAGATACAAAAACACCCAACCCTATACTTTCCCTCTAAATTACTATTACATAAACAAAACAGTAAGGTTTGTATGAGAGAGCACCCAGTGTGTGTCTCCCGTGTCAGTCTGCACAGCAATGAAAACGAAATGACCTCCTGTCCCTGTAGACTGCAGAACCCTGTAGATTTAAAGGTGCAGTACACAAACCAATGCATCACAGTTACACAACCAAATAGCTGTTCCTCTCATCCATCCCTTGTCAACATGTTGCATATGAGAAAAATCCATTTAACAACATACAAATTATTGTCCTGTCACAACAGAAGCTGCTCTCCACACAGCCATCCAAATTCTCCTTTGACAAAGCTGAGGGGCTGGGCAGGAAGAGGCTGCAGCTGCTGGTGTCTCCGTGTGACTGAGACACACACACATCCTCCAGTGCTGTTGGCTCAGGTGAAGGACAAGGAGGCCTTCCAAAGGCTCAGCTTCCTCTACCAGGCGGCTCACTGCGTCCTCGACCAGAATCCTGAGAACCAGGAGCTG
Source organism: Malaclemys terrapin pileata (assembly GCF_027887155.1). Classification (NCBI taxonomy): domain Eukaryota; kingdom Metazoa; phylum Chordata; order Testudines; family Emydidae; genus Malaclemys; species Malaclemys terrapin. The sequence goes on along the minus strand of NC_071508.1, from coordinate 89,142,999 downwards.
GCACGGTTCTACTGTCACGGTTCTACTGTCACGTGCAGTGCAGCATCAGCCACAGGCTTGTCCTGAGACAGGACCATCTGCAAATCCTGCTCGGCCCTCCTGGTCCCTGGTGTCAGCTCCATGGTGCTCCAGAGAAGATGCCGCAGCCAGCACTGGACAGTCGTACCGTGTCTCTGCTGCGGCCAGACCAAGTGCTTCCCAAGCAACCCAGCATACAAGCTGTAGGTGGAGCAGCCCAAGGCCCTGCTGGAGAACCAGCCCCAAGCCAACCAGAAACCTTTGTTGCCAAGTCTCATGATTTTATAACAAGTCTTGTGTTAGCTGATGTTTTTCTTAATCCCCACAGGCCTTGGCATCGTGTGAATATTACCAGTCTCTCAGCTTGTAATATTTTTTTAAAGTAAATTTATAGCCCTCACAGGTGTGGAGAAAAGCTTGTAAACATGATCCCTAAAGCTTCCAAAGCCCGCAGGCAAATAAACAGAACTCCAAATGCATTGTTTTAGAGATCTCATGATTTTTAAGCCATTCTCATGATTTTTGAAAGCTTGGGTTTGGCAATGCTGCTCTTGTGACACTGACAGGAGGAATTTGGGGAGGAGGAAAGTAATTGCCCACACTGAAATCTAGCCAGGACATAGCCAAGAAAGAGCTGTGCCTACTTTACTAAAGCAGATACTGGCTGCACACAGCATCTGGAGACTTTTAACCATAAAGATCTAAGAAATGTTCCCTGGGGATGTTGAAATAAAATCAGAACTGACCATAAGTTTCACTCCAAACTCAATCTGAAACTTTGGTGAAGTTCATTTCATCAAAAAAAACCCAACAGCCAGCCAAACAAAAAAGGCCTTGTACCTCCCACTTCCTAATTCCAACAGGAGGGCAGGAACACGGGAAAAAACAAAGGCTGTTCTTGTGGGATTTTAGTCCAGGCCCAGCTCATCTCAGGAAATCTGTACTGTGGGTCTCACAAGACAGCTTGAAATTGCAAAATTTCCAGGCCAAAGTGGTGCCCTAAGGATACATTCTAAGCAACCACATGATTGGGTGTAAACGTGCAACAAATTTCTGCATGGTGATCCCACGCTTGCTATTGTAAGTAGTTAAAGTGTACACAGTTTCTGTGAAAGAGGAAGTAGTGATCCCGGTGTACCTTTTAAGTTCTGGAAACACTTTTGAATGGAAAAAAAAGAGGTGACAACGCGCTGCTGCTGCCAGCTCTAGGCTTTTGCCGCCAGAAGCAAAAAAAAAAAAAAAGCCAGAGGGGTGACCACCAACAGGAGGAGAATTTGGGTGAGTCAGGTCACCCGTTTTATATTGTCAATGAAACATTTTTGGCACAAAGCACGTTATGAAGGAAATCCCTTCTAGTATGCTGTTGATCTCTTAGGGAGGGGTCTGTCCTGGCAGCAGCAATACCAGATTTTCTTCCAACAAGCCCTCAGAGCACTTTTAATGGAAAGGAACCACCAGACTCCCTTATTGCCAGGGAGATCCCTTTCTCCTTTCAGAAGGACTGATTCATATAAGAATACAGAGCCTGACAAGCTTCACATGGCTGACAGGCTGTTGCTATTTAAAGTTCCCTTCATTGTTTTAGCAAAATCCAGTAATATCTGTGTACTTCCAGCAGGGAACTGACAGCCAGGGACTTGGCTTCTAACCCCAGCTCTGCCATGACTCACTTTATTATCCTGAGCATGTCACTTGATCCCTTGGACTCTCAGCTTCCTCATCTCTAACTCAGGGATGACAATTCTTACCTACCCTCAGAAGCGCTAGCCTGTGAGGAGTCGTTAAGGTTCATGAAGCACTTTGAGCCCTTCAGATGAAAGCTGGAAAGTATTATGAGACTTCCCTTGTAGATGGACTCTGCTGTGTGACTACAGCAAGGTCTGAAATAACTTACTGTACCAAACAAGTTGCTTGCAATAGTTACTTTTTAATCAGGAATTCTTGCACTGCTCCATAACTGCCTCTCTGCTCCAGAGGTCTGGCCACCTACGCACGCCTGTGATCTCTCTCCTGGAGTGCTGAGGACTGGCCCACTCAATGCAATGTGATAAGATGAATTAATAGAACTTCTGTACGATTACAATTATTAGCAGATATGTTCTTTCTGTGGCAGCTGGGTATAGGGCTGAGCAGGAGCCTGGTCAGGTTAGGAGAGGGGGCAATAGTATCTGAGTAGGATGGGGTAAAGTACATGAAAAATAATTCCCAATATTAGCAGGGCTACAGCCACATGAATCAATAATCTGTGAGTACTGCTATTATTATAGTGTCTTCGACACACACAGGCTTGGAATGAAACAAAGAATTCTGCCTAACAATTCCCAAAACAGGAGTCTAAAGTTAGGCTCCTACATTCATATTTAGGCACCTGCCTGACTGTCAACACCCAGGAGCGACCACTGATCTCAATAGAAGCTGTTGGGCACTCAACATTTTTTAAAACAAAATGTTCATATGGTTGTTTTTCATTTGCAGAGGTGGGGAATAGGGGATTCTAGCTCATCCTGCCCAAGGTGGATACCAGCTGGGGCTATTTCACCTCTTGATGCAAGAGACTGTAAGGCCAGGCTTTGTGGGGGGTGCTGAGCTTTCATTCCAGCCCACCACTTCCCTTGGGAGTTCTTCCCCATGCATGAGCTGCTGGCCGAGTAGAGAAGACCAGTACTGGATGGATGCTCTGGGCTTACTGCTAAGATGCAAGGGCTGAGTGCTCCCAAACAAAGCTATACTCCCGTTCGTTCATTCCCCCGAGGGGCTGGGAGCATCTGGCAAAGTCCTACACTCAGTCTCAGCAAGATGACTGCTGAATGACATGAGCTACCAGCCCAGGATCCCCATACATCCGCTTATGGTTCCCCCCTCCCCCGAAATACAACCTTGATCAATAGTAAACGAATGGGCTTGTGCGTAAAAATCTCAGTGCAGAGCCTGAAGCTGGAGGTGCCGCTCTCATTCCCATTCAGATCCTTCACTCAAGCACATCAAGACAAGACAGTTCAGTGAAGTCCAATGAAATCAGTCAGCACCCTGCCACTGCCTGCACCACCAGGGAAGAGCGGTGATATAAGATATAAAGAGATCTCCTCAGCCTACCACCTACTAGGTCAGGCCCCGGAAGGCCAGTCTCTTGACTAATGTGGTAGAGCTGCCACCTATAGACTAGGAAGGCAATGGGTTCAACTGTCAGCTGTAGTAACCGGCAGGACTCACAGGCAGCAGCAGAGGCACACCTCTCCGAATTGGGTAGAACTTTCTTCTCTGGCTGCTGCTCAAGCTCAGCACAGCCTGGGCTCTAGTGTCTTTGAGCCAGATTCTGTCCCCTTCTCCGGCCCTTTCTGTCAGCTGGGTTCTGACTCCCGTGCCGCATTTCCCCAGAGACAGCACATGAACTGGCCTTTTGTATTCATACAGTTAGACAGTTGCCCTTGCCCCTCTCCATTGCCAGGTAAGTGATCAGCCTGCCACTCTAATTATTTTTGGTCCATTTGGTCCATTGGTGGCCTTTGACATGCAGGAGGTCAGGCTAGATGATGTGGTCCTTTCTGGCCTTAAACTCTATGACTCTAGTTCCAACCAGTTGAGATTAAAATCCTGACTTGCTGGAGCATCTAGGCCAGGTGAGATGAGAAAAATGAAGCACAAGCTTCTCGTCCTTACCGTAAAAGAGAGGAGGAGAAACATGTATGAATAATTTTTATATTAAATATCAGAGGGGTAGCCATGTTAATCTGGATCTGCAAAAGCAGCAAAGAGTCGGGTGCCACCTTATAGACTAACAGACGTATTGGCGCATGAGCTTTCATGGGTGAATGCATCCGATGAAGTGGGTATTCACCCACGAAAGCTCATGCGCCAATACATCTGTTAGTCTATAAGGTGCCACAGGACTCTTTGCTGCTTTTATATTAAAATCTTCCAAACTAATTTTAACAGAAGATACTATTCTGCATCTGAGAGTTTCTCTGACAACAAAACCTCAAAATAGAGTGGAGTTGGGGAAGTGACCTGCTGGAGATGGACAATTGAAGATTTGGATATAAAAACCGAGAGTCCAATTCTAATCTCCTTTACGCTGGTTTTAAATCAGTGGAGCTACTCCTGAGCAAGAGATCAGTATAAGACCAAGATCACTGGGCATGTTTTCAATTTCATTTTTGTTTTTAAAGCATTGGGATACATTTCACATCCCAAACCACTGTTTTAGGATATTTATAGTCATTTCACCATTCCTAAACAGGGCAGGATTTACGGTCAGGCGACTGCTGGGGTGCCAGGGTTAGAGTACTGTTTTTGTTGTTAGTGACAAAAGGGAAAATGGAATATTTGAGGTAAAATGTTTCAGATATTTTGTGTGTGGATTCATTTTTCCCACTAACCTCCTAGAATGTTCTTGACCTTTGTAGAAACGTGTAGTTCTCAAAAAGTTCGGAAGATTCCACATTTTCCTCGAACCTCCTCCTAGATTTACAGATCCTAGCGTGCAAGTTTATCATCTTATATAAGAGAGAAATCATACATGCAAATCATTCATCAAAGTCATTAAATTGGCTACAAATGGAATAAAAAATAAGGTATTCAAAAGTTTAACAAATGGGTTGGGTGGCACCAAAGATGCTCCTGGCCTGGAGTGCCATTTGGTCTAGGGATGGCCCTGTTCCTAAAGACAGACAGACACTAAGGGTACATCTTCACTAGCAATGTTAAAGCACTTCCGCGACAGCACTTTAACGTGGCTGTGTTGTCGCGGCACCAGCGAAAACACCACCTCCACAAGGGGAGTGGCTACCAGCGCTGGGAGCAGGGCTGTCTACACTGCCACTTTACAGCGCTGAAACTTGCAGCGCTCAGAGGGGTGTTTTTTCATACCCCGAGCAAGAAAGTTGCAGCGCTGTAAAATGGCTGTGTAGACAAGGCCTTAGAATTCTCTTAATTGCCAGGAAACTGATCACAGGTTTATAGAAATTTCCTTTTCCTCCTGATGTCAGGGATTTAAATATAGAGTGAACCTGGCAGCCAGAGAGAGAATCTCATTTAGAATGATTAACCTAGGAACACTGAGGAATCTGCATGGTCCCTTTGTTGTTCCATGGAGTTGAAACTGGAATAATTATCTTTTAGTAAACACACACAGACACAGCATGGATATGAAGGAAGTGAGAAATTACCTTACGCAGAACAGAAGCTCCCATGGCTGTACATATAACATTTGTTTTCTTTTTTATTATTGGTTTACATTTTAATTGTTTAAAAAAAGTAGAAAAACAAAGCAAAGGTGGATTTGGGCTAGAAATTAATTTGAAGTGAAAAGATTCATAAGAACAAAACAAACTTAGTTCTGGATCCTGTGTTTCTTGTGCCCTGCAAACTCCCATTGGACTGCAAGGAATGCAGGGTCAGGCCCAGACATTTCTATTCAGGTTACACTTTAAAACTAAAGGAAAAATCTCTTATCTCCAAAGTGTTTTTCAAATACTCTAGTCTGCCCCACCCAGAACGGAAGAGCTAAAGCTAAACCCTGGCCCAGATGATTCAAATGGAACAAACTATTATGGAATAGATCCTGCTTACACTGAACTCTAGAGTGAAATCTGTTTATAGTGAAGTAGAATGAAAGTCCAGGTGTATTGGTTGCAGTTCAGACACAGTGACTCTGCGCAGAAGGCCTGATAATTGAAATCAATGGAAAGCTTCTCTGGACTTCAATGGGCTTTGGATCAGGCCAAAACTGAGGTTGTCTTGGAGGAGAAAAATGCATCTAACTTCACTCTGGGCCTGACTCTGCACCCTTTAAAGCCAATGGCAGAACTCCACTTGGCATCACTTGTGCTGGATGGGGATGCGGTAGAGCAGTGGTTTTCAAACTTTTTTAGCTGAGCCCCCCCCCCCCCCTTTGAGTTTCAATGTTTGGGTGTGCCCTCCTGTCTTCTGTTTTCAGGGTAGGAGAAGCTGTGTGTGACAGTCTCTGGGGGCGCAGCTAGCACTGGGTGCAGAAGCATTGACACCGACCCACAGGCTAGGTGGCCCACTTAGGTGAGACAGAGGGTAGAGGATATTCCCCCCACCAGAGCTCCCCTGCATGGGGCTGGCCCAAGCCCCCTGGCATCGCCGCTCCCTCCCCCCAAAAACAATTTCTCTGGACCCCCCACATTTTGAAAATCTCTGTGTTAGAGGGGTTTTGCATCTTTCAACACAGGGTTTTCACTGGGAAGTCAAAGCAGCCAACCAAGCAACTCAACCTCTCTCTTCAGACACAGGTTCTAAGGACTCCCAGCATTAGCCATTGTCCTGAGCCTCTAGATCAGTGGCTCTCAACCTATTTTCCATTGTGAGCCACATATATAGCTCTCTATGTGTTATGTGGGCTGCATCCACACACTATCTGTACTGCTCTGAGGATGTCACATGGGCTGCAGCTGTGTGCTGATTGGGCCATGGGTTAAGAACCAGTGCTCTAGGGGCTTGTTCTGTTGATCAAAAAGTGACACCGATTCCTTCAAAAGCGAAGATTATAATATTTTACAGGATAGTTAATTGTCTGGGAAAAACAAACACACCCAACAGCTGCACACTGGCTATGAGAGGTGACGATTTGATGTTGAGGGTTTTAGAATTCGTTTTCCCTTTCAATTTCCACTCTCCACCTGCCCTTTGGCCCTCACTGTGTGTTTGAGTTTGCTGCAAAAGAATAATAAAGAGAAGTTTTGAAGGATAAAAGGAAGCCGATCATAGCACAGTTGATGTGAAGAAAGATCCTCCTGGAACCACTCCAACTATTCTGTTTAAGCTCTGAGGCTGTTTCCTCTAACCAGCCTCTCCCACGCACACTCCCACCTTCTACCCCTCCCGCTATTCACGGTACGGTCAAAAGTCACCTGTTCTTAGCTACATTCAGCACTGAACATCCACTGCAGTGCTGGTGACAAGACAGACAGTATAAGAAAGACAATGAAAGCAAAACAGTCTCCTGACAGTACTTTCCACCTCCCCTCCTCCTCTATTTTCTTCCTTTAATTCCTGGTCCATTAATATACAGTTACTGAGACTTAATAAATGTAAATCTGGTGTCAAAACATAGCCCTTCAGTTAAAAAGTGTTTAAGTCAGCCAAGATTTAATTCTAACACACCAAACACTCCAAATCATCATGAGCTGACTACACAAATAGAAGTTTAGACAGAAATCCCTGAAAGTTTTACATTTCAGCTTGGAATGGGAAAAGGACAAGAATGACTGTAATAGCATTAATATCCTCTGGCCAGTCATGCCTTTAGTAGCCAGTGCTTGGAACCGTGAGGCTGAGACAATGCCACCTCTGCAAGTGTATTTCAGTCAGGCAGTAAGAAAGTTTATACCTCAAGCGAAAGCCTTGACTGTATTGAAGCCTAATGCCAGCACAGAAAAGTCTGCATACACTGCAACTAAGTGGAGTGATGAGAAGATGAGCTGTCTCTCTTTCCTCTATGCATTCACACAGTCCAGTCCCCTCCAGCAAACTCAAGGTGGGTCCAGTTCCTTCCCCTCAGCTCTGTCTCTGTGTGAACTCCATGGCAGATGTGATGGTGCCATGCTCAGGTTTTGTTGGTCCCCACTACAACTATGATTTAGATCTCTATGATCCAGGATAGGGGTCAGGGATCTTTTCCCAGAATGATAAAATATGCAATCATTACTAAGGAGCCCCCATAGGAAAGAATCCAAGCTGCACTTCTCTTTCTGAGATCTCACCCCCACAAATAGGTGACTTTTTCCCACCATGTCCCTTTCGTCTGGGGAGAACGTAGCCCAGTGTTTTCCGGTTCCAGTGGAAGAAGGTTTCGGTTTGATTTTAGGTCTGCTTGGGAAATCTCATGCGTCTCCTTTGTATTGCTTCACAGCTGTCTGTTGAGCTTCTGTGCTTGCCGTTCCTTCGCTTCAAAGGCAAACTTTGTATCCTGAAGCTGGGCAATGGTCTCCTTGGCTTCCTTCAGATCCTGGCAGATGCGCTCGTACTTCTGCATCAGATCCTTGTTCTCCCGGCGCAACTCCTGCACCACCTGGTTCACCTCCTCTGTCTGCTTAGTGCAGTGGATCTTCAGCTGCTCCACCTCAGACAGCATGATCTCCATGTTTTTTACCAGCGACTCCAGTTTCTCCTTCGACATCGTGCCTGGTACAGTTCCGTTCAGCTGGCCTATCCCGAAACCGAAGGGGCCAAAGACAGGTACCCTGAATAACACACACCAGGAAGCCTGGCACTCACACGCCTGCTGTCTCTTTTTATACTCTCCTCTGCTCATCCTCCCCCTTTCCTTTCCCCAAAGCATCTCTAATCTTCTTTGCTGTGTTAATCTACTTATTTTCACTGCACTGTAGAAATCTGCTGAAGGGCTGACAACAGTAACGTATGTGCTGTGTAGCAAAAGGCCCAATAACACTCCCTCTATGCAGTCTCTCAGACTCGCCCATCACTCACCATGGAGATTCACACAGGGGCTCTCTGCAGTGCTCATCACTCACATAGACTAACTGCACTTATTGGTTAGCTGAACCTCCTGCAAGCCAGCACCCTCCTCAGCTCCTGCTAAGAGCATGGCCTGCCTCACCCATCACACCTTCCACTGGCAGAAGTTGGTCCAAAAAAAGGTATTACCTTATCTTTCTTGTCTCTCTCATATCCTGGGGCCAACATGGCTACAACAACCCTGAAGACAGACACCAGTGTCAATCAGGAGTAGCTCCAATGAAGTGAGCCATACAGTGGTTTAAAACACACGTAGGCAAGAGGAGATTCAAGCTATTTCTGCTCTGGGTAAGGGGGAGCTAGTGAATCAAGTTTAAACTTCTCACTCTTGCACAAAATACCCTGCTCACCTCCACACCATCCTGAAGCTTAAACCTAATCTCCTACTGATCACCCCCCACCCCCTGCTACCTCAGCTTTGCCAATGATGCCAGTCACACAAATGACACAAAAGCAATCTTCCCATACACTGCTCAGATTCCCCTAGGCAATGAGCTGATGCCATCAGTCACTGGAGCCTGTGAGCGCTTTGCCCACTCTTTGCTGATGTGGGTGGGTGATGGGTACTTCCCTGGAAATTCTGTTAATTTAATAATAAACTTGCCCAAATAATAAGGATAATTCATTTGCTTGGGATTCAGTGTAATGACATTAACCCTGAGAACAGGGATGTCACATACAATTCCACAGGAAGGAAACTCACTGTAGGTTAATACTGGACGTCTGGTCAAAGTCACAGAAACTAGGAGACAGGCTCAAAGATACCTTTTGCAAAGTAAGGACAAAAAGCAGCCCCTGTAAGGTTGGTAACATAACTCCAGTCCATGCCTATACACACCCATTCTAGTCACATGTGATCTACACACACAGACATGCACAATCCCATTCACCCAACAGAGCACGTGTGCCGAGACAGAGACACTGTTTCCATCATACCCAACCCCAGCCGAGTTATGCTCTGGTACACAACTCTTAGTTTGTATTGCATTTTATTTTGTATCCTTAGTGACAACTGGTCTGCTTAAGTCGTCTCTGTGGCATTACCGTTCGTGTTAAATGCCAGCCTGAGTTAGAAAGAGACAGGCCGTGTGCACCCATCGTTCCCACAGAGACCTTCTCCCTCCATCCATTGGCCTCAGATCAGGACATTCTCTCTCTAATCTTGGGAAGTTTTAGGTGTTCATTCTGCAGTCATCCCCCTCCCCCGAGCTCTGACTATGCAGAGACAATAAGCTGCCTCACGCAGGGAGTGGCTCCTCTCCTTCCAAGCCAGCTTAAGCTGAAGGCAGTGATGGAATCGTGCCAGGGCCTGACTGTGTTCAGTATTGGTATTTCAAGCCAGAGCCTTGGAACTTCTCACGACAGGAGGTTAAAGGGGCCAGTCATACAAGAAACTAGCACTGACAGGTGGACCAGAGCACTTTGTAAAGGCTAGAGGGAAAACTATGTACAAAAGGCAAGGAGGGTGGGGGAGTATAAACATAATTAAAATATATGTCCTAAAGTCCTTGTAGAAACATTTGCACTGGCTTCCAGCCCAGACCCCACGTGACATGCATGGCAATGGAATAGGCTGGAACATGTAACAGCATTACAAAACTGCAGGTCTTCATTAGTGAGGAACTATCCCTGCCAGCACTGAGACGTACACACGGCAGCCCTACACAATTTAATGCAGACAGAATTACAACACCAATGCATAGAGAAGGCAGTAGAGAGGTAATTTAGTTGGACTTTAGTACAGCATGTGACACTCTGTCTCTCACAATCTTACTCTCAAAACTCATTCAAACTGACTTGGATACAGACACTGTTTTGAGAACTGAAAACTTCCTGAAAGACCATGGTAACATTAAATTGGTGTGTGCGTGTGCGCATGTGTGCATGTGTGTGTATTTCTAATGGAAAAAAGCAGGAATCACGTTTAGTTCTGGTCTTATTCTGTGTTTTCACTGATGATCTGGAAGAAAAAGTGAACTGTGTGTTCATGAAATTCACAGGCAATACCAAACTGGGAGGGAACTACAAATACGCTAGAGGGTAGAGAAATAATGCAATGGGACTTTGGGCATGACTTCAATAGGTATTGGATCGGGCCCTTAGAGAGGAATTGGAGACATGGGCAAAACACAACAAAAGGAAATTCTTCTTAGAAAAATGCAGGCTAATGTACTTGGGGGGAAATAATTCAAACCACAACTATTCAGTGGGGGAGAGAACTGACTAGCAGCAGTGCAGAAAAAAAAACATGTGGGGGAATGGTATGGGCAGGGGCGGCTCTATGGTTATTGCCGCCCCAAGCACGGCAGTCAGGCAGCTTTTGGCAGCAGGCCTGGGGCGGTCTGCTGGCCACGCGGATTCGGCAGCATGCCTGAGGGAGGTCCGCCGCTGCCACGCCTTCAGTGTTCCCGCCGCCGAATTACCGCGGAAGCCCCGGGACCGGCGGACCTCCCACAGGCATGCCGCCGAAGGCAGCCTGACGGCCGCCCTCACAACAACCAGCAGGCCACCTCCCATGGCTTGCCTCCCCAGGCACGTGCTTGCTGCACTGGTGCCTGGAGCCGTCCCCGGGTATGGGACAGCACAACTTCAACAGGAGTTTAGGATTCAGTATGGCAGAGGAAAATAATCAAGCAGTGCTGAGCTGCATCACTTACAGGCTTCATGTCATGAATCAGCAAGATTAATCTCATTCCTTTTAAAGCTCTAGTACAGCAATTCTCAAACTATGGGTAGGGATCCCAAAGTGGGTCGCACCCCCATTTTAATGGGGTCACCAGGACTGGCTTAGACTTGCTGGGACCCAGGGCCAAAGCCCAAGCCCCACCGCCCAGGACCAAAGACTTCAACCTGGGGCATTGAGGCTCAGGTTACAGACCCCCTCGGGCTTTAGCTTTGGGCCTCCCTACCCTGGGGCAGTGGGGCTTGGGCTGGCTCAGGCTTGGATCCCCCCTCCTGGGATCAAGTAGTAATTTTTGTTATCAGAAGGGGGTCATGGTGCAATGAAGTTTGAGAACCCCTGCTCTAGTACAACCGCTCCAGGGACCTGGTGTTTAGTTCTAGGTATCTCACTATCTGAAGGGGACTGACAAATTGGAGGGTGTTCAGAGAAGAGCAACATAAATGATCAGTGGGCTGCAAGGATTGGTTGATGAGGAAAGGTTAACAATTGCATGGTCCAAAGCATTTTTGAGACTGTTTTTCAGTCGTGCCTAATCCCCAAGTGCTCTGGGGAGAGGACTGGTACAAAAAAGTGCTTCCATCTCATTATTAAAGAAGGGGCTAGCGTACAACCAGTGGCTGCTAGTCTAGTCACATCAAGGTCAGACTAAATCAGAAGGCTTGAGTTAAGCCACTCATTGGCTGCTCTAGACACATTATATCCAAAGACCCCAACTCCTAAATGACCACCAACCCCTGCCACACAGGAGAGTGCACGCTTGAGAAAGAGATGTCAACAGATGGGCAGCACTAGTGGAGAGGCAGGAGAAGGGGAGCAAGAAAATTACAGGGAATAGGGGAATAGCATAGGCTGAGGGAAGGGACTTCTTGAGGTTTTCCGTACTGGTTGGGAACTGCCACTACTGGCTGCAGCAGTACACTCAGCCATACTACCTTTTCAGCCCCAGAGGCAAAGGGGGGGGGGGGGGCGGCACACAAGCTCACCTAACATGTACCTGTATGTCGAGCTAAGGGGTGCTTGGAAGAGGGTGACACAAAGGCCTTTTATCTCCCATTAGAGTGACTGTACCCTGGGCATTTTAGTTTCTGGGCTCTTCCAAAGGAGCACAGGAGACACCCATGGGATAAGTCAATGTGCTCCCTCACACTGCCTCCAGGAATTCCTCCACACTGCAGGGAGCGCAACTTGAGAATAGACATTTAAATTTGCAAACAACCAAACAAACAAAAAAAGCCCATTAATGACAGTGGATGTTAAAGCCAAACACAACCCAACTCAAAACACAAAACCTGGGAAATATGGAGTAAAGCCATATATCCACACACATTTCCTGCTCACTCATATACTCACCCCCCTTATCTATCACAAGAAACAACAGTAATCAACCAAGTCACCAACAGGGCCGGCTCCAGGGTTTTTTGCCGCTCCAAACAGCGCGCAAAAAAAAAAACAGCTGCGATCACGATCTGCGGCAGCAATTCAGCGGGAGATCCTTCGCTCCGAGCGGAAATGAGGGACCGTCCGCCCAATTGCCGCTGAATAGCTGGACGTGCCGCCCCTCTCCGGAGTGGCCGCCCCAAGCACCTGCTTGGCAAGCTGGTGCTGGAGCTGGCCCTGGTCACCAAGGTGACACCCATACAACCTTAATTCTTAAAAGTAGCAGCACTGTATTCCACAGTTAGGATGAGTGGTTTATGCCTTCCACTTCCTTCCAGTTGGATTTTGTATATGTAACCCTTCTGTCAAGTCAGGTGTTGTCAGCAGCAAAAACATGCCAGGTACAGTTTTCTAGAGGTTTCTATTGAAAACAAACACCAGAAAACAACCCCCCCCCCCCAAAAAAAAAACCTGGGAAGCTAAATTACCTCCCCTGGGTCTCCATGACAGGCAATAATTCCCAATCTGCAAGCACTAAGTCCAGGGGTTTAAAACAAAATCTTTTTATTAGGGGTGGGGAAAAGGAGAGACAGAATGAACTTGGGAAAGCCAGCTATTAACAAATCAACCATGTTCTGCAGGGTGTCTGAGCAAAAGTCTTAACCTCCTCTCACAGCTGTGAGTGGCTAACACCTTCTAGCCCAGTGACTCTCAACCTTTCCGACTACTGTACCACTTTCAGGAGTCTGATTTGTCTTGCGTACCAGTTCTGGTTATAGGGGGGCAGCAGGGTGTCTGGCATCCGGAACCAAGTGGGAATGTCTGAGGGAGCTTGCAACCATTGTGGTTGGAATTATTAATATTTATATGGGAAATCAGCAAACACAAGTTTATTAAATCCAAAGGCCAAATGGTATTTTATGCAGCTGCCTTAAACATGTCTAACAGCCTAAAATAAACAGTCACTACCGCCAATACAGTAACAACAAAGTATTCATAAGCATGTGTTCAGTATACTTACAAATGGGCCAGACCTAGTGATGACCATCTCATTTTGGCATATTCCAGCATGATTAGGTAGAGTCTGACAAAGAACCGGTCAATTCATAACCCTTTTACAAACAAATGATGTCATCACCAATCAGGGCAGGCCTTAGGGAAAATGGCACCTTGGGCAAACTTGTATTTTGGTGCCCCCCCACGATCACCTTGTCCCCCGCTGGCTCCCCACTCATCCCCCCAGACTCCTGCTACCTCCTCCAGCCCCCCAACCCATTGCCCCGACCCCCACTGCCTCCTCCAACCCCCCCAACCATTGCCCCTGACCCCCACTGCCTCTCCACCCAAACACTGCCTCTCCTCCCCAGGCTCCATCCCACTTGGGTCCCCGCTGCCTCTCCCATCTCCCCCTCCCCGGTCCCAAGCTCCCGTTCTGTGGCCTCACACAACAGGCAAACCCCTCTCCTTGCATCTTGACCAGGGTGCCCCGGGCTGTCACCCATCCGTAAGGCTGGCCCTGATGCCAATTATTAACTGTCGCTAAAAACCAAATTTGAGACAGTTCGCCCTTATTTCCATTCTTAATCCAGATAAGATTTACAACCTCCTTTCTTCCGAAGGCTTCTCCTCCCCTCCTTCTCGCTGATGAACAGTTTTTGCACCTGGGTTCACATAGGCCCTAACGTCTGAGGTAACACTGATGTGTGGGCGGGGAAGGGCCATGTTGGTTCATTTAAAGACAGATTTCTTTTGTCTTATTTAAAGCCATCTGCAGTCACCCCCATGTCAGAGGCCGCCATCTTAGAAATTTCCCCTTATCTCATTAAATTATTTTTTGAACCAGACATCCTTCCTACTTCATTCCGCCTGGCCTCTTAACTCATTATTTTCAAGGCCTTCCTTCTACTCGCTAGTCAGGGCCTCTCTTTACAACATATATATATTTCCTTAAGGAAACTTAGATAAATATAAAATTAAAGAATTAGAGTTATCCTACAATTGTTGTGCCCCTCATCTTCTCTTCCCACCATCACCACCACTTCTTCCTCTCAGCTGCTGCTTCCCAGGTTGGCCCAAACAGGGAGACTAGAGGTCCCTGGCAGGCAGCAGCAATTACAGGACATTTCTAGGGCCTACCTGGATGTGTGACCTCTCAGCCTGAGTGCAGGGATGTGTAACAAGACAGCCAAATGCCTGGGCGTGGCACAGCCTGTGTGACCCTTGGCAGCCCTCCGGAACATGAGTTTGGCAACCCCAAGTTAGATCAATGAGTAATCAGACAAATCACATTTTTCTACAGATCTGCAAGACATCAAATAAAGCTTATCAAATAGATGTTTTATGATTAATAAAATATTTGAGACTGAAATGCTAAAATGCTGTTATCACTTTGCAAATCCATTCGGGGAGGAAATAAGAAAAGGGTTGGATAACTGATTGACTTCATACTAAGGTCACAATCCCACCAACAGGGACAGAACGATTGGCTGGTCTAACTCCAGTGTTACAATCTCACCACTTAGTACAGAGAGTTGTTCGGGGCTACAGAGCTGGAAAGAAGGAAGAGGAAAGATGAGGTAGGAGGTGAAGTTACCTCTGTCATCAGAACCCTGTGGAGGGCTGATCAGCTATGGATTTAGTATTTGTCAACCAGCGAGCACCACTTTGGAGAAACACTTTACGCAAACCAAATGGTTTTATTTGTACGGGTAAAGCATGCATCCTGCCAGGGGCTTGTCTCAGGCTTCAGAAAACACAAAATGAAACAAGGTATATAGTGAATACAGATACAGACAAAACATATTGGCTTACACATACAACACTCAGTGGATTACTTAACTCCAGCCTTCCATGGAGACTGCAGTGGAACTAATTATAGTGATCTAGTAATGACTAGGCCTCAGTTCTTATGCTGAGAACCAGAATTGCCAAATCTTACTAATTGGGAGGAAAACTACCTCAATCTTGGATTCGTAGGTTTAAAGTCATTCCTGGTGGCAGTGCAGAATTTTGCAGTGTTTCAATGTGACATTTAATCCCCCTCCCCGCCCCTTCAAATTATGACAGCTTTATAACCATGCTGATTTAGATGGTGTTGCCCCTTGCAGAATTTGAAAAGTTTTCTGCAGGTTTCTGATGACCCTGCAGTCACAAAGTGGTAATCTAAAACAAACAAACAAGCATGCCCTACTTTGCAGCTAGAGAGTACATTTATCCAAATATATCAAGGCACTGCACAAAGAGGTATTTCAAATTCACTTTACAGACTGAGTGTAAACTCTTGAGGGGAGAGACTATCTTTCTGTACGTCTACCAAGCTTTTATGGGTCCTAAATCCCTGATTGGGGTCTACAGACACTACTACATATAAATAAAACAGGGAAAAAACAAAACAGAGGATGAAGCAATTTGCTCAAAGATGATTCTATTTCTACCTCTGCTATTGGCAAACTTTGGTTTCTTTCCTCTGTCTAGTTCTCCAATCCCTAGTCCATATTGCCTCCAAAAAGGGTCTAGTAGATTCACATAGTCAAGTGAGAGGTCTGTCCTATCACGTTCATTTTGCATTGTTTTCCTAGTGGCAGTGTTCCTATTAACCCTTTGTAGACTCCTCGCTTCAGAAAATCCTCATCAAATGGTATCAGACTGGACAGCAGCTTTAAGACAGTAATATTTCTTCATGCCGTTGTCGCTCTACTCCTCTCACATAACCTGCCTTGAAGATCCCAAAGAAGATAATCAAATGACAGCTTCAGCTCCACAGGAAGTGAGATTAAAGGATTTATTGCTGCTATGGCAACGGCCAAGTTCTACAGTCCTTAAAATAGTTTTGAAACCTTAGCAGATAACTGGGAGTTTATCTATGACTCACCTACAGGGATTCAGTACTAGTTACCCGAAGCCTTGACACTCACTTTATAAAAAGAAACCCTATTATAAAATGTAACACTTTTTCTTTTTAACATGTATTTTTATCCTGTACTTGGAACTCCCTGTTAATTGATGCTGAGAATAGAAACAGTGGTTGGATCCTTAATTATAGCGCTCTGATCACAGCTCTGTAAATAATATTTGGTGGGAGTTGCCCCAGATATTTTACATTGAGAGACCAGCTCCTGTTTCAGTTCTGTCCTCCATGTGGTGCCTGTTTCATGTCCTGAGTTGGGAACATGTCCCCTTTGCTGAAACTGAATGTGACAATAAGGTAGTGAATAAATAACCAAACATGTAGTTACAACATAAAGGCCAGACACCACCATCTTTGTCAAACCTCCCATTGGCATATGTGGGTGTTTTGCTGTGGACTGAAGGTAGGGTGTAATCTTACATTTATATCCTGGTGCACTGACCATAATTAAAAAATGGGATTAGGCTCTGTGTGCCAAATACATTTGATACCAGTGCAGTGGGCCCTGGTACTTCAGGGGATAACACAGACACTAACTGAGGGAGTTAGGACACTTCTCTTTGGGGCAGATTATTCCATGATGGAGTTGTTTGCAATGTCCTCTGCAGCATCTGGCACTGACTAGAAGGACCATTGGGCCTATGTGGTAT
Source organism: Malaclemys terrapin pileata (assembly GCF_027887155.1). Classification (NCBI taxonomy): domain Eukaryota; kingdom Metazoa; phylum Chordata; order Testudines; family Emydidae; genus Malaclemys; species Malaclemys terrapin. The sequence goes on along the minus strand of NC_071508.1, from coordinate 89,125,865 downwards.
GACAATTTGTATGCAACAATTACACTGGAGAAGCAACAGAATTCAGCTTGTGCTGTCTTCTGAGGAGTGTTCTCCTTGGTTTTCAGCCATCACATCAATGAGCATGGAACCGTGCTTAGTTGTGGCTAGTGCTAACCCGATCAAAGGGGTAAACAGCTTAGTCACTGAAGTTTGCATTCAGAATCTCCTCTTCTGACAAGGGGAAGTTCTGTCGAGTAAGATGTTGCCCTTTTCACATTGTTTACAGACTAAAATTGCACTTAAAAAACCAAGAGTACACCGGAATTATCTATTAATGCCACCTGAAGACAAATTAAAAGCATCACCCAAATGTGAATGCAGTTTTAAAAATTGTAAAGGCCCCAGTTCAGACTTGGTGTAGCCTTACTGAAGGCTAGTATTTATTTATTATAGCACCCACAATATACCAAGTACTTTACAAGCCATGAAGATGGATGGTCCCCTGCTCTAAGCTGAGGAGTTACTGCCACTTACAGCAGACCAAATTTGATCCTAAACTTTTGCTAATTAGTTCAGTCACCTCTCATGCCTCAGTTGCAATTTCCCAGCAATTCCGAATCTAACAATGTCTCCATTGCAGGCAGAGCAGCCCTTTCCATGGTAATGGAGGGATGGCAAAATCTCAAACATCAATTCAGAGTAATCTCATGTTACACAGACCAGGTGATTATATTAAAGAGGAAGGGAGTAAGAAAAGAGACTCAAAGTGAAGCGGTGAATAAATTGTTAGCATTTCACTTTGCAAATCCTGAGATTTTAGAATGGTAAAGCAAGTATGCTCAGTTCTGTATTTAAAAAGATAAACACTTCAGCAAGACAATACTTCTTAGAAAGACCCAACAGCCTGAATTAAGTCCAAAGTCTTCATTCTAGAGAAGGTGCTGCTTCTCTGAGCATTTATATGTAACCTTGAACGATCCCCAAGATATCAGACCTTAAAACTGGGACATTATTTAAAACATCCCTGAAATGTTGTTAGCTAGAATTTCTCCCTCTCAGGTCTTATATGGTTGGATTCATGGTGACTATGATACCAGGCTTTATAGACAGAAGCATACAAAAATAGTACCAATAGTTTGTTTTTTAAAACGGAACATTTCTTGTATGTTAAACAGAACAGAAAATTTCTTACCAATACTTTCCTTTCTTACCAATACTTTCCTCCTACAATTCTGGATGTCTGAGAAATAGCAAGCCGTGAACAGATGTGGGGAGGGTTATAAAAAACCAAAGTTCTGAAGGAAAGAAGTACTCCTGTTGGTGAGCTTGCTCAAAAGTTGGTATTTATTTCTGGGCCACCCCCTGCAGCACCTTCAGGCCAAAGGAGGCCTCAGCAGAAGACAGAAGATCCACCTCATAGTGCTTGGTTAATGAAGGTGTTAGCTGTAGACCAAGTGGCTGCTGTGAGAACTCCAAAGAAACCCATGCAAACAAGCTACAGACCAAAATTATGTACTGAACCATTCTTGAGCAGCTACATTTGAGAAAGTCTTAAATTGCTTGTGGATAATTCAACAATACCACCACAGCTAATTTCATCACAAATTATTTGCTGAGTTCTGTTCATAATTTGAGTTCCATTTTCCTTTTTAACAGAGACAGGACAAATCCCAGTAAAGGAAACTTAAGTTTCCACACAACAGTGGTAAAATTGACTTAAATTTGCATCACTCAATAGGAATAAAATGGCTATGTTACAGTTTGAGGGGTGTAAGGCTTTCCCCCCACTCTTACAGCTGTGAAATCAGTATTCAGTGTTGTACATTTAGATGCTGTTTGTGAGGGGATTTCTTCCCGAATGACCTACATAAATGTTGCCTGACTACGATTATTTTTGCTGCATAAAACATCCTGAATTTCAACAATTTTATATCGCTTATTTCACGCCTTAATTATGTCTCATGTGGGTTCCTATAATTGGTTTTGACAGATTCTCCAAATTAATATGAAAGGAAGCTTTAAAAATGTGTTTTTATGGGAATCTAGTTTGAAGAAATTATTCCTTTGGGAAGTAAGAGGCTTTTAAACATCTCTTTAAGACAAGATTCTTGTTCTTTAAACACTGAAGCTAAAATCTGCAGTGTTTAGGCCTCCAATAGAAGTTTAATGTTTAATATAATCATATTGAAACCACGACAATCAGCAAAGTTAAGATCCATGCATTCTTTATTTTAAATGATTAGACAAAGGAAAATTTGCAATAATCTATCAAAACTGTTTTATCAAGGATTGGAAAGGTGTTTAAAAAAACTTATTCACATTCAATTCAGATTATGTACAAACCAGTGTCTGTAAAAAAGAAAACAGCAAATGCTTGAGTGTAAAATAATCCAATTCCAATTCATATTCCAGCATTCCCAATGACCAAATTTATGCTGTAAAACAAGATACTACCATAGTGCAGACGTGTTCCACAGTCTTCATTATACTGGTCTCAACAGCATAGCTGTCAAAACAGTTCCCCCCTGCCCCTTTTTATTTATTTAAGTGTTTTGAGAAGTTTCCTAACACTTCATCATCCGTCCGGAAATTCCACTCAAATGTAGTCCAGGATAATTCTCTCTCACTGTGGTAATGGCAGAACAGTTGCCATGTACAGTACCAGAGTCCAAACAACAAATGCATGGTCTGCTTTTTACTCCAAGGAGGTTAGCCACTTTCAGCAGAGTTCAGCCCTTGAGTATTTGGCTTCAAATCAGGATTTGCTCCCAGGACAGTTTGAACATGGCGCTCTCTACACAAGCCCCTCGACCTCCAGACTCGCCCTACACTGACTACATCTGAACGCAGATGCACCACAGTCAGGAGCTTCCAGTTATTTATAGTAGCAGCATTCAGTATAGCCATGAAAATAATTCCCTATTTACAACTATCTGTTATACCTATCTGCTCTGGACTAAATCTGAAAATAAAAGCAATGAGGAAGAAAACACATGGTATAAATCCAAGCGGACATTTTTAAGCACTCTTACAACTTGAGGTTTTGGTTTATGACATTTTGCAGATGAGTAGCCACGAAAAGGGACTAATCGCTTAGGAAAGTTTGAGAAGTAGGGAAGCGATCAAAGATGACAGAATTTAGTCTTGAAGCCACAACAATTACTGGTGAATCAAATGTGACAGACATGTTTGGAACACAGAGGAGAAAAAGCCACAGCTCCTGGGATAACACAATAAAAGCTAAGAGCTTCTGCAGACTGAGGTGTTGTCAATAGTGTTCTAATTTAGGAATCAATACCCCCCTCAAAGAGCTATAAAATATACCAGAAATCTCTGGATTATACAAAGTAGACCAGATTGAAATAATCCAATAACAAATTAGATTTGTATTTTTATGGAAGGGTAGAAGAGAAATTATGATAGGACTTTAATGCACAAGTATGAAGTTAACTCCAAATCCAGGAAATGCAGAATGAACACTATTCAGTACTTGGTCCAGAAGGGTTAATTAAGAAGTGGTTTAGCATCACAGTATCGCATTCAGCACATGTGCTACTGTACTTCGGTGTAAAAGGGCAAATTCAGGAAAGAGTTTCAATCTTACTTTTGCATTTCCTGGCTTTAGCAAGTGTACTCAAGGCTTGATGTTATTATATTGGTGTATAATCTCCACCACAACCTTCTGTAACATAGCTAGAAACTAAAACTCCAGGATGGCAGAATTTTAGGCAGTGGAAGACTGGCAATTTAAATGTTTTGAGGATTCTGAGTTGTTCTTCAAGGGCCAAATTCAACACTCAGTGAAGTAAATACAAAGGTTCCTGTTTACTTCAACAGGCATTAGATTGGGCGCTAAGGGAGTCAGAGTTCCAGCAGTGACTATTTCTAACAAAAGATAACCTCTGCATTTTACTAATAACTCTGTTAACTGAGACTTGGCTCAAATGTACAAACAGATGATAGTGGTACAAACTTTTGGCAATCCTTTTCTATATAAAGAACAAGCAATAGTTAGAATGCCCAACAAAAAAAAAAACCAGCTGAATTTCTCAGAGATTAATGCTGATGAGAGGATCAAGTAACAACAGTAAAGAAAACTCAAACTGTAGAAAACTTTGTATTAAAAATCCAATTTTAAATGAAGTTCCACTCAAGTAATATCTGGGACAGTGAACTAGTCCTTACAATTACACAGGCAGTTCTGACCTAGACAGCCAGAATGAGTACCAAGATGTGGTTACTTTATTAATGTTATCCATAATGAATTCAACAGGCAAATGCAGCCACTACCTAGAATGCAAATACTTTCAGATTAGAAGTGTGTGCGCACCTTATTTGATGTAACTGCCCTGATTTCCAGGTGCCAACATTCTGTGGCTAGTAGAGATTTCACTGGGCAATACATAGAAGTTCCCAAGGACATTAAAGATGAGGCAGTTAAAGAAAGCAAAGCCTTCTTGGTATGCAACACAAATAAAAACACCTCAACATATTACCCAGTACTCAAACAACAACTTGAAAACGTGCATGACGTCTCAGTCCTATTACTACTCCAAGTTTTCTGAAGTTGAGCTCCTTCTGGAGGGGAAAAAGTTTACTTCAGAGGCTCTGTTTATACTGGTTTTGTCCATTAGGTGTCCAATATTAAACTTACATGAACTGCAATGCCATCAACAGTCAAACCTTTCCATCCACTCTATGCTTCATTGAGCTCAGCTGCACCAAAACCAGGCTCTTCGCTTACACAAAATGTTTTTCTCCAATCTCATCCTCCCAAAAATGTCCCATTCTAAAAAATGTTCACTAAACACCAAATCATTGTAGTTTTAAATAAAGAATGACAACAAAACAAATTAAGGTGGGGTTAATTAAGTTTAGTTTCAATTTTTCACTTTGTATAAAGGCTAACAACCCATAGGCCTCCTTTCAGCTGTTCTGGGACTTTCTTCTCCCTTCTTAAGCTTCTCCAGGTTTCTCCAATCTCGTATTACATCACGCCTCACTATAACTGGGAAAAAAGGCCATACTTTTTATTCCCAAGCAACACTAAGTGATGTCTCACTTGACTAATGAATATTCATTTATCAATACACTACATAAAATAAAATCACTCAGCGTTAGGTGTTAGCCTGAAATAAACTTGAACGGCTGATACTAAAGATTAACATGTAACAGAGAAGTCAACTGACTGTTACTTAGGAAAAACATTGCCCTTCATTTTAATTTGCTGTAATCCAGATCCTTTCAACTATATGTTTTTGGAGAGAAAGGTTTGAAGGAAACTGCAGAATGTTACTAAAAATAACTCTCCATTTCTCTACACCTGACAACAGAAGGTTAAAATCCTGGAATGCTTTGGATGGAGATGCTGCTGCAAATGTCTGCCTATTTCATATGCCCAAAAATCCAGTGGGGGAGAACGGGAACTCAGAGCAATGCAGTCCTGTGTGGCAAATTGCCATCTAAAGGCAGGGTTTGAACTGATGTTATTCTAGCAAAGATTAGCAAGACGACAAAAATAAATCCAGAAATTGTCATGTAATTTTAGTAAAGAAAATTTTAGAGTATTAGTCCTCCAACCTTCTACAAGGATCTATGTTAGGACCTCACGATTGACTTGTTCCAAACTATTCAGTCCAAGCCTTGGTAGCTACATTAGAAATTGGCAGCGGTAGTACAGGATGCACGCTCTGTGCTTGAGAATGCAAAGTGTTAGTAAATTTGAGTACAGGCTCTTGTTCCAGTGTGAAAATAAGCTTTTAGACTTATCAAAACCAAGCACACTTAGGCACAGAGGCTATTAAGGGGTGGAACTCTCTTTAGGAGAGACTATTCTTTCTCCTTCGGTCCCATTGTTGCAATACCTGGCCTTTTCCTAATGACCCAAAGTGGGGTCAGGACTCAACTGGTGAAAAACATTGCTTTAAAGGTTTATATTGGATTGACTCTCTTCAAATGGTTTACCTGTCAAATCAAACAGAACTTTGCTAACTTCCTTTGTTTAACCTCATGGCAGTCTGAGTGCCTTCAGCATTGGGAAAATATCAACCTATACCCAGGGCTCACGTTGCTGGTAGAAGCATTAGCAGCTTTTACACAGGTGGTCCTTATTACATGTTATCATTTAGAGATTGCTTATGACATAATGGCATCCAAGTTAGTCCATCCATTGAGAAAAAACCCTTTTTACACAGAAGAATCATATGGTACCCAGTGCAGTAGCTCAGGAAAACATGGGAGGAAGTTGCAATGATTCAGGCCAGAAATCTTGAGCATTGAACTTCACTGTCATGTGAGGACCAAGTAAAAATCCCTTTTTCCTCCCAGATTTTCTAGAGTCAATATAAATGTCCATAGAATATCAACTTCAACTGTGCTAGATATAAAACTGATGGAATGCTAGCTGGTCCATAAAGGGCTGCACCAAGTTATCTGTGGCAAAGTAGAAAACGAGCCCAAAGGTTATGGAGATTGGAAGAGCTGGTAAAGCCTTCTTAAAGATGGCAAGAAGCAGTAGAGTAAGGCACAGACCCTGGAAAGAAGAACAAGGAGACGTTACATGGTAAAACTCAAGCCAGCAAAAATATTTACACTCTACCCCGATATAACGCGACCCAATATAACACACATTCGGATATAACGCAGTAAAGGAGTGCTCGGGGTAGAGTGGGGGAGGCGGGGCTGCACGCTCCAGCGGATCAAAGCAAGTTCGATACAACACAGTTTCACCTATAACGTGGTAAGATTTTTTGGCTCCCGAGGACAGTATTATATCGGGGTAGAAGTGTATTACAGAACACATCAAGCTGAAGGGCTGACAAAAGGGTTGGTCAATTACATTCTTTTGCTTTTCCACATTGTGTAGCAAGTATTAATCCTGACATTAATAGCATTCAAAGTAACTCACTAATGAGCCCACTGAGTAAAGCACTGAAGTATATATTTAAAATCCCACTGAAATCAATGGGACAAACATGAACTTAGGTGCTGTGCTGAACTGAAACTTAAGTGACTGATCCTGCTCCAACTGAAATCCACAGCAAAACTTGCAGTTTAAGACCATGACGGCAAGATCAGGCACTGAATAACCAATATGCAAAATCCCAAAGGAAAATATACAACAGCAGCCCGCTTGGTCACTGAAGAATGCACTGAAATATCACCACCACCACATTACATTATACTCACAATTAGTATAGCTACAAAACAGGCTAAAGTTGTGTTCCAGTCTCCACTTGCTGTTGCTGAGGCCTTGCCAACCAGAACACTGTAGAAAATGAAATCTCCTAAACCGAGCTTTACTCCCCCTGCAATGGTAAAAATATGGGAGCATTACATAAAGACCCAAAACAACTCGCACCAATAGCCACAGCAAATGACTTCCGTTGCACGTATCTGACAGAATAATCCAAGGAACCAATAGAACACCCAAAAGCAACTAGCAGATTCTTCTTGACCGTCCTGCTGCAGAGCTGTTCCAGTCTCCAATACACATGAATGATATGTCGCAGCCTGCCAGTACACTTCATTGTATCGAGTTATAAAATGTCACAGATCAAACATAAGAAAATTTTTTTTATGCACACCCCCATTTTAAATTAAGTTAGCAAGGAGTCAAAATGGGAGGCTGGGAATTAATGAGAAGTAGAATTTTTTCAGAAGCCATTTTAAAGCAACAAGGGAAGAAGCACTTATCAGCATGACTATTTACCAGATAAACACTGACATCAGGAAAAGGAATTTAAAAGGGAAAAATGAATAGAATACTCAAAAATAAAATGTTCTGGAAGAAAAGGATAGCCAAAACGCAGTTCATAGAGTTCTACTATGTAGCATGTAGCTGACTTCATCTTTCATACAGAGGTGTGACTAGCAAAAACTGCAGGTCCCAACAGAGTACTCCATTTTGACACAAACAGGAGTCATTTCTAACATCTCTAGAGTAAAAAGAAGGACCTCTGCCCATTTGCTCCACTTTATGCAAATTAGATGAGGTCTTCAGACTCCTAATAATTGCAAGTGTAACTCTGAATTGAGCAAGTTTGGATGTTCCTGTTATATTTGTTATAGATCTAAGTCACTTTCAATTGTTTCATTTTACAGCAACATTTGCCAAAAGACTATTCCTACTACCCTGCCTAGTGGGCAGATGAGTCACTTGTTATTTTGCAGTTTCCACTTACATATCTTCCAGTGCACAAACCAACATCCAGCAAAACATTCCAGTGACCTCTTGTGTCTCCTACAGAGTCCTTCTTATGATAGCTCTGAAAGGCTCTTTGTGTAATTATGATGCATCTTTCAGATTAAATGGGTGTTTGTGGTTCTGCAGTACATGGACCCTTCAAAAGTGCATGAGCCAATAAGCTCGTTTTTGTGGTAATTACCACCTTGGCAGGGACTTTAGTAGCATAATTTCCAACTAACAGCATTTCTGTAAAACAGAAGTAAAGAAGATTTCCTGTATATTTGTTCTACTAAATAAGGCTCAGACAGTGCCATAGCTTTTTCAAAGCCTCTATGTCAAGGCTGTCAAACACCCAGATGGTGGGAAGATCCAGCCCCTTGGATACTCTCATCTAGCCCACACCTCCCTTCGTCACATCAGTGCAATCCAGCTCTGGACTCGCTCTGCAGGAACCAAGGGAGAGCTGGAGATTGAGTGGGCACCTGCTGAAGAGGAAGAGCTCAGGAGTGAGCTTATGCCTGATTGGCCATATGCAAGGAAGCCCCAGCATGCCTCCTCCTGCTATGGCAGCTGCCTTTGCATCTTCTGCCACTGGGACTGAGCCCCATTGCTTCGGAGCTTCCCTTGCCCCTCAAATTGTTTCTGCTCATCCTGGCCTAGCGGGAAGGGCCCCAGAGCTCTGCTACCCTAGATGAGGCACAGGTGGTCTTCTGCCCTGGGGAGGAAAATCTAGGGCTCCTCTTCTCCCAGCAGCTCCTCTCTCCTTCTCTCTTCTCCCCCTTTGTCCCCTTCTTCCCTCTCCCTCTCATCTTTCCCTCAGGGTTCCTGATAACCCCATCAAGCCCTGCAGCACGAGGTTTATGGGAGTGGGTCCTCCTCTTCCCACCATGTTTTTCTTGTCACTGCTGCCTCCACCAACCAATCCAGCCTTCTGTTACTTTTCAGACAAGGGGAAAGGAAGAATTAACTTAGCTAAACAGGTGCAATCTACAGTCAGAGGAGACTGGAAAACATGCTCCTTACCGGTGAGTTTTGTTTCTCTGGCCCACAAACCCCAAGTCAAAGTACACTTTGGCCCTCACCTCAGAATTAGTTTGACACTCCCACTCTAAGCTATAATTATTGGATTTTTCTAGAGAGATCCTCAACAGTTCCCTTCTGAACTCAAACGAGTTCCCATATTTTAACCATTCCCCACATTTATTTTTCAGCCTAGGTCTACACTTAAAAATTAGATCAATCTAGCTATGTTGCTCAGGGCTGTGAAAGATTATCAACCTATCTGCTGCCTGGATGGATTGACTGATGGATTATCTACATCGATGGAAAAACCCCTTCCATAAAGGTACGAAGGGTCTATGCTAGATCGGCATAGCTGCAGCGCCATAGCTGTGCTGCTGTAGTGTAGACATACTTCATTAATATGGCCATTAGCTGGATGAAACTCTGCATCCCATCAGCACTGATCTTTCATTTGCAAAGTGGTCCTCTGTTTTGCAGGGACTCAGCATGGCTGCCCCTGAGCCTCTGCTAGCACAGGAGCAGGGTGTTACCGTACACCCCTTCCACTCAGTTCTTGTCCATGTTCACTAGAAATTTCCTGCGAATCTGGGAGGACTGCAGCTCAGGCTGCAACAGTGTGGGGAAAACAACTCCTAGACTGTCATTAGACAGGCAGTCCCATGAGGGACAGACTCCAGAAACCCTTTTCTTTACTACCTCTTAAACCTCTATGGTGGTTTCAGCTCTTTCAAACTGTGAGACAGACAGTCCCAAAACCACAGAGTTTGTAGTAAATCAAGATTACTGGTGAGGGGAGGGGAGGGGAGAAGAGATTAAAACAAAAGAAACAGACTGCATAAAACAGCTAGTCTTAAACCCAGCAAAAGCTAACTTAGGTCACTACTGGAAAATCAGCAGCACCTTATACGTCTCATCTCCCTGGAGTCCCTCAGTACCACCGCTCAGGTTACTCTGATCTGTTTACTGTGATCTCCCCTAAGACTTAACCATTATGTGTTTCCTAAATTCATTCAGGATCATGTTCACTGCTTTGGACCAACTCTTTTGGTTCCTGTTTATCCTGTAAGAACTATTACAGTTTGGAGCCTTTAGAATGTGTACACACACAATAGGGTCTCCCAGCCCCACTTCAACATCTCATTTACAAGGATAGTTTCCCATACCCCTAAAGGCCATGCTTTCGCATCTTAATTGTCTTGACTGGAGGTGCCAATCCAAACATAACTCAGTCTGTCTTTAAAGAGACCAGTTTTATTTTTCTTATAAGTCACCTTTCACTTTATTGTACTCTATCAGCTATGAAGCACTGTCAAATTAACACTGATCTGTCACAGACGATACCAAGCTAGACGCCAAGTGAAACACTGCATGGCAGCACATTCCAATCCTACTAGATTACCAGGCTCCACGAGTATTAACAACATTTATTTTAATTCCTGGTGGAAAGGTTCCTTGTTAAAACTAAAAAGTCATTTTGGAAACAACTTCTGAATATCTAAAAGATCCGGAATTGCAGCTACTATTCAAAATTTAATTTCTCATCATATTGGGAAGCGCTAATTTAATGAAAAATGAAGTATTTGAAAATGGAAAGAATTATGCAGAGTTAGGACTAGCAGTTGTCCTGATCTCAGTTCTAAAGGGCTTTCAAGAGACAGCTGTAGAAGGAAATTGATGTCTTACAGTTACTTATCAGTGACTACAGTGATTAATAACCCAAGCTCCAGAGACAGATGCTAAACTTTAAGGGAAAAATTCAGTGGGGTCCTTACTGGATGCATCCAGTACAGAATTTGTTCACTTACCTTTATTAGCAAAGTGACATTAAAAAAAAAAAATTACTTACAACATCCCAACTCGCTCTTAAAAACACAAAACTAGTGCTTGCAGTAACAGACTGTATCACTGCTTGCTCTGCACAGTGATCACTGCATGCTAAAACAATTCTCTCTCAAGTCAAGTTGTGTTGAACAGTAACTTGACAAAAAAGGCAGTATTCAGAATGCTGTCTTACCATGCTGATGATATTAAACATTTAAATACTGTTGCAGCGTATTAAACGCTCAGTGATCAGTGCAATGGCTACAAAGCTACTGCCACACAACGTGAATTTCCCAACATACTTCTAACAAGTTACTGCTGGCAGACAAATATGACCAGCAGCACTGTAAATATACTACTAGAACTACTGATTGTAGAAACAGAGGGAGAAAGACACACATCTTGGAACAATTTATTATTTTCTTCATTTAAAATACCCACGGGGCAGGGAGAAAAAGTGCCTACAGCCTGGGATAGGAGTCTAACAGTTACTTTAAATAACAATCCATTCAGAATTGTCTGTCTACCAACACAGCCAGTCTACACATAAAAGAATTAGGTCAGTTATTAAAAGACTAAAATACACTTCACCCCACTCCCAAGACCCTCTGTGCCCTTAAGTGTCCTCCCCAAAAGCTCTAGCAAAGAAAGAGGCTTTGCAGTTTACTCCGAAGGTCAGAGATTTGGGTTATTTTGGAGAAAGGTAGGCAGTAAACGCCAAAGATGCTGTTATGAAATACACCCTACTAACATCCTACCACTATAAACAAGTGCCTTCACTGATCACAACTATGGCAGTAACATATGGGGGGAGAGAGAGAGAGAGAGAGTCTGCCAGACAGGCAGGTCTGAAAATGCTTAGTGCTCTACTGGTCCAACAACACCTTAAATTCCACTGGAAACGAAAAGCCTGCCTGTGCAGATCCCTGACTACTGATGTTATGTGCTCAATGCGAGACACTGCATTTAACAAGGAGGCTGCTGGGGGGGGGGGGGGGGGGGGAAGAGCGGGAGAGAACAAGCAAGCAAGCTGCAACATCCCACATTGAACTTTGGTTTCTAATGAGACTTAACATGTAGTTTTGTGCAGAGTGTACTGCGGTATTCTAATCTTGAGGTGACAAAGGCATGGATCGCAGTTGAAAGGTCTGTATCCAAATGGATGACAATCTCTGACCACCAGTGGATTGAAAAAAGCCATTCAGATCTTTGCTGTTATATGATGGTTTAAGTCCATCCAGTCCTGTGAAGGACATCAGGTGGGTCAACATGTCCTAATCACTGGGGACTTTTCAGCCTGTCCTTGAAATACAGCGTACTATGAAATATGAATGAATAGGTACATTATCTTTAGCTGACTGAAAATCAAATGTACATTTATTCAGTCTTGGAACGATACTCACTCTCTTCTGGGTCCTCGCTGGCTTGGGAGTTACTAGGGAGAGCCTGAACAGCAGCCCGGGATTCAGGAGTGGATTCAAGGGGCCCTATTCTGCTATTCCTTTGTTGCTCCCATTCTGGATTGAAACCTCCGTCATCCATGTCAGCATCTTCATTCTGAATCTGGTTCGCTGCGGCTCAAGGGAAGAAAATAATATAAAACCTATTTCAAAAGTGTTTCTCATACATAGACACTCCTGTTAATACAGTAAGTGACATCAGGTAACTGTCCTCCTCTAGTCGGCACTGGTGAGACCTCAGCTGAAGTCTTTAGGAAAGATGTGGACAAATTGGAGAGAGTCCAGAGGAAAGCAACAAAAATGATGAAAGGTTTAGAAAACCCGACCTATGAGGAAAGGTTAAAAAGACTGGGTATGTTTAGTCTGGAGAAAAGACGACTGAAAGGAGGGACCTTCAAATATGTTAAAAACGGTTATAAAGAGGACTGTGATCAATTGTTCTCCATGTCCACTGAAGGCAAGACAAGAAGTAATGGATGTAATCTGCCACAAGGGAAATTTTAGGTTAGATATTAGGAAAAAACTTTCTAACTACACCTCTACCTCAATATAACGCTGTCCTCGGGAGCCAAAAAATCTTACCGCATTATAGGTGAAACCGCGTTATATTGAACTTGCTTTGATCCACCGGAGTGCGCAGCCCCGCCCCCCCGGAGCAATGCTTTACCGCGTTATATCCGAATAAGTGTTATATTGGGTAGGGTTATATTGAGGTAGCGGTGTATTAGGATAATTAAGCTCTGGAATAGGCTTACAAGGGAGGTTTTGTAATCCCTATCATTGGAGGTTTTCTAACCTGTTTTTAAAAAACACCTGCTGCCTTCCTCTGCCTCCCAGTACCTCTATGGGCCTTGGACCAGGCCCTGCAGCCTGGGGAGTTGCCAGCCTGGAGCTCCCCTGGCTCTCCCCAGCCCTGCTTCACTTCCAGTACCCTTTGTGCAGGCAGCCAGACCCTGCTCTCTCCCAGCCTGAAGAGAGACTCCCCTTGGGCCTCTGGCTCACAGCCTTTTTTATACAGGCCAGCTGTGGCATGACTAGGGTGTGACCCAGCTGCAGCCGCTTCCCCAATTGGCCCAGCTTTTCCCCTGCCACAGCCCTCTCCCAGGACTGTTTTAAGCCCTTTAGGGCAGGAGCAGGGTAACCACCCCGCTACCAGTTGGTATTGTGTTTTCCAAAGTGCATTACTCTGCACTTATCAATAGTGAATTTCATCTGCCATTTTTATTGCCCAGTCACCCAGTTTTGTGCAATCCCTTTGTAACTCTTCTCAGTCAGCTTTGGACTTAACCTTTCTGAGTAAGTTTGTATCACCTGCAAATTTTGCCACCTCACTGTTTACCCCCTTTTCCAGATCATTTATGAATATGTTGAAAAGTACTGGTCGCAGTTCAGATCTTTGGGGGTGGGGAGTGGGGGGAGTCCACTATTTACTGTGAACACTGATCATGTATTCCTACCCTTTGTTTCCTATCTTTTAACCAGTTACAGTGAGATGTGTTGATGCAATATGATGTTACAGCAAAATGTCATCACATTATATCATGATCTGGCATGACAACAGGAGGACATTTTGTCAGCAGAATGTCTTTGAATCTCTCCAGTGAGACAACAGCTCTATACCACATGCTCTCTGGATGGGTGCCCTTAGAAAAGGGAAGAAAGCAGAATCACTCAGTATCATAGAGAAATCTATGAATGGACTATCAGGAAACCTGATCAAATCCTGCCCTTTCAATGTGGCCTTATTCTTTAAAATATCATTTTATAAACTTTGTCTTTCCCTGCACATGGATGTTGACTTACCACAACTATCCTCTGCATTGTTGTTGAGACAAGTCTCTTAAATAGAAACCATAAGTTCCATAATAATGAAAAGCTGCAAGAATATTAACTGCATATTAACTGAATATCATTTGCAGTCAAGACAGATTATTTCTAGCAGGGCTTTCACTCTGAGGGAGTGGAGAACCATTTGTTGCCCTGTCTGTGCAAAAAAGTGTGTTTAAAAAGCTCCATCTGAAAGCAGGGACAGTTCTCTCTGAAGTATCAGAGGGGTAGCCGTGTTAGTCTGGATCTGTAAAAAGCGGCAAAGAGTCCTTTGCATGCATCCAACGAAGTGGGTATTCACCCACAAAAGCTTACACGCCAATACATCTGTTAGTCTATACGGTGCCACAGGACTCTTTGCCGCTTTTCTCTATGAAGATGTTCTATAATAAGATAACATGCAAAAGAAATCCTTACCTTGTTTATCATAAGTGGAGCTTTTCGAAGCTTTCCGTTGGGCTTCCGGGTCTTCCTCAGCCATGTTCACTAGCCATATCATCGTTGCTGTTGAAGAAAAGACGTTGGTCAACATGTGTCAGAGGACAAACTGTGGTGTCAGCATTGGGCTATCGTTTCTCTACTATTTTTTCTGCTGCAACTATCTTCTGTCACAGGCAGTTTTACTTCCTTTTAAAATACTTAAAAGGCATACTAATAGTTGGGATGAAGTCAGTTTCAGCTACAACACATCTTCCAGATCTGACTGGATACAGACTGGTCATAATAAATGTTATAAAAATGAAAACAGTCAAGTTGCAGCTGCCTTAGAGATACAGTTTCCCATTAAGAGTACACATTGAAAAACTGAACTGATGATTCTCCTCCTACTCTCCTGTGCAGAAGCAACCAGATTTTCATTTGGAAGTATAATGACTGGTATTGAAGTAGCATCAGTTTACACAACAGCACTGGTAACTATCTATAGAAGCTATTTTTCTTTTTTAAAAGGCTGGTCACTTCTCCTATTTTTACAATTCAATTTTATTCAATTTAAGTTGTTTATTTTTAGTTCAAGTTTGCTGTTTCCCAGCCCTAACTTCCACTTCTTGGGCATACAGAAGGGCTAAGACAGCTATGGGCAGATGTTACCAGTACAATAGAACTAAGGTTGTGACAGGTAAGTCAACCCTCACTCCATCCTACTCTTACCTCCCCACCCCACTCCCCCCATCACCCCCCCCCCATCACCACACCCTTCTCTCCTAAGCAGCCAGCTGGAGTCTACAACATAAGACATTTCTACTGTGCTTGACATTTTAATACAGATGCCACCTGGGTTACGGAAACCCAACTTACGCAAATCCGCACTTACAGAAAAAGTTCCATAAGCTAGAAATAGGAGGGGTTTTTTTTTGGTGTAATTGTCGGGTATATGTTTCTGACTTACGCAAAATTCGAGTTACGCAAGGCATTCCGGAACAGAATGCTTGCGTAAGTCGGGGAGCGTCTGTACAATGATTTCTGAATTAACATGATATTTGCTAGGTTTTCAGGACATAATAGTATCCCAAAGCTAGTATGTATGGAAAATGTCAGTGGTGGATACCATAACAAGTCAGATCTCCAGGTAACAATCTGTCTCATGAGTTGGACTTCATCACATATGCCCCACCCTTCTATATCTGAGATGGCAATATCCAGGTAATAAACTGCATTTATCATGAACTTCTGGCCAGCTTTTAAAACACTGATATTTAATGTTACATTTTTTTATTTTGGATGAAAACACTGCAGTTCCCCTTAAACAACTAGAGTCTTCCATTCAATTGTCAAAGTATTTTGGATTCTTTATAACTTGCCTTCTGTAGAGCCTTTCAGATGATCTCAAACAGTTTCCCCCCCCCCAAAACAAGCCTCACAACACCCCTGCGAGATAGGTATTGGCCCCATTTTATACAAGACAACTGAGGTGGGGAAGATCAGATAGCGAGTTAATGTCAGAGCTAGGAAAAAGACAACTCCTGACTCCCTGTCACCCACAAGACCAGAGTCCCTCCCCCAATTGTAAAGGGTCTTATGTATTTCAACGCTACAAGAGAGCCGACTGGGTAAGCAGTTTAACCAGATGTTCTGAACTTATCCAATCTGAATAAACAATGTTTAAAAAGCTCTTTACACTCCCACTAGCCAGAAATCAAGATGCAAGATGAGCAGGAATCCCCAGTAGTGAGCTCCATGGGTGATGCCCTGGTGAGAAGTCCAGCCCCAGCTGCTAGTAACGGAGAGGAAGTTGGCATTACCATAGTGGACCTCACTAGGGGGCTCAGTTTTTTTTTTTTAAATCAGCTTCTGTCTGCTGGGTACCTGATTAGTCTAAAATATGGCTGCTGGAAGGGAGAAATAACTCTCTTCCCTCTATCCCAGAGACTCTTAGCTGCTGGAGGTGAAAGTGTGTGTCTTGTACTTTATCTTCACCTGGCATTTTAGTTTCAGTCCTCCTCTTTCAACACAGAGTTTTCCTGAGCAGCAGCAAAGTAAAATTTGTTGATTCTTGACAATTTCATTGCTGCTCCCAGGATTAAGAACAGCAGCAGTGAAAATGATCAGATTTGAGCTAGTTTTACATTGCTGCTGCTTGCTGGAGCTGGGCAAATAACTGATTTTTTTGGTTCTACTTGAGCCAAATCAAAAAATTTGGAAAAAATGTTGGTGAATTTCAACCCAAAAAGGTCTTGTTTCCAGGTATTTTTAAAGGCCAGATTCACAAAACTGCCAGAGATAGTTGTGGTTCTTACCTTATAACTGTTAGCTCAATGGTTAGGGCATTCACCCAACATGGGGGAGACATTGGATCAATTCCCCCATTTGCCCGATATGGAGCTGTGACTTGAACTTGTGTCTTCCCCCACACTCAGGAGAGTGCCCGGACTATAGAACCTCCTGGGACAGGTGTCTCTCCTGTTGAAGCTGTCCCACTTTGTATAAAATACTTGAATAGAGAGGAAGTAAGAATCACTCTATAGCTCAGTGGTTAGGGCACTCACCTCGGACGTGGGAAACCGAAGTTCAAATCTTTGCTCCAATGCGTAATTATTTATACAAGGTAGAACAGTTTCAACAGGAGAGACTGAGAAAGATCATAACACTATATCCCAGAATACACCAAAATATAGCCCCATGGTTAGATGGGGGAGGAGGAGACCCCCAAGTTCAAATCCCTGCTCCATATCAGCAGGGGGGGAAGGATTGAACTAGGTCTTCCCCTTACTGGGTGAGTGCTTGAAGCACTGAACTAAAAGTTACAAGGTGGGCACGCCCCCTGCTCCCCCCCCACACACACTTTGTGAATAAAGCCTAAACATGTTTTGGGGTTAAAACTAGTCCGCAGATTTGTATCAAAATTGCAAATAATTTCTGGTCGACAAACGACGAGCAAAACCAGAAGCAGACACACACAGAGAACACAGAAGCAGTTCACATTTAATGGGTTATTCCTTGCAACCATAAGCTAGAAACGTAATTTTTAAAAGTCTGAAGAAAATCTATTTCTTGCAGGAATACACGGGATAGGATCCCCTCGCTCACCAACATGAGCTTCCCCCTTCTCTGTGGCGAGTAGATTGTTTAAGCCCTGCAAATGGACAAATATTTCTAAATAGAAACAAAGCCTATCCTAAGCGTGCTAGATTCACATTCTACTGATGCTGTTTTGGCCGGACCAAGACCCTTTACCATTTTTTCCATTTTAATTTAAAAAGAACAATATGTGCTGTTTTTATCTTGGAATATCTTATAAAGAACATATTCCAGGTTTCTGAGCAAATAGCAAATGAAAAATTGAGGCCCAAGGAAATGAAATGTGATCTCCAGCTGTGCATGCAACAGAACATATTAAAGCAAAGGAAGCCAATGGGATGATTACATCTCCTTTCCTCAAGGTCAGGCAAGAGATTACAAATCTAAAAGCCTTAATGAAATATACTTACAGGAGTAAATAAGTGCTGGGAAGAGTGTTTCATTTCTCTCTTGAGCTGTTTCAACCAACATACGAAGAGGACCTTTAGGACATAGGACAGCAACCAGATCTGCAGGGGAGAGCACACAGAAAAGATCCTGTACTACAGTATTACAGACTTGGTTTTTAAAAAGTTTTTATGTGAGAGCGGCTGCAGGGATTGGTAATGGGATACCCTCTAGGACGCTACCTGGAATATAGACCAGGTTCATGAGTTTGTCCCAGTCCAGTTCTCAGTGATAAGATACAAGTCCAGTGGATGTAGATATTGGAGATAAATAGAGGTGATAGTTTATTATATCTAAATTATGTGGCAGGGACCCATCCCCCTTCAAGCCCTTTCCCCCCCATTCACTATATCCCTCAATTCTACTGCCACCTTTAGTGTCTGGCATACAGACATGTCAGCAGGGCTGATGAGGGGGGGAGAAGCCATTACAAATTACCGGGGCCCAGCTTCCCCCCCTCTTGTTGGCCTGTTTAGCTGGTCTGCCCTTGCTGGGGGGCCTGAAAATTTTTTTTCACCGGGACCCGAACCCGCTCTCAGCGGCCCTGGGTGTCAGTGCATGCCCCACTCTTGCGCACTGTAGGAGGTGCAAGAGTGGGAGACTGACTGGTCAGAAGTCTGGGCCTTTGGCATAAGCACATTCGTTTTCCATGTTTAACTTCTATGGTGTGCAAGCGCATGCTTCTCTTTGGTCCCTCCATGTTCCCCGGGGTCTGTTGCCCTCCATCCATTTTAGGTACTTACATGACCCCATCACTGCAGTAATTGAGTGCTTCTTGAATGTATTTATCCCCACAACACCCTTATGAAGCAGGGCAGTATTATTATCCCTGCTTCACAGACTGAGAACTTAGGCACACATGCTGAGTGACATGCCCATCCCCACACAAACTCTGTGTAATTGAACCCAGGTATCCTGAGTCCCACAACAGTGCCATAACCACTGAACCATCCCTGCTGGCTCCAGTCATCAGGGCACACCCTGAGCTCCACTGGGAGAAGAGCCCTACTCCCAAGAACTTTAGGAATAAAGACGCTTATAACTCTGGCCAGCTGGACTTAAACCCTGCAGCAAGGCTCCCTGGAAATTGTGGCAAATTCAGATAAATACAAATATTGGGAATTTTAATAAATAAGAAAGCAAATACACTAACATATCTCTGGAGCTATTCTGACATTACTTTTAATGAGATATTACTTTTAATGTTTTTCATGCAGTCCCCAAACTGTTGTTTTTCAGCATGCTGTATATTTTTAAACTCAGACCATGTAGTTTCATCACAGAAGCTGGCAGAGGCAAGCTTGAGGTTTTGATGACTGGGCCGTAAACAATGCAGCATCTGACAGTTTTGGCAACCAGGAGGCAGCCGAAACTTTGTGTACTGGGGAGGGTGTGAATTCCTCTCCCTCCCTTGTAGGCAGTGATGGGTGTAACTTCAAATCTGAAGCAGGATTTAATTCCAAATTCCTCATTCCACACCCCTGCTGCCCCACTGCCCTCCATCACAATACCTATGGAATATCCAGCTCAGCACTGGGGAATAAGCACTCAATCTTGAGGTTTCTGTTAAAATTATAATAAACTGACAACTCAAACCTAATGATGACATTGTTGATGCTTAGATTGTTAACAGTCCGTTGCACACACATGTAAACATCTGGTAGATCAATAAAGGAAGGTTAATTACTTTATGATAATGGAAGTCCTTTGAGATGCATGGTCCCTATGGCTATTCACTGCTCCCGCAACCAGAAATTCTTCAACAACAGTGTCTGTTGGTCCACACCAATGCACTCTCTCTCCTCGTGCTGCAAACAGACAGTGTGAGGGGTGGAGCAAACCAACTGCCTCTCCAATTCCAACTCTGTTGTGAATCACGTGAGAATCCGAAGCAGAAGAGAAGGAAGGTGGATTGTGAATACCCATAGGAACACATTTCAAAGAACTCCTGTTACTATAATGTAAGTAAGGCTGTGACTACACTGCCACTTTCAGCGCTAAAGCTTTTGTCATTCAGGGGTGTGAAAAATCACCACGAGTGACAAAAGTTTTAGCGTTGAAAAGCGCTAAAAGCTGCGCTCCCAGCGATAAAGGTACCACCGCCTGTTAGGGGTGGTTTTTTTTTTTTTTTTAAATCACCTGGAGAGCTCTCCCATGGCTATAAAGCATGTCTACACTGCCCACGTCACAACGCTGCTGCGGCCACGCTGTAACGTGGGTAGCGTAGACATACCCTTACTTCCCTTTCTTTGAGTTCTAGTCTCTATGAGTATTCACTATGAGTGACTCCCATGCAGTGCCTATTGAGAAGGCAAGTGCGAGGAAGAGCTTTGCACCACAGGCGGCGCGCAATGGAGGCTGGGGGAGGCTAAGCCTCCCCAAACCTCATGCCACTGGGGGGCGGGGAGGAGGGGAGATGGTGGATTTGGGGCCCCCAGAAAAATCACCCCACTCCGCCACAGCCCTGGGGCCACGGCAGGGGCATAGAGCTTTTCTGGTCTCAGTGCCGCAGGGGCGGGGCCAGGGGGAGAGAAGAGGTGGAGTAGGGACAGAACGGGGGCAGGGCTGCAAGTGGAAGGGGCACAATGGGGGGAAGGGCTCCAGGCTCAGAGCCCCAGGCAGAGCCAAGAGCTGCGTGCGGTCCCAGCCGAGGCTGAGAGTTTGACTCCGGCTGGGGACGAGCTCTCAGCCCCCGCCCCCACCCCTGTCCTCATAGCTCTGACTGAGCCCCAAACCCGCCCCCCTACCAGGGCCATGGGGGGTGGGGGGGAGGCTGAGAGCACAAGCGGGGGTGTGGCCTCAGAGGGAAGAGGCAGGGAGGGGGCTAGCCTCCCCAAGGAGAAGCTTCAACCGCCGCCCATGCTTTGCACCACAGTTAGCAGGATTACAGAAACGAAGGAAGCATCCTCAGCTGAGGCTTGAATCAGGGAATAGTGCCCGGTAAAATGCCAATAGAGCCAATCTGCCAGTCTATAGATTTCCAAGAGTGGGACTCCTTGAAAGGATGCCACTGAGGCAGCTTGCACTCTGGTAGAGTGAGCCCTGACAAATTGTGAAGGAGGGACTCCTGCCTTTTCACAGCAGAGAAAGATACAGCTGGAAATCCATTCTGAGAGTCCCTGGGAAGACATTGCCTCTCCCTTCATCCTCTCAGATATAGAGACAAATAGTCATGGAGATCTTCTAAAGTGCTTTGTCCTATCCAGACTGGATGTCCGCAGGGCTCCAGCATTCCGTTTCCTGCCTCTATATTCCTGAGGTCTTGGGTAAAAAACAACAACAGGTAGGTGGAGTGCCCAGTTCAAGTGAAAGTCAGATGGAACCTCAAGGATGAATTTGCAATCCAGTCTCAGGGATACTCTGTCCCTGTGAAAGACAATATAAGGCAAGTCCACCCTGAGGGCCTAAAGCTCAACTACTCTCTTGGCTGAGTAATGGCTGTGAGGATGGCTACCTTCATTGATAAAAGTAAGAGGCAGCAGGAGGCCAAGAGTTCAAAGGGCAGTTTCATGAATTGGGAAAGCTGTAGGTTCAGGTCCCAAAACAGAGTAGGTCTTGATACTGGTAGGAACATTCTGATGGTGCCTTTTAAAAACTTGACTGTTATGGGTGAAAACCCTCTACTAGAGAATAAAAGACATTGATAGCTGCTAAACAAACCCTTAATTTACTAATGGATAGGCCTGTGACTATAAATGAGAGGAGACAGTCCAGGATAAGAGGAATGCCAGATTCCCTTAGAGGCAAATTGTGCCTCTGACACCACAGGGAGAACCACTACCACTTGGCAGTGTAACACTTTCCTATAGAAGGTTTTTTGTTTTTGAAAAGGATGAACAGAACTTTCTCCAAGCAGGATCTCCCTAAGTCTGTCATCCATCCTAAAACCAGGCTGTCAGATGAAGGAGTGCCAGTTTGGGATACCTGGTGCCACCCCTGTTCTGTGACCGTAGGTCTGGAAACGGTACAGGTGAATGCATGGGTGGGAGACCACCTGTAGGGCCCTGGTGAAGCAGAATTGCCATGGCTGGTCTTTTGGAGGACTCATGGTGGGAGCAGAATGGGAGGAAAGGTGTGACCAGTGCGCTAGGAATGCATCCTCTCTGAGCAGCTCCCCGAGCATCCAGAAAGCAATAAGTTGAGCACCTTCTGTTGTCCTGGGTTGCAAAAAGGTTGGAAGATGGGGATCCCCACTGGCAAAAGATCCATTGGGTGACAGATGGGTAGAGCTCCCGCTCGTGAAAATGCCTGTTGAGGCTATCTGCTAGGGAATTCATTACCCCAGGCAGATGCACTGCAGAGGATGATCTGGTGCTGGATGCACCAGTTCCAGAGGTGCACCACCTCCCTGCAGAGTGATGCAAACCTTGATCCCCTCTGTGTGTTTATATACTAAGCAGTGGTCACATTGTCTTATTTTACCTGGACCCGAGTGGATTGAATGAAGGGGAGGAATTTTTTGCATGCTTCATGGACTGCTTGAAGCTCAAGTTGGTTGACCTGATGTGTGCCACTTTTAAGAAGTCCAGGAGCCCTGAGCTATATGGTCACCCAGGTGTGCCACCCCAGCCTCGGAGGGATAGGTCTGTCATGAGTGTCTGTGGGTGGGGCAGAAGCAAGGGACCCCCCCACCACACACAAACTCTCTCTATTTCCATCGGGTGAGAGATGTCCAGACACTGGGAGGAAATGCGACTCTCTTATCCAAGGAGTCTCTTTGGGACAGACCTTACTCCGCCAAACTTGGAGCCTGCGTAGGTGAAACCTGGCGAAAGGGGTCACATGAACGCATGAAGCCATATGGCCTAGAAGTACCAAGCAAGACCAGACTGCCATCTGAGGACTGAGACAGAGTTGGCTACCAGAATCTCATTGCGAAGAATCTGTACTGTGGCTACATGAATCCACGACTGCTTCAATAATATCTATACTCATTATGGGTGTTAAAGTGGACACTCCTGGATTTTCTTAAAAGTTCCAAGGAGTGGCATATGTAGAGCAGGGCAGCAATTGCTATTCGTACTCCTGTTATGACTGTCCCTTGAGGAGCCAGTGTCATAGACTCACAGGATTGGTGCTATAGCCCCAGCTTTGGAACAGTCTCTAGGAGACCCCTTCAGTGTGTCAGACCCTCTCAGGGTCTCACTCTTGCTCCAGGGTAAGCCAGGTGGCTCCACTGCCTCCTTACACAGGATTTCTGGGCCTGCAGCACTCCTGCTTCACACCTTGAGCTCTGAGCATTTCCAGTGACACTCACATAGCACTGGCAAAACAGTAGCGTTTATTTCTTAACTGGAACACAGCATAGGAAATCCTGAGGGTAATCTAGAAAAATGAAGGTTAAATCATAGTCCATTCTGATTAGTCCAGCCAAGCTGTAGTGAACCCCTTGTTTCAAGTTCTGTCTGTCTTCCTTCCTCCGTCTGACCTTCAGGATCAAACTTTAGGTAAGAGCCCCAACTCCTTCCAGCTGCTAACTCTTCTCTCCCACCTCATAGCGCTCCAGACCCTTGATCTCCACCTGGGCAATCTGTTGTTCAGCTTCCCTAAGAAAAGGCAGGGAAGTCGCTGGTTGCTAGATGTCAATATTCTAGCAATTGGATCCCCACTGTCTTCTCAGATGCTCCACTGATATGGGGATTAAGGACCAGATAGCTAGGCAACAGTTACACCTATGTCTCCTAGCCTGCCCCAGGAGCAAAGAGTTCCCTTCCACTCACTGGGTAATAATGCCACACAGGGGAAACTGAGGCACAAACAAGCCTCAAAAATATTACAAAATATTCCCACTGTGTCATAGTCAGTCATCCAGTCAGGGAAATATATAGTGGAGCGAGTAGCATATATGCACTGCCACTATCATGATGACCTTTGTAAAAACTCTTGGAGCTGCTGAAAGTTCAAAACTATTTTGCACTGGAGGTGCTTTGAGTCCACTCTGAAATGCAGGTATTTCTGTGTGCCGAGTGGAAAAGAGGTGACCTTAGAACTGAGAGCCACAAAACAGATGCCTTCATTCAAGGAGGGGATTACAGCAGCCAGGGTAATCATCCTGAATTCTGAGTGGCGGATGAACACATTCAATTTTCTGAGGTCCAGGATGGATCTCCAGTCCCCCTTCTATTGGGGATGAGGAAGTATTTGGAGGAAAAGCGCTTCCCCTTGTGTTGAGGTGGTACCGGTTCTATTGCTTCCAGTTGGATTAGGGAGTCCACTTCCGGTTTGAGGAATGGCTTGTGACAGGGATCCCTGAAGGAGGCTGGGAGGTGGGCAGGTTGGAGATGGGGTAGACAAGAATTCAATGGTATACCCTGTTCAGATGATGTCTAAGATCCACCTGTTTGAAGTTAAAAGTTGACACATTGGAAGGAAACAGGCTAGATGGTCTCCAAAGGAGTCTGGGGAGATTAATTGTGCAAGGACTGGCTGACGGTTCTCGATCGTCCCCATCAAAATGATTTCTTGATAGACGGCTGAGTCTGGAGAGAGAACTGTAGGGTGGAGCAGCATCTGCCTCGCTGTACCATCTGGTGCTTTCTTGGTGGCTCATAGGCCTTTTGGTGCTAGAATGGTGTAGAGTTGGCGAGTATCTATGTTATGGCAGTTTAGAATATTTTCTGCAAGGGGCTCAGTCCACTCCGCCCCTTGTACCTCGGTTTGCAGCACGAGAAGACAGTGTGCAGAAGCAGATTAACGGACATTTCTATTGATGAGTTTCAGTGCATGGAGATTGTGCACTCATGGTGAATACCCATATGGACCAGCACTCAAAGAACTGCACATAAACCACGTAACCATTATAACTAGTCATCTTGTTCCCTATTCCTTATTGTTTGTTGCCTTCACCTGCCATGTCTACAGTTACAAGTTCTTTGAGGCAGGGGAGATGCATATATTACTGTTTTTAAAAACTATACTTCTCTATAAAACCGCTCTTGGCTATCTACAAAATTAGGTAGAAGTCTGCCTTGGTTATGTTTGGTTCACGTTTTTGAAGAGTCTCTTTACAACTGCCAATATTTTTCTTGAGTTTTAAAAATAAGTCATTAGATGTCATAATTACAATGCTGCTGCATAACTGCAATATATATATGGAGACCTGTCTACATCAAAAGATCGAACAGCCACTGTTGTGCTATAGCATTAAACAATCTAGTTCCAGATACTAATAAGAGACAAGCTAGTATAAAAATATATTGTTGCTAAATAAGAGGCTCCCCACAAGAAATGTCACTCAGCTGCAAATCGTGTTTCTATCGGTCTTTGCACTTTGACTTGTAAGTCAACAGTATTCTCAAATACAGCACTATGAAACTGCCAGATTTAATGCCTTGAAATCCCTCTGCTCAGTGTATACTACCAGTAGCTTTTCTTTGCAGAAGTCCAAAGCTAAACCAAGAGAGTTCTACAAAGGGAGTGCCAAATCAGCATAATCACTAACTAGATAAGAAAAATCTGCAAAGGCTGTGTCTTTGCATAGGTTAGAAATGCAGATGAACAAGCACATTTTATGAGGTAATTTGGATTCTCTAAACTAACATTACAATTTAAGAGACTAGATAAGTGGAGCATACAGAGGTATTTTATAGAATGTGCAAGTCTCACACAGGCTGCCAACCTGCCTGTTCCCACTTGAACAAGAGAAAGTGTGAATATTTATATATGGAGAGTTTGCAAAAAACTAGGATTATTAAACTTAGAAAAAAGGAGTATTAGCAAGGATTTGACTGAGGTATTCAAAGTGATGAGCAGCATAATGAAATATGAGCAGCCCCCTTTTTCATCAAGTCCTCTGGTTCTTGTACACGGGACAACGAATGAAACTAAGAGAAGTAAATATAAAATCAAAGGAAGTCATTGAACCATACATATCAATAAAGGTGACCATAAGAGTATAGCTGTAGGAATACACTACTGGCCACTTGACCAGGATGGGCATTGTGAAATGCTCAGGGAGATCAGAAAGGCTACATAAAAAGAAAAGCCAATAATAATGGGGGATTTCAACTATCCCCATATTGACTGGGAACACGTCACCTCAGGATGGATGCAGAGATAAAATCTCTAGACACCATTAATGATTGCATCTTGGAGCAGCTAGTCCTAGAACCCTCAAGGGGAGAGGCAATTCTTGATTTAGTCCTAAGTAGAGCACAGGATCTGGTCCAAGAGGTGAATATACTTAAACTCCTCATAGGGTGATCAGATAGCAAGTCTGAAAAATCGGGACGGGGCTGGGGTGTAATAGGAGCCCATATTTACAAAAAGCCCCAAATATCAGGACTGTCCCTAGAAAATCAGGACATCTGGTCACCCTAACTCCTCAGTAACAGCCATCATAATGTAATTGAAGTTAACATCCTCATAAAGGGGGGTAGGGGGAGGGAAGCTACTGTGATAGGTTTCTTTGAACTTCAAAAAAGGAGAATTACACAAAAAAGAGGAAGCTAGTTAAAGAGAAATTAAAAGTAACGGTCACAAGAGTGAAATGCCTCCAGACAGCATGGAAATTTAAAACACCAGAATAGAGACTCAAACTAAATGTATAACCAAATAAAAAACTAAAAACAGAAAGAGGACCAAAAAAAAGTCACCATGGCTAAACAGCAGAATAAAAGAGGTGGTTAGAGGCATCCTTTAAAAACTGGAAGACAAATCTTACTGAAAACAGAAAGGAACAAACTCTGGCAAGTCAAGTGTAAAAATATAATTATGCAGGCCAAAAAAGAATTTGAAGAGCAACTACTAAAAAGACACAAAAACTAACAACAATTTTTTTTTTTTTTTTTTTTTTTTTTTTTTTAAAAAGTGCAGCAGAAGCAGGAAGCCTGACAGAAAAATCTGTGCAGCCACTAGACAATCAAGATACTAAAGCAGCACTTCAGGAAGACAAGGCCGTTGTAAAGAAGCTAAATCAATTCTTTGCACCAGTCTTCACTGTAGAGAACATGAAGGAGATTCCCATACCTAAGCCATTCTTTTTTAGGTGACAAATCTGCGTAACTGTCCTAGTCTGAGGTGTCAATAGAGGAGGTTTTGGAATAAGTCACCAGGACCAGAATGTATTCACCCAAGAGTTCTGAAGGAACTCAAATATGAAATTGCAGAACTAATAACTCTGGTATAAAGAGACAGAGTCCCGTGGCACCTTATAGACTAACAATCTATAAGGTGCCACAGGACTCTGTCGCTTTTTACAGATCCAGACAGACGGATACCTCTCTGATACCTGTGGTATCTAACCTATTGCTTAAATCAGCTTCTATATCAAATGACTGGAAGATAGCTAATGTAATGCCAATTTTTTAAAAAAAGCTCCAGAGGTGATCCTGGCAATTACATGCCATTAAGCCTAACTTCAGCACAAGGCCAATTGTTTGAAACTAAAATAAAGAACAGAATTATCAGACACATAGATGAACATGATTTGTTGGGGAAGAGTCAACACAGCTTCTGTAAAGGGAAATCATGCTAACCAAAATATTAGAATCATTTGAGGGAGCTCAAAGCATGCGGACAAGGGTGATTCAGTTGATTAGTGTACAAGGACTTTCAGAAAGCCTTTAACAAGTTCCCTCACCAAAGGTTCTTAAGCAAACTCAGGCCTAGATTACAATGGGCGGGGGGAGGGGAGGAAAGAAAATCGATCTAAGTTACGCAACTTCAGCACGTGAATAACGTAGCTGAAGTCGACGTACTTAGAACTACTTACTGCAGTGTCTTCACTGCAGTAAGTTGACAGCTGACGCTCTCCAGTTGACTTCGCCTGCACCTCTCACCCTGGTGGAGTACCGTAGTTTACGGGAGAGTGCTTGGTGGTTGATTTATTGCGTCTAGACTAGACACGATAAATTGACCCCCGCTGGATCAATTGCTGTCAATCGATCCAGCGGATGATGTAGACAAGCCTTAAGAAGTCATGGGATAAGAGAAAAGGTCCCCTCATGTATCAGTAATTGGTTAAAAGATGGGAAACAAAGGGTAGGAATAAATTATTAATTTTCACAATGGAGAGAAGTAAACACTGGATCACCCAAGGATCTATGCTGGGAACTGTGCTATCCAACATATTGATATATCATCGGGAAAAGTGGGTATGTGATGTGGCAAAATTTGCAGATGATATAAAATTACTGAAGATAGTTAAATCCAAAGCTAACTGAAAAGAGTTACAAAGGAATCTATCTAAACTGGATGACTGAGCAACAAAATGGCAGATAAAATTCAATGTTGCTAAGAGCAAAGTAATGCACAATGGAAAAAAATAATCCCAAATACACACAAAGTGATGGGGTCTAAATTAGCTATTACCACTCAAGAAAGATCTTGGCTTCATCGTGGATAGTTCTTTGAAAACATCTACTCAATGTGCACCAGCAGTAAAAAAAAAAAAAAAAAGAGTTAACAGAACATTAGGAACCATTAGCAAAGAGACCAATAAAAAACATAAAATATCATAATGCCACTATCTAAATCCATGGTATGCCCACACCTTGAATACTGCGTGCATTTCTGGTCACCCCATCTCAAAAAAGATATATTAGAATTGAAAAAGGTATGGAGAAGGGCAACAACAATGAGGAGGGGTATGGAACAGCTTCCATGTGAGGAGAGATTAAAAAGACTGGGACTGTTCAGTTTACAGAAGAGAGGGAGGGGGTATGACAGAGCTCTATAATATCATGACTGATGTGGAAAAAGTGAATAGGGAAGTGTTATTTACCCATTCACATAACGAGAACCAGGGGCACCCAATGAAATTAACAGGCAGCAGTTTTAAAACAAACATAAGGACGTACTTCTTTACACAATGCAGTCATCCTTTGGAACTCATTGTTAAGGGATGTTGTGAAGGTCAAAAGTACAACTGGGTCCAAAAAAGAATTAGATAAGAATCTGATAATCGTGGAATTCACCCCTACCAGGTTGAAAATAGCCCAAATGTGGTGACTTTCAAGTCACATTGTGAAGCCTGTCTTCCTTGGGCTAGCACCCAGGGAAGGCTAAGGTGCTCTGAGTGTGGGGTTTCTTTGGGGAATCTGAGGGGTGGAGATTATTATTATTGGATAACTGCCTATTTTCTATTGGACAGGAATTGCTGCTGTTTGTTATTGTTATGGAGTGTATTTCACATGGATGGGACAGTCTTGTCTAAACATGTTATGTTGTTTAAAGTGAAATAAATAAAATCTTATGACTACTAACACTTGGGTTCATGCCAGCTGTGAAACAAGGGCTTAATAAGCAGTTGACCTATGAAGGCCAAGGAAGACTCTCCCTACCTCATTCAGAACCTGGGTCAAACAGCTAGCACTACGTGCGTAAGGAATATTTTCACCCTCTTCCGAGGCATCAGGTACCTAAGGACAATACTGGCCCAAGATGGACAAAGGGCTAATCAAGTCTGATTAATCTTGTATTTCTACGAATATGGATGGGAAAAAAAAAAACAGACCCTCACCTTTCCCATCATCAGGGAATTTCAGATTTCGTGTCTATCTGCAGATAAAATTCACTTCTGCGTTTCCAAATTAATTCAAATTCTTTACGAGTAAGTTTGCATTGATCCTCCTCTTCGCTATAAGAAATTTAAATTATACACTAGGAGCTAGGGGTGTGATCACAAACACATGCTTGCGCTAGCTCTTGTCTTGGTCGCATGAGTATCAATAGCAGTGTAGCACGGCTAGCGGAGGTATGGCTGAGAGGTTATACTGGGGGTTATGTACTCAGCGCAGCTCAGCCTCTGCTGCCACTACCCATGCTACCACAGCTTCACTGCTACTTATACTCGCCCTAGCTCGAACGTGTACACAAGTAGGGGAAAAATCACATTCCTAGCTTGTCGCATAGCCGTAACCTTAGATATTCTGGCCTATTATGTAAACTAAATCAGTCTGAGACACATCTGCCCTTACAGCCAGATCATGAAAACCATAAAATACAGAGTACCACTCCTACGGAAGGGTTTCAGTACCCTTTACAAGTGTATGATAACTGTCTGAGATGGGTTATGTGATCTCTAGGTATAGTTTATTGCAGCCTACTCTGGGATGAAACATAACGTATGATAGTCTAGAAAAGGAAATGACTACTATACCGATTTGAACTGTGGGAGAGTATTTAACTGTGCCATGACTAGATCCTCCTGTGTGAAGGAACTTTTTCCTAAGGAAAACTCCTAGAGGAATTTCTGAGATTACCCTGTTCTTGTCAGGGGATGGACTGGCCCGCTTGGTATCTGGAGGACCCTACGGAGGCCACAGCTTCCACCTGAAGCCCTTGTACCCAGGATGTGGCTCCAGCCTCCTGAGGAACTGCTTCACTCTGTAAATACAATAGCTCCCAAAGGCCCTTGAGGGAGTGGGAGACACAAGAGTTATCGTCAATGAGACCAGAAGGAGGACTACAATATGGGTTTCAAGCCTATCCTCTCCTCCCTTGTACTACCCCAATTCCACTCCAATCTGCACTTCCTGCAGACCCCAGGGAGGGCCCCTCATAGGGTCCAGGGTATGTGGACAGAGACGGTATTGCAGAGGCACTCAGAAGTAACAGCCATTTGAGGGGGACTTCCCTTACAGCTAACTCATGGGCAACACAATCTGGTCCCTGGAATTTGAGTAAGACATTAAAGCAAAACCCTTGCCCTGCCTGTGTTTGGATCCTGGGTTTTATGCCTGGTCAAACAGATGGAAGAAGTGAAAGTAGGAAGAGGGCATGCCATCATCATTGCTGGTATTATGCTTTTTTCAGGATCTTACCATATACTGAAATCACAGCTAGGATAAGCCACGCAGTCCATTCAGGAAGGTATTTAATGAATACCAGGGCCATGAGAGCACTGATCATAATGAGATATGCTTGCTGGAGCCGGAGCGGGCCTTTCCAGTGAATGCAGATCATTCCCACCACACCGAAGTTCCAGATCATGAGCGCGAGGGTAATGTAGTCCATGGCAACGTTATAGGTTTTAAAAACCTCACTAAAACATTTAAGAAAAGGAGATTAGATAAAGAAAAACAGGCATCTGTTTCCCTAAAACAATGGCAAAAAACAAAGAAGGCAAACTTGAGAATTAGATTTTAAAACTCTACACTCCATGTATTTTGACAAAGTTGTTCTTTTATTAGATCTTAATTAGATCTGACAATGACTCAAAGAAACAGTTTGCTTTTTGAGGAAGAGGTAGTTTTACAGGGCATGTTTCATTTAAACTATTTTAGGTTTACTAATTCAGTTTTCTGCAGTACAACCTTCTATTGACCCTCTTGTTTCCTTCTCAGTCACAGATCAAAAAGCTGCCAGCACAGGAGATCAATGCAAAGTAGTTACCTTGATTAACCTATAGATGGTCTTCCATTTTGTAAGTAAAATTTCAAAAAAATAATTTCCTTGCATACAAATGGCTCTATTAGCTACCTGGAATATCAACTAGACACGTAGTACCACTATGTCAACCATGCAAGGGAAAGAGGATGTAGTGTGAATGCTTCAGCTGATCAGACATTGTCCTGGGCCCTAATGAACTGATTTTTTTTAAATTAAGAGAACAAAATATTCTCTGAAATATATCTAAGAAATGTAAAGTTACGATGGCTCTCCAGGAATATAACCCTGGGGTTCGTCATTCATCTTTGTCCTATTGGATGAAATCCTAGTGCTAACTCAGGGCTAAGAAAAGCATGTTGACTGTAAGAGTGTGTTTGGGGTTTGCACCACCATTATAGCTGCCCACCATTACCAGAAAGTAAAAATCTCCCTTTTAAGATGGAGCTATGTTCCTCAATCAGATATGAGAGATTACTGAATACAATGAATGGAAAAACTACCTTGCAGGGAACAAGTATATTTTCTCCAAGTCATAGGCAACTTCCACTGGCCTGCGAAAAAATCAGTGCTCGAGCATGCTGCTGGCACAGAATGCTGCTAAATGGCCATGCCTGATGAGGTGGTGAAGTGCTGCTTCAGGATCTGACTTACAGGACAAGTACAAAACCTTGAAACATGGGTCTATTCTGCTGTAGATGCAAGTGCATAACTTCCATTAGATAGAATAGAAGTGTGTATCGGTGGCAGAGCAGATTCCTTTCAGTAGATTAAGTCTTTTAGACTGTTCCCAAATAAACGCTCTTTGCATGGCTGACCCTTACCAATTACCATGGTGACATGAGGGCAACTGTTTACATATGCTTATGGTGAAGAGACAGACTGTCTGGAAGACAAATTCTGAAGCTGAAACTCTTGTAGACTTACCCCAAGTAGATGAATGAGAAAAAGAAAAGCAGCAATAGAGAAGAAATTATAAGCCAGCCATGGATCACCTGAAAGAGGAAGTCACATCAACAAACATCTCCATTTCAAACTTGACATTTTAAAGTTAAATTACCAGTACATCTTTATCAAAAATGCCTTTTTTAAAAAAAAGGTTCAATTTCATAAGCAGAAGATACAGCAATATCTGAGCCCATTTTCAGAGTACCACTTACAGCCTCCAGCCTCTCCAAGAGGAAAATATTAATACCTGGTGGTTAGTGCAAGGGACTGAGATTCAGAAGTCTTTGGCTCCATACCTTACTGTCTGCTGATACATTGATTTTTGGCTAGTCCCTTTACTTCTGTGCCTGAGTTTACCCATCTATAAAATGGGGCACTACTTAACCAACCATTGTAAATTGCTTTAGGATCCTTGAATAAAAGGTGCCGTACAAGTGCAAAGTATTTTTGGCATATTAACTTACAGCACTTTGATAATGTTGGATTGATGTCAAAGTAGAATATACTGCATTGTAAAATACATGAAAAAAATCTATTAATTTTTCTATTTAAAGAAATGAACAGCCCAGTTTCCAAATCATTAGCAGAATCCGTGTGTAACCTTACGGATAAAGTACAATGTCAAAGTGCTTTATTTATGAATTCTAGCATATTAAAATCAACTAGAATTAACATAAGGCATCACGTAAGGAATGAATGAATAATGAAGGTAAGCAGCTTTAGTATTTGCCCTTCATATGCAATAAAAACACCTAATAGTGTGGCCTATACACATTACACAATTGGATACTTCACCATGTATAACAAGAAGACAACAGTGTTCTGAGATTAAAGTCTAGCAAGACATACATTAATTTTACAAAAAAAAAAGTTACATTAGAAAAAAATAATCAAACCTTGTTTTAAGGCGTGAGAATACTTTGGGACAAGTCCTTCATACTAATGTCCCAGACTAAAAACAAAGATTGAAGAGAATTTGGAAAGTCCTATAACTATGATCATGTCTGAACTGACAGGCTGCAAAAAGACAAAATGCTAGATTTCCTAGGTACCAGATTACAAAAAAACAAAGCTCTGAAATGCCACAGCGAACTGGTAGAAAATCATCCAAAACCTAGGGAAAAAAGTAATAGAAGAGATCTTTCAAAAACAAATGAAGGAGGGGAATGGACAGTCTCTTCAGAAAAACAGATTCCTAGAATTGTAAAAGTCAAAAACTCCAACCTGTTAAAGACTTCGGGCAAGTTCTGGCCTTAAGAAGAGTACCTTTGAGGTGCAATGGGGTATGAAATACATAAAATATAAAGACATTTTTTCCTCTAGACAAGGAACCTCACACACAAGCTAACACATGGACCCCACAACTAGATTAAAGTTCTTTGTAGATAAACAATTCAGAAGCAGTAATTTAGTACTTGTTTGAACTGGGTAAAATGGTACAAAAATCCTTCCTGTGTCGAAGTCAGATTCAGAACAGAATTTACTGCTCAAAACAACTATACAGCCAAGAGAACTCAATCTTTCTGATCTGGAGCTTTGTTTTTCTCCCTATTTCCCTCCCTATGAAGGGTTTATATTGGATTTTAAACATTTTTAAAAACAATAAAAACTTATGAAATTTAATATTTTACCTTGTAGAGATTATTTCTGTTTCACTAGTATTTATTTTACTTACATGAAACAGCAACAACCTTCTAACAAACAAGAGTCAAGTTTCATATATGTTTTAGATTTTTTTTTTTTTTTTTTTTTTTTTTAAAAGTGTGTTCAGAGGCCACTGCAGCATCTCTTCCACTTCCCTTCTCTTCCTCTGGGCCATCCTTCACGATGTATCCCAGATTACAAAAAAACCTCAATGTAACAAGACTTGTTGGCAAGCCTGGGCTACCTCACAGGTTGGCCTCTATATCCGATAGAGCCTTCTCAAAAAATAAAGGCTGTGCAGCTTTCTCCTTTGCGTTAAGCATTCTGTTTTTAAATGCTGTTGGCAGGGAAGACATCACATTTCTGTCACCACCAACTGTTACAAGGGGAAGAACGCTGAAGTTGGGGGATCAGCTTTACAAATACCGTGTAAGGCTACACATACATTCTGATAGAGTGGAAGAGTGGATTTTGTTTTTAAAAACAAAATCTTTTCAGGTCACTTTGATGGACAAGATGATGTGAAAGTGAAATGAATTATATTAAAGAAATAGAATGAATTAAAGAATGCTGTATGTACCTTTAAGTAGAAACGAGAAATGCTGCAAGCCAGGGGGGCAGGAAAGCAGACATTAACTGCTTAACTTGCCACTTAAGGGCAATTGGTGAAGCATTAGTCTTAGATCGATAAGAGTTAACAAGGAAGCAGGTTATGCATATTGTGCTCCATGCATATTTTACAATTTTTTGCTCTCTCTGTCCCTTTGTTTAGTTTGCACCCTTTTATCTGTATAAATAAGACTGTTTGAATCTTGCATGGAGGCTCACATTATCTGAATGTATTAGCAGAGCGCTGTGCTAATAAAACAGAGTGGTCTGACAAACTATGAGTCCTGAGTCTAACTTTGACAATTTGGAGGTTCTACCGAGATGGCAACCGTCTTCACTGGGGCTGTGTGATTCCTGACCGTTTTTGTAGGATGACCGTGGTAGCCGGCACCTGGGCATTTGGCCCGAGTGGTCCTCCTCCTGAACGGAAGGGTGCACGACCACAGTGAGGTCTACGCCATCGAACCTGTTGGTTCCCACTCTGTTCTGGTAGGGATCCCGGGATCTGACATCAGGAATCTGGTCAGGTAATTATTTCTGTGTTTTGTCCGGACTGAGGACTGTCCTGTCTCTGTGTCTATCTGTCCTCCTGTGGAGTGTTTGAGTCTGGGTGCCATCTCCGTCTGGGGATCGGCCGACCAAGGGGTTCCTGTCCCCGCGGTCTGAGTGAGTGAAATCTGCACAATCGCAGCCGCACCGCACGTTGGGTAAAACCCTTGGTGTGAAAGCAAGGGCGATTGAGTCAGTAGCCTGTGGGCTCCTTTTGTGTGTTGCACCGGGCATCGCTCTGACGAACCCGAATTTCCTTCTTGTGTGATTGGTGTGTGTAAAGTCCTCCTGTATTGGTAACCAGACGTCTAAGTCGGGACAGTTCCCTAAAGGAATGCCGGCTCAGTTTTAGGAAGGGTCCGGACTCCTGTATATTTCTGGAAAAATGGTCTAGGCTAACTCAGGGAGATCCCAAAACTCAGTGGCCACTGTTAAAACCTTGGAACAAGGACCGAGTGGACATCTTAAAAAAAAACAAACTCGGCCAGCCTAAAACTAAATTGGCTAAAGGAGAGGTTAATTGTTTCATGCAGTGGTGGGAAGAGGCAAATCGTAGGTGGACAAAATCAAAACTCACCTCTCTCAAATATTCAAATAATAAATTAAAAGCTTTATTAAAAGTCTCCTCTCCCACCACCAGTCTGAGCGCTCCCCTTCACCCTGTTCTCTGACAAAAAAAAAAAAAAAAACAACCCTGGATCGATCCCAACTCCCTTCATACTCCCCTCTCATTGTAAAAAGGATAAAATGCCCCTTGTTCTGTTCCCCTTAGTTGTCTGCCTCAGAAACTGATTTTAGTGTTCCATTACCAATTCAGCAAGGAGGGTGGGCTCCTCAACTAGCCCCCACCCTTCCTGGTCCCTTTCCTTAAGCATTTCTTTCAAAATTGTGAAATGACCACAATATCACTCACAAAAATGGTTCATTGGAAAAAGCAGGATTGGGCCCAGACAAGCAGGCAAGCAAGAGATAAAGAAACTAACAAAAAAAAAAACCAGGTTGGAAACCCTAAGGGCATAGTGTCAGGAGTAAGTGCAAGTATGAACCCCTGGAACAATACTTAAAATGGTGAAATCTGAGTTGATAAAGGTGTCATTTTGGGAAATAAACAAGTGATTTAAGGAAAGAGAGTGAAAAGTTAACTCTACAGAGGCTGGAGAGAATTAAACAGTTAAACTTTGTGAAAATGTTAAAAAGGATCTTGTTAAAAGAATTCTTGGTTTCTTTGCAGCCATTCTAAAGGAAAAATGGGCCCTTTTCCAGAGGAATGTCTGTAAATAATCCAGGTAAAGAGACTATCTAATTAAAATAATTTGACTATGAACAATTGAGTCAAATTTGCTAAAAGAACATAGGGGGGGGGGGTTTCTATTGGAACTTAACTGCCCCAAATGTATAAAGCTAATGTAATCTATGTACAGCTATGTAAAAACAAAGCAGTGTAAGAGGGATGTTAAGGGAAAGAAAATGTGTATGTATCTGTCTGTCTGTGGGAATATGTGAGGTTTGTAAAACTCCTGTTTTGTAAGTTTAAGATAAATTGGTTTTGTTTTGTTTATAATGCCACTAAAAATCCATTTGACTCTTTAATTCAAAGTTGCAAAACTGACGGACCTTTTTGCCAGACACAGGTAATCAGTGTTGGTTGACTTAGAGATTTGGTATTTAACCCTTAAGGGGTAACTTGATTCTTTACTAAATTTAAATGTTTTCAAATAAAGACCAAGTCATGACTGCAGCAGGACAGTCAAAATCAGAAAAATAGGGAGAGACTCTGGATTCTGTTTGTTTGTTTTTGTAACAAAATAGCAAATGAAAGCTGTAGGAAAAGAATAAAGACAGTGGCCCTCTGAAGCAACAGCAGGGGTGAGGTGCACAAAACAAAAAGAAGAAATGTTAGAAACACTGAGCCTTAAAATGGCTCTGTGTAATCAGACTGTCACTTTGATAAGGGTACATAAGACTCTGTAAGAACAAAAGAAACAGTTACACCTTATGTAAAAATTAATATGGCTAATGTTTTAAAAGTTAAAGTATAGAAGGAATGTGCAGACGTGTGCAGTGTATATTATAGAGGGGGGGTAAAAGAAATGCAAACAAAACATGCTACTTAATTAAAATCCTATTAGGGCTCCAAAGGAGCCACAATAGACTGTAAAAAGAACAGGAGTACTTGTGGCACCTTAGAGACTAACAAATTTATTAGAGCATAAGCTTTCGTGGACTACAGCCCACTTCTTCGGATTTTTCAGATCTGTGTGTGTTTTGGAAGCAAGAGTTAAAAGTAATCAAAACTCTGGTAAAAGTTAATTGTGTTCCTTTTAAGACAGAGTCTCTGAGCTCTGCTAATGGTTTTGAATCCAAAAGCCAAGCCTGTGTTGATGCAAATTATCTAACTGATAATGGAAGTGAGAGAACTGCCAGCACAAAGAAGTTGCAGATAAAGAACATACCTGGTCAGCAAACAAATTGTCTAAATAAAAGGCACGGTATAACAAGATACCTTTAATTAAAATAAATTTAATGTTAATAAGTACCCCTGTAACAATGTATAGTGTGTATGATTTTTGAAAAAAAAAAAAAAAATCCTTTATGGTAATGATGCTTTTCAGCTGGTACCTGTGAACAAACTTAAAGCTTAATACAGCAGGAAAGACATTGTAACCTTGGTCTGCTGTAAAGGGAAAACTGAGGTACACCACCTCATGGATTTAATGACTGAACAGTGGGATAATTTCCCCATAACCCTTAAAAGATAGAAGCCATTAAAACCTGGCCTGCCTATAGAACAAAAACACAGGAAAATATGGAGGTAATTCCTCTTGTTTTGCCTGCAATCAGCAAGGGTATTTGTAAAAGAAAGGAATATTTTAAGCAATAATGAATGCCACCCCAAAAGGGGTAGAAAAATGTTATTTTTGTCTTTCAGAAAAAGCTAATATCAGCTACAGGACAACCTAATAAGAAACAAATAAAAGTGGGTATGCTTATCCATGCCTGTTGCTCC
This sequence comes from Malaclemys terrapin pileata, assembly GCF_027887155.1. NCBI lineage: Eukaryota > Metazoa > Chordata > Testudines > Emydidae > Malaclemys > Malaclemys terrapin. Next base: position 89,087,536 of record NC_071508.1, on the reverse strand, counting down.
AAAGCCCTGTAGTAAAGACATCTCACTAGGATCCTGTATGTGGGATAAAATGAATAATGAGACCAAAGTACTGTATAATGGGCTATGTGTATGTGTTAATTCTTGGGGGGGAAAGTGTTTTAAAAGAATGGAAGTGTTAGCAACCTTCCAATAGACAAATGTAAATGTAATGTAAGTAATGTGTTTACAAAAGGTAAAAAGGTAACATAGTTCCTAAAACAAACAAAAAGGCAATGTGGGAAACCGAACCATTCATATTATACATGCAAATGGCAACATATTAAGAATTGCCACTGCAGAAAGATATAACAGCTTACCATTGGTATAACATATTTTCTGAATGGTCTCCCACAACTACTGGCGTACTAATGTTACTAACCCTAATTGGTTTTGGTTTTAAATTGTATGTGTTTAATTGTAATGTTTGAAATGTGCTGTTGGATAAAACAAATGTATGCAAAGCTAGAGCCACAGGCCCAAATCACCTCCCAGTATTTTCTATTACGTGGACTAAATAAGAAGTGACACTGGCGATTAATAATCTTAGTGTCAAAAGGGGGATATGTAGGAGCAGGATTTTATAATGTCCCATAAGCATTAATGTATGATTTGATTTCATCCCTGTCAGCCACCCTTTTTGAATAGCAGAAAGGAATGACAGACCAGAACAATCCTTATGAGTGATTATGGTCACCCTTTTGTTTTAGAATAAGTTATAATGTCTACTATGGTTTCCTATATGTATTACAAAGTAGGCCTCTAGTTAAATATACATTTCTTTGTTTTAAGGTTTAGTAAGTAAGAAACAGGATTCTCTATTGTGTCTATGTTAAGTAGATTAGAGGAACATTGAAGGCCTGGGTCTCAATGTAAATTGTCTTGGTTATTGATTGTAAAACTTAGCAAGGTTTAATTTGCAATGCCTTTTTGCTCCATATAAAATACTACTGTTTGTATTCTCAATCTGTGTGAATAAGGAATGTATGCATCAGGAAAAGATAAGGTGTGAAGGCCATTGTTATAGCCAGAGTCAAGGAAGAAGAAGTAAAGAGACTTAAAGGACATCAAAGAATCATCAGGTACTGCTTACTGTCCAGATGGCTGTTAAACTGTCTGGCATCACAGCGTGCATACATGCTTCGCAGTGTAAGAAGGCACCCCCCAGCAAACCAATCACCTCAGGACCACGCAGAGTCAATTTTGACTCCAGAAGACGACGTAGAGGAAGAGCCTACAATACCTTACCATCTACGCTCTCGTAAGGGTTGCCAGAAGCAGACAAGGACCTAAAGCAAGGCCCAAAAAGAAGCAGTAGTGAGCCTAGTGCCTGCTGCCTGGTGGATGTAAAACCGTGACTGCGGTTCCCTCAGTTGAGGTTTTCAGATCCAGAAGGGCCTTGCCTCCAACATGAGCCTCTGGTGGCGCCTGTTCCTCGGCTGCTGGTGTCTTAAGGTCTGGGGAGTCCACAATGACAATTCTTTTATCCAGCAGCAAGTGTGGATAGCTCAGACTCTTAATATTTCTAATTGCTGGGTCTGCAGCCACATCCCAGCTCACTCTCAAGCTGGTGTTCCTGTCCTGGCAATCCTACTCAATTCCCCAGACCTCACTGGAGGACCTCGTCCGTTTAACAAAACATGGAACAATAATGACACTTGGGAAGCAGTGGGAATAAATGTATCTAAATGGATAAGTGTGATGGAGGGAAAAGGTCATTGGTGTTGAGTGTGTAATGGACAGGGCTGGATCTGGGAAAAAGCCGTTGCCTTCAGCATATTGTGGCCAATGGTGTATGGGATTATTCGAACAAAACTAAAGAGTGGTGGGCCGGGTATGGGGATATGAATTTTTTCTCGACCTGGGATCAAACAGAAAAATCAATCTCATGTTCCCCCTACAGTAATCTTAGTGAAAACAATACAATCTTTCAATGCCATGCAAATAACACCACTCCTTGTAAGGAGAATTACCCTGTGCCCTTCGGAGGATATTACTCCTCCTTTGTAGGCACCTATGTGACAAATGGGTGCAACCGACCCTTCCCAGCCTTAATAGGCCATCATTGGGTTTGTGGGACCAAAGCTTATACTGTGTTACCAGCTAACTGGTCAGGTATCTGTTATCCCGCCCGACTCTTCCCACAATTCTGAGTGCTAGGGTCCTTCCCACGAGAACGCCTTCGTAATTTCAGGCAAAGAAGAAGGGATTTATCAGATGCCCAATGGTATGTAAATAACATAAGCCCCTTGACCTGGGAAGAGGCCATTGGCGGTTCCCTTATCCCACTTGGGGGAGTAAAACACCATGCAAAAAGGCTCCTAAGGTTACAAGCAGTAGTTGAAATAATGGCAAATGAAACCGGAGAGAGTTTAAAGACCCTGGCCAAAGAAACAGGGGCGATCTGACAGATGGCCCTCCAAAACCGTCAGGCATTGGACATAGTGCTGGCGGCCAAAGGAGGGACCTGTGCTCTCATTGGAAAAGAATGTTGTGTGTTCATACCTGACGACACCAATAAGGTAATAGATCGCGCTAGTCACTTAGAACAAATCGCATATCTTCCCTATGAAGAGCCGAGTTCTTTATGGAAGTGGCTAAGTAACCTATTCAATTTCTCTGGCATAGGAAACTGGTTGTTTCAGGGAGTCCTGACTATCCTGTGCGGAATCCTAATGATTTTTGTATGCTTTCAGTTAATCTCCTGTTGTATCCAGAATTGTGTATGCCAACCAGGTGACTGCCCCAAAACAGAGTGCTAATATGATGGTGTTAAATATCACTGATGAACGAAGAGATAAAGAACTATTAATATGTGGAACCCAGTAATTGTTGGTCTTTGCGTAAGCTTGACCAAAAGGAGGGATTGTGAAAGTGAAATGAATTATATTAAAGAAATAGAATGAATTAAAGAATGCTGTATGTACCTTTAAGTAGAAACGAGAAATGCTGCAAGCCAGGGGGGCAGGAAAGCAGACATTAACTGCTTAACTTGCCACTTAAGGGCAATTGGTGAAGCATTAGTCTTAGATCGATAAGAGTTAACAAGGAAGCAGGTTATGCATATTGTGCTCCATGCATATTTTACAATTTTTTGCTCTCTCTGTCCCTTTGTTTAGTTTGCACCCTTTTATCTGTATAAATAAGACTGTTTGAATCTTGCATGGAGGCTCACATTATCTGAATGTATTAGCAGAGCGCTGTGCTAATAAAACAGAGTGGTCTGACAAACTATGAGTCCTGAGTCTAACTTTGACAATGACATAACTTTATTGTTAAACTAAAGACACATTAGCAATAAGAAAACTCCAAAGAAAACTGTCCCACTCACTAGGAAGAGAAGAGACCTGGAGGTACAGTGTGCCTGAATACTAATGTCCCATTCTAGCAAAGACCAGGTCTGCTCTACTGAACAAATGCCAGAAAGTGCATAACTCTAAAGCAGTGGTTCTCCACCATGGGTACACAGAGGTCTTCTGTGGGATACATCAACTAACCTAGATATTTGCCTAGTTTTACAACATGCTACATAAAAAGCACTAGCAAAGTCAGTACAAGCTAAAATTTCATACAGATGACTTGTTTATGCTGCTCTAAATACAATACTTATATTCCAATTGATTTATTTTATAATTATATGGTAAAAATGAGAAAGTGAGCAATTTTTCAGTAATAGCGTGCTGTGACACTTGTATTTTTAATGTCTAATTTTGTAAGCAAGTACTTTTTAAGTGAGGTGAAACTTGGGGGGGGGGTGGGGGGTGGAGAGAAGTACGCAAGACAAATCAGACTCCTGAAGGGGATATACCCAATCCTGCAACACTTACATGTGCTTAACTACCATGAGTAGCCTCACTGATACACCTAATTGTTTCAGTTAGGTATCACAACACTTTCCACCCCAGTAATGTGTGTTCTTCACATTACATGGCTTTTCAAACACTAAATGGTTTTCAAAACCACCTGTCCTTTTCTCATAGAAGTTTCTCAACACACTTCATGTGAAAGACAAGTGTTATCCAACATATTTCATAACATGTCATGGCAAGTTTCTAGACTTCTGATTAAAACATTCCCATGTCTCACCTGACAATGGCTCCTACACTAACTGATCTGTTGGTACAGAGTCAGCTTGCCTGCTAAAACCTGAATAAAAGTGAGTTGCCAAGGTTTGCAAAATACAGGGAATTAAATCTGGAGCTCTGGCAGTAAAATAATTTGCTTAGACAGACTGAAAACATGGGGGAATTAAGGCAAAAATAAAAATACATGAAAGAATAAGAAGCTACTCAGATAAGCTTAGAAGGCGTGATTTCTGATGGTTAGAGTCAGAATCTGAAATCAGGACCAGCTCTACTATTGATTTGTTCTGTAACCTCATGCAAGACACTTCACATTTGGGCCTCAATTTCTCCAGTTGGAAAATTGGGACAATACTTTCCCTACCTCAAAGGCGTTTTCCCAGACATAATGCCTGAATGAAAGGCACTACAAATGAGCAAAGTAGATACCATACTGCCACCATTTGGGATGTCAAATATTCTTTAGCTAGAAGTTTGTTTCTGTTCACTGAAATGTAAACTAACTGTGATTCTCTACATACCCAGCAGAAAATTAGATTTATGTTCAGCAACTGGGTGCCTGGATTTTTTCAGTGCAGCGGCCTGGAGATACTGTGTTAGCCTCATTTAAATTCAAAAATTAAACATTTTTCATGAAGCAAAAATCACTACCAAAGCTCCAATATTTATTTTGTCATTAAATTTAGTTTTATGCAACCTACATATTCACTTTCTGATGTGCCAAAGATTTTTGTAATGACAGTGGACAACTGCACTGTAGAAATGGCCAAGGGGAAGCTAGAGGTTTTGGCAGCTTGGTAAGCACAGGTGAGACTTCTGGCATATGGGGAGGCCCAAATAACAGTTTGGGATTGTGGGTTTAAGCACATCGGTTGGCTGCTTCTACTAAAATGATCAGCACTGAAATAATTTAAATATCTATTTTAAACTATCATAGTTAGGTTTTTGAGTCAATACCCCATTGTGATAGATGGGGAAGTTAACACCTCATAAATCTTGTTCCAGAGTGCCTGCAGACTCAGGCAGATGTCACAATGTGGCAACATTATCAAAAGACTTTTTTCATTGCATCCATGCAGGTTAGAAACTCCTCCCAAAAAATCGCAGAAGCTGTAACTAAATTTTGTGGCAAGGAGTGAATTTGAAGGCTAATTCTGTGACTGTAGAACACAGATACTCAAGGGTCTGACTAAAAGACAGTATATCATTGTTATTCCACATCCTGCTTTATTGAATATTAAAGAAAAAAAACCAATCACTGGGCCAAAAGCAGCCCACACCAGCAGCTTTAACATGGAGCTTTGACATATGGAAACTGCAAGTTCTAGCAAGTTGATGTGACCCTCACCTAGATTAAGTCTGAGCTCCCATTAATAATACCATTATATATTTTTGAGTCCTGATCTCAGGTGACATACCATCACACACAAAAATTGCTGTTGAAGTGCATTTTATTATTGGCAATGCCAAGATCATGCCTTGTCCCCTTTTACTCCATGAAAGACTATGTACTATCTGATACAATAAATAGTCCATTCCCCTCCCAATATGGGGAACAAGGCTCCAAAAACTAAAGCAGTGAATGTCCGTGCTGCCAGTTTAATCAATCATGATTGCTCTTTCCCTGACAATACATTTCAGGAAATAAAAGGAGGTTAGCAGGATTAATTACCAAGGTTAACTGCATCTGTGCTCACCTTATAGCACCTGTATTTGTAAAGCACAACCAGGAGTATGGTCATGACAATGATGACACTGATCATGATGGCAGCATTGAGAATAGAGTTCAGGGCTCTCTGTCCCACAGTGTCTGTGTCTTCAGTGAACGGAGTGTAGATACTACAATACAGACCAAAAAAGAAATGAAATTCCAATACATATTCCACATAAATGTTTTCTAGATAAAAGCTCAGGATCAATATGTAGATATTTAAAGCCAATTTCCCTCTTGACATCTCAGTACTTATCTTTCAAATTAAAGTTACAAAAGTGAGTTATTTTCTGCTTAATAAGAGAGCAACCAACATTTAAAAGCTATTTTATGTATAGCAGCAGTTCTCAAACTGTAGGTTGGGACCCCAGAGTGGGTCGTGACCCCATTTTAATGGGGTCACCAGGGCTGGCGTTAGACTTGCTGGGGACCGGGGCCAAAGCCCTCAGGCTTCAGACCTGTGTGGCAAGACTCAGATTACAGGCTCCCTGGGCTGAGCCCTTGGGCTTCGGCTTTGGTCCCCCCACCCGGAAGAGTGGGGCTCGGGCGGGCTCAGATTTCAGTCCCCACTCCTGGGGTCATGTAGTAATTTTTGTTGTCAGAAGGGGATCACGTGCAATGAAGTTTGAGAACTCCGGATTTATAGCATGCAAGTAAATGTGAATTAGATCACACTAAGTATATTTGGTCCTTTGTACATACACCATCTAGTGGATATTCAATAAAATGCAACCTGAAAATAAAAATGAGTACAGCAGGGGAGGAATTAGATTTTCTGTTCTGGGGGAAATTCCATGAGTTTAAAAAAAAAAAAAAAAAAAAATCAAAATCTATTCCAAAACAGAACAAAACCAAAATTTTAAGACTTCCCAATGCAATTAAATTAAAAAATAGTAATTTCAGATCACGTTTCATTCTGATCTTAACATTTTAAATTTTTTTCAATATCTATTTTGAAGCCACAAACCAAACATGTTGTGACATTATCAAAAAGCTGTGTCCGTTTTTTCCTCCAAAAATGAATTTTTGTTAAATTCAGCATGTTTCCACAAAATGTTTTTCCATTGGACAATGCAGATCTGTTGAAATTGAAAAATTTAGTTGGAAAATTTCTGGACACCTCTTGCTAATGTATTTATTTCTTTGTCAACAAGCACCATAAACAAACCTGAACCCTGCATACATATGGAAGTTCATTAAGCTCTCATTTTTCATCACTAATGAAGCTTTAATTTCTAATGGAGTGCAATTTTCATGGTCTGTGCTCAGAATTAAGTCCATATCACGTAAACATCATACAAGAGGCACAAACTATTCAGTCAAAGGCCAGAATTCAGATGAAAGTAATGGTGAACAAATTACCTTGAGAGAGGTGCTTCTACAAGGGAGGGTTGAAATTATTGGCAAAGCAGCAAAGAGAAACTTCAGGTTTCACCACGGTAAGTCCTTTAACTTACGCAAGCACAAGAAAAATTGGGCTGATCTGGTAGGAGAAACCAGTCTGGATCAGTCTCCAGGCTGACTGGAACTGGGAACAATGCTGAAAGTAGGGCTGCTGGACTCCAGAAGGACCAGCATCAAGCCAGGGCTTGGGCTGGAGGAAAGGTAATTGTATAATATAGGCACTTGAAGATGTGCAGACACATAGTAAAGGAAAGGATTCCCAGAAGACCCAAACCAACAAAGACAATACAAAAAACCAGAAGATTTGATACATACAGCTGTCCATCCTTGCGTGTATAAAAGCTGACAGACTTGATGGTTGCAACAACTACCACCATGCAAAGTGTGACAGGTGCAAAGAGCATAATCACATGCTTTGCCCCATATTTCAATGTCAACTCCTCATCTTCTTCGTCCTGTTCCACCACTTGCTGCACCCTATTCTGTGGCTGCCCATTAGTCTCTGATTCAGGGTTGTCATTGCGCCTTCGCTCACTATTATCATGGCGTCGCCTCTCACTGTTGTCATTCTGCAAGATAAATAATCCCATTTCCCATAAGCATCTGTTTGCAACCTGTGTTCTGTATGCTAGGCCAAGGAGGCTATGGAGTGGGGAATGTATACTGTACTATTTACTGCCATATAGCTTCAGCAGCAAGGATCTAAACGACACCATTTACAATACACTGCATGAAAACTGTGGATAGAATGCAAGCATATAAAGTAGGACTGTCAAGTGATTAAAAAAAATTATAATTAATCGCGCTGATAAACAATAATAGAATACCATTTATTTAAATATTTTTGGATGTTTTCTACATTTTCAAATATACTGATTTCAATTACAACCCAGAATACAAAGTTTACAGTGATCACTTTATATTTATTTTTTATTATAAATATTTGTGCTGTAAAAAACAAATAGTATTTTTCAATTCACCTCATACAAGTACTATAGTGCAATCTCTATCATGAAAGTTGAACTTACAAATGTAGAATTATGTACAAAAAAATAACTGCATTCAAAAATAAAACAATGTAAAACTTTAGCACCTACAAGTCCACTCAGTCCTACTTTTTGTTTAGCCAGACAAACAAGTTTGGTTACAATTTGCAGGAGATAACGCTGCCCGCTTATTGTTTATAATGTCACCTGAAAATGAGAACAGGCATTCGCATGGCACTACTGTAGCCAGCATTGCAAGATATTTACGTGCCAGATGTGCTAAAGATTCGTATGTCCCTTCATCTTCAACCACCATTCCAGAGGACGAGTCCATGCTGAAAATGGTTCTGCTCGATAACGATCCAAAGCAGTGCAGACCGACACATGTTCACTTTCATCATCTGAGTCTGATGCCACCAGCAGAAGGTTGAATTTCTTTTTTGATGGCTCAGATTCTGTAGTTTCCACATCAGAGTGTTACTCTTTTAAGACTTCTGAAAGCAAGCTCCACACCTCGTCCTTTCAGATTTTGGAAGGCACTTCAGATTCTTAAACCTGGGGTTGAGTGCTGTAGCTATCTTTAGAAATCTCACATTGGTACCTTCTTTGCGTTTTGTCAAATTTGCAGTGAAAGCATTTGTGATGTTGCACTCCACGTGTTTTATGGAAATATGCTTATGAGTGTGAATATAATGCAACTGGAATATGCTTTATGCAAAAGGCCTCTTGTAAGGTATCATTACAAAGCTTATAATCTACCGAGTGTGTTCATCCTATTTGTATGTATGATATGAAGTATAACTCTGAGGTCTTACTGTAATTATGCAAAGTGTGGGCCATTAATGGTGGTTTGGAAGCTTGATGGCTCCCACTGACTAGGACAATTAGTTGTAAATGGCTCTGTTTACTTGCAAATCTCCCTAGGTATGTGTGGGCCAGCCCTGGAAGAATGAAGTCTCACAGGACATGTGACCATGTAACAGGATACCGGAATCCATCTTAAACCAGGTGCTTTTCTATTTAGGAGGGGTGGGAATCCAGAGAGACAAAGGGTTCTCACCTTAGGCCAAAGGTATAAAAGGGGGTGGGGCAGAACAAGGGGGGGTCCCCAGTCATGAGAAAGCCCCTGCTTTTTACCTAAGATGCTTGCTGGAACTAACCAGGACTGCCAGGGGAAAGGATTGGGCCCACCTAGGAAAAAGTCTAGTCTGTGAAAGAAGCTTATTGGAACATCTCGGAGGGTGAGATTTACTTGTAAACAGTTGCTTAATGTATTAGGCGTAGACTTGCGTGTTTTGTTTTATATTGGTGACTTACTTTGTTCCATCAGTTATTACTTGAAATCACTTAAATACTACTTTTTATACTTCATAAAATCACTTTTGTTTATTAATTAACCAGGGGTAAGTGATTAATACCTGGGGGAGCAAGCAGCTGCGCATCTCTCTCTATCAGTGTTATAGAGGGCAGACAATTTATGAGTTTACTCTGTATAAAGCTTATACAGAGTAAAACGGATTTATTTGGGGTTTGGATCCCATTGGGAGCTGGGTGTCTGGGTGCTGGAGATAGGAAACCTGCTGAGCAGTTTTTGGTTGAAGTCTGCAGCTTTGGGGGAGTGGACCAGACCTGGGTCTGTGTTGCAGCAGGCTAGAGTGTCTGGCTCAACAAGGCAGGGTTCTGGAGTCCCAAGCTGGTAGGGAAAACTGGCTCAGAGGTAATTCCAGCACGTCAGGTGACAGTCCCAAGGGGGTCTCTGTGACCGAATCCATCACAGCGTTCTTAAAATGAACAACATGTGCTGGGTCATCATCCAAGACAGCTATAATCTGAAATACATGGCAGAATGCGGGTAAAACAGAGCAGAAGACATACTATTCTCCCGCAAGGTGTTCAGTCAAAATTTAATTAACACTTTTTTTTTTTTTTTTTTTTTTTAAACGAGCGTCATCAGCGTGGAAGCATCAGCATGGAGCATCATCAGCATATGCTCTGGAAAGGTAGCCAAAGCATGAAGGGGCATACAAATGCTTAGCATATCTGGCACATAAACCTTGCAATGCTGGCTACAAAAGTGCCATATGAATGCCTGTTCTCACTTTCAGGTGACTTTGTAAATAAGAAGCCGGCAGCATTATCTCCTGTAAATGTAAACAGACTTGTTTGTCTTAGCGATTGGCTGAATAAGAAGTAGGACTGAGTAGATTTGTAGGCTCTAAAATTTTACATTGTTTTGTTTTTGAGTTCAGTTATGTAACAAAATAAACTTACATTTGTAAGTTGCACTTTCACAATAAAGAGATTGCATTATGGTACTTGTCTGAGGTGAATAGAAAAATACTATTTCTTTTGTTTATCTTTTTACAGTGAAAATAATATAAAGTGAGCATGTTCGCTTTGTATTCTGTGTTGTAATTTAAATCAATATGTTTGAAAATGTAGAAAAGCATCCAAAAACAGTTTATAAATTTCAATTGGTATTCTATTGTTTAACACTGCGATTAATTTTTTTAAACACAATTAATTTTTTAGTTAATTGCGTGAGTTAACAGTGATTAATCCACAGCCCTAATATAAAGCAATATTAGAAACTCCAAAACAGGGTAAGTTGTTAAAATTGATGTTGCTTTTGTCCAATAGCATGGATTTGTCTTCTACATAAACAAATTACAAATTGAAGGGCCTATTTTTTTCCCTTGGATGGAGATACTGTCAAGGCATGAGTATCTGAAAGCAGACGTTAGCCCAAAGTTTGTAACAATTGTAACTTCTTACACTGTTACTGAAGATGGTGACAATGTGACATTTGACACTTGTTGCATGGAAGTCCCATGAAAATTATTCTGAAACCAGTCTTTATGCTGTTTACATGCACTACACTACACTGAGAAGAATCTATCATTGTTAAAACTGGAAAAAAAAAAAATCTACAAATCAGTCTGGCATTGCATTCCCACAGTTTTACAATTTTTTAAAGAAAACTGATGTATGAATAGTAATTAAAATCTCAGATACTTCTCACATTTTTAAAATTAAAAAGACAATTCTCATGAACAACAAACTTGTGGAATGAGTATATCGATTTTTCCCCCCTACAAAAAGGGATTTAGTTTAGATCAGCAGTCCCCAAATTGTATAACACCCTTTCCCTAACAGACCTTTCCATAGCTAGACCATCCCTGCTAGGGGTTTGCCTCACCTGTTCTTAAAAACCTCCAATGACGGAGATTCCACAAACTCCCTTGGCAATTTGTTCCAGTGCTTAAGCACCCTGTCAGGAAGTTTTCCCTAATAGCAAACCTAAATCTTCCCTGCTACAATTTAAGCCAATTGCTTCTTGTTCATCCTCAGAAGTTAATGAGAACAATTTTTCACCCTCATCCTTGTAATAACAGTTTTCAAGTAGATAAAAAGTTATGTTCCCCGTCAGTCCTCTCTTCTCCAGACTAAACAAAAATTTTTCTCAATCTTTCCTCACAGGTCATGTTTTCTAAACCTTTAATCATTTTTTTGTTGTTGTTATCTGGATTTTCTCCAGTTTTTACACATCTTTCCTGAAATGGGGCTCCCAGAACTGGATGCAATCCTCCAGCTGAGGCCTAATCAGTGAGGAGTAGAGCGGAAGAATTACTTCTCGTGTGTTGCTTACAACACTCCTGCTAATAGCTCCCAGAGCGATGTTTGCTTTTTTTGCAACAGTGTTACATTGTTGACTCATATTTAGTTTGTGATTCACTATGACCCCCAGATCCCTTTCTGCAATACTCCTTCTGATCCCCAGATCCAAAGACGCCAACTCCATGGGAATTCCAGGGCTGAAGCACCCACGGGGAAAAAATGGTGGGTGCTGAGCTCCCACCGGCAGCCCTCCTATCAGCTCCTCCATCCTCCACACCTTGCACCCGCCGGCAGGCCCCGCAGACCAGCGCCTTCCCCTTCCTCCCTCCTGTGCCTCCCACCTGCTGCGAACAGCTGTTTCATGGTTTGCAGGAAGCTGGGGGGGAAGGGGTTGGGAGGGAGCGAGGATGTGGCGCGCTTGGGGGAGGGGGTGGAACTAGGTGCAAAGGGGCAAAATGGGAAGAGGCGGGATGTGGGTGGGGCCTTGAGGGAAGGGGTGGAGTGGGGGCAGGACCTGGGGTGGAGCCAAGGGTTGAGCATCCCCCAACACTTTTAAAAGTTGGCGCCTATGCCCAGATCCCTTTCTGCAGTATTCCTTCCTAGGCAGTCATTTCCCATTTTGTATGTGTTTCTTCCTAAGTGGAGTACTTTGCATTTGTCCGTATTGAACTTCATCCTATTTACTTCAGACCGTTTGTCCAGATCATTTTGAATGTTAATCCTATCCTCCAAAGCACTTGCAACCCCCTCCCATCTTGGTAAAATAAGGTCCATATAGCCCAGTATCCTGTCTTCTGACAGAGAACAGATAATCAAGTGATTACCCCTGTTGCCCGTTCCCAGCTTCTGGTAAAAAGTTTGTGGTATCGTCCACAAACTTTATGAGTGTACTCTCTATGCCATATTATCTATATCACCGTGACGATATTGAACAGAATCAGACCCAGAACTGACCCCTGTACTTGATATGCCTTTAAAGCTTGACTGTGAACCACTGATTACTCCTCTCTGAGAGCAGTTTTCCAACCAGTTATGCACTCACCTTATAGTAGCTCCATTTAGGTTGTATTTCCCTAGTTTGTTTATGAGGTCATGTGAAACAGTATCAAAAGCCTTACTATAGTCAAGATATACTACATCTACTGCTTCCCCCCCATACCCAAGGTTTGTTACCCTGTCAAAGAAAGCTATTAGGTTGGTTTGACACAATTTCCTCTTGATGAATCCATGTTAACTGTTACTTATCACCTTATTATCTTCTAGGTATTTGCAAGTTGATTGCCTGATGAAGTAGTTTGTTACTTACAGTATTGCTCAGGTGGTTGTCAGGGAAGTTTTCTGTCAGCTGCCCATGCTGGAACTGAGGTAGGTGTGCAGATAGCTCTGTCATTGGGACAGCTCTGTGGAAACCAATTATTGCTACACAAAACAGATCTTTCCTCTTGAGACACTGCAAGGAAAAGCAGATGTGTTAAGATTCCATATTCACCCACTCTTTTAAAAAAATCTTTCATAACTCATGTAGACACAGGATAACCATTTCCCCTGCTTCTCTTTGGTGATGTACAACCATGCTACATTTTCATGAAAATCTGCCCTATGGGGATTTCCCAGCACAAAAAAAAAAAAAAATATCAGAAAAGTCAGTCAGCCATGAGGGTAAACAAAAGAAGCACCAAGTTTACGATTCTATAAGTCATTGAGAAAAGAGGATAAATTCTTTATCCCACCTTGAGCAATTATGCAAACATTCACTGCACATTTGTTCACAATGTAAACGATACACTTGTATTTTTAATTAGACTGCAGAACATCCTCCTATAACTTTCCTTAGCCTCATTACCTCACACCATACCCCACAGCCAAGTAACAGTAAACCACATGCAGGATTCTTCACTCTCGGTTCATTCATTCTCAGGTTGGAGATCTCTCAGCTTCTTGATGCAAGTTTATGGTTTTAAATCTTGACATTTGAAAAACTGAAGTTTGACACATAGCATTTAGTATCTTTAATGCTCTGGCAGTTGCCTGGAGTTACACAGAACAATACTTCCATTCAATTACTTTACTAAGCACAAAAACCTTCAGCAAGCCTTCAAGTATCAATGCATATTCACCTAGGGCGACCAGACAGCAAGTGTGAAAAATCGGGACTGGGGTGGGGGGTAATAGGAGGCTATATAAGAAAAAGCCCCAAATATCGGACTGTCCCTATAAAATCAAGACATCTGGTCACCCTATATTCACCCCCCCTAACAGATAGCACTTGGGCAAATTTACTCAAATGTGCCATGCATAATATACATGTGGCAGCCCCAGTTATTATTTAAAATCTATGCAAAATCTATGTAAAAACAATAAGATACATATGAATGAATCTCTCTCCCGCACCACCACCCAACAGCTAAGTCAGGGGTCAGCAACCTTTCAGAAGTGGTGCGCCGAGTCTTCATTTATTCACTCTAATTTAAGGTTTCGTGTGCCAGTAATACATTTTAACATTTTTAGAAGGTCTCTTTCTATAAGTGTATAATATATAACTAAACTATTGTTGTATGTAAAGTAAATAAGGTTTTTAAAAAGGTGTTTAAAAAAAGGGTTAAGGTGTTTAAGAAGCTTCATTTAAAATTAAATTAAAATGCAGAGCCCCCCGGACCGGTGGCCAGGACCCGGGCAGCGTGAGTGCCACTGAAAATCAGCTCGCGTGCCGCCTTCGGTATGCGTGCCAATAGGTTGCCTACCCCTGAGCTAAGTACTAGAGGCAGGAAACAGGACTGTAAGAGCCAGGACACAGGAAAATAATTTAGTATGAGTTTTAGAGAAAACCAAGTGACAAATGTGGGGGTGCTGTTTAATAAATAATATTGTATCTGGATCTCTCACTAGCTGAGTGTTTCCATACCATACATGGAAATTGATATTTCTCCCTAGAGGTCTGTCTGGGTAGTAGAGTCTATCCACCTCAGGAAAGAGACAGGAAACCCTTTCTAATAATGACTTCCACTTAATGGTCATTAAGAGACAATGCCAGAGTGATTAGCTCTAATGGCTCCAGCCTGCTCTAGTAACATGAGAGGTAAGTCCATCTAAGGCAGTGGTCACCGACCAGTCGATCGTGATTGACTCCTCGATCCTAGATGATCTCCCAGTCAATCATGATCTCTGGCAGCAAGGCAGGCTCCCTGCCTATCCCGGCCACACGCTGCTCCGGGAAGTGGCTAACGCAGCCCCGCTGCCGCGGGGGAGGTGGGGTAGGCAAGGGTCTCCCTCCACACGCTGCTCCTCCCTGCAAGCACCGCCCCCACAGCTCCCATTGGCCAGGAGAGCTGCAGGGATGGTGCCTGCAGAGAGGGGCAGCGCGTGGAGCCACGTGACCCTCGCCCCGCATTGGTCCCTTCTGGAAGCGGTGTGGGGGTGGGGTAGGCAGGGAGCCTGCCTTAGCCTTGCTGCACACATTGCCGACTGGGAGCTGCTGGAGGTAAGTGCTGCCCGACAGGAGCTGCACCCAAACCCCATATCCCCTCCTGCATTCCAAGCCCCACCCTGAGCCTCCTCCTGGAGCTAGTACCCCATACCCCCTCCTGCACCCCAACCCCCAGCCCTGAACCCCCTCCCAGAGCCAGCCCCCATACCCCCTCCTGCACCCCAACACTCTGCCCCAACCCTGACCCCCCCCACAGAACCAGCACCCTGTACCCCCTCCTGCACCCAAACTCCCTCCTAGAGCTTGCACCTCTCACCCCCTCCTGCACCCCAACCCCCTGACCCAGGCTCAGCCGAGAGCCCCCTCCCACACTGCAAACCCCTCGGCTCCAGCCCAGAGCCCGCACCCCTCCCAAACCCCAACTCCCTACCCCAGCCCAGTGAAAGTGATTGAGGCTGGGGGAGAGTGAGCGATGGAGAGAAGGGGGGATGGGGTGAGCAGGGCAGGGTAGATCCTGGGTTGCCCTTAAATTCAAAAAGTGATCTTGGGTGTAAAAAGGTTGGAGACCACTGATCTAAGGCTATGTCCACACTAGCACTTTTGTCAGTAAAAACTTTTATTGGGCGGGGGTATGAAAAACACCTCCCCTCCCACCACAAGTGACATAAGTTTCACTGACAGAAATGCCGGTGTGGACAGCGCTATGTCAGCGGGAGATGCTCTCCCACTGACATCGCTACCGCTGCTCGTTGGGGGTGGTTTAATTATGCCGACAGGAGAGCTCTCTCCCATCGGCATAGAGCGGCTACATGGGAGACCTTAGAGGTGCAGCTGCAATGGTACAGTTGTCTCGCTGTAAGTTGTCTCGCTGTCTCTAGTGTAGATATAACCTAATTGAGGGTTGGTCTACACTGGGAACTTACATTAGCACAGATAACTGCATCTCTCAGGGGTGTGAATGTTACACACTCGTGAGAGGTGCAGCTATGCAGACCTAACCCCCAGCATAGACAGAGCTAGGTCAATGGAAGAATTCTTCCATTAACCTAACTACCACCACTTGGCGAGGTGGATTAACTATAACGACAGGAGAACCCCTCTCTCCCATCAGTGAAGGTAGTGTCTAGCTGTGCCACTGTACCTTTTTAAATGGAGACAAACCCTAATGTGCATCTAGGCTCTTGGTTTTAAAATCTTTTCCTCAAGGGTCATCTCTTCACTACAAAATTATGTCAACCTATGTTATGGCTGCATACAGTCCCTAAATTTATTACAGCGTTTGTGCGTGTCCACCCTACGCTCCTTGTGTCAGCGGTGCACATCCTCACCAGGAGTGCTTGTATCAATGCAGAGTGCAATGCACTCTGGGTAGCTATCCCACTGTGCAATTCACCAGCATCCAGCACAGGGTGATTTGGGAAGTTTCTGCAATGCCTCATGGGACAAAATGAGTCATGCAGGGGTGACTGGGAGCATGGATTCAACTTCCCATAATGCAGTGTTCTCCATCCCATAATATTTAGTGCCTCTCTTCAAAAATCCCCGCAAATCCACACGTCCCTCCTTGCTGTTTGCCATCTGTGACAGAAGCATGGATCCTGCACAGCTCTGCACTATTGTGATGAGCTTTGCAAGAATGGGCTGCCTGATCCTGCAGTATTTGCAGAGCTGCAACAGAAGCCACAGGGAACATGACGATTTCTTGGAGGCTAGTTTGCTGTGGGACATAGAAACAAACAATTCATGGTTGTTGGCAGCATTCAGGGAGCAGCTGCAGATGGTTGAGTGCTGGTTCTGGGCCCAAGAAACAAGCACTGACTGGTGGGATCGCATTGGCATGCATGTTTGGGATGACAAGCAGAGGCTGCAGAACTTTCGGATGTGCAAGGCCACATTTCTGAATTTGCATGCTGCACTCACACTAGTCCTTCAGTACAGGGAGACCAAAATGAGAGAGACAGTAACAGCTGAGAAGCAAGTGGTGATTGCACTGTGGAAACTTGCAATGCCAGATTGCTACTGGTCAGCTAGGAATCAATTTGGAGTTGGGATACCCACCGCGGGGGCTGTTTTGATTCAAGTGCACAGGGCCATTAAGTGCCTGCTACGGAGGACTGCAACGCTGGACAATCTGCAGGACATAATGGATGGTTTTGCAGCAATGGGCTTCCCAAAGTGAAGTGGGGCGACAAATGGCACACACATCCCTATTTTAGCACCAGACAACCTGCCAACGAGTAGTATATCAATAGAAAGGACTACTTTTCTACAGTTATGCAAGTGCTGGTGGATCACCAGGGATGCTTTACCAACATCAATGTGGCTGGTCAGGGAAGGTGTATGACATGAGCATATTTAAGAACAAAGGGCTGTTCAGAAAGATGCAAGCAGGGATCGTCTTTCCCGACCGGCGGATTACCATTGGGGATGTTGAAATGCCAATAGTGATCCTGGGAGACTCAGCCTACCCCTTTCCCCCAGGGCTCATGAAGCCATACACCAGCCACTTGACAGCACCAAGGAGCACTTCAACTACAGGCTCAATAGGCGTGGAATGACAGCTGAACGTGCCTTTGGCCATTTGATGGGTCATTGGCATCGTCTACTTACGAGATTGGACCTCAGTGAAAAAAATATCCCAATGGCAATAGCTGCCTGATGTGTCCTGCATAACATCTGTGAAGCCAAAGGGGAAGTTTCCGTTGGGGTGGAGGGCAGAGATGGAGCAGCTGTCTGCTGAATCTGAACAGCCAGATACAAGGGCTACAAGAAGAGCTCAGTGCAGAGCTATATGGCTCAGTGAGGCTTTGAAAGACTATTTTAATAGCGAGCCAGAGTGGTGTGTGTAGCTGTAGTGTGCTCTGCCTGGCCTTGCTCTTTTGCTCAATGAAGTCATTGCTGAGTAGCATGGGAATGCGTCCTACTGAAGTGGAAGAAATAAGGCAGCCCTCCCAAGAAGCCTTCGGCAAAGGATTGCAGACTATCCCCATGAAAGTTTAATCAAGATTTCTAGGCAGGATTCACAGGACATCCCAGTGCACGTAAACCAACTGCTCCACACAGCCCTCTGCGCCTAACACTAGAGGGAAATGAAATGCAGATAGCAACTTTACCTCTCTTGGTTGTTTCACTACCTCTTCTAGCACAAGTAAAAAGAGTAAGTCAACTGATTTGTCCTGCTACTTTGAGGGTTCCATCCCTGTAATTTCAAAGCAAACCACGTACTTACCAGAGGTTCCTTCCTCAGCATTAGGATTGCCCGTGCTCGACTGTCGGGACTGGCTTGGTGAAGTAAAACATGTCCTGGCTCTCACAGCTGGATCCCCCAGTTGCCTTTTCCCCATACTCTTCCTTGTCCACTTCCTCCTCCTTGCTGTTCATGGCAGGCGCCTGTGACTCAGGCTCCTCTGAAGTATTCACCGGGCTCTTGGAGGTGGTGGTGAGGTCTCTGCTGATGGCATGAAGCTCTTTGTAAAAGTGGCAGGTCTGTGGCTCTGCACCAGATCGATCGCTGGCCGCCCTTGCCTTCTGGTGCAAGTCTTTGGCTCTCACATGGTAGTGTGGCTGGTCCCTCTTGTAGCCCTTCTCCTACATGCCCCCAGCAATCTACTTATAGATGTCAATGTTTCTACAGCTGGATTGGAGCTGTGCCTGCACAGCCTCTTCTCCCCACAGACACAACCTAACTTTGTAGTGCAGACCAGGCCTAATGCTTTGTTTAAGCTACTAAATAAAAACACTTGGTTTTAAGATGGCTCTTGGTCAATATTACTGATCACAGGTTCTTGAAGAGAAGAAATGCAGTTGCCCAAAACCCACTTGGACCTGCAGGGCAATAAGAAGTTGGTATAGCGTACTAAGCGGGCCGGTCTAACCATCACAAGATTCCACCCCGAGACAGATAAGGGAAAAAGACCGAACACGAGACGGGGGTGCACTTAGAAATGAATGTGACATCACAGTGAGACAAAGTATCAATGAAAAATGAAAGAGTAACAAGGAATCCATAATAAAAGGGCACCATCTAAACTGGGTCAAACTCATAAAAACAATCTTTAATAAAATCTAAATCAAACACAAATGCTTCAAAAATTTTTAGCAACAAATGAAAATAAAATTGCTTTAAAAACAAATGAACATAACCTGAAACGAACCACTTGGCTAGGTAAAGTGGTATAGGGTTTGAGTTTTGAGGAACATTGGTCTACCTACTATAGGGAGAGGAGGCTGTATAATTTGGATGGCCTCCACTCTAGTAAAAGAGGAAACCATCTCTTGGGAATAGGTTGGCTAGAAATGTCAGGAGGATATTAAAGTGACAGCAAAAGTGGAGGGTAAAAAGAGGGAAGATATGATCGTTCACTGAGGATAGACTCAAGATGTCAAGAACAGCATTAATCAAGGAACCATAGGATAAGGAGAAAAGAAATTCTTTAATTGCCTAAACACCAATACTAGGAGCCTGGATAACAAACAAAAGGAATTGGAATTGCTCATTTATAAGTATATATTTGATCTATTTGGTATTGCTGAAACCCGCTGGGACGATTTGCACTATTGGAATGTTAAAATCAATGGTTATAACCTATTTAGGAAGGACTGAGTGGACAAAAGGGGAGCGGGAGTGCCACTCTATGTCAAAAATGGCATTAACCATTTCTGAGTCACTGATCACTCAGACGAAAATTACCTTGAATGCTTATGGATCAATGTCCTAACACAAAGAAGATGGGGTAATAACTGGTGTCTACCATAGGACATCAAACCACACTAGGGAACAGGATGAACACTCCTATCTGTAAAATGTAAGGAATAAAATAAATGCATGATCATGGGGGACTTCAATTTGAATGACATGCTTGAGATCTCATGCTGCCAGTACTAAAACATCCTTGACATTTCTAAATATTACAGATTATTTCCACCTAGTCTTGATGGAACAAAGGGAAACTGATCACAGAACTGAAAATTAATGGTAGCTTAGGTACAAATCTTCGTGACTTGATTACATTTATAATGGGCAAACAGAATAAAGTCCAAACCATAAGTACCTATGTGGGAAACAAATATTTAAAAATGGGTTCTTCACTCTAGCAGAGAAAGGTATAACATGATCCAATGGTTGGAAGTTGAGGCTAGCCAAATTCAGACTGGAAATAACTAGGGCCCTACCAAGCCACAGTCCATTTTGGTCAATTTCACGGTCACAAGATTTTTAAAAAAGTCAATTTCACAGTTTCAGATGTTTACATGTGAAATTTCAGGGTGTTGTAACTGTGGGGGTCCCTACCCAAAATGGTGTCAAAGCTATTGTGGAGGGGTGATGGGGGGGCATCAGTTTTGGGGGGCGGCAGGGCTGGCCTTATGGGTGGGTGACCAGCCAGGGCCTCCTACCGCACATCGGGCTCCAGCCGCTAGTCTCAGCGGGGCTGGGGCGGGACAGGACTTCCTCTTCCCCTGCAGAGGCCGCTCCCAGGTCAAATCCAGCTCCAAGAACCTCCCCCAGCTGCAGTAGGAGAGGGGCAGGGGCCCTTGCAGGGGATGAGGAAGTCCCGTCCCTATCCAGCCTGGCCAAGATTAGCAGCTGGATAGGAGTCGTTGGCTGGGGCACCCCCAGCCCTGCCCCTCTCCTACACTAGCCAGATTTCACTGTCCACAGTGCATTTTTAATGGTTGTTAACTTGGTAGGGAACTAGAAATAAGATTAAACAGAGAGAGTAACTAATCATTGGAACAATTTACCAAGGGTTGTGGTGGATTCTCCATCGCTCTCAATTTTTAAATCAAAATGGGATGTTTTTCTAAAAGATATGCTTTAAGAATTATTTTGGGGAAGTTTTATGGCCCCTCTGTTTTACAAGATGCCAGACTAGATAACAACGGTCCCTTCTCGCCTTGGAATCTATGACCCTAAAATGTTTGAAGTCAAAATATTACAGTACTGAGAAGAACCTAGAAGTGAACAAGTATAAGCAAAACTGACTATTTTCCTCATCAAAATGCAAAAATGTCAGTAGTGAGTTACAGTCATGGTAAATTTAATTTTAAAACCTTTTTACATTTACTCATCTAAGTTATTAGTAACGTGTAAACAAATGTGTTTCTCTGTAA
Organism: Malaclemys terrapin pileata; assembly: GCF_027887155.1. NCBI lineage: Eukaryota > Metazoa > Chordata > Testudines > Emydidae > Malaclemys > Malaclemys terrapin. The sequence goes on along the minus strand of NC_071508.1, from coordinate 89,066,203 downwards.
CACTATTAAGTGTCTCTTTACATTAGGAACAGAAAGGAAAGTGTACTTCACCCAACCAGAAGGCAATTGTTTTAATTACCAAACACTCCAAAGAGTCTGTTACAAACTTCTTAACAGGACATCATCTGTTTTAGCAGTATTCCTTCTAAATGTGACAAAGCAATTTTGCTATTGAAATTTCTATCTTTCCTTAAAGTGAGCAAACTTACCTTGTAAAAGTATTTCTCAGTCTAAAAACCACAGAAAGGTAAACCTTGCATTATTTAACAAATTACTTGAACTGGGATTTTGTTTTAATTGCTAGTATAACTTCAGTGTTGATCTAGAAGTTAGAGATATTACTTTACCATCAGCAGCAGTTTGACAAGGGATTCTGAGCAATGCTATCACCAGTGACATTTCATGGCAGTTTCAGCCCTGGTAGTAAGATCAGTGGATAGTCAGATGTGGTCAATACGCTCCCTTCTCCCGCTATTCACAATGAAGGAACCTGCAGGACTGAATTGGCTATTGTCACTTAGAGGACAGAGAACATCTGATGATATGAGCTGGTAACTTCAATAACCCCACTGTTTGGTCTAGCATGACACTAGCTGCGGCAGAATTCATTGGATTCTTAACCTTACACTGTGAAATAGCATTAAACAAATCACCCAGTTTCACGCCTCCCTATAACTCAGTCTGCTCAATGCTTTAGTTTAGTTTCTTGTATGTCCAGTTCACTGTGTCCTCTTAACCTCACTTTAAAGAAATTGCCACGACATCTTTGTTAGATGCATGTTATCCCTCGGAAGAGTAATGCAATGTGGAATTCAGTTACATTCTTAAGACTTCTTATTTCCTGAAGTTGCAGATATATATCTAACAATGCCATGGAAGCAATGTCAGGGCTGGGAATTGCACATCACTGCTTGGTGACCCATTGATTTAGAAGAGGTACAGACAGACTGCAAAGGAGGTACTTTCAAGTCCTATGAAAGGGGATTTGTAACCATAAAGTAGTATCTGAGAGATGCAATGCTTAGCAGACGCCTCATTACCAAAATGCTCAAAATCCCAACAATAAGACATTCTTCCTTGAAAACCCAGTAAATCTGCCTCTGCAGCACTCCTCAGAATCAGAGGCAAGCACTAAACTCAGGTCCTCCAAGCACTGAGAAGATCTGGATCTCTTCACTTTTAGCGCAAAAGAAACCAGTATTGACCAACAAGGCGACAGTCCCACAGTTAACAAAACAGCTGTAGGGTAAAGCTAAATTACAGGAAATACATATCCTAGATGTGTCAATGATTAGTGCAGTATAAATCCATAGATTAAAAGGACCCAGGAATCCCTGCTACGCTTTTCTTCAGGACAAATTATGTTTCCATCAATGGCTATGACCAATTGGTCAGCCACTTCACAAGAATTTGCTAGAAAGGAACCGCCTCTCTCCATTTCATCTTTTTAATGTTGTCAGAATTGACTATCATTATGGTACTGGACCCTTTCATAGTCCACAAACATCTTCAGTTCTTACCACACAATTCTAAATTTTGTTTCAAAGGCAGGCATAACTCAAATCTTCCATCAACCACACTGCTAACCTAGCTTCTACATAGTAAAGCCCAGAAAACTACAGCATAAGGGCTAAATGCTTAGGTCTTGCATTAATGAATTAAAAGCTTCCCTCCAGTCTCAAGTCAGATGCTAAAAGGTGGGAGCACTTTACAGCAGGTGTGATGCAACTTCAAGCAGCTGCTGCCCTGAAGAATTTTTATTAAAGTCTAAAGAAGATAAAAAAGATACATATGATTCTGCAACCAAAGTGAAACTCTTCCTGTATAAGTGATCCTCGCCAGAACTTTTGTTTGTTCGGGGTGTAAGAACATTTGGTGCAGGTTAAAGATGTCAGAGTTACACCCTGGGTACAGGAGGGGCAGCAGCACCAGCGCCTCCAACCTGCCCAGCAGCGACCCTCACCTCCTTAGATTGTAAAGCTCTTTGGGGACAGGCACCATCTTTTGTTCCGTATCTGGGCAGCGCCGGGCACAAGGGGCCCTGGGTCAGGGCTGAGCTCAAGTAACACAAACAATCACCGTCAATTCGGGTGTGGAGGAAGGAAGCACTGGTAGGAAGAGCCCGGGTGCGTCCCTTCAACCCCCGCCTCTCTGGCCGTGGGCCTCCTATCGGCCCTGCTGCCCCGGAACACAAGCCGGGACCGTGTGGGGACCTGCCCCTCCCTAGGCCCTGCGGGGTCAGCGGCTCCCGGAGCGCTCAGCGAGCGGGGTCCGGGCCTGCACAAGGCGCACCCAGGCCGGGCTCCGGGGCCACAGGGGCTAGAGCCACCCCCAGCGGGACTCACCCGAGACTCCAGGTCCCTCGGAGCACGCAGCCGCCTCCTCCCGCCAGACCCGCCACTCACCGCCGCTGGTTACTTGTTTCCCTTCCGAGCGTCCGTCCCCAGCTGCTTCCGGCCAAGGCCCCGCCTCCACCCGATGACCTCACTTCCGCTTCCCGTGTAGCTTCTGCGGTGAACCCCGCGCCACCCGGCGAGCGGGGTCGAGCCCGCCCGGCCTCAGCCGTCGCGGTCGGTCAGCGGCAGTCACAGCCCGGGAATGAGCGCGGTGTTTGCATTGACCCCCGCGCGCCCGCGCCCGGAGCCAGCAGCCGGAAGTGCTGGGTGTGAGGTGAGGGAAACGGGCCGGGGGCAGCCCCAGCAAGTGCAGCATCCCCGTCATTCCCTCGCGTTCCACCCTGCAACCCACCAAACCTCAGCCGCCCCTTGCCGCGCTGCAGCGGGTGTGGCTGTGCGAATGCCTCAGCATTGGCTGTGTAGGGTCATGACCAGTCAGCCTCGAACTGCACCTACACCATCAAGAAAAACAGGGGCAGGAGTACCTGAGAAAAAGGGTATTCGCCTTAGATTTTGCTGTGGCATATGCTCTCTCCTCCGTTGTAAACGAGTTGGACCTTTTCCTCAAACAGGCACCTCCAATAGTTACCCCCTAAACAACTTTAGCTATCACTAAGAAGGGCAGGAAGGACCTGGTTTTCAACAAGTAGATTACAGAAAAGGGGCCCAGTTTCCAGTTCTTGAATAAGATGGACTTCTTATTCACCTCAATTTTAGAGAAAGCATAACCCTCACCAGCACCTGTTAATGTAGAGGACTTTAAGCTCTTCCAGGATGCACAGTAAAAAGTACTACTGGGGAGGCTCTTAAGAGATCTTGTCCTTGAGTCTCTCCAGAGTTACTTATTTGCAATCCAGAAAGCAAGGCTAGAAGTGTTATAAACTTACTTTGTTATTTTTAGAACAGGATAAAAAGGTAAGATAATTAGAAAGTGAGAAACCTCCTATAGCAAACAGAAATTTCTCACCCTGAAGTCCTTCAGGCTCATGGTTGACATTAAGCAACATGAAGTAGCATAGGCAAAGGAAAGCAGCATTTTTTGTTTCTTACCACAAATCCAAGTTTGACAGAAAACCAGAAAGGCTGATGCAGATGCAGCAAATACACGATATTCCAGCTTCACATATGTCATTTCTGGTCTATTTACCCTAAATATAGGATCACTAAAAGTCATCCCACCCAACCGGTCATAGGAAAAAAAGCCCAAGTCACTCAAATGTTATCACTCTGCCCTAGTTCCACTGCACCATCAAAGGAGCTGTCAAGACAAAAGGGATAAAGCAAGACAAGCTTTCCTCAGAGGAAGACAGGCTCAGGCAGGGGTTAAAAAGATTAAACGGGGATACAAAAATAACTGACAAACTGGAAAACCTTGAACATCTGTTAGACTAGAACAATCTCCAAGGGAAATGGGAAGCCTGTTTAAGATATTCAGAATTTAAGTAAACAAAATACTCAATATAAGCAACAATCCTGCAATTATTGAGAGAGGGACTAGATCTTAGAATTGTAGGAAGAAGCTGAGTGGACAAAATGTGTGAAACAGGCAAAATTTCAGATAAAATAGCTGAGTTGGGCAATATACCTAAGTGTTACTCTGCCAGGCGAGTCTAGCTCTCAAATCAACTTTTCTTGGTGTTGCAGTTTTAGTGAACTAATAGGTACATTTTCACCTCCAATAAGTTGCTGTTGGGCCTTGAGTGTTGAGGTTGTGCTTTGTGGGCCTAACAGGCTTCTCTGTTTGACCAGGGCAGTTGCATCTGTTCACCGTGTTAGAGTTAGAAACTGCTGGAGGGTTGTCTTTGAATTGATACAGGCTACTGCCTCACAGTCTCTGCTTTTTCTTACCAAGGTAGGTTGGTTCAGTGGGGTACTCAGAATACAAAAAAGGCGTTTGGTTGTTGGTATGCCACAGATTACAGTCTTCATGCTGCCTTTAAATAACCCATAAAAAACAGATGGCAATCTACATAGTAATCTTCATCTTCCTGTTGTAAATTAGTAGTAATGAGCTTGTCCTGTTTGATCAGGTACCAGGTGGAGGGAAGACTAGGGGAGGGAAATGCTTCAAGAACAGGGAGCCATTGCCCTATATATGACTCATCATGACTGACTGAAAAATATTCCCCAATTGAGAGGTAAAAAGAAGTTACTCCTCACTTCAAGATTTATTTTTTTAAATCAATGTAAAAAAATCTAAGCTTCATGTAAAGTCAGTAAGCCTGCTTTAGTAAGAGTACAATAATGGGGACTTTGTGGGGATGGAGGCAAATAAAGGTTTGAAATGGACTAACTTACCTTATCTATTATATTTGAAGGATGATCCTGAATTCCATTTTCAAAATGCCAAAAACTTTCAGCTTTCTATGGGTTGTGTGGATGTGCTGAGTGTTTTACAGTACCATAGTCAGTCATAAATTGTGAGACAAATTGAGTCAAACTGATGCCTGTAAAAATAAGGCTAGTCAGTAAGGTTATCAACTAGGGCTGTCAAGGGATTAAAATAATTAATTGCACAATTAATCGTGTTGTTAAACAGAATACCATTCATTTAAATATTTTTGGATGTTTTCTACATTTTCAAATATATTGATTTCAATTCAACACAGAATACAAAGTGTACAGTGCTCACTTCATATTTATTTTTATTACAAATATTTGTGCTGTAAAAAATTTTTCAATTCACCTTATACAAGTACTGTAGTGCCGTCTCTATCATGAAAGTTGAACTTACAAGTGTAGAATTATGTACAAAAAATAGCTGCATTCAAAAATAAAACAATGTAAAACTTTAGAGCCTACAAGTCAACTCTGTCCTACTACTTGTTCAGCCAGTCACACAGACAAAGAAGTTTGTTTACATTTGCAGGAGATAATGTTGCCTGCTTCTTGTTTACAATGTCTGACATGATCATCAAAGGGGCTGACAAAGGAGGTGCTATAGTCATAATGAACAGGTCGGATTATGAACAGGAGGCTGCCAGGCAACTCCCCAAGACCACATTCTACAGGCCACTATCCTCTGATCCCACTGAGGAATACCAAAAGAAACTACACTATCTGCTCAAGAAATTCCCAGCTACAGTACGGGAACAAATCTACATGGACACACCCCCAGAACCCCGACCAGGGGTATTCTATCTGCTACCCAAGATCCAGAAACCCTGGACGCCCCATCATGTCAGGCATTGGCACTCTTACAGCAGGATTATCTGGCTATTTGGACTCTCTCCTCAGACCCTACGCTACCAGCACTCCCAGCTATCTTCGAGACACCACTGACTTCCTGAGGAAACTATAATGCATTGGTGCTCTTCCTGAAAACACCATCCTGGCCACCATGGATGTAGAAGCACTTTACACCAATATTCCACATGAGGATGGACTACAAGCTGTCAGGAACAGTATCCCTGATGAGGCCACAGCACGCCTGGTGGCTGAGCTTTGTGACTTTGTCCTCACCCACAACCACTTCAGATTTGGGGACAACTTATACCTTCAAGTCAGTGGCACTGCTATGGGTACCCGCATAGCCCCACAGTATGCCAACATTTTTATGGCTGACTTAGAACAACGCTTCCTCAGCTCTCGTCCCCTAGTGCCCCTCCTCTACTTGCGCTACATTGACGACATCATCATATGGACCCACGGAAAGGAGGCCCTTGAAGAATTCCACCTGGACTTCAACAATTTCCACCCCACCATCAACCTCAGCCTGGACCAGTCCACACAAGAGATCCACTTCCTGGACACTACAGTGCAAATAAGTGATGGTCACATAAACACTACCCTATACCGGAAACCTACTGACCGCTATATGTACCTACATGCCTCCAGCTTCCATCCAAGACATCACACGATCCATTGTCTACAGCCAAGCCTTAAGATACAACCGAATTTGCTCCAACCCCTCAGACAGAGACAAACACCTACAAGATCTTTATCAAGCATTCGTAAAACTACAATACCCACCTGGGGAAGTGAGGAAACAGATTGACAGAGCAAGACAGGTGCCCAGAAATCACCTACTACAGGACAGGCTCAATAAGGACAACAACAGAACACCACTGGCCATCACATACAGCCCCCAGCTAAAACCTCTCCAGCGCATTATCCACAATCTACAACCTATCCTGGAAAATGATCCCTCACTCTCACAGACCTTGGGAGGCAGGCCAGTCCTCGCTTACAGACAACCCCCCAACCTGAAGCAAATACTCACCAGCAACTACACACCACACCACAAAAACACCAACCCAGGAACCAATCCCTGTAGCAAACCTCGTTGCCTACTCTGTCCCCATATCTACTCTGGTGACACCATCAGAGGACCCAACCACATCAGCCACACCATCAAGGGCTCATTCACCTGCACATCCACTAATTTTATATATGCCATGTGCCAGCAATGCCCCTCTGCCATGTACATTGGCCAAACCGGACAGTCCTTCCGCAAAAGAATAAATGGACACAAATTGGACATCAGGAATGGTAACATACATAAGCCAGTACGTGAACACTTCAATCTCCCTTGGCCATTCATTTATTACAGATTTAAAAGTCACTATCATTGAACCAAAAAAACTTCAGAAACAGACCTCAAAGAGAAACAGCATAACTAAAATTCATTTGCAAATTTAACACCATTAATCTGGGCTTGAATAGGGACTGGGAGTGGCTGGCTCATTACAGAAGCAGCTTTTCCTCTCCTGGAATTGACACCTCCTCATCTATTATTGGGAGTGGACTACATCCACCCTGATTGAATTGGCCCTGTCAACACTGGTTCTCCACTTGCGAAGTAACTCCCTGCTCTCCATGTGTCAGTATATAATGCCTGCATCTGTAACTTTCACTCTATGCATCTGAAGAAGTGAGGTTTTTACCCACAAAAGCTTATGCCCAAATAAATCGGTTAGTCTTTAAGGTGCCACCAGACTCCTTGTTGTTTTTGTAGATACAGACTAACACGGCTACCCCGATACTTGACACCTAAAAGTGAGAACAGGCATTCGCATGGCACAGTTGTAGCCGACGTCACAAGATATTTACATGCCAGATGCACTAAAGATTCATATGTCCCTTTATGCTTCAACCACCATTCCAGAGGACATGCGTCCATGCTGATGACAGGTTCTGCTGGATAACAATCCAAAGCAGTGAGAACCAACGTGTTCATTTTCATCATCTGAGTCACATGCCACCGGCAGAAGGTTTATTTTCTTTTTTGGTAGTTCAGGTTCTGTAGTTTCCGCATCCGAGTGTTGCTCTTCTAAGAGTTCTGAAAGCAAGTTCTACACCTTGTCCCTCTCAGATTTTGGAAGGCATTTCAGATTCTTAAACCTTGGGTCGAGTGCTGTAGCTATCTTTAGAAATCTCACATTGGTACCTTCCTTGTGTTTTGTCAAATCATCCGTGAGTGTTTTTAAAACGAACAACATGTGCTGGGTCATCATCTGAGATTGCTATAGCATAAAATATATGGCAGAATTTGGGTAAAACAGCAGGAGGCATACAATTCTCCCCCCCAGGAGTTCATCACAAATTTAATTAACACATTGTTTTTTTTTAAATGAGCATCATCAGTATGGAAGCACGTCCTCTGGAAGGGTGGCCAAAGCATGAAGGGGCATATGAATGTTCACCGTATCTGGCATGCAAATACCTTGCAATGCCAACTACAAAAGTGCCATGCAAACACCTGTTCTCACTTTTGGGTTACATTATAAATTAGAAGCAAGCAGCATTATCTCCTGTAAATGTAAACTTGTTTATCTTAGCAATTGGCTGGACAAGAAGTAGGACTGAGTGAGCCTTGTAGGCTCTAAAGTTTTACATTGTTTTGTTTTTGAGTGCAGTTATTTTACAAAAAAAATCAGTATTAGTAAGGTGCACTTTCAGAATAGAGGTTGAACTACAGTACTTGTATGAGGTGAATTGAAAAATACTATTTTTTAATATTCACTGTGCAAATATTTGTAATCAAAATATAAAGTGAGCACTGAAATTTAATACATATTTTTGGAGGTTTTCTACATTGTTAAATATTTATTTCAATTACAACACAGAATACAAAATGCAATCAATATTCTATGGTTTAACAGTGAGATTAAAACTGATTAATTGCGATTAATTTTTAAAATCAAGATTAATTTTGAGTTAATTGCATAAGTTAACTGGGATTGATCAACAGCCCTATTATCAACATGAAAACGAACACAGAGAAGACACCTTGTTGGATATTTCTGCTGCTCATATTATTGACACTTAGATTCCAAGGTGGTAGACCCCTTAGCATTTCTTTACATTGACAACTTTACAAGTCTGCATGCCAAGTCATTTGACATATCCTACCTCTTCATACACAAAGGTGAAAATCCTGGCCCCATTGAAGTCAATGACAAAACTACCACAGACTTCAATAAAGCCAGGATTTCACCACAGGTGTCAATCATGTGGTCCAAAATTATGCCACCTAAAGTAAGTTGATAGCTGCATGAAAATAGCAAGTATTAATCTGTCTTTATGACACCTGCATACAAAGTTAAGTATTTTCCTTATCTGTAAAATGGGGAAGAGAGCCAAATTCATCCATGGTATAACTCTTGTAGCTCCATTAATTTCAGCAGGGATGAATCTGACTCAGAGGTTAAGCCAGAGGCTTAAGGTCACTAAGGGAGCTGCGTCAGCAAAGGCTTTACAACAACTCAAGTGTTCCTGGCTGTAAGGCCCTGAGCTCAATCTATAAAACCATGCAAGATTACAAACAGTAAGGTATCCACCCTTATTTAAGCTATAATTAGGGAGAAATCCTTCTAGTCCTTACCTATATCATGGTGAGACAGTGAACTGCTTAAGGCATTTCTGAGGCAGAGTTCTAGTCCTCCCACAGAGAAACTAAAGAGCAAACACTACTAAATATGCTTAAATTGCACCTAGTGTCAGTTTCCTCCTTTTTAAAGAAAAGGTGGGGCACCATAAACATGAACCATTTCTAATCTCGCAATATTAAAAGCTTTACCAAATCTTGATAGTTTAATATCTCAACACTTGCAGTTCACTGGAAGACATGAAAGCAAGCTAAAATGGTTCAGAAAGACTTAATACTCAATAGCTGTTTCATTCCGAGAAATTAAAAGTGTGAAGTTTCGTAGTGAAATGTAGTAACAGCTTAGACACCTGAAAATTGGAAGCAGTAATTTACTAACACACAAAATATTACTCCAAGAGTAAATGTTTGCCATCTCAGTTTTTTTTTTTAAGAGGCGGTTTTTATATCTTCTCATTTCATATGTTTAACTCCCATTAATGGGAATGTGCATATATCAAAAGAATAGAACCCCATCAGTGAGAAATTAAGCTGGCATCCACTTCTGTCCCCATTACGGCAACTGAAGAAAAAAAAAAAAGCTAGTATTGAATAGAATCACGGGTATTTCTAATTTGTCGTGTTTGGAGGTGGTGGAAGAGGGATTGAGGAGGAAAAAAAAAAGTCAAATTAGCAACACAAAAGGAAAGACTGAAAGCACAGACTTGACAAAGAATCTTCAACCCTGAATTCCAGATTGACCTAGGGGGTTCAGCTACAGCTGCAAGGTTAGTAGAGAAGACATACTTGGGTAGCAGTGTCACACCTTCACTTATTCACATTAGACATGCGTATCAGCTCCAGAAAGTCTTCAGGAGTGTAGACTCTGCAATGTTGAAACAGTCACCAATGAACAGTGGCTGAAGATGCCAGCTATAAGTATAATATAGCATCTGAAAGGAATGGCTCAGCTGTATAAAGCAGAACCTTTGAATACTTCAGGAATGATAGTATAGTTCCTGAAAAGTAAAGCAACTCTTCAAAGAAACCATTTATCTGCCCAATGCCATCAGACTGCTGCAATAAAAATCCAACAAAACAGGACCTTCCTTGACATTTTATGTGCAACGAAGCTAAGCATCTTATTCGTGGTTCCCCTTTCATTTCATTATACATACTAATGAAAAATGAAGGTTACTTGGAACCCAAGTTGAGAAGACTCTGCATATTTACACCTATGGATGTAGCATTGTCTGGTGGCACCTAACAGTAGACCCTCCTCCAAGCCGTGCCTCTTAGAACCCATGTGCACTGCCTTCTCCTCACATCAGCATTTCCAAACATTCCCAGGGCAAGGCTATATAAGGAGGTACTGTACTACCACCTCAGTTCCTTCCACCGCTAACTGGGAAAGACAATTAGACTTTGAAAAAAGAGGGGAACGTGGACAAGAAGTGAATATGCAGAGGCATCTTGAAGAACTCTGGTTACAAGGAATCAGCTTCTTCTTTGAGTGGCTCTGCATATTCCCACTTATGGGTAGTTTGACAAGCAGTCCTGAAAACCAAGGAGGTGAGAACAGAGTCCTAGTTAAATAATTGAAGGACAGTTCTGCCAAAGTTAGCATCTTCTCTTGAAGCTAGACTATAATGTTTAGTCCAGGGGTTGTCAATTATTTTTTGTCAAGGTCCAGACTCCAGAGAAACATTTTTTCACATCGCAACAAGAAGAACGATAAGTAAATAAAATGATTTTGCAGTCTATTCAAAAGCATCTGTCTGGATTTGACCCACAGTCCACCTATTGACTACCTGGGTTTAGTCAATATGTGCACTTATTTCCAGGTATCAGCCTTGCAAATTTACTGAATAGAATCACGTTTAAGACAAGCAAAAGATGCTGTTACAGCCCTAGTAAAACAAGACCGTACAACAGTAGGCACAGAATTTCTGCTAATTTGTAAGACTGAATAGAATCCATCTGGAAGTAGTCTGAGCAGACATTCTGAGCTTTATTTTTCTTAACCTAAGGAAAAAAAAATCTAGATGAACTCCAAAAACTCTGATTTCAATTTTATTGAAGACCCATTCTAACAACTAAAGTATGTAACACAGATTCCCCTTTATTAGCATGAGATTTTGGGGGAAAATGGTAAATTTATTTTCTGATTGATATGAAACAGATAATATTTTTGGTAAAAGCCTGGGATCAGGTCTCAGAACCACTTCATCTTTATGAAAATTTGTAAAATGGCAATTCAGCCATCAACCAGAAGGATGAATGAATTGCACGCCCTCATGTTCTATCAATAGTGGAGACCACTTTAATAGACAATTAAGGAACATTCCACCAGAAGCTCAAAAGGTAGCCTCATAAGCATAGACAAAAGTCAGATTAAGGGACTGAATCCCTTAAAGGAGGATACATGTTAAAAGTCAGAAAATTTACAAATGGGTTATCTAAACAATGGTAGAAAGAGAGATCTACCATCAGCCAAAATATGATAAGCTGAAATAGCTGCCAGGTAAACTTTTAAAGAATAAGATGACCTTTCAGATTTTAAGTACATAAAATGTTTCAAAGTACAGGGTATGGAAGCTGAAACTGGAGATTCAGATTTTACCTGCATGTAAGCAACAAATCTAGACATTTTAAATGGTAACACTTTCTAGTAGACAGTTTTCTAGAATTAAGCCGTATGTTCTGTACTAATGCGGATCATAACTATTCAAGACTAGTCAAAGTCTGATAGTCTCTCTTAATCTGACTGCTTGGGCTAAGGATCGAGATGAACTATCCTGCTTTGTTCCTGTGACAAGAGCAGGGCCGGCTCCAGCATTTCTGCCGCCCCAAGCAAAAAAAAAAAAAAAAAAAAAAAAAGCCACGATCGGCAGCAGCAGTTCGGCGGCAGGTCCTTTGCTCCTAGAGGGAGTGAGGGACCTACCGCCCCCGAATTGCCACACATACCGCCCCTCTCCCTTGGCCGCCCCAAGCACCTGCTTGTTAAACTGGTGCCTGGAGCCGGCCCTGGACAAGAGATCTGGAGACAGAGAAAGACACATATAAAGACTGACACCTAAGCATGTCTGTATACCACTGGGGCAATCAATATCATTTTTGTCCTGTCTTGGTTAATTTTCACCACTTTCTGAAATAATGGAAGAGGTGGGGGGAACATACAAAAGACCCCTTCCCCAGTATACAAGGAAGGCATCCGAGATGGACTGACTGTCCCTTTCCACTCTTGAACAGAAGCGAGGACACTTTTTGTTGATCCTTGTATCAAACAGATCTACATCAAACCAGACCCAAAAGGAGAATGTCTTGTGCTACTTGATCCTTCAAGGACCACCTGTGCATCTGAGAACTATCTCTGCTGAGAGAATCTGCTCAGCACATTGCTCTCCTCTGCTAAATACAGGGCCACTGGATAGATCTCATGAAGAATGCACCCATCCCATAATTTGACCACTTTGGCATATAACTGGAAAGAATGAGAACCCCCTTTTTTGTTCATGTAAAATAGAGTGGTTGATTTGTCTGTCACTGACTGAACCACCTTTCCTTTTATACAAAGAAGGAAAGGTATGAGGGAGCAAATGAATGGCTCTTAATTGTAAATACATCTATTGCAAGATCTGTTCTTGAGAAACGCAATGATCTCAGATTGCAAATTGACATTAATGGACTCCCCATCCATTGTTTAATGCATCTGTTATAATGACCAATGGCGAAGTGGGACTGAACAGGTTGCCTCTGGGAACATTTGGTCTTTCCGTTTAACACCGTGGCGAATTTAGAACATCCTGAACTATGGTGACAGAACATTTTAAAGACTGTCCAGGTAGGGTGTGTGGATTTGAGACATCCAATGCTGTCTCAGTCTCATTCTGAGATGAGCAAATGGAGTTACTTAAGTGGTAACTGCCATCAAACCCAACAGATCCAGGAAGAGGATAACTTCAGGATTGGCAGGCTCAAATTAGCAAAACCACTTGCTCTACTTTTAGAAATCTGTCCGCTGGAAGAAAAGCTTTCCCTGCTATTGAGAAGCAATTTATAGAACCTATAAAAAGAATTCTCTGAGTTGGACAGAGATTTTATTTTTTGACATTTAGAAGCAGACCCAGAGCTGAAAAGAGAGAGACAGTTAACATGATGTGAAGTGACAGATCCTTGCTTGCAGCAGCTTTTGGCGACCTATAATATGGGTAAACAAAAATACCACAGAAAGGCACTTTGAAAAAAACACTAGGCGCTATGATCCCAATGGACAGGCCAGACACAAACACCTTGTACTGGAAATTGCATCTCATCACCATGAAACGCAGGTAATTTCAATGACCATGTCAGGTAGAGATATGAAAGTAAGCATCCTTTAAAATAGAGAATGGCAAACCAATCCATAGATGCAAACAAGAGTTATAGAGGCCAGGGTTAACATACAAAATTGGAACTTCCAGATGCATCTGTCCAATTTTAGTTTTAAGAAAATTGTATAGACATACACACCCTTTTTCCCCCCTGTACCAGGAAGTATCTTGAATAGAACCTCTGACCCCACAGATATTTGGGAACCACCTTGACTACTCCTATCTGGAGCAGCTTGTGTAGTTCTGTAAGTAGAATAGCCTCATGGCAGGGTTCCCTGAAAAGAGGAGGGTGGGGGAACTGAATGACATAGTCTCTCTCAATAATTTATAGCGCCCGTAAGTTGGATATAATCAGCCTCCATTTGTTGATGAATTGAGCTAGCATTAAATTAAAAAGGACAGATGCTCACTGATTGGTCCACACTTCTCGCATCATATCTGAGGCCTGGTGTTCAATGAAGACAAAGTAAAGGGAGCAGATGTTTCATCTTAGGTCTGGATCTGAAAGACCTCTTTTTATGCTGGGTTTGAAATGAAGCTGGGGGTTGATGTTGCTGACATCTCAGATTTGAGGAAAAATAAACAGACAATTGAGGGTAATATTGCTTTAATATCAAAAAAGGACAGTCCTTTCTGAGCCAGGGCTAAAGACCCAGAGAATGAGCAGTGGATCTAATTTCCTTTAATTTTTCCAACAATTTGTCAGTCTTATTGCTGAAAATATCTGTCTTTCAAAGGGGATGATCTTTCATCTTAATTGTAGTAAAAACAACAAGGAGTACTCGTGGCACCTTATAGACTAACAAATTTATTTGGGCATAAGCTTTCATGGGCTAAAACCCACTTTTTAGCCCACGAAAGCTTATGCCCAAATAAATTTTAGTTTATAAGGTGCCACAAGTACTCCTAGTTGTTTTTGCTGATACAGACTAACACGACTACCACTCTGAAACCTTAAATATAGTGTTTGCAGCCAGAGAAGACAAATGGAGTTAAGCCTGCCTTCTCAAGTTAACTGTGGATGCAAGTGCTCCGGTGAAAGTCTGAAATATCAAAAGACGCTCTGAGGACATGCTTTCCCATGTTCTGTCCTACCAAAATAGTACCAAGAATGTCAAAAACTCATTCCTCCACAGCCACAATGGAAATTTTGAGCATCCTCAGAAGTGGAGAAAGCAGAAGTTGCACTCACATGCTCATCAGGTGACAATCAGGTTCAAAATCAATATCCATGTGTTCCTGCTTAAAAAAAGGAGCTGTCTCCTTATCCTCATCCTCTTCTTTAGAAAGAATATTAGGTACAACTGTCTAAGCTGCCAATGGGTCCAGAGGAACTAGATCCAAGGACTGTTAACTGGATCCTTATCAGATGAAACACCAGCATCTCTCCCTCCATAAGGAGGATAATCCAAAAATTCTTGTGGTTGAGCCCAACAGAGCCATGAATATCACAGTTGCCAATCTCTCCAGTGGGGGGGATGCAAAAAACACACACAGGAGGAGGAAAAGAATCATGGAGCATACCCCAGGATGAATCAGGTTTCTTAAATTCTTCCTGTCTTCCTCTTAAGTAGGAGCCAACCTCAGATGCATTATGAACCGTACCAGAGACAGCAATGAAACCATATGGTCAAGAGAGAAAAAAGGTAATAAAGATATGCCTAGAGATCCCATAGGAGTCTTAGGAAGTGATGGCATAGATGGATCTGGAGAAAGGAGAAAAGCAGAGGAAATTTAGTCTCTTCAGGTGAAGAAGCAGGTTGTTTCTTCTCCATCAACAACTTCCTGTCAGTCAGATCCAAGGAACACAGACACAAGAAGGTGCACATCAGTCAGCACTGTTAACATCCTCTTTGGATCTGAGGATAGTCCTGGAACAAGAGTGGAAGATGGAACTGGCGCCATAAGCCTGGAGAGTATCAGACCAGAGAAATACTCAGGTCCACAACTCTGGACTTCAAAGTGGAACCCAGAACCGATTTGGGTTTCAAAATCAGAAGCACAGAGGTTATGTCAGAATTGGATGGATCCAGTAAGTCGGACATATAGGATCTGGCACTGCTAACACTTGCCACCTTTACCCTCAACCTTTTCAAAACCGATACAGTTGGAACCAAAATGGCTCTACGTTCCTTAGCAGGCAGTCGGCTCTTTTCTACCGACGGTGCCTTCGAAGCTTTGACAGCTTTAATCAAAGGATCAGGAGCCAGCACTGACAAAGATCCCAACAACTTGGAACTCTTACACAAGTTAGACTTGCTATATGGAAGTAACCAGAGCTGAAACAGGGCTCTTGATCTTTGAATCCCATGAACCTTCAGAACAAGATAGTGTAAGCAGCAAGAGCTTCTTAAAGCAGCAGTTGTAGTCTGTTCCACCAGTCCTTGCATGCTCTGGGTGTGAAAATCTGGTAAGCAGAACACCCAAAAGGAGAGTAGCCTTCTCCTGGACACCTAACGAGTTCATCCAGTGCCAGGAAGACAGCTGAAAATGAAGCCCATCTGCTGCTGCTGCTGCTGTTCCACCCTCACGTGGACCCAACCTTGTGTACTATCTATAGGGCCCTACCAAATTCATGGTCCACTTTGGTCAATTTCACGGTCATAGCTATTTAAATCTGAAATTTCATGGTGTTGTAATTGTACGGGTCCTAACCCAAAAAGATGTTGGGGGACGGAGGGGGGGAGTGCAAGGTTATTGTAGAGGGGGTTGCGGTACTGCTACCCTTACTTTTGCGTTGCTGCTGTTGAGGCACTGTCTTCAGAGCTGAAGAGCAGCGGCTGCTGGCTGGGAGCGCAGCTCTGAAGGCAGAACTGCTGCCAACAGCACCGCAGAAGTAAGGATGACATGGTATGGTATTGCCACCCTTACTTCTGTGCTACTGCCTCCAGAGCTGGGCCCTCAGTTAGCAGCCGCCACTCTCCACCCACCCAACTCTGCAGGCTGCAGCGCAGAAGTAAAGATGAGATGGCATGGCATGTTGCCACCTTTACTTCTGCACTGCTGCTGGTGGGGCACTATCTTTAGAGCTGGTCGCCGAGCCAATAGCCACTGCTCTCCAGCTGCCCAGCTCAGTAAGGATGGTAATACTGTGATCCCCCCCTAAAATAACCTTGCAACCCCCTGCAACTTCCTTTTGGGTCAGGGCCCCCAATTTGAGAAATGCTGGTCTGCCCCGTGAAATCTGTATAGAGTAAAAGCACACAAAAGACTAGATTTCATGGGGGAAGAACAGATTTCACGGTCCATGACACGTTTTTCATGGCCGTGAATTTGGTAGTGTCCTATCTATACTTAAAACTACCTTAATACTAAAAACTATACTAAGAACTTCTGTCTGGTGCAGCAGTTGGAAGGAACCGAGGTGGTAGAGGGCGCAGTTCCCCCTTATATAGCCTCCCCCTTGGAAATGCCAAGAGAAGGAGTAGGAGAAGGCACATGTGCGCTCTAATAGGCACTACAGTTGAAGAAGGTTCTACTGTTAGGTGCCACCAGGTGGTGCAACACTCATCAGTGGGAATATGAACCTGATATTTCAAGGGAAATTGTGCTATATTTGTATATTGGTATTAATGCTGCTGGGTTAGTCTCAGGATATTCAGAGCATCTGTATGGCTTTTTTTGTTTGTTTTTTAAAACAGAAAAGTTAAATTGTAGTGCCCTGCACAATGGGGCCCTGATCCGTGACTAGGGCCTCTTATTGCTTCCAAAACACACACAAATATTTTTCCTTTAATTTATACCATAGTGAAATGTATCCCATGATAAGAACAAAGTATCTGATGTGGTGCTATAGCACACCATACCAAATTTCCATCAAAGTTTATGGGACAGTTAACCAAAAGATCTCATGACCAATATATAGTTAATCCACTTCCTCACTGTACTGACATGTCAATAGTATATATTCAACAAGCCCAAGTTTCCACATGTTCAGAGAATAAAATAATTTAGAATGGTCAGGGAATGTCAAATATCCATCAAAACAGTTTATGCACTGTAGCCATGTTGGTCCCAAGATATTAGAGAGAGAAGGTAGGCCAGGTGAAGAAGAGCTCTGAGTAAGTTTGAAAGCTTGTCTCTCTCACCAACACAAGTCGGTCCAATAAAAGATATTACCTCACCCACCTTGTCTCTCAAAATAATTTTCACAATCAACTGTAGCAACTCTTTTGTAACGGCATTTTGAAATAACCCTGTTCCTGTGTGTTGAAAGAAAAAACACTTAAGGAAGAGACATTCTATATTAAGAATTGTGCAGCGCTATTAGGGATTACTTTATTCTGAAATCCATTCCAGCAAATAGTAAATCTCTTCCTTTTCTGTATACTAGTGATGTCAATTCCATTTAATGCTTTGAGATTTAAAAAACCTCGAAACATCAGAAATATAAGTTTTCAAACACTAACTGATTGTTTTAATAAATATGTTTACAGGAATCCAAGGGGAAAAGACTTAAGTCCATAAGCACAACACAACCATAACCAGAGAACATCCTAGAGGATATTGATCTTTGTATATTCACAAAAACTAGAATCATCCTCCAAGTGGGTGGAAAACAGCTCATTAAAACTAGTCTCAATGGTAAACCACATTAATAACTGTTAAGTTACATGCTCAACAAGAAACAGGCAACACTAGTATGAAAGCTTTACAATCAGTGTTGCATTCTGAAAGGGGGGAAAAAAATCGGTTATGAACCTGCAGATATCTGATCTTGTGCACTCACTACCACCAAACATAAATGAGTGACAAATTCTCAACTTCCTTAAAACCAGTTTCCAAATAAATCACTAATCCAATAATTTACACACTTCTGAATACTATTTACCCAACTAATCCATATTTGCTTAATATTCCAATTTAAATTTTTACAAAAGTCTTGTCCACCCAGACCTCCATTCAACTCAGTTTCTCTAAGAAGCAAGTGCACAAGCATTCATCAAATTCATTAACATAATTTAATAGGCAGGTATGTAGAGCAACCCGACTGGCTGAGTGTTCTGCTAAGCAAAGATCGAGCTTCAGTTTCATAACCTGTTGGGTGTTGAGCAAAATACCAAGTGCAGAGGGCAGTTTGTGTCTCAGTGACATTTGCTTGGCTTGATTAAAGATCAGTTCAACTTGCTCTGCTACGGTACCATTAGGGACAGAGATGGGAAGATTGTATTAGAGGGAATAAGGCCTTGAATTTTTAGGTTCAACCAGCTCCCCCTTCTCTCTTCACTCCCACCCTGGAGTTCATAACTTCAAATTTTATCAGCATCTGGAAGAGCCCCCAAAGAAGGTGGTGGAGGAGGGGAAAAGGGTGCCACTTGGGTATTATCATGTTTTTACACATTGAGCAAAAACTAGCATGGAGGAGGTTGAGTGTGTGTGGATGTGCGCAAAAAAACGAACCCAAACTAAACCACAACATAAAACAATATTAGATCTCAACCCAAATAAAGAAAAGCACACTTTAAGCATACAAACTCAAAGGGATGAAAAGGGCAAGTTAGGACCACATCTGCACGCTTCTGTTAAGTCCATATAGAAGAGGAAAAAATTTCTCTGTGGACATTTGTTCTGGTTCCTGACCTGGAATAGATATGTTCAATAAAATGGCATGCTGCATGAAACTCCAAAAGAATTTGAGCCCCCAAATCAAATATATACATTTTTAATATTTGAAATATTTACATGGCGGAACCTTTACACGATCCCATTTGTTAAGAACAGTGTTTTCAAATGTCCTCTTAAGATGCAAGAATCTAATAACTCAAGGTCACAGTTATGCTTTCTAAACAGGTCAACCTGTATCCTTCAGTTAAATACAGTTACACAGATACTTGAACAGCTGTACTTAATTTGTTTGCTAATAAGAATTGTGTTTAAAAATTAAAAATGTTTGAGATAGTTTTGCTCCCTGGAAAACATTCATCCTGCAATCAAGATGGCTCATCGCACATCATCAGTGCCTTTTTACCTGGGTATGAGATAAAAAAATGCAGTGTACAGTACATCTCATCATTTATACTGCATCAGTTTGTTTATAAAAATCCCATACAGACAAGGCAGGAAAATATCACTCTCTTTCAATGATAATACAGACTGCTTACAGTACAAAGAATGAAGGAAAACAAAACTAGGACTGGTTTGATAGTACACATAAAAAACAGACTTCTATGTTGTTTGAAAATGTATGATTTAGTTTTATAAACTGCTGTAGTTACTTACATCCTTCAACCTTTTCTTTCCCAAAAATGTCCTAAACTGGCATATTAATTTCTCTTCTAAATTCTAAAAAAGGTGTTTTAAAAGTAATTTCTTAAAAATCAGTCAGATTATTTTTGGAGGTAGGAAGGGCTAGCAGAGAAGGGCTAAAATGAAATAATTGTGCACAAGACATCTGAGGTAAAAAAGCATTAAATAGTGCTCACTGAAGTCATCTCCTCATCATAACTAACAAAGAATAAGAAGCATCCTGTAATCTGCATTCCCTTTATGGGAAGGTTGAGCATTTGCAGGAGGAATCTGGCCACTTTCACAAGGAATTCTAAATTGGCAAAACACCACCATTTTTCCTGCACATTCACATACAATGAAAAGCTTAAGGCCACTCCTCTCCCTAAGTCAGATGAGGGGGACAAATCAACAGTCGCAGGCACACGCTCACACACATACTGTGAAAGCTGAGAAAGTCGCTCCATCCACTTATTCTATTTTTACAATTCTAATTTCAATTCTATTACGATCGTTCTTTAAATAAAAAGGGGGGGGGGGAGAAGAGAGAGACGAGGATGATACACTTTCAGTAAAATCAATTCTCTTGGTCTGTATGATATAGTTCCACATTAAGTGCAAAGGTTTGCAAAACAATGGAGTCTTTTTAATATTTACAAGGAACAGATTTGCCGAACAAGATCACCAGAGACTTGTACAGTAGCTGCATCTTATAAAACATACCAGTAATTGTACCTGGTGAACTATAAAGAGAAACAATGCAGGATTCATATAACCATAACCGAGGGGGGCTGAGTGGCCTCAACAGAGCAGAGGACACGTTTTTTTTCACATTTTCTACATAAAAAAAATACAGGTCTCACAAGTGTCTCCGAGGACAGAGAAAATTCAAAGTTCTTGAATGATGGAAAAGGAAAACAAAAAAAACAAATGGAACCCTAAAAGCAAGGAGAGTGCTTTACTTCACTAGACCGATTTTCTTGGCTTCTGTTTCGTATATCAATAGCCTCCACATTTTGACTATAAAAACTTCCGCTTCTTCATCTAGTACCTACAGGTGGGGGGAAAAAATATATTAGGTTATTGTGGGTTTCCAGTTAGTGACACTACAGTTAAACTTAGCAGAACGACTTATTACTTTGGTAGGGTTCACAGGAAAGAAACGTTTGGGGAGCAAAATAAATAGAGTTATAAAGTTATTTTCCATCATTAAGCAGCAATACTAAGTTGTTCCTGGAAAAAGTTATATGTATTATTGTCAAGTGGTGGGTGATATGATCCTAGTACACAAAATTAAAAAGCTTTTGAATTTTTCAGTAAGGCATTATATAAAGTTTAACGAGTACGGCTAGGGTCCTCTGATTTGCGTGAGCAGATTGCAATCACTTCACATATTTTAATTTGAAAGTGAAGTGAACCCAAGTTATTTCATTAAGTTGACTTCATGTCATAAGTACTTATTTTATTATAACTCCAAGTAATCAATGTTACATTTAGTCTCCTAGGGAAGACCATATTTTAGTCACAAATTAGGGATAGGGCCAACTGAAACTCTGGATCTGAATCCTAAAGGTCAGGAGGATGAGAGTGTAAATATCAGGAGTTCTGATCCATATCTAAACTTTGTGGCTGAATCCTATATCTTTAGGATGGGCCAAACCAAAAATCTTTTTTTCCGAGCCTCCTTCTGAAATTTGGGAATGTTGGAATCTGGATCCAAATTTTGTGGCTAAGGGTTATCTCTGCAAGCTATACAAGCAGTGGCACAGATAGTTTGCCTTGGCACCTTTCTTTCACAATGTATTCTATCGCTATTAAATATCCGTGCATCATGGTCCCCAACCGCTCCTTTCCCCATCAACAGTTGTTTTACAGAATAGCAACTGAGCAATTTTAAGTTTCAGAAACATGACTGCATGACAACGATCCAACAGGCTGAATTACAAAGCCGTGTTATCCTCTTATCCCTTTCTCCAGCACAAGTGACCATGCTGCTATCCTCCCTAACACAGAGATATGCAATCTGGAGGTCACTGCCAACTCTTCCTTTTCCTACACAATATATCAAAAACCCAAGCCTTCTTCTCTGTGTAAGCCATTAGTCTGAACCTGAGCACTACAGCCACCTGTGTTCTGGTCTTCCCCACATCCAATCTGCCCCCTTTTAAATGTGAACAAAACACAGCCAGTAAGGTCAGAATCTGACCTCCCTATTGCTTCTTTGGATTCTTCCAATAGATCTGTTTCACTTCAAGTTTCTCATGATCATTCTCTATGTAACTCTGCCTTCTTGTTCTCCCATGCATTTGTTGCCCCATTATGCCACCTTGATGCCATTTGTCTGCTCCTCCAAGTGCCTCAATTTCTTCCATGCTGCTCCCTATCCTTCCGTAAGATGTCCTTCCTGAGCTGACTCACATGGCCACCATCCTCTCCTTTAAATCCCTTCTGAAGACCCACTTTTTCTGCAACACCTACAAGAAACTAACTAAGTCATCTATTTCTTTTCCCTTTATCTATCTTATGAATTAATTGTTATTTATGTGGAGGGGGAAGACAATGTTGGGAGGGCACAGTGTCACGACACAAACTGAAGCTTGCAATTGCCTCCCCCATCTCTGTAATGGAGCTGAACTCAAATCAAAGGCAAGGATGTGGCGCCAGTCCACTTGTAAGTGGACTGATTTGACATATGTAAAATCTAGAAAATGACAATTTTGGAAATGTTCAGAAGAAAACTGGAAATGGATGTACATTAAACATACTACACTAGCCTAATTAAGAAAGTCCATCATCAGTGACAGCAGAATGCTATCATCATGTATGTCCCTGTGCTTCATCCTAAGTTTACAGTCAATTACTATACCCAAGCTACTGCAGAGAAAGGGTCCATAACTGATGAATATTGGCAGAGATTCAACAAAATTCAAAGTTAGAAATTCTGAGTCTGTAAGTATTAGATTCTACGTAATGTATACGAGGCAACAAAACCAACCCGTCTGAATTGAGAGGTATGAGTGGGCCAGGGGGAAAAGAAGTAATTGATATTCAATTTCAGCTTACCATGGCAACATCGTCCAATATGCTCTGCGGCGAACTATGAGCCATAACCTGAAAAAAATAAATGGTTTTCAGACTACAAACTGAGATCTGAAGAACTGTACTCATATTAAAGATCTCCGAAAAATTAGCCCAAATTTGAAATTGCTATAGCAAGCAACCCACTGTTTCGCCACAGCAAGTTATTAAGAATCCTTAAAGACTGCTCCTACACTTCCAGCCTGGCTGTGCTAATTTGGGGAGTGAGGGGGAAGGAATGTCCCCTCCTCCAACCTGGATCTGCTATTGGGAGAGGATAAGGGGAGAATAGTGAGTGGGTGGGTATCAATCATCCCCCATCACTTTGTTTTATTTGTTAGAGATCTGAATGGATGGTATTTATTCTAACATATTTGAAATTGTTTTTCAGTGCTCAAAGTCCTTTTCCAGGAGAGGGTGGCATTATATATAAAATTTAATAAAGTTTAAACAAATAAATGAAAACTCTGCTAAAATTAATACCTCCTATCAGAATTGTGCTCCAGAAGCCAGGCTTTTATTTTAAAAAATAAAATAAATGTTTCTAGCCCTATGGCTGTGAAGAAACCTTTTTTAAAAAGTGAACCAAATGTAAAATCAGTCCAGTGGTCTCTGCCTGAATCTGCAAACAGCCTGTTCCAAAGCTGTTACAAGTATCAACTGCCACATTCATTTCAAGGATCTATTAAATCTGAAATCTAACGAGGAAAATATCAGTATCACCATGGTTAAATATTTCAAATACATTCATTTTATATCCACTTAACGTGCTTATTCCACACTCTCAAAATGTATCCCACATTTTTCTCAGGTGCCAAAAGTCTAACTTTTCTGAACCCAAAAAGCAAAATCTCTTGCTTCCCTCCGAGAGCTTCTAACAGTTATGGATTTTCAATAAACACTAAAAATTAAGACCTATGGGGCAAGGTAAAATAAACTGAATTAAATATGAAAGTGAACAGGAATAATATACTGATTATTCACTTTCCTATTATATAAAAATCTTTTTTAATTCATCTGAAGTTTCTGCAAAATCTCATCTGTTGCCCTGGAGGGTCTCACTACAAAAATCCAGTTAAGTGTGCAGCAGACTGCAAAGAGCCTTGGGTATATGCATACTGTGAGTAAGTAAGTATTAAAGGAGCTGTCTTGTAATTGGGTAAATGCACTAAATCTGTGTTGGCTGCTTGCTACTGGTCAACATTACAAACTGGTAGTATCTTCAAATGGTTATTCTCCAGCCATTGTCTTTTTACACTGGAAACAAAACCCAGATGTTTAGAAAGTTATTCAGAGGAAAATTATATTAACCTTTGAACAAACAAAATCAACTAGTGTGGCTTCTTCTTCACCAATATATTCTATTATTTTCTTGTTGATCCATGGTCTAATTCGACGTTCCATTAATGTCTGAAAAGGAAAGAGAACACCATTTATGTCAGACTATTACCATCATCCTTACTGCCCATCAGTACTACCCAGAAGCCAGCTACTAACAGTGATGCAGAGGATCTAACACACAAATAGCTAGTGAAAGATCCAACATTATATAATGTCAGATCAATATTTTAATTCAATGTATACCTGGCCCAACACAAATGCAGACCAATTTTCTGCAAAAAGTTATACTACCTAACAGAACTGGTTAGAAATCGAAAGCTATTCCTCAGGGACCTGGTGACACAGTAAATTAAATGTCCCTAATTCTCACCTATGGTTTAAATCAAAAAAGTCTTATGGTCTACAATAAGTTTCTAGTGGACTTTTGGTCCTAACATAAAACCCATTATATAAATTTGTATCACCAACTAGGGAGAGGCCCAGGAGCTAAAATAAGCAGGCTTGGCATGATACGGAGTAGATGCTATCTGTGGACAGGAAGTACAGCATCAACTGTCATGTTTGATTCGAGTCAGAACTACTGATGTGACTCATGGTGACATATTTTGTCTTTTTAGTGAATACCATGGTGCATCACTTGGCAGATTATGCTTTCTGATCAACATTAGCTTTATTATTTTTTTTTTTTTTAATTAAAGAAACAGTTACTCACTGAATCCACAATAGACCAATCAAGAGGATACGCAAAAAGCTCTGGTTTGGCTGTGGGAATTTTCTCAATAAGACTTTTAATATGTTTGCGCTTTTCTTCTGTATTGACATTGCCCTTGGAAGAGCCTTTATCTTCTTCACCATAATCCAAGGGGACCAATTTCCTTTTCCGGGGCACATCATCACTGTCTTCATCCTCAAATTTATTGAATACACTGTCCACGGGGAGCTTCTTCCTCTTCACAGCATTGGGCTGGCTTGGACTATTGCAGGCACCTACAAAGAAAGGCAGGAGAGAATAATAAAATATTTGTAATTTGCAACTGAAGGTAGTTTTGTCTGTCTTCTCAGTAAAATTCACACCCCTAAATAAGGAATAGGGATATAAAAATTGTTCTCTAGTGCTTAGAGCAGAGGAAATGGGAGTCAAGACTCTTGTTCTATTCTGGATTCTGTCACCACTTTACTGTGCTGCTCTGGGAAAGTCAGCCTTTCTATCCCTTATTTTCCTGGTCTTTGAAAAATGTATCATGAATAAATGTTTGTAAAGCACTTCTGGCCAGAGCCTACTGATGTCAATGGACAGATTTCAATGGACTTTCAGTCTGACTCTTACAGGTCTTCTAACAAAAGACACTTTAAGTACAAAGTATTAATCACAGCTCATTAGTAGAGCATTCTTTAGGAAACCACTCACTTAGCATGTCAAACCTGTTTTCTTCTTCCCAGATTTTAGACAAATCAGCTAATATATTAAGATATCTTTGAGCAGGAAGAACATCCTAGGTACTGGAAATTTAGCATATCAAGTTGCTCAGTTTTGCTCCCAAATCTACAATATAATTTGGAAAACTGAATTGTTTCTCAACTTCCTATGTTTCTTCTCTCTACAAAGCCTCAAGAAAATTGAAATGAAATGCCAACTTGCCCAATTTGAGGCTAAGTCCTATTTTAGGTCTATGCTCCTCTGGCTGTTGCTGATCAGGCGAGTTTTCATGAGGGATGATGATGCCACAGGGAGATTCATCACCAGGGGTGTTAGGGGTTCCGTTGCCACTAGCAGATGAAACAGATGGGGCAGAGCTGATGGGTCGTAGGGTTGGTTTAAGGCAAGGCTTTTGTTCCGGTTCCTCCTCCTCTTCCTCTGGTTCTTCCCTTTTTTCCTCTTTTTCTGGCTTTTCTTCCTCTTCTTCCTCAGATTCTGGCTCCTGTTTGATTTGTGGCTGTCGGCGCCTTTCGGCCTCTTGTTCCATCTGCAAATAAAAAGCCAATTAGCGAATGTAAAAACCTCTCAAAACCAAAATTGTGCTATTTGGGAAGATTCTGAAAAAGGACCTACTTAAATGTTCTGCCCTTTACCCCATGAAGTGTCCACTGCATAATTGGTTATTAAGGCCTAAAATATACACAAACCCTACTACTGTCTTCATAATCAGATAACCCTGTAAATCCAAATCATTTTTTAAACTCCATTTTATCTGGATTTTTAAAAAAATAATCCAGATTAACAATTTTGTGATACTTACATAAAGACTGGAAACCAAAAAAGCTTTCCATATCTACATTTGTACGAATAAAGCATATATTACCACCAGATCAACTATAAACCTCTAATTTATTAAATATGTGCTCAAACATTAACTTTGCCTAAACTACAAAGATATCTATGCATTTTCCTTTGTCAGACCAGTTGCTGCTTACCCTCTGGAGTTCTGCATCTGGATCTGGATGTCCTTCTGCCAGAAGGCGCTGCCTGATTTCTTCCAACTCTTCTTTCTCCCTCTTCCTGTCCCGTTCATCTCCTTCCATCTCTTTCTCCCTATCTCTCAATCTCTTTTGAAGAGCACTACCCCTGAAGAAGATAGAAACTTTGTGCTTAAAAGTTAAGAACAATCTAATGAAAGCCTTCTAAGACACATAACTGCTTCCATTCATTTTTCCATTAAGTAAAACCACAAGATGTATAAGTGCATCTTGAACCCTCTATTCTCATGATGGGAGATGCTAAAATGTCAACTTCCATTCTATACACAACTCCAAAGAATCAGCATCATCATGCTCCGCAGATAATGAGACATGCAGAGGGACAAGTGCTCTTTCTGAAATCCTGAATGAAAAAATTATAGTTATTTCATAATTCACAGCCCCAGTATATAGAGCAGAGAAATAAGTTTATATAGAAGTCCACTCTTCCCTCCCTTACCCACAGTTTTGGGACTACTTTGATCTCATGTTCTGCCTCACCCTAATGCAGTGCCCTCATCTCTGTTAAAGGAGTGGGAAGGAGAGGATGCTCCTTGAAGCAGTGAGTAGCAGTAAAGTGTTATCCAGTTCCCTCAGATTTTGAATGTATTGACTCCATGAGGTAATCTAGCTACTTATGATCCTTATCACCACAATATTTGAGTGCCAAGTTTCCTGTAAACCCATGCCTCTTATTTTCTACCAGTAACCATGACAATTTTATTAAACAGCTAGTTAACGAGGACTGGATTATCCTGCTTGGTTGCTTACTCAAACGTACCTGTAATATTTTGGATCGTCTCTGTCATCATCATAATCTTCTAAAAATTCTTTTAGCCGTTTGGCTTCTTTTGCCTGTAGCAAGTAGAGACATCAACATTACTGTAAAGGTTTTCTATTCCTTCCTCTCAGACAAAATACATCCAGTTTCATTCTATCCCTGTTTAAGCTATTGGATACAAATTCCCCCTGCCAGCAGATGGAGTGTTTCTGGAGTGGCATCACCCCCCTCCTCCCATATAATAGTGTGACAACTCACTAATGTTTGTCCATCTCTGACTGGTAGGATAAATGTCCCTCACTGGCAAGCACTGAAGTTCTCATTATCTAACATCTTGAAGCTTTTTCATATGGTCAATATTCTTGTGTCCTAAATAAGAAAACCACAATAGGGTTCTTCAAATAAACTCTTTATAAGCCAGTTTAATGGATTTGAAAGTGTCAGTTTAAATGGGCACTATCAGTTCCATTTAGTCTTGAAATTTAGATTTTATAAAACCAAAAGTTTCATCAACAAATAATTCTAATGAATAATTTTAGATTTAAATACTCCTTTGCAATGTGCTGCAGCATTAAGCTCATGCACGAGCCAAAACGTGGTAGAGGAACAGAATCTTAAAAAACCCACCTCATTCTGCAGAATCTGAACATGCCAAGCATACCACACGAGTACATCCAGCAGACTAGATCTGACCAATGTTTTATACATCAAAACAGACTACGTTTACACTGAAAACTTGACAGGTGTGTTGGTCACAGTTGTAACATTTCATACTGAAGGTGCAATTCTCTGTAAGACAACTAGAGTATTTTGCAGCTGCCTGCCTCTCTCCCTGTTTTGCTTCTGCTAGAGCCAGGCAACCAAGCTTCATTTTTCCAGAATCTCTTACCTAACGCTTCTGCTTTACATTTTAAAAGCCATCTATCACAATTACGTGGCTAGTTAGCTTTAAGCTATTGTGTACAAAAATCCATGTGTTCTGTTGATGTAAGCAGGACAATACATTACAGGATATTTCACAGTAGCCCTTTATGTGAAGAAAGTTACAGAATCTGTCTCAGTTCTAATTCAGACACAGGAAAAAAATTTAAATTCAATTGCAAATAGCGAATCTTACCATTTCCCTTCGTCTTTCTTCTTCCCTCTCAGATTCTTTTTCATATTCTCTAGTTTTCTTCCGTTCTCTGATCTCCCAGTTTTTAAGACGCTGCAATAAAAATATACGAAATACTCTCCAATCTCATGAGCATTAAAAACAACTAAAAAACAAAACCAGTTTCCACATACTTAGAAATAATTAGGTCAAGATACACAAATTCGCTATTTATAGTTTAAACCCTTGGAATGAATGGGCCAGAAATTCCCCTCCAGACTGATTTAATTTGTGTAACGTGTTCTGAATCCTGTCATCCAGTGCCAAAGGGTTAGATATGGGGTTGGGAAAAAAGTGCACTGTTGTGCAGTAAGACAACCACCAAGAAACACATGATTAAAAAGTCACTGACATCAGAAGCGACTTTCCAAGTAACTTGAAAAGTTTGAAAAGCATAGCTACTCCCAAACTACCTCTTGATAAGCAGCTTCCTTCTCACGTAGTTTCCTTTCCAGCTTTCGGCGTTCATAGGCATCCTCTTCATCCTCTTCTCGGTCCCTTTTCTTGTCCTTTTCTCGCTCACGCTCCCGTTCTCTCTCCCTTTCCCTTTCCCGCTCTCGTTCTCTCTCCCGCTCTCTCTCCCGTTCTCTTTCCCGTTCCCGCTCCCGTTCACGTTCTCTGTCTCTGCTTTTCTCTCTAAGGACAAGAGCCAATACAATTAAGCATATAACCAGCTAGCTTATCTCCTCTACCAAACACACACAAACAAGTATTGGATGTAATTTCAAACACATAATACAGTATTGATACCTTCTCTCAGAGTGGATTTGATTTAAATCAAATTGATTTAGATCATGATTTAAATGACTAGTCAGGAAGACTTGATTTAATCATGGATTTCTACATAAAAGTGCATTCTTGTCGGTTGTTATAACCTTAATACATATTCTTCAAAACTGAGATAGATGAGATCGAAACTGGGTCTCTTTTACGGCCTGCTGCCATTATAGGTTTTCCCTTCTAGTGAGAGAATGGTATGGTAGACCTCAAACCAATGAAGGGTACACTCAGAAAGACCTCAAGACTTCTGGAATATGCTGCTCAAACAGTTTCACTTTTGTTTCTACTGCCTGTCCCTCCCTTCTCACATTTATCTCCAGAATTCTCCTTGTCCAGATCTATTCCGCCCCCAACAATCTTCTATTCATTGAACTTTTTGAAACTTTGCACTTTTAGAGAGGTGTAAGGGATTGACTCTGTGTACGCAAATTTGCAGAGGGACAATAGGGTTGAGGTCTGTTATTTCTCACCTCTATATATTATTTATTTAAAAAAAAACATTTTTCCTGTTAACATGCATGTTATTTCTGGAGACACGAATCCACAGTTTGAGAACTGCAAAACTAAGCATTTCTGATGGTATCTTCTAGACTGAGCACTGAGTCCCATTGGGTAGATAGAAAGATTAACCTAAATAATCTATACAGAAGCCCCAGGAACTCCGTAAGATTGGGTCCCTAATCCATGAACTATTGGAACTCATTTACAAAACTTTTCTTAAAGATTACATGAATATATTGTCTCATACTATAGAATTAGAATTTATAATCCCTATTCCATGATGATATAACTTTGAGCTATAATGTCTCTCTCTTTAGATGGGTTTTTCCCTCAAAAAGCATTTTATCAAAAAAATCCGATTTAAATAAAAAAAATCAATTAAAAAAAAGTCATTGATTGTTATCCACTCTGCCTTCTCTGGAGTTATTCCTCTTGTTATTGTACAAAATGATTAGCTATAGTGATAGTTTTTTGACTATGTAAATCTACATTTAATTTTTGCTGTTTTTTAAACCTGTTTCTTAGTCAGCCCAACCATAAAGACTTGAAATCACTAAGCTCACATGGCAGTAACTAGTATTCAAGGGTCAATGTTCTCTAATAGTTTTCCACATACATGCCCCAAAGCTCTTAGTCCCCTTTATTTTCCAGGCCATCGTTTTACAGTTTAAATAACTCTTAAGGTTTATGCTACTTGCAGAGATCTCAGTTTGAACTGCAAGCTCAGTCCCTCATTCTTCGGGCTACCAGGAACAGAGGTAGGTCAGGTTAATCGTGGTGAAAAGGGAGAGCAGGTCTTGCTGAGCAGAAGTTAGGATCTTTTTATTTCTTTATATTTATGTATAAAAAAAACTTTCCCTTATCCTCTTAACAAAGGATATCACCTTGCTGAAGGACTATTACAGGGAGAGAGAAGGGACACCTCATGATGGAGGGCAGATGCTCTGTCGGAAGGGATCTTTGGTGGGGATATAGTGGGTATAATGCAACCAGTTATGAAAAAATAACCCTCAAACCCAATCAGTATGAAAGACTCACATCCAGCTGCCTCACCCAGCCCTATAAGGGTTCTTCTTTTCTTTCTCCCTACCCATCCCAAAAGCAGAAGACAATAAGAAAGCTAGATAGTTGTGCAAGGTATGAAAGATCATCTTTCCAAAACACCCCTCCACCCTTCTCCCCCCCCCCCCCCCCCAAAAAAAAAAAAAAAAAAAAAAGAGAGAAGTCAGCCTGGACAACTGCCTTAGGTATGAATACTGCCCCTACTCTATTTTTTATATAGGACATAAAAAAAAAAAAAAAAAAAAGATTACTGCTGGCCTGAAAAGCCTTGTATACAAAGCTTCAATCTTAAATGAATTTAAGGGTATGTTATCACCACCTACTGAGAGATATTCACATTTATCATCTTTCACATTATTTTTAACCCTCTACTGCCCCATAAGCATACCAATTCTGACACTGCGTAATACCTCCATCTGGCTCTACCGCCACAAGACCAGGACCTCAAAAGCATTTAGTCAGTCCCTTAAATTAGGGTGCACCTTCTTGAAACAATCTCTCCCTCTTCACATTTGGCTCACAACCTGCATGCAGACTTTGCATCACCATGTTTAGCCACTAGCTTCTTTGCAGTTTAGCTCTGTTCATACTGCCGATTAGTTAGGATGACAGGTTGAGCAATAAGGCTTCACCTTTGTGGGAACTGTCATATGCTTTGTGTACTTTTGATGTATAAAATAAGTTTTTTTTAGATAATATTTCCCATTTTACATGGACTTTTTTTTTTTTTAAACTTAGAAAAAAAGACAGCTCTCAATCCTAAGTTAGGAGAAAAACCCAATACATTGAACTATATTCACTTGCGTAAGCAGCCTTAGCAAGAACTAGAGTTCTATTTCAGCAACTCAAACTTTTATTTACCTTGATCTGCTTCGATCCTTGTTGCGGTCTGAGCTCCTTTCACGGTCTCTGTCTCGGTCTCGATCCCGGTCTCTGTCTCTGTCTTTAGTCCGGTCACGATCCCTATCCCGCTCTCGTTCACGCTCCCGTTCTTTCTCCTTCTCTCGTTCACGCTCCCGTTCCCTCTCTCTTTCGCGTTCCCTCCTCTCTCGTTCACGCTCCCGTTCCCTCTCTCTTTCTCTCCGTTCTTTTTCAATTTCCTGTCTCTCTTTCTCTTTTTTGCCTTTTTCCTCCTCCAGTTTCTAGAAACCAACAAGAGAACTTTCACAGTTAGTTCCATAATTGCAGGAATCTGATAGTCCCGGCGCAACACGCAAGGCTGGTAATGGATGTACCAAAACCGCCAGTGATTTAACATTTAATGTATTGAATAGTTTGAACTCATAAGTATGAAATCAAAATGCAGCAATCACAAGACTAGATTTCGTGCAAAAGCATAGATCTACACAGACCAGCAATCTCCAACCTTGGATGGCAGGGTAGGACTGGCCTTGGATTGTTGTATAATGACTGAGCTGCACATACACCGTGCACTCCCAATCACGGTTCACAGCAGAGCCACAGACTCCACAGGTGCAATGAACCACTTGGGTACAAACAAAATGAACTTTTAGCTAATAAAATTCATTCTTCTGAGCTGGACAAACAGAATTCAGTTGATGCCCATTGGGACAGAGTTATTTCCCCATGGTCTCAGCAGACCAAATCAACCCTATCTAAAAACTTGGGGTAAAGAAATTCATCCATTTGCACATGGGCACACATGCCTCAACAGTGAGGAGGGAGCTGGACCCCTCCCACTTTGCCCTTCCTAAAGAGCTCTAACTATTCACTTGTAAAAAGTGAATTCTGCCGAATGGAATCCTCAACTTCCACCCCTACAAGATGGAAAGATTAAAAAAGGTTGGAAATCACTCATTTGAAATATAGAAACTAAAGGGTTATCGGCTACAGTTTTACTAAAATTGTATACAGTTGCAACTTTTCCATTTAAAAACAGTATCTATAACCAGGACTCCTATAAGACAATAGAAAATACATCAATAGAATGATAGATAAATCCATCCTTGGAAGCAATTGTGGTGTGTTAACTTACAGATGCTGTGCTAGGACATGGATCGCCAACACTGGATTAACTTTGCCTATAAGCTATGTTTCTGGGAGGAAGAGCAAGTACACGGTTCACAAAAATACCAAACAACAAAGACAGACCAAGTTTGTCAGCCTGACAGATGCCAGAACCCCACATGGTTTTTACACATACTGAGCAGAAAAAACAGGTTTTATCCCCTTTGGCTCCACGTTTACCACCACTGTAAAGAAATTAAAAACTGAAACAATAAAATGTGCATTTTCTTTTCTTTTCTTTCTTTCTTTAAGCAATGCATTTAAGACAACTTTAAAAAGCAATCTTACCTGGTAAATATTCTTCTGTCACATGCCCATGGACCAGAGAACTGACAAAGGGTTACAGAAATAAAGCTAATTCACAAGAGATCAATATATCCAGCCACCATACATACCACACTGCATTGATAGTAAAATATAGGCATGCTAGCGTTGGATACATTGAAATCACAAAAGGAAAAAGGGATTAAAAAATGGTAGGAAACGGATATTACAAAAAACAAAACTTAAAATTCTACAAAATAGAGGGGTGAAAACTTAGAAACTAAGTGAAATTCTTTTATAGATGTCTTATAATGTAACAAACTAATATGGTAAGATGTTAGACTATGCTATGTCAACTTTCAAAATCAAACTTACCTCAATTTCATATACTTTTAAAGAAAAGTTTATATACTGAAACAGTTGATACTTACAGATTATTTTAGATGTTCCAATAGAAATTTCTTTTGCTGAATTCCTGGATTTTCTCTCAAATACTTGTTCATAGCAAAAATTTTTGTCTCAGAGACATCTTTTATCTGTACAAGTTTTGGTCTCTTATGACCTATTTTATAAATTTGGTTCCTTAAAAATCTAATAAAAGAATGAATTGGCCTATCTGGTTCATATCAAAACCTCATTTAAATAACTGCTACCAGTGTAAACAGAAGAGTCTGAAGGGATACTGGGATGGAAAAAGCATCATAGATATAATGAAGTAATGAACAGGAAAGGACAGATAGAAGAATCATAAATCTTACCTTGAGCTCTCTTCAGACTCGTCCGTGCTGTAAATGGACGCCCCCTGCAAGGCTGATACCCTGACAGTCTGTGGTTATTGTTTTATAAACTCATATTAAAAACATGCAAAGGTTCACTGTGCTCACTAGCCAGCTGCTATGGATTCAACAGCCCTTTTAAATCATTCCACCCAATATAGGCAATGGCCACTTATTATAATTGAAGTTGATTTTAAAGTTAAGAAATCCAAAATATCCCCCCCCAATAAAATAGATCAAAGGCAGTAAAATGCCTGACAGCTTCTGAAACAGTGAAGCATATTTTAATTTTTTTAAACCACGTGATTTGTTTATATTTTGTACCAGTGACTTGACAGGGCCTGGAATTAAACACAACTTTTCTATGTCTCACCATTGACCAGTTTCATATTTAATTACTGAAATTCACCAGAAGATCTCTTCTGGAATTCTTTTCCTTAGGCTTTCATTCCCAAATTGAGTGGAGAGGAAAATCCAGTATTTACATTGCCAGCAGTGTTCCTTTTGCTTTATGTTGATAAAGTTGTGTGAAAAAGTACCACCCAATAACTGCCCAAGGTAAAGCTGAATAACAGGGGTATGCTTCACCTTATTGCACCTTCAACCTTTTCATCAATGTCAACTTCAGGTATTCAAAAAAAGCGTTTGCTCAAAACGTGAACACTGGTTAATACTTCAATGGGTCATGGACCACCTCCACTCTTGCTGGGGAAAATTAATACTGCCTTATAAGCTAAACATTGAAATATATTACATGCACAGTTTGCATTTCACTATCCATTTGTACCACCTTCCAAACCAGAAACATTCATAAATGCACTGACATTAACAGAAACTTCTGTAGGTGGGAACCCTGAAGTGGGATTTGCTGTGCACAACATTTCCAAGCCAGTTACCCCTTTGCATATTTTTCTGAGGGGGCATCCATAAATATAATAAAAAACAGAAGCTCATACTTACATCCTATTCCATGTTACTTTCCAAGCTGAGTTTCATCTTGCATTAGTCACCATATGATCTCTATCATAATGGTGGGGGTCAATGAATAGATTAGCTTTATGGGAATTTACAATTCTTCCATGCATCTAAATTTTGGTAATTCTGGTAACCACTGACCTATTTTTAATTTTCCCCCACTCAACTTAGAACTATTAAAATAAAAAATGTCAAATTTAAAAGTAAGTTTCAGCTCTCCATAAAACGTTTCTTTGGATTACGTTATAACTGTCTACAGAAACACACTCAAGTGTATGTCTTACATTGCAACCTGTTTAATCTTTAGTTATAAATATATCTAACCTAATGTATGTGTAGAAACTTAAGTTGTGTCTATTCATGATAAAAGTGAGACGACTGCAAAGCAATCAATAGCAACTAAAAGAGTTACAAATGCCAAGGGCCACTTAATGTGGTATGTGTTTTTTGCTGGCTTTTAAATCTCTCTCTCTCTCTCGATATATATATTACACCTCATTATAAACAGTATTTTAAGTGATATTGTATTGGTAAATTTTATAAAAGAGGGTTTTTTGGATTCTGTAAAAGCCTAATTTTGTATCAAGTGCAAAAACAAGAATACTACCTTGTGTGTGTCTCTGAATTTACTGATCTCTCTTGATATCAGGTCTCTTTTGTCTTCCTCCATTTCTATAGCATTTATATCCTCCTAAAAAACAAGGGGGACAGGAGGAAAAGCATTAAGAGCCATCTGTACATACACAGAAGAACAAGAGAAAAGCTCAAGGTTAGAAGTTTTGTACCAGTCTTGTAAGAGATAAATATACCCCTTCTGCAGTACCAAACCTGACAGTCTGATGTTAATGAGTGAAAAATCAGATGGACAAGAGTCACAAATCTGGCAACTAGCAGTAAACATAGTCATTGTCAAAGCCTACAATGTAAACGAACCTTGGTGATGAGTGGATAAGGTATCAGTGGGGCCACTGGAAATCTGCGGAAAATCTGCGGAAAAATCCACGGAGATTTTTTTTTTTAAAAATAGATTGCACACTACTCTGAAAAACAATGTTTTGTATGTTTGTACTATAAGCAATATTGTATTGCTGTGATCTTATTTTTTGACTCAACAAAATTACAGAAGAACCTCGCTAATTCTCCCTTCACTGATCTATTTCTCAGCAAAGATTTAACAGATGTTGTAGTGAGGTCTCATATTAGTAAGACATCACAGAATTACAAAGCGTACTATAGGACATTAGTACACTATAATAATGTCATAAATAAGACTAAACTACACTTGTCAAAATAAGTGATCAATACATTGTGGTGCATAAATCTCGATTTTGTTTATTTACTCGCTAATTCGCAAAATTTAGTCATCTGCAATGGGTCTCCTGGTAGTTAGTGCGAATTAGCGAGGTTCCCCCGTGCTTGAAATTCAAAAACAGATTCCACTCACTCGCCACTCCTCCCACACACCCTCATCTCCCCCACATCATCCATCATTCCTTCATCCAGTGGAACTAGTGAAGGACTCAGCTGCTAACATCAGCAGTTTTCTTCCCATCCCCTTCAGGGGGACAGAAGCCCCAGAACAAGCATTTTTTTTTTTTTCCCCCCCACATGGCATCTTCCCTCCACCTCCCACCCACAGATTCTTCTCTCCCCCTCCTTAAAAGTCAAAGGAGTGATGAACTAGGATCATCTCCCTGCTCCCACCTGCACCCCCACAGGCCAAAGATGGTAGCCTCCAAGATTCTCATTTCCCTACCCATCAGGGAGAGAAGACAAAGTGCAATTTCAACCCAAGAGCTGCTGTGTCTTTGGCAGAACATATTAATCTGCTCTGCTAGCTCAGACTGGTCTAAAGCTAGATCATACAGAGATAGCAGAGTTCCAAAAAGTACACTTAGCACTCGGCTCTTGCAAGATTATAGTGGCATGGCAATGTGATAGTATGGTCATCTGTCATTATCCATGACCAGAGATAGCCACAGCACAATAAACATTTTACAGTATTTTTTGTTTGCATAATATACAGCCCACAGCATTAGACAATGACTTTATTCTTAGATTCTTATCCAAAAAATCTTGCCCCAAAGAAAGTGTGAGGAAGGAAATCTAAATTCTCAACTCAGGACTTCTATTCCTCAGGTTATTTTAGACTAAGAATGATGTGGGGATGATATACTCACTCCCAGAGGGAGAGGTGTTGCTTCTTGCACCGCTCTTTCACACCCCATCAGCAGCTGAAGCTGCATTACTGCCTTGGAATGGGAATTATACAGTAGATTTAAGCAGGTAAAAATCTCAGTCCAACTAGATTCTGATTTCTTGCAACCTTGGGTGGAGGGTGAGAGGTGTCAAGAGCTCATTTTCACATGGTTAGCGACTCAATTGCAAAAGCGAAGTCTTAGCTTGCCAATTGTAAATTCTTGGTTTTCCCCTCTTCTCCAAAGAGTTTATTTTAGTACACTGAAAGGATCACCCATAAAGGAGGTTTGCATCAGAACATTTCTGCCAAACACTAGATGTTTTGTGTGTCACAAAGTATAGGAAAGCCAGCTGGCCAAACACAGCCAAACTAAAACATTTTTATAATAATAGTTTTATAGTAAAAATAATAAAATTGTAACATGCCTTTCATCCCTGGAGGATCCCAAAGTGTTTCAAAACTATACACGTATACCACCACTGAAATGCAACCACCTCAGGGGTGTAAAGTAGCAACAACCAGCTGACTCTTGGCATGCTATCAAACAGTGGGGAGAAGAGAAATTTTTGATAAAGGACACCAGAGCAAACCACTACACTTACACAAAGTGTTCTGGGATCTTTAAGTGTCAACACAGAACAGGCAGGATCTTGTTTTTTAAGGTCTCATCTGAAAGACCTATAGACACTCAATAAACTGCACCGAGTTCAACGTATCTACCTCAGAGGGATGAAAGGCTGAGTCAAACCTGCCAAAATTCAAACCTGTAGTTCCAAGAAGTCTAGGTGCTCAGACCCCCTAAACCATCCAGAGGGGATGGCATCTAAAACTGACTAGATTTCAATTTAATACATGAAACTGCTGCTGACATCAACGCTTGTCGATTTGTTTTCTCATCAGAAGTTTTGGGTTAAAGTATTTGCACAGGGTTTGGCCATTATATAAAGGTGAGTTGAAGAAAAATCTGTTTTGTCCAAAATCAAAACACATACGTCCTCCTTCTTTTCCTTTTTCTTCTTCCTGGGGTGAGAGTCAGATTCCTGGGAAGGGGCATTGAGCTCGCTGGAATATTCTCGTATTAATACTTCAATGGCCCCTTTAATTAACTGATCTCTTCTCTTTGTTTCCTCATCCAGTGCTTCATCGTCGTCATTTGTAGACTCTGGTCTGGAATTCTAGGGAAAGTGGCAAATTTAGAGAAATCAGCAAACTGTCACACTAAATCCCACTCATGTGAGAGGAAGAATTTTGTCCCAAATGGTCGTTTTTATTAATAATCCTGCTAGTGCCTCTACAGTGTTTACCAAAGTTTAAGAACAGCTCTCAACTGCATCCTATTGCTCAGACCTCCTCACACTAGCAGTGCCAGAGAGGGACCACATTCCAGGGTTTTACAAGTGGAATAGCTGTAGACTGCAACAGGAGGATTGTGATAAGACCGACAAACAGATCAAGGTCAAGGAAGAGACAGAGAGCAAATGGGGAGTATCAACAGCTGTGGCCCTAATGTTGATCTACCATAGCTTCTGGTCTCTGTCTGTCAGGAACTGTAGATCACTTAGACCTCTTCAGTAGCTCACCTCTAAGCTTTTTATTTATTTATTTATTGGGGGGGGGGGGGGGGAGTTCATTAGACTATCATACAATAAAAATGGTTTCCTTTTCTAATTTAAAGCAGTAAGCTGTGGGGAAAGAGCTATTTTAAAGCAACATTTCTAGAAAGAAAATATCCCTGCCATTCAAGAAGTCTCCTTATTGCTGATCATATATTTATCCTCACTTTTTTCTTCTCCAA
The DNA here is from genome assembly GCF_027887155.1 of Malaclemys terrapin pileata. NCBI lineage: Eukaryota > Metazoa > Chordata > Testudines > Emydidae > Malaclemys > Malaclemys terrapin. The sequence continues at coordinate 89,027,213 of NC_071508.1, read as the reverse complement.
GTGGGGAAGCAGGACAAAGGGAAACTCTGGGAAAGGATCTCCTTGCACCAACGTTATGCAGAAGTTTATGAAAAATACTTTGGATAAAGAATATCTTGCCCATTTACTGCCCACCCCACCATTTTGTAAAAAAATGGAATCTCACCTGAGAATCCAGTTGGGTGTCTCATCAAGCGATAGGTGGTGGGTAAAAGGGGGGGTAGGGCAAGGGAGGGAAGGGTCTGATGGAGCAGCAGCTAAGAATGAGGGGGAGGAAGGGTTCAGTTGGAGCTGAAGAGGCTGCCAGGCCAAAGGAGTAGACTGAAAGAGCTAGAAAGCGGTGACAGGGAGTGGAGCTGAAGAGGTCCAGGGAGAAGAGGTGATCACGAAGAGGAGCTAATTAGATCAAAGCGTTGCTTGGTTTATCTCCCTCATATTAGAAGTTAAGTGTTGCAATGTATATTAATACAAAATAAAATAAAATAAATAAAATAAAAAAAATCAAGAAAATGAGTTCTGAGAAGAGCACTGCAACTTTCTGATCTGAGAGTGGCCCTTGCATGCCAAGGAAGGCATGAAAGGGTTAATAAGGAACCACAAGCACTTTGATAAACTTTTAATGCATTTACTATAACTCATATTAGTGTTTCAGTGGAGGTAGTATTTCATAACTACTTACATCAATATTCCTCAGCAATTCACATTTCCTTCAGCCACCAATAATGAGAACATACCAGAGTCTAATTTGTCTACATCAATGTTTCCCAAATTTGGGATGCCGCTTGTGTAGGGAAAGCCCCTGGAGGACCTGGCCAGTTTGTTTACCTGCCGCGTCCGCAGGTCCGGCCAATCGTGGCTCCCACTGGCCGCGGTTCGCTGCTCTCGGCCAATGGGAGCTGCTGGAAGTGGGGTGAGCTGAGGGACATACTGACCGCCACTTCCAGCAGCTCCCATTGGCCGAGAGCAGCGAACCGCAGCCAGTGGGAGCCGCGATCGGCCAGTCCTGCGGAGGCGGCAGATAAACAAATCGGCCCGGCCTGCCAGGGGCTTTCCCTACACAAGCAGCGTCCCAAGTTTGGGAAACACTGGTCTACATCATTAGAGAGATGCCAGTCAAAACTATATGAAATCAGGGTACAGAGCTTTTCTATATGGATATCAGTAGGTTACTCAAAGAATATATCCTAAAAAGAATTAGGAATTTTCACTATAAGTGATTAAATTTATTGCCATCACATCGCAACTGACCTTCTCTGCCTTGCTACACCAAAAAAAATTCACAGAAGGCACAATCCTTCCTGTTCATGTCCTACAGCTGCACTACAGTGTTAAGGTTACTTACAATCCCAGCTGTAAGCATAGAAATATTATAGCTGTTGCCAGAAGGGAACACTTTGACAGAAGTGAGTGTTCGAGTCAAACTTTCCTCCCTTAATCTAGGTTAGCAACTAGAGTACTTGCGCCATATCATAGAATATCAGGGTTGAAAGGGACCTCAGGAGGTCATCTAGTCCAACCCCCTGCTCAAAGCAGGACCAATGCCCAGACAGATTTTTACCCCAGTTCCCTAAATGGCACCCTCAAGGATTGAACTCACAACCCTGGGTTTAGCAGGCCAATGCTCAAACCACTGAGCTATCCCTCCCCTCCCCTCCCCATGGATTTCACCTTGTTAGCACTTTGTTGTTCTGAGCAATAGTCTTGTGACCCCCATATGCAAGATAGACAAAATTATGTTAAAAACCTGAAGTCATATTGGTTCTGATTGGACAAAAGTATTCATATTTCCAGCATATTCTGTGTAGCTTTCTGAGCTACTACAAAGCGCTGATTGCAAAAGTTTACCAACTTTTTTGTGTTCATTATCTACAAAATGAAATTGAAAATCTACTTTGGCCAACTAGACCTATGAATAATTGTTGCTTCAAGAAGCGAGTGCCCATTGGTATATGCCTTTGCTTGGGACAATTAGAGAAAAAGTGCAGGTATTTTAAATGAATGAACATGCTCTATTACCCTTGCTAAAGAGAAGCATCTAGCAAAAATGGGCCGCATTAATCTTTGGTATAACTACTAGTTTCAAGCAAGTTACACTTGTGATGAATTTGGCCCAGTAAATCCAGCACACCAAACTACCCCAGAAAGACAATTAAATAATTAAACCAGAAAATTTAGAATGAGTTAGATGGACAGTGACCCTGGTTGGATCCCCAACAGGTTTCCCCTCAAGTCAAAGATGGGGGAAAAAAAAAAAAAAAAAAAAAAAACCCTGCATGCTTAATGTTACATCTGCTTGTGATCTGTTCAGTGCCTTATAACTGCAAAGAAATAAATCTACTTTTCTGAGTTTTAAACTATTGTGAAAGCTGCAAGAGAAACTTAATTCAGGTCCCTCAACTGGCTCACGGATTTTGTAACAAACAATACATTTCTACAGGTCACTTTTTAAAAGACGTCTCAAATCTCTAAACATTAAGTTTCAGAACAGTAAGGTACAGTATAATATGTATTACTCCTTTTCAGAATGGATATAAACTGAGAATCAGAGATTCAGGCCTGGCTGATACACGGTGATGCATCAATTTAAAGCTGTGATTTTGAACAGATTTAGTTCAATTGGTGCAACTTTGCATGCAGACACCCTTAAATCAATTTAAACCTAGCTTATATTGGTTTAGCATGCCTCAGTAAATGTACAAAGGCAAGCTAAACTGAAAAACAGGTGTTTCCATTGGTTAAATATGCAAATTTAAGTGCAGACAAGCCCTAAGGGTAAAATTCTCAAAAATGCTTAAGTCGATTAGGCTCTCAAGCTCCACAAACTCTCAAATGGGATTTAGGAGCCACACTCTCGCCAATGTCATGGAGTGAGTTAAGAGCTGAGATAGGAATAGAAGCCAAGAGCCCTGGCTTCCAGACCTAGATAACCCTGTCCCCGCCCCTCATTACATAGTGCAGGTCTCACATTGCATACCTACCCCATTGGAAGCCCTTTTCTTTGCTTTCCATTCATCTAGCTGAGCTTTTGTCTTGGCATCAACTTTAACTAGCAGCTTCTTCTCTCCAATCTGGAGGTCATGGAGTAGTCTCAGAGCTCGTAGAGTGGATTCTGGTTCTTTGTATTCACAAAACCCAAAAGCTAGAGATTGATGATTGAGATGAAAAGCAAAAAAACAATGTCTTCAGGTAAATATTTAACAGCTTTTCCCTTACAGACCATTAAATATCTTCCATATTGGGAACTTTGAACTAACAGGTTCTCAAACTTTTTAAAAAATATTCCAGAAATATGCATCATAAAAGGGAAAATATTTACTCTGCAAAATTTACAAAGAAATATTCACTGCATTATTCTCAAAGAATTACAAGATTTAAGATTTGGACCTTGTTCCTTTTTTATAAAGATTTAACAGGAAAAATTGTCATATGCAACTCAATTTAAATGCAAAATATTAGAGTTATATTAATTTGTCAGTATATACTTTAAAAGCTGTCTGATAATCAAAATAAATGAATCTGATCAGGATGCCAAAAAGCAACACTTACCTTGAAGTTTTCCAGATGCCCCTTGCACTCTCTTCCAACTCAAAACCAAGCCACATTTCTTGAAGGCAAAATTAAGAAAGGAATGTTACCATTTAATAAACTGTAAACAGTTGCTCACACAAAACAAGCAAAATGTACCATTCTGTGAAGGAATCAAAAGAGTAAGGGTTAATTTTGCTAAAAATCTTCTATATTCCTATTTGGTACCAGCTGAAAGAAAGCTATTCTGGTCAAACTGATTGTTCACTTTTCACACAAGTCTAATGAACATGTCATTACTGCACCATCAGTGCCCAACTTCACTGCTTGTGAATTAATCTCACCACGTTTATAGTGATGACAGAATATTTACATTACACACCAGCTGAGGATGAAGTCTAAAACCAACCACTGCACTTACAGCTAGGAGCTGTCTTATAAGCATATCTGATGCCTTCTCGGAAATGTTGCCCACGAAGACAGTGGTAGTGGGACCGCTATTTTCATCATTTTCTTTATTCTTTAGACCAGGGTGCTCTTTTCTGGGTCCCAAGTGCTTTCCAACCATGGACACTGTGGTAGGAACTAAGACCTATGGAGGAAAAACAAAATGTCTGTATCTATTTTATAACTTACCAGAAAACGGTTTAGAGCCTTAAAACAAGGAAGAGTTGGAGATATAGAGGTGTTTCACTACTAAGTTTACAGCATAGCATGATAATTGCAAGCCAATACAGCAGGACAGTAGTTTTAAGATTCTACACGGAATATAATAAATATTGCCTATTAGATTTGAAAGAATGAAATTGTTATTTTAAAATCATTGCTGGAAATGCAAGGCAGAAAGAGGTCTAGTTGTGCAAGGAGATCACTTTTGGATACGATGTTATGAGTCATCTTTAACTCAGTACTTGCTTCAAAAATGAACAATGAGCCTGCCATCCTTTGATATACTGGTACACCTTAACGTCCTATGAGAAACAGATTCTTAACAGTTATGACCGTAAATAAAAGATTAATTCTGGCTCAAAAAAATACTCATAGCACCAAGTACAATGTCCTAATACTTCCAGACTTTACCCAGAAACCAATGTTTTACTTTATCAATCCACACCCCTCCTCTATGATAGCCTCTTTTCTTGAATGTGAAGAAGAAATGTTTTGGGAACTGGAGCATATGTATGTAGGTATGGTGCAGTCATGTGTGTGAACATCTTCCAGTCATGTTATAAAGAGGGTTTAAAAAAATATATATATATATTCGTTGTGTGCATGTGCTTATTTCTTCCTCATCAATTCTTTAAGGCCAGGGGCAGAACCTTATTTCTTCCAAGATATTGAATAATACATTTGTTCCAGCATCTTACTGCTATAAAATACATAATTTAGCATGAGTATATTCCTCTGTTAGAGACATTAGGTTTTGGACTGATTTCTTCAGCAGATTCCACTTTTGCAAGATTTTAGTAACAGCAGTCCCATTAGTTTAGATGGAAAAACAGCTAGGAAATGGCTTTAAAACCTAGAATGAACCCAGATTTTATAGTCAGAAAACAACCCTACATGCCAATAAGAATCCATGCGTATAGATAAAACCACTAAAAGCAGATTTTCCCCTCAAGGTCTCCGTAAGTCCTGAGCATCTTTCCCCTCCCACAGCATTGTAGCCAAAAAGGACTTGTTAGAACTTGCTCAGAAGCTTGTCAGCGCTGACTCTTCTGACCAGTTTAGAAGCAGTGTTGGGTGATGCACTCACCAATACGGGCTACGAAATACCTCATGGCACCCTGCAGGCCTACTGATCTGGTAAGCAAGAGACCAGTCAGCCAACCCTGATGTTTTGCACAACAGTGCAGAGTATTATCACGAGGTCATCTCTAAATTACTTCATTTGAGATAGAAAGTTCAACTTTTATTTCTATTTGCAAACAATAACTGTTTCAATTTCTAGCAGTTAGCAATTTCATATACATCCTTTTAAAACCTTGCCCAGCTCAGAGTTTAATATGTCAATCAGTCTAATATTTAACACCAAGCTTTTCCTTTCATGATTATGAATGTTGTTAATGAATTGGGGGCAAATTACATATAGAGTAGTTTCAATCAATAAAGCATGTTTTGTACACATTACTTTGCCCCTACTCCCAGTACTACTTACCGTTGGAGCAGGAGCCATAATACCCATTGGTACTGGAATCATGGGGGTCCCTGAGGGAGACAGAGAGAATATATCAATGTTACCCACACACACTCTAGAATAACAAAGACAGAATACACCTGAGCCAATCACTTATCACTGTATGCCAGGAAAAAGTAGTAAGTAACACTGTTGTGCAGACATGCATGCAAATCAGCGAACAAATTCAGAGCAAATATGAAGTTCACAGTGCATACTATGCTCACTGTATGGATAGCTATTCAACATTTTCCTATCATTTCTGTTTATTCTTGTCATACCACGTAACACCATGCATACAGTACAACATCCAAATCTTGCACTGAATACAGAATTAATTTCCTCCTGGGCAGCTCTATGATATTCTGTGTCGTATCTTAGTTCTTTAAAAACAGTAATGAATTTATGTTGACAAAACCCCTTAACCACAAGACCATTCTCTCTCTTCCTTAAGTTCACTGGCTCATTCACTACACACTTTCCAACTTCTCCAACAAACGAGGCCTTACAGACAACAGCCTCATTCCCTACTTGATTCATTCCCACAACATCAGTCCTATGCACTCAATGAGGCAGGGGTCCAGTGGGGGGGGAAAAGTATGTGGTCATACTATTAAAGCCTGTATCAAAATGCATATGTACAAGAGGGCCAAACTAGGGTTGCATTGGCAACTTTAATTCAGGCATTTTGTATGTGCGTGTGCTTGAGTTTGCAACCTTGATGTTTATTGTAGTAAATTACATAACAAGCCAGGGGTCGGCAACCTACAGCACGCGTGCCAACCGATTTTGAGTGGCACACTGCCTGCCCGGTGAGAGGAGGAGGAGGGGCCGGAAAGCGCCACGCTGGGGGAAGAAGCAGGGGAGGAGGGAAGCTTGGCTGCCGCAGGACCAAGCTCCTGCCTCCGCAGGGGAGAGTGGGGGGGGGGGGGGGGGGCGGACCCCAGCCCCACTGCCCACCGCTCTCCCCTGAGGGGGCAGGAGGCAGAATCTTGGTCCTGCGGCAGCCAAGCTTCCCTCCTCCCCCGTTTCTTCCCACAGCTTGGTGCGTTGCGGCCCCTCCTCCACCTCCTCCCTCTCCCTGCCGGCAATGGCCCTTGAGAGGGGGAGGGGGAGCGGAGCGGCTGCTCCCTAGAGCAGGCAGAGTGAGGAGGGGAAGGAGGTGGAACAGGACATATCCCTCCCAGCCCCCTGCCATGAGCCGCTCAGGGCAGGGGGCTGGGAGCACCCCCACGAGCCGAGCACCCCAGCCCTCTGCCCTGACCTCCCCCCAACACCCAGCCTTCTGCCCTGCACCCCCAGCCCTCTCCCCTGAACCCTCCCCACACCCAGCCTTCTACCCTCCACCTCCACACACACCCCAGCCCTCTGCCCTGACCCCTGAACCCCCCCACCCTTCTGCCCTGCACCCCCACACCCACCAGCCTTCTGCCCTGAACCCCCCACATCTCCACTGCCCTCTGCCCTGACCACTGAACCCCCCCAGGTCTGGAGTCCCGGCTGCCGGCCCCTTGCCAGCCGGCGTCCTGGCCACAGGCGCCGCTCAGCCCGCTGCAGGCCTAGGTGAACAGAACCCCAGGCTGGCAGCGGGCTGAGGAGGCTGGCGGTGTAAGATCAGCATTTTAATTTAATTTTAAATGAAGCTTCTTAAACATTTTGAAAACCTTGTTTACTTTACATACAACAATAGTTTAGTTATATAATATAGACTTAGAGAGAGACACCTTCTAAAAAACAACAACATGTATTACCGGCACGCAAAACCTTAAATTAAAGTGAATAAATGAAGACTCAGCACACCACTTCTGAAAGGTTGCCGACCCCTCTAACAAACCTTCGGGTTTTTTTTAAAACAAAAATTGAACACACAAAACATTTCATCAGATGAAACTATATTGACTGCGTCTCTCCCTCTACCCCAAAATGGGTCATTGGGAACTTTAAACCCACAGCATGCTCCACTATTACCTGACCTAATGGAGTAACTGTAAGCAGTAAAAGGTTGTTATCATCTCTGGTGTTATCTCTGTTGCCTCTCCCCAGCTCCAGGCACTCTGCAATAGCGAGTGAGAGGAAGAGAGTCTTGCGCACACGCCCAGCCCTGCTACCTAATCCAGGTGTGGGGCAAGCAGGCTCAGCCCTATCCAGCTGTGGGGTAAGAGGGTTCTGTGTGTGGCAATCTGGATGCCAGCAGCTTGGTTGGGTGTCTGGGGGATCTCAATGCACGGGACTTGTTGGGGGGTGCAGAGTGCAGCAAGAATGGGACTCTACAGGGGGGATCCAGGTGCAGCTGGTTGGGGCTCAATGGGGTGGGGATAGGGTGACCAGAGAGCAAGTGTGAAAAATGGTGACAGGGGTGGAGAGTAATAGGCACCCATAGAAGACAAAGCCTCAAATATCAGGACTGTCAGTATAAAATTGGGACATCTGGTCACCCTAGGTGGGGGTCTGGGTGCAAGAGGATTAGCAGAGTGATCCAGGTGCAGGGAGGGTGGGGCTTGGCAGGGGGGTTGGGGAGGGGGGTCAGGTGGATAGGGGGCAGTTCCCCACAAAGTGAACCCTCCTCCCGCAGCTGGGGAGTAATGGGGACAGGAAACGGGAGTGCTGAGCCTCCTGCAGCTGCGGGAGGTTCCCAGGGATGGGTCTGACCCAGCCCCAGGAGCGGCACGTGCTGGAGAAGAGATGGCGATTTGTGTCTCCCCAGGCTGCTCCCCATGCCCAAACCAGATATGCCTACTTGGGACTGCCGCCTGGGAGGGGCGCATGAATCAATTATTCTGCAAGGAAAGAGTAAAATCCGGAGGGGACATTAATTCTGCGCTTGCACAGTGGCACAGAATTCCCCCAGGAGTAGCAGTCTGGTCAACACAAAGGAGCTGTGTGTGTATGGAGTACACCCAATACTGACAATCAAGACAATTTAGCTGCTAAACTAACAAATCTATACTGAGCATACATGAACTGTAATTTTTCAGATGCTTATAACTTGATCATATTTAGGTGAATTTTCATAGGGAGAGCAAAAGGCACATTCCTGACACCATGACGAGACACATACACACACTTCCTTGCCAAAATTTGACCCCATGTCCCGTTGTAAAGTATGAAGGTGCTAGAGCTTGTCATTGAATCAGCTGTAGGATCGTTTTTAAAATGCAGCTAAAGTTTGGCAAAACACCTGAAAACAAGTAACAAAAAAGTATATGGCAATCTTAACTATAGGTGTCACTATCTGCCTGTAGTATTATTCACAGAAGAGTAGAGAAGTGAGAAACTAGTGTCCCCTCTTTAGGGAAATAGGTGTTATGCCCACACACGAGTACATTAGCGATACAGATCACACTTTCCAGTTGCAAGAAAGACCATGATATTTTCAAAATCCTTCTCTCTTCCTGTTTATACCCCCTATGGATTGCTACCACTGAAACAATGAATTTGTTTTGTATAAGGTCTTCGTCCTATGTGGTAATAAGCAGACCTTCAAATAACAGAAGCTTATGTCTCAAGCATATAGATCAAACACTTTAGAATAGATTCTTTAAAATGCCATTGCGAAAGAAGGGAGATGGTACTCAGGCCATACTACCAAAAAAAAAAAAAAAAAAAAAATAGGCTTTATAAAGTCTTGCAATAGCACGCAAACATGTCTACACACTCAGGACATAGTAATGGCAAACAGATTACAGTTCTGAATTTCACTACAAAGCTTTCAGTGGCAGAATGTGTTTATTTAATCAAGAAGTGCAGCTTCAGCAGAAGAGAGATAATATCCTGTTGATCTCAAAAACTTTTATTTAAGTTTTAAATAATGTAATGCAAGAAGGGATTGGTGGATGTGGGAGGGGGTGAGGGAAGGGGTGCATGAGTGTTTTTATATTCTACAAACCATTCCAGAATTACCCACTAGAACATAAAACTGTGTTAACATTGATAGTCATATATGCAGTTCAGCCACATGGCTTCTGAAAATATTTTACTCTACCAGACACCAGTGGATAACCCATACAGCCACACACAGGGTCAGCAAGGCATTTTCTATAGTCCATGTGCTGTGCAGCATTGTGCACCATTTTGCAGCAGTACTTAACTGCAACATAATGCAACAGCTGCTCTCACCCTTCTCTCCCACTCCACCAGCCTCCAGCTACTCCCTGCTCCCAGCTATGCAGCTGAAGTGCAGAAAGAAGAATGTGCTGTTAGCCTGAAAAAGTAAAGCTTCTGTCTTCAGATTGAGGCTGGCCTGTGCATTGGGAATGAGAATAAAGAATGAGCAATCAATGTAAGAGAAACTTACAGAATGATAGCCCAATGATTAAGCACTGGGAGCAGAGGAAGAAGAGACACTGGAAGGGGAGTAAATGGAAGCAGAGGGAGAGATTTAAAAATGGAAGAAGAGAGACTGGGAAACACAATAAGGAGACAACAACAGAAAATCAGAAGGAAAGTAATGAGAGAGAAATTTTAATGTTACGACAGATTTAGCAGAGGATTTTAACTTGCTTTTTGCATAAAATGGGCTTATAAGAGTCCAGTCAAAGCAAGTTTTACCCAACACACACACACAAAACAGGTCTAAAAATTAGGCACCATGAGGTACTAATAGGTGTGTCTTCACCATGTGATAATGCCAGAAAGGGCACACATTCCCATATGAAGCAGTATTGGAATAGTTATCCATATGGCCTACTGACATCTGTTAAAACATAGAGCAGGATATTTAAGTTGTATCTCTTGGAGGAGAAACATGGTCCACAGAGTTCAGTTTTATTTTAGGCAGTTATATATGTTCTTAGAAAGTTATTCCAAAACCAAATGTGCAGCCAGTAATATCTTCCATCCCAAGGATCCACCTTGTTCCTTATGAAATCTCAGAACACTCCTCATGCCTCTAGAACATTTTGCTTGCTTAGAAATGCTAGAGACAGAACTAAACTCAGGGCTCCCAGAATTACATACAGAGTACAACAACTAGGCTGGCTCATCCCCAACTTCTTCTATGTTAGGGGATCTCATGGTCCCAAAAGTTGCCAACCTTGATAGGAAAAATTTAGATGTGACACAAGGATTAAAATAAAATCTGTGTTTTGCAAATTGGACTAGATTGTAAACTCCTTAAGCTATAAGCCATGTCTTCACACAGTGTTTAGCACAAAAGGGCCCCCTCTTGATTGGGGCCTCTCAGCATTACAGGCAGTCCTCGACTTTACGACGTTCAACTTATGATGAACGGCACTTACGACGTTTCTGAATTGACACCCTGGTTCGACTTATGACAATTGGTTTAGACTTTACGACACTTGGTCCTGCAATGGAGTGTATTGTGGTTCTGAGTTATGATGTTTCGACTTACGACACAATTTTCAGGAACCAATTGTGTCGTAAGTCTGAGGACTACCTGTACTGTAATATAAATTGCAAGGAAAGGTTCTCAGTGTTCAAATTAAAATCATGGCCAAGGGACTGCTAATGGGCTCTGTAGCCTTTCACCTATGGGTTCAAGTTCAAAACAGGCTAGCAGCTACTAAAAGTTGCTGCTATATTTTCCTAGCAACCCCCCCACCACCACCACCAGGGTATCCAAAAGTCCCTTCCATCGTGTTTGGGTTACCATCCAAAGGCTGTTACAGTGACCTATTTGAAAAAAGTTGAAAGCTGCAGTCTATTGCCAAGTAGACAGGTGTCAAAACCCAGCATCACAAACAAATGACATTGGGAGCCAATCTCAATGGAGAAAATGAGGAATAACTAGACACAGAAACTGAGCTATTCTCACCTTAGAGGTTTTAATTTCTGGTCAGAGAAACAATGGGCATAACAATGGGAGCTTACTCATATTGTACATTTCTATGGATGAATAGGGTCTTCAGCCTTAAAATACCTGTATGCAATTGCATAAGTGCAAGAGTGAATACAAAAGGTTTAAAATTTAGTACAGGAAAAATTCACTTGGTTCCATGGTGGTTCTACTTGCTAACATCACTTACCAGGAGGTACAGGTGGAGGAAAACCAGGAAATTGTGGAGGTGGAATCCCAGGTGGAAGTGTTGGGATTCCCATAGGAGGGCGATTCAAGTGAGGTGGAAAAGACATCCTTGCAGCAGCAATCTAAGGGGGAAGGAAAAAAAAGATAGCCTCAAAATATCATCTATTCAAAGTGGAGTGAACGGATAATCACCACACTAACTCTGATTTTCATCCTTTTAGGGACTGCCTGTTGGAAATGCAAACTTCAGTTTTATGTTTCCTTCCCCCAATTAAGCAATAACGCAGCAGTAGTGGAAGACTTCTTTTCTAATAGCGCTATTATTAAACATGAAAGTCTTGCCTTTTAGGATGGACTGATGCAAGAGATTAAACTAATTCTTTATGCCAAACATTTCACAAAGAACTGTTTGTAGAGAACGGGTGCAGAGAAGGGCAACTAAGATGATCAGAGGAATGGAAAACCTGTCGTATGAAAAGAGATTAGAGGAGCTTGGGTTGTTTAGTCTGACAAAGCGAAGGCTGAGGGGGGATATGATTGCTATCTTTAAATATATCAGAGGGGTTAATACAAGGGAGGGAGAGGAATTATTCCAGTTTAGTACTAATGTGGACACGAGAACGAATGGATACAAACTGGCCGGGGGGAAGTTTAGGCTTGAAATTAGACGAAGGTTTCTGACCATCAGAGGGGTGAAATATTGGAACGGCCTTCCGAGGGAAACGGTGGGGGCGACGGACCTGTCTGGTTTTAAGATTAAGTTGGATAAGTTTATGGAGGGAATGGTTTAATGATAAAACATAGTAGCCAAGGAAAACCAAGCAATGGTACATGAACAGCATAATGGCCAACAGACTTGCTTGGGGGGATGGGGACCTGCAGAATTTCTAGAGATATGGCAATCTTAGCAGCGCAGAGAAGAGGAGAAGATGTAGAGACCTCCAAGAAATGGGCAGCAGGCCAGATACCCATCTCCCTTGGAGTGCAGACCCAAGGGTCAGGCTAGAGACTCTTGCCTATATGCTCGGGGTATTACTGATCGCCATATTTGGGGTCGGGAAGGAATTTTCCTCCAGGGTAGATTGGCTGAGCCTCTGGAGGTTTTTCGCCTTCCTCCGCAGCATGGGGCAGGGATCACTAGCAGGAGGGTCTCAGCCGATTGAAGTCACTAAAACACAGGATTGGGGACTTCAACGGTAGAGTGCAGGGAAGGGTCTTGCGGCCTGCAGCATGCAGGGGGTCAGACCAGATGATCATAATGGTCCCTTCTGACCTTAATGTCTATGAGAACGAGCTCAGAGAAAATACAATATGCACACAGGAGTTACTTTTCCAATATCTAAAATCAAAAATAATTTCAGAACCAAGTTTTGCAATAAGCCAACTAGCTCTCCTGCACAGATGAAGTGGTAATGTATTAAATGTTTGAGAGTCAAGTTACCGAGGGTCAGAATCCGGATTTCCTGACACTTTGCTAAAAGCAATATCTATTAGTGGGACAAACACCAGGAAAATTCCTAACTTTGAACACAAAGAGCTGATAGGCATGCAGAGGGTTCTCCGGTCTATTTTTAAACTTGCCAGTTCCTATGTTTGCTGGTTCAACTTGGCTGGTAGCTGATGAGCTGAAGAGTCAGCATGCTACCTACCCATAATAACATTCAGACACAGTCACTATCTATATATACACTTACAAGAGACCACTTACAGTTTGAAAAGTGCACACGCCTCCTACCAAAACAGAAGGGAGGTATATACTCTTAGTTTAATAATAGTTGTGAATATAATTGCTACGATAGTGCTGAAACTATCTAAAAAGTAATCTAGCTTGTTATTCAAATATCTGGTCTTTACAGATGAAACTGGTGTTAAAAAAACAAACCAAAAAACCCCATATGCTCATCAGCATTATTTGCATGTTATCTGTTTGAGCAAATACCCTACCATGAGCCTATATTCTTAAGTAAATGGGGTACCACAAAGTCAGAATGCCAGACTCAGCCACTATCCCTGAATCAACAGGGTTCCAATCCTGCTGGAGGTATGTTTTTTGTCCAGTCTTAAAAATGGGTTTTGTTTAGTAAGAGTTGGTTATAGAGAGATAATTTGGGGTGGGAAGGTTTCCCCCAAGTGCAGGAGCCAGAATGAGCAGGATGGTGCAAGAGCTAGATGTATGGGGAACAAGAAACACTTTCTATACCCCACTCATGTTGGAGCAGGGAAGTGCACGAAACAAGAGCCATTGAGCCTAGGAGTACCTCCCATACATGGGAGCAAGCAGGAAACATGGTAGTGCTAGGATGTTAGCACTAAAAGCAGCTAATACCACTCTCTACCATAACAAGAGATACAGACAGACCTCAGAGTCTAGAGGAAGGAGTTACATGTGATATTAGAATTCAGAACCAAGATTATTTTCACAGAGTCTGGAAGAACTATGGAAATAAGCAGGCGTGTACACCAGGGCCAGCAAGTCCAAGCATATTTGGTGGTGTTACTCTTGAGCTCACGTCAAATATACCTCTAAGCAGGAGCAGAAAAAAAAAAGCTATTTCTTAAAGTTCAGTTCCTACTATTTAAAATGGAGCACTATGCAAGTTTAGTATTTTAAGTTAGCCAATTAACAAAAGATTCAAGTAGAGACAATGTCTCTTTAACTGGCCAAAGGGCATCTAGCTCTTCCCACCACAAGTAAAGGTAAAATATATCTGTGATACAAGACCTGAGGTGGTGGAGTAAACCAGCTAGCAAACAGACGTATTCCCACAATTATGAGATCTAAGCTATACTTACATCACACAAAATAGAAAAAAACTTTTCTACTGTTCAATTTTTTTAGCATGTCTCTCCTTTCTATGGCCCTCTCATTGCTGTACCTTTCGACATTAAGCTTTGAGAATCAAAAATATACTGTCACATACACTTGACTTAGAACAACCCAGTTTAAAATAGCTGAAACTACTAACATCTAAGACTTCTGAGGTGGGAGAACGAGGAGATTCCCTTCTCCACCTAGGTTTTTTTTAGTTGTGTACTTTCCTAACCAAAAGCCAAATGCACCATATGCACCCTTGCAAGCAATCACTTCCCAGGGTCCCAGGAAAGGAGAGGTCTGAACAAAGGGACTCCTCCATATATGGATACATAAAGACAGTTTTTGGGAAGGATGGCAGGAAAGAACTATTGGACCCAGATTTGTTCCAAATGAACTGGAGGCTCATATGTCCATATAGGCTAAGGTTTGTTTTTTATCAAAATCAAAGCAAAACCTAGCATTCAACGGAATAACCTTTAGCCCTCAACATGAATAAAAAACAGTTGGTAAGGAACAGACAGGGTTTACAACCTTTCACATCTAGGCCTACACTGAATGGAATGTGTTGCTATCTACACAGCTTGAAAAATTCACCAATTTAAACTTGTTTAAAATAGGAACAAGTTCCTAGCCCTTGAAAAGATCTTACTAATGTGAATCAATTCAATGATATAGTCCTGAGTGTGTAGAGAGAGCTCCAGTACCTCTGCTATCCATAGCTTTCACATGCAACAGCAAAATGAAGTTAAAGGGAACAGAATATGTTTTTTCTGCTGCTGTGTAAAATTCTCTTGGAAGAGTAAAACTGACAAAGATGTCAGTTTCATTCTCTGGCTATTAAGGAAAGCTCTGAAGAGCAGAAGTAAATACATATATTGAAGCTATTCTCAGTGAAGGGAAGTTAGGGGAGAGACATCTTGTAGAAGCCAGGGGGTTGTTTTGGGTTGTTTTTTTGGGGGGGGGGAGGGGAGGGGTGTCCAGGAACCAGAGAGAAGGAATTGAGTAGCAGGATTTCTCCAACAACAATTAGTAAACTCTTAGATGAGGGAGAGAAGAGCGCATGTGCTCCTTCTCCCTTCAGTCAGTCAGAAGGGCTTGGTGGTTCGAGTTAACTGCTAGGGTTGCCAACCCTCCATCCAGGTTTTGCCGGGATTCTCTCGGAATTACACCCTATCTCCCGGAAGCTACTGAAGCCAAACCGGGAGATTTTAGGCGCTGAAAGTCTGGCAGCGCAGCAGGGCTAAAGCAGAGTCCCTGCCTGCCCTAGCTTCACGATGCTCCCCAAAGCAGCTGGCACATCCCTGCAGCCCCTGGGGGGCAGGAGTTCTCCGTGTGCTGCCCCTGCAGCTCCCATTGACCAGGAACTGCAGCCAATGGGAGCTGTGGGGGTGGCACTTGCGGGCAGGGGAAGAGCCCCCTGACCTCCCGGGATGCAGAGACGTGCCATCTGCTTCTGGAAGTGGCGCAGGACCAGGGCAGGCAGAGAGCATGCCTTAGCCCCACTGCGTCACCAACTGGGAGCCACCCGAGGTAAGCGCCTCCCAGCCAGAGCCTGCGCTCCACACCCCCTCCTGCATCCATCCGCTACCCAAGCCCGTAGCCCCCTCCTGCACCCAAACGCTCTCCCAGAGCCCACACCTCTCACCCCCTCCCACACCCCAACCTCCTGCCCCAGCCCTGAGCTCCCTCACTCACCCAAGCTCCCTCCGAGAGCCTGCACTCCAACCCCCTATCCCAGCCCTGAGCTCCCTCCTGCACCCAAACTCCCACCCAGAGCTTGCTCCCTGCACTCCCTCCTGCACCCCACACCCTGCCCCAGGCTCAGCCCAGAACCCCCTCCCACACTTCAAACCCCTCAGCCCCAGCCCTAAAGCCCACCCCATCCCCAACCTCCTATCCCAGCCCAGTAAAGTGAGCGAGGGTGGGGGAGAGCAAGCGAAGGAGGGAGGGGGGATGGATGGAGTGAACGGGTGGGGCCTCAGGGAAGGGATATTTGGGTTTGTGTGATTAGACAGTTGGCAACCCTATCAGTCACGCACAAACCAAAGGCTAATACAGAAAGATATGAGCATCCAAGCACAGTCCAGGGAGAATACCCTAGTAGGCATCCTAGTAGTTGGGGTATGGAGCTTCTCACCAGGTGCTGCCCTTTCCTACTGGCCTACCACTAGTAGGGTTAGCTTTCTGGATCTGATAAATTTTTCAAGCTCTGTCCACTCAATAGGTATATGGTAAACTTCAGATTTCTCCCAAGTGTTAAGAAAAAGTGTGAAGTAAGCACTTAAATTATATCAATATATTTTCACAAGTGAGAAGAATTTACAAGTGTATATTCGCAAAAAGAACATGAGTACTTGTGGCACCTTAGAGACTAACAAATTTATTAGACCTGTCAAGTGTATATTATAGCTCTTGTTTTTATATTACCTTATGCAAAGTTACAGGTGATTTCACTAATGCATTAACATAGTAGGACTTTGAATGAAACTGAGCCTACACAAAATGCATCAGTGATTAGAGTCCAGAGTTCAATACCTGGAGAATAGGTGTCTACAACATTGAAGTCACCATCACAAGTGATGCCATTCCAAATACTGAAATAACGTGGAGACTGTACTACTGTTTTATTACCAAGCACTTCCATTACATCACGGTTCCTACATATTAGCAAGGAAGCGTGGGAAGCTTGCACTGCTGATGCCATGTTCACATTCTGTGGCTAAAGAAACTAAAATTTCAATTATTCAGAGTACTTCTGAACTTTAAATATATAGAATATATTTTGAATAATGGTGGGTGAGCAGACAGGTAAGTAGATCATGAATTTCTCATTACTAGAATCAGTAATATAATTAAATCAATCAAGGACATCTTTAATTTTTTATTAAAATGGACATATAAGCCTCCTTGCAGAAATAACATCTTGATGACAATAACTTGACACTAGCAGCATTAATTCCCAGAATAGTTTTCCATTTGTTTTAATATTGGTCTTTTCAACATGTGGTTGAGCAAAATGTGCTGTTTCCTTTCCAAAGGTAACTAAAACCTATAAAAAACAGCATTCAGAAGTCTGTATTCCTCATGCAACAGTTAATTACAATACTGGATGTTAAACTGAGGCTGCACTACACAAGGTGTTAGTAACATCAATTGTAGCACAGGAATTACAGAACCTTCAACTCTTGCCAGTTGTGTGAATAAGTGATTAATGCAGTTTCTGAAATATGGAAATACTGTTGGTGCAATTCACTTTTGGAAAATTCTTCTATTACTGTTTGGTTAACCAATCTCAAAAACAGCTTTGTCTAGATCAGAAATTTAAGCTTGGTTTGTTCAAGTCTTAGGTAAAATCTGGTGCACATGCAGATATATTCCAATATATATTTTAGTAGTGTTTTTTTGTCTGGACTCCAAAGTCTAATTTTATATACAGCTGGTTGCAGAATTATGCTGGTGAGGCTTGTAAATTATATCATCAGAATTGCTCAAATTAAAAGGATGTTACAAATATTCTGCTGGTGATTTGAATACTATGTTACCTTGTATTTTGTTAAAAATGTGCAATCTTTTCACCACATCAGTGTTTTAAATACTTTCTAGAACAAGCAAAACTCCTAGGGTGAAAAACTTTAGACAATTCTGAGTATGGGAGTCTTCAAAGTCTAGTCCTAAGTAGTACCACCACCAAACAATGAATAAATGCCCTTTTATATGTTGTCCTCAAATAATTTGCAAATTTTTCTTTTCACTTAACAGCACAGGTTAGCAAGAAAAATATCAAAAAGATTGCAGAACAGGGTGAATTCTGGAAGAGGAAACTGAAGAAGAAAATTGCTCTGGTCAGTATTGCCATTGAGTTCAATGTATGCAGGAGTGGGGTCTAAATTAGGTCAACACAATCCTCATTATAGAATTTTAAGCTATTTTGAAGAAGAAAACAGCTAGAACTACAGTTTGCCATCATCTGTTCTGTTATCGTATTCTTGGCATACTGGGATTTCGCTCAATACAGCTGTGTAACTCGGGGATGTGGATTTTCACCTTCTATGCATGCAAAGGCTGGCCAAGAGGCAGCACACTCAACCAAAACAGCAGATAGCCATTATCCTTCCCATTACTCTTCCCTCCCTCCCTGCCCTGCCTCTCACTGCAACACACTTTGTTTAGTTCCTGATCCTGCAATTTGTTGTGCTCACACAAAGCTCCACTTTGTGGAGGCCAATAAGGGGCCTGCCTGCACCCCAATCCTGAGAATGGGAGAAGGATTCCTCAGCAACATGATTATATCTCTTCGGTGTGGCTAGGGCTACAGCATCCAATGCACCTTCTTTCTCAGGAAATCTTTAGAGAGGAGCATGAAGACCCAGAAAACTATTCGCAAAGCAACTACTGAGGGGGTGTCTGGCCCCCATAAAAAGTACAAGAGACACTGATTTAGGCATCTCTCTCTCAAGGCCTGACTGTGCCTAGAACCTCAACTTCCACTTCTACTGCATTGCACTGGTGGTGGTAGCTTATCTCAGGGGTGGGCAAACTTTCTGGCCTGAGGGCCACATCTGGGTGGGGAAATTGCATGCGGGTCCATGAATGTAGGGCTAGGCCAGGAGGTTGGGGGCTCAGGGTAGGGGGTGCAGAGAGTGTGAGGGGGCTCAGGGCAGGGGGTTTGGGTGCAGGAGGGGTTGGGGGTGTGGCCTCCGACCCAGCGCCGCTTACCTTGAGTGGCTCCGGAGTGGCAGCGGCGCACAGCGGGGCTAAGGCAGAAAGCTCTGCGCACTGCCCTCACCTGTGGGTACCTTCCCCAAAGCTCCCATTGGCCGCGGT
The DNA here is from genome assembly GCF_027887155.1 of Malaclemys terrapin pileata. NCBI lineage: Eukaryota > Metazoa > Chordata > Testudines > Emydidae > Malaclemys > Malaclemys terrapin. The sequence goes on along the minus strand of NC_071508.1, from coordinate 89,007,911 downwards.
TCCACATTCGCTGCCAATAGGAGCTGCGGGGGACGGTGCCTGCAGGCAAGGGCAGCGCACAGAGCCCATAGGGACGTGGTGCTGGCCGCTTCCAGCACAGCCACGGGGCTGGCAATCCCGCAGGCCAGATCCAAAGCCCTGATGGGCCGGATGCGGCCCGTAGTTTGCCCACCCCTGGGCTTATCTTCACCTCACAAAGTGATACAGACAGAGAGCATGCATGTGTGGAATAAGTTGTTAGAGACTCCATTTTTAACTAAAATGAAGGAAAGACTATTCCCCTCTAACAGAGGAAGCCTCCATCTCCTTCTCAGAGATGGTGTAGACATATCTGGGGAAACGAGTGTTTAAAAATATTCTTATCAAAACTTTTAAAATGCTAGACTCCTTAGAGTCAAGTTGAAAGTTTTGTTAATCACAGCCAACTAACATATTTTTTGAATATGATTGTCCTTGCTCACATTTCAAAACCACATTTCACATCATGTTAGCTAAAATGTTCTCTCGCAATACATTTTACCAGTCTAGACATCATCAAAACCAATACAGTTTAAAAACAAATTAGTTAGTCTTGGTCTATCCTAGTGGGATCCACAGCCAGCTAGCATGTTCTTAACCACCATGGGTTTTGGCCAGAGCAAGTGCTGAGTAGCCTACACTGACACATGTAGCTAACACCACTCACTCTCCACTGGGTCTACACAGGGCCAGGCAGTGGGGACGAAGAGATTCCCCTCCCCCCCATGGAGGGGGGAGAGAGAAGATGGCTACGCTCCGCGTTTCCAAGCGAGAGGATGGCAGGTGGCCCCCACCCCTCAGCGAAGGGACGGCCCCGCCTCCCCCCTCATAGGGCAGAGACTCTCCGCTCGGGGGGGGGGGGGGGAGGACTACACCGATGCACCCGCCAGTGCGAGACTCGCCCACCCCCGGCGCTGGGCAGCCCCCTCGTGGTCCTCGGCGGAGGGGGCGGGTTCTCCCCAGGATGGGGAGCGGGGTTTCCTCGCGCTCCCGGGGGAGGGGAATTGCGTCTCCTCCGCGGGCGGGTGGCTGGGCGCCGATGGCGGCTTCTCTCCCCACCTGTCCCCGGGACTCACCCTCCTTCCCTGAGGGGCAGGAGCCGCGTCCGGGGCACCGCCTCTGCCTCTCCTGCACACGCCAGCCGGGGATGGGGAAGGCCTGTCGCGCTCGCCGCCTCCGCCGGGCTTGGAGGCCTCTAGGCCGCGAACACACCGCACAGAGCCAGGCGCGCCGCCGTGCTGTGCTGGGGGTCACGTGAGCCGCCCCTTCCGCCAGCGTCCCGGCCTGCACCGCGCCGCCCGATCATAGAGGCAGCCTGGGAGTTCTGACAGAACGTCCGCGCTATACGCACAGAGACACAAAGCGCGTCTTACCATAGAGTGGTGAGGGCTAGAAGGGCGTAGGGGAAAAAAGGGCGTCCGGCGCCATCTTTGCTGGTGGCAGCCAGGAGCGGTAACCACTTGATTGACCTTTACTAGAATCGCCATCTTGAGGTCAAGTGGCCGCGGGCTGCTGGCGTCTCATCTGCCTAACACAAAAGCATCAAGGGGTTGGCTTCCCCCTCCTCTCATCGCGGCTCAGTACAGCCGCACCCCATCCTCAGCCCTGGCACCGTCCTGCCTGCCAGGTGCCAGCATCGCCCCATTGCCCGAGGCCATGAGCCACCCAGGACGTACTGGTGTAACACACAGCAGCTACTGTTGGTGGGGGGCCCACAGGGCGACAAGGGTGCATGCCGCTGGCTTCCCTGGCCCCTTGCCAGCAGCGAAAGCGCATTAAATTGCATTTAAAAATACAAAACGCTGTTGTCCCCCCCCATTACTTTCCCCTATAGGCAATTACTGTAGTTACCAGGAAGATACCATGACATTGCCAGTGGAAAGAGGAAGTACCTGTGAGCATGAAGGGGAGGAAAGAGATTGTCTTGTATAGACCATTAAAAGCTGGGCCACAGTAAGTGTAAGTTTGAGAATCTGTTTTACACAATAATTCAGCTCATGTTACATAAATCAAAAAAGGCATAATCTACCTCACTATTTCTTTTTAAAGCTTTCCTTGGATTATATGCACAATACATAAAGATAAGGACAAGTCTTTGCAGGATCATGGCCAAAAGATGGATGCATTGGTGGTATAGTGGTGAGAATAGCGGCTTTTGAAGCGGTTGCTCCAGGTTTGATTCCCAGCCAATTCAGGGAGGCATTTTCTAACAAGCATCTACAGTGGTGCAATTGGTTAGTGCAGGGGGGAGTATTCCTGGGCTTGTGAGTTCAGGGCTCACCCAGAGCTTTAGTTTAAGTTGGACATTAGAAAAAACTTCCTAACTGTCAGAGAGGTTAATCACTGCATAAATTGTCTATGGAGACTGTGGATCATTGGGGATTTTTAAGAGCAGGTTGGGCAAACACCTGTTGGGGTGGTTTAGAAAATACTTAGTCCTGCCTTGAGTGCAGGGGACTGGACTAGATGATCTCTCAAGATCCCTTCCAGTTCTATGATTCTATGGCCAATCCAGTCCACCCACTTTCAAGTCAAGGGAGGCAGTGTTCACAGCGAGTGTTGTATATACAACAGCTAGTGCCTCAAGTCAAAGAGAGCAGAGGGTGCTCACACTACAAATTTACAGCTGCTTTGTAGTGGTCAGTTTACTCAATGTTGCAATAGTGAGAAAGGAGGATTCAGGACAATTTTCAGGAGAGTATGGGATAATACCTATAACACAGACAAGTAATGAAGAGAGCAATGCTTGGGGCAAAGTTGCTGTCCTATGAAGAAATCTATTTAATATATTTTGTTACAAATACAATGCTGGAGAAATTTGCCAGATGTTCTAGATGAACAATAGCCTTCACAGAGAGCCTGCCAGTTTTTGTTGGCCTGCCTTGTAGAGGCTGAGACAATATTTCAGTTGTGATAGCACATTTACTCCTTGTCTTCTGCTAACACGATTGTCAATTGTGGCAGCAGGTTGGAACATTCAGCAATGAGATACCAAACTGAGTACACTAACTTGTTTCACACATACTCCTGAGCAGCCAGCAGGCCAGTGAAAACATCAGTCTAGCGCACCATTTCCCTTCAACCTGTTTCCATTAGATTTGTATAAATTATTAGCAAAGAGAATTGTAGATTTGCATATGTACAAGGCTGAACAGTTTTGGCAGTAGTACACTGTTTTATGAATACCTGACTCTTTTAGAAGTAACAGTTCTTTACTATAGGCTGTTAACTTAAATAGGATAATACATAGATTAGCTACAGTTATTTCTCCATACAGTAGCTACAATTTATACTTCCCCGTAACTAATAAAAAAGGCTACGTTTTAGTCACAGGTCACTCACTCACCCACTCATGCCCGTCACCCCAATCGGGGTATGGGCTGCCAATCACAGATCTCCAGAGTCCTCTATCCTGAGCCATTTGTTCTAGCTGGTTCCAGGTATAGCCCATTTTTATGCTATCAGCCTGAAGGTCGCATCGCTAGGTGTTTCTTGGACAGCCTCTTTTCCGCTTGCCTTGGGGGTTCCACCACAATGCCTGTCTAATGATGTTGGTTGGCTGCTTGCGTAGTGTGTGTCCTATCCAGCCCCACCTTCTCCTTCTAATTTCTTCCTCTGCTGGAAGTTGACGGGTCCTCTCCAAGAGGTAGATGTTGCTGATGGTGTCTGGCCAGCGGATCTGGAGAATCCTTCTAAGGCAACTATTTATGAAGGTCTGGATCTTCCTGGTGGTTGTTTTAGTTCTCCAGGTTTCAGCTCCATATAATAAGACTGATTTCACGTTGGAATTGAACAGTCTAATCTTTGTTGCCAAAGACAGCTCTCTGGAGCTCCAGATGTTCTTGAGCTTTAAGAAAGCTGCTCTTGCCTTACCGATCCTTGCTTTGATATCTGTGTCCGTGCCACCCTGTTGGTTGATGATGCTGCCTAGGTAGGTGAAGGACTGCACTTCTTCCAGAGGGCTTCCATTCAGTGTGACTGGGTCATTACTGATGGAGTTAATCTTGAGGATCTTGGTCTTGTCCTTGTGGATGTTGAGGCCAACCTGTGATGAGGTGGCTGCCACTATGTTAGTCTTCTCTTGCATCTGCTGTTTGCTATGCGAAAGGAGTGCAAGGTCATCGGCAAAGTCCAGGTCATCAAGTTGGGTCCACAACATCCACTGGATTCCGTTCCTGCGCTCATAAGTGGATGTCTTCATAATCCAATCAATGACAAGGAGAAAGAGAAATGGTGACAACACACATCCTTGTCTGACTCCGGTTCGCACCTGGAAGCTGTTTGTAAGCTGCCCTCCATGGATCACTCTACAGTGTATGCCGTCATATAAGTTCTTAATCAAGTTAACCACCTTTACTGGGATGCCATAGTGCCGAAGGAGCTTCCAGAGAGTCTCTCGATCCACGCTATCGAATGCTTTCTCATAGTCAACAAAGTTGATGTACAACAAGGAGTTCCATTCCATAGACTGCTCGACTATGATGCGGAGCGTTGCTATCTGGTCCATGCATGATCTATTTTGCCGGAAACCTGCCTGCTCATCTCGTAGCTGTGGATCGACGGCATCCTTCATTCTCTCTAAGAGAACTCGGTTGAAGACCTTCCCTGGCACCGACAGAAGTGTGATTCCTCTGTAGTTGGCACAATTGCTGAGGTCTCCTTTCTTGGGGATTTTAATAAGGTATCCCTCTTTCCAGTCTGCCGGAATCACTACTTCTTCCCATATCTTCTCAAAAAGGGGGTACAGCATTTCCGCTGAAGCATCCAGATCTATTTTCAGGGCCTCTGCTGGAATATCGTCAGGTCCAGCCGCCTTCCTGTTCTTCATCATAGTGATGGCTTTTCTGATCTCATCTCTGGTAGGTCTATCACAATTGATTGGAAGGTCTTCGTTGGCTGGGTCAATGTCTAGTGGATTTAGTGGTGCTGGTCTATTTAGGAGTTCCTCAAAGTGCTCCGCCCATCTATTCATCTGGTGTTCTATTTCTGTTATAGACTTTCCCTGCTTGTCTTTGACAGGACGTTCTGGCTTGCTGAACTTTCCAGACAGTCGCTTGGTGATATCATACAGCTGTTTCATATTACCATTGTATGCTGCCTGTTCTGCTTCTGCTGCCAGTCCATCCACATAATCTCTCTTATCCTTCCTAATATTCCTCTTCACTACTTTATGGGCTTCAGCATACTCTTCTTGCGCTTTAGCCTTTGCTGCTCTAGTCCTGCTGTTATTAACTACTGCCTTCTTCTTCTTTCTATCTTAGTCAAAGTCTCTGCTGTGATCCACTCTTTCTGCTGGTATTTCTTGATTCCAAGCACTTCCTGGCATGCTGACCTAAGTGTCTCTCTCACTTTCTGCCATCTGTCGGATACACTGTCTTCCTCTTCCTCAGACCGATCCTGTAGTACTGAAAACTTATTCTTCAGCGTCAGTCCAAAATCTTCCTTGATCTTATGATCCTTCAAAAGGCTGACGTTGTACTTCGCTCTTCTATCTGACACGTCTATCCAGTTCTTCTTCAGCTTCAGCTTCAATCTGGCCACCACTAAATGATGGGGTCGGATGCTACGTCTGCTCCTCTTCTAACTCTAACGTCCTGCAAAGATCTTCTGAACTTCTTACTAATACAGACATGATTGATCTGGTTTTCTGTCGTGCCTGCTGGTGATACCCAGGTACTCTTGTGGATCCGCTTGTGAGGAAAGATGCTACCTCCTATGACCAGGTTGTTAAGTGCACACAAATCCACAAATCTCTCTCCATTCTCACTCATCTCTCCCAGAGTGTGGGTCCCCATGACTTGTTCATATCCTGTGTTGTCAGGTCCAATTTTGGCATTAAAGTCTCCCATAAGGATGGTAATGTCTTTGTCTGGGAGAGTCTCTAATATTTTCTGAAGTCTGTTGTAAAAATAGTCTTTGTCCCCCTCTTCGCTGTCATTGGTTGGCGCATAGCACTGTACAACATTCATCTTAATCCTCTTCATTTTAGTTCTGAAGGATGCTGTGTGATCCTGGAACCATGTGCCTCCCAACCAATCAGTGCTCTCTGTGTCTGCTTGGACAACATGAAGCCTACTCCCTGTGTGTGGGGTGCGTCGCTCTCTTCATGTCCGGAATACAGCAACAGCTCTCCTGTCAACAATCGTCTCTGTCCAGCTTGCGTCCATCTTGTCTCGCTAATGCCTAGTTGTTGCTCCTCATCTCTGCTGCGACCTGCGCCGTCTTTCTTGACTCGTACATGGTCCTCACATTCCATGTACCGATGGTAATCCTCCTAGTTGCAAGAAGGGTAATCGGCTTAGTGGCTTCCTCACGACTTTCACCACCCAGCGTCATGCGTCTTCGAGTTGAAGGCCCTTCTTTTTCCAGGCTAAAAGTCTCTGTTATCTCTATTGTTGGAGTTTCTGTAGCAAATTAATTTTTTACGGGGTGGAGTTGCTAGCCCCATGCCCAACCCTCCTCCTTTATCCTGACTTGGGACAGGCAGATGGCCACAAAGGACCTCTCTGGTGGAGTTTTAGTCACAGGTATTTTTTAGTAAAAGTCATGGACAGGTCACGGGCAGTAAACAAAAATTCATGGTCTGTGACCTATCCATGACTTGTACTATATACCCCAGACTAAATCTTGAGTGATTTGGGGCAGCGGGTGGCCCGGGGGTGCTGTGGCTGCTCTTGGGGGGGATGGCCTGGGGGCACCACAGGTGCTTGGGGGGGCAGCAGCACGCAGCCCGAGACCCCCACTGATGCGGGGGGGGGGGGCAGCGGCCCACGGCCCAGGACCCCCACTGGTGCTTGGGAGAGCAAGTGTCAATGTGCGGCCCAGGACCCCTGCTGGTACTGGGTGGGGGCCGCAGTGGATCAAGACTGCCCCAGCAGCGGCCAGTGTGGTTGGCCCCATGCCAGATGCACTGGCTGCTGCAGAAGTCTCAGAGGTACCAGAAAGTCACGGAATGCATGACCTCTGTGACAGACTTGCAGCCTTACTAATAAATACAAACGTAACAGTTGCAGTATCTAGCACTATTAGTCTAGTGTTTTATGAACATAAATTTATCCACACAGTAGATCTGTGAGGCAGACAAATCTTATCTTTATGTTACAGATGGGAAAGCTGAAGAAGAAAGAGAGGCAGGATTGAGAAACATAAAATTCCTGGCTCCCATCTCATGGTCTCAGATCACAGCTTGTCGCTTACTCCTTTTGAGACTAAAATTAAAATCAAAATTCACAATACCACTTCCAGAGATACTAATTCACAAGATAATTGTAATTTATCCCCATTTTGACCCTTATTAAGAAATCCATGGGATTTTGGTACTTTGACCCACACAGACACCAGTCTACCCATTCCTTATTCGGTATAGACATCTACCTATTGCTCTTTACTTTACTCTAAATATTTAGACCCCAGACTCCACCCTCCCCCATCCCAACTAGTCTCTCCGATCAATAAACCTTGTAAATTGTCCAAGTATAGAGTTCAGCAACAACACTTCCTTCCCACATCCACCTGCTCACCCATTATTCCAATATTACAAAAATTATCTTTCTCAAACCTAGCCAAATATGTTGGCTATTCATCCTTCCTTTGTGAGTCAGAGACTCCACTTTCCAGATGCCAATCACATATTCGGTTTATCCCAATCCACTTTATGTTTACTTGCTATAGGCCCCAGAATACTTTGCTCAACACAGCCTAATACATTACTTAGTTACCAAAGAAAAGAGAGTTCACTTACCTGCAGAATGTATTGAATTTCTAATTCCATTTTTGAAATTGTGGTTGTTATAAGTATACTACTATCTGTTATATAGATGGCGGGCAGCTATACAGAGTGCAGAGTTAAGGTGGTTTCTGAAATATGCAATGTAACATTTTCCAATTTAAAGTCAGCACTAGAACGCAAGTCCTTGGCTCTAAAATCCTTGAATTAAAGGAAAGTCTTTGTTTTGGTGAAATATAGGTGAATCCTTATGTTCTTTCTAAGCTGCAGCCAACAATCAAAGGGTAGATTGCACTCTCTCACACACATTATAAACAATTATTTACAACAATCATTAACTATTTACAGTCTGTTTTCTTCAAATATAGCCTATCCATTGGATTTCAAGGAAGGGGACAGAAGGTCCAGGAATTGTCACAGTTCACCTTGAAGAGATTCTTTCCAATACTTCCCTCAGTGAAAGAGGGTTTGGAAAGGTAATGGGGGCTCTAAAGATATAGAGCATTGGTGATCAAGAAAGACAAAAATGTTCCTACCTTTGTAGCTCCTGAGATGTCTACATTGATTTAACCCCATCCCCATTCTTCCCTAGCAGCACAGCTCCCTCACAACCAATGGTTGTATTATTCCTCTTTCCCTGCCCCACCATGCTTTTCTGTCTAAATTTAATTGAATTAAATTAAGGGATTTAGGTGACTAAATCCCTTAAATGTAGTGCCTGCATTTCCCTATCTGTAAAATGGGTTTAATAATCCTTGTACATTTATAATTCTTCCTCCCTCCCTCCCCCCAAAGATACATCACTTAATATTCAATACTAAACCTTAAACTTAAAACATTTTTGTTAAGTAAGGAAGTTTTATCATCTTTTTACAAGATTAAGCCATTGAAGCAGAAAGAGAAATGCCTTGCCCTAGGTCACCCAGGAGGTCAGTGCAGAGCTGGGAATGTGCTCCAGCCATTCCACACTCTCCTTGCTGTATATACTAACGAGCCTGCCATAATTCCTCTTTCACTACAAGTTTGAATAGTCTAAAATTTGCATTACAGTATATCTTACCATATAAGCATAAGCACCAAAATATTATTTAATATTAGTTTATCTGCACTGCTTTTTATAATTAATTATTTTCAGTCTTCTAAGAGACTGTTAATTGAAATTAAAGTGTAAAACTAGTTTTTAACTATGGTATTTGACAGTGGTTTTTCATATCTACACATTCTTTTCAAGAAGTTTGGCAACTACCAAAAATCAGTGTTCTAACAGGAACTACACCTCTACCTCGATATAACGTGACCCGATATAACACAAATTCGGATATAACATGGTAAAGCAGTGCTCCGGGAGGGCGGGGCTGCGTCCTCCGGTGGATCAAAGCAAGTTCAATACAATGTGGTTTCACCTATAATGCGGTAAGATTTTTTGGCTCATGAGGACAGTGTTATATCGAGGTAGAGGTGTAGCTAATCAGGACAGGTGGAAGGCTGATAGTTGAATATGGAGGATTTGATATTTGGAGACCCTACTCATTCAAGAATATTTGGATTCTGAAGAAAAAAAAAAAAAAAAAAAAAAAGTAAAATGATTGAATACAGATGGAAGAATGAGGGAAAAGCCACATTACAAGAGCAGGCAAGTAGGGAAGTGAGGTTTGTTTGTGTTTTTAAAGTTGTTTTCTGTATGGATTCTCATACCCTTTCAGGAGATAGCCATGTAAGAGACTGGACATAAATAGTAATGGCAAGAAGATGGATGGTATGAATAGAAAATAAGAGAACTGAAGTTTTTTCAGTGTCAGACAAGATGATTCAAGCATCACAGTCACCAAACATGCAGTCAGGATGAAAAGAGGATATATATATATTTTGGGTGTGGAGCTTGACAGTAGCAAAGTCCTCTTCCAACACCAACAGCAACAAACTGTTTCCAGCCATGCCAGCACCCAGAGCACTTGAGGCATGACTATAAAATGACTGTCACGTAACAGCCTAAATCCAGTCACTTTGGTGCAGAATCCAACACCACTGAAGTCACCGGGCCTGGGACCAAGCTCACACTGGATAATGTAATAGAGGTATCTAAAATAATGACTGGTATAGAGAAGATAAATCAGTCTTCCCTATTTACCCTCTTTCCTATAATAGAAGAGCAAAGGGATGCCCAGTGAAATTAAAAGGCAACAATACAACTTTTTTTAATCCACACAGCTAACTTGTACAACAAGAGTTGTCCATTGACCATAAGGATTTTACATCATTTTCTGAAATATGAAGTCCTGGCCACTGTCAGAAACATGATATGGGACTAAAGGGGACCATTGATCTCATCTGGTATAACAATTCATAGCTTTCCTCTGAATAGTCTTGTGAGATTTGAAAGTTTCCCCGTTCACCCTTGCGTGTGTATGCTGTGCCTAACATCCAGCTGCAAAACATTTTCCAATTGCTATTTGAAGACATTTGGCTCAGCAACTGGAGTTGATATTGATATTCTTCCACAAGTTTGATTCACCATCTCTACAGACTATCAACTACACAAACAATGGACTGCAAATAGATTACCATTGGATTCTGAAATGGAACAATAAGACATTTAATTATTATGCTATGCTTCTAGTTGTTTATTCTCTTCTCTGGTAAATCTCTAGACCAAATTGTGATTGGTGGGGATAGGAGAAATGGAGAAACCACAGATGCACACAGACAGAGCTTACCAGTATATAACAGACTTAGGTTCCATCCACACTACATGTAGAACTACATCACTGGGAGGGTGGGGGGTGGAGGAGCGGTATTCTAGTTCCAATACAGTTGTCTGCTGACACAGTTAAAGCACATTTCCTTATTTGTAGCATCGATGTGACCTTATGTGCTTCCAAAACATCCCTGAATTGTGTTAAAGTCTTGGACAGATCCAAAGCTTTAGCATGATTCAAGAACACTGTTAAGGTCTCATATGTGTTGCAACATGGGCTCCTGACACGGTTCTGGTTATCATGCAGATGATATCATAGGTGAATTAAACATCACTGAAGCCAACCCATTTATGCAATTCAGTATCATCTGGATGACATTTGTGTATAATCAAACCAGGGAGGCCAAGTAGCAGAGCACTTCTTACCTGCATTTAAGAGAGAGTAGGCTTTTCATGGACATGGATGCTGAAAGTGTTTGTGAACACCACTTTGAAGATGGAGAGTATATCACTTTCCAATAGTGGGTAATAATGTTCCTTCCAAAGTCAAATTGTGACTAAAGTTCACTACAAGAAGTGCAAAGGTAAGATAATCCATCTCTCTATGCAAACCAAGGAGAAAAAATTGATCTGTGGTTAAGGCACAGGACTGGGAGTTTGGGGACCAGGATTGTATTTCCCAGCTCTCCTGGAGCCTCTCTGCAGGACACTGGGCAAATCACTTACCCTGTCTGTACTTCAGTTTTCTCATATGAAAACTGGGAGGAATAACTACCTACCTATCTCATGATGGTGCTGAGGCTAAACTAGGGTTGCCAACTTTCTAATCGCACAAAACCGAAACCCTAGACACTCCCCTTCCCCGAGGCCCTGCCCCTTCCCTGATGCCCTGCCCCTCGCTCACTACATTTCCCCTCCCTCAGTGGCTCGCTCTCCTGCACCCTCTCTCACTTTCACTGGGGCAGGGTGTTGGGGTGTGGGAGGGGGTGATGGCTCTAACTGGGGGTGTGGGCTTCAGGGTGGGGCCAGAAATTGGGGGTTCAGGGTGTGGGAGGGGGCTCCAGCCTGGGGGCTGGGGCTGAGGGATTCAGAATGTGGGAGGAGGTATGGGCTCTGGGCTGGGGGTGCGGGGTTTGGGGTGCAGAAGGGGCTCTGGGTTTGGGGGGGTCTCAGGGGTGAGGCAGAAGGTTGGGGCATGGGCTTACCTCGGGCAGCTCCTGGTCAGCGGCGCAATGGGGTTAAGCAGGCTCCCTGCCTGTCCAGGCTCTGTGCTGCACCCCAGAAGCGTACAGCAGGTCCAGGTCCTACGCAGGGATGGGGGGGCTGTGGTTCCCAGACAATGGGAGTGCGGTGCCGGTGTTTGGGGCAGGGGCAGCGCAGGGAGCCCCGTGGCCCCCCTGCCTAGAATCTGGACCTTCTGGCCACTTCCAGGGTGCAGCACGGTGCCAGGACAGATAGGGACTAGCCTGCCTTAGCCCTGCAGCACTGCTGACCGGACTTTTAACGGCCCGGTCAGCAGTGCTGACCAGAGCCGCCAGGGTCCTTTTTCAACTGGGCAACCCTAGGCTAAACTAATACAGATTTGTAAAATCTTTTCAAATGCTTGTGTTGAAGATGCTTTAAAAAAAAAAAAAAGAACGAATTAAAGAGGCCCAGTACCATGAAGATGGATAAGATATATCAGTTACTTTAGTAACATGTATGTTACCAGATTGCCAAAACTCAGCAACAGAGCTAGGCCCAACCACTTAGCAAGAGTTTCTTGTTCCCCACAAAGAAAGAGGGAAGAGTCCATTATTGAGAACATTCACATCACTCTTCAGCAGCCACTGTACTGATAAGCATTGGCAGGCTCAGAGAGAACTGCATCCAGTGCTCCTCAGATGGTCATTAGGATAGAATCATAGGACTGGAAGGGATCTCGAGAGATCTTCTAGTCTAGTCCCCTGCACTCATGGCCGGACTAAGTATTGTCTAGACCAGCTCTGATGGATGTTTGTCTAACCTGCTCTTAAAAATCTCCAATGATGGAGATTCCACAACCTCCCTAGGCAACTTATTCCAGTGCTTAACTCCTTGACAGCTAGGAAGTTTTTCCTAATGTCCAACCTAAACCATCCTTGCTGCAATGTAAGCCCATTGCTTCTTGTCCTATCCTCAATGGTAAATGAGAACAATTTTTCTCCCTCCTCCTCATAACAACCTTTTATGTACTTGAAAACTGTTATCATTTCCCCTCTCAGTCTTCTCTTCTCCAGAGTAAACAAATCCAATCTTCCCTCATAGGTCATGTTTTCTAGACCTTTAATCATTTTTGTCGCTCTTCTCTGAACTTTCTCCAATTCGTCTACATCTTTCCTGAAATGTGGCACCCAGAACCGGACACAATACTCCAGTTGAGGCCTAATCAGCGTGGAGTAGAGTGGAAGAATTACTTCTCATGTGTTGCTTACAACACTCCAGCTAATACAGGGATCGGCAACGTGCGGCTCACCAGGGTAAGCACCCTAGCGGGCCGGGCCAGTTTATTTACCTGCTGACGCGGCAGGTTCGGCCGATCGCGGCCCCCACTGGCCGCGGTTCGCCATCCTGGGCCAATGGGGGCGGCGGGAAGCCGCGGCCAGCACATCCCTCGCCTGCGCTGCTTCCCGCCGCCCCCATTGGCCCGGGACGGCGAACTGTGGCCAGTGGGGGCCGCGATCGGCTGAACCTGCCGTGTCAGCAGGTAAATAAACTGGCCCGGTCCGCTAGGGTGCTTACCCTGGCGAGCCGCGTGCCAAACGTTGCCGACCCCTGAGCTAATACATCCCAGAATTATGTTCGCTTTTTTTGCAACAGTGTTATACTGTTGACTCATATTTAGTTTGTGATTCACTATGACCCCCAGATCCCTTTCCGCAGTACTCCTTCTGACCCCCAGATCCATAGGCGCCGAATTCCATGGAAGCTCCAGGGCTGGAGCACCCACGGGGAAAAAATGGTGGGTGCTGAGCTCCCACCGGCAGCCCTCATATCAGCTCTCCCTCCATCCCCCTGCACCTTGCTCCCGCCAGCGGGCCCTGCAGATCAGCGCCTTCCCCTTCTTCCTCCCAATGCCTCCCACCCGCCTGCCGCGAACAGCTGTTTCATGGTTTGCAGGAAGCTGGGGGGAGGAGCGAGGGTGCGGTGCACTCGGGGGAGGGGATGGAACTGGGTGCAAAGGGGCAGGGTGGGAAGAGGTGGGGTGTGGGTGGGGCCTTGGGGAAGGAGTGGAGTGGGGGCAGGACCTAGGGTGGAGCCAGGGGTTGAGCATCCCCCCAGCAATTTTAAAAGTTGGCACCTGTGCCCAGATCCCTTTCTGCAGTATTCCTTCCTAGGCAGTCATTTCACATTTGGTATGTGTTCCTTCCTAAGTGGAGTACTTAGCATTTGTCCATATTGAATTTCATCCTATTTACTTCAGACCATTTCTCCAGTTTGTCCAGATCAGGGGCGGGCAAACTTTTGGCCGAGGGCCGTGTCAGGTTTCATAAATTGTATGGAGTGCCGGTTAGGGGAGGGGGTCATGGCCCGGCCCCCACCTCCTATCTGCCCCCCCCCCGGGACTCCTGCCCCATCCAACCCCCCCTGTTCCCTGATGGTCCCTTTGGGACCCCTACCCCATCACCCCCCCCCCCCCGCTCCTTGTCCCCTGACTGCCCCCGGAACCCCTGCCCCTGACTGCCTCCTGCCGCCCCATCCAACCCCCCTTCCTTCCTGACTGCTCCCTGGGACCTTTGCCCCCATTCAACCCCGTTTCCCCCCCAACCACCACCCCAAACTCCCCTGCCCGCTATCCAACCCCCTCTGCCCCTCTGCTCCGTGCCCCCTTACCGCGCTGCCTGGAGCACTGGTGGCTGGTGGCGCTGGAGCCGCGCCGCCGAGCTGGAGCCGGGCCATGCTGCCGCCACCACACAGCACAGAGCACTGGGTCAGGCCAGGCCTTGCAGCTGCACTGCCCCAGGAGCTCCCAGCCCCGCTGCCCTGAGCATTGCACCGGCGGCGGAGCGAGCTGAGGCTGCAGCGGAGGAGGGACAGTGGGGGAGGGGCCGGGGGCTAGCCTCCCGGACCAGGAGCTCAGGGGTCGGGCAGGATGGTCCTGCGGGCCAGATATGGCCCACGGGCCATAGTTTGCCCACACCTGGTCCAGATCATTTTGTATGTTAATCCTATCCTCCAAAGCACTTGCAACCCCCTCCCATCTTGGTAACATAAGGTCCATATAGCCCAGTATCCTGTCTTCTGACAGTGGCCAATGCCAGGTGCCCCAGAGGGAATAAACAGAACAGCTAATCGTCAAGTGATCCATTCCCTGTCGCCCATTCCCAGCTTCTGGCAAACAGTTTGTGGTATCGTCCACAAACATTATGAGTGTACTCTTTATGCCATATTATCTATATCACCAATGAAAATATTGAACAGAACCAGACACAGATCCCTGTACTTGATATGCCACAGCTTGACTGTGAACCACTGATTACTCTCTGGGAACAGTTTTCCAACCAGTTATGCACATTCAGTGGGGTGTGGGACGGGGTTGGGCAGCCCCATATGGTGCCACATGGATGCCCCCCTGGTAAGGGTAGCCTCCCCCAGGTACGGGTTGACTCCCCCTGGTAAGGGTTAGATTCCCCCTGGTAAGGGTAGTCTCCCCCAGGCACGGGTTAGTTTCCCCCTGGAAAGGGTAAGTTTCCCCCAGGTACGGGTTAGTTTCCCCCTGGAAAGGGTTAGTTTCCCCCTGGAAAGGGTAAATCTTTTAGCTATGGAAAAAAGTAATTTATATTTTTATACCAGATTGGCGCTGGACCGGGTTAATAACGCCCCCGCTGTTGGCTTTGATGCCTCGGCTGACAGTGTTAAATATATTAGGGGTGTGATCAGGGTCGCTGGACCAATGGATAAAATGGTGTGGACTATAATGAAGTCTCATGAGAATGAGAGTGAGAATCAAGTCCTCCCAGTGGAGCATGGAGAGGAGGTAGAGGAGAATGTTTGTGATGATCATGGTGAGGAGATTTTATCTATCTTACCGATGGTTTTTACAAGGGACACTTTTAATGATTTAACTATGGACAGTTTTAATCCAGATTTTAAGTATTTAAGTACATTTGATGATCCATATGTTAGGGAATCGGGATATTTTAATGCTCATTTAGTTAATGGGTCTAGTTTATTAAATAGTTTTAGACCAAGTACTGATTTTAATAGGGATCGTAATAAGGATCTTAACAGTACTGGTAGTAATATAAATATATTAGAAAGTAGTTCGTGGAAGGATGGGGTTTTTTATTTAGAGTATCCCGTTGATAGTTTTAATTGTCCAATATGTCCCCAGATATTACCAACATTTGGTAAATGGGCCAAACACATTAATGTGGTTCATAAAAGTAAAGCCATACGAGTTGTATGTAGTAAATGTGGAAAATCTTCTCAATATCATAATATAGCTTGCCACTACCCCAAGTGCATACCCAAGAAGGCGGATACCCCAATGAAGAGCCATACGTGCTCGGTCTGTGGGCTTGGTTTTCATACTAGATCTGGATTGAGCCAACACTGTAGACATAGACACCCTGCTGTGAGGAATGAGCAAAGAAAAGAAGATATGGCTGCTAAAAGTAAGATCAAAGAGGGATCGACTAGATCTCGTATATGGACCACAGATGAGGTTGCGCAGCTTATACAGTTGGAAAGGAACTATATTGGGAAAAGGAATATAAATAAATGTATTGAGAGCGAGATGAGGACCAAAACGAATAAACAAATATCAGATAAAAGACATTAGCAAAGAAGAAGTTAGTGGTAACAGGAGATAGGGAGGAAGTGACTGAGGTAGAGGACATTAGAGTAAATATATTAGAAATTTCGCCCCCAAGAGAGAGGATTTTCCCACTAAAAGGACATCCAGAAGTGGATTTAGTGGAGAAAATATGTAAACGGGGAAAACAAAGTAGGGAGGGAAGAGAAATAATAAATAGTTTAGGGAAAATTGAAGGATTATTAAAGGAGGATTTAACAAAAGCTCTCGGATGGGCAATGCTGGAAAAATTATGTTATTCATTAGTAGAGGGAAAGGACCCTAGAAATGAAAGTCAAATAGAGTTGAGGAATAAAGGAAAAGGGAAGATGAGAAAGGAGGGGAGAAGGAAGCAATTTAATGCAATTAGGAGATATGCTACAAAGAAAGCTAAGTATAAATTCTATCAACAATTATTTGATAAGGATAGAAGAAGATTGACTCGCATTATAATGGGAGAGCCAGATAAGGCTAAGTGTGCTATCCCTATGAAAGAAATTGAGGAATACTATGTAAATATTTTGGGAACAATTGGACATGGTAATATGAGAGGGTGGCCATCATCCACAGAGAATGCGGATAATGATATATTAATGAGTCCGATCTCTGTGGATGAGATTAGAATAGCTTTAAGAGAAATAAGAAAAGATAGTGCTCCTGGCCCAGATAAAGTAAAAGTGAGCAATTTGTGGGATATTTTTAATTTAGACTCCTTAATACTTACAAAAATTTTTAATATATGGTTTCTAAATAGACAGGTACCAGATGAATTTAAGAAAAATAGAACGATTTTAATACCAAAGACACAAGATGAGGAGGAAATGAAGAAGTTAACATCTTGGAGACCATTGACAATTGGGTCAGTTTGGATTAGAATCTATACCAAAATATTAGCAAAAAGACTGGTGGAAACAGTTAAGATATGTAGTAGACAAAAAGGGTTTATATCCGCCCCTGGGTGTGAGGAAAATATTGCTATATTAGATAATTTGATTAAAGGGGCTAAACGAAATGGGAATGAAATTGCAATAGTGTTCGTAGATCTGGCTAAAGCATTTGATTCTGTGGGACACGGACATATAATAGCCGGGTTGAGAAGATTTGGTATAGATGAACATTTTATAGATATTATTAGGGACCTTTATGATAATTGCACAACTAGGGTATGGGTGGGTGATGAAGCTACTGAGTCTATTTTAATTAGGAGGGGGGTCAAGCAGGGTGACCCGTTGTCCCCAATTTTGTTTAATATTGCTATGGATCCCCTTTTAACTAGATTAGAAGTAGAAGGAAGTGGTTTTTATGTTAAGGGTAATAGTGTCACGACATTGGCTTTTGCCGATGATGTGGCAATTTTAAGTAGCTCATATAAAGGAATGATCAAAAATTTGGGTATCTTAGAGGAGTTTTGTAAAAATACTAATCTCTCTGTTAATGTGAAGAAAACGAAAGGCTTTCATATTTTAACTAAACATAAAACCTATGTAGTTAATTCTAAGGATAATTGGCAGATAGGGTCAGAGGAGATTGAATATGTTCAACCAGGGGATTTTGAAAAATATTTAGGGGCTAGAATAGATCCCTGGATAGGTGTAGGGGGACCAGTACTTAAAGAAAAATTGAAAGATTGGAGTGAGAATTTAATTAAGGCCCCATTAAAACCAGCCCAAAAATATTAATTTTACAGACATACATTTTACCGAAGCTATTTTATAATCTTCTTTTAATAGAACCCCCTTTTAATCTTTTAGACGATCTTGATGTGTTAGTTAGAAAAATAGTTAAAGAGATTTTACATTTACCTCAGTGTACCACAGATGGGATATTTTATTCTAGAGGTAGGGATGGTGGTTTAGCTCTCACTAAGTTTAGTGTGCAAATCCCAAATATGTTAATTCGTAAATGGAGGAGACATATTGTCTCGAGAGATGATTGGATGGACCTATCTTATCTATATGCAGGAGAAAATCTTGTGGATAAAATATTGTCATTTAGTGCAGTAACATCTCATCCCAAGAAATGGAGGGAAGAGGAATTTTTAAGATGGTCGGAACTGAGATGTCAGGGAATAGGGATAAAATATTTTAAAAATGATTTAATTAGTAATTCGATTTTTAGAAACTCTAGTAAAGTTAAATCGTCAGCGTATATCGCAGCATTGCAGCTTAGGGCAAATATTTATCCTACTAGGGAGACATTAGCAAGAGGAAGAGGAGGTGTGAATGCTCTTTGTAGATGGTGCGCTAAAGTGCGGGAGACTGTTCCCTATATCTCAGGACAATGTTATAAGACTAAGAATGCTAGGATAAAAAGGCATAATAGAGTAGTGTCTGCAGTTGTAGATAAGGTTGGTAAATTAGGGTGGAAGGCAATGATAGAGCCCCATTTGAGAAATAGTGAGGGTGAGTTAAGAAAGCCGGATATTATATTTATAAAAGGAGATACAGCAGTGGTGGTTGATGTTACAGTGCGATGGGAGGATAATGCCGGAAGTTTGGAACAAGCCCACAGTGAGAAGGTGGCTTATTATCTTGAGTTAGAGGAAGAAATTAAAAACTTAACAGGAGGTAAAAATATCCACTTCTTTGGTTTTGTGCTTGGGGCGCGTGGCAAGTGGAGTGAAGGTAATAATGATTTGTTACAATTATTGGGAATGGACAGAAGTAAAAATTTTAAGGAGAGTATACGTAGACTTGTTTTATATTCCACTATTGGTATGATGGCTATATTCAGTGACAGGTAAAGATCCCGGAGTTTCCATTCCGTGTATCTTGCCAAAACTAAATTTTAGCTATTTTGGTTTCCATGCTCTAAATTTTCAAATTTTTAATATTGTTTTGAACATTAATATATTTAGTGTTATTTAATATCTGTCCTTCAATAGAATGGTTTTAACTATATAATAAATACTTATTAATGGATGAAATTCCAATGTAAATTATTAGTTTTTTTTTTTTTTTAACTACTGGATGTGGATGCGGACTGGCCGCGTATAGTAACCAGGAAAGGGCAGGTAGTCACGCCTGTACATAAATAGGGGGTGGGGTTCTGGGGGGCAGTTAGGGGCAGGGGTCCCAGGAGGGGGCAGCCAGGGGACAAGGAGCAGGGGGGTTGGCGGTTCTGAGGGGGGCAGTCAGGGGGTGGGAAGTAGGAGGGAGTGGATGGCGGCAGGGTCGGACTCACTGGGTGCACACCCTAATGAAATGTGCTGTGCACGCCTATGGTGATTACAAGAGTAGGAGCGGGGAACTCACTAGTAGCATGAGAACAGGGTGAAGGCAAATCAGCCACCCCCCACAAAACGTCAGCACAGTCCCTAAGATAAAGCGTGCTGCGGCACAAGCTCACCCCCCAAGTCACCAATCGACGCGCTCACCCCTGCGCAAGTCACCCTCCCGCCCCGGCTTCACCCTACCACCGCCAGCCACATTCTGCGGCCGCTGCAGAGCCGGCCTTGGGAACCACAACTCCCGGCCGCCCGTGCGCGCCGGCGGCGCCTGGTTCCGCGGTGCTCACCCTGGGACTTGCAGTCCGCCCGCGGCTCCGCAGGCACGAGGGCGCGGCGCGGAAGCGCCAGTACTACAACTCCCGGCGTGCCTGGCCGCCCTCTGCTCCTTCCTCCCCGCTCACCTTCCTGTCTTCGCGGCGAGAAAATAAGCCTGAAGTTCCCTGCGATCAGCTGATCCCCTCTGACAACAAGGGGAGACGGAGGCGAGGAGCTGGGGAACTGGCATAGACACCCCGCGGGGGCAGTCAGCCTGCCTGGTGGGACTGACATAGCCATCCCGGGGCTACACCTCAACGTGGTGGGGGAGCGGGTCAGACTCCCCCCAGGCTGCTGAGAGGAGGAGGAGGAGGAAGAGGCGGCTGGGACCTGACTCAGTCACTAAGTACTGGAGGGAGGAAGAGGAGGAGGAAGGTGCCCGCTGTTTTGTAAACAATAGACTGGGTCGTGGAGTCCCTTTTGGGGGGCCTTCTTTGTTCCTAGGCACAGTATATCCCATCCCCCTCTCAAAGCTGCCTGCCCGATGATTGTGTTGTTGTTGTTGTTTAACAGGAGGAATTGCTCCTTTTTAAAAAACTGTTTAAAATGACAAAATGTTGTTTAGTCTGGTTTAAAGTAGGTGAATGGTGAAAGTATGAGCAGGCAAGCAGTCGATACTGCTGTTATTTAGTAAATGTAGAATTGTTTAAATAAATGTGAAGTGACTAAAGAAAACATTTGTTTTAACTCCAGGCAGAGTCTATATTTGGAGTGATCAAGACACAAGTGTAAACAGTGTATAGGTGCCGTTTAACCCTTCTTGGCACCTCTCCCCCTGCCCTATCATTGATGATATTTTTAATAAGTTATTGCTTTAAACAGGTGTTTAAAATGACCAAGAAAAAATTGTTGGTTGTTTTGATTTAAGGTAGGCGAAGGAGCAGGCCACAAATATAATCAGTCAGCTTCAATTTTTAAAAAGTTGTTTGTTTGTTTTAAAATTTAAATGACAAGTTAGCTGACTTAGTTACGATAGGCTTTGTATATGGGGTGGCAACTGGAAATAAGTGTGTTCAGACAAAGCCTAGTTGATCTGCAATGTATATGTAGCAGTTATTTGTTTTAGTAGCCTTATTTTGGAAATACTGTGTGTGTGAGGGATACAAACAAACGTCAGTGTGGTTATAATAACTTAGATTTTGTATCCAGAATCACAGGGCTGAGCATACAAGGATATTTTCTTCTTTGGGAAAGCAGATCAGGAAAGTCCCTGGAGTGCTGTGAACTCTGAGGGAGGAGCTTAACTGTGGGGTGAGACTAGTGAATTTTCTAGGGATACAATTCTCTGCACTGTGCATTTCTAAGGTTATCTCATTTCTTCTTAAGGTCATATGTTACTAATTAAAATTAATCTTTTTTTTTTCTCCCTCGGATCTAGGTGTTCCAGGGAAACGTTTGAACCTGTCTATTGAAATACCCCAGTCTGATTCCTGTACATCACTGAAACTACAGCTTCAAGTTAAGTAGAAAACCCTGTGGGTCAGCAATTGAAACAACCAACCTTGTTTAAGATTAATTTAGAGAAAGAACACATCATCTGCACTTTACGTATCATTAAACCTTTTTTTGGGGGGGGGGGTGGAGGGAAGGAGAGATTCAGCATTCAGGCTGGTACAAATCTTTACAGCAGCAGTCATTACATTGTTTATAAAGTTAAGAATCCAAAGTCTTTTTTTTGCAGCTTTTTGTCCTTGTGAAGACAGATTAATTTTACAACTGAAAGCTCTTGAAAACCTGTATACATTTCCATTAAAAAAAAAAAAAAAAAACTGATCAGATAAATACAACTTCAAAAAAAAAAAAAAGCTGAAGATGAGTGCTCATGCTCAAACAGCAGAGAAGGGACTGAACACAGTACTCCTGTGTCAGGAAAGTTACGTTTGCAGTGGGACCGATGAAGCAGTCTTTGAGTGTGATGAATGTGGGACCCTGCAATGTCAGCGCTGTGAAGAAGAGTTGCACAGGCAGGAAAGGCTGCGAAACCATGAACGGACCCGTATAAGACCTGGCCATGTCCCTTACTGTGACAACTGCAAGGGTGCCAATGGGAATATAATGCACAACAATGCCACAGGATCCAGGCAGAGGGCAGCAATGAGGTGCCAGATGTGCAAAATAAACCTATGCGTGGAGTGTCAGAAGAGGATGCATGCTGGGGGAAACAAAAGGAAACACCCAATTACCGTGTACCATAGTAGCAAACCCCAAGAGGAAGAGGAGGAAGGGATGGATGAGGAGACCAAGAGGAGGAGGATGACAGAAAAGGTTGCAAGTTTCCTCCTGGTGGATGAAACTGAAGAGATTCAGGTGAGAACTATTGTGTTTTTTTAACAGACAGATATTTTAGTTTCTGCATTAACCACACTTCTTGATAGTTCTGTTAGACTAAAGAATTCTTCAAGCGGAGTCTATGTAGTCAGATGCTTGAATCGTAAAACAGCACTAAAGATGAAATTGGGATAATCTGCTCTTGGTGCTAAATTAGCATCCTCGGCCAAAGAGACATAGTGCTCAGGAATTTTCTTACGTCTAGCATGTGAAAATGATTATCATCCAAGAAGGAGACAATCTCCTGCCGAGGTAGTCAAAAGACTACACTGATAAGCCCTTTGCACAGCAGGAGTCTTCTCTGGGAGAGATCATGTGATCAGGGCCGGCTCCAGGGTTTTTACCACCCCAACCAGCCTCAAAAAAAAAAAAAAAAAAAAAAAAAAAAAGTCGCGATCGCGATCTGCGGCACTTCGGCGGCAATTCAGCGGGAGGTCCTTCGCTCCAAGTTGGAGTGAGGGACCCTCCGCCGAATTGCCGCCGAATAGCTGGACGTGCCGCCCCCCTCCGGAGTGGCCACCCCAAGCACCGGCTTGCTAGGCTGGTGCCTGGAGCTGGCCCTGCATGTGATAATGAGCAGAGCTGTGGGAAGAACTGGGTGGACTAATGGAGAACAGATCAAGATAAGCTGTCTCTGCACAGGGAACCCAGCTAACACAGATGATAAAGTGGTTTGTATTGTATTTTATTATTTTTTTTGGGTGGGAGGGAGGGGAAGAGAAGATAGAAGTGACAATGTTCTATAAGAAAATCTAGACTTGTGGGTACCATCCAGGCCCCGAGATACTGTGCTTAGGGTGTTATGGTCACATGTATGATTTTAAAACTCCTACTGAACACAGCTGGGGTGAACTGATTGCTCATTCCTTTGGGCAAAGAATGTATGTAAAGACAGTAATATTACTCATCAGCTCAGAACGACCACTGCCGGAGAGCCTATTTTACCATCACCCTGATTAGTGTATAATAAATACCACTACCAGGCATGAGGGGCAGCATCGGAGAAAGCACAAAGGTACTGTTTTGAAAATGTAACCAGTGGGTGGTGGAGGCTGGCATTAGAGGTGGAAGTCAACATCATCTCTCACTATGTAAACAGGGTGGGGAAATACTCTGAAAGGCCTTGAAAGTAGCTTATGTTTGATGCAATAGACAAGTGAGAGCCAGTGGAGGCATTCAAAGACAGGAGATGACCTAGACAGAGTGATGAGCTAGGAAAATGACCTATCCAGCAGCATTCAATATGGATAGGAGAGGGGCAAAACTGAGTTTGTCAAGGCTAAAGAAAAGGATGTTGCAGTAATCGAGGCATGAGATGAGAGTTTTAGTTGTATGGAAGGCTACAAGAGGCCATATCTTTGAGATGATATGCAGAAAGAATCTGAAAGATTTAGATGTAGCTTGGATGTTAGGACTTAGAGAGAGGTCTGAGTCAAAGATCATTTCCAGGTTACGGGCTTGAGTGACAGGCAGGATGGTGGTGTTATCCACAGGGATCAAGAAAGGAGGTAGTCTCCCTTCCCCACAAGCCTTTCCCGCTAAGCGCTCTCTCTTAGCCATGATGAGGTTGAGCTGACTGCTGGATATCCATGATGGCACGTAAGAGACAGGCTGAGATTTTATTTTGAACAGGTGCTCCCTGTAAACATCCTCAGAACTTGCTCATTATCCTCAAAACTCTCCTTTGCCATGAGGCCTACAAAAAACTTAGCAATAATTGTGCTGCTGGTATGCTGAGTTCACTGCCTATCATGCTGACCAGTCCTGTCTTATTGTTTCTTTTTACTTCCCTATCTGTATCCATCCGTTGTGTCTTGTCTTATACTTAGATTGTAAGCTCCCTTGGGCAGGGACCATCTTTTTATTCTGTGTTTATACAGCGGTTAGCACAATGGGGTTCTGGGCTGTGAGTACAGTTCCTAGGTGCTATGGTACTACAAATAATAGGTGAGCTTTGCTAAACGTTTAATCTTACCTCTTATAGTAGGCCTAAGAATCACAGAGAACTGATTTAATAGGTGGTTCTTACCACAGGGTAAGAATACAATCCTTTGGTGTATTCTCACCATCAGTAGCAGGTGGGATAATATCAGTTTGTCCAAGGTATAATTATGTAGTGTACACCCTTAGCTAGAGTAAGCAGCCTCCTGGGCTCCAGCTGATCATGGAGATGGTTGATCATGTGCATTCTGCCTTCTATAGCATGAGGTGACTGACTTATGAACCTAGAGCAGCAGTCATAAGAGACAGCAAGGCCTCTTGTTCTTAGTCAAAGTGGGGCAAGGAAAAAAGCTTTGTGGCTAGAGTTTCTTAACAAAGAGAGGAAGAAAGCTTCCTGCAGCAAGTTACAAGAGGCTAGGTTCCTGGAAGCCACAATGTTAAATGGAGAAAGGAGGGTCCATTTATTGTTGATTCTCTCAGCTGAAACTCCCACAGCAACCAACATCTCCCTCTCCAATTTAAGAGTTTTCCTTGCCTTGTTAACAGAGCAACCCTTTCCACCTCCTGAGTCCAGCCCCATGCTTGGGTTTCTCTGTAACCCCTGCAGTGAGACATCTTTTGTCAACCTGTTGCTCAAGGGTATGGAATTGAGCTTCTTCCTGCGAAACACTGCACAGGATATACATACTGCTCCATGGAAAGACTAAAGAAAGTTTAGATGCCCTGGATGACTGCTGAACATAGAAGATGGAAAGGAAACCACATCCTGTACTTGCCCCAAGGATGGCTCATTAAAGATGATCTGGTTGGTCATTTTATGCAACTGTTGGGTAACTGCTCTGCTGTTAGGGTCTAATGTTCCCTCTAATTTAAAAGTTACATGCACTCTTGATGGAAAGTCCTGAAAATACTGGGGCTTCTCTTTATTACTTGCTGGCTTGAGCCAGGTCAGAGTCCAGAGGTGAAAGGATAGAAAGACATGGAACACATTTTCCTAAAGAGGGAATCCTTAGCAATCAAAACAAACTAACAAAATGACTTCTGTCTTTGGAGAAGATCTCATCTTTGTGTTTTATTGCCTGCCTCTCTGTGTGGAGAAGCATTTGTGTAGCAAATGCTCCCAGTTTCTGTAACACCATCCCCCCCCATCTGCTGGTGTGGGAATACTTTGATGACGCTGTCAGCCTGAG
Organism: Malaclemys terrapin pileata; assembly: GCF_027887155.1. Lineage (NCBI taxonomy): Eukaryota > Metazoa > Chordata > Testudines > Emydidae > Malaclemys > Malaclemys terrapin. The sequence continues at coordinate 88,982,654 of NC_071508.1, read as the reverse complement.
CCTTTTCCCCCGGACTGTACCTTGCTTTCCTGCAGCCTTAAGTTCCACAGCGGGGCCTTTGCCTCAGACTTTTAAAAGGAAGCAAAGTTGTGACACCAACACAGGGCTTGACAGAGGTTCCCAACTCTTAGGGGTGGGGCGTCTTGTTTGCATGGTCTGAAACTGGGGCTTCCATGTCCCTGGCATCCGTTTCACCTGTTTTCCTTTCTCTCGCTCTCTCGCTCTCCCTCCTCATTTGGTTTAGGAAGCTTTTCTTTCCTATGTATCTTTGTGAATTTGTTTCCTCCCAGCTCTATGAATGTCTCCGTTCTCAGTCCCTGTCATTCCCTCCCCAGCACTTCCTCATCTCTCTCCCCCACCTGGTTGGCTTTCTGTTCTCCCAGGGCAAAGGATGGGAGCAACTGAGAAGTGTTGACAGATACAATGCTCCTACAAAGCAGCCCCTCCCTCTCCACCTCCCGGGTCTGTAAGCATTTTGGAGAACATTAGGATACTTTTTTCTTAGAAGTGTGAGAGGAGTCATACAAAACTCATCAGAATACACAACCCTGCCAGTGGTCCCCAGCCTGACTCCTGGCTGATTTGAAAAATAATCCTTGGAAAGCATTGTATCATCACTTTTTCTCCCTGTTGCTTGCTTGTTCTGCCTTCCCTCTGGGCAACTGGCTTCTTCTTGCCTGCAGTGAGTGCAGGTTCCCTTTCCTGCTTCTTGCCGCTCACCACTGCATGTGTGTGCTCACACTTCTGCCCTCTTGCTGAACTAGGCACAGCTCTGAAAAGCAGGCTGTAGGCTACTTAGCAGTTGCTTGTCCCTTAGTCCCAGGATGGTTTTTCAAAACCTAGCTAAACTAGGATTATTGGCAGATATACTGGTGCCTTCCCCATGCATACCAAAGGGCTCTTTGTAGAGTTCCAGTGGGAGCAGGAGACAGGCAGACAGAGCAAGTAGAGGCTTGAAGAGAAGCCATGGGAGGCAGAGTCTGGTAATCTCCTGACGTCTTTTCTCCTCTCATCCAATCTCTCTTGGCCTTTCCCACGGCTGTACTCCCCTGTTTCAGCAGGGGCCAGTCAGGGTATGTCTACACAGCAATGTAAACCTAGACTCCTTTGTGTCCACACAACAGTTGTGCTAACCTGGGGTCCCAGGACCCTGCAAGGCTGGAGAGTCTGAGCCTGTGTTAAGCTGGGATCTAAGGTCTGAGCCCCATTGCTTTCCTATGTGCACACAGCTCCGCTTTGATTCCGGTCACGGAAGTGCTCCAGATGTATCCCAGAGTTCCTTGGGGCAACTTCCCTATAGTTCCTATGCTGACAATCTGTGGTGCCGTCTCTTGCACTCTATTGCAAAAGGAAGCCACACATCCCTTTGCAAATGGCAGCAGCTCAGGTCAGCGTTAGCCCAATGTCTGCTGAACACTGGTCTGGAAGTGCCTTATCAGAGCACCTGCAGGGTTTTCAGTGGACACTGCGAAAAGCTTCTGATTGAAGAGAGCTGCTTTCTGGTCACAAGAGCACAGCCAGATTTTGGTGAGCACAGCCCGGGTGCCTCAGCGCATACAGCCCCATGGAGGGCCTGGGAGCAAGGGCCAGAGGGTGGAGGGGGGACTAAGCGGCTGCCCTGCAGGAAGAAGGAGCAGCAGAGCTCCTGGATCAGCACAACTCGGGGAGGATGACCTCCAACATCCTGGCTGCTCCCCTTTCCTGCAGGGTAGCCACTTTGTCCCCACTCCACTCTCTGCCCCCGCCCCCACTCTCCCTGGGGCTGCGTGTGCAGAGGTGCCTGGGAAACGTGCACTATCAGGGCGGCGAGTGGGAGTCAGCCCCAAAACCTCTCTGCAGCCTCCTGTTGCAGCTGCTCTGGCTCCCCCTCGCTGTTGAGCAGAGCTTGCCTGGAGCAGGGAGCAAAGCTGACAGACGGGAGGTAGCTCCTGGCTGCCCGGATGTTTGGGGGTCACCCTTCCCTAGCTTTGAGTCCAGGGCTGCCCGGGGGGGGGGGGGGAGAGAGGGAGCAAGTGGGGCAATTTGCCCCCACGAGAATATAGTATTCGATAGTATTTCAACTTTTTTTTATGGAAGGGACCCCTGAAATTGCTTTGCCCCAGGCCCGCTGAATCCTCTGGGTGGCCCTGTTTGAGTCAGGAGGTCTGCTGCTCTCCCTCCCTGCAGGGCAGCTGCTTGTTCCTCACTCCACTCTGTGGCTTTTGCTCCTGGGCCTTTCCTGCCCTCCCTGGGGCTGCGTGTGAAGGGACATATGGGCACTGTGAGGGCGGTGAGTTGGAACCAGGCCCACAGCTTCTGGGGTGCAGTGGGGGCAGGGATAAGGGATCCTGGGGGAGTGCTGGCGTACACTGTACCCCAAGCCCTGGGGATGCACTTCACTGCTCTGGAGCTGGCAGCGGCCAGGCTGAGGGGTGTGTATGTGTTTTTTCCTCTGAAACCTACATTTTATGTCAAACTTCAAAACAAACAGACAAAAATAAAGAAAAAACAACCAACCAAAACCACCTTCGTGGAACATCCCATTTTAAAAATTAAGAATTGCCAAGTTTCATTTGAATAGTCTGACATCCCTGGAGCCTACTGGCCTAATTATCCTCAGAACAGGAGCACGTGGGCATTTTCCTGCCAATGTGACTCAGCCTAGAGGTGAAGAGCCCAATTCTCATATTAGATAGTAATTCATTCTACTGACACATTCACGAGAGGAGCTAATTATGCACATCTGTGTCTCATCAATTGCACCCATCACGATTAGGAAACCAGGTGGGCAGTAGAGTTTTCCCACAGTGCAACACATTTGTAAGGCTAGAGTGTCATCATGGGAAGGGGTATGCAAGATGCTGTGGGATAGGGTTACTTTGACTCAGGTCTGTGCACTGCAGTGTGGATGCCAGAGCCCTAAATTCTAGTATGGGTCAGAAAATCCTTACCCTAGGGTTAAAATGCAGTGTAGATACTCAAGCCTAGGGTTCCCTGACATGGGTCAGCTGACATGAGTCCCACTAAGCCTAGGCTTACGTTGCTGTGTAGACAACCCTCAGAGGCAGGTACAGGAGCAGCCCTTGGAGCTCAATGCCTCCCATTGCTTTTTCCTCACCGTTAATGTTGGCTGAGTAGCTTGGTGGTCATGTGAAACTGGAACTGTCATATTCCTCCTAGTGAGGTCTTGACTCCTTGCCTCCCCTCCTGCCCAATTATATTTCACACTTTCCCATTGTGCTAGTGGGGGACTAGATTAAGAGAGAGTTTATGTAGAAAATATTCTTTAAATATAACCCCATCAAAGGCCCCTGCATAAGATGCTTCTGCATCACAAGGAAGTTAAACTTTGTTAGTATGGAGGGAGTGTTGTCTAGTAGTTAGAAAAGATGTCTAGGAGTCAGGACCGCTGGATGCTGTTCTTGGCTGTTACTGACTTACTGTCCATTGGGCAAGTCACTTCACTTGCCTGGGCCTCCCTGTCGCTATTTGTAAAATTAGGGTGATAACACCTGCTTTCCTCACAGCACATGGGGAGGCCAAATTAATGTCTGAGGAGGACTCTGAATACTATGAGTACAAAGTATTATTAGCATTCCTGTTCCATTCTTGTTAGCTGTTCTAAAAAATAAACAGGTTGGAGTCCTTACAGAGCAGAGGAAGTGTTCATTGTTCTCAGATTAACACAAAAGTAAAAAAAGAGTACTCCACCTAGGGGATCAGCTACCAGGCCATCTACCTTGCTTTCAGAAGTTGTTAGAAAGCTCGTTAGCTGTTTCATACCACCCAGCTGCCCCTCATGGATGTACCCTCCCTGGTAATTGCTTGGTTCCCAATCACTATCTTGTCTCAGGGCTGTGGCAAGGTAATGGGGCCTCTTTACAGTTTTCCCCCACAATATGCCTGGTCTGCCTTATGACCTTTGAAATTGGATTCACAGTCTCCATTGCTTGCCCAAAATTTGTAAAAAAGGTTTTCTCACTCCTGTCTTCTTGCCTTTCACAGGCAAGAGCCCACCCGTCTCATGTTCCAGGTGTGGACAGCCTCTACTTTTCAATAATAATGTTATGTTATTATTTAATGCTCAGATGTGCCAATCAGGATCACATTGTGCTAGGAGCTGTACAAACACACATGAAGATACTGCCTCCTCCCTGAAGAATTTTCATTCTAAGAATAAAGATAGCCCTGATTCTCTCCCTACTGTGGCCCCTTTACACCATTCCATAGGCAAAAAAGGGTACAGTGGCCTCACCTTAGGGAATACCCTCAGTGTTAAGTGGCTTCCCTGGTGGAACAGTTCTATGCAACTCCTTGGAGCCCCCAACACAAGGGGAGAGTTAATGATGGGAAGGGGCATGGCTGGAGTGAGCTGTGCTCTGACTATTCTGGGCTGACAGTGGCCCATAGGCAGCTGTGGGGGCCACATATAGAATTCTAGAGGCACAAAGTTGATTTAAAGCCTCTTTTGTTCCCTTCCCTCCCCACTGCCTGGGCTGTCTCTCAGAATTAGGGCCTATGATGGTATAAGGTCTTGTTCCTGCAAATATTTATGCCCATGGTTACCTATCTTTATTAGTCCTATTGAAGTCTATGAGACTACTCAGGGTACTATAAAATTAAACATGTGCAGGATCAGGGTCTAATTCACTATGAAAAATTAGATTTTAAGTAAGGAATACGTGATGTTATAAATTAACTACTTTTGGAAAGACTTTTCACACAAAAAAAATCTCATGACAAGAAAGAAGACATATTTGATAAACTGAGTAGAAAACCAAATCTACAGATTACCTTTTAGACTAAACGCTCCGCTTTGATCCTTGTGGCCCACTTTCACACTGCCTGCTCAGAATGGAATATCTGGTCTCTGAGGCATTTGAAAGCTGGAAAGGAGTGATAGAAACAGGGTTGAATTAAGGCAATCTGAGTCCCTAGGCGCACCATAACGCAGAGCCCCACTATGGCCCCATCTGCATTCTATGGTCCTGCATCCCACTTGGAGTGGCATGGCAGAGGGAGGGCTCCCTCCGCTCGTAGAGAGTCCCTTTCCCCTGGAGTGACAGCAGGGACTTTCCCCTGCTCCCCTCCCCTGGGGGGCAGCAAGGACATCAACAGGAGTCCCATCTGTAGGAGCAGCACCGTGAGGCCCCCCAGTAACTATCTCAGCAGCTGAGGTGTATTGGGGTTGGTGGGTGGGTCTACTGCGCTTTTCTCATGGCACAGTTTCCTCTGTGGGGTGGTGCTGGTGGGGCACCCCAAAGCATTGAGATGCATGGAGTAGTTCACACCTCTCAGAGCCATTCTCTCAGTTTGCAGAACCAGACAGATATTGTTCCATCTGTTCTACTCAGTTCATATTTTCAGACTTCAATTCACAACCATATGGCCTAGATTTTGTTTTTTTTCCCAACGAAAGCTGAGATTCTGATTTCATTGCCTGATTCCAGGAGCTGGCATTTTAAGCCTGGGTCTGTAGTGCCTCGGCCATAATCCAGCCCTGGATGGAGCCCCGTAGTTTGAATAATTTAAAACTGAACTGGCCAAAACATTAGTGTCATAGGAAGCCATGCTGCCTTGGGAGAGATGGACTGGGTCTCTTTGATTTCCAACTTCTATGATTTAAATGCTAACCCTGTCTGAGATTCGTTGCCTAAAAATGCCTGACTTCTGTATTTCAGAAGTTCAGTGCTGTCTGTTATGGAGGCACTGGGTGAGACCACACAGTTAAAATTGCAACTGCTATTCCATTATAAAGCTTAATTTGACTCTTTCCCACTCTGTCTTTAGTTGAAAGAGCCATTGGTCTGAATTTATGTAGGTATTACAAGTTTTAAAAATGATTTTTAGAAGTGTAGAAATAGAATGGTTTGTATTGCATAACTTACAAACGAACAAACAATGATTTTCAGAATGAAAAAAGTCCTTTTGGGATTCATTTATTTTTGCTATTTTTGTCTAGACAGTGGTTTATTGCAGATGTTTGAAAATTGATATATATGACACACATTTGAACACACTGCCAGGAATCTTGTCATTTATTTTTCCATTGATTTTTTTTTTTTTTAATATACACTGCGGTTGTATGTTGGGGGATGCTGTGGTATATTGGTTGTCAAATGAGTCTGTTGAATGATACATTTGATGATTTGTACGTTTGGCATCTAAAACTATAGATTGACAACACTTTTAAGTTTTAGTCACCAGACATGCTGTGCCAAAATGAACCCAGTCAAAGAGTAGGATTTTAAAATGCAATAACCAATACAATTCAAACCAATAGAATTCCAAACTTCAGTTCAAGACTATCTATACAACACTACCTGAATATCATGAAGCATTGTTGAGTTTGTGAATTGTGTATGGCTTATGAAGAGGCAGGCTTTGTATAACCTTTGCATGAATAAGAGTAAGACATATAAGGTCTTATGCACAGTTCTGAGAGGAGAAAGTTCTGTGAAAAATGGATAAGATTAATTTAGACGTGGTAGTTGTTGTGAGTGTTTTACCTGTGGGTCAGAGTTAAGGTTGTTTGGGTGCCAGTTATAGAGAATGTTTTCATTTTATGTTTTTTTTTTTTTACATGAACTTTAACATATATTGTTAATGAATGAGATCAGTGTCAAGAAATTCATGGTCAGGAGGTTCATCTTAGGAGTCTTGAGCTATCTTTTTACCTTCTCCCTGGTCCCGTCAGTCCATATGGCCCATAAATCTCTGGAAAGATATGCGTTGACTTCAGTGGGCTTTGAATCAGGCCCTTTATTGGGTAAAGTTCAAAACAATGTACTTAGCTTCCAGACAAGTTAACATCCAAGTTTTTTGACAATCTGTGTTTCATGTCCTCAGGATGATCAAGAGAAGTTATGTTAACAGTTCTCTTTGCTTTTATTATTGCTCAAGTTTCATGTTATTAGATTAGTTGTTATAAATTTCTAAGTATATAATTCCCTCTACAAGTGAGCCAAACATGAACCACATTAGCACTGTGGATCTTTGTCCCAGTCTAGTGGCTGATCCGCACAGAAGGATAAGAGTCTACAGCTCCTATCAGCTACAAAAGTGATCCCTTTAACTATAGTGGTAGAGTTTCATGCTTTCAGTGCTGAAGGTTCCACATTCAAACCCACTAACAACCCACTCAGGGGATGTCATCAAAGTGCACATTAGAGAGGTGCTTTTATGTAAGTATATGACAATTATTAACACAAATGCAAATATCATATATATACCCATACAGAAAATAAGAATAAACATGGTTATAACCTGTGATATGGGGAATAAGATAAGATCTCTTTTTATTAGAGGTAGAAGAGTGTGTTTATCAGTTATGATCTCTAAGGATAATAAAGCTGTAAATGAATCTCCAATGTTAGAAATGGCAAAAGGGAAGAAAGAGGAATATGGGCAGGGAGACTGGGGGCTAAGGAAAAGGGCAGTCTTTTTAGATAGTGCAGTTCTTTCTCTGAAATCAGATGTTGCAGAGTCATTTATGGGTGTGGTTTTGTGTGCTCCCCCCCCCCCCCCCCCCCCCCGCCCCAGTGTCCACTGATATTGTCACTTTAGAGGGGTGGTGTTAGGCAGCATGAGAAACTTCCACAGCTGTGTTTGGGTTAGATGGGCTGCCACCACCCAGGACTTGGCATCAACAACAGGAGATGCTGTTGCAAACCCTGGCAGAACTGTGTCTCTTTAGGACCTTCAACCAACCCCAAAAAAAGAAGGAGCAAGCAAACATTTGAGTTCTAGATCTTCATTGCTTTCAGTTGGGATGAAGCTTAACAATTGTCATTGGCTGGTGTAAATGGACCAAATCTGGGAGGGGAAATTGGTAAGCCAGTTGCTGTGGCTGGATTTCACACAGTTGTATTCTCTAGGGATGCCCAAGTGTATTCAGTGCATTGGAAAGAGGTGAAACAGTTCAGTGTTCAGGTCACTGGCATGGTGTAATTTTAGAAGAGAGCGTGCTGAACACTAACATTGGAGCTATGCAGATTCATATCCCATTAATGCCCCTGTCCAGTGCTTAATTTGTAATGAAAGAGGTGCCGGGGCTCACTGCCTCTGCCCAGTGAGGGCCTGGTCCAGGATCAGGCCCCTAATGAATTGCAAACCTGTTGCTGGGAATTCTGTGTGGAGCTGGCCTTCTCTGACTCTCTCTAGTGCCTTCATGCTGCCAACAATGCTGATACTCCCCTACCCAGACATCTCACACCAGACACCTTGACCACATGTAACCAAAGCCACTGAAATATCCCCACTTGGTTGCCCAGCCAATAGTTAAGCAATTATTTTAACAAAGCTGTTGCCCATCTGGCCTCCAGGGAGTGCCGAGGCCATAATAGTTGGGCACTATGGCTAATGCTGGCTTCTGGGGCACAGGGAGGAAGGGGTTAAGAACAGATTATTTTTTCTTTAAAGACTGGCATCCTTGGAAAAGGGCTGGAGTAGGAAACATAGCAGATGTTTTTAAAGGGCGAGGCTTCTGCATTGAGCCTTACATACGCAATTGCCTTAATCAGTCACAATATAGTTGAGCATCTGAAGCTGTCCTTTAAACACACAGCTGTCAAAAACAGGCACACTCCTGCCCCCAGCTAAAACCTGGGTGTGCCTTTGTCCTTCCCACTCTGTCCCTGGAAAGCCTGATAACTCCACGTAAAGGGCAGACGAGAAGGAGAGGTGCTTCTGGATGGTTTCCTTCTTTCTCTCATGTTGTGAGGCTGCCTGTAACTACCCTGGACCCATACTCTATAATTTCTCCTTCTGAATGCTGTGTCTGGAACACAGACTCGCTTTATTTTAATGTACAGTCTACATCTTGCTCACAGATTTCACCATAGCAGGGTGGGGCTTAAGAACCTGAATCAGTGATCTAAGAATAAACCTATTCAAAGAATCCATTGACTGCCTCCTGACCTCTGTGGATCTTGTGTTCCGAGATGTTCCAACCATACTAACCTGCAGGGGAGGGGAGTTTTGGGACACACTTGTGAGAGGAGTAGCATATGGGAAGAAATCTTTTCTATTCCTTTTCCTGGGAGATGGAAGAGTCTCTGCACCTTGAAGTCTTTAAACCATGATTTGGGGACTTCAGTGGCTCAGACACAGGTTTTGATACAGAAGTGGGTGGGTGAGATTCTGTAGCCTGCGTTGTGCAGGAGGTCAGACTAGATGATCATAATTGTCCCTTCTGACCTTAAAGTCTATGAGTCTATGGCCCAGGCCTCCAGAAATTAGTGGCAAGTAGAAGGGAAATCAGTGCCCTTTGCTATCGTAGGGAACTCCATGGGAGGAGTCAAGGGGGGGAATGAACTGAATTTAATCCCTCTCAGTAAGTGTTTTTATTTTGCTCTTCTTGTGACACAAATTTTCTTGAGCAAACACCTATTGAAGGAAGGATGCCTTGTCCCCATGTGGACACACATGGCAAACTACAATAACCAGACCTTGAGCAGGACAAAAACTTTGAACTCTAAAGCACTGTTATTCTGCAATTGAAATTAGGATTTCAGGTGAGCCTGCCTTGTCTATCTGATCATCTCTTTTATCTGCGCCCCGTTGCTGTGCTATCTGAACAGAAATGTCTCACAATCTGCCATTAAATTTATGACAAGTCTCACTTATCCCAAGTAAAAGCCCCGGAAACCAGATGTATTGAAGGCCAGGTGCAGTGGTTTTTGTTTTGTTTTGTTTTTTAAACTGTTGTGGTTTAAAAAAAAAAAAAAAGGGCCCAGTCAAGTATATTACAAGGTGGAATAGCAGGTCTGTCTTGCAGTTTTGAAAAACCTGCTTTAAAAATTGCTTTAATTCACTTCAGAAGTCTGGATCTAAATCTGTCTTTTTTTTTTTTTTTTTCCTACTCATCCCATAAGATGTATTGCTCTGGGAGGGTGAGGGGGGGAACTGGCTTGGAGAATTGGTGATAGGATATGGAGGAGCTGTCATTTGGCCACTGATGATGGAGGGCAAGAGCACCTACATGACTTAGAAGCCTGGGTCCCATTAAAAGTCAATGAGACTTAAGCTCCTACAACATTTTGGTGTTTTTGAAAATTTTGCCTGGGACTCCTATATGTTTGTAAGGTTTATAAAGGACCGAAATGGAAATTGCTCATCCTCACGAACGCTGTGAGCCCTGAAGCCAGCTCTGCTTTTAGTGTTGTCTTTTCTAGTTTCCCATCTATAATGTTGTAATTTTCTTATTTTGGAAGGTGATGAATGAAGAAGACTTTATTAAGAAACTGGACTGCAAGCCTGACCAACACCTGAAGGTGGTGTCCATCTTTGGGAACACTGGGGATGGCAAGTCACACACCCTTAACCACACTTTCTTCTATGGTCGTGAGGTATTTAAGACATCTCCAGCCCAAGAATCCTGCACAGTTGGTGTATGGGCAGGCTATGACCCTGTCCACAAAATGGTGGTGATTGACACAGAAGGTCTGCTTGGGGCCACAGTGAACGTGAGTCAAAGAACGCGGCTGCTTCTTAAGGTCCTGGCCATCTCTGACCTTGTTATCTACCGTACGCATGCTGACAGACTCCACAATGACCTCTTCAAATTCCTTGGGGATGCTTCAGAGGCCTACCTGAAACATTTCACTAAGGAGCTGAAGGCAACCACAGCCCGCTGTGGCTTGGATGTTCCCTTGTCCACTCTGGGTCCTGCAGTCATTATCTTCCATGAGACTGTGCACACCAAGCTACTGGGCTCCGGTGAGTAGAGAGAAAGAAACAGTGATTCAAAATATAGCTAAATGTTATCTGTTAATTGGACTGCCATGTGGAAGATCTGGGTGAAAGTCTGGTCTTGCTCATGTTTCAGGATGGCAGAGGGTCTGCAGAGGCAGCATGCTATTCTCTGATGGTGGAATGAGAGATTTATGTCACAGGGTAGCAACCCAGTTAGCCAGTTAATGACCAACACTGATTAGTCCTGAAGGGAATCTCCTGTGATCCTCCTCAACATAGGACAGTGACTGTGGCATTGGCCCAGGAGGATGGGTAATAGAGTGAGGGCAAGTGAAAGTGGGGGACCCTAACATTATGATAGGGATGTAGAGGACCCTGTCACAAAAATAAATTAAAACAGATCATACTTACAGAACTAAATGGGTAAGAAATATGAAATGGACTTGTTTATAAACCCTTCCCTGGGCACTGGGATTTCTGGGGATTGGTACCATTCCTAGGCAGGCATGACTTCTAGGAAACACAGACTGAGTGTGTGGTCACCAGTTGCTGGTGGGTTGTCCTGCTTCTTCCTAAAAATATTGCTAAATATATGCAATATTGCCAGTAGGTTTTCCTTCAATGCCTTACAGGGGGTCAGCACCACTATGTTTTCATTTCTCACCACTGTCTATTTCCTTCTTCAGCATTTTAACTTGGTTCATTGCATGCCAGACTAAGCATATTTAAGTCATATGGCTTGTTACACATCTATGGGTGAAATCCTAACTCCATTGACGTCAGTGGGCCTTTTGTAATTGACTTTACAGGGACCAGGAGTTCACCTACTCTTTCAAAGTGTACACTAAACCCTGTTTTGGCTTTTCCCACCCCTACCATGCTCTAATATTTTGAGGGAAGCCTTGGTCAGTGCACCTGGCTACATCAGTGCAGACAGGGTTTAGCTTCCTTCTGTTTGTGTGCATCCAGAAGTGCCCTGCTGTGCAAGACCACAGCAGCTCCCTGCAGGCCCACAATATTGTTGCTGTCTTCTTTAGGCTGGATGTTTGCGGACCACAAGGCGCTAAGCAAATAGAAAAACCAAGGAACTCAGCCCAGCATCTCCCTATGGTTATTTTTCAGAATGTATTTAAGCAACAAAGTGGCTATATAAAAATGGCATCACCTTCTCACCTTGGTAGGTAAATGTAGAACAAATAAGGAAGCAAGATTTCACACAGCATGTAGTTAGCTGCTGGAATTTGCTGCCTCAGGAGGTCAGAGTCAAATGCTGTAGCTGGTTAATTTTATGACCAATAATGACAGTTGTAGTTATATGCACAAAGGCAGGGTAATAAAAACATATACTTGAGAGCATCGGCTGATCTCTGTGGAAGCCAGAAGGGAATCCACCCCCCTAACACACACCATATGCAGCAACACACAGTTATCCAGCTTGAGGGACAGTGTTTGGGATGTGTGGTTTGTTTGTTTGTTTTTTAAAAAGGGGTGGGGATTTGCCTTCCTGTGAAGCATACACCATATTCCATTGCTGGAAGCACGTTCTAGGAGTTGGTAGACTGTTGGTCTGACCTGAAATTGCTAATTCTGTATTGCTGGGTTTTCTGGGGGAGGGTAGACGTAGACTCTCCCTTTCCTGCCATCTGGTTTGCATGTAGAATGAACATATAAGGAGTGGTGGGAATGAAGGCACTAACGCTAAACCTTTCACCGTGTGGCCTAGTGACCCGGAGCCAGGAACTGCTGAGTTCTAACACACTTTAACATAAAGTTTGTTTACTTAATGTCAAATATTCCAAATTGGCCTCTAATTTTTGGTGCCCAGTTTTAGGACCAGTAAGCCCAGATTTTCAGAGATTCTGACCACCCACAGTTCCCATTGATTTCAGTTTTAGCTGTGCTCAGCATCTCTCAACTTCGGTTGTAGGGGGCTAACACTGTATCCAAAACAGAGGTGACTTTTGAAAATGTTTCATTCTGCCCATGTGTCAAATGGGGAATACTTGTTTATCTGCATCACAGAAGGGTGGTGAGGAGTGGTTAGGAATATGAGTATAGCACTTTGCATTGTTAAAGCACTGCCTGATTGTTGAATAGTATTATGTTAAACCAACAGTTGTTAATACACCTGTTACTGCTTTTGAATGGGTTTAGATCACCCCTCTGAGGCGCCTGAAAAACTCATCCAGGATCGGTTCCGGAAACTGAGCCGCTTCCCCGAAGCCTTCAGCTCAATCCACTACAAGGGAACGAGGACTTACAATCCCCCCACAGACTTCTCGGGACTTCGGATAGAAGTGGAGCACCAGCTGGAGAACAATACCACCCGTTCCCCACGACAACCTGGGGTTATCTTCAAAGCACTGAAAGTAAGTCATTTGCTGCAGTGTGGGGCTCACCAGCGGTTGGGGAAGAGGCTCCTGGGGTCCTTATTCATGTCTGTGGCACCATTCCCAAGTATCATGTACTCTAATAAAGTTCCACACAAAGCTCTAATGCAGAATTGCAGCTATCTGGAGAAAAGGCAAGTCTTCAATGTCTCTCATATAGATGGTTGAATGGGCTGGGTGGCTCTATGCTAGGGGAAGACAGCAGGACAGGGGGAAAATAAAGAAGAACTTATGGAGACCCCCTGAAGAATCAGATGGAAAGGTTAAAGGAGAATCAGAAAAGCAAAATCTCAAACCCACACCTAAGAGGAAGCTAACTGGGGGAGGAAAGAGTGATAAACTTTATTGCAAGTGACAAACAGTTCATGGAGGATATTTATAAAGATGCTCGTGGATCTGGCCAGGAGGAGGTTATCAATAACTTTCTTAAGAGCAGCATCAGTGCAGTGATAAGGGTAGAAACTGAGAAGAGATGACTAAGAGGGGATATGATAGAGGTCTATAAAATCATGAATGTTGTGGAGAAAGTGAATAAGGGAGTCGTTTTTTTTTTATTCCTTCACATATCGTAAGAACCAGGGTCATCCAATGAAATTAATAGGCAGCAGGTTTAAAACAAACCAAAGGAAGTATTTCTTCACGCAACACACAGTCAACCTATGGAACTTGTTGCCAGGGAATGCTGTGAAGGCCAAAACTATAGCGGGGTTCAAAAAAGAAAAGTTCATGGAGGATAGGTTCATCAGTGGCTATTAGCCAAGATAATCAGGGATACAACCCCATGTTCTAGGTGTCCCTAGCCTCTGATTGTCAGAAGCTGGGAGTGGACAAGAGGGGGTGGATCATTCGCTGATTGCCTGTTCTGTTCATTCTTTCTGGAGCACCTGGCATTGACCACTGTCAGAAGACAGGATACTGAGCTAGATGGACCATTGATCTGACCCAGTTCCTAGGTTCTGATTGCAAGGGATCTGAGAGGTGAGGAAGTAAAGGCACTGGGTACAGACAGTATACTGAAGGAGCTGGGAGGCAAAGGGAAGGAGGGAGATGTGGCAGTAGCTGGAGAAGCAAGTGAGATCAAGGGAGGGATTGTTAGGATTAGAGATACAGTAGTATACTTGAGGGCTGATGGAAAGGAGCTGGAGCGGTGGAAGAGAGGCTGAAGATCTCTCTAATATATCTATGTCCTTATCACCATAATACCAGTGGGCTTCCTAAGTATTTAAAAATAAGAATAACAATCACTCTCTCTCTGTAGGAGAAAGAGCATGATTATTTTCTATGTATGTATGCTTGTGACGAACTTGGTTCTCCCTCAGAAAGTTTAAGAAAAGAGTTTTGCATCTGGTTCTGAAAATGGTTATTCCTCTGGCCACTATTATTTCCTGAGGGAGTGAGTTCCACGGCCTGGCTCTGGCTTCTGTGAAAGTTCTGTCCCCTGCACTCATACGCTGCCTCCTGGTGGGCATTTTCATTGCTTCAGATTTTTAAGAGCAGGTTAGACAAACACCTGTCAGGGATGGTCTAGATAATACTTAGTCCTGCCCTGAGTGCAGGGGACTGGACTAGATGACCTCTCAAGGTCCCTTCCAGTCCTATGAGTCTATGATTCTAGCAGGCAGAGGTTTAGGAACACCCAGAGCATGAGGTTGCATACCTGACCATCCTGACTCATAGCCATTGATGGACCTATCCTCCATGATCTTATTAAAAACAAAAAAATTAAGCCCAGTTACACTTTTGGCCTTCATAACATCTCTTGAAAGACTTATTTTACCAAAGCAAATGGACAGATTAACAGTATGGCACTTGTCTTTTCCAAAATGCCTCACAAAATAAAATATGTGAGGAGTTTTAATTTTTATAATATTATTATTTTACTTTGTGCATAGTCACCCAAGGGACCCTCAGGAATTGATTGCCTGGTAGAGATTGATACATACATAAAAGTCAAATTACATTGTATTAGAGAATGTGGTAACTCTTTAAAGTAGTAGCATGATATTTAGTTCATTTATTCAGCTCTTCAGTATTATCGTGACGGGCTCTCCAGGAAAACCTTACATAGATAGAGTTGCCTATTAGAGGTGATGTTTAGTTCAGGCTTAGTGGTAAACAAAGCCTGTAAAAATGAAACTTTTAAAATAACATTATTCTGCCTCTTTAAAGCATTAAATGTAGCTTTTTAAATACCTGATAATACAGGAAGCTCAGAGTTAGCAGCGGCAGGCACATTATAAATGCCCAAGCCAGACACAGTTGTACCAAAATGGTTGAAAATGGAGAGATCTATGTTGTTGCCAGGGTAACTGATCTCCAGGCAGTCACCTAGACATAGATTTGCAGCAAATGTTTTCCTCAGTTTCCCTACAAGAGAAAGTATTTTCTTGCCTTTCTTCTCTAGATACAGATCTGACCCTTGGGACCAATGAAGGTCAGGAACATAGTTCCACCGGGGCGGTACATAATTCTGAGTATCTAATAGGGAAGGAGTGTGGGCAGAGTCTGTTATTTTGCTTTGTTGGTTTTTTAGTGAAAGAAGAAAAGTGATTTCTTTTGAAGAGAAGAATATCAGCCTCTTCACCATTCCCGCAGCATGTGTTCTGTGGTAGTTTATTTTTCTCAAGAATTTAAAGGCTATTGCCACATTTTGTTTATGGTGCTGCCAGTTCACATCTGGCCCACATCAGTAATCAAAAGGCACTGACAGTTGAGAGCCACTTAGTGGTTTGTGTAGAATGTGTTTGGTCACTGTCCAGGGGCTAGTCTACACTGGCAACGCTAAAGTAGCATTTTAACGTGGCTTGTGTGGTTGCGGCGCAGTGCTGGGAGACAGCTCTCCCAGCATTCTAAAAAACCCACCTCCACGAGGGGCGTAGCTGCCAGCGCTGTCTACACTGGCGCTTTACAGCGCTGAAACTTGCTGCGCTCAGGGGGGTGTTTTTTCACACCCCTGAGCGAGAAAGTTGCAACGCTGTAAATTGCCAGTGTAGACAAATCCCAGGTCCCAGTGGAGACATGTCTCCATCACAGAAGCTACCATCACAACTGGCCCTAATTATCATGCTTGTTTGCAGTATGAGCTCAAAAGCCAAGGACTGAATGGACCATGGAGAGTGAGCTCCCTTTTCACCTCATATGTGGTTCCTGCAGAATAGGATTGAGGCACTTTGAGAAGGCCCCAGGAGGGAAACTTGCACTATTTCCCCATCACTAAAAATAAAGTTTTGCAGGATGTTAGCTATATGGTTCCCAATGGCCTTAATTAATGCTAGTTAATGTAAGTCACCTAGCTCAAACCTTGCATGGTTTGTTGAGTATGTAGGATCAAATGTTGTCTCCTTTGGTGTGGAATTATTTCTGACTTCAAGGGATTTCTGACAAAACCCTTTTTATCCAGCTATTTATTCTGTGCAACCTTCTTCTTCCAACCCCTTCTGCCCTATCATGGAAGTTAGAGATGGAAAAAACCCTTGAGATCATCCATTCCATCTCCCTGCCACATGCAAGATTGTTGATTTTGTTCGGACTGTATTACAGGGAAGGCAGAGGGGATTATATTTTTCCTTTGTAGCTCATACCCGTATGGTTTCCTGGTCAGTGAGCCGTGATTTGTTAGCTACACAGCCCAGCTGGCCCTCTCCCAGAGAGGAACCCACAGAGTATCCATGAGCAGCCTCCCAGGATGTCCATGAAGATGTGTACCTTTCCAGAAGGCTGTCACTGGCCTGGTGAATCAATGTCCTTGTTGCTCTGAATTCCTCAGCAATTTCTCTCACTTGGTCTGACAGGCATTGAGCGATCGGTTCAGCGGTGAGATCCCTGATGACCAGATGGCTCACAGCTCCTTCTTTCCGGATGAGTATTTCACCTGCTCTACTGTATGCCTCAGCTGTGGGTAAGTAGGCAAGAAACACACCCTCATCCCTTTGGGAGACAGTGCTGTCAAGATCTGTAGTATCAGAATGCATTGTCATAGTGAGGTCACAAGTACCCTGGAGAAGCATCATCAGCATAGTGGTGACATCAGTGTGGTAACTCCTTAGTCTGAATACAGAATTTGTATGTTTCCCCTGACACCAGAACCCATTTGAACTCCCTGAAAAGCAGTTTGATGTGTGTACTGTGGAGGCTGCTGTCTCTGTGTTCCAGCTAGACAATATGAACTCTTTTTCATATAGCAGTAAGGCCCTACTTGAATTGCGGGACGAATGTCAAAAAATTGCGGCTGAGTTACAGACAAGTCATAGAAAATTGAGGAAAAGTAATAATGGACATTATTATTTGCAGTAATAAAATCCATTATTACTTTTCCTGTGATTTTCCACTGTCAGCCCATGGGGCTGAGAGCGGCCGCCTGGGGCTCCCGTGTCAAAATTGCAGTGGAAACCTAATATTGCGGAATCCGCAATATTGCAAGTTAAGTATCAGTGTAATCTCTTTTTGCCCGCATCTCTTCCATGGTGTTCATAAGCATGTGGTCTCAGAACTTGCAAGTCCCTCAAAGGGCAGAGTGTGAAATGAGTGGTCTACAAGAATCCCTTGAAGTCAGAAATAATTGCCTGTGAGACTTTCTGTTATATTCATTACATAAACATCACCAAAACATACATCCACCCAGCCTTGGACTTTTACCTGAAGCCACACCCATTGGGGCTGATGAAATTTTGCATACTGACCTCTCAGTGCATCAGAACTTGACTGCAAGTCCTGTCTAAGGAAAGCCCAGGTAGTGTGGGAAGTGGTGCTGGTAATTCAGTAGGTGGCAGTCATCCTTCTAAGGGCAGGTCTTCACTACGGGGGGGGGAGTGTCGATTTAATATATGCAAATTCAGCTACGCAAATAGCTTAGCTGAATTCGACCTATCGGAGCCGACTTACCCCGCTGTGAGGACGGCGGCAAAATTGACCTCCGTGGCTCCCCATCGACGGCGCTTACTCCCACCTCTGCTGGTGGAGTAAGAGCGTCGATTCGGGGATCGATTGTCGCGTCCCGACGAGACGCGATAATTCGATCCCCGAGAGATCGATTTCTACCCGCAGATTCAGGCGGGTAGTGTAGACCTAGCCTGAGACTGTATTGAGGTGTATCAGCATGGTGCTATGGAGGATTGTGCTGCTGGAAGTCCTGTCTATCAAATAAGATGTAAAACTAGGTTCTCTGTCTTTTGTGGTCATTAAAGATTCTCTAGAATTTCTTTGTGAGAGCTGGGATGTTAGTTCTCATGTCTTGGCCAAATTCTAAACTTGCTTAGTTCCATCTAGATTCCCTGTGAAGCTTCTGTTGGATACAGTATCTAATCCTGTACTAAATTGCTGTATAATGTTGCTGTGACACCGCTGCTTACCCCACTCCGTGGTGGCTGCATTTCAATGGCCCATGAAGTCACTGTTGGATGTACAGCTTTTAAAGTGCTTTGGGATTAAAGGGACTATACAAACATTAAATATTGAATAAAACCTAGTTTTAGATCTGGCAACTTAGCTGTCCTTATACCAACATCTGTCCTGTATCAGTGACTCTCTAGCCTGCTCACTGTTTGCTTCTGAACTTCAGGTGTGGCTGTAAGAACAGCATGAACCATACGAAAGAAGGAGTTCCTCATGAAGCCAAGAGCCGCTGCAGATACTCCCACCAGTACGATAACAGAGTCTATACCTGCAAGGTAAACAGAACCCTAGGGACGGGGTCCAGTACATGGAGAGGGAGAAGAGGGGAACCCATGCCCTGGGAATGAGAAATGTTACTCTCATGTGCCTGTGGTCTTGCTCCTCTTTTCTGTTGAAGACTCGTGGGAACAGCCCTTTGGCCTTGACTTGGCAACAAGATTCCTGTCGATCTTTAACAGTTCTTGGGTAATGATTCTGTTTGCCACCAGCCCAGTCGCTCTGCTTGCATTTTTCGCTGGCTGAATCACCGAGGGCTGCGTTGCTGCCATTTCCCAGGACAGGTTAAACTCTAGATGTTCCTCTTCAGTCTCAGTACACTGACTGTATAAATCCCTGAATTGCTCTCCCTATTTCCTACCAGCCACCCCTAATGTTGATTTTGGGGGGGAGGGTGTATGTAACTCAAAGGTCACATGGAGGAGCCTGGGGGTTACTTCACCCACAGCCATAATTTTATTGTTGTTTAGACAAATGACATCATTTGGGTTATAAATGCACAAAAATTCCATTATCAATGATGAGGTCCATCACGTGGCCCCTTTAACAAACAATCTCCACAAACACACATCAGATAAGGCCTTTAAATCCACTTGTGACCAAACAATCACATGGGACTTGGTGTCTGCGATGCCAAAATATGTGATTCTAATCAAACACTCCTGTTCCAGGCCTGTTACGAGCGTGGGAAGGAGGTCAGTGTGGTGCCAAAAACATCTGCTTCCACTGATTCTCCTTGGATGGGCCTTGCCAAGTACGCCTGGTCAGGGTGAGTGCAGGAGCAGGCAGTCTTTCTGCTCTCCCTTTCTTTTCCTCTTCCAGCTCCTTTGGGCCTCCAGCCCCTTGCTAGGTAACCAGTTCTCCTTGCTCCTCATTGCAGGTATGTGATTGAGTGCCCCGACTGTGGAGTGGTGTACCGCAGCCGGCAGTACTGGTTCGGGAACCAAGATCCAGTGGACACAGTGGTGAGGACAGAAATCGAGCACGTCTGGCCAGGAGTAAGTCTTGTTGTTGGGGTGCTTTGGAGGTGTGGGTGGTTTCTTTTTGTCCCTTTTTTTTTTTTTTTTTGCATAATGGCAGAAAAAATGGACTGACTCTCGTTATGGCAGCTGCCCCTGCTGTTTGAAGTATGGAGCCCTTTCCAGGGTGGGCATCCTCATAGCAAGAGGCAGCCAAGTTTTGCCCAAGTGGACATTTAAAACTGGATTGGACACATCACAATGTTGCAGTGCTCCCCAAGATATGAGCTAGAAAACCTAACAGGTCTTTCCCATCTCTGATTAATAAGTAAAATTACTCTACATTTGCGTAGTGGGCTTTCATCCCAATATGCTCCTTAGACACATCCCCACTGAAATCCAGTCACTGCTGCACAGCATGCTGAACAACAGTGGGAGTAAGGGACATATGAGCAAACCTCCTACTCTTACAGAAAGTGCCAAGGGATATTCAATATCCACATGAGACAGGAGTCAGGACAGGACCTTGTTTTTTAAGGTCCCACTGAAAGTCTTGCACACAGTAAATTGAACAGTACTCAGCCTACCTTGGAAGGATGAAGAACTGGGTTGACTTTGTCAACATTTGGACACCTGGTGTGAATGTTTGAACCATTAAGACATCCCCTCTCTCTAAAAAAAATGGGAGTGTGATTCTTCCAGGTGGTGGTCTCCATTTTAACAGCAGCAGTGGATGTGCATTTCCTCCAAGAAGCATCTACTTAGGAGAAGTAAACGTTTCCTTCTCTGTTTTTCCATTTTCATGTAAATTCCCATTGTGTTATAGACAGATGGATTTCTGAAAGACAACAACAATGCAGCTCAGCGCCTATTGGATGGGATGAATTTCATGGCACAGTCTGTGTCTGAGCTCAGCCTGGGACCCACAAAAGCTGTGACCTCTTGGCTGACGGACCAGATTGCCCCTGCCTACTGGAGACCCAACTCTCAAATCCTGGTATGTAGCAGCTGCCATTCTTTCATGCAGTTGAGGGAACCTCCTCCCTTTGCTTAGCTGAACATAACCCTTCTGCCACACCTTCTCCAAAAATAAAATGACAGAGTAACCAGTTAAAAAAACATCTGATAGATTTCAGGTGCCTCGTCTCCTGTGGATTGCAAACTGCAGCTCACCCACCTCCTGCAGCTCTTCAGAGCCAACGGCAGGGACCCCTGCTATTCACGTTCTTGGCTTGGCCTGAGAAAGATAATGTCAGATGCCTTCTTTTCTGGATGTGCAATTTGTCCCCTTATTATTCCATTGACCCTTCCCTGCTTCTTCAAGTTGGACCCATTCCCACCATCAGTACAGTTGTTAAAAATGCTGGCTCCCACATGCTTGCTCTTGAGTATAAAGAATCAAAGTTGAAGTCCTGGCCTCCCATTTTTGCATTCCCACTTTTGCAAGTGTAACCAATTTGTACAAAATATGAAGCTGGAGATCAATACTTGGCCCTTCCAATTCAATTAGAGAGAGACTCCCAGCTCCTTTGAGAAAGCATATAAAAGGAATTGGGCAGATGGCTAAAATGGAAATGACCATCTTATCTTTGTTTTCCAAAACTTTCAAGTGCCCACAGATCAACTGCCCAGTCCTGTAGGCATCCAAGAAAGCGTAGCTGTAACCATTCACAGCTGTAACCATAGGGTTCATAGTAATGCTGCTGGCCTAGGCACAGCATGCTTGCCTTCCCATGGGACCCTTCTTTGGGTATGAAGTCATCGAGCCAGAAGGACAATGCTGGCACCACACCAAGTGGCGTCTATGCCCGAGACACTTCAGTGAAAGACATCAAAAAGTCTCTGCAGTGGAAGTACAGATCAGTTAACTATGAGACTTACAATACTTTCCCCACTTGTGCAGGATCCAGTCACTTTCATGGGTGCCACTGTCCCTGACATCATGTGATCTAGCTCTCGGACCCTTTTTGTACTGGAGATAATTAGGAAAATCAAACTAATAGTTTCTCTTTCTGGTTTGTCTTATTCAGAATTGCAACAAGTGTGGCACGTCCTTTAAAGATAATGATACTAAACATCACTGCCGGGCCTGCGGGGAGGGCTTCTGCGATGGCTGCTCTTCCAAGACCCGCCCCGTCCCTGAGCGGGGCTGGGGACCAGCGCCAGTGAGAGTGTGTGACAACTGCCATGACAGCAGGGGCATCCGGTTAGGTAATCCTGACCTGACTGTGCTAGTTCTGGGAATGGAAGGAAATTCTCCACCTTCCTGTCACCATTAACCATAACCATTGTGTCTGAAATCTTACCACTGATTTTCTATCGAAAGCCCCATTCCAGGGCAGATAGGGAAGTTGGCCCATAAATTGATCCAACCTGCCAACTGATGCCATTGTAATGGGTGTAGATGGTGCCATTCTTTGGGGTACACACCACCTCAGAGAAGGATTTGAAGTCATGTTTGTGAATGCTTCTGGTGGGGAAAGCTGATGAACTCTGAGAGACCCTTTTTACTGCAAATACCATTCACAAGAAATTACTGAAAAGTCTGATCTCTTGGAGGAATTATTTCTAAATTGGACTTTATCCCAATATCCCAGAAGGCAACATCTTCTGCTGGTGGGGAGATAGCATCCCTTTGCACTGGTCTTAGAGCAGATGGTGTCTTGTCCATGTGGGTGGAGGAAAAGTGTAACAGTGAAGGTCATACAAATTTCCCCAGGGAAGGCACGGTGGGTGTGAAATAAAGGCTGAATGGTGTTTGGCTACACTGGGATGCCAGAGAGCCCCAAGCCTACGCTACAGGTGCTGCACCTAACCAACCAAGTTACCTTGGTTTAACATTAGTTTCTCTAATAATACAGATTAACTGAGACTTGTGCCTTGGGTTTTGAACCATAACTCTATCATGCAGATGTGCCCGAGTCACAGACAGAGGAGGAAGGTGGGACGCTGATCGCCAGGAAGGTCGGTGAGGCAGTGCAGAACACTCTTGGAGCTGTGGTGACTGCCATAGACATCCCACTAGGTGGGTGCTCTTTGCTTCCAATTGTTTTTCTAACAACATTTTGGTTGCGTATGTCAGAGCTGTTTGTTAAACTTCAGTGCTTGAAATGAGCTGGCATGGCACACTGACCCTTCTTATTCCAGGGTGCCAATGTGGGTTGAGGATCTCCCTTCTGACTTCTTCTCCTGCAGGGCCGTGGGCCCCACCAAGCTCTCTCCGTACATTTCCTCTACTTCCTCAGCATTTTATTTCCAGTTTACGCCTTCTCACTTCTATTCTCTCTGCAGTGCAGCATCCCAGATCCTTGAGTTCTGAGCATCACTTCTTCCCGATACGCCAGTAGGGTTATTGCAGTGATCTGCCAGACTGAGTTTCCTAGGCTGTGCTTAAAAAATCATGGCCAAACTACGAGACATTCTATCAGGTTTTTAGAAGTTCTGAGTGCCTGCAGCTCCAGTTGACATAATTGGGATCTACGGGTGCTCGGCACTTCTGCAAATTAGGACCAAGAAATTTAAACATCCAGTAACTGGGAGGATGGTCCTTAATGCTGAAGTTAGTACAATGACAGTATGCTGGTTGTTAGTGTACTGGGTACCAGCCCAGGTGCCTCAGCAGATATCTGGGTTTAAATGTTGTTCCACAGCTGAACTGCTGTTTGTTCTGCTAACCAACCCCCCATAGGAGGGAGACAGCAATAGAGGGTGATGAATTACATTAACCACTGATCAGACCTTCCCGCCATTGCTCTGTCTGGAATTTAATCAGGCTGGCAGATCTTTTATTATTTAATAAAATGGAAGCAGGAATGACGCTGCCAGATGTTGGTACACATACCTGTAAGAGTGATGGTTACATTGTTTTGGCCACCCAGCTGAACCGAAGATAAGGCAGAGAAAGCCAATGTTCTCTGAACGAGTCCTGGCCGGAGGAGGTGTCCACCTCCACTTATCCTGGATGGCCTTCTGCAAAAAATTAGTAAAGTGGGCTGTGCTTTTTTCACAGCCCAGAATCTCTTCCTTTCTTGGTATAATATTCTGTTTGTGGGATCACTTCAGTAATTCAGGGAGATTTGATCACCCTGTTCTCTTGATGAGCCAAGACTAGGGGTTAAGAATACTAGCTGCCCTACTTCCACAGTGTGAACTACAAGAAGCTCTTGACATTGTGTGAGCTGTATGGCCCCCAGAGATCTATTAGATCTACTTAACTTGCTATGCCAGGCTGAATAAGATTTAATGCAGGAATTTTCATGTTTAGGTCACTGGTCCAAATCCAGCCAAGGTCAGCAGTGACCAAGTGTTGTAAGCCACTGATCACTATTTGGTGCCTGATGTGAAATGACCTGAAGTTCTCAGTCTGCTTACTAGTAGACAGGCATCCACATCACATGCTATAAATTGGTATCCTGGGTGGCAGTCTTAGCAAAAAGGTGTAGGATTGAGAGAGACTTGGAGATTGATCTGCTATCTGGCCCCTGACTTGGTCAGGGTTGAATGTGCAGGGGAAGCTTGTAGTGCATGTTGTGCCTATTGGATTTCATTCTCTAGGGCTACCAAACCAGCTCTAACTAATTATTATTATTATTATTTATTAAACAATGGTGTAGTGGTGGCAGGGTCCCCATTAAAACAATGCCATTGAATTGTGTAGGGGCAGAATATGAAAGATTTGGAATAGCCTGAACTACTAGCAGATACCTGCTAGAATGAAGTATTCTGTGGGCCGACCTTAACAGTTTCCGTAATGAGCTCCTTGGAAAGGCACAGGCATTGCTGGTAGTTCCTGCGTCCTTCCCCTCCTTTTCCTTAGCAAAGAACAGGAGACATTCTAATCGCTGTGGTTCTTTCTAATCCTTTGTAGGGCTCGTGAAAGATGCTGCTAGACCTGCTTACTGGGTGCCGGATCATGAAATCTTGCACTGCCACAACTGCCAGAAGGAGTTCAACATCAAACTCTCTAAACACCACTGTCGAGCCTGCGGCCAGGGATTCTGTGATGAATGTTCAAACGAGCGCCGAGCAGTCCCTTCCCGCGGATGGGATCATCCAGTGCGAGTCTGTTTTAACTGCAATAAGAAACCCGGTGATCTTTAACCCCAGCTTCCTGTCTGGGTCCTTCACGATTCCTTAGGTTCTCAGGGTTAGAAAAAAATATTTGGTCTCCCTTTCACTTTTTGCAGCCAGAGTGCATGTTTCTGATCTCCAGCCTGCTCTCATGTTCTACCCATCTTGGAATGCTGGGACATGAGCTCAAGTGAGTAAACTGGACCTTCAGGTTTTAATTGTAAACTGATTGGGGCAGGGGGAGCTCATGTAAATGAGCAACCCAAATCCAATGTATTTTATTCCAGTTTAAACATCTATATCTATATAATTTAGTATGTTAAGGATGCCGGTGGCTAGTGAAGTTTTGAATATTTCTAGTTCAAATAAGAGATGCAGCTGGACCCTGCTGTATTGGGTCGAATTCATAGCCACTGCAGTGCCTTCTAATTTTTCTCTTGAAGCATTTTGCTCATCACACGGTCCTATTGTAAAGGTTTGGACCCTTTGCTGCCAGGAGGGTCCAAGGCTCCCCAAGTGTTGATGCATGAATTGCATCTGATAATGGGAAGTGCCCTGCCTCTGGAAGCTCCACGTGCTGGCACTAAAGGGTTTGCAAAATCCATTTGAATTGTGGTCATAAATGCTAGTCTGGCAGGTCATGGGACTGCAGTGCAGGCGAGTGGAGGTGAACCTAGCACCATGGCAGAGACCAAGCTAGAGTTGTTGAAAGGAAAACAAATGATGTGGAAAATGCTAAGGCATCTGTGGTGGAAGCCATTTCCATGTCAGCACAAGATTGCAGGGTCTCACTCTTCTTGACCATGTTCCCATGCGCTTGGATTTCTTTCTGGAGCACTTTAGCTGCTTTATGAGGTCTGTCAGAAACTAAGAGGCTTGTGACCAGAACGAGGCAAGTGCCTGTTTTCTGGAAGATTGCATGACCTGCAGTCTAGTGTTTGCTAGGCTTACTAAAGTTTTAAAGGGTCCCCAAATCCATGGTGCCACCAATGGTCTTGCAGACGGCTGCATAGAAACGGCACAGATTTGACTGTGATCTTTCTTATAAAAACAACAACAAACCAACCAAACCTACAGATCCAGCTGGAAAACAGGAATCTCTTCTCAGCTCTTAGCAAGTGGCACTCACTGGACTTCACCCTTCCATAAAGGTCTGCATTGAACCACTGAATTTATCAGCAATGAGCAAACCACTGCGCTCAACTGATACGCTCCTTTTCTGTGGATTTTGGCTCTCATGACAAGAAATAAGAGACCATCATGAACTGAACTTTTGGCTTATGTAGACAAGGGATGCTCCCGTGGAGGGGACTTGTCTCCAATTGTAGTGGCTGGAGTTTGACACTATACCCTGAAACTGATTTAGTCCTACCTGTTAAACATGCCCTTGTGTAGCTCAATGATCGACACCCTCTGATAGGACTATATTATTAAATTAACTGCTATAAAAGACTAGACCTTCTGAACAAGTGTGCTGGCTTTGGGCTTTTAACTAACAGTTCTTGCTCTTGCCCCTGAAGGAACCTGTTTGCAAAGTGACTGCCCCAGGCAGCTGTTCCCAGACTTCACGCTGAAGCTGAAATGGAATGTGTGGTAGGAAACCTTCCCTGCTGGTTAAAGTTGCCAGAGACTGACTTGTATTTTGTAATCAAAGGCTGTCATAAGCTGACAGTCACCTGGAAGGGAGTGGGGGATAGGAGTCGTTAATAGTCCGGTCTTAGAAAAGACATTTTACAGCATAGCTCTGCACTTTGAGCTGTTTATTTTTGAATAGGTGGTGGACAATACAGTCAATATGTGTTGTTGATTTGAAGGCCATGCCCTGTGTGGCTTCCATGCATGTAGCTTTACTACCATGTTTATCTACAAAGAGAAACCATCCATGACATTCCTTGTATAAAGTCTTCACTTCAGAATCTCTGTGTCATTGACTTGTTAGAATTTTGTCCTGCTACTGACAGATGTACTGCCTCAGTCCATGTAAGACAAAGTGCTGTCTATGCATTTCTAGCACACGCATTGCGGTGGTATCCAAGTGCCTATTGGGACATGGAGTCCAATCCCGACTGACAGTTCTAGTGCTCTGGGGTGTTGGGACCGTGCTGAGATCTGGTCAGCAAAGCAAGAGCCCTTTTGTTGTGCTTACCTTAAATGGGATTGATGTCGGGGGAAATGTTGTAGCTGAGCATCAGTAAAATAAAGAAGAGGGCAACAGGTAACCCTAAATAAGGTAGCAACAGGAAAGCTAAGAGACTCGGCTGCTCAGGAAAGTTGCTCTGGTTTAACTAGCACTACTTTTCAAACCAGTTTAAATTCCTGTGTGGACTCTCTTATTTCAGTTTAAGTGGCTTATTTCAGTTTAATTTAAATCTGTTCCTAATCCATTTAAACTAATGTGAAATAAACCAGTCTTACACCAGAATAAGAGTGTTTATGTGGGGGTTTGCATCAGTTTAACTAGTTTGGTTTAAATTCACACCTTAGGTTATATTGGTGCAACTTGCCCAGATAGACAAGGCCTCAGTTTTAATGCACTGTGCTTTGTCCTATGCTATAGCATCCAATGAGAGTGCTTGGGTAGAGGGAGAAAATGAAAAAAGATTCTCAGGTTACAAAAGCCTCCCAGGGGAAAAAAATACTGTATACCACAAAGGTTAAAGAGCACTGTTCTAAGCTGTCCACTGTAGGCCCTCCCCTCTCCCTGTTCTGACAGCATCAGGTATCACGGGTGTGGGAAGAACAGAGCCTAGTCAGACTTTTTCTTTAGACCTTTCCCTGTTCCAAAATGAGAGTCATATTTAAGATCCTGCTCTCATGTTGGAATATAGTCCTCATGAGAAAGCCAGGGGTTCCTAGACGGCTCAGCACTAGCTGCTGGTTGAGAGCCTTGTTCATCTCCTAGTGAAGTCAATGGAAAGATTCATGTTGACTTAAATGGATGTTGGATCAGGCACTTAAAGGAGATAAATATGCCTAGAATGTGTGCATTAACTGAGCCCAGCAGGAGCTGGGATTACCAGATTTCTATGCTTGAGGCATTAGTGTTTCATAAGAAAATGGCTTTGAACAACGCCCTCTCCCTTGAACCTGGACAATGCTCTGTATTTCTGCAGCAGCATAAACTTTTAACTGGGGAAACAATCTGAAAAATGAGTCTCGCCTGCTTAATGCTTCAGAGTGTTAAGCAGGTAACACTGCAGCATCCAGGACAGGAAGTGGAAAACCCATTTTGAAGACATGAGTTTTTACTAGGAAAAGGAGGACCTGAAATAAACTCATTTTTGTTCATTATTATTATTATTATTATTATTTATTTGCATTATCATAGCAACCTAGGAGCCCTAGTCATGGACTAGAATCACATTGTGCCTGGCACTGTACAAACAAAAAGACAGTGCCTACCCCAAGCTTGCATCTAAGCCCACAACCTCTTACCAGAGAAGCTGTTCTTGCAGACACTCCCACAGCATCTAAATAGAGTGACTCTTGCAAAAGTCCATCTCCAAGCATCGGTAGCCTTTCCTGAGCTCTGGAAAAGCCCAAACTGGAGGTTGCTTCACGATGTCAACCTAGAAGAGGTCTAGTAATTGAATGAAGTTCACTTGGGAGGTAGGGAAAACACTTATTATTGGAATCGAGGAATGAAACATCATAGGGTTAAAAGCAAAACCTTATTTCCCTGTTAGATGAAAAATGCCATTCTTTTTCAGTATATTTCCAAAATACTAGTTTATAGGTTTTGTAGATTAAACTGTGACTCTCTAATCAGTAAAGTCTTGTAAATCAAGGTGGGAGTTTGGCCTTTGCACCAACTTGCACAGTTCACTATAATGGTAATGTTTCAGTGGCTGCAGTAAACACTTGTCTTGGCAAGATTATTAATTTCAGTCTGTGTGAGATGTGGCAAGATAACAGACTGTTTTGACTTACAGAACAAAGTAGTCTGTGTTTGATAGTATTTTTTTTGCCAGAAAAGTGATGGCAGATTCACAGTGGATCAAGAAACTTCTACATCTTTTCTAGCAAATGTGGCCAAAAAAAAAAAAAAAATGATTAAAATAAGAATCGTGAATTGACATGCAAATATGCCTGACAGTTTGCCCAAGTAATGAAAATAATTCTTTAACAGGGTGTACAGTAAGCAGCTCAGATTTCAGGAAGAGGAAACATAGATGATTTTATTCTTTGCTCAGACTTATTTACTTCAAATGAGCTGACTGTGTCAGTTACCTGTAAAGAGGTGCATGTTCCTCTGAATATAAAGGATGGATTTTTCCTCTCCAATTTTGAGCTAGACACAGTAGGAGGTTTATCTGTTACTATAAATTTGTTCACTTTCAGATGTCCCCACACTGTGAAATCTTTGGGCCAAACTCAGAGGCAAGATAAGGTATATCTAGCACATGGTGACTGTAGACTACTGGAATTTAGACAACCAGGGGGTGGAAGAGCAGGGTTGGGACAAGAAAAAAAGCATCTAGCAGGAGGATGTGAAAGAAAAGGAACATTTGTGTTTGACCCTCCTGTTTTGTGTTTTTCCTGCTATAACCTCACCCTTCTGCTGTCTGCGTGGACTGCAAGTTATATTTTCTCCAGTTTACTCACTTGTAATTGACACTCCCCGATTTGTCACTTCTGCATTGGGCCTTTTGTCTGTGGTCTGGAAAACAAGACAATCCCTCCCCTGACCATGGTCTCAAAACTACTCTGTGCTTTTTTTTATATTATTCCTTGATCCATAGCTCTGCCATGCCCTGCAACAACTAGAAACCACCCATCTGCCTGCTACAGCATCCCCTAGTGCCCCAGCTGAAGCCCTGGGAGACTGACCAGTTCCCAAGTTGTTATGAAAGGGAGATTAGCCTGTGTACTAACAGCATGAAAGCTTTTGGGTTTTCCACCTGACCATACAGAGAACTAGCTGTGGCTCTTTTACATGTAGTTCCCTTACCTCGAGCCTGCCTGCTAGAGTTTGTGCTGGCATCTCATTTTTGTCTATTGAACATCTTCCCTTTTCAATGTGTAATCGGACAACCTGTGCTTTTAATGACTGTAACGCCAGCTAGTGTAGCAATGTGCTAGTATCTGGAGTTAAGCCTCTGTCAGAAGCAATTTGGCCCAGATCCTCAAAGATGCTTAGGTGCCTTAATTCCCATTGATTTCAATGGGAGTTAGGCACCTAAACACCTTTCAGGATCTGGGCCTTTGGTAGCAGTAGATTTGTTCTTGCCTGCTGCTAATGATTAAAAGGGATTGACTGGATTTTCATTTTGATGGGAGGAAAAAATCCCCTTTTCCTCTCACGGTTTTACTTTTTTTTTTTCTCTAAACAAGTACAAAAAGTGAAAGTAAGGTAGGAGAATTAGATTTGAAAAATTTTCATTAAAAAAAAAATTCATGAAAAATTACTGAAATGGGAGAAAATATATATCAAGGATGGCCAAACGTACTGACCATCTGAACCGCATACAATAATCTTTGGAAGTTCGAGAGGCAGGCACACCTATTGGGGCTCAGGGCTTTAGCCCTGCAGTGGGGTGGTGGGGCTAGGGTCTTCTGCCCTGTGGGGAGGGGGTTCTCGGGGCTTCAGCCCCACAGGAGGTCCTTGCTGAGGTTCGGGGCTTCAGCCCTGCTCCTTCTGAAGGCCCTAGCCCCAGCAGGTGTGCCCCATAGGGCTGAAGCCCCTAGCCCCACCACAGGGCAGAAGCCCTGAGTTCCCCCAGTTTGGTAGGTGAAAAATGGGGTGGGGGGAGGAAGCTGCACTTAAACTGTAAAAGAGCCACATGTGGCTCGCAAGCCGTGGTTTGGCCACCTCTGAAATATATATAGTTGGTAATTTTCCACAAAAGGTCCTTAACCTTTGCTCATCAGTTTGTGCAGGGCCATACCCATTGATGCCGAAGTGCTACTGCTAAGGGCTTAAGAAATGCAGGTTGAGTAACTAGCACAAAGTTACAGGAGGTGGAGCTAAAAGTGATTGAAAGCATCAGTTTTTAAATGAAATGAAGATGTAAAACAGCTGCCTGTGAAAGGTACTATTGGGTAGAGCAGGGCAATGCCAATTGTATTTTTTACATTTAAAAAAAAACACACTAAAGTAAGGGGAGGGGTCTTGCTTTCCTGCTTGTTGCCAAAATCAAATAGATTATTCGTTTCAATCCATTTCACATTTTTCAGCAATAGCAAAAGAATCAGAGATTTTATTACAGAATGAGAGGGAATCATACCATGCATATGCATATAAAAATTACGATCTTTCCCCAAACATCTCTGCTTATTACAGAAAACTATCCTGACTTGTCTATTTTGTTAGTCACCAAGCATAAGCCACATAATTGCATTTTGGGACTATTCAAGTTCTTCACAGTGGAAAGACTTCAGCTGAAAGATCCCAGCAATGCCAGAAAATGGGAAAATTACTGTAGTCAAGCCTTGCAAATCAACAATTCACTGTGACAGGAAGTTAATGTAAGTTAACAATGTGGCAGCTGCCAAAGAGCAAGATCAGTTATTGCAACTAAGCAATGAAGTGTATTTAGTTTTCTCACTTCTACCGTCCATTGAAATGACCACTACCAATATGAACAATTCCCTTACAAAAATCCAAGTATATGGTGTAACAATATCCTCTCCAGTGTAATAAATCATTTGATCACTGCATTGAATTACAGATTGTCACTAATTAATGTAGTTTACATGTTGAATAAATAAAAATGTATCCGAAAGCTCTGCTGTTGCAAAGCTGGGCTTGTAGAATTCAGCTTCCTTTAGAAATCAGAGTTTTATTGGAGTTAAATAAGTCCCATCCGGCCCCCCCCCCGTCGTCTTTTAATTGTAGAAATTTCCTTTGGGAGGCTTTGAACCCTGATTTCTAATACTTCCAAATGGGTGTTAAATTCTTCCATTTCTACTCTGAAAAGCAGTTCTACAGTGGCAGACTGGATTTCTTAATGGGAAGCAGTAGTACCTAGAGGGTGGCTGTCAGAAAAACATCACAACTGTTCACAGCTACAGTGATGATACAACAGTGACAGATAGTATGGACAGCTGTGGTCTACTGGTTGGAACACAGAAAGTCAGGACACCTGAGGTCTGTCAGACTCTGCCTCTCACTGACTTGCCCACACCCTGAAAACATCACTTAACCTCTCTGTAACGTGAGGATAATAATTTGGTGAAGTGCTTTGAAATCTATGGCTGGAAAAGGCGATCTAGAGAAAGTAAATTGTGCTGTTAGCAGATAAGTCTGGATCCTGCAAACACTGATGTGGGTGCTTAACTTTAGGCATGAGAGTAGGCTCATTGACTTCAATCTGACTACTCACGTGCTTGAAGTGATGCACATACACAAGTGTTTGCAGGACTCAGCTTGAAATGGCACCTGCCACTGCTAAACAAGAACACCATTTACTCAAAGGGCCATGTTATGAAGTTTTGTTTTTAAAAATTCATTTTCATTAGTAAATCTTTAAACAGTGGTATTCAAACTAGCCACTGCAATTGTCCTTACTTTGCAAGACCTATATGTGGAGCAATGAACTAATATGAAAGGCCAGGAAGCTTAAACTGATGTTGGATTCATTCCTAGGGCACAAATAAATTTTCATAAAATATCAGGGTTGGAAGGGACCTCAGGAGGTCATCTAGTCTAACCCCCTGCTCAAAGCAGGACCAATCCCCAAACAGATTTTTACCCCAGTTCCCTAAATGGTCCCCTCAAGGATTGAACTCACAACCCTGGGTTTAGCAGGCCAATGCTCAAAACCACTGAGCTATCCTGCCCCCCTTTCAGCAGGAGATGAGGGCACTCAGCATTTTACAGGATTGGGCCTACAGTTCATAGTCATGAATATAATAGCAGAACCACTGATGTTAAGCAGAGTTTTGTCATTGCATTTTGTGCAGCCAGGACTTTTCTCCATGGTTCTGGGGTTGTAGGCAGGGAGTGAAAGAAAAACAGCCAAGGAGAAATACTGCAGCAGCTGCACTCAGTCGGAGTAATACCCACCTTGTCATTCCTGTAACTTTTAGGTTTGGGGCTGCCATTTTTCAATGTTCCCTTTGTGACTTAAGGCGCTCAGTGCTAAAAGAGAAATCTCACTCAGGGCAGAGATAAGTGACTAATAAGAGGATTGTATGCTGCTTTCAGTACCTCATGGCACATATAGTAACATGTTTCACTAAGGTAACAAACAGCTTCATTTCAGCAGAGAATGAGTCTATAACTATGAGGAGAACAACTGGGTGTCTGTAAGGTTCTTTACTTCAGTAAACCTAGAGGGGCTCTTCTCAGAATTTCTGCTTGATTCCTACATCAGTGTAGTCCCAAGCCCCAACAGATGTCAGCTAAGTGCTGTCCAGCCATGGTTTGCCCCTGGACAAGGCCCAACTTCTTCCCCTCACTTACTGGGAAACTGCACTTGTTGCTAGGACCATGTCCATATACTGGCATTAGATAGCAAGCTGTTGGGAAGGACCCCACCACAAAAACATGGAGTTACGCTTTCTTTTGAGGGTATAGGGACACAGAAAGCAAACAATCCTGCTGGTCCTTTAACAGGGAGGGAGCAGCTGGAGCCACTGCTGTTTCTACGGGGGGGGCGGGAAGGAGCAAAGTGATCTTTTGAAGCATAGAGGAGGCAGATAGAAGAATGTAGGGCCCAGCTATAGGAGGGGAAAGCGGCGGGGATAGCAGTAGCCACAGCCAGCAAAAAGGTAAGTGCAGATGGTGGGTTTAATTGTGGCTGGAGAAAGCCTTGATTTATTAATATTACCATAGCACCTAGGAGCCCCAGTCTTGCACGTTGGGCTAGGTGCTGTACAAACACACAACACAAAGACAGCAGCTGCCCCAAAGAGCTTACAATCTAAGTACAATACAAGACAAAAGATAATGCACACATACAGCCAGACAAAGGAGCACAAGGAAACACTGGGTCGATGGCCAGCACGATAGGCTGTGGTCTCTCAGCACATCAGCAGCCTAACTACTGTCAAGTTTTTTGCAGGCATCCTGGCAAAGGAGGGTTTGTAAGACCATCATGAAGCAGCTTTGAGGCTGTTTACAGGAAGCCCCTCCAGAGCGTGAGAGGCAGCATGGGAGAAAGCATAAAAGTGCTTGTTTGAAAAGTTGAGTGGGCAATGGAGAGTGGCATGATGATGGGCCAATCAGAGGTGAGCACTAACAGCTCAACAGCAATGAGAGATGATTGGTAGGGGCGGGCATAGAAAATGAAGGGCTTTTAAAGTGAAGACAAGCAGCTTGTGTTTGATGCAGTCTCAGAACCTATATAAAATAGAATGCAATAGGGAAGGGGGAGCAAGTGTAGGGATGCAAAGAGAGGGGTAACATGGTCAAAGCGACAGGCTAGGAAAAGTATCTTTGCAGCAGCATATTGAATGGTAATGAGAGGGGCAAGACTGCATTGGTCAAGCCAGGGAGAAGAATGTTTCAGTAATAAAGATGCAATATGAAAGCCTGGACAAGAGTTTTAGCTCTGTGAATGGATAGAAAAGGCTGTACCTGAGAGGAGATGTGTGGAAAGAATCTGCAGAATTTAGATGTAGGCTGGATATGAGAACCTAGAGAGAGGCTACCTACAGGCCAGAATGACAGGCAGGGTGACAGTGATATCCACAGGAATTGAGAAAGGGAATAGTGGGAAGGGAAGATTTAGAGCTCCGTTTTAGCCATGTTGAGTTTGAGCTGATCACTAGACTTCCATTAGGCAAATGAAGAGAGCTACTTGAAGTTAAATGTGTGTGGTTTTGAAAGCCTGGCAGTGCAAGTATTTTTCATGAGGGCTAATAGGCTTAGTCCTTGGGCAAACTGGTGTTTGAGAAGCAGAGTTTAAAAATTTCCCCATCTTCCTCCATATGAGTAGAGCCCTGCGCAGATACAAAATTTGAATCTGCATCCATCTGTGATCCACAAAAATGGTCCGTGGATTATCTGCGGATTTGCAGGGCTTTACATATAGGGTGACCAGATGTCCCGATTTTATAGGGACAGTCCCGATATTTGGGACTTTATCTTACATAGGCGCTTATTACCCCCCACCCCTGTCCTGATTTTTCACACTTGCTGTCTGGTCACTCTATTTACATATGAGCGAGTAAACAAGCATGCCTTACTGACTGACGGAGACTGAACCAGGTCCAGTCTGGTATTTTCTGCTAGACCACGGTCCCTCTGCTGGGACATCAGGGTAGAGGAAGTAGGTTATTTTGAGAATGCAGGAGGAGGGCACTAGGACCTTTCTTTTTCTAGCTGCCTTACCTACTGGCTGCTCAAAAGAGGTTATTCCAGTGCCCTTGGCCACGGCCTGCACTCCCAGCTCTTCTTTTGTACCCCCATCACAAGCTTAATTAGAAGCCTTAGCTGAAGGGACTTTGGCGGGGGTGGGGATGAATGTGTGTGCGGGGGCTCATCATGAATGCTTAGCTCATGGAAACAGCAGGCACAGCAGCTGAGCTTCTTGCATTTAATGGGCTTTGCTGAAGGGGAGTGAAGAAAGCACTGGAAAAAAACAAGATGCCTTCCTGCCACACTTGTTTTAGCTGGTGTTCCCACATCAATGGTACACAAATAATCCAGGATCATTATCCTATCTAGGATGAGGGTCTTGACTACAGCTGGGAGAACAGTGGGGAAGGGGGTTCTAAATGTACTGCTTTAAATTCAAGAATGAATTTTGATTCAATGGAGTTCCTAACCCCCTGTTTATTTTGCTTTCGACAAACGTTCAAGCAGCTCAGGGGGTACTAGCAGAAATGCCTCTACAAAAGACATTTTAAACTTCAAATACTCCAAAAGCCAATTCTCAATTGAACAGTACATGGTAATAGTCACCATTTGTACCAAGTCGTACTGGATATGGAAATCATTTACCCAATCCAACTGAAAAACAAATAAAAAAATCTCAATGATTTAAGTATATAACCAAACAAAACATGAATTGCAAACTGCAAATATTCTCAACAAACAGCCACAAATAGACCAAGAATTAGTAACTGAAGGAATTAGCCTACTTATTTGTTCTGTAAAGTTAATTTGAGAATTTGAGTCCGTTTTTGCAAAAAAACTGTACATATATTTATTCGCTGGCATTTGTCCAGACACAACTTTCCCGCTGAGTGACTTTTTTCCAGTAAAGGAAGCACTCTCCTTAATGTTTCACTGTGCTAGCAGGGACAGAGTTTTGTATTTCAGCAATAAGTGGTGGTATGAATAAGACGTTTGAAGACAAAGATACAATGGCATAGAAAAGGGGGGACAGCATGCTGTGTTGGGAGAATGCAGAGAGCATCAAAGGGGATGGGGAGTAGAAAGAGGGGGAGCTCAGAAGCAAAGTGACTAGGCCTAGAAAGACGCTACACAATATCAGTGAGTATGGAGCCCTGTGAGATGAAAAGAACTCCTTATATTAAATACGTTCACTGTAATCTCTGAGGTTGCTTGTGTTCCTGGAAGCCTGACTGTTCCAGTTTTAACCAATCTCTGTTTGGTATTATAGAGCAGCCTTACTTTCTGGGCGGTCTGGGGTGCTCTCCTCCCATTTCCTTTTCATGTCTCCCCCTTATTGGAGAGTCAGTGGAACAGTTAGCTTTTCCTATTCAACTTTTGCCAATGAGTTTCAGCTACTGGCTGAAAGTCAGATCCCACAAATGATCCTTCCTTCCAAACTCTCAGCTGAATTAAAAAAACCTGTACTCTGTAGGAACAGTTAGTCACTTTTATTTACAACTGCCTGGTAGTTTTAGAGCAGATACAGTAGTAAGTTGCTGAGCCTGCTGGGCGAAGTTCAAAACTCCACAGACAGAGCAGGCAGGGCAGCACCACAGCTTGAGTCAATGCAATGGTGACAATAAGAGGCCACACCTAACAGTTGTCTCTTGAGTCATGCAGGGGGGCTGGAAGATCCGTATACCCGGTCTAGGGACAACATGGATTATCTGAGTTGTAAGAGAAGTGGTAGAGATCCTGCTTGACTGCCATGAGCAGGCCAGGAACTCCTCGTCTGCCGCCGAGTCTCGAAGAGAACACCACACTGGGGATGGAGTCCCTGGAGGATGGGTGTGGAGAGGGAATCATTCTGAGCAGATGGGCATCTTGGAGACTCCAAATTCTTGTGTAGCAATCCTGACCAACTGGAGAGGAAAAAGCACTGCAAATCAGGACAAGGAAATGCTTCCACATAAATGATCATAACCACCTTTGAAAAATTCTGGTCCCAGAAGAGGAAAAAGGTATTTAATACACTATAACAAAAGAACCATTGCCCATCTCCATCCATGCATGAAAAAAATCCTGAGCTCCTCCAAAAAGGAAAAACATGACTCAAATATTTTACTCTACGTAGGGTAGGATGGATAAAAATAACTGTAGGCAAGATCTCAAAAAATCAGGCAACATAGAGCTTAGTACGTCACTATCCAAAGCAGTATCCCCACTGCTAGGTTCTTTATTATCAATCATAATGAAAAAAAAAAAAAAGCTCTTACCATAATTGTGCTGTTTATGGCGAATGCTAGAAAAAGCAAACAAATTCAGGAATATCTTGGTGTTTCTATAGCCCCCTGTAAAGGGGTTCCCTTCACTGCAGCAGTACCTCCTGGTGGCCAGGCATGGTGTATCAACTGTCTTTTGGTGTGGCACCCCCTAGCAACATGCACTCTGTCACCACAGTGGTGTGTCTTCCCATAACTCAGCCCTCCCGCCAGGTCACAATATTTATATCTGCTCCTTTTGGGGTGACAGAGTACAACCAAACTGTAGTCCAATTACCTTATTGTAGTCTTCCTTCCATCTCTGGGCTCTTGTCCTTACACCCCTTACCACAGGTGGTTTCACCCTACCTTTCTCGGTGGCTGGTAGGGGAACCCAGGCCCTCCCTCTACTCTGGGCTCAAACCCAGGGACCCTGTAAGCTGGCAGCCAAGGCCTACTCCCTCAGATTCTTTGCTGCCTCCCTAGATGCTTCCTACCTCTCCTATCCCCCCAGAGAGTGACTGCTGGCTCTCTCCCTGCACCCTCTTTCTGCCACAAACTTCCTAGCATTATAAACACAACCCAGCCCTTCCTCAGTGGGACTTCATTATCAGTTAAGCCTGGCTCTCTCTTGCAGATGCTGACAAGTATCTTAACTGACTTCTCAGGCCCACATGAATCCCTTCAGAACCTGTGTGGGGTACACATCCCATCACATTCCCCTTCATCCTACTGTCTCCTTTGGATATCAAAGAAAAGACCCAATATACTCCTGTTATTTAATAGGACTTTCCAGGACATCTATCCTTCTATGTAAATTAGTTACCCTTTTTATGGACTCATGAAAAGGTTTAGTACTGTTTTCTTTTACTTCTAAATCAGACACTTGCCATTCTCTCTCTTTCATTTTGTCTTTCAATGTCTTTCCTAACTTTTGACTGAGAAATCCTACTGGCTGGAGCATCTCTTTTGAAACCCAGAGGACCATCCTCATAATTAAAATGCATCCAAATCATTTTTGTTTTGAGTTACACACTTGTGGTTTATTATGCTGTTTCCAAAGCCAGAAAGGAATGAATGCCCACATAATTTCCAATAGCCTATCTCTACAAATGCCCCACATACCTGGGTGTAGAGAACCAAACATACATGCACTATGGAAAAGCTGACACACCTGCTGTAACAAGCCCTTCCTCCTCATTTATTTGCAGAGGGAGAGTAGCATATTCGTTATGATGGCCATCATACTGTTTCACACACTTCACTGCTCTCAGGTCCCATAGCTTTATCTGTAAGTGGAAATGGTAATAGAAGAAAGCCCATTTTAGTGAAGCAGGGGAAATTTTTGACAGTTGTTGCTGGTGATAGGGAGAGAAAGGAGTAGACACCCAAAGTTCTACAAACTCCTAAGTGAATTCCTTCAGTTTTGGAATTACCATCTAGACACCGGTTAGGATACTGGCTGTGGGAAACCACTTATAGAAAGGCTCGTTCCATTTGTTTTATTGCAGGCAACTTGTCTAGTGGATTGAGCAAAGGACTGAGTTTTAATTTTGCTCTGCCACAGACTAGTTGGGTGGCCTTGGGGAAGTCACTCTACCACCACCACTCCATCCCCCATCTCTGTTTCCCTATCTGTAAAAAGGAGATAATACTGCTTATTTACTTAACTCACAAGGCTGTGGTGGGGAGTAACTGATTAGGCCATGTCTACACTGGGGGCACTACAGCGGCACAGCTATGCCTTACCTACCTATGCTGCTGTAACCATGATGCAGACTACAGCAATGGAAGAGATTTTTCCACTGCTGTAGGAACTCCATCTCTGGAGCATCAGTCACTATGTTGATGGAAACATTCTTCTGTCAACCTAGCTGCGTCTGCACCAGGGATTAAGTCAGCATAGCGATGGTGCTCGGGGTGTGGATTTTTCACACCTCGGAGTTCCATACCGATGTTGACCTAAATGTGAAGTGCTAAGCATTACTAATCCCTTTTCTAGGGAATGATGCAAGAACTAGCTAGTTGGGGCAATGGAATACAACTTTTGTGGTACCATACGCTGCCCTGGCAACTTGTTAGAAGCCAAAGGAAAAATGAACTTCTGTATTTTTCTGCCTTTCTCTCTCCTTATCTGTCTTCTCTGCCTGTCCTCCCTGTTTTACCTCCTCCATAAACTCCACATTTTCCTCTCCTTTATTCTCTATTTGCCCCTATTCGCCTTTAATTCATTATCAAAATATCTTTTTTAGTGGATCTCCCAGCTCTTGAATCCTCTCTGGTGGAGTTGCTCAGGAGGATCTACATCAGACTTCTTATAATGACCCACTGACTAGCAAGTAGCATCTCCATCTGAGTCAGGGAATCCCAGTAGAATTCCAAGTTCTTGAGTGAGCGTGTTGTGGCTGTTCCAGTGCTTCGTGCTCATACACCAGTTGGAGAAGACAAAGGCCATGTCTACACTAGTGAGCTTATAGCAGCACAGCTGTACCTGTGCAGCTGAGCCGCTGTAAAATCACTCATGTAGCTGCTCTATGCCAATGGAAGAGAGCTCTCCTGTGGACATAATTAAACCACTTCCAACAAGTGATGATAGCTATGTCGGCAAGAGAGTGTCTCCCGCTGACACAGCACTGTCCAAACCAGCGCTTAGAATTATAGAATATCAGGATTGGAAGGGACCTGAGGAGGTCATCTAGTCCAACCCCCTGCTCAAAGCAGGACCAATCCCCAGACAGATTTTGCCCCTGATCCCTAATTGGCCCCCTCAAGGATTGAACTCACAACCCTGGGTTTAGCAGACCAATGCTCAAACCACTGAGCTCTCCCTCCTCCTGATGTGTTTTTTAGGATCAGGAATAAAGATCAGAGAATACAGACATCTGCAAACCAGTCACAACTTCCTTCTGACCAATCAGTGAGCTGGGAAAGCTTTGAGAGATTGGTCAGGGGACGAAGAAGAACTAAAACTCTCTAAAGACAGAGACATCCTCTTTCAGGTCTTTCATGGCCAACAGAACATATGAGACACTATCTAGCTTTCCATAAAAAGAAACTCTACCTTTCCAGCCATGTCTGCTGCCATAAGATAGTACTCAGCTTGGAGAAGGCGCACAGATGTGACTGCTGAGTCATGGAAGAGACGGACAGCTTTCCAGCTGTGGCCCCTCCGGCTGCGCTGACGAATGTCAATGCTGAAAACCTCCCCTGAACGGCAGCCATTGTACAGCACTGGAGTCTAGACAAACCAGAACATGCAGGGAGATGAGTCTTGTAACATTTAACAGTATCAGACAGGTTTCTCTAGTCAGTTGTGGCCACTTTCGTAGGAAGGGTTCAAGTACTAAGATAGTCCTTCATTGTAGTGCCAGAATATTATCACTGTACATGGAGGATCACAAGAACAGAATTGCATAGTCACGTTGCAAAACATTGCAACCAACTTAGGACTTTCCTTCTGCTTTCAAACATTTAGCAGTAAAAAAGCAATGGAAGCTTGGTCTGATCAGGGGAACAGAAGTTGAGAGTCTTAAGTTCTAGTTCCATCTTTGCCACTAACTGACTCTGAGCAAGTCATTTAACCTCTCTCTGCCTTACTTTCCCCATCTGTAAAATGCAAACAATATAGATACTTAGTGTGTGTGAAGTGCTTTAAGATACTCAGATAACAGGCACTATGACTTCAAAGCCGTATTATACTTCCTTGCATTTGTTGTTTCACTTTCTTTTTAACCCTTTTCTATTTAGCAAAATTGATCCCGCCCCCTCCATCCCACCCCACAATTCCAATGGAGTTTGAAATCAGTGTAGCTTATTTTTGTTGCTTTTCCATGGTCAGCCACATCATCAAGTGTCAACTTCATTACTGAGCAGCTACTGAAGCCACCACAAAAAGTAGTCACAGTGAGTATAGGGCTGCTGGTTCCACAAAATCAGCAATGCATACATCTCTCTAAGAAATCAAAGGCCCATGTCCCTTTCTACCTGGGTAGCAAACTGTTGTGCCAGTACATCACTGCTTGTTCCAAATGTCTGCCGATGACCAGTCATTGCATTGGTCACAAGGACTCGTCGCATCAGCCCTGAGAAAGATAAAACAAATACATGGCCATCATTTGGGCAATACAGCTTGGAGGCTATGATGGTGGTGATCTTTCCCCTTGAGAAGTAGTACAAATACATTCCTGCTTACCTGTGCTGAAGCAGTTATCAGCCTGGGGGTTCAGGCACCAAGCACAGGACCAGGCAGTAGAAATCTTGAAGCTGCACAGCATTCCAGGCTGATCTCCTAAGAGTGGCAATAGGGACGAGAACAAACTGTGAAGCCCCCAGGCACCACAAGGAGATGTGGGAGGAAGCTTCAAGTTAATTGTGCCCCTAGAAAATTTCACCAGGCCTCTGTACCACTTACAACATTCAGGTTTTCTGCTTCCAGTGCACTAAACCACCCAGTTACAGGCCTATTGCTACCCACCCTTCTTCTGGAAACAGAAGATTTCTCTACCTGATGCTTGAGTGATTGCCAAAGAACACTGCCATGGAGAACTACTCTGTAGTCATAGGCATGATTCTGGGGGAAGGGAGGGAAGACTGAAAGAAATAGCTACACAATGCACCCACATTCGCAAGGTTTATAAAAACTGGGTATACACAGTGCTTTAATACAACTGCATTGGAATAAGGACACCATTTCGGCTTCCCCAACAGCCCAAAGCCTGTCTATGCCCCTGCCTCTCCCCTTGACTGAGAATTCATAAGGATTTTCAAAAAGTAGCACATTAGGCACTAAAATTATGTTCATGTGGGGGGAAGGAATGGGGGAGAAGTGAGGAAAGCTCTTGTTTGGACAAACACAGCTTTGAACATGCTACACTGGCCCTCCTGTCTGCTGAATTAGCAAAGTTTAATTATATAGCAACACACGAGATTGCATTGTTCCCTCAGCTCCCAACCCAGTTCAAAACTAAATCTACTGACCATTCCTAAGTGTGCAGTTTTTATTCACTTCACACAAGTATGTTAATGCCAAGCCCTCAGTTTAGGGTTAGAGATGACACTGCAGGTGTCTTATGTATCTGAAAGCTGTGATTTTCAAAAGATCTTAAAACAGTGGTCCCCAAACTGTGGAGGAACATTCAGGGGGACACAGCGGGGCTTGGGCCAGCCCCCACAGGAGGCAGGGAGGGAGCACCACCCAGCCCCACTCTGCCCCTTGTTTGGCTCTGGCCCCGCCCTATACCCCAGCTGCAGCTCAGGTGCCAGCTGCAGCCCCGTTCCTGGCCACAGCTCCAGCCTCAGCAACTGACCATGGCTCCTGACCACAGTTCGGGGTGCGTGCACACACATGGACAGGTTCCATTATGGGTAAGGGGGGGCACAATGGAAAAAGTTTGGGGACCACTGCCCTAGAACTACTTTTGTCAACTGGTAAAGCATCCTGCAGTCTTCAAACAACAACCCTTCCTGTTAGCACTAATGCTATGTGACTGTTTTTAAAAAGCCTCTGGAAATAACTCATGTATTCTCACCCCATCAAGGTGCTTTACATGTTTGTCTTCATCAGACACTTCTGTGATGTAAATTTAACTGTGGCCAAACTTGCACAGGACACAAAAATTAGAGGTGTAGCAAAATTCGAGAATGACACTACAAAGAGACCTGGAGAGAGCAGCATAGTGAGGACTTAAGTCAACTAAGGGAGATTCCACCCTTATGAAAAGGAACAGCACAAATACAACATAGGGGAATGTAGCAACACCCATCAAATTAAAGCCAATTTATTTTAACCTTCTCTCTTTTAATATTCATATGTTTTCATATGACTGGACACTATACACTTTGCTTGCCATAGGCTGGGGGTGGGAGATCAGTACTGGAAGAGGAGCAGAGGGACCTACAAGAGGACTGCCATCTCAAATAGTCCCATCAATAAATGTATGTGAACAACTACTGTGGGCAAAGGTCATACCTGGGAGAACAATTGTGCACTGGTTCACTCCATTTGAAAGGACCAGATAGTTTGAGTGAGCACCTGTTGGGCTATCTATCTATCCAGGTTCTATGTATTAAGGGAGGCCAAATA
This sequence comes from Malaclemys terrapin pileata, assembly GCF_027887155.1. Taxonomy (NCBI): domain Eukaryota; kingdom Metazoa; phylum Chordata; order Testudines; family Emydidae; genus Malaclemys; species Malaclemys terrapin. Next base: position 88,939,323 of record NC_071508.1, on the reverse strand, counting down.
GCTTACATAGGAAAAGTTCCAGATAAATATTTACTATATAGGCGAGTACATTTTCTGCCAAGTACCATACAGTTAACAACTGGTGCCATAAGCGATCCTTGTTAACTAGTTCCTAAAGTTATTACTATCCAAATCAGTTCTTGGGCTTCATCACACAGTGTTAATATTCATTCTTGTGATGCTTACAAAACCACTCAACGTATTAGAGAATGAAAATACAGAAGTCATCCCTCATTTAGGCCCTCTTCAGACTACAACTTCTAACCAGAACAGAAAGGTATTCTACCTGGGTTAGAGTTGCTGAATAAGGATGCTGGAAGCAGACTGGCACAGCCTGGAGTTTCTGCAATCCCCATGAGGCACAACTTGCTGGAGCCTGTTAAAGAAAACCAAGATTTCTCCCAGAAGTGGCACATGTTGCATAAAATTACTCAGGGGGGGGGGGGGGGGGGGAGAGGGAGGAGATGCCTCTGAAGCATGGTACACAATATTCTGTCCTTCAACAGTGCCTCTCGGATGACCTTTAAAGTGATTTACAGTCACTAATGAATTAAGCCTCATCACACCCGTGAGGTGTTCATTCCCCTTCTCTCATAGGAATTAGAGGACAAGATCTGTAATTCTAGGATTCTAGTTTTAATATTTAATGTTACCCAATACGGAAGGAGATTGGGAGGAATAATAAAATCTTTCCTGATTTTTCCGATCATAAAATATCATCCACATATAGAACTTTGGAGAGTGAAGACATAAAAAATAACGTTTTCCAAACTACTTTGGGTCTGTCTTTCCCAGTGCATAAAAAAAAATTAAAAATGGGGTTGTATCACATTGCTCTCTGGAGGTAGTAACAGGTATGGGCAGAATTTAAACTTATTTTTCCAGATCAGTGTGATGAAATTATGATCAATAGATGGGCGAGAGTAAAAACTCCAGGCCTGTTTCAGTGCAGGTCTGAAACACCACTCTGAAAAGTCCTCTTCCTCTCCTGGTAGTATGACCATGACACTCTGCTCCCTCACGCTATCCACTGGCTTCTTGCCATTGGCTGAATAATTTTCATGAACTCCTTGTTCTCCCTTTCAAGGGCCTTCAGAATCCAACACTTGCCTACATCTCCCCTTGTTTGCTAATACTCCAGCACACACCCTTTGTCTGCCAACAACCTCACTTCCATGCCCCTTTCACATTCTCCCATTTGTGTCCCTGCACCTTCCAAGCATGCCTCCGTCGGTAAAGATGTGCATCTTTTGTGTAGCATTCTGCCATTAATCTCTAATCAGACATTCCCCATTGCCAATCCCAAACCTGACACCCTGATAGGTTCACAAGAGAAAAACACTTTAAAGAGCTCTTCTGAGAGTTTTCCTACCCCAGCCCATTACTTTGTCCTTCCTGCTATTTCCTCCCTATACCCAAAAGTGATTTGATGTAATTTATTCATTGTGTTAACTCTGAGGGTTAGGTTGTGAGATCCTTGTCTTTTGACTTACTATATATCTGAATGCTGCCATGTGTACTTATGACTTAACAACATACTTTCTTTCAGCTTTAGGGCTTCTTTTGTTATTTTCCAGTGACCCATTAAGCCCTTTTGAGGCAGGTACTTGAAATTTCTTGTTGTTAAGTGGCTGTCAGTCAACCTGTAGAACTCTTTGCTGGAGGATGTTGTGAAGGCCAAGACTATAACAGGGTTCAAAAAAGAACTAGATAGTTCCTGGAAGATAGGTCCATCAATGTCTATTAGCCAGGATGGGCAGGGATGGTGTCCTGAGCCTCTGTTTGCCAGAAGCTGGGAATGAGCAACAGGGGACAGATCACTTGATGATTACCTGTTCTGTTCATTCCCTCTGAAGCACCTGGCATTGGCCACTGTCAGAAGACAGGATACTGGGCTAGATGGACCTTTTGTCTGACCCAGTATGGCCGTTCTTATGTTCTGTTTTGTGAAGCAATTTGCCGTCTAGTGGAAGCAAGCCTGAAGCTTTATTTATTTATTTTTAAAAAGGATATAAAACATGGGAATCTTGATGAGTCAGCGATGCCCAGCACACAGAATTCACCTACAAACAAAAGCAAGACAGACCAATACTTGCTGTCTCCTGTGTAATTCAGAAAAGTGCATTTTCAAAAATTCCACATAAGTCTGAAAAACTGAGCACACACCCTTAGTATACTGGAGAATGCCAAGAACAACCTGGAAAATTACTAGTGATGACTAGCCCAATAAAGAGAGACAGGCATTTCAGCCTCTTGCTAGTACTTGCATGAAGCTGAAAAAGGTCAGCACCCAAAAAAGTCTCCCCAAACCTGGATGGGCCCATTCAGCACACCTCTTAACTAAGACAGTTTTTCTCTGTGGAACTGGGCACCTACAGGTCGTCGTATTTTGTCCTAAAAGTTCTTCCAATTCAAAGAGAGGCTTTTTTTTTTTTTTTCCCCTTTCTTAAGACAAAATAGAGCAAACAAATCAACAGTAGAATTAATCCCTCTAGGCCTCTCTTTTCAAGTGCTGCCAAGAGTAATTCTGTGGAAATATACTGCTCATGAAAGGTGCTGGACTGACTGCTTTGCAACACCATTCTCCAAAAGCAATTCAGGAGTATCAGAGCTCAGGTCTCTGTGGATTCTAAATTTACTCAATTCCTTATTGCTGGATTCTTCCATTCTCTCTTCCTTCACCCTGTCCTACCCTCCCCACTTCCTCATTTCTACTCACACATCCCATTGTACAACATTTTGAGAGTTCCAGAACGGAAGGAAATCCTCCTGGATGAGGAGCCAGTGGAAGAACCGTACCTTGCGGTTTGTGAAGTACAGGTTGTCATACATCTCCACCGTGAGAGAGTCCTTCCCTAAGCCACTGAGGTTGATGATACCATATTTACACCCTCCATGTTCTACATCATTCACAGTGAATATCCGCTCACAAGCTGTGTCTGCCTGCAAAAGAAGTGCATCACTATGGGCAATTAAATTAGACCTGGCTTTAGGTTGTCTGCTTGGGTCCACAATGAGAAATCCATTAACTTTGCTTTCCCACCATCACCTGCACCACAGACACTGCATGTATGTGGCCATCTGCATTCTAGAGAGATTCACTAGAAAAACATTTAAGATACGCTATTTCCACTTCAACACCTGACAATAATGAATGCTGTCTCCTATTGGCTGAGTTCTGGCATGACACTGTGGACAGATCTTGCTGTCATGAGGAAGCATAATCAGTAAGTACAGGCTCCAGCACATAAATGAGGCCTGCATAAAGAATTTTCATTCAGTGTAAATGTAGACTTTTCTGTCATTTGAAAGCCTCCTTCCCCTACTGGATCAGATTGGTGCCGTTGCAATCAAAGTGCTGGTCCTGAGTTCCAGATTTTGCTCTCGTTTAAACCAGTGGAAATTTTCAGTACCCCCATTGGCTTCAACAGCTTTCACTTACATGGACCGGATGAGCAGGGAGCTTCCAAGGCAGCCTCTGTAAGATGCCTGCCCTTGAAAGCCGCTTCACACCACAGCGCCAGTCATAGCAGGAGCCATGGAGTAGGGGTAAGTTCAGGGCTTCTCAGTCCGCTTCTCCTCACTCCCATCTACATAGCCAGGACTCAGTGTGGGTGAGCTTCCCAGGTAGCCTCTGCTATCAGAAGTTCTCCCCCAACCCACAAAAACCCCCTTCAGATCCAGAGACTCATGATGTCGCTCTTAACATCTGCACAGACTTTCTGGACTATAAACTCTGCTCTAATCACCGACTTGACTCTTCCACCCCCATTCACTCCATCAATCTGATGCTTTCCCTTTCTCCTCCCTCTTTTGTTATACTCCATTACCCACCTACCTGTCCTCCTCTCTCACCAGCAGAGCTTGTCAATTATTTTCATGACCTTTCCTCCCACCCTTCATCTGGTTCTGTTTTTGCAGATTATAAACTCTTCAGGCTAGGTGTTAAGAAAGCACCCAGCACATTTTGGGCACTACCACAATATAAATATGTAATTCAGAGCAATATTTGACCCAAGGATTTATTCATTCCAGCAAAAGAGTGGAAAACAGTCAGTGCAGACTGCTTAAAGGAGAATGGTCACAGGGAAAAGATACCATATTCATGCTTAGCTGGCCCCAGAGCTCCCCAAATCTGGAATACCTTCTTTATGGGAGGAGAAACTGCCAATACAATCTGCTACAAAGAAAAGCATTTCCCAGTGTACATAACCTATATGTTGGGTTATTACAAATCCCAGAGCTCACAAGAAAATAACTATAGCCAAGTGCTCTCTGGCCTTAAAAACTGAAGTGCCCATAACATACCACTATTAGTTTAAAATTGTTGGTTCCAGTAACTGAGGAATCTGGGCTCCGAATCTCTACCTTCCTCCTCTGCATGCAGTTCACCTTTAATTCGTGGACCAATCTATAAAGGAAAACATGTTTAACTATGCTGATATTTAATGCCAATGAAAGGAATTCTGGGTAAAAGGCATTGAGATGCTTCTTTATCTCAGCAGGTTAGGCAGCAGGTAAACAGCTGGCAGGTTGCAGCCCCAACAATGTATAGCACGAGCAACCTTCAAATCCCAAGACTCAGAGGAGGTCACCATATATAATCTTCGGGGACCCCATCTGTACGTACACCAGCCTTGTCCCACCAATGCAATTTCCCAATCAGCTTCTACTGCAGAAGGCAGGTTGCTGGCATCTGCTGACACACTGTCTACAGTAGCACTCTCACTTGCACCACTGAAGCCATGGAAGTTAAGGAAAAGAGAAATTTCCTGTAGACTAGGTCCATTAAAGTGTATTTACATAAGGGAAAACTCTACAATATGCTTATCAAGTGCAGGAGAGTATGTATTTATGTTAAGGATGGGAAATTTCGCACTCAAACTATTCAAAACCCGATGATTAGAGAATATTTTTTTGCATCTTAATTCTTGTCATTTTAGGGGAGACTTGATGAGCCATTCTGTAGGCATGTGCTGCATAAAATGTAATGGAAAAGCTGCACAGAAAACAACGGGCTGTCTTATCAAAAAGGCAGTGTATACTTTTGTATCTATTACTGATGCTTCTCCAGCTCTGTCCCTTACTGGAACAACAGGGTACGCTACAGATTAATGGCAAAGAAACATTAGCAGTCAGACTTTATAGGGTGAAAAAAGGATTTGAAATTATCCTACCTGCAATAATTGGTGGAGCTGAGTAACCCTAACTGCCTCTTGCGTAAGACAAGCGATGAGTTCAATCCAGCTCTGGATGTTTTCTATTAAAAAAGAACAAATGAAAGCGTGCAATTATGTGCTTGCATAGGATCAAAAGCAGCCCATGGTTCCGTCATGTCTCGGATATTTGGGGAACAATTTATCCCTAAGCCCTTGCATTTAAAAGCTGTTTTTCAAAGGAGAACAAAGCACTTCCCACCTTAAAAAAAAAAAAAAAGGTCAAAATATCCACTCTGAGGGGGAAAACGAATTATCAATGGATAAATTCCCTCTTGACCTCCAGAATAGTGTCTGGCTGCTTCCAAACACAAAACTAACCGAGTGCCCTTGAGTCTCCTGAATTCCACATAATTATCCAATTTTTGCTTAATACTATGTGACTGTCTCATCTTGCGGTTTGAAATCCATGCACCATTTTCACTACAAAATAATGTCTCAAATTCTTATCTTAAATCAAAAACTCTGAAATACAATATGGCCACCTAATGCTGCCATAGAAACTTTAGCTTTGGCATTTCCTTTTTTATTTTAACTGTGCAACTTTAATGTTGCAATAATCAAGCTTTTCCATTTGTCATTTTACAGTTGGGCTGAATACTTTCAGTGCTCATGAAAGCAAAAGACGGAATAGTACATGGAGCTGGGGCAAGGCAAAGCATACCAGATTTTTACAAACCATTTTGTAGTCTTAACGTAGATTGAAAGTCACTTTTTAATCAAACAGGTAGTTGGAGCCTGACTTTCAGAGGCGCTGAGCACCCACAGTTCCCATTGAGATTAATGGGACCTGCAAGTGCACAGTGCCTGTGAAAACTAGTCCACTGAGGTAGTCACTTTTTTAATGGAGACATCGGTCTGACTCCATAGAGAAGGAAGCATATCCTGGCCCCAAACGATAGTATTTACTCTCTCTCAGAGAATTCATTTGTTCGGAAAACTTAAAAATAAATCAGTTAAAGAATTAAAATTAAATTAAAAATGGGCTCTGTAAGAAGTTTAGAACCTTGTGTCAGACTTTTTTTTGCCCTATGATCTTAGTAACAGAACCATAGAAACATCAAACTTCCCATAACTTACTAAAATCTTGTCCTTAAGCTACATTTGAATAATTGTTAAGGATTAATCATATTTTTTTTTTTATTCTTCATAGAAGTTTTTTTTTCAGCAGATGCTAAAGGACACAATGTAAAAAAGGACTATTAATCCTTAAAAATAAAAAATAAAGCATATGCACAAGATTTTAGTGAGTTTTATCAATGAACTGTTTGAAGACTCTGTGACAGGGCAGAGTTAAGGTTTTAAGTTTAACCTTAATTGTGAATTTCCTGACTTTATCTACTTGGTTTTGAGATAATTACATCAACCCTGTAATGTATTTTACCCTAAATTACTGATTATGTAGTCTCAACCATAACTCCATCTTAACATAGTTTTTTTGGGTGGTATGAACAAATGTTTGGATATTTGACCTTGAACATCAAGCATTAGAGGCGATTATGCCAAAGCTGAAACTGGAGGGTTTTATAACCTGTAACCCATCCTGGTGTCTTGGGTCACAGCACAGTAAAGTTTAAATGAAATTTCAGAGACAGAACCCACCTTCTTTTGCATTTCCTCCTCTTCTAAGAGCTTCAGTCTCTTGTACTCCATCTCTTTGTACTGGAGACTCTCTTTGGTGAGAGGGTTGTAGTTATTATGTCCAGGGAGCAGGCGGAAATAGCGGTTCTTTTCAGGGTCATAGTAAAATCCTGGTAGTTCTATAAAGAGTAAATACCAAACAAAATCAGACTGAGAGCAAACCTTTTCTATTGCCCTTTGACCTCACCCAATACCATAGTAGCAGCCAAGAGACAGCCACTTTGGGGATTCCAAGTCAAAAAGGACACAGAAACTTCTGCTTCCAGACTGGCAGGTCACAAATGGGGAAAGGTATTGATTACATTTATGGCCACCTCAGCAAAAGCCAGATCATGCTCCTATTATCTGTAGAGGAAATGTCATTACAGGGATATGGAGAGGGAGACCAGCTGTAATGGAGATTGAATTCAGCAAACAGAAGTGGGGAAATACAGGGAAAGGTGCTCCAGACAAAGACATGGCCCACTCTTCTTGAACATAAATAAGTCACAAAAGACACACTGCTGACAAAAAAATTTTTTTTTAGGATGCCCCAAACACCAAGAACAATGGACAACTGATCATCGACCAAACATAAAAGCAGCAATCCCTTTCCCCAGGACAAACACCTTTTCCTAATTACACTTCCCAAATCAAAGGCTTAGATACCTACAATCCATGAGACATTTCAATTGTGGACTGCGCTGGCTCACTCAGGGTACGTCTACACAGCAAAGAAAAACCTGCAGCTGGTCTGTGCCAGCTGACATGGACTTACAGGGCTCTGGCTGTAGGGCTGTTTCACTGCTGTGTAGACTTCTGGACTCAGACTGGAGCCTGAGCTCTGGGATCAACACATCCCACAGGGGTGTGTTGTATTGTTATATTTTCTTTGTCTATTTAACATAACTCTTTCAATAACGTAACTTTTAGAAGATTTCTGCCACAGATGGCTATAGATATTAGAGAGGCAAAGTAAACTATGACAGGATCTTCTATCTTCATGCACCCAATGTTTAGGTGCTGATTTTTGGCCCCTGCACACAGTGGTCCCTTACCAGGCACTGGAGAGCTAGGACATACTTCAGAAGAGGATCCGCTGTTGCTGGTGTCTGCATTCAGTGAGTTCCATGGTTCCTCTTGTTCACACCTAACAATAATGCACTGTTATGTCCGGCTTGCAAAATTGTCTTGAAAATTTACCAGCCCAGATGTAAGATTAAGATTATTCTAATGAAAAAGCTATTTTGCTTTGTTAAAAACAATGATTTTCCCTAGGTGAGTAGAATTTGGCAAGGCTGTTAGTATATTGTGTATACACGGGATATGTACACAGAATGAACATACAATGTGACAATAGTAATACTTCATTTTCATCTTCAAGGTATTATATAATCATTAAAAGGTCATCATCATCTTAAAATCTAGTCAATTTTACCTGAAACTACTTTTAATGTTTTTTTTTTTTTTAATATTGTACAACTGCCCTGAGTTTTCTTGTCAATTTTTGTGATTTGCTCTCTTCCTGCCTCCATGTTGTTATGTAAAAGATCCACACAAATAACAGGGGAAAACACACTATCTCTACAGTGAAACTGACACTATGGGTGAAACCTTGGTACTGCTGAAGTCAATGTGAGTTCTGTCTTCAGTGGGGCCAGGATTTCACCCAAAGTGTTTTGAAATGCACAAAGTAAAAAAACTGAAGAGATCAGAGAAAATTACTTCTTTATTTCAATTACAGTGAGCTTAGCTATTTTGTGCAATAACAGTAGGTAAAAGACTTTCAAAACAGCAGTAAGCTATTTTAAGTTGACGAGGTCCTTTAGGTTGAATTTCCCTGGGTTATTTTCTTAAGATTCTATTTAAAATTACATGCATAATGTGTTGCTAATTCTCAATGTTTCTGTTCATACTAAGTTCTGTAATGGATCTTATAGCCTGTCATTCTGAAAGCAGTAGGTCAAGCTGGCTTAGAGGCTGCATGATTTAGTGTTCTGAGAACAGGATTAGAACCAAGGAACTTCTTAGTTCTAATACTGGCTCCACCACTGTCTTGCTGTGTGGGATTGAATTAGTTACTTAAAGGACAACAATTAACACACACAAAAATCCCTTAAATCTGAAACCCTTTTTAAAACCTGTTTCCCCTGTATAGTCAGAATGAGGGTCCAATCCTGCAAACACAGGGGGAGGGATAGCTCAGTGGTTAGAGCTTTGGCCTGCTAAACCCAGGGTTGTGAGTTCAATCCTTGAGGGGGCCATTTAGGGATCTGGGGCAAAAAAACAACACAACACTGTCAGGGACAGTACTTGGTCCGGCTAGTAAAGGCAGGGGACTGGACTCAATGACCTTTCAAAGTTCCTTCCAGTTCTGTGAGATATATATTATAAAACTTTCCATGTGAGTAGTCCCAATAAAATCAATGGTTCATAATGTTTGCAGAATTAGAGCCTTAGTCAGTTTCCCCTGCTATTTGTGTGAGTGAGTATCTCATAGCAACAAGGGAGAGAAAAAAATTTAATGACACAAAAAGTTATCAGAAAAACTCACAAAGGCAGGTGTAATATGTAAACAACTTTTTATTGTAAAAATGGGCTAGATTTCAAGATAACAGAATCCCTATAAACTTTATCTCAGTTTCCCAGTCTGTAAAAAATAGAAAATACATACCTATTTTACAGTAAACATTAACAAAACAAATTAAGAAATACAAAAAAACCCCACCACCCCCAAAATCCCAACCTTCCTTCCCCCATACTACCTTTGTGAACTGTCTTAAAGCCCACAGATAAAGTATTAAGCGGTGTACACTTGCCTTTCAGTAAAGCTACAATGGTTGGGTCTTCTGTAGTGGTTGGGATGGTGGGTTTGTCTGCGATTGCTCCACCCCTCCTTTTCTTTACTTCTCCAATTGTTTCTCTTCATTCCTCACACTAAAGCACACAGATACATTCACAACCACAATTTCAGTTCCAATTGTCTGCAAGGGTTCAACACACAGGGTATTCTCTTACTACATAATTTTCCTCATATTTCAAATTTGTCTTGACACACTGCTGGTCAAAACTAAAGAGACAGTGAAAGAAGAAACTTATTTTAGGATGAACACAGAGAGAATATAAAGGCCACATACTTGTAATATAAGTAGAGAAAGAACAACAGCTTGAATAATTTAAAATGAGATTGGACTAATTACTGGAGACAATATAGTATGCAATAATCCTTATTTGGCCCACAGGAGAGCAATAACATTTCTTAATATATGTTTTCATCTAATTTCTATGTATGAATGCCCAGGTACCTAGAATTTCTATGGACCAAATTCAAGCCTGGTGTAAACAACTGTAAATCAATGGAAATACTCTTCCTAACACCAGGGCTGGATTTGGCTCTATGGAGACAGTATGTTGGCAGCAATAATATTCTTCCCTGTCAAACTAAAAATTGCAGTGAGTTAAGTGCAGTGCTTCAGATTATAACATCACGTGCTTTTTAGGGTGTCTAGTCTCTTTCTGCAAGGAATTAAGATAATATCAGATTGATGGAAGGAGAAATATCAGTTTTACTAAAAAGTCTTATTTGCCTGAGTTTTAGTTAACTTTTGGCTAACCTATTTGTCAATGCTTTGGTTATACTGAATATATTTTAAATGATAAATTCTGGATATCCCCATGAATATAATACCTATTTTGTTTTTCAGTATTTTACTCTTGCAGCACGATGACAGAGACTAGTATTCCTGCAGCATGATGACAGTATGGACTCTTGCAGCATGATTTACATCACAGTAACAATACACATAACACCCAACAGTTCAGATCAGGAGCAGTGTCCCATTATGCTAGGTGATGCATAGACACCTTCAACAATATGGTCATTACCGGGTTTTATGAATACAGCCCCCCCCCCCAGTAACATGAGTCAGGGTACATTGCTTGCTGGATTTCCTGAACACAGAGTAGCCTGGTGATTGGCAGTGCTTTTTTTAAATCTGCATTTCACCAACCTCCCTCTGAGAATCCCCCTCCTATACCTTCATGACGTGCACAGCTGAGGACCAGGTCCCTGCTTAACTGAGACTCTCCCCCCTTAGCCCCAAAGAAGTCAGGGCCCTGCCCACGTGCCCCTGCCCAGGATCCCCCCACTATGGGTTACTGCCCGGCGGAATCATGCAGGAGCGAGGCCCGCACGGGCTGGGAGAGCCCGGCCCCCATACGGTAACCCCCGCCCGAAACCCACCTCTCTGGGCCTGCTGCTCCCGGTCGCCACTCGCCACACGTGAAAACAGCCCCGCCTCCTGCACTCGGCTCCGCCCATTTACCGCTCCCAGCCCGCTTACTGGTTCAACTGTCATTGTTGTAGGCTTCTGATTGGTTCTTAACAGTATCTATCATATGACATACTGTTCGCCCTGCCAAGAGAGCAAAGGGTCAGGCCTCAGGTGATCACTCGCTGGGGTGGGTGGGTCATGTCATGTCACGTGACGGTCGACGGTAGAAGACCGCCGCGGGCCGGTGTGCCTAGGAATGGGGTGGGAAGTCTGGGCCGCGCGTGCGCAGTGGCAATGGTTGGGGGGCGCCGGGTGGCATTGCCTGTGACTGCTAGTCGCGCCGCAGCCTGGGGCGGGTCGCCATAGCCCGCTCATTTGTTTGCCCGCGGCTGAGGGGGCCCGGCACCGGCAGTGAGGTTAGGGCGGGTTTTGTGAGCACCTGCCCCTGGGTAACTGAGACCCCAGCTTCTTTCCCCCGGGCTGTTAAACAGACCCCGCAGCTGCTGACGTGGGGATGAGGCGTTACAGCCGATCCCGGAACACCCTGATGTCAATCAATGCCTCCTAGACAGTCACGGGTCAGCTCGTGCTGCCTGTCCCCGACAAATCCCTTCCCAGGGGGTTCGAGATAAGGCTTTGGATGTGAGCCTGATACAGAGTATGAATGATTTCCTGGAAGCACGCAAATACGACTGTTTCGTAGGTTTGCTAGCTTAAGTTAAAAGGATAAACTGAATTAGTAGAACAACTTTTTCTGCAATGTTATTTGTTTACACTGACTATTCCTGCTTCTGGGACTGGGAGCCACAATAATAAATATTTATGAGCAGTATAATATGTATAAATAGTTTAACATGCATTTAGTGTTTTTATAATACAGTGTTATGTAAGAAACAACAATACATGATACCTAGGTATTGGTGTGGTTTGCCTATTTTATAAGGAAAGAGAGTAGCTCAAAATATATCAGAAGACCTAGTAACTAAGCATATAAAAGCCACCTGAAATATACAAATTCTGTAATTCCTGTGGCAAAAACCTACCAAGTGTGTCATGTACATCATGACTGTTAGATTATTTTATTTACCAGCAGTTAATCTTGCTGTTACACATAAACAGTAAGTCTGTTATGCAGTATATTATGTGCAAGTCCCTGCTCTTAGGCCCCAGAGACCTCAGCAGCTCCTACAGCCTCAAGCTACAATTTCTCCCACAAAACCTATACACTGTATATAGTTTATTAATGTTAAAAGTTATGTTAATCTTTCATTGTAAGTGAGGTATGTGCCTCTAATTCCTTTTCATTTGGGAGTTTATTCAACTGCATGAGGAATTTAAATTGGGGCTTTATGGGGAGAATTAAGTTCTATTCTCTGCTCTTCTGCTGACTTGCTGTGTTACCTTGTGCCAGTCACTTACACTCAATGTCTGTTTTGACCTTGTGAAAGGGGGATAATACCCACTTCACAGGGGTATTGTGAGGTCAAAGTCACTTTGAGATCCTTGATCCTTGGATAGAAATGCAGAATATTGTTTACTGAAGCTCTCTAGGGGATTCCAGTAACATTTTGGCATAAATACACCTGAAGTGAGGCTAGTGTTCTCTGATGGAATTGGAGAAATGTTTGTGAAAGAAACAGACAGGTAAATACAGGGAAAGAAATGGGTGTTTTCTCACGGAAGCCCAGCGTCTACTGAGAGATTTGGAAGTGACACCAGTCTTTCCATGGAGACATAAAAGTTCACATGTACCCCTCCAGCACCAGTAAGGCAAACCACAGATGTTGTTTTAAAAAATGAGCAATCCTCCTATACAAAGGAATTGAGGACTCTGAGCAAAAAGCAGAGATCTGGAAGCTATGCAAGCTGTCAGGGCTTCTATGCCCTCTGAAATTCCTTGTCTAAAATACACAAGAGAGCAGTAGATACAAGTAAGTAGATTAAAGGAAAACCCACTTTGAAATGTAAATGTAATTAAATGTCACATTCTCTCCCCCCTTTCATAACTCTTCCCAAAATTAATTAGAAGCTTAGAACCTCATTTTCTTTAACAATTTATCTTGGATAAGAAGGAAACCACACACTTCCGTCAGGACAGATTGTTCCAGGAGGGTCATTCTCTAGTCCTTTCTTGCTTTCCTGAATTAAATGCTATTAAAAGACATATTGGAGAAGTTCACTGCTGGAATAAAATAGAAGAATTGCAAATAAAGTCTGGGCAGGACAGCTGTAGGACCGTAACATAGTAATTGAAGGTGAAAAGGCGGCAAGGGTACAGGACAGTCCGAGGTGGGCAGTAAAAGGCAGGCGGAAGGGGGGCAGGACAGGAGGTAAGGAGAGAGGTGTCAAGAGGCAATTATAAGCAGCAGGAGGTTAGGACAATGGTGGGCAAGTTGTAGAGGCAGGTGGCAGAGATAAATGGCCAGCAGATGCCAGGAAGCATAGGGATTGGGTAGAGAAGGGGTGGCCAGTGTGAGGTCCTTGGGACTCTTAAGAATTGGCCTTGAGAATAAGCATGTTATGAAGAAAAAAATATTTTATTACTAACTGGAAATATGTTCCCTGCGAACTATTTTTCAGGAAGAGAGGAGTGAAGAGCAAAGCAGCCTCTGAGCTCCTGCTCCTTTAAGAACAGGGAGAGCAGAGGGGTGGAGCCATGTAATCTCAAGGTGGAGAGGGGATTGGGGGCCAACCAACCAACCATACAGCAGCTGATATAGGAGGCACTGGGGCATCCAGGAGAGAGAATGAATGGTGGCAGGAGCCCCACAAAAAGATGTAGAGTGCCCCTACTGTAATAGATTTTAGAAGGATTGTGGGGCTTTAGCCACTGACTTTAATTGATTTGGGGGGATTTTAGGGGTGGGGTGGATTTCCTGAGGAGTATGGGGGTTGGGGAGAGAAGAAGGGAGAGATTTGGGTGCTAGGTTATGTTCTTGGGATTGCTGGGGTCATGTTAAAGGAGGGAGGCTGAGATCCTAAGGGCTGGTTGGAGGGAAGGAAAAATGGGTGTTCCTGTGGAAAGAAAGTATCAGGGGGTAACTGTGTTAGTCTGTATCCACAAAAACAACAAGGAGTCCGGTGGCACCTTAAAGACTAACAGATTTATTTGGGCATAAGCTTTTGTGAGTAAAAAACCCACTTCTTCAGATGCTTGGAGTGAAAATTACAGATGCAGGCATTGTTATACGGACACATGAAGAGAAGAGAGTTACCTCACAAGTGGAGAACCAGTGTTGACAGGGCCAATTCAATCAGACTGGATGTAGTCCACTCCCAATAATTGATGAGGAGGTGTCAATTCCAGGAGAGGAAAAGCTGCTTCTGTAGTGAGCCAGCCACTCCCAGTCCCCATTCAAGCCCAAATTAATGGTGTTAAATTTGCAAATGAATTTTAGTTCTGCAGTTTCTCTTTGAAGTCTGTTTCTGAAATTTTTTTGTTCAAGTATGGCTAATTTTAAATCTGTTATATAATGTCCAGGAAGACTGAAGTGTTCTCCTACTGGCTTTTGTATGTTACCATTCCTGATGTCTGATTTGTGTCCATTTTTTCTTTTACGTAGAGACTGTCCGGTTTGGCTAATGTACATGTACAATGCACCTCCCTTTGTCAGCCCCTTTGATTATAATGTCAGAGTTGTTTCTGAGGCTGTGGATGGCGTTGCGGTCTGCACGGCAAGTGATGCTGTTTGTTCACAATTTCAGCCTGTGCACGTCTGCGGAAGCACTCTATGTAGAAGTCCAGTCTGTCATTTTGACCATCAGGAGGAGTCCACGCAGAATTCTTCTTCTTGTAGTGTTGGTAGGAGGGTTCCTGTGGGTTCAGTGGAGTGTTGAAAATATTCCTTGAGTCGGAGACGACGAAAGCAGGCTTCCAGATCACTGCAGAACTGTAACTCACCCAACAATATTGTTAATCTATCCAATCACACACTTAGGACAGACTCTTCCGCCGGGCTATCTTGGGGACTCTTTTTCTGTCCCACCACCCCCATGAACAACCACATCGGCCTGGAGCGGCGAACCGCGGCCTGTGGGAGCTGTGATCGGCCAAACCTGTGGACATGGCAGGTAAGCAAACAGGCCCGGCCCGCCAGGGGCTTTCCCTGGGGGGCCGTGTGCCAAAGGTTACTGATCCCTGGTCTAGGTCTAGTCAGTAAGGAGTCTGAAGAAGTATCAGAGGGGTAGCCGTGTTAGTCTGAATCTGTAAAAAGCAACAGAGGGTCCTGTGGCACCTTTAAGACTAACAGAAGTATGAAGAAGTAGACCTTAGTGGCTAGCTATAGGGTCTCTGGGCTGGAACCCAGAGTAGAGGGAGGGCTTGGGTTCTCCTACCGGCTGTGGCAAGTGGGGTGAAGCCTCCTGGATAAGGGGTGTAAGGACCACAGATCCCAGCGATAGAGGGAAGAGCTGCTATAAAGTCATTGGACTGTAGCTGGGTTGGGTTCTCTGTGTCCTGGACGGGATGGACTCTAAAGTGTGATCTTGCTGGAAGGCCAAGTTTCAGGAAAAGAGACCACTGCAGAATGGAGTGACACCATATGGGGAGACAGCTGCTATGCCATGTCTGGCCATGTGGAGGTGCTCCCGCAGTGAGTGAGCCCTTTTATTGATGGGGTTTTTAAAAGCAGGGTTCTTAGTTATCCACTGCTTCACTCCCCAGGACTAGCTTCAACTGCTTACAATCTGGTTTGGCACAGGAACATGAGTGGGGAGTTGCCTTTATAGACTGCTCAATTTCTTAAGAATTTAAGGCAGAGCGGGGGTGGGAGGGGGAGTGGGGAATGGCAACCTTAAACTGCCCTTCCCCTCCTGCCTGTGGCTCTTTGAAATTTTGAAATAACCCTTTCAGTACTTGGCTTGAGGTGGTTGGACAACACAGGGTTATCAGAAGGTGAGCAACGGAGGGACAAGTCAGTGAGAGGCCACGAGTAGGAAACAGACAATTGAAAGCTAGGGCACTTTCAGGCAGGTGGGCAACGAGAGGCAATCCTCAGGTGGGTAAGGTGTCAGGAAGAGCCAAGGACAGCAGTCAGTCAGCAGGGTGCTACGGTAGCAGCAGCCGAACAACAGGAGGAAGTAAATGTAACGGGTGGCTTCTTCATCTAGCCTCTTGCTTAAAACAAACAAAAACTTTCTTAGCCTGTAGTGTTTGTTTCTGCACAGCTGGCTTTTTTGCCTTCCCCTCTTTATCCAGGGTGTGGAGGTTCCAACCTCCCAGTCCCAAACTGAATGTTAGAAAACAGGAAATGGTCAGGTAAGGTCTCCACCTGGGCCTCTCTGAAATATTGTCAAGGTTTCAATAAAACAGAAATCCCACACTTAAGAAAACTGGGAAATGCTGAGTTAGGGTAGGGTTACCATATTTTGTGCCTCCGAAAGGAGGACACTCCACGGGGCCCCGGCCCCGCCCCAACTCCGCCCCTTCCCCCAAAGTCTCCGCCCCCTCCCCTGCTTCCCGCGAACATTTGATTCGCGGGAAGCCTGAAGCAGGTAAGGGGGAGTGTGGGGGGGAGGAGGCGCGGCCCAGGCTGGCCCCCCCGGCGTTTCCAGCCTGGGTCGGCTCGGGCCCTGGGGTGCCGGCCCCGGGCCCAGCCCCCGGCTGAGCACCCCCGGCCCGCCCAGCACTGCCAGTCCCCGGCCCAGCCCCTGGGCCCCCGGCCGAGCACCCCCTACCCGCGGCACCGCACCGCCGGTCCCCAGCCCGGCCCTCGGCACCGCATCGCTGTCCCGGCCCCCGAGGCCCCGGCGCCGGCCCGGCCCCCGAGGCCCCGGCCCGGCGCCGGCCCGGCCCCCGAGGCCCCGGCCCGGCCCAGCCCCCGGCCCGGCACTGTACCGCCGGCCTGGCCCCGGAGCCCCCGGCCTGGCCCCGCTCCGCCGGCCCGGCCCGGCCCCCAAGCCTCCGGCCCGGCCCCCGAGCACCCGCACGGCCGGCCTGGCATGTCCCAATTTTCCCGGACATGTCCGGCTTTTTGGGCTTTCCCCCCGGACGGGAATTTGGAGCCCAAAAAGCCGGACATGTCCGGGAAAATCCGGACGTATGGTAACCCTAAGTTAGGGTCCCCCTTGCAAAATGCCAAAACTAGATTTTTGCCATTCCCAAAAGTTTAATTCAGAAAACTCAAATGTTGGAGAAACCAGGAAATCCATTTACTTGTTCTGTTGAACGTTTTGACCCTCTTTTTCTTGCTTAGCCTTCACAGACTTGTTAAACAACGGAAAATGTGCTGCTTGGGCGGCGCGTGTGGCATGACAGCGGTTCTAAGGGGGTGTTCTTCCAGGATTCAACTCTTGGTTCAGTGACTTGTGCTTTAACTTTTAAGTATCTAGCACTAAAAGTGACTCAGAGCAAGGCCTGTGGAGATGCAGATGGTTGGAAAATTCCCAAGTGGCTGTGATAGGCTGCCAGTTTTTTGTTTTTTTGTGTTTTTTTTTTTTTTTAAGTAGGACCAACATTTCCTGATTTTTAAGCTGTTTTTGATTCAGTGGGTCTGATTCTCCTCTTGGATTAGTTTTAGACCAGAGAGCTCCATTAACTTCAACAGGTTAATCCTGAATTTCGTTAGTGTGAGTGGGAGAAGAGGCAGGCCCCTATTAAAAATCTCACCAGTGCGAAACCACCTGAAGTGATGATGGCCCAATAGTGTCACTGTTTTAGGTTGACTCCTGTGTGATATTGTTTGTATGGCACCGGAGCCTGTTGATGTAAGTCTGTCTTACTTAAGTGTCCTGGGGATCCTCGTGAAAATGAGCTGTGTATGTCTCCATGAACAATGTTCTAAATAAAGTAACTATCTGAAGGAGAGGTGCATTGCCTGAAAAATGCTTAGGTCAATGGGCTATGTATCGTTCATTTTATTCTGTCTGTTTTTTCCATTTGTGATTCCGTGGCCCAGATGAAGTGCTGAGTAGATAGAGCTGGCTTAAAAAAGGTTTGTTTAAACTTGTGTAACCAATGGAGTGACACAAATTCAGGATGGATTTGCCTGTGTGTGGGTTAGTTTGTGTTGGAGCAGATTATGGGGCATATTTTGGGCATCCATTGCACCCAAAATTTAAAAGGGGTTGCATGGGTGTAAGTAAGAGCAGGAGTTGATCCAGTGGGCCAAATTCATCCTTGATGTAACCCTGTTGAAGTCAATGCTGTTACATCTGGGATGAATTTGGCCCAGTATGTTTAAATTACTTGAACTCTTGCCTTCGGGGCAGCAGTTTTGTTGTGGTAATCGTGTTATTGGCCTTTTAATTTTTTTTAATATTAAAGTTGTTAGTAAGATTTTTACTTCAGTTCCTCTGCTGATCTATTTATCTGAAGTCCCATGAGGCAGCACTGTGTTATTGATAGGGCCCTACCAAATTCACCATCCATTTTGGTCAATTTCATGGTCATAAGATTTTAAAAATCATAAATTTGATGATTTCAGCTATTTAAATCTGAAATTTCATGATGTTGTAATTGTAGGGGTCCTGATCCAAGAAGGAGTTGTGTGTATGTGGTGGGGGAGGGGTCAGAAGGTATTGTAGGGAGGGTTGAGGTACTGCTACCCTTACTTTTGTGCTGCTACAGGTCGTGGCACTGCCTTCAGAGCTGGGCAGCTGGAGGGTGGAGGCTGCTGGCCAGGGGCCCAGCACTGAAGGCATGGTATGGTATTGCAACCCTTACTTGTGCGCTGCTGCCTGCAGAGCTGGGCCCTCAGTCAATTGCCACCACTTTCCAGCCACCCAGCTCTGAAGGCAGCAGATCAGAAGTAAGGGTGGCATCATGGGCAGTGGATGGAGCCCCCCTTTGGGGCGGCTACCCCCGGCTCTGCCCCTTCTGCCTGTCCCCCTACCCCTGCAGCCAGAGCTCCAAGTCCCCCCCACTGGTCTATTATAACCACCGCCCAAGGGAGAAGGGATAGCTCAGTGGTTTGAGCATTGGCCTGCTAAACCCAGGGTTGTGAGTAGAATCCTTGAGGGGGCCACTTATGGATCTGGGGCAAAAAATCAGTACTTGGTCCTGCTAGTGAAGGCAGGGGGCTGGACTCGATGAACCTTCAGGATCCCTTCCAGTTCTAGGAGATAGGTATATCTCCATATATATACCCTTACTTCTGCACTGGTGCTGGCATGGCGCTGCCTTCAGAGCTGGGCGCCCAGCCACTGCTCTCCAGCTGCCCAGATCTGAAGGCAGTGCATAAATAAGGGTGGCATTACCACAACCCCCCTAAAATAACCTTGCAACACCTTCCCCCCCCTGCAAAACCCTCTTGTGTCAGGACCCCCAATTTGAGAAACGTTTGTCTCCCGTGAAATCTGTATAGGGTAAAAGCACACACAGACCAGATTTTATGAGGGGAGATCAGATTTCACAGTCTGTGACACGCTTTTCATGGCCGTGAATTTGGTAGGACCCTAGTTATTGAATTCTGGTTTATATCCTCCTGCATTAGCTTGTGAAGGCAGGAATTGCCACAAAACATCAATAGCTGGATCATGACAGCATATGCTAACAATCATGACCATCCACTTGTTGCATTCGTGTGGCATCTAAGAACTTGTACTTCCAGTACATAGGCTTCTGCCTGTCAAGTTAGAGGTGCAGCTTCCCTAGACATCCCCGGGAATCAGTCTATAAACACTGAAACAGATCTACAAAAACAACAAGGAGTCTGGTGGCACCTTAAAGACTAACAGATTTATTTGGGCATAAGCTTTCCGAAGAAGTGAGGTTTTAACTCACGAAAGCTTATGCCCAAATAAATCTGTTAGTCTTTAAGGTGCCACCAGACTCCTTGTTGTTTTTGTAGATACAGACTAACACGGCTACCCCCTGATACTTGAAACAGATCTGATTCCATCCAGTGGAGGGCAGTAGTGCACTTACAAAAACACACTGCAAAATCTGCAGCGTGTTCCTTTTGGAGTATTCTTGTAACCTGCTTTGTGCCCGTATTGCAATTCTATAATACTGTAATCAATTTAATAGTTTTATTTTAATGTGTATTTATTTGTATTTAAGTCCCAGAGGATGCTGAGGATGCTTAGAGAAGTTCTGCTGAAGGTGTTAGAAGAAGCCTGATCTGTGTCCTGCGATATCAACTTCATCTCCACTGAAGGAAGGAGGTCCCCAAATACACCAAAAAGATTGCAAGTAAAATGAACTTTCACAGTAAAGTCTTTTATGTGTTATAACAGTTTGTAAAGTAAGCCCTGGTGTATGCAGTGCTGCTGACTGTTAATGCAACATTGCAGTGCTGCCCCATTCTGAGGCCTGGTCCCCACTAAGCCCCCACTTCGGACTAAGGTACGCAAATTCAGCTACGTTAATAACGTATCTGAATTCGAAGTACCTTAGTCCGAACTTACCGCGGGCCCAGACGCGGCAGGGAGGCTCCCCCGTCGATGCCACGTACTCCTCTCGCTGAGCTGGAGTACCGGCGTCGACGGCGAGCACTTCCGGGATCAGTCTGGGATCGATTTATTGCGTCTAAACCAGACACGATAAATCGATCCCAGAACATCGATTGCCTGCCGCCGGACCCTCCGGTAAGTGAAGACGTACCCTGAGAAGTGATTCCTTGATAATTGCATTGTGGGTTCTATACTTATTGACTCTCAATATTTTTCATATCAAATGTGTTCAATAATGTGTGTGTGTGTGTGTGTGTGTATATATATATATATATATATATATATATATATATATATAATATAATATACACTAGCCTTATTAATTCACAATTCAAATTAGACTCAGTCAGTCCAGCTTCTTTCCTTGTCATTCATTGTAAGCAGCGAGAGATGGTCTGTAAGTAAAACTTTGCCCTCTGCTTCCCCTTTGCAGTCCTATTGTGTGTGAGATTAGTCAGGTGTAACTGATTTGGGCTTAATACACAGTTCTGTTGAGGATGCATAAGGAGAAATGGAATCAAGCTCATTGGTTGATTCTGCAGAGCCAGCAGGAGTATAAAAATAATAAAAACTTTAGGGTAAAATTTTCAAAAACACTTAAGTCCCATTTTGAAAAGTAACATTGGCATTTATGACAAGTTTCAGAGTAACAGCCGTGTTAGTCTGTATCCGCAAAAAGAAGAACAGGAGTACTTGTGGCACCTTAGAGACTAACAAATTTATTAGAGCATAAGCTTTCGTGGACTACAGCCCACTTCTTCGGATGCATTCTTCTATATGCATCCGAAGAAGTGGGCTGTAGTCCACGAAAGCTTATGCTCTAATAAATTTGTTAGTCTCTAAGGTGCCACAAGTACTCCTGTTCTTCTATTGGCATTTAGAAGCCCATTGAAAGTCAATGGGACTTAGATTCTTAAGTGCCTTAGTCACGTCTGAAAATGGAACTAGGGCCTTGTCTACACTGCTACTTTACAGTGCTGCAACTTTCTCGCTAAGGGGTGTGAAAAAGACCCCCCCAGTCACTGCAAGTTTCAGCAGTGTAGACAGTGCACCAGTGCTGGTAGCTACTCCCCTCGTGGAGGTGGCTTTTTGACAGCTCTGGGAGAGCTCTCTCCCAGCGCTGGTGCCGCGACTACACAGCCGCGGCAGCGCTTTAACATTGCTGGTGAAGACATACCCTGAGTTTCTAAAGTGACTTAGGTGCTTTGAAAATGGCTTGTATTTAGTTCTAAAGATGCTGAAGTCAACAGTCATTCTTATATCTTGTTCCATAGTCTTAGTCCAACTCCAGTAAAAATTCTGTCTCCTCCCAAACCTGTCCTATTGATTGATAGTGTCATTGCTCTGGTGGAAGAAAGCTGTTATGGAAGGTCATGGAAGCAGACGTGATCCCATGGAGAGCTGAGAATGTCAGGACAGAGAATTTGAGTTGGACTCTGGATTCAATGGGGAGCCAATACAGAGTGAAATACTGGGATGATGTGCTCATGGAGAGGCTATGGGGAAACACCATCACCACAGAAGTGTGCCATGATCTGTAGATGGTTGGCATCTTGTTATAAATAATATCCTTTGAGGACAAGACTTGCTGGCTGCCATTGTTTTTTTCTTTTCTTCCCCCCTTTCTGCTGAATCATTGTATCAGTTTACAGATTCTTAATGCAGTGGTTGCTGGAAGTTTATCCTGCAACATATTCATGAAAGGCCTGATGAAAAGTGGAAAACTGGCCGGTATCCCAAAGGAAACATTTTGCCCTAGATGTAAAACTATTGTCAGCTACTTCAGCTCCTTATTAGTCTCCCTCAGGTGTGAAGTTGAATCTTCATGCAGCTGGAAAATATTTCCCCTCTACTGAGCAGTAGCAGACGGCATGGCCTTGGAGGTTGATTTCCTGTTGGAGTAGAAATCAATGGCACGGAGTCTTGTTATCTTCTTAGGCAACTTGTTTATTTACAATATATACAACATTCTTTGAACAGAAGGGGTTGCAAAATCCCTCTTTCAGGACTCTTAGCCTCAAACCAGTGCTTGGTTCCCAGGAAACAACTCTGTATCAAGAATTAATTATAGTTCTAGAGATATGAACACAGAGTACGAACTCTGTTGCTATTTGTAACAGCTCTTCCCCAAAGAAATTGTGTGACAAAACTGACAATAATATAGCATTTCTTCAAACCCCGTACCCTGTTCGCATGTGAAGAAAATAAATTTGTATGATTGTGTGGAAGAGTGATATCTAGTTATTCCTGCCATAACAATATCTAACGTTGGACACAGGACAGCCTCCCCTTCTGTTGGCTGGAGATTTATGTTGTTGAATCTCCTGTATCTGAGTGCTCTGTGTCTGAAGAAAAAGGGAGGTGCAAGGTTTTATGAAGTGCAGGCCACTGTTGTGACAACTGGACCTACACATTTACCCAAATTATGAGTTCAACTGTAAAAACTATGTAAAAGTTCATAAGACCTTACAATAACCTATAATAACAAATGTTGATGGAAAAAGGTCTGATAAGGAGACATAATAACTAGATTAGTCTAAACAAAAAGATCAAGTTGATATGATTCAAGGACTGTGTTGAGATTGAACTTGCTAAAAGCAAGAAATGTGGAGCCAGAAGTTAATGAGCCAATATTGGGCCTAATTGTTGAACAAAATAATGAGGTGATGGGCTATTCCACCCATCACCCCCTTTTTAGTTCCTTAAAATAAATATTTTTGTGGGGAAAGAGCAAAAAGAACAGAGTGAAAGAACAGATGGAGACTACTGGAGTGAGCTTCACCATCCTGGCTGCCACCCTCACTGTCTCCTGGGACCCCCTCTTCTTTGTCCTAGTACTGAGGGATGTCCTGACCAGAGAGAGGGACCCAGATAACATCACCACCCTGCTGGCCCCAGCTAAATCCCAAACACCATCAGGGATGAACAGTTATTAGCATCTTTGATACTAAAAGACTGTCAAATAAGGGGGACTTAGCAGCAGCAATGACTCCAGCCCATTTCAACTAACTTCTCTTTTCCTCAAAAGGACCGTTATTACCATCTTTAATGCAATCTAGGAGACTGTCAAACAGGGAGGTTTTCCTTCTAAAAACTGTCTGCAGCTAAAGAAAAAGGGAACAAGGGCTGCTGTTTAAAATCAAAGCCCTATTTAACACTTTAAATTTCGAATGCTTAGGCTGTTTTTCATTCTTCTCTGTATCTTTCAGAAAAGGTTAAATGATGTTTAATGGTGTATTTGCCATGGTGTTAAGCAGGCTGAGGTCTCTGTATACCAATCCCCAGTCTTTGTTTCCAACGGTTTGATGTTGGACAGTGACTGGGTTATGTTAACACCTTTAGCTCATTTATTCCATCTACATTAATACAACACAATTCTCAAATTTTCTCCTGCTAGGACAAAAAAGACTAGTTGTGGGAGCTTTCCAGTCACTTAAAATACCAAGAGTGTTTTTTGTTTGAGACCTTTCAGGAGTACATGCTGAAGGAAAAGGGGTCAGAGCCAGGAGGGTTAGCGTGGGAAAGTAGGTGGTTCTTTATAGACTGTATCAGCATATGAAGAGGCTACATGTGGGTGGTTTGGCTTATTTGTTGGGATGTGGGAGAATGTGAGAGGGAATTAAAACAAACAATGTCAGGCTCCAGGGGCCAGAGTCTGCCCATGAGGATGAGATTGCAAGGTTGGGTCCTGTGTCTATGAAACTGTAAAACTTACTTAAAAATTGTACATGGGATGTGCCTTGCCCATCAAAAGCTGTGAAATAATCAGGGTGTGGGGGAGAAAGACTCAGGGCAGGTATACACAGTGGCGGATTTAGAGTTAATGGGGCCCTGTGCTCAGCTTCATTTTTGGGGCCCCTCCTTGGGACCCAGCCAAGAAAAAGAACATTCTCTCTTATCTCACACCACCTCTGTTTTTCATTCTTTTTTTTCTTCATCCTCCTCCTATAAGTAATAGGAAGTAAATGAAAATAAAGTGAGGTACCTTGATTGTTTTTGTAGTCTAACTTATTTTTCCACAGACCACTTGAAAATTGCTTAGGGTCTCGGTGGACCACTTAATGATCTTTCCAAATACACTTCTACCCCAATATAACGCTGTCCTCGGGAGCCAAAACATCTTACCGTGTTATAGGTGAAACCTCGTTATATCGAACTTGCTTTGATCCGCTGGAGTGCGCAGCCCCGCCCCCCTGAAGCACTGCTTTACCGCGTTATAGCCGAATTAGTATTATATCGGGTTGCGTTATATCGGGGTAGAGGTGTATTGTTTGTACCATTAGCTAACTATTGTAAAGTGCTTTGGATAAGAGCGCTTTATTAAAAAAAAAATAAAAAAAAAACATTGGGGTGTGGGGTCTGGCCAGGACTTAGGGTGTGGGAGGGTGCTCAGGGCTGGGGGTGCAGGGTCTGGGAGGAAGTTAAGGTGCAGGAGCAGGCTTGGAGTTGGAGTGTGGGAGGGGGCTCAGGCCTGGAGCAGGGGTTGGGGTGTGGAGCGCTTACCTGGGGCAGCTCCCGTTTGGTGCAAGGGGTGCAGATGAGTATGTGGGGGGGGGAGATGCAGGGGGCTTGGGAGGGATGCAGGAGTCAGAGCTGGAAGTGTGTGAGGAGGTGCAGGAGTCAGTGAGGGCAGGTAGCTGGGGGTGCGTAAGGGGGTGCAGGAGTCATGGCTGGGGATGCAGGGTCTAGGAGGGAGTTAGGGTGCGCGAGCAGGCTGGGGGTTGGGGTGCAGGGTCTGGCCAGGAGTTAGGATGCAGGAGGGGGCTCAGGGTTGGGGCAGGAGGTTGGGGTGGGGAGCGCTTACCTGGGGCAACTCCCATTTGGTGCAAGGGGTGCAGGTGGGAATGTGTGGGGGGGGTGCAGGAGTCAGGGCTGGGGGTGTGGGCTGGGGTCCTAGGGGTGCTCCCAGCCCCCTGCCCTGAGCAGCTCAGGGCAGGAGGCTGGGGGGAGGGTATGTGTAGGGGGAGTACGGGGGCCCTGCCTTTGCTCCGCCCTGCCCCGATTCTCCAAGGCCCCCTTCTCCAAGGCCCCGCCTCTGCCTCTTCTCTGCCTCCTCCCCGAGTGCGCTGTGGCCCCGCTCCTCCCCCTCCCTCCCGGAGTGACCTGAGCACCGGCAAACAGCTGTTTGGCGACGGAGGCAGCACTCGGAGGGGGAGGGGCGGGAACACGGGACCCGTGGGGAAGGGTGTGGGGAGCGGGGAGGTTGGCTGCCGGTGGGCGCAGAGCCTGCAGCAGGAGTCCCAGGAGCTGTCAGGACCAAGCTTCTGCCCCTGCAGCTGCCCTGTCATTGGGGGGCCCAGTGCCAGGGCAACCAGTGTTTTACTGTAAATCCGCCTCTGCGTCTACACTACAAATTTACATTAGCACAGCTGTGCCTCTGTAGCACGTGTGATGAAGATGCTTTAAGCTGACTGGAGAGAGCTCTCCCATTGGCTTGATAAGTCCACCTCCGCAAGAGGTGGTAGCTATGTTGGCGGGAGAAGCTCTCCCACCAACATAACGCTGTCTACACAGGGGGTTAAGGTTTGTATAGTGATACCGAAGTAAGTATATAGTATAGACCAAGCCACAGACCTGTTTGGGAGCAGTAAACTGGTTTGGAAGGAACTAGTAGATGAATCAAACTTTTAAACTAATAAACCTCTACAAAGAATGAATATATTGCCCCTATTTCTAGTAGAGTCTGGTGAGAAGGTCTTAAGGAGTAGAAAAGATACTGAAACTGGATACCTATGTTGTGGAGTGGAGAGACAGTTCCAGTCTTTCATATTTAAAATACTGGTAGCTATATAACTTCCTGGTATATAGGTTCCAAAAAACTTTGGCTTTGGACTTGATTGGATGGAAATTAAAGGAGTAAGTAAGAGCTATTAAAAATGACTTAGAGTTGGTTGGGTTATCATTCCTCACAAGAAAGTACTTTCTAATTAGGAACTGGAAATCTATCCAAGTCCCCAGGAAAGAACTGCTAAGGTAACTGGCTGTAGGATCTAAATGGCATACTCTGTGCTATGACCTTGTGGGGGATCAGGAAGGATGACAGATGGAGTACGCTGTATGAAATGGCTAAGAGATTCCAGAGGCTACCAGACCATGGGGTATAAACTGGATTAATTACCTGACAAGATGTAATTGATTTTTCTTCCTAGGTAACAACTGAGTGTAAATTGACTAATAGCCATGTACTCACTTTCTCTATAAAACACAGCTGATTTTATAAAGGACACAGAACAAGATAAAGGAGAGGGGGGAAGGTATAATGCAATTGTGTCAACTGGTGGAACATCCTCACCTTGAATACTGAATTAGGGTTTTGTTACCTGTGGTCAAAATGACACGAGAGAGAGAGAAAATAAACAAGTGATTCAATGCAGTATACTGTACATGTTTGTGATTTGGGGCAATAAGAACTTCCATATGAGGAGAAACTAAGAAAACAGGATTTTATTTGGGGATAAAAGATCATATTAGAATATGACAGAGATATATAAAATAGTTCCCATCATGCAAGAGCAAGAAAGTTCAGCAAAACTGAGATGACAAATGGATGTTATTGTTTATGTACTACAGCACTCTGGATGCTCTGAGTCAAACAAATGACTGCTTTGTTCCTGACCTGAAGAGCTGACCATTTAAGACCCTCATTCTGCAATTGGATCCATGTGGGCAAACCCTTATGCCTGGCTGGAGTCTCACTGTATTCATTGGCACTTGGCATGGGCATAAGGATCCGTCCATGCAGGATGAAGGCAATCCTATAAAATGCTGAGTAGACCTGGCTTAAAAAAGGTTTGTTGAAATTTGTTTTTTTTTTTTATTTTGGTGGAAATCTGAAAACAAACAAACAAATTTTTTTTTAGCCAAAATGTGAAATGCTGCTGTGATGCCTCTTGGGAGTTGCAGTCTGGATAGTTCATGCTCCCATTCTCCTCTGTAGGCTGCGCATCAGGAGAGACATAGTCCATCTGGGCAGCAAGGCTCATAGAGGAGAAGGAGGACACCAGGAACTGAATTTTCATGAGGCATGGCAACAGCATTTCCAGAAGTGCGCACAAATCATGGAGTGACTTGGTCTGACGTTCATAATTTACTTTTGGGCTGATGTTTTTTACATTGCTCTAGATGTGCTTATATGCAAAATTACAAGGAGATCTGAAACAGCTGAAAAATCAACAGCATAACTTCACTTATTAGGAACCTGACAACAAATGATGCCAAGTACAGTATCTCAAACGTTTCAACTATCAAAATGCTACCCGATAGATTTGATGGAAGATGATTCTGTTGAAGAAGCTCCCCGTTTTAAACAAGCTGAGAGAGTGACTATTTGAAAAGTGATTTTAATTAAGTGTTAAACAAGACTTGCTAAAAAGGACTGCAGAATATTTTCCCACCGATCTGCATTGCTCTAAGGATTTTTGTCTCTATGCTGCTTTTGGTTTCCAAAGAGGAGTGATCCTTTAGCAAATTAGCCCTGTTGCTGCTTTTTTTCTTTTCCCCCAAAGCCTCCAATCTATTATGGGTAAATAGCATGTATTGGCCTTAGTGATGCTGTCAATAGAGTATGATCTTGCAAGGAGCCAAAATTATAACTCATCTGACGTTATCTTTGTTTTTGTAAAGATAACGTGATGTGATTTCTTTTGTGCTACTAAATCAGCTTTAAAGTTTTCAATAGCATTCTTTTTATATTCTTTCATCTCCAGGGTGACTTTTCTGGAAAGGGGGCAGAGAGAGCCTCTGTTAAGCTGTCCTACAGTGGCTCACGAGCCTGAGTACCAACCTCCGGGCAGAGTGTTAAGAGGCAGGGCAAAGACCCCAAATTAGCTGTGAGGTCTAGACTTAGATTTCACTAACCAATTATCAAGTGTAAACTCCTCAAGAACTACAACAGTCTTAATGTGGAGTCACAGATAGACCAGAGTACCCAAGGGGACCATCTTGCCACCCAGGCAGGTTTGTCTTTGTGACAGATGGTCCCTTATACCAAAAATCACAACACTGTTCAGGTTACTCCCAGTACCAAAGGACCAGTCACTTACAGTACGTCAATTACACCATAGATTTCACACCAAAGGCAATGGCTGTAGCCAATGCTATAATAAACTATCTAAAGATTTTATTAACTAGGAAAAGGAAATAAGTTATGTATAAGGTTAAAGCAGGTAAACATATATATGAACAAATGAGTTCCAATCTAATAGAAGCTTCTCTGATAAGCAAGCTCTATATGTCCTTTAGGACTAAGGCAGGACAAGCACTGGGGATCTTTTGCTTATGCTTAGTAATCCTTGCCCCTTATAGCCCACATAGCAAAAAAAACCCCACCACATTTCCTCCTTGTTAGGGCTTTTTATTTCTCTCTGTCCTGCCCCCTTCTGCTTCTAGTTGCAAGTTCAGCTGTTGGGAGGAATTCAGTTGCACACCTCTTCTTCATGGGGGGTGACGTGAGGCGGGGACACAATCCACAAGACCTTCTGTCTTCTGATGTTCCACAATAGTTCGTCTGGTGTTGATGGGCCTTCTTTTGTTGGGCAGAGAATACTTCCTGTTGGAAACTAACATTTCACACTTGTTACTGCTTCTCTCATGTCTGATTTACAATTACAGAGCAAACACTTAAATATTACCCTATAACATGGGATACAGGTATAAGTGAGATGATTAAATGCTTGTAAATTGCTGCATGCCTTAAAGTCTAAACACATTTTTATAACTATTTATAACTGATGCCTATTTTAACAGTACTAACACACAGGTGAGCCAGACTGGCTCTAGCTATGTATTTGTCAGTGTTCAGGAGTCTTGGCATGAGCTGTCCCCTGGTCTGCCAGGGTCACAGCCTCAGTTTCAGATTTTGCCCCAGGCCTCCAGAAACCTCTATGCAGCTGTGCCTTCAGGGACCCAGCTATTGGCACTTTAATTGAGACTTTCTGTGACTTCCATTATGTGTAAGTGAATTGCGGGAAGAATACATCTGAAATATCACTCTTGTCGTTTGGTATACCATTAATTTAAAAATGTTTAGCCCAATGGTCAGGTGACAAGTAGGTTAGAGGGTTATTGTTTTGAACAGTGTCACTACTCACCTAGAGTTAAAAGACAAACTCTTTTCAGTGGGTGCAGGGGGCACTTGTAAGCTAGCTAGGATGATCTGTAGTTCTAAAAGAGAACGCTAGCTCTTTCTTCTGTAAAGTCATGTGGAATCCCATGCAGATGAGACTAATCAGATAACTGTTTTCCAGGTAAAAGGGAAATGTATGCCCTGTACCTAAAGGTCATATATCATGCAGCAGTAGCTAGCCACTCCATTGTTAAGTTTGCTGCTAATTTTCTCTTTGAAAGCAAATTAACTTAATTTCATAACCAAATTTCTTCACTTAAGATCAGATATTGTCCATTCTGAATCTGAAGCTTCACAACAAATGGGTTGCCCAAAGGTGTTTTTTTAAATCCAAAACCCACCCAGAGAACATATTTTTGAGTAAAAAATAAGTTTTTTTTTTTTTTTTTGCATTCATGGTATCTACTTAAAGAACGGAGACTTTAGACTTTATTGATCATGTTTGCACTATATTAGTAGTCATGCATCACTGATTAGGACTGGGTTTAGTTTAAAATCTGGAAGCGCTGTTTTCTGGGCAGTTTCTAAGCTGTTCCAGAGTCCTGGTCTGGACCATAGTGGGGATGTCCTCAGGACAGCATCTTGTGTTACCTCCAAGCTTCTGACTCAGTGTTGTTAAGAGTTTTGCATGCACAACTGCCATTTTGGCTTGGCACCAAGTATAAAAAAGTTCAGCCAAAGTAATCTGTGACTGAAAAGAGGACTTTAAAATAAAATAACCATTACAATAATTCTTGACTTGCTACTGTAGTTCAGCTTTACATGTAGAGAGGATACCTTTCTCTATATTAAAAATGGCTTTTATGGAGCATGTCTGTACCAGTACATGTAAGTACTGCTAATCTGGATGCAGGGCTGGTTTAAGAGGTAACGTTAAACATGTCCTGGATGGTTAGACACAACGCATCTTGGCAGGGGGTTAGGCTAGATGACCCTTGCAGTTCCTTCTAACCCTAGGATTCTATGATTCTATGGTGTGCTCTTCAATAAGAGAAACAATTAAAGACATGCATTGAAGAATACCATTGAGGGTCTTTGAAATCTTTACCCATTCTAAGACCAGTTGGGGCTATCAGGGACTCCACCACTTAAAAACAAAAAAAAACAAAAAAAAAACACAACAACTCTCCTGAATCTGTGGCTCTTCCCAAGAGCAGGGATTGAATTGGGCCAGTGCATGGTGGCTTGGTAAGCTGGTAGTTTTTTTTGGAGGCTGGTAATTTATGTTCAAAAATTTAAACTCTCTCTCTTTGTGTGTGTGTTAAAGTTAAGGTTTTAGCCCTTTGGGTTGTGAAGGAAAGCTTCAACATGAGCCAGACTTAAACAGAGAAGAGATGTCTGCAGACAGCCTGAAACAGGAGCACCAAGAGTACAAATTATTCCTAATAATTTTTAGGGGACAAACCCCAACCAAAAAAATCCCTTTGCAATAGAATCACTGCTGGGCTTGTGGTCACTGCTGGGCCCCTGCTTGGGTGGGTGTATAAGACAAAGGTTTTTATTTGGCTATCACCCCTCTCAGGGAGGGCCCCACCTGCAGCAGTCTGTACCATCAACAAGAAGGCAAATTGACACAATTGTCTGGCATGAAGCCTCTCTTCCCTGAGGGTGGCTCTGGCAGGTAGCAGTCTCTCTAGTCATTCTTGACCCCAGCCAGGCTTCTCTTGTGACGTGAGAGCTTGAGGTCTGTGCTCCCACCCAGCCAGCATCCATCTGTGCCGGGCTCCCCCCCTGGTAACCCCTCCCTCCAAGCCTGACACCTATTGCAGGTGTAGCAGAGTGGGGCTGATTTTGCTCACAGCAGCTCGTTAAGCCCTGTTCTTGGGCCACTGTAGCCTAGGACTTTTAAAGGAGGCGACAGTTGGGGGCTAGCAAAGCTGATAGCATCCTTTTAACTCTCAAGTGTCCCTGGGTAGTGCTTAGAGTTGTAGTCATATTCATTCAGCAAGCATTAGCAAAGAGCTGCATTTCTGTTGTACCATGCTGTGCATATTTAATAATTCACTACAGATCAGCAGCAGAGCTAGAACCCACACTCAGCATGAAAAACACAGGCCTTTACCTCTTGAGCTAAACTCCTTCAACTGTAAGTAGCAAGCTCTTATTCTCTTTGGGGCCAGCCACTAGGAGACATGATCACACATCCTTAGGCTATTTGTTACACATACAACTGCTAATACTGCCTCCTCTGATACCAGTAGCAGAGCTTGGTGTAATTTAACACTGGGTACATCTACAGTGCACAAACCCTCCCACCCCCATCTCCAAAATCTGCGAGTGAGTCTCAGAACGCTGGTCAATTGACCTTGACTTCCATAATGTGGCTGAAAATAAGTGTAGGTGTTCCTGCTTGGGCCAGAGTCCAGGCTATGAGACTCACTTTCAGGTTTCTGGGTGTTTTTTGGCAGTGTAGATGTATCCTGCGTTAAATTACAATGTCAAGCTAGGCTCCTGGCCTCCGAGGAGGCAGTATCTGAGAAACCTTTTGCATAAAATCAAGAGCAAGAGTGGACTCCATAGAGTCTCTGGTATTTCTCCCTTTTTGGGGTAAAAACTCTGCTAGAAGTAGGGTTTGTGTTTTTCGTTTTTTAGATTTTATTAATTTTTCTTCTTCGAGGTAGATTTGTTTCAGGGAATTGGCTTGTGATGGCATATACAAATCCCATGCTGGCCACACAGTGCAAGTCTGTCTACCCTGGCTGGATCATGATTTAAATCAAGTGGAAAGCCTCGATTTATATCATTGATTTTAATCAACTTTTCCATTTGTACTTTTATTTTCTAAAGAGAGGTGCATTCTCATTGATTGATTGTAACCATTAAAACATGTTGACTTACAACTAAAGAGAGCCTTTACACAAAATTTGGTACATCTTTTTGCTACCTAGAGGGTATGCTATAAACCAGGGGTCGGTAACATTTGGCACATGGCTCGCCAGGGTAAGCACCCTGGCGGGCCGGGCCAGTTTCTTTACCTGCTGATGCGGCAGGTTCGGGCGATTGCGGCCCGCACTGGCCGCGGTTCGCCGTCCCGGGCCAATGGGGGTGGCGGGAAGCCGCGGCCAGCACATCCCTCGCCCGCGCCGCTTCCCCCATTGGCCTGGGACGGCGAATCGCAGCCAGTGGAGGCCGCGATCGCCCGAACCTGCCACATCAGCAGGTAAATAAACTGGCCCGGCCCACCAGGGTGCTTACCCTGGCGAGCCGCGTGCCAAACATTGCCAACCCCTGCTATAAACATATACATTTATTTAAGCAATTATATACCTTAATATGGTCAGATTCTTATTAATTGTACATTTTTAGTGTTATTTTGCTTATTTAGTAGATAATTTTTGCTCATGATTTATGTTAAGATGCATTAGGATGGTAACTGGAATTTAATTAAACACACAGAACAGCATATTAAATTTATTTATTAAACAAAACAAGTCCTTAATGCAGTACATGATCTATTGTGCTATATTTGTAAAGCTTGACCTCACAAATGAGATGTTTTTTCCTCTGATTTTTTATATAGAAAAGCAGCCTTTAACTCGGTTTTTGATAGAGGCTTATGGATTCAGCATATTTATTTTATTTAAATGTTTTGAGAGATTATAATAAAAGTTTAGGCCTTACCATATTTTGTATTAAACTTGTTTAAAATGAAATCTGAGTTTATTTTTAAAAGAAAAACTTATAATTTAAATAATAAAAAATCTAATTTAAATACAATTCAGTTGTACAATTTAAATACTATTCAATTCTCCTCCCCAGTTTTATCCATCCTGCTCCCAGCTGTAGTGTAGATATACTTGAAGAGGCCACAGACGGAAGCCCTTTCTGTACCCACTTGAAGACAACTTTTATCCTCTTCACTCACCCAAGAAATCCCATTGAAGTAAATGAGTGAACAGATTTTGGCCCAGATTTCTATTCTGTTCAGGTTCTTATTGCCCTTATCACATAAAATCTCATCACTGTAGAGTGAATAAAGCCACGCAAGTTCCTTCAAACATTCTTTCTTCCCATGTATCTCAACTCTGAATGAGAGAGGCCACTTTTAAGGATGAGATGACAGTTCAATCACCAGTGCCTATTTAGACCTCGGGGCCTCTCTTGAAACAGCCACCAAGAATGTAAATTAGAACAAAGGGAATAGTGGTTTCTGTTTTGCTGAAACTTGTCTACTGGGAACTGGAATGAGATTGTCAAACTCATTCGTTCAAGCGTTTCTCTTGGAAATTAAATGCTGTAGCATAGATCCACGTACTTCAAACCAATTAACAAAGTAGGGCGCACATGGTTCAATAGAAACATCAAATTTTGCTGGTGTGCAGCTTTGTTTGCGTATGATCTACTATAAATATCATTTGCCTGTTTCAGTTTTTTAGAATAATTCGGTCCACTTTGCTCAGCTGGCAGAACCCAGCCCCCAGTGTCAGAAAGTCTGGTTGGTGAATGGAAGGGGGTCACAGCAGTACAAGGTTCCCCTCCCCGTTTTGCCAGCCTGCGCAGAACACATACAAAGGGACAAGGCTGGCCGGAGATGGGGGAGGCAAGGGCATCAGGGAGATACACTAATGAAGGGCCTGAAAGAACTGAAAAGACAACTCCTGTTGACTTCAGTAAGATTTGCATTAAGCTCTGAGTCTCAAAACAGGTCTCCTTTGACTGAAGCAATGATAATGCTCCAAGAGTGGGGATGCAAATTGCACTTTCCTACTCCTGCAGGGATAAATCAAGCCCACTGAATTTAAAAAGAAACACAAATGAAATAAGAAAATATAATAGACTATGCAACTTTTAAAGTATTCTGGGCCAAATTTGAAATGGAGCTATATAAGTGTAAGTGAGGGCAGAATTAGGCCCTCTGTTATTTTTGGCTATAACAACTTGATAGTGTCCTTTTAATGTCCCCATTCTCCATGATGTTGCCGGGCAAATTATAGGGTTTCACTTTTCTGGCCTTTGCCTCACATTTCATTCCAAGCCACCATACCACCTGCTTGCCTATAGAAGACTATTCTTTACACATTTTATTCACATCTCTTTGCTCGTTGACAGTGATCTGGATCAGATATTGCAGCTGGCTTTTTGTCAAGCTATTCCACTCTGCCCCCCTATCCATCTGTTACTAGAGGCAATGTGTATGGGTGGGAGGGGGGGAGAAAAAGTGGGAATTTGCTCTGTATTGGCTGTGACAACAGTAATGTCCTACCAGATTTCCAAAACTCCCAAGTGAGTAATAGCAGCTACGTTAATGCCTGACACCAATGACTGAGAGCTTGGTTCAGTTTCTATACCCTAATACAAGGACCATTCCTGGAACTATGAATGCTTAAGCAAAAACCAGCTAATTGTAAAGAATATTTGTCTGTAGACATTTGAGCTGTTAAAGGATTTCTGTGCAACTTTGGGGATGATTGCTTTGATTGTATATTTTTTAACCTCTGCCTTTTGAGATGGGAAGTAAGGGAGCATGAGCGTGTTTTGATGTCTGAAAAAAAATATTAGCTCCACTTGATATTATGGATAGATAGTTTTACCATAAGTTAAGTCTTTACCATAGTTAAAGCTGAAATATGCCTTCCATTATAAACTTGATTTTGACCCATCCTCTAACTTTGCCAAACCAAAACCAAACTCCCTGACAAATGGAATGTCATAACTGGAAAATGGTTTGATCTAGAAACTCCAGACTTGTTTTAATTTTTCATGACTAGTACTGATCCCTTTGACTAGTTTTTTGGGAAGTGGGATGTATAAACTTGCTGCACACTTATGAAGAGTGTTTTAAATACTGCAAAATGGCTTGTTTGAAATTTAAGAAACCCCCATCAGACAAATAAATGCCCCCTATATTCTGCATCATTTATAATGTATGTTTAATAAATCCTACATAATAAATCCCACATGAACCAAGGCATCTACAATTGACCTATCCTTAAAGATCATCTGATGCTTCATGGAAAATTGTAACTACTATTTTTATATATAAACTATTCTACCTATTATATAATGTTTTTTGTCCTCCTCCTCCTCTTCCTCCTCCCTGTGTTTTTCATGATTAAGAACTTGGGCATGAAAACAATACTTTATGCTTAAGTGTTCCTCTGATCCTGTTTCTTATTTCTCACGTGAAGTGTCATCTTAATCTTCTCTCAAATCCAAATTGCTGCAGTACAAATGACTAAAATGTCACAAACAGAATTATGACTTCAGCTGGGGAGAAAACATCAAGAGCAGATGAACAATTAAAAGTGAAAGACTTGTTCAAGCAAATGTCCCTATTGAAGTAAACCAGAGTGGGAAGAAAAAATTAATAGTGATGTTGATGTAGAAATAGTTCTAAATGTTTTTCAAGACTTTCCTGGTAGGTATCAACTGTCTTTTAATGTTTTTTTTTTTTTTTTTTTTTAATCCTAGCAGTAGAACCACTGATGCTTCTGGATGCAGTGATAAGGTAGTCCCAAGGTTACCAACCTGACTTCAAAGATTAAATGACACTCTGTGTGTATGTACAATATATATTACATAAAAAAGAAAAATGTTAAAACATTTAGGTTGCAAAGTCAAGTACTCAGAAGTTAGGAAATGCCTGTGCAATCTTAATTCAGCACCCTTGTGAATATGCTTTATGATGGTCTTTGATTACATGATCACATGTTATGAAAAGTGCTATATAAGCGAGGTATTATTTTTCCCCTCTTTCACATTGCCTGGACACTAGCAGGATGAACACAGAGCACAGGAGTGACAGTCGCCCTGCTCTCAGTTCTGGTATCTGGCACCACAGTGATCCTTTGCTGTTGGGAACAGAGAAGGGACAGAAAGTCCTGCTCATCCCCATAGGCCCTAGGACCATGCCCATTACAGATGGACTCTTTGGATGTGTTAGTTGCCAGACACTACCAAGTCTCTACTCGGCATGTGCAAACTGAGATTTTTTTCAAAGGCTTATAACTTAGCCAAATGTGGTGCTTTTGAACAGGAAGATCAAAAGGTGCATTGTCTCTGACCCCAGGGCAACCCCTTTGCTAAATTTCAAGCCCTTGCTCCAAAGCATGAAGAAGTTGGAGCTTCTCAACAAAATGGTTGTAAAATTTATTTTAATGAGGGGAAGCCAACCTATTTTTTCCCTATCTCATTTTTGGAAATGACAACTATTTTTGCTGAAACTTAAAAAAAAAAAAAAATTCAACCTCAGGCAGACACCTTGCATGGGAAATGAACTGTAGCCTGAACAACTGAAGTTTGGCAACGCTCTAAGCAAAGAAAAATAAGGTTTTATAGGTGTCAGGGAGCACCTGTGCCACCTATAATCCCTGTGTGTGTTTATATCTTACATATATAAAAATACATACGAACATAGGAATCCCTTCATCCACTGTTATCTTTCCTGAGCTGGAGTTTGGCAGCTTCAGTTTACACAATGAGTTAGAGGAAGTGAGGAATACTGTATCTAATTGAAATTGCAGGGGGAATTTTAGGCAGTCAACACTTTTGTATGAAGCCTCATATGAAAGGTGGCACAGTGCCCCCTTAACACTAACTGCTTACTCTATGGGGAGAAGTACTATCCATAACAGCTCTTCACTGAGAAGTGAATCCAGTCAGGTGGACTGACAGACACTTATCTTAACTTGTATCTCCTGCATAACACAGGAGGCTTGGGAGAACTGGTGTACTGGCTCATGAGGTGCGGTAAACTCTTTCCATTTCCTAGTTTTGCATTGCTCAAAATGCCTTTCAAGAACCACTAGGGGGAGATGAAGCATCAGGTTAGGCTGTGATTAATCTGCTGAGTGCGGATTCCAAGGTTGTTTGACATGTTGTTATTGCCTCCTCACTTTCCTAACTTCAGGGCAAGGAAGTTATAACAAAAGTGATAATTGATCTGAGATAATATTTGGTAATGTGGAACAGTAAAGAGGAAAGATGAAATTAAAAAGGGGTGTCTATGGCATTAGAGATTCTGTGGACATAGATATTTGCTGTGTATAATCCATGTTAACTTCTAACTCCACCACACCAATATATGATGTGTATATCCAGAGAAGCTAGCAGATAAATTAACCAATTCATATACAAAGTGACACAAAAAAACTTCATGCATGCAAGTCCTGCCTTTGTTTAGTCAGTTTGCTTTTTCAGTATGTTTTTATTAAGGTCACTTTTTCAAGAAGAAACACCATATATGGGCCAAATTCTGCTCTCAGGTACACTGACGTAAATCTGCAGTAATTCTTCTGAAGTCAGGATTTCCTAGCTCTCAGTGCTGGCTGTACACTATGCCCCTCTCTCTCTGGGGATGAATTTTATATAAACATGGAAATCTGCATTGAAATTGAAAACTCAACTAATTTAATGTGTGGGGTTTTTAAAACCCATCTACATGTATACCACTGTAAATGCAGATAGCTCTGTTGGTTTCAGTGCAAGTTAGGGTTTGATCCTGGGAGGTGCCGAGCACTCTGACCTTCCACTGAATCCAGAAACTCAGCACCTTCAAGACTGAGCCCTTTCTCTAGATTTACTTGCTATCACAATCTGGCCCGCAAAGCTTTTGTTCTTTCATTTGTTATAGCTTAAATTTCAAGTTTAGGAGCCTAAAGCTAGCTATCTAAATCTATATTTAGGCAGTCAAGAAATAAGAGGTCTGATTTTTCAAATGTGCTGAACACCCACAGTCCCACTGAGCTCAAACGATGCTGTGGGTGCTCAGTGACTTTTGAAAATCAGACCTCTTATTTAGCTGCTTAAGTAAATATAGAGCCAAACTTTAGGCTTCTAAATGTGAAAATATTGGTTTATCTTCAGCATTGATATTCCCAATCTTTGTAAACTCTCATACAGATAAAGATGATACTCTGTGTTATTGCAAAATTATCACTGTCGTGTACAAACTGTTCTGGTAATATGTAATTCTTTACTGTTATTAATCAACTATCTATTTAAAGGTAAATTAGATCTCAACACCCCAAATCTTTAAGACAAAAATTAGGATCCAAATGTGATCTTTGATGCGGATTCCTATCTCTATAATGGACTGAACCAAAATCCTGATCTAAACACTCCCAAACTTTGGATCTTTATGTAGATCCAAACTTTGTGAATTAGACCCATCTCCAGTTTAAATATTTTTCCTTGTGTGTTTTAAGACTGTACCCAGTAATATATTTAGACCAAGAGTTAACAAATACCTGTTAAAATAAGAATTTAAAGATGAAACAAATCTGTCTGCATGGGATGAAATAGTTCCATTTTGGATTAAAAGTCTTGTACAGGGGCTTGAGGCTACATGGAGCCTGGATCCACCAAAACTTTGCTCCCTCCC
The DNA here is from genome assembly GCF_027887155.1 of Malaclemys terrapin pileata. Lineage (NCBI taxonomy): Eukaryota > Metazoa > Chordata > Testudines > Emydidae > Malaclemys > Malaclemys terrapin. The sequence continues at coordinate 88,900,374 of NC_071508.1, read as the reverse complement.
CCTGCAAAAATATTCCTCCTCAGTTTCTGCCATGAATGGTGGTCATCAGAATCACATATTTGCTTGACCCTCTTCCTTTGGAATGTATTGTGGCATAACTTGAGAAGTTATGGGCGGCACTGTGGACCCAGAAGGATGCCCTTTGTCCTCCTTGGATCTGGTGTCTGTGGTAAATGGCCATCTTGCAGCAATCAAACAATACATCAACTCATGCCTGCTTTTTTCAAGGTCTCCTACAGTCATGGGCCCTTGATCTCAAGGGGTCCTGCCTTATTCTACTGCATCAGTTGAATTTTTGATTAAAATCATGACCCAGTTTCAGGAATGGACTGGTAGAACTAAACCTGCTCCAGTACCCTATCTCCCAGCTGTTCCACAGTCGTGACACACCACTACTTCCTGAATTGTTCTCCTGTCCTGTCTCACCTCATCTCTGCCTGGTACCCAAGGCTAACACCCCTCTTCTCACTTAGGTGCTAGTCCAGCAATGTATTTGAGCACATACCTAACTTTAAGCAAGTGAGTAGTCCTGCTGACTACCCATAGGCATGTATGTAAATATCTCTTCTCAACTGGGGCCTTATACCCGTAACCCCTATTTTTGAAAACAATATAGTTCCTATGTTTCTCCCATATGCCTTAGAAATGCCTATAAATAAAATAAAGACCTTAGGAAAGTTGTTTAAATATATGGTGGTGTACAGGTGTTTGCCGGGGCTCGACCCTCTCCGAGGTGGCGGGGAGCCACACTGACTCACTACCCACTAGGGCTAGGGTACTCTGGCTGCAGAGTCTCCCCCGGCAGCCCTTGCAATCCTGAAAAGATACAGTCAGCCCGACCCTGGCTCAGGGCGGGCACCAACGTTATGTCAGGGCCCAGACCCTCAGTCAGGGCTGAGCAACAGTAAGCAAAGTATTTAGGCCCAGGCCCTAGGTCAGGGTGGGGCAACAAACGCTGAGTCAAGCTGAGCAATAATAGTAGGCCTCAGCCTCAACAGGCCTGGGAGAGGGGGAGACTGCCACCCACGGGTTGGGTGGCGGGGGGACGCAGGCCCTCCCACTCCACTGCATCCCAGCCCGGGGCCCTAGCAGCAGCAGAAGGCCCGCTGCTTGGTCAGTGGGGATCCTGGCCGCAACACACTGACATAGGCGCTGGCAGTGCTGCAGCCAGACTGGGGTCAGCTGCCCCGGGGCTACTTCCACACTCCCCCTCTTGGCCTACCTGGGGGCTGGTGTTGGCCTCGGGGAGATCCTGGATTCGTCGGGCCAGAGATCATTCGGCAGGCCCGGCGGTTCCTGGCAGCCACCCTGGGCTGCGGAGGTTTCCCAGCCCTGAGCTAGGCTAGAGATGTCTGGTCTCTCCGGCGGCTGGGGCCTGACTGGGTTCTGAGGGCAAGCCTTTGTACTTCTGGGTCGCCGCCTGACCCCCTGAGAGGCGAGCCCAGAGCTCCCTAGCTCCGCCCACTCTGGCCTCCGGATCTTTTTATCGGGCCCCTGTTCTGCGAGACCCCCCCCGGCTTCCCCGCTCCCATACTCCGAGCCGGCTGCACGCCCTGCAGCCGGTCCGGTTCCGAACCGCGCCCAGAGACCACCTGTACACGCTCGTGCTCCACATGTTGCATCTCCTCACCCTTGCATCCCGCCCTGACACCAAATGGCGGGACTACTTAATGCCTGTGGAGGGTGAGGAGCCCCGGTGGGCCAGCCTTTATTCTACCTTAGTCCCAAGGCCCGCCGGGGACATTGGTTGGCGGCTCCTTCACGGAGCCGTGAGCACAGGCGTGTACCTGGTGCGGTTCACCCCATTCCCGAGGCCTGCCCATTCTGCAGCGTGAGGGAGACCCTGGCGCACGCCTACCTCAAGTGCGCCAGGTTGCAGCCCCTGTTCCGGCTTCTCCAGAACCTCTTGTTGAGGTTCTGGCTGCACTTTTCCCCACACCTGTTCATTTACGCACACCCTATCCGTGACTCCACCAAGTCGCGAGACCTTCTCGTCAACCTCCTCCTGGCTTTAGCCAAACTTACCATCTACAATACCAGGGAGAGGATGTTGGACGAGGGGGTGCTCTGCGACTGTGGGGCCTATTTCCGTACCTCCCTGGTCTCACGTCTCCGGGCAGAGTTCCACTGGGCAGCGTCCGCTGGCTCCGTTGACACCTTTGAGGAGCAGTGGGCGCTGTCCGGGGTTCTCTGCTCGGTGTCCCTATCCGGCACCCTGATTTTGAACCTTTGACCGTCACCCCACTCCCTGTTTTTTCATTAGTTGTCCCAAGAGTTTAGTTGGTTCCTGGGTCCAGTGGTCCCTCCCACTAGGCTGAGGGAGGGGCCTTTAGAAGTGTTTCCAATAAGGGGGGATTCACTACAGGTGGTTTCCTCATTGGGCCATTAATCTGTCACCCTCCTGCTTTTCACCACCTTGCAGAGCATGAAAACAACATTTTGCTGCTTGTGCAGACGTGCAGGTCAGAGTTCATTTACATGCTCAATAGAAAAGTTAATTTTAGGATTCCACACAATAACCACCTATTCCACTAGCATTCTGAATACTGTCGTTGCTGAGAAAAGCCAGGTGTGGGTGTCTCCAGTACCACAGTTCGGAATACTGACAGCATCCATTGGAATATAACATGGTTACATCTGAATTTGGAATACAAGTGGAATTCTCATGTCCTATAAAAGTAGGGAACGAGTGACTGAGGGAAACAGCTGCATGGCTCTGGCATGGCAATTTGCATACTGACCCTTGGTGTGTAACCTCAGTGCTCCAGAAGTTGGAATCCATTTCAGGAGGTGGACATTTATTTACCCCGGAAAAGCGCTAGCTGTTGAATTATTCCAAGTGTATAAATAGAGTGAGAGAGTCGGCTGCTTGTCTGACCCCAGTGCAGACTTAATTAGCAAGTGCCTTTCACCTGCAGCAAATGTAAGTACAGTAAATCCCAGGCTGTATTTTTGATTTTATCCTTCCCCCGCTTCTCAAAATGGACTTGACCAATGCATCTGTCTGGGAGAGCAACCAGGGGTCATCATGGTTGCCTGAAGGGATTAATATTACATAGAGAGAGAAAAGGCTATTAATAAAAAGTATTCAAGAAGAATGACCTGAAGGTTAGGAGATAGTGGGAAGCTACTGTAGGCCCAGTGAGGGCAGCAAAGCATACAGCTCAGTTTCATTTCTTGCTGTCATTTCTAAACGTTCGAAGAGTGGGCAAGATGCAACTGTAGGGCTTGATCCTGTAGCCATTGTGTGTATAGAACTCCCAGAAGCCTGGCACATGTCGCAGCTGCAGCATTGGGATCCAAATGTTGGTATTTTGCAGAGAGGATGATAAAGCCTTTAAGGAGGGGAGAATCTCCCTCAGGAAAACTGTGTGATAAAACATACTATTTTGTAGTGCTCCAGCTTGCACAAAAGCAGTCACAGTATTGTCTTCATATATATTTTTATTTACATCTAAATTGTTCTAACGTCTTTGAGTCCTAGTGCCTAAGTGCTATTGTCATCCACCAGGAGGGAGGAAAGGGTGTGCGTGAGTGGGGGACATACCTTTGCCCTTCTCTGACCCTATTACACCACCTATGATGATTACAAAAGTGAGGGGTTAACACTTGACCAGTCCCTGGTCTCACCCCTCCAAATGGCATGCTTTTGCCCACTAAAAATCCCCTAAACTTTTGACACCCCTGAGCTTAGGCCCCGAAAGAGCTTAGGTGTTCTGAGGTATAATCAAAAATAGTTTGTTGGCATCTTTTCTGGTTTTGAAGATGGCTGGTGCACCCTTTCAAATATAGTGGTTGAAATGCCCCCAGACTGGCTCTGTCCTTCAGCAAAATGGGAAAGGATGAAAGCAGCCATTATTTACTTGTCCCATAATATAAGAACTAGGGGCCACCAGATGAAATCAATGGGCAGCAGGTTTAAAACAAATAAAAGGAAGTTCTTCTTCACACAGCACACAGTCAACCTGTGGAATTCCTTGCCTGAGGAGGTTATGAAGGCTAGGACTATAACAGGGTTTAAAAGAGAACTAGATAAATTCATGGAGGTTAAGTCTCTTAATGGCTATTAGCCAGAATGGGTAAGGAATGGTGTCCCTAGCCTCTGTTTGTCAGAGGGTGGAAATGGATGACAGGAGAGAGATCACTTGATCATTACCTGTTAGGTTCACTCCCTCAGGGGCACCTGGCATTGACTGCTGTCAGCAGACAGGATGCTGGGCTGGATGGACATTTGGTCTGACCCAGTATAACCGTTCTTATGTTCCTATGAAAGGAATAAGAAGATGGAGAGCGTGTACTTTTTGTGTGCAGCATGTTGGGGTGATGGAGATTGTGAGCCTTACGTGAAGATGGTGTGCTTGGACTATCACTTCACCCTGAAATACTGGGTGATAACAATTCCTTTCTGTCTTGCTTGAGTGAGCCCTTTGGGACTTGGGTTACATACCTGGTATTGATACTAGTGACACTTATGGTGTTCTAGAGGAAAGAATATGTGATTCTTGGTCATACCAGCAAATATCTTGGCTGGAGCCGCTGGAGCCTGCCTAGCCTCATAGATCCCAGGTACTATCTGTGGTATCGGGACTGTACACATCTGATTCTCCTCTCATTGATACTGGTGTAAATCAGGAGCACTAGTATCTCCACTGAAATCAATGGCATTTTGCTGATGTAAAACCAGCGTGAGAGGCGAATCAGGCCCTATATGTATGCCTAGTACGCCCCTTGTCCGGCAGCCTTACATGGATGCTACAAGAGAGTCATACACATAGCCTCACAAGCAGCATGGTTAGTAGCAAAAATAGTACTGTGCCCTGCAGCAAGCAGTGTCCCATCAGCCACCTTCTTCACTCAGAATTTCATAATAATCTTTGACAGGTATTTTTCAGCTCTCTTCTACTGAGGCGGTGTGGTATAATGAACTGAGGAAATGACTGGCAGCTGAGAATATCAAAGTTCTTATACTGTTTTGACACTAAGGTAGCCACATAGGTGCAAGTCCCTAACGTAGACACACTCCACAGGTATAAATCAGGGCTTGCACAACTATGACTTAAACTAATATAATTTACACCTGGTCTATACTTAAAACGTAGGTTGACATAGCTATGTTGCTCAGGGTGTGAAAAATTTGCACCTCTGAGCACCATCGCTATGCCAACCTAACCCCTGGTGTAGACGCAGCTAGGTTGACAGAAGAATATTTCCGTCAACCTAGCTATCATCGCTCAGGGAGGTGGAGTTCCTACAGCAATGGAAAAAGCCCTTCAGTTGGTGTAGGCTATATCTATGTTATGGGGTTATGCTGACATAGCTATGGAGGTATGCTGCTATCATCCATGTTATGTAGATGTGGCCGTATCCTGGTAAATTACCAGGATAAGTCCTGTGTTGCACCAGGCCAGCATGTCTATATTAGTGGTTTGCACTGGTCTAACAACATCATTGCAAATTTCCTTAATGCTAGACAGGCTCAAACTTAGACTGTGTCTACATTTAAACTGCTACAGCTGGTTAAAAAATAGAAAAAGAATTTTGTGAAAATTGTTGGAAGTTGATTCAATTTAGCAGGATTTGAGACAAAGCATTTTTTTTTCAAAAATGTTCCAGAATATCTTTTTGGGGAAATAAAAAAAAGTTTTAATCCTTCTTCCTCCTCTCTCTGACAATAAAAAGCAATGCAAAAAAATGAATAATGTCCAGGTGTCCTTCACCCCCCACTTTTTCATTTGTTTTTGACAAAAAATATTTTTTGATTGGACAGTTTTGGGGGGAAATTTAGACTAGCTGTAGCAGAAAGTGAGGCTTTTAGTAATATTTCAGTCCTATATATACTACAAAAATAAACATTTTGGACCACGTTATAACATGTCTTTTTTCCTTGCTTGTGTTAACGGAAAAAAAATTGTAAACAAGTGGCAGACTGGAAAAAAATGTGGTGGTGCTTTCTTAAGCTCTACCCACGATCCAAGGCTTCAACTGCTATCACTTCCACCCACTCATGGTGCCAAATAAAATATCAGTCTCAGCAAATTGACCATGTCTTCATAACATCTTCATCATGACTCTTCTTTCTTATATGCTTTGATCAGCAGTGATGTTGATGCTTATTTCAGAGTTAACACCCCATTGAGATGAAAGGGCCAATTTATACTTCTGAGACCTATTGTTTAAACCTGCTTGCACATTCAGACCATGTCTATGCTACAGGGACTATAGCTGTATAGCTATGGTGCCGTAGCTATGCCAGCATAACCCTGTGGCATAGATGCAGACTGGAGCAACAGAAGGGGTTTTTTCCCAATGTGGTAGGAAATTCACCTCCTTGAGCAGTGATGGTTAGGTTTATGGAAGCATTCTTACATTTACCTAGCTGCATCTACACTGGGGGTTAGGTTGACATAGCTGTGGCACTCAGGGGTGTGGGTTTTTCACACCTTTGAGAGCCATAGCTATGTTGACCTAAGTTTTAAGTGTAGGCCAGGTCTCAGAATTTATCTTCACAAACACAAGGACTAAATAACTTATTTAAAAATTAAATAATAATAATACCCAGTTTTAAATAGAGCTTTTCATCAGTAGATCTCAAAGTGCTTCACAGAGGTGGTCAGTAAATTTAGCAGGATCCTATGACTGCAGAGATGTTAAGGGGGTCACTCTACCTTGAAAAGTCCCTTGCAATATGTACTCTCTACTTATGCTAAAAAATCTGTTCTACCTTGCATGTTGCTGTGACTCTGAAAGTATCTTTCCCAGATCTGAAGAAGAGTTCTGTGTGGCTCGAAAACTTTTCTCTCTCACCAACAGAAGCTGGTTCAATAAAAGATATCACCTCACCCACCTTGTCTCTCTAACAGGGTTAAAGCATGGTTACCTAACATAGTTATGAAATGTACTTTTCTATTCACACAGGCAAACAGAAGTCATGTTATAATACTCTTGGGCCACTATCATGTTTAAAAAGAGTTACAACTGCATATAGGCAGTGTCTCAGGCTCCAACTACATAACCATGATAATTAGACTTGTCAGAATTTAATGTGTATCTTTTATCGTATCAGTTGATAATATCGATGTTTATTTCTAAGCATTTTTATTTTTATTGGTTTACATTTTCACAATTATGGGAAATAATGGGGGGGTGTCAGACAATAGGGGAGTTAGATGATAATTATTTAATGACAGTAGGTGTTGAGATTCAAAAAGTTAAAGCTTTATAACTGTTAACACAGAAATTGTCAACATCCCATGTCATAATATTCAAAGTACATATCCTTAAATTGAACATTAATAAGTTCTCAAACAGCATTTTTCTTACTTTCCCTATCTGTATATTTTGATTACTATTGATGGAAATATTTTTTTCAGTGAAGTGAATGTTTACCAACATTTACTGATAAAAATACAATCTTTCCAGCTACAATGGTGGCAGGAGACCTGGTTGCCTCATGTTTATCCCGTGACCTTATTAAAATCTAATTAAAAATTATAGGGAAGTCAGAACCTAACTGTGATCCTGGACAGTGTAAATCTTTTGCCTGGAGATGAGAACACAGTTAATCCCCCTCTATACTACAAATTTGATCATGTTTATATCTCAGTCAGAGAACAAATGTGGTCCCCTGATTTGGTTATTGCTGTGCCCTAGACCGGGTCTTGTTTACCTATGTCAGAGAGGTGATATGAAGATTTATTAGTTAATGCTGAAGATGGAAAGCACAAGGTATTATAACCTGGTAGTACTACACCATTCCATTTACTACTGCAAGGCTTCTGTGTTCTTATAAGGCAGTTTGGAATAATTTATTTTTCCCCAATGTGACTCTTTGCATATCTTATTCGTAAAGGTGTTCCTACCAATCATTTATAAAAATACCTCAACTATAGCAGAGCATGCTGAATACACCAGTGGCCAGGCTAAGAGGGGCATTATTAAAGTGGAGATAGACTTGAACCAGAACCAGAGATCTGAGACATCCCTCCTCTTCCCAGGCTTTGGGAAACTTCAGCCTGAGATCTGAATTCAGATGTGAACTTTGCAGCACTTTCTCAGCTTTATTTGAACAACCCATTTTTAAACGAAAGGGACCTAAGTCTGATCCTCCTGGGGTGGATGTAAATCAGGAGTTACTCAGTTGGAGAACAAGTGGAGTGAGATTGGCATAAAACTATGTGAGATTAGAATCAGGCCTCATGTGTGTTGAATAAATCTTGCTACCCTACAGGCATTCAGCACATGTTGCTACAGTGGAGGGAATTTTGCTTTTTAAAGAAAAGATTTGCAGGTCACCTTTTGAGAATGTGACTCCTGAAGTTGTAAAGAATGAATCATTGGTGCTGATTATACTTCATCCATGCAGCTCTGCAGTTACCCTTGTTCTGCTGACTATATAAGATTTGGGTGATGTGTTTGTAGAGGGTGTTGAGTCTGGAACTTTGACACTCTGATATCTTTCTCTCTTTACTTTGAATTACTGAACTACTGGTGGAGATCAAAGAAAATGGGGAGGAGGACTGACAAGGAACAGTGCATGCAAGATGTCTGCAGAGCTTTAAATAAATAAAAGGGGGTTAAGATCCTAAATCAGTTACAGAATATCTGTAGACATGGGGCCCTGTTTTGCAAACACAGAGCTGCACCTAAAGTTGAGAACTTCCATGCATGGAGCACACTTACAGGCTTAGGTCCTTACAAAACACTGTCCATATCAAATCCACATATTACAAATATAGGTGTGTGCTACTGATCACACCTTAGATTGTTACAGCTGAAATAATGTTTTAGCTCTAGTAGGGTTACCATACGCCCGGTTTTTCCCGGACATGTCCGGCTTTTCGGCAATCAAACCCCCGTCTGGGGGGAATTGCCAAAAAGCTGAACATGTCCGGGAAAATGCCGGCCAGGCACTTCCCCTCCCGCGGCTGCTCTGCTCCTCCCCTGACTCTTTGGCTCTGTTTAAGAGCCGAGCTGCCCGAGCGCTATGAGCTTCAGGCAGCCCCCTTGCCTCCGGACCCCAGCCGCCGGCCAGGCACTTCCCCTCCTGGGCTCCGGCGGCGCAGGGTCCGGAGGCATGGGGGCTGCCCGAAGCCAGTAGCGCTTGGGCAGCTCGGCTCTTAAAAAGAGCCGAAGAGTCAGGGGAGGAGCAGAGGCTCCGGCCCGCGGCGGCTCTGCTCCTCCCCTGACTCTTTGGCTCTGTTTAAGAGCCGAGCGCTACGGGCTTCAGGCAGCCCCCATGCCTCCGGACCCTGCACCGCCGGAGCCCGGGAGGGGAAGTGCCCGGCCGGGGGCGCAGGGTCCGGAGGCATAGGGGCTGCCCGAAGCCCAAGTGCTACCGGCTTCACAGTTTGCCAGGCAGCCTCCAGACCCTGCGCCCCCGGCTGGGCGCTTCCCCTCCTGGGCTCCAGCTGTGCTGGGGAAGCGCCGGCCGGGGGTGCTGGGTCTGGGGGCTGCCTGGCAAACCGTGAAGCCGGTAGCGCTCAGGTAGCCCTTTTCACGTGGCTGGGAGTGGGAGGGGCGGAGTTAGGGCGGGGTTTGGGTGGGAAGGGGCGGGGCTGGGGTGGGAAATGGGCGGGGCCAGTGCCCCGTGGAGGGTCCTCTTTCTTTATTTGATAAATATGGTAACCCTAGCTCTAGTAGCTTTTTTACCATTTTTATCTATTAGTTTGCCTTTTGCATTTTCTTCAGCCTGGAAAATTAAACAGGCAGGTCAGTTTCACTTCCGTTTCTAGTTGACTTCACTTTCCAGTTCTCAAGCAGTTTGTCTTTATGTTTCCAACTTTGCTGGGGAGTGTATAAGTAAAAACCTCAGCAAACTGCATTAACACTTAAAAAAGAGAGAAAAATAATGAATCTATTTCAAAAGGGTGAAACTCACCCATGATGCCCGGCACCCCCAGAAAAACAGGTCCTGCATACAGGCTGTGCAGGGTGACCATGAGCCCATGCGTCCCCTACACTACACAGAAAGGAGAACTGCACTGGCCCCATTGAGACCAGTGCAGAGAAGTCTGAAATGAGGTAGGTCAGAGGAGTAGTCACAGGAGTCAATAGTCCAGGGGCTGCAACGTCCCCATCACCTATACAACTGGTATGGAGGAACTACAGCTGCTGTTCTGCTGCAGGGATGGGGACATGTTGCTCATCAGCCCTGATTTGAAGGGTGGGTTTCACCTCTGCAAGCCCTTCACATTCCATCCACATAGGACTTGAATGAATGCTCAGGCTTTGTCGTGGGTAGAACTAGATTTTATTAAAAAAACAAATGTGCTCCTCCCACCCCCGCATCACCACCAAGTTTTGCTGAGGGTCTTGTGCAGCGTGCATGAGTTTTACCCTACAAGAATAGATTCATTATTTTTTTTCTCTCATTTTTAAGTTTGAATGCAGTTTGTTTAGGTTTTTATTTGTATGTTCCCAGTACTGCTGGGAAGCATATACCTATCTACTTTATAACCCTAAATATTTTAAAAGCATTTCCATCTTCTAGCAATCTCCCTGCTGTGATTTAGGTGGCTTTGAATGATGTCATCAACTCTTAAGTGGGGATCATAAAACCCTGAATGCAGGACTTGGTTGGTTAATAAATGAGAAAATGTGTATATTTTGGTCTTTATTCTCCACTGACACTGCAAATCAGCAGTAGCAACTGATCAGTGGAGTCACACTGGTATAAAAACAATGTTCTTGAGAGGAGAATGGGTCCCAAAAATTTCATTCACGTGTAATCAGTTAACGATGAAGATTGTGTGTGTGCTATTGGGTATAAAATTGGAATCCATGAGAGTGTGATGTAAAGGTTTTATGAGCATGAGTTTGTGATGGTCACATTATTCACAAGAGGTGAAGCCAACAGTAAGTTGTTTAGGTCATTTCAAACACGGGTCTATAAAATCTCCCACACCATACCATCATGTATTTTTTTGACATTACATGTTACTGGACAATCTATTTTAGAAATGATTTAGAGTTAAAAAATTATTGGTACTATTTTCATATCCTGCCAGTAAAGAAAGCTTCATGCCTTAGTTACTATGAGCCAGATTCTCCATTTCTCTGGTATTGCAAAGTTGCCCTTAAGCTGCAGACAAAGATCCTTGAGTGGCATAACACTACTGTAGTTACTCTCGTGCCACGCCCTTCTTCTGACCACTGGCATATGGCAGCGATGGCCAAACTTACTGCCCTTCTGAGCTGCATACAACAATCTTCAGAAGTTCGTGAGCCGGGGCACACCTGCTGGGACTTGGGACTTCAGCCTGCAGCAGGTTGGTGAGGCTAGGGGATTCTGCCCTGTGGGGAGGGGATCTCAGGGTTTCAACCCCATGTGTTGTGCCTGCTGAGGCTCGGGACTTCAGCCCCGCAGGAGGTGCCTGCCAGGTCTCAGGGCTCCACCCCAGTGGGAAGGGGGGGTCTCGGGGCTTCAGCCCCGTGGGTCGCGCCTGCTGGGGTTTGGAGCTCTAGCTCAGCAGGAAGGGAGGTCTTGGAGCTTCATCCCCGCAGGGTGCACCTGTTGTGGCTTCTGCCCCATTCCTGGGAAGCCCTGAGCACCTGCAGGTGTGCCCCATGGGGCAGAAGCCCTGAACCCCACCACCCTGCCGCAGGGAAGAAGCCCTGAGCGCCACCCCCCGCCCCCCCGAGTCTGGTAGGTGGAGAATGGGGGGCTCCTCAAGCCGCACATTAATTGTAAAAGAGCTGCGGCTTGGATACCCTTCGCATATGGGGAATGTTAGGGGAAAAGAGGGTGCATCAAGGGTTTTTCTTATGCCCAGATGATGGTGGGCTGCTGTAACAGCCCAGATGGTTGGGACTGATGACAGCTAGTATAAATTAGAAGCTGGGTCTGGCCTAGCATATGAATGGCCTAAGGATCAGGGGAGCACCAAGATAGTTTAAAATGTTGCAACTTCCTCCCGAGAGCTTATTGCCTACAGCCCAGGAATGCGCCCATGAGTCCAACTGTACAGGGCCCAAAGAGACTCATTAAACTTCTAAAGATACTTAAACCAGCTTTTGTATACTTTAAAAATGTCATCATTTACAGTACACTATCATAGGACTTACCATTGCTTGGAGAGAGTGTTGGTGTCTCCCCTTCCCAGTGGCATAAATCTCCAACTTCTACCACAGTAGGGCACAGATTGGGCTTATTTTCTTTTATATAGAGAAAAATTGTCTGTTGCCCATCCTGGGTCTCAGGCCAATACATTAAATATATTAAAATTAGGTTAAAACTTTCTTTATGGTGGATAGAAGAATAAAAATAGATCAATACATTCCTCATATCTGTAGAATGGGTGGGATGTAGGTCTGGAAGCAAAGTTGTAACTTTGTGGGAGGAAATTCTCCGTTTTGGGAAGAGAAAGACAAAACAGGTCTTCCGGGGTACATTAACTCATCTAGGTATTTGCACAGTTTTACAACAGGCTACATAAAAAGCACTAGCGAAGTTGGTACAAACTAAAATTTCATACAGTGACTTGTTTATGCTGCTCAGTATACTATACACTGAAATGTAAGTACAATATTTATATTCCAATAGATTCATTTTATAATTATATGGTAAAAATGAGAAAGTAAGCAAATTTTCAGTCATAGTGTGCTGTGACACTTTTTTGTATTTTTATGTCTGATTTTATAAGCAGTTTTAAAAAGAGATATAACTTGGGGGTACGCAAGGCAAATCAGAATCCTGAAAGGGGTACAGTAATCTGGAAAGGTTGAAAGACATTTTAACTAAAATAACAGCTGTCTGAAGTTGCTCAGGGACTGGGAATGTTACAATAAATTCTGTGGAGATGGATTAAGGAGCACAATACAACTGAGGCAGTGAAAGAGACACAATAAGTTCTTTACGCACATAGCTTTGCAATTTATCCCATGTATCATGGTGCTGCAGTTTACCACATGGATATCACCTTCATGCATGTGGTACCCACTGTTCCCTTTAACCTTTCCCACAGCTCAGTGGTTTGAGCATTGGCCTGCTAAACCCAGGGTTGTGAGTTCAATCCTTGAGGGGGCCACTCAGGGATCTGGGGAAAAAATCTGTCTGGGGATTGGTCTTGCTTTGAGTAGGGGGTTGGACTAGATGACCTCCTGAGGTCCCTTCCAATCTTGATATTCTATGATTCTAATGAGAATGAATTTTGTTATGTGCACCAATATGAAGGTGATCTGTGGGGTGCAGGCTCTGGGGTGGGGTCTTTGGGTGCAGGCTGCCCCAAGGCTACAGCAAGGAGAGAGGACTCCCACCAGCTCTCTCTTCCTGCAGCAGCAGGACCTGGGCTGTGGGGGGGAGAGGCGCCTCTCCCCGCTGTGGCAGCTCCGGGGCTGGGGCTGTGGGATAGGCACCTCTCCCATGGCCACGGTAGGTCCAGGCCAGGCTGGGGCTGGGTTGGGGCCAGGGGAGGGGCACCTCTCCCCTGGCCACAGCAGGTCCAGGGCTGGGGGAGAGGCATCTCTTCCCACTGCAGCCCTGCACGGCACTTAATAGGCTGCTGCGCAGCTGCGTGGCTCAGAGGGATCTTAGTGGTACGCATCGGTCTATAAAAATAAATGTTATATAAATAAATCTATGCCCACCTAGTGATAATTGTGACCTTTCTGTGTGGCAGTTCGTGGCCAGTAAGAATTTTTCTATGACAGTGGAGATGGAACCAATATTCTCCTATCATTTGAACTAAAGGAGAATGTCAGCAAGATAAAGCCTATGACACACAGCTAAGCAGTTCTGATGCCCTCTAGCATAGGTCATTGGTACCTGAACTTGTTATCCTGTTCATTTCTCTCTTTCTGTCATGGAGTATGTCACCCATGCGTTTACAAAAATTTTGCAGTTTACAGCTGACTTTTTCTATGGCCAACTGGAAAGTGTCAAACATGAGGATCCTAAGTCACATCCAGTGCCATCTGGGCCATTATTATATTAAATACTATTATAAGAAGTTTTGGCCTCTTTGGCCCCTTTCTTAATTCAGCCCTCTGTTCCAGAAGTGCTGCTGTCTCAAACCTCAAACAGATCACAAAACACTGACACTTCCAACTGTCTGGGTTCTGAATGATTGAAATCAAAGGGCCATGATCCTTATTCTCCTCTCCCTTATACTGGCTTTACACCAGTATAATTGAATTGACGTCACTTGAGTTTCTCCAGATATTTATTGGTGTGAAGAGAGGAGAATCAGGCCTTTGTTTCCTTATTTAGGGTTAGAGGATGCCTGAATGGAAGGGAGACTTTTGAGAGAGAGAGAAATGTTGTAAGGCAAAGCCTGCACTAATATCAGACAGGAAGAAACGTCTTAGGTCTGAGTCTGATCTTGCTTATACTAGATCAGGGGACGGCAACCTTTCAGAAGCGGTGTGCCGAGTCTTCATTTATTCACTCTAATTTAAGGTTTTGCGTGCCGGTAATACATTTTAATGTTTTTTAGAAGGTCTCTCTCTATAAGTCTATATATTATATAACTAAACTAGTGTTGTATTGTAAAATAAACAAGGTTTTCAAAATGTTTAAGAAGCTTCTTTTAAAATGAAATTAAAATGTTGATCTTACACCACCGGCCTGCTCAGCCCGCTGCTGGTGTGGGGTTCTGTTCACCTAGGCAGGCAGCGGGCTGAGCGAGGCCTGTGGCCAGAACCCCAGCTGGCAAGGGTCCGGCAGCCAGAACCCCAGACCAGCAGTGGGCTGTGTGGGGCCGGTGGCCAGGACCCCAGACCAGCAGTGGACTGAGCGGCTCAGCTCACTGCCGCTCAGGAGTTCCATCCGCCGGCTCCTGCCAGCCGGGATCCTGGCTGCCAGATCCACTCAGCCCGCTGCCAGTCTGGGGTCCTGGCCCTCCCCACATACAGTGGGTACCTACCTTCTCCCTGGTTCTGGCCATTCTCTTCCTCTCTCTGCACTGAGCTGAGGGTGGCAGTGCACTGAGCACAGGGCTGGGGGTGAAGGGTCGGGCCAGGAGCTAAAATGAGGGAGGGAGCTCAGGGTTGGGGCAGGAGGTTCGGGTGTGGGGCACTTACCTGGGCAGCTCCCATTTGATGTGAGGGGTGCAGATGGGAATGTGGGGGGGGGGTGAAGGAGCTCCCGTTTGGTGCTCCAGGTGGGGGTGGGGATGTGGCGGGTGCATGGGGTGTGGGGGGGCTGGGGATGTGGGGCGGTGCAGGTGTCAGGGCAGAGAGGGAGCTGGGGATGTGTGGGGGTGCCAGAGTCAGGGCTAGGGTTGTGGGGGTGGGATGAAGGAGTCAAGCAGAGGGCTGGGTGTGTATGAGGGAGGTACAGGGCTCAGGGCAGGAGTCTGGGGTGTGTGCGGAGCTCAGGGGAGAGGGCAGGGTGTGTGTGTGGGGGGGGGTCAGGGCTCAGGGGAGAGGGCTGAGTGACTGCCCCCCTAAGAACTCCCAACCCCCCAGCTCCTTGTTCCCCGACCACCCCCTCCAGAGACCCCCCACCCTAACTGCCCCCCCAGGACCCTCCTTGCTCCCTGACCCCTATCCAGCCCCCGCTCCCTCACAGACCCCGGGACTCCCATGCCCCATCCAACTCCCCCTGCTCCCTGATTGCCCCCTCCAGAGACCCCCCCATCCAACCCACTCTGTCCCCTGACTGCCCCCATGCCTACCCCTTATCCACCCCCCCCCCCCCGGCACCGGACCCCTTACCATGAGGCTCCACGCATAGCCTGATAAGCTGCCCTGCGGGAGCGCGCAGCCTCGGCCCCCAGAGCTCTGCGTGCGTGGCGGCAGGGCTCCGGGTGAGCGGGGAGCGTCTTTCCCTCCCCATGGAGCCAAACACTGCCCCGCGGGAGCGCGCAGCCCCAACCTCCAGAGTACTGTGCACGCGGCGGCAGCAGAGCTCCATGAGAGGGGAGAAGGCGGGGGAGGGGCCGGCAGCTTGCTGTGCTCCGGCCCAGGAACACAGACCCCACGGCTTGCCGTGCCGGGAGAGTGGGGTCATTTGCCCACCCCGTGCGCACGGCTATGCTTCTGCTCCCTGCCCCCGCGGGGGGAGCGGAGGGCAGAGGAGAGCGGGCCGGACTGGGCAGGATTTTTAATGGCACGCTGGAGTCCCGGCAGGCTCCAGCGTGCCATTAAAAATTGGTTTTCATGCCGTCTTTGGCACGCGTGCCATAGGTTGCCGACCCCTGTACTAGATCAACGCTGGTGTAACTTCACTGATTTCAGTGGAGTTACTTCTGATTTACAGTGGTGTGAGATCAGAATTAGCCACGTCTCCAGTGGCTTAGCTCATGCTGGATAATTCATTTGCAAACTCTTTTAATTAGTCACATGTAAACTCTGACTTCCTGGAGTTGGTGCCTCTCCCAGAAATGGACTTTTAACTACAGTTGTATCTGTTCCAGAACTCTTGCCTCCAAGTTACTCTGCTACCATGCAAGTAGGCGTCATATGAAATGTAGGTTAAAATCCTTCCCCCTCCCTTTCTCTATGCTCAAAGATCAGAGGCCCAGGTCTCAACATGCTAGACAAGACAATCACTTCAGAAGTTGCTTTGTGGGAAAAACAGAAAACAGGCAGGCAGGCAGTTTGGCCACTGTGCATTATGTAACCAGTGCACTGGCTGCAGGAGCTGGATGACTGACATTGAGAAATTCCTAGGGGAGGGGGAGAGGGTGCTGCCCTGGAGTCACTGTAAGCGCTGGCAGTTCCAAGAAACCTGAAGGGGAAAGTGGCTTTAGGTAAAGGGAAACAAATTGGGGATAATAATAATAATCTGCTGCAGCACCAAATATCAGTACGCATGTCATTTATTTTCCTGATGAAATGGCATGCATCCAACCTTTGCACATGAATAAGGGGGCATGCCATTTGGGAAATGAAAGGCAGTGACAGCAATACAAAAAGACAATGTATTTTCCCTCATTCCTTTCTCTCGATTTCTTGACATTAAAAGCCAGATAACTCCAAAGAGTCTTCTGCTCCTCATCCTAGCCCCCCTCAATCTAGTTCTGTGTGGTGACAGTCCCTTGGATGTGTTACTGCCCCTTTAAGACCTGCTCGCTTCCAGTTCCACAGAAAGGGAGTGACCTCTGGGCTTTGACAGCTCCCCTAATAACTAGCACAGCCCAGGCTCCGCTCACAGCACCGGATTGGGCAGCGGGCCGGTATCCCATCCTCTGATTGGCTGGGCGCTTCCCCTAAGCGAACCTTTAGAACTCTGAGACACAATATTCTGTTACATTGTAGCAAAATGGCGACTGTCATTCACAACCCCCTGAAAGCGTAAGTAGGAATCAAAAATGTACATATTCCGCGTGGTTTAAATATGAAAAAAGGCGCCTTTCCGATGCTGCTGCCTGCCTGAGCCCGGTGCTTCCAGCCTCCCAGCTGATCTCTCCTCCCTCCCTCTTTCCTTTCTGAGCTCCTCTTTTTTTGTGCAATACACACAGACGTCTTGTGCTGAAATTAACAAGAAGAAATTGTTACATTTGTGTTGTGATTAATTGGCTGGCCGGGAGGAAGAGAGATTTGAGTTCTGAAGGGGAGGATGGCAGCGGGGCTTCTTGCAGCTCTTGGGGCTGCGTAGATCTTGGAAACGGCAAGATCCTGCAGGACCCCTGAGGGGGTGCTTGCACTTGACAGAGTCCTGAGCCTGGCGTCCGGGCTGGCTTCCCCCGCCACCAACCCAGTGTCCAAGGGAGAGGGATCGGTCCTGAGAATCAGGGGCATAATTATCGGCTTTGCCGCGCTCCGACAGCAGTTCGGAGTTTTGTTTTGCAAACCTTCTTGGAGTTGGGATGACTTGAAGAGGGGGAAAGAATCAGCCATAGCGTTTGCTGGCTCGGCAGCGAAGGGGGCTGCACCGCTCGTTTCCTAGCCGGGCAGCAGGGGCATTGCAATTACACTTCGATTTGTGTGCGAGGAAGAGAGAGCCGGACTTGCGTGAAATGAATGACTCGGGGTCACTGATGGTTGATTTTTAGGCAGGAAGTCTAGAGAGCTCTTTGCGTACGGGAGGTTTTCGCTTTTAAAAGTGGCAACGAGAGTTGATTGTGTTTTCATCTTGGGATGGACACACTGATTACCGAAATCCGCCCGGATGTAAATGAGGGCAGAATTTGGCCAACTGTTTGCTAGGAGGTATAGGAAGAGAGTATGGGGGCAGGTGCCTCTGCTACAGAAATGTGCTGGGTTCTCCGGTCTTGAATTAAGGCAGATTTAGGAGGGGCACTCAGGAGGCAATCATCTTTCTCTGGATCAGGTCCCTTATTTCCTTACGGTCTGCAGCACACACCGTTAATCCCTCAAGGCATTAGGGAGAGTGGGATTTGGCACCGCATGTGGGGAGAGAAGGGGCTGTCTCAACCTTTTAAAAATGACTTCTGTGCTAGGGGGCAGCTCTTGCTAATAATGCAAGATGCTCATAATGCAAGAAAGCAGAGTAGCTGGTGGAGACACTTCATTTGGACTTTCTAGTCACACTGAGTGGGTGGTTTTGTCCGTTTGAGTTTTTAGAGATGTAATTCAGACTGTGAGCTGCGTCCTTTCAATTAAACTCTCTCCGATTGGAGTTGGAAAAATACTTGGAGGTTTTTCCCACGGATTCCTGCTGCTGTTTCTGTGCTGTGCAGCAATCTGGAGGGAAAGAAAGCTTTACGCTGGGTGGGGGCACACAGCTGGCATATTTGTATCACTCTTTCTCCATCTTGGCATCAAACGTTTTCTTACATTAAATATTCTTTCATTTAGCAAATTGTAAAAATCTGTTGCGAAGGGGGAAGTGCCGTTAGAACAGTGTTATCAAAGGAGTAGATGTCTTTTTGAAAAAAAATAAGACCCCCCCCTCGCTCCCCGTGAATATATATGGATTATACAATGTTCCACCAATCAGACTGCATATTTTATAGTTGTCCCAGTGAGAACAACTTATTAATATGCTCTTCCCCCCCCCCGCATTCCGCTGCTTAAATCATTTTATTTTTCAATTTAAAACATAAATATGTTAGATCATTCAGTGTTGCCAATTTAACTGCATGAAAACAATATAGGTAACTATACAATATCTTTTGTTATATGTGTAGAGAGACAAGGTGGGGGGAAGTAATATCTTTTATTGGACCAACTTCTGTCCTGCTTGTGGGTTGTGTGAAATGCCGTGTATATTGATGTGACTATGTAAATATTAATAACAAAGGAGGTTGGGGATGCTTTTCTTTAGGGAAAGTCATTCGTTTGGTGTTGGAGGTGAGCTTCCTCGGCATCCGATCAGTCTCGTGTCGCGTGGCGCTGGATGGTGTGTGTGTGTGCGGAGAACGAAGGGAAGCTTGATTCTACTCTTGCTTACAGGGGTGCAAATGAGGAGTAACTCCACATGGAGTTACGGGGGTGGTAAGCCCGTGTGGGAGTGCCGAGGATTTGGGAGAAGAAGGGAGGGGATTTGAACATGGACTAGCCCTTTCTGAACGACGTTATTGTGTATTGTGTTAGCTTTGCACTTTTTGTAATTGTGGTACATGTAGCATTCACACCTGTGATTTATATCTCCGTTCTAAATCCTGCCTCGCTTGTACTTATAGTTAAATTCTTTCGAAGTCCAGTCCTGTTCCAATTGAAGTCAATGGGAGCAGGAGCAGGTCTGTTATAATTAGCCCCCTATTCCTCCCCCTCCCTCTGGGGTGAGAAGAGAGGAAACAATAGACCTCAAGTGCAGGGTTTGCTTTTCTCTGTGAGCCTTTTAAAGTACCAATGCTGGGTAGGGGAAACAGGACTGTTACTGGCTGGCTGACACCATCTGTCTTTTTTGTCTTTTTTTTTTTGTAACAACTTGTTTAATAAAACATTCTATAATTTCCATTTATTCTTACAAGTTGCTGATCAGGAAACAATACACATGTAAATAAATTATGCAAGGGATAAATTAGGACAAAAGCATTAAGACACATAATGGGGGGGGGGGGGAGGGAGGATGCATTGCACAGTGTATTATCCTCATGTGTCCTTCCTGACAATGAAAAGGAGCTGAATGACATTTGCATTTCCTCTGTCTGCGTTTTGATTGTGTCTGAAAAAAAAACCAAAAAACCCCCACAGACGCCCCCTACAGAAACTGGCCATACAAAGGTTTCGCTCTGAGATGGGGGACAATGTAGATACTATAGATTGAAATACCAGCTCAGGTATTGTGAAATGCCCTGTGTGTTTTTATTTATTTATTTATGTATGTATAATATTCTTTTAGCTCCAGTACATAGACACTTATGTTGCTCTGTTTATACTATACTAGTTCTCATGGGATAATATTTTCCAGTGTACCTGAATATCTGGTGTAAATACATGACATTGCATAGCTCACGGCTGGGTCCCTTATTAACGACCAGTGACACTTTACATTACCATTGCCTCTTTCTCTATCTCGCTCTCCTTTTTCCATTGCTTGATCACTTTGGATATCTCCATCTCTTCTCTGTCCTCCTCTCCTCTATTTGCTTCTGTGATCCAATCAACCTGACATGACTGCCCATTGTTACTGCCATTTAACACCTTGTTGTTTGCCAACATGGTGCTACTGGCAGAAATATTACAGGTCTGAGTTCATCAGATCATAAAGAGAAGGCAGCAGGTGTCTGGATAAACACATTGTCCTGGCTCGACAAAACAGTCATATTCAGAAACCATCAGTGGATAGTGGTGTGTTTTAAATTCAGGTTTTTGTAAGCAGCCTTCTGTTGTGTGTCTATATCTGTATTGGTTTTTTTTCTATCTCATTCTCTGCTTTTAATGCACACATCTTATTCTAATAGATATGAGATGCATGGATGTATGGAAGGTAGAAATACTGTAGAATAATACTTTGAATCACTGAAAATGTCATTCAGCTATCTCAATGCACTCTACAAACACTAACAATGAAGCTCACAACACCTCTGTGAAGTATTGTTATCTCCGGTATACAGAAGGGTAAACTGAGGCAAAGAGTGCTTAAGAAACTTCCCAAGTTCACAGCAAGTCTGTGCTAGAGCTAGAGCTCAGGAAACTTGACTTCCTTTCCTTTGTGTTCTCTCCACATTCTGATGTACATATGGTGCCATAATGTATTTAATGTAATTAAGATCTTGTAATTTAAAAACTCTTATCCAGAAACAGAGCTGATGTTTTTTTCTCCACTATCTTTACTCCAACAACGGACTTTTATTTCAGATGATCAATTAAACATGCTAACTGGTGCATATGTTAACTGAGCTACTGCCTTTTTTGCTTGAGACTTGCTCGCACTGTAATTCTCGATCTGTAGCTCCCAAAGAGAAGTGATTTCCTTTGGATAGCATGGACTCAGAAGAGCAGTGCCAGTGCAAACTCTCCCCTTCCAGTGCCCAGCTCAAGACCCAGAGAGCCCACCACTAGGATGATAGGGTAGTTCAGTTTCTGTTATTGGGGATAATTCATTCACCTGCTGAGGATATTGTTATAATGGATTTTGTGATTTGGAAACTTGTTAGTGAGAAACTGATCTGGAATAACAAACCTCTTTCATACAGGCCACAGAACAGCTCTTGGATGACAATAACTTTTGGTCACTTATGACTTTGGATTGAATTCAACTGGTGACTGAGCTGAAGGGCTCTGTATCTCATTATCATTCCTTGAATCGACCCCAAATTGTGATTCGGTGTGGATGAGGACCAATTTCTTGCATGTTGTTGCATAGCCATCTGGTTGCTAGTTTTAAATATTAAAATGAAAGTATAGTGCACAGTGCTCCTTTCAGCAGGTGTTAACCATAAAAAAGGCTGGATGGTTGGATGGAAAGTTTATGCTTCAGTTTTTACAAGTGACGTGAAGGTGATTTGGATGGGGAAGGCTAACAAGGTGGTTGTGTTCATAAAATCACTTGATCAAAATCTCTAAGCATCTTGTGTGGCTTCTATAGTGTTTGAAGTCATTTAAAACCAGAAACATGCCCAAGTGTGATGTGTTTCAGGCTGCAGCTGCCATTATCACTTCAATGCTTTCTACCATACCACAGCTATGGCCTTCTCATAACATGATAGATGAATGTAGCTGTGATGTGTATGAGGAATCATGGGAATAAAAACAAAGTGGGTTAGAGGATAAACAAAAAAAGCCATGATATGAAAACTGAAGGATATGCTGGGTTAATGTGGGAGACTTGATAAATGATATAGTTATGGCATTTTATTTGGTTGCATGAGTGACTTGTGCATGATTACTTGTTGTAGTGCTTTGTAATTTGTTTTGCTGGCATTCCAGTCTTTCACAGTCTGTCAGGTTGGATGGATGGATGGAGCTGGCATCATAAAATTGTCACTAAAAAAGGTTTTTAAAGCCTGTTACTTGTGGTGTTTGTGCATTTGAAAACAATGGGTGATATGGGAGGTAGAGTGGTTAAGAGCAACTAATGCCCTGGACTTGTTGGGTGTGAGAGAATCTCAGAGTTAGGGGTTCATTTTCAGAGTGCACTTACTGGAGTAGATTCACAACAACTGTTAAATGGGCTTAAATGATAAAAGTTTAATATAGCCTATACAATGACCCAGAAGGCTAAGAAGAATGGCATTCTGTCTTCACTCTGAGCCCTGGTTAGCAGCAACAAGAGCAATGTATCTAATCCCCCATGAGTGGTGTTGAAAATGTATGCCCCCAACTTTACAATCCAGTGAGTGTTGTATTCTGAGGTTGCTTTCAAATTAACGTTTTGTCCATCTTGCAAATCTGTCTTCTGCAGTTAATGACAATTGGCTGTCCCAGGGGAAGGCAGAAATGATATAGCTCCAGGCTTCTCTCAGCAGGAAATAAACTATCTTAGGATAGTGTCAAGTATCAAGGGGTAGCCGTGTTAGTCTGTATCTACAAAAACAACAAGGAGTCTGGTGGCACCTTAAAGACTAACAGATTTATTTGGGCATAAGCTTTCGTGAGTAAAAACCTCACTTCTTCGGATGCAAATAAATCTGTTAGTCTTTAAGGTGCCACCAGACTCCTTGTTGTCTTAGGATAGCACCTTCTCACACCATTTGCTGGGACTGGGTTTTTCTTATTTACTTAGGTTCAGCTCTGACTATTTGCCTAATAAATCTGTTTTTTCACGCTTGATCCTTATTCTGTGCTCATCACCCTGGTATCTGAATGTCTGTATGTGCAGTTGCCTTGGGCAAGAAGCAACTCTGTATTTTAGGGGCTTGAAGGGTCTTTCTGAGAGAAACCTCTGATCTGAAAAGACTTGTCTGAGTGAAACTCACCACTGTGCAAAGAATCAGCACAGGGCCTATACAACCCTCGAGGCTTATTCTGAAGACTTAAGTGGGACTTTAGTGATGTATTAGCCTGTTACACCGAGGTGAATTTTGCCCTGTATGTACAATCAGGCTTTCAGTTTTATTAAAGGGTCACTGGCAACTTAGTTTATGCTCTACATGTAGGTTTTATTTTTTGGAAAAGGATATTACAAAACAGAATATGAAAAAAATATAATAAGGCAACTTCCTTTTTACAAAACTTTCCAGTGATATTTTTCTTCTTTTTCTTCTTCCTTCTTAATTCTCTTTGGATTTAAACTTTTTCCTGCAGTTTATGAACCTAACCCAAGAGCACTGAGCTATTAAGAACCAGAAACTCATTCTACTAAAAAAGTGAAACTGAGAAGTCTAGTGTCACTGTCTCAGCTGAGTGACATGTAATAAGCAAACAAACAGCATTCTCATTTAGCCTTAATCACCTAAAATTGTTAGAAACACAGGTAAATTAAGAAAAAAATGGTTTATTTCGTGACAAAGCCTGTTTTAACCACAGATTCCCAGCATATGCCACAAGGAAAAAGAATATAGTGTCTTGAAGGCTGCTGGAAGATATCTTCTCCAACCTCCCCATCCTCTCCACTATGGGAATAACAGGCGATTGTCAATATGCTTCTCAATTTTCACTCTACCTGCCTGAACCGGGTGTGGTCAATGAGTTGCAGTTGTAGCCACATGGAAGCTTTTGCTGCCACTGGAGCACTGTCTAGAGGAAGCTTTCCTAGGGAGTGATTGGAACAGGAACAGCACGGCAGGGAAGGGATACTGATGTCTCTGCACTGGGTGGCTGTGATCAGCAGGATGTGCCTGCCAAATCCCGAGTCATTGATTTCTCTTTCTGCTGGGCAGTAGCTGTAGAAAGTCACCCCCCCACACTCAGGTTCTGATGGGGACTCTGGGTTCAACACCATTATTCTTATGGTGGGGAAGGGTGGGGTGTGTTTGTCTGTCTTCTAATGGTGTGGCCACATGGTTTGCAAGACCCCGTGAAAGAAGATACTGGGACAAAACTGATCCAGCTTAATTTAGCTTGTCTACACATGAAAAGTAATCCAGAATAAGGGAAGGTGTGAATATAAAGTGGATTAACTGTGCCTGTGTATCTCCATGTGTGGACACTCTTATTCTGAAATAAGAGCATCCCCATATGGAGTTAATCTGGAATGACTATTGTGAAATAACTCTCTGGGTAGATGTCACGGAGTCACCAGGCAGTGCTCTGGAACTACTCCATACGAAGCCAGTCAGGACTCTGGGAGAGCATGCCTCCTCTCTCTGAGCATACTGTCTCCAGGGCAAGAAGCTTACACAACTTCGACCTTCCTGAGTCTGACCTCGGAGCATTCAGCATCCCCTTCTCACACCGTGCGCTTCCCACAGCGAGTCCGCACAGGTGGGGCTCTTGGGTAAGCCAGTGGGTCCTGCACCCCAATTCTGCAGTCAGACGTGACTCTCAGCCAGCCAGTAAAACAGAAGGTTATTTAGATGACAGGAACACAGTCTAAAACAGAGCTTGTAGGTATAGAAACAGGACCTCTAAGTCAGGTCCATCTTGGGGGCAGGGAGACTGACCACGGGTCTGGGCCTCCCTCTCTTTCACCAGCCAGCTCCAAACTGAAACTCTCCAGCCTCTTCTCTGGCCTTTGTCTCTTTCCCAGGCCAGGAGGCCACCTGATCTCTTTGTTCTCCAACACCTTCAGTTGGCACTTGCAGGGGAGGGGTCCAGGCCATCAGTTGCCGGGAGACAGGGTGTCGGTTTCTGTGCAGATAGCATCACACTGGCCTTCTAAGGCTCTGCAACAATCACACACCCTTATCCCATCACCTAGATACTTAAGAAATGCATAGGGGAAACTGAGGAACACACACAGTATTCAGAGAAAAATATTAAGAACATTCTTTTTTCACAGTAGACTAGCTCTTAAGATTACATCTCCATTCCCACTCTAAGGCCATGTCTACACTAGAGAGTTTACAGCACCGCAGCTATACCGATGCAGCTGAGCCACTGTAAAATCTCTAGTGTAGCTGCTCTATGCTGATGGGAGAAAGCATTTCCATTGACATAATTAATTCCCCCACCCCATAATCGGCCGTATCTATGTCAGCGGGAGAAGCTCTCCTGCCAACATAGCGCTATCCACACCGGCACTTATGTTGGTGTAACTTATCTTGCTCAGAAGGATGGTTTATTCACACCCCTAAGTGACATGTTATACTGACGTAAGTGGTAGTGTAGACATAGCCTAAGCAACGGCGGAGTCAAATAACACTCAGGGCATGTCTTCACTACCCGCCGCATCGGCGGGTAGCAATCGATCTATTGGGGATCGACTTATCATGTCTAGTGAAGACGTGATAAAATCGATCCCCGATGGCTCTGCCGTCGACTCTGGAAATCCACCGTGGCTAGAGGCGGAAGCGGAGTCGATGGCGGCGCGGCAGCGGTCGACTCGCCGCCGTCCTCACAGCCAGGTAAGTCGACCTAAAATACGCAACTTCAGCTACGCTATTCACACAGCTGAAGTTGCGTATCTTAGGTCGACCCCTCCCCCGTAGTGTAGACCTAGCCTCAGATACGTCTCTCATTTTACCCGTCTTACACAAACTTGCTGTTCTCTTGCAGTTTATCTTTATAAATGGGCATAAACATGTTGACTCTTGACAAAAGTTAAATCTAACCATGTTAAATGAATCCCTCCTAACTTACAGCTTCTACCCTCCTGCTTTCTGTCTGGGGAGCCCTCATTTTGTCTTTTTTACATGTTTTAAAAAGGTCAGGCTGTTTGGGGCTGTGATCAAGTCATTATTTAAGCAACACCTAAAGGCCGCAGCCAAGATAGGGGCCCCAATGTTCTAGGCACTGAAACACATAACAAGACAGGCTCTGCCCTGAAGAGTTTGCATTGTAAATAAATGAGAGACAAGGGCTGGGAGGGGAAACAGAGGCACAGAGAAGTAAGATAACTTGCCCAGGGTCACACACCGGATCAAGTACAGACTTGGGAATAGAATCCGGGTGTCCTGAGTCACACTCTAGTCACTTATCCACTGGACCATGCTGTCATGAAGGTTATATGGAAATGCAAAGTAAATATTTTATATCAGGGGACAATAATAGCCACATTTCCATTTCCTGTGAGAACTCAGGCCCAAAGAAAGAAACTCATGACTTGGAGAACTGAATTTGTTGTGTTTTAATTGTTTTGGCCTCAGTACTATTTCTTACTAGTGGTTGGTAAGTGATGGGAATAAAATATACTTTACGATTATGATTATGCTAGCTCTTGTGACTTCTGCAGCCTGAAAAAGGGAGAGTTGAAACACCAGTGGATCAAAATCTGCATTATTGTTAAACTCCTTTGTTCTTGACTGTGAATAAAACTAATAATGACTGTAGCTGATATACTGTGTAGTTTTCAAATAAATTATAACTGGTTCTACATTATACACCAGTGTGCAATATTGGAAGTGATAATGTGAGCCCATTTTTAGCTACATGTTTAACTTTATTGCTTGTGGTTTATTTTCTTAAAACCTAGGATGTTTAGAAAACTCCCGGTTTGAATTTTATGGGCTTCTTATCGTCTTCATTTTACTTGTCCATTTATCAACATATACTTGTTTAATATTTAACATCAACAAATCAATAACAGTTTAAATAAACAGGTCAGTGTCTCTTATATTTGGGCCTGCACAGTTTGAGAGACCTGGCAGGAGTGAGACAAGGGTGGTGATACTTCAGAATGAGCTCTCTCCGCTCTCGAGTGGTTTGACTGCAGTTTGGGCAGTATTGGGAAGCTGCAACTTCCTGGTGTCTGGTGATAAACAAATTCCCAACAAACCCTCAGCCTTTCATTTCTTTGTCAGCTGGGATGTGCCAGCCTGGGAAACCTGACAGTTCTGTACGGTGCTTGGATATCATGCTGATGAGAGTGACGTTACCACCCCTCAGGTAGAATGAGACCTCAGTTTTTTCTCTCTGCTCTCCTACTGGTGTGGAGTAACTTCATTGAGATTACTGGTGTATCATTGTGAAATAGGTGTTAAGGAAATTAGAATCAAACCCACAATCTCTGGAAGGGAAATATCTAGGAAACTTCGTCATTGACTCTAATTCATTTTTGTTGGTAGTTTGAGCTAAATGTTTTCTCTTCTCTCACCTTTCTTCCCTCCCCTTCCCAACCTCCTTATTCCATTGACCTCTACAACTGCAGTCCTAGTCGCTGATTTATCAGGGCAGGCTGGCTCAGCACTGTGCAGAGATTGCTTTTAATTAACTGTCTTCATTTTTTCCAACCTTCGGGGAGCAGCAACCCTTTAACAATTTTAATATTTTATCTGGATTTATATCTGCCTTATTTGTTGTTTGTGGCTCTTCTTGCTCACATCGTCTTCCTGAATTATTTCTCCAAACAAAATAATTTTTTCAGGTCCCTCAGATAGAGTGAGGAGGAGGGTTTAATGGATTCTGGAACGGGTGGGTGGGTTACCTAAGATTTGCCGCTGTTAGTTGTGGGAGAAGAGGGAGTTTGTGTGATGGATTTCAGTTTTGCAACTGGAGCCTTGTCACAGGACAAGATGCACTTTTGTGTTCTTTTTGAATGTACAAAATGAGGCAACTTTGGTATCTAGAGCATGGGGCTGGAAGCAGGAGTCCCTTGAGTTCTGGTTCTGGACGGTTTGAACGAGCCATTTATAACCTTGTTTTCAGTATTGTTTTGTTCTCGGAGGTATTGATCATTTGTAGCTCCCATACAGAACAAACTATTTAAAGGAGGCACTACTAGAAAATTGATATTTAAAAAAAAAAAAAAAAAAAAAAAAAAAAAAATAATGGAGATATCCCATCTCCTAGAACTGGAAGGGACCTTGAAAGGTCATCAAGTCCAGCCCCCTGCCTGAGTTAATTCTCTATACATGAATACATGCAAGTTGACTGGGTCTCTTTAATATAAGATGACTCCCTTTGTCCACTGGGTATAGCTCTACAAAAGGAGATATCTTCAGACTGAGCTGGTAGCAGCTGTGCTAAGTTTCTCTCAGCTGGAATTTTCTCTGTGTATATCCTGCAGTGAGTATTGCAGGAGGTACAATACAAAAGGGATTAGTGAGAACGTCTGTCACATAGAATATTAATATTTGACACCACCCTCCGAGGATCAGAAAGCATTTTGCAAACATTCATGAAGTAAATGTCACAACACTTTTCTGAGGCAGGGAAATATTATTTTCTCCATTCTACAGATGTGGCAACTGAGACATCGAAAGGGCAACTGAGACACATAGAAATTAAGTGCCTTACCCAAGGCGCTGTAGTGAATCACTGTCAGGGCCAAGAATTTAGCAGCCACATTTTATTTTCTTCCAGGGCTGTGCTTTAGGTAGTAGGTCATGGAGGGGGCTTCAGGGAAATGGAGGAATAAGGCTATCTTCCTGCCTCGGAAGTTCTCTCCCTCTATAGATATTGCTAAACCATCCCTGCCAGAGATAACTTGTCCCTGGTGCACAGGAAGATGCTTCTGAGGTGCAAATATTTTGCCATTGAAATGAAGCAGATTGCACCAAACATCACGTGGGTTTTTTAAAAAAGCCTCCCCAAATATGACACCCTCAGGGCCCCCTTTCCCTTCACATTTCAAAATACATGCGCTGAACACTATCAATATATTTGGTGGGTCAGATTCTTCTTTGACTTGAACAGATGGAATTCTAGGATAATGTTATTGAAACATTAACGTTATTGGAACAAAATTTGGAACAAAATATAAACATGTCCAGCAAATGCATTTACAACTAAGTTGTCTACCCAGTGATGTTGCTTGCCTCCCTTGGTTATGGTTAAAAGGGAGCATTTTTGTTTAAACAGCAGAACAAATGAATAGATTCCCAGGCCCTAGTCCTCCCAGTCTGTAGGCAAAAGCATGCCTGGGCCACAAAGTTTATCTGCCAGCTAAAAGGAACATATTTGTGGGTGCCTCGTTTCAAAATATTGGCAGCACATTACTGCATAAGATTACCCTTGTCATATAGCCCATGATTGATGCTGTCTCTTTCTTACCATCCTCTGCAGCACAGTTAAGTTTAAAGAAAAAACAACAACAACAACAACAAAGCCTGATTCTTGTGTCACAAGTGCCGGTATAAATACAGAGTAAATCTATTGACATCAGTGGCATTACACTAGTGTAAAATTAGTGGAAGAGAAGAAATGTGCTCCCTGTGCTCTTAATTTGTCTTGCTAACTTGAAATGCAACTACTCTAGGACTTTAGTTGTTCCACTGAGTGGATCTGAAAATAGATTTCCCTCCCCTCCCCCTCATTATTTACTTTCTGGTCTTGTTTTCATAACCAGCTTATCCACAAAATACACTTTTTGGCTCCTCTGTCTCGTGATATATCTTCAAGGTTACCCATTGCTAAGCAACCACCACACAAAGTTGAAGGCTGGTCAGCAGATTGTTGTGTATTTCTCTGGGTTATCTCTGGTATGAAACTAAGGGGCAGTTGGCACGGGTGGTTAGCCTCATCTGTCCTGTCTGGAAGAGGGGGAGGGACGTGTGTTGGGCTGCCGCTGTGACTTTGGGAAAGGCTCTGACCTGAAAATGGATTGCAATTCCAATTGAATGGTTCTTTTCCTTGGTAATAGAATCGCACACCTGAGCTCTGTGCTCTTTGCATTAATCCCACCTCTCTTAAACTTTCCCAGTCAATTATCCATGTCCATCTACTGCTTTAGCAGACACATGACCCTTTCTGCTGCAGCAGGCTGATGGGGCTGCAGCGTTCTGCAGCAGCCCCCTCCAGCATGGTTATCAATCAGGACCTGTCAGATTTCTCCCTCAGACACATCTATTTCAGGGCTGTAAGACATGGCCTTTTGCTTTTGTTCTTTTAAAAAAAATATTTATAAAGGGGCCATCTCAGGTGCTGAATGTGTTGTTAGGGATTTGCATTGACAGTAAAGTTGCATGAAATGTATTGGTTTCAGTCTGCATGGGTTTCAATAAACTTCTGTATCCGTTTTGGTTTGTAGAGTTTTTTGGGCTTGTTTACAAAATTGAGACTAAAAATGGAATCAGTGAGACTCATTAAGTTGACCATGGTTCTTAAACTATGGTCTATGCAGCACCAGCCGGTCAGAGAGCTCTTCCAGGTGATTGGCCAAATGAATCATTTTGAGAACAAAGGAGGATTAAGATGTTGGGAAGAGAGGATCTTTCTCTTGCACTATGATTCAAAGCATAATAAAAGCTGGAGAACCTCTTTGCACTGCAAATATGTTTGTGAGGATTTGTCACAAATTTCCATTGTCAAACCAAAATGCAAGCACCAAACTTGGACTCCAAATTCTTGTTTGTCCAGAGACAGTAAAAAAACTTAGCTTTGACATTCAGTGAAAGGTTCACACATGCCCAAAAAATACGCTCAGAAAATTCACCTGGCATGGTTCCATGTTGAAGCCCCAAACTACCCACAATTTCAGTAGTTTGGGGTTGTGTCAGGAATCGGGGCCTGCAGCAGAGCTAATCTCCAGGCAGCCTCATTCGTATAGCTGGCCTGCAGCAGGCTTCCTGATTTAACCATGCAACTGATTGGCTGCAGAGGCCAGCAGGCTGGCTCTTAAGCCAGCAGCAGCAGTAACTCTCTGGCTTCTCAGTGCTTATACTCTTACTGTGCCTACTCTTGTGTGACCTCGTTCCTGTTGCTCCTGCCTTGCACCCAGTCTTGCCTCCGTCCTGCCCCTGCCTTCAACCCTCCTTGCCTGATACCCTGCTCACTCCAGTGACCTCCAGTTTGACACTAGGCTTTGGCTCCTGTCTACGGCTCTGACCCTGACCACTGGGCCTGCCGTCCACTCTGTCCAGAGCCGGCTCCAGGCAGCAGCTTAACAAGCAGGTGCTTGGGGTGGCCAAGGGAGAGGGGCGGCATCTGCGGCAATTCGGAGGCAGCAGGTCCCTCACTCCCTCCAGGAGTGAAGGACCTGCCGCTGAACTGCCGCCGCCAATCATGGCTTTTTTTTTTTTTCCCAATTGCCGCCGCTGATCACAATCGCGGCTTTTTTTTTTTTTTTTGCTTGGGCAGCAGAAATGCTGGAGCCAGCCCTGACTCTGAGCACTAGGTCTGTGCCTGCTCTGACCACTAGGCTAGAACTCTCTGTCCTGGTTGGCTGACTGATTGAGAAGAGCTTACAATTGGGGCCAGGAGCTCTTGGTGCTAACATGGACCCTACTAAGGCACCATCAGAACTAGCGGATGCCGTCCGGAACCTGAAGGAGCAAGTGACCGCCCTGAAATCGCAGAATGTGGCCCTGCAGGTGCAGGTTGCTCTGCTGGCTCCTCCTACTTTGCCCCACCTGGAGCCGAAGATGCCTCTGCCCGGTCAGGTTGACAGAGATCAGGACAAGTTTTGGAGGTTCCTGAACCAGTGTGGGC
The DNA here is from genome assembly GCF_027887155.1 of Malaclemys terrapin pileata. NCBI lineage: Eukaryota > Metazoa > Chordata > Testudines > Emydidae > Malaclemys > Malaclemys terrapin. Next base: position 88,868,673 of record NC_071508.1, on the reverse strand, counting down.
TTCTTTTCCTCCTATGCCCCTGATCGTTCACCATGGACCAGGGCCGTGGGGCGCTCATCTTAAGTTTGTTGACCAGGGAGGCCTTGGCCTGGGCTTCTCTGCTCCTAGAACAGTCCAGCCCTCTCTTGGAACAATTAGAGGAATTAATTCAACCTGTGTCCATCATCTTTTGTGACCTCAACCACGTGCAGAGTGTCAAGGCAATCCTTCAGGCCTCACAGCAGGGAGGCCAGCCCATAACCAAGTATGCTGCTGAACTTCATCGTTTGGTTTCTGACATCAGGTGAAGTGAGGTGGCACAGCACCACTATTTCTGCCTGAGGTTAAACAAGGAGATTAAGAATGAGTTTGCATGGTTGGAGCCTCTGCTCGGTTTAGACAACTTGATTGAATTATGCATCAGAAACGACGATCACCTCACGGAGCGGCATCGTGCGTATACCTTGATTTTTCTGGAAGCTGCCATTTCCCGAGCTCCTGACACCCCAGACATACAGATCTTTCCTGGCATCATAGCTCATGCAAGCCAACCAGGTTGGCCTGCATGTCTCTGACTCAGAGAAGCACTGACAGTGGGATTTAGACTTGTGCCTGTATTATGGGGAACCCGGCCATTTTGCCTTGATGTATCCAGCAAAGACTTGGGTGAAACTGGGGCCGGGAAATACCAGGTCCCCAGTCCTTAGGAGGGGGTATGGGCTGAGCTGGTGTTCTTCTCTCTCCAGTGGTTCCCAGCACCCCGGGTGACAGTCAGCACAGCATGAACCGTGTGTCAGTTTTCAACGCAACTCTGAATACCTCTGTTAATTCAACTACCGGTAAGTTCTGAAATCCTCCTATGGGCCCTAGTCAACTCGGGAGCCTCGGGTAACTTTATGGACTTAGTTTGCTAAGACCTATATGGTTTCCATCATGCACAAGGACCCTCCAGAGCTGCTCAAGACTATTGATGGGTCTCTTCTCTCCTCAGGACTGTAATTCACCAGATCATACCAGTAACGGTTCAACTAACTCAGTTTATTGTCACAACTTTAGTTTAAGCCAGAACAACTTCTGTATTCAGAGAAGCTCTAAGCCTCAAGCTTATCTAACCATTGAGTATTTCATTCTTTTGCTCTGCTCAGTCAGAGGTGAGAGATGCAGAGCTAGGGGTCGTCAGCAAATGGGGGTATCAGGAAACCATACAATTTGGATTAATCCAGGCCCCTCATGCTCCCGTTTTCCTAAATTCCCCATGGCTTACCACCTATGACCGCCACATTCACTGGTGGAAGGGGATCTACACTTTAATTTTAGGCATTGCCGGCTATCATGCCCCTCCCAGGATCTGAGAAACAGACCAGCAGACTCTGAGGTTCATGCTGTTCTCTGGAAGATCCCAGTTCCCAGACAACAAGACTTTCAGAAGCCCCAGTGCCCCACTGCCAAGATCCCTCACCAATACCATAAATTTGCTGACGTTTTTGACAAGGGGAAGGCAGACATCCTATCCACACATCGGACTTACGGTTGCCCATTTGATCTCCAGCCTGAAGCTAAGATCCCATTCAGTCGGATATATGCCCTCTCTGAACCTGAACTTCAAGCTGTCTGCCTTTACTTGCAGGATAACCCAAGGGTTTCATCTGCCTATCCACATCTGAGCAGGCACGCCAATCTTTTTTGTCAAGAAGAAAGATGGCTCTTTGCAGTGGTGTATTGACTGTGGGGGCTTGAATATGGTGACCATACAAATCCGCTTCCCACTCCCCATTATCAACGAGCTCTTCATGACCAACATGTGCGTAGCGTTCTTGAAAGATTATGCCAGAATCCCTTGTATGCCAAACCAGAGAAATGAGAGTTTAATTGAGACACCCTTGAATTTCTTGGATATATCACCTCACCCCAGGAACTGGAAAGGGACCCTCACAAGGTGGCGGCCGTCACAAATTGGGTGGCACCAAAGCATGTACGTGGAATCCAATGCTTCTTGGGTTTTGCTAATTTTTATAGACAATTTTATCCCAGAATTCTCTGCTTTGGCCAACCCTCTTGCAGCCTTGCTGAGAAAGAGAGACCGGTTTTCATGGTCTCCAGAAGCACAGGCTGCCTTTGATAATCAGAAACAGAAATTCACCACTGCTCCCATCTTGATCCACCCAAACCCTGCCAGATGGTTTACAGTAGAATTGGACTCTTCAAACTTTGCACCAGGGGCAGTCCTTTCCCAACCAGCTGCTCCCAATGATCGTCTTCACCCGTGTACTTTTTACGTGCGAAAACTCACTCCCACTGATATAAACTATGACATCATGGACAAGGAATTGCTGGTCTTTGAAAAATGGCACCATGTTCTGAAGGGTGCTAGGTTCTCAATCTAAGTCCTGACAGACCATAAAAATTTGCAATACCTAAAAATGGCCAGGCATCTGAACCAGCAGCAGGCATGCTGGTGTCTTTTTGCACAATTTGAGTTTGTGGTCACCCACTGGCTGGAGATAAGGAACGGGAAGGCAGACACATTGTCATGGAAGGATCTGTACTACAAACCCAGTGAGAAGACTACATCCAAGATTCTTAAACCCTCAGACTTAATTTCTGGCACCATAGTCTCCAACCTATTATCCTCCATCTGCTCTCAGTTACCTAATGACCCCTTTACCATCCAAACTGTCAAGACTTAGACCACGACTAGGACCAGACCTTCACAGGCTTCACATTCCAGAATGGGATCCTATACCACGAGGGACATATCTATGTGCCAGAAGGGGCCACTTGGATTAGTCCTATAACTCTGCCATTATGACACTCTGCTAGCAGGCCACTTTGGCTATTCCAAGGCTCGAGACCTGGTTTCCAGGAACTTTTGGAGACCCAGAGGTGTTGCATCCTATGTAGAGTCTTGTGACCATGGTGCCTGGATCACGACCCCCTGGTCAAGACTGCTGGGTCTCCTCCAGCCCTTACTCACTCCACCTCGGCCTTGGGCCATCGTTTCCATGGACTTTATTGTGGAATTACCACCTTCCCAAGGCCACACTACATTCTGGTGGTGGTTGACCACTTAACCAAGATGGCGTATTTTGTTCCATATTGTGCGCTTCTCTCTGCTCAGGAGATAGCCTACCTGTTTGTGAGCAACATCTTTCATCTTCACAACTTACCTATGGGCATGGTGTCTGATCAAGGATCCCAGTTTATTTCCTGCTTCTGGCAAGAACTTCTACACTTCCTGAGTATCAAGACCTAACCTTAACAGCCTATCACCCCAGCATCAATGGGCACGCAGAGCATGTCAATCAGGTCCTTGAATAGTACCTACATTTCTTCCTAAACTATCCTCGGGATGATTGGCTGTCTCTAATCCCTAATGCTGAGTTTGCATATAACAACGCTATGCATGCCTCCATCAAGCAGACTCCTTTCTTTGCTAACTGTGGTTTCCATCTTTCTGCTCATCCAGAGATCCCCTCTAAATCATCGATGGCCACTTTTACCAAACTCAGAACCCATATCCAGCAGGTACGTCAAGAACTCCAGAGGCAGTTAGGCGTTGCCAAAGCTACCTACACATGGTATGCCAACTGGTCCTGCCAGCCTACACCTGGCTTTGGGGTAGGGGACAAGGTCTGGTTGTCCACCTGGAATCTTCGATCGACTCGCCCCTCTGCAAAGCTGGACTGTAAGTACCTGGGGACTTTCCAGATCATGAGATAGCTGTGATTTACAAGTAACCAGATTAATCTATCAGATTGCCTCAAGATTCACGCCATCTTCCATATCTCTCTTCTAAAACCATTAGTCAAAAATCTCTTCCCACTCTGGACTACTCCCCCTCCTCTGCCTATAACTGCTCAGGGCCAAGAAGAATATGTGGTTTGGCAGATTCTAGACTCTCACTGGCTTTGAGGAAAACTACAATATCTAATTGACTGGGATTGGTATGGCCCAGATGAATGTGGGAACTGCAGAACAGATCTATGCCCTGGATCTCTTGCATGCCTTCCACCCCACTTACCCTGAGAAGCCAGGTCCTGAGGCGTCTAAATGGTGCCCTCAAAGTGGGGGTACTGTCAGGAATCAGGGCTTGCAGCAGAGCTAGTCTCCAGTCAGCCTCATCAGCTGGCCTGCAGCAGGCTAACCGATTAACCACGCAACCTGATTGATTGCAGAGGCCAGCCGGCTCGTTCTTATGCCAGAAGCAGCAGCAGCTTGCTGGCTTCTCAACGCTCATACCCACTACTGTGCCTGCTCCTGTGTGACCTAGTTCCTGCTTCTCCTGCTTTGCACTCAATCTTGCTCTGTCCTGCCCCTGCCTTGACCCCTCCTTGCCTGATACCCTACTTGCTCCAGTTCCTGACCTTCAGTTTAACCTTTGGCTCTGGCTCCTGACTACGGACTCTGGCTCGACCCTCAGGTCTGGTATCTGGTTACTGCCTTCTGGTTTGACCCTTGCCTTTGGCTCCTGACTATGGCTCTGACCTCATCCACTGGGCTAGACCATCTGCTCTGACCACTAGGCTAGACTGCCCTCATCCCGGTCGGCTGACAGTTTGCCCAGTTCTAACTGTCACTCAGGAGTTTGAGTTGAGGGCTGATCCTTCTCCCTGACCACAGGGCAGGTGCATAGCTGTGTAAAGAGGCCTCAGCTATGGGTCTTGCAATCAGACGGCAGTCTGAAACTCACCCTTTGGGATAGGCAAGGTTAGGTTAGTTTTCACGCTGTTGTTTTGACAGCATAGAAGCCACCAAATGCATTAGGTGCCTCCATAAAGTTCTTTCCTGATATGTTATGGGGTATGATGCCTGTGTGAGATGGGTGTCTGATGCCATCCAGCCATCGTGGATGGCAAAGAGTGGCGTCTGAAATGTGAACACTACCTCTGCTTGATTCAACTGATAATCCCATTGTGGAGACATTCCTTAGGGGTAGGACTTTGGAATGTCTCACTGAGGACACTGACCATTCAATGATTGATATTGACTTGGTCTGAAGGAACTTCTGTCCAGAGCTCCTTAATTGGAAAGATGGCTGTGATAGGGACACCAGATGTTTATTGGCCTAGAAACTGAGAGACCAGGACTGGGACTCGAACCTGGCTCGCCTGCATGCTGTACTACTAGCAGAGCATAGGTTGGGCTATAATATTTATTAAAGCAGGTGGAATATTTCGTATCCTGTCTAGAATGTTTTGATGATCTTGGGTCCCATTTCTAGTGGATAAGCACCTGCATCATGAAAGCCACTATCCCACTTAGCACTAATTGACCACCCCATGGGGCAACCTTATATGAGAAGACAAAGACTGAACACAGACCTAGCCTTAAAGATGGTTCCTTCGGGCAGGGATGAGGTATTTTATGACAATGGGAAGCTTGCAGTGCTGTACTCATTCTGTGGAAATACTGAGGACTTCGGGGCTAAATCCAATCTGGTGTAAGCAGTTGCAACTCCATTTCATTTAATGGAATTTCACTTGCTTAGACCAGGTCTGAATTTGACTCTTAACAATACATATGACAGTATAGCATCCTGGCATCTTTCAACAGAATTACATTCAGTAATTAAAAAGCGAAATGAGTGGCATAACTTTGATTTTATGAAAATGACCTTTATTCTAATTTTTGATAATATTGATTTTATTATGACTAGATTGTGTGTTTGTGTACTACATTGTATGTAAAAATATAGGAAAGAGCGGATGTTTATAGTAGATGAGTCTTAGGAAAAAATGATATTGTTGGCTAATCAATGTACTAGCCTTTCAAACACTTTGTACTGATTTATTGTGGCGCATGTTCTAACTCTCCCATTGGCTGACTTCAACAACTTGTGTAATGGAAAAGAATGATTTTTTACAAGAGGACTCTGGGAACTTTTTGAATATTACAGCACTCTTTGGATCAATGCATATCCCAGAAACTCCTTGCGTAAGTGACCTAAAATCAGGCGATCAAACCTCTTCTCCCCTCCCCTTCCCTAGAGAGATGTCTGTAATTAGATAAAATGAGGACAGAATATGCATAAGTATCTGTTATGCTGGGATTCCTGCCTGGAAAGGAAACTAACGTCCTGATCTGGTCATAATCTTTTGCACCCTTTATATTATTGACAGGGTTATGGTTTGACAATGATGGGAGTTCAGAAGCAGATTTTCTATTAAAGAGCAGCTGCGGGCTTATGGTAACCTTTCTAAACTGACTGTTTTCCAAAACTATTTGAATTATGCATCCTATATCTTCTGTGCTGCTTTCCCCTCATCATTTGTTGCTAAGGTCCTTTTATTTGTAAGGAATGGCCTGATTCTTCACTGCCCAGCATTTTGTGCAATCAATTTACACATGTGCAAAGTTAATGTGAATCACTAGCTGGCTGATTTGGTAGCATTTTACACCCACTTTGCAGAGGTATAAATGACTACACAAGGTGCAAGGCGCTAGAGAGTCAGGTCCAGAATTTTTATTTTTGTGCATTTCATTTGGTGCCCGCTGCCTGTTCCTAGTCTGAAATCTTCCCCCTCTATCTGTGAAATGTAATTGGTTGCTATGGTGGGAACTATTATGATGTTTCAAACGTGGGACATGCGCACTTTGCTTCACGGTGTACTCCATTTAGTTAGAACATGTTTAACTGGGACCAGGGCCGGTGCAACCCATTAGGTGACCTAGGCGGTCGCCTAGGGCACAGGCATTTTGGGGGCTGCATTTTGGGTCCTTTGGCGGCGGCTGGATCTTCGGCCACCCCGGTCATCATCTGCATTTAGGCGGAGGGAGCTGGGGCAGGGGGCACGGGGAGGGCTGCCTGCAGCAAGTAATGGGGGGAGGGGGCGGCACGCAGGGGAACCGCTCCCCACCCCAGCTCACCTCTGCTCCGCCTCCTCCCCTGAGTACGCCGCCCCGCTCTGCTTCTCTCCCTTCTAGGCTTGCGGCGCCAAACAGCTGATTGGCGCCGCAAGCCTGGGAGGCGGGAGAAGTGGAGCAGCGACGGTGTGTTTGGGGAGGAGGCAGAGCAGAGGTGAGCTGGGGCAGGAGCTACCGCATGGCTCCCTGGGCCAGGGGGAGCTGCTGCGGGGGGGCGCCTCGGGGGGGGGAGCTCCTGTGGGGGGGGGGCGCCTTAGGGCGGAGAGCTGCCACAGGGCTCGGCAGAGGGGGCGCAAGGTGGAAGTTTCACCTAGGGCGCGAAACATCCTTGCACCCTCCCTGACTGGGACGTCGCCCAGAGAACTGATGTAAGGGCAAAATCTTTATTGAGTGCCACTTAATGGGGATGGCAAGTAATTCTGTTTGCAGGGTTTGCCTTCAGGTGATTTAGTGCAGATGAGGCCTTTGGAGTGTTATTCTCATGCTTGTTCTCCAGAGCTATGATATGTGCAGAAATGGGATGAATTGCTTTACTGCTGGGTGTTTGCCCCTTGCTCTCCAGCCACACATGCTGGGCTGCCATGCCATGTGCCTGCCATTTGTCCCTGCCCCGGACCTGGAAGGTAACAGTGTCAATCCCTGTCCCAGTGCACACAGTGTCTCCTCCTATTTCCATGTGCTTTGCAGTAATCTGATGTGCTCAGCAGTTCTCTAACAACAGCATTGCAATTAAATTGCTGTGTGCTACTTGGGCACACCTGTTAATGGGGATGATGGCCATTCTATCCTCTGCTCCCAGCACTTCCTGAATGACAGGATTCTGCTGTGGGTTGCCACTACAAGTTTCCAACAGGAAGGACACTTCGTGGCTTGAGGCTAAATTCCCATCCCCTTAATGAAATCAATGGGACTACTGGTAACCTAAGGTGCTGATCTACAGAGTAAAGGGATGGGAATCTGACCCTTAGAAACTGCCATTGCAGACTCCTGGATGCTGCTTTAACAACTGTACAAGATCAGTGTTTTTCTTTTGTGTGTGTCCGTTTGGTAGGAGTCAACTCAAAACCCTCAAGGTTTTACTTTTTCAGCTTCTTTTGCATTTTTATCTTTGTTTCATGACTTAGCAACAATGAAATGCAAACTGTCAGCACTCATGGATCCTTCAGCCTTCTTCAGGAAACACAGTCACCAGTATAACCACTGAAGAAAGGTTTCTTGGAGCAGGATGGGAATCTGCATACTAGTCTCCCTTCCCTGCCTTGCTTCAGAATCCTGAAGGTAAGAGTCCTAATTTTGTAAAGATAGGGTTAAGGTCAGTAAAAGGTTAGCTCTCCTCCTTTCTGTAAATTCCCAAAGAAGGTAACAAACAAATATTTCCATTGCTCTAGCTGTGTATATAAACCAGGGAGCCTGAAGGCCACTCAACTGTGGCTCTATTTAAGTGTGAATTATTATTTTTGTAATTATGTTCCATCTGGAACCTTTATGAGATGAGGGTTTTCTTTGCACATGCTGTAATGCGCAGAGAAGAAGATTTAGGTGATTATTTCTTTTCCATTGTCACATAACAGTAGAAGCTTGTGTGTCTGGATTGAAATGACTTTTTTCTGTATATTGAATATAGAGAAACCATAATAAAATTTACCACATATGAAGGATACCAACCAGCAGTAGAATAGCTTATGCTGGTTTGTTTTTTCATGTTTATTTTAGTAATTTTAAAGACTATTGTCAACATCTGATCTTATTTACGTTGGTCAACAGAAGTCAATGGAGTTATGTCAGTGTATGTGTAAGTGAGAGGAGAATGAAGTCCAGGTTCTCAGAACAATCCTGCTACTAGAGACATTTACATGAAAACAAGAGATTTTTCCCCTCCTTTCCCATTTGAAGAGTCATCAAAATTCTCTATTTGTGGTGGGAAAGTCCTGTCAATAGCAGCCACCTGTGACATCCCAAACAGATTTAACATGAGAGCGGATGGCCTCTTGGGAATAGAAGGGGGTCTGAACAAAAATATTGGCTCCCAGTACCTCTTGTTAACTTTGAAGAGTAAAGCTGGATCTGAAGTTTTATGACTCTCTCCTATCTTTATAATGGGCTGGATCCGAAAACCCACAAGCTTTTGGGGATTTCAGATCTGAATTAACCTCTACTTAAAGAGTCAAGGTCTTGTTTTCATGTAAATACCTCTACCAGTGAGAAGCGAGGGAAGGGATAAAGCAGAAAATATAACACATTGACAGAATTGTTTTTCAGTACCATATTTTAAAAAGTTTTTCCATAAGGCGTCATCAGCTCTTTAAAATCACAGGAGAGATTAAATTTTTCAATGAGCCAGAATGGTTAAATGCTCTTAAATACATTGGGCTGGGTTTTGTTCACCTTTCTTTCTCACAACTGTGTCTGGTAAAACTCCAGTACTGAAAACACTAGCAGAGGGAGAAAAATGAACTCTTTTTCAGCAAGTGGTGATGGTGACATTCTAATTCTAACAAGAATGTTAGCAACGGTTTAGGTTTGGCATTAAACACACATACAATGTTTGTTCTTTTATAGTTTCTGTATTACACAGTAAAAATAGCACAGTCATGAAACTCATTTGTTACCATTGTGCCAACTTCATTCAGCTGACTTGGTGCTGCTTTGAAGTTTTGAAGCAAAGTGTTTCATCCATGTGTTAATGCCAACTATACAATTTATTCCCCCTTCTTTCTTGTCCCCTGAAACCAATGCATAGTAATTATCTCTAGGTTTGGTGACACCTGCAGAACGGTTCCTGCATCAAATAAGCCATGACTACACCAGATGTTTCCATACTTTGAGCCAATAAGAAACAATATGGACCACTGGGGGCCTTCTCAGATTGCTGCAAGGAAAGTGCCTTTTGATCTCTCAGTTTGTTCCCCTCCAAAAATTCATTACAGCTGCTTCTTTGCTTGACCGAGCCGTTCCAAGAATGTACAGGTTGGCAAGTTTCCTCTTCCCTGTGACGGATTTGGAGTGGCCCTGTAATACTTTTTGAATAGTATGCATTCTATATGTTTGTCAGATGGTTCTAAGGGATGTTTATGATCTGAATATGTTGGTTTAGTTTAATAGGGCTGTTGGAAATAACAAGCAGGATGGCAAAAACAAGGACTCGGTATAAGGTGTCTCTCAAACAAACACTTGGGGTTTTTTACAAGGCAGTGTGAGAGCAATTGTCCTGGAGAGGACTGGCTCAACCTCCCATCAAACTGGTTTTGGACTAGCAGGATCAAAAAAGCCCAGGGAAGGGAGAACAAAGAATTGTGGATAAAAAGGGGACTCTTCCCTTGTCTGGGGCACTCAGACACTCCTGGATGTCTGAAGCAGTGAGGTCTGTCACGTCACCAGCACAGCCTGTGTGTAGAGCTTTCATTGTTTTAAAACTCCTTTCTCTTATATTATGTTTTGTTCCTACTTTTAAGATAGAACAATACCTTTTTTTAAGAAGTCTGCTTTGGGTCACTGTATTCACTGGTCACAGCTGCCAAAAGGGAAGAACTTCAGGTGCCTAAATCCAGTTGGATCTGTGGGGTAAGAACAGTTGATACATGAGGTTCCCCAGTCTGGGTAAGAGTGGGAGAATCACAGGATTCTACTCTGAGAGGGGTGATGGCACGAGGAGGTGCACATGGAGAGACCAGAGAGAGGGTCAGAGATGCAGCAGCTCTGATCCGTGACATTTCCAATCAGCGTAACATGCAGTGGTCTCTCTCTCTGTCTCTGACAAACCCACTCTGGTTCTCAGTAGTTGTTTCTTTTCGGAAGTATGTTTGCTAAAACAAATACAGTGAAACTTGTTATCATGGACTTTGCTATCCTGGAACCCCATTTGTTGTGAAGTTGACATAAACAAGACCTTTCATTCAGCATATTGCAATGTGCCCACTGAAGTCCAGGCTACAGTGAACTTTCACTGTGACTGAAGATGTTCTGAGGATGAGAAAAGTGCCTTCACTATAAGAGAGTGCCCACACTAACCGAGGGAACCATTGTTGGAACAATGAATATGGGAAATGGTTGTTTGTCTTGCCTAGTCTCACAATAGTGTGGTAGTGCATCCATCTAGTAAGACTTTTCAATCTTTTTACACAGAATCATTTTGACATGTCCACACACACACCATTACCAACCTCCGTGGTTGTGCCAGTGCATTGTGAGACTTCAAAGGCACCTATCTCATAGATCCTAGCATTGTGGCTGCAAGAAGGGGTCTTTGAGTAGTTTTAAAAACACAAGACTCTTAAATGCAGGATGGAGTTAAGATCACTGGCTAAATCAGGACGAAGGCAACACTTGTGCCTTCCTGTCAACACTGGGGAGAGGACATTGTAGATTGTACCAGTTCATCCAGAGTTTATACCAGGCATTGCAACAAACTGAGACAACCAATGCTTATTACATACCTGATTTGGCTGTTGTACAGACCTGCAGGCAGTATCGTCCAGACTGGGAGTGAAAACACTTGCATTCTATTCCTGGCTGTGCTGCTGACTAACCAAGTCACAACCTTTCTGTGCCTCAGGTACTGCATTCAAAAATGGTATAATAATCCATATCCATCTTTGTAAATCTTTGAGCTCAATGGATGAAATGTACTCTATAAGTGCTAAATAGTGGTAGTGTTGTCTGGGAGTGCAAGGTACTGCAGCAGCTCAGGGTGTTTTATATAATGGTGCTGCAACACTGTTTCACTTGCTGTAGATTGAGATGAAGAGGATTTTGCTGTAGTCCGTGTTTATGGATAGGACTGTCATTCCAGTAGGGTATAGAATACAATCTGAGTTCATATTCCTGTTAGATAAATAAATTTGCATTAGTTATCACAAACCCCTATTTAGATGGTTTCTTGGAGAGTCTTGACTAGGAGTTTTAAAAATAGGGAAAGTTGAAATGATCTGATTTGACTAGAGGAAGCACTACACTTGGCTTCCTAGACACAGTTTCTTTCCATTCCTGTACCCTCAAGAAGTCAGTATATGAGGGATGAGTTTTTAGTAATGTCTCAGACTTGCTCTAATAAGTGACCCTTGCTCCTCAATGCAGCTACTTCTCTGCTTATGTGACACTTCTAAAACATGTTTTTTCTAAAATTATTATTTATAATTAAGGGTGGCTGTTGGCACTTTTACATCAAATGGCTATTCTGTCCTGGTGCGGTGTGGTAGGGAACTGGAAACAGAGGAGAATCCTGATGGGGAAACTGGGACATGTCAGTGTCTCAAAATGAAATACACCAAAGGCAACAGGATTTGCATTAGCACTTGGTGGATGACCTGGACCATTCAAAATCTCAGGGATACACTGAAAGATTCTTGATGTCCAATTGTTGGGTCCCAAGTAACTAGTAGCTCCTTAAATCAAGTCTCATTAGTGAGGTGTGAAACTGAGCTCAAGTATTCATACAGTGCTCTCTAATTTCCAAAGTCCTGTCCCAACCTTCACTGCACTCATAAAATTTTGATCGATTATCTGGGGCAGCCTCTTCCTTGGCACAACCAAAGATTTGCAGGAGATACTGAGGGGAGGTGGCTTGAACCTACCTGATTTCAGGGCTTCAGGAGACCAGTCAGGTTAGAGAAGACCTGAGTTACACCTAACTGCCAAGTGTTCTTATGGGCCTTGTGTAGCTGAGGAATAACCAGGGCATGGGGATGTCCTAGCCACAACTCCTCCCTCCCGCTCTGCACATGCCCTGTTCCATCCGTAGGACAGCCCTTTGTGTGTGCTTGGGGACTCTGTTGGGGGGTGATGACTTAGAGCTGGCTGTGCTCTGTGGCTCCTGCTCTGGGACTCCTGAACAGGGGAAATCTATGCAGCTGCTTTGTGGCCTCTTTGCACTACTGTAATGGGTGTTAATGGGCACATGGCAGCTACAGACCCTACAGGCCCTTGGTTCCTGGGGCACTACATGCATTGGCATAAAAAATCCAAAATGTATGTGCTGCAGGATCTGAACCTTTCAGAACAATAGGTATATATGAATGGACCTTTCAACAGGCAGGAGTAAGCTCTGAAGAGCCACTTCTGTTTGTGCACTTGTGAAATCTTAGAAATCCTGTTTGGTGGAGATGACTAGAGAGTAAACACAATTTTGGGGACAGAGCCAGGTAGGCATAGATGGCTTCCTTCAATGCCATGTCTAAGGAGGTGTTGTAGTAGTGCTGGGAGTGCAGTGGTCTCTTGCCTCAATGCTATTACAAATCAAGAAGGGGAGGAGAGAGCCCACTTGTGTGGATTTGGTTAGAGCTCAGAAGGTGAGATGAAGCGGAACTGCAAACAGGGATAAAATTCTTGAGGCTTTGATCCCTCCAGGGCCCAGGATAAATTTGCATTTGTGTATAAAATGAAATATTTGGAGGTGCCAGGCACCTAATGAGATCCTTGCTCCAACAAAGAATTTTGTGGCACCTATTAACCTAACTTCAGTCTTGCACAGGTAAAATAGGGTCTGTTGAGTCAGTGGGTGGGTGGGTGGGAAGGAAGGAGGAGAGAGCCAGTCTATAGAACAAATGCTTCTGTCAGGGTTAAAGACAGAAAAGGAAATGTTATTACTAGTCCAGAGCAGTACATGTTTCCAGAACACACTGGTAGGTCCATAGTGCCACCACACCTGGCCTCTGGGGTCATCTGAGGAGTGAAACAGGCAGAGGGCTCTTGCCATAAAAGAGGGGACTGTCAAGATATAATACTGAAACGCATATGAAAACTGTCAGGTTAAAGCTAGGGATGATTTCTCCAAGGAAATGCTTTGCTGTGTACTCTGGGGGAAGCTCCACACCCTGGACTCACATAATAACCTGTCCTGAATTAAAACAACAATCCCCAAAAGTGTGATTTATACATTTTGCCTTGTGCCTGGAATTTATTGCTGCGTATACAGCAATCAAAATGGGTGCCACCTACAATGATTTCTTGATTAGGAGGAGAAAAGTGGTTGGGGTGACAACTCTTTTTCCCTATCTCACACTGGCTTTTCTTCAAATATTTAAGTTCTGAGGTGAGGCTGGTGTATTCTCTTTCTTTGTACATAGTGTAGTAGGGGTGCCTAAACACAGCTTAGCAAACAGTTATTCTATACTATGCAAATAGTAACTCTGTACAAAGGGCATTCACCCCAGCCTATGCTGACAAGGATAGCTCAGAGAGGTCTGCTCTGTTTCAGACTGTCCCTGTTCTGCTAACTGAATAGTTCTGATTTTCTTTGTGGCCATTGTACAGTTCCACTATCTGCCCAGTAACCAAAGGCATCCAATTGCAAAATAGACTAGCTCAAAACAACAGACCACTTAAAGGTGCCTGCTGACTTGTTCCACCTTTTGGGCCAAATCCAGAGAGGAGCTGAGCATCTGTAATGCCCATGGAAGTCAGTGGACAAAATCCTGAGGCCCTTACTTGATTTCTTTTCTTTTCTTTTTTTTTTTCTTTAAACAATGAAGTTTGCCTGAGTAAGGACTAAATAAAACACTTGGGATTTGTCCCTCTGGGAGTTAAATGTGTTCAGCACCTATTAGGGAGCTTATAATCAACAAGCCAGCCTACGTCAGTGTTGACTTCTAAGAAGAGCCCTTTCATGCAGCATAGCCCTCCTTCTAAAGGGGTTGTAAGCAGGGCTTGAAAAATCCACTGTCTCTTTCACCCTGGTGAGCAAGGTGCCTTCCCACACCCAGTGATTCTGTAGAAACCGACGACAATGCTATTTCTTTGTAAAGGAATGTTTCTGGCTGTGAAATTCTGTTTCTTTAAATCTGTAGGAGGTAACCATGAAGGGGGCAAAATCTTCAATAAAGCAGAGACAAGTAGGGTTGCCAGGTGTCTATTTTTTGACCAGAATGCCTGGTTGTAAAGGGACCCTGGCGGCTCCGGTCAGCACAGCTGATCGGGCTGTTAAAAGTCCAGTCTGTGGCGCAGTTGCCAGCTCTGCACAGCTTCCGGAAGCGGCTGGCATGTCCCTCAGGCTCCTAGGTGCAGGGGTGGTCGGGGGGGCTCTGCGCACTGCCCCTGCCCATGGCCCAGGCGCTGCCCTGAGTGCCGGCTCCACAGGTCCCATTGGTCGGGAACTGCAGCGAATGGGAGCTGCAGGGGTGGCACCTGCAGGCAGAGGCAGCACGCAGAGCCCCCTGGCCATCCCCGAGCTGGAGGGACATGCCAGCTGCTTCTGGGAGCCACCTGAGATAAGTGCTGCCTGGAGCCTGCACCCCCTCCCACATCTCAGCCCTGATCCTCATCCCACACTCCCAACCCCTTAGCCAAGCCCCCTCTTGTACCCTAAACCCTTCATCCCTGGCCCCACCCCAGAGTGCCCGCCCCCAGCCAGAGCCAGAGCCCTCACCCCCCCACCCCTGCCCCAGCCCAGAGCCCTCTCCCGCACCCTGAACCCATCATTTCTGGCCCCACCCTGGAGCCCGCACCCACAGCCGGAGCCCTCACCACCTCGCACACACTAATACCCTGCCCCAGCCCGGAGCCACCTCCCATATTCTGAACCCCTCAGTCCCACACCCCAGCCCGGAGTCCCCTCCTGCCCCCCAAACCCCTCATCTCTGGCCTCACCCCAGAGCATGCACCCCCAGCTGGAGCCCTCACCCCCCTGCATCCCAACCCCCTGCCCCAGCCCGGTGAAAATGAGTGAGTAATGGAGGGGGGATGGAAGGAGCAGACGGCGAGGTCTCAGGGAAGGGGTGGAGCCTTGGGAAGGGGTGGGTGGGGCAAGGTGCTTGGTTTTCTGCAATCAGAAACTTGGCAACCCTAGAGACAAGTAGTAGAGACGCAGCCTCTTACAGCATCCAATGGACTTTAGAGTGGGAGAGGGGATGAGAGAGAGCAAGAGAGCTCTCCTTACCATTTTAGAAGTTAGAGTGGTAGGGTTTGCCAGCTAGGTGGCAGATGATATAAATGATCAGTCCCTGAGCAGAGTCCAGGCACCCTGGTAGGAATCCCAGAATTCTTCTCTTTCCCAGCAGCTGAGGGTGTGGGATAGCTTGTCACCTGGATGTTGACCCCAATCTTTTATATTGGTCTTTGGTTAGTAGAGGACTGGTAAGTATTTCAAGCCCTCTGGTATGTGTGAGTGGGTATGTGAAAGTTGGTGAATGGGTGTGGGAAAGAGGGGGAGACTAATGGGAATCATGGGGTGAGCTATAAAATAAAAGCATGGTATTGAGAGAGGGAAAGAGGAGAGCTTTTTGGAGACACAAGTGATTGAAGAAAGGAAAGAGAAATTGTCAAGGGGTAGAAAACAGAAAGTAGGGAAAGAAAGAGCGAAAAGGATAAGTGGAAAGATACTGAAGACAAGGTTGGAAAAGATGTATTATGAGCTATGATAGGAAAGAAAATGTGAAAGAAAAGATGATATAACAAAAGTGAGAGAGTTGGAGCTAGTTACATTTTAAAAACTGTATGAAATAGAAAATTGCTTATCAATATTTGTATTATGGTAGTTCCTAGAGGCCCCAACTCATGCTAGACATTATACAAACAAACATATAATAAAGGACAGTCCCTGCCCCAAGGAACTTACAATTGCCACTATGTTATAATTTAAAAAAATATACAACTATTGCTTTAAATTGCTTGTAGCATGGCTTTGGTGGGATGTGGCAGCACAGATACTTATTGCTCTGGCTAGTAGATTTAGTCTTTGGGCTAGTACATAGGAATTGCTCTGTCAGATCAGATCTGTGGTCCATTTAGTCCAATATCCTGTCTCCAAGAAAGATAGGTACTGGGTAAATTTTTCAAGGTTTGCGTTCTGGGGCCACTGTTCTCCCTGGACGTCTGGTCATCATGGCTCAAACACAAAGGACAGGGAAGTAGCATATGCCATCTGCTCAGATGTCGTGTGCCTCCAATCCCTCAAAATCTGTACAAGAATCTGTAGGCCCTGGATCTTGTGCCCCCTCCTTTGTTACCACTGGATTTGGAGAAAATGCTATGAGGGGGACCTTGTGAGGCTTCTCCACTGAGGCCTCCCAGATGGGGTTTCTTGTGGGAGCAGGTCAACTGATTTGGCTCTTTGTGACCACTTTTTCCCCCTCTCACTGCTAATTTCTCTTAGAAATCCTCTGAGTGTATTGATTTAAGTCAAAATGATTTTAATCACCTATTTTAATTATTTAAATCAGCAAGCAGGAAATCTTGATTTAAATCATTGATTTTAATCATGTTTTGCATTTGTACTTCAGTTATTTTGTTAAAAAAAGTTGACTCTCATTGGTTGGTAACTATTAAAATATGTTGATTTGCCTCTAAATATAGCCGTTTCACTCAGTTTGGTTCTTCTTTTTGCTAACCAGGAGGATACATTATGTCTATACATGTCTATTTAAGCAATTATATAGCTTAACTTACATTTATTCATATTCTTATTTTTACATTTTTTTATTATGTTACAAAATGGTGAATTATACAGTTCTTATTTACTAGATTAATTTTTTAGTTGTGACTTGTGTCGAGCTCTATTTGGATGGAAATTCAAATTCGATTAAAGTGCACAAAAACAGCATTTTATTTTTTGTACTTTCATGTTTTGCAGTTCAATCTAACTCAATTAATTGTTTAATAAATTAACTGATTGTCTCTGGTCACCCTGTCCTTTGGATTTTAGGAGTAGTAGATCTCATCCTCTCACACCTAGTTTTTATTTATGGATTTGAAAAGGAAAACAAGCTTTCCTACTTTTTCAACTCCCAGTTGGTTTCTTAACTTTGAATGAACTAGTTGTTGAACTGAACTAGTTGAATAAACTAAAATGAAGAAAATATTCTCTCTTCCCTTTCAGAAGAGGCTACTACTGTCAAAAGCTGGTTTGCTACTTTTAACAAACTCTGGTTCGAGGCACTTAGTCAGTGACACGCACCTGTTCAGTAGTTTGACTTTATTTAAAACTTAGTAGCAAACATATTATTTAAAATTTTAATTTAAACGATTTTAATGGATTATAGAAAGTTGAGGCTTTAACATGTATTGTCAGCTTCAAATTTAATTTTTAAATACATTTATTATTAAAAAACAAACTAATTTAAATTAAAATATCTGATTTAAATAAAAATCCAGTTCTTTATTTTATTTTTAAAAAATCATCAACTGCTATCCACCCTAATTCCTCCTAAAATTCTTGCAGTCCTTGCATAATCTTAAAACACTACGTCATAACTACTTAACAATAGCTATCAGAAATGTATGGCTTAGCCAAATACACAAAGTACTGGGAATCAGCTCTTGTTGTATCTCTGTGCAGTTGTAATTCAAACTGTTACTTAGTTCATCCACACTTCCATTTTTTGGTCTAAATAGACCTATACCGATAATAAGCAGGATTTAGAAGGATGGGATGGGGTTGAGGAGAAGGTCTTAGATGGAGGATCAGGACATGATTATCCATTACCTTCCCTGGTGATATTTCCACCTGTGGAAAGAGGGTGTAAAAGCCTGTTCTGATCTGGTAGCATTTTGGCTTGATGTAAATGACAGCACAAGCTGCAAGGCAATGGTGAACTCAGGCGTTATGGTAAATGAATCATAGGTTTAAGAATCAGCTCTTCCTTGCTGCCCCAAATGACTATTTCACCCCTGCTCTCTATTACTTTTACAGCAGGGAGCATAGCAGGTGCAGGTTTTTTCATGTGATAGATTTAAGACAAAGGGATACCAAACCCCAGCAATGAATCACAGGAGTACAACAGACTATAGGCAGCACATAGATCACTTAAAGGGGTGAGACTTCACTGACCGGGAAGAAGGCTTTAATAGAAGCTTGGTATTATTTACAACAGATATAACAATGGCCTAGGAACATCTCCTAATTGCTGACCAGGGTTCAAATTGTGCATTGTGTGCAAATCCCCACATAGGAGAATGGATGCTCTATGAAGTCCCCATCATAGTTTCCTACAGTTCCTACCTTTGTGGAGTTGGGTGATGGTTTTATCATCATCTCAATGGCTATTGATGGCAGCAACAGGGGTACAGACCAGATCTGGGGGGCCATGCTGCCTGGAACATCCTGCCTCCTCTCTGGCAACATGGCAGAGCAGTGGTGGCAGGGACTCTTCTGTCTGCTGCTCCCCTGCCAGTGGTGGCAGGGACTCTTCTGTCTGCTGCTCCTCCTTCCATCCTGAGAAGGATTCCACACCGTGGAGGCAGCCCACAGGCAAGTTATTGTAGCTTCAGGCTGCACTAACTTTGCTCCCAGTTCTTTGCAGGGTTAGTAGTCAGGGAGACCCTAGTGTCTTCTCCACAGTCTGCCCCTCAATACTATGGAGGGCTCTCTCCAATGTATGTATGGGAACAATGGGAGGAGGAGAAGTTTTATTGAAGATCCTTATGTGTACAATCTGGACCCAGGACTTTGGGACAGCCACAGAACAGGCTTATCCCAGAAATGTCTTCCCATGTTTTACACTGAGTCCATGGCATGCTGGAGAGGACTTTGGGCGTTTAGTCAGTATTGTGTGAATACTCTGACTTTGCAGACATGATCAGAAAAGCTCTACATTAAAATCTCAGTGCTTTGAATTAAGGAGTTGCCAGTAATTTGTCAGATGACCATTATTTAGCACTTTGCATTTTCAAAGCATTGTATTCCCCAAACAGTAAAAATGAAAATCCCTATGACATTTTAAAGACGGAGAAGCGGGGGCAGAAAGGGATGGAGTCACTTGCCCAAGACCAGAGAGAGGTGGGATTAGTATTCAGGAGTTCCTGGCACCTAGTCATGTGCCAGATCATGCCTCTCTCTAGAATGTAGCTGTATCTCTGGTTGAATATTATTTTATATATATGTTTCTCCCCCTTCAATTCTCCATGGTTGTCAGTCTGCCTGGAGACCCAGCTCTACAAGAGCACCACTTGGGAGTTCCTGACTCCTAGTTCTCTGTTTGGGCCACTGAAACAGTACCTCCCTGTTACCCCAGTTAAATATGGCTTTGTCACACAACATGCAGAGCCCAAGAATTCCAGGCGCTATCAGTCTCCGAATGGAGAGCTAGTTGACCCCCTCCTGTCCTTGTTTCTTTCACCCAAGGATCAGGGAGGTGAGAGGGAAAAGAGAGAATACTTTTAATGGGCTGAAAAATGCCTATTTCATACTATTTGGAGGCAATATTGAAATATACTGCCCCAGCTGCTGAGATTTTCAGCCAATAAATACTGAAAAGCAGGAGGCTCACCTATTTACCAAAGGACTATAGTATGTGCTAAAATGTAAAGGAAACTTCACAAAATGAAACCCACATCAATGGGATGAGGGTAAAAAGTTAAATTCTTAATTCTGAATGACTGTCAGGAGTCTCACGTTACATAGTGTAGGCATAGGATTAAAAACCACTCGAATCTTGATGGAAAGCCGCATTGATAAATCTGCTCCTTAGGACTCATATTTCCAAGAACTCCCATATTTCTCCCCACCACCATAAAGACTATGAAATCTCCTTCTTTGTGACGTGCATAAATCCTATTAACATTAAAGGGACTTAGATCGCCTCTTTCCCCTTCATATCCTCATGGGGGAGAACCTCTCTGCCAACACTGATGGGAGAATAGGTAAAAGGGGGTGAGAAAAGGAGTCCACTCTTTTCCTTAATCTGAGTGGAGCACAAATACCTACTGTCCACAACCCAGGTTCCCTTTAGTGATTATAATATTCACAATGTGTGAAGTGTAGATTTTCAAGGGCTAAATTCAATCCTAAAATAGATCCTTACTAGTGTAACTGAGGACAGATTTGGCCCCCAGTGGTTGGTTTTGGGAAATTAAGTCCTTTTTGGCCATTCACCAACCCTTGTGATGGGCACAATGGAAGAATCTAAATGGAGCAGGATAGAATTTTTGCAGGTCTGAATTTTAGTAACAGAATAAGATTAACCCCTAATTCCACTACATCAAAATAGAACACACAAGTAGGATGTTTAGATCCAGTATGTTTCTTTCCTAGAAGTTTTAAGCCCTGCTCTCATTGAGTTAATTGATTCAGGACTGTATTCTTAGAGACACTGTATTTGCAGATCCTGTCAATGAGTGCTTGAGAGGCATCAGGTGTTGTTTGGGGCAAGATCCTGTATTTGCAGAATGATACAAAAATGAGAACTTGATCTCCTCTCTCCATGTGCTGAGATGTGCATCTGACATAGGAATCCAATTTGTCTGAGAAAAACTAAACAACACACTATAATGGGGAAGTAAAAAGACAGCACCTAAAAAAGGGAATGCTAGAAAAAAAATAGTCTGATGGTTGAGTTGAATGCATTGTCGATAAGTGTAATACCAGAGATCGCTGCTAGGAACTTTTAATTTGAAAGGGAACCCGTGAAGTCCTTATCTTTCTCTCTTTGCACCCCTCCCCCCACTTTACGAAGTCCATTGCCTTACTGTTCACACTTCCCATGAAAGTAGGGCTTTTAAACTGAAGCAGACCTCTGACCCCTTCACACGACACCTGGAAAAGGCAGATAATGTGATACTTTCTGTTTATCATAGGACACCTAGAAACTCTGTAAGAAGATACCTCTCCTTTCCTAGACCATGCCTCTGGAAAGCTTAGCAACCAGGACCCCGTCCTCTTTGAATTCTGAGAATATCATGCAAACTGGAAAATTGGGGCTCAAATGTAAAGATTTGCCAAAGGGAGACCCCCCACACACCTCTTTCTTTGGTCAGTTTGGTGGGGAAATCCTTTCGACAATTCAGAATGTGCCTTCGCTGGAAATGTTAATGAAAGCTGCAATATGCCGGTGAAGGGCTAGGAAAGAAATGTGTGTGGCGGTTAGAACTCTAGCACAGGGAGTCAGGACATGTAGGATATATTCCCTGCTCACTAACTAGGCTTGGACAGGTTGCCTAACTGCTCTATGACCCAGTCCCCTCCCCGCCCCCAAAAGGCGATAATAAAACTCAGGTAGAGTATAGGAGTTTGTAAAGAGCTTTGAAAGTCTCTGTGGCAGGACAAATTACTATCATCATCTGTGCTGTTTGGGAGGGGCACTATGGCTATTAGACATTGCATGCACGCAAGTACATCTCAGGTAGCCAGGGCATTGACAGCCTCTCTGTCAGTATATTCAAGAAGGAGCTCTGGGATTTGGGAGGGGGAGGAAGTCCCTTGTCAGTATAAACTTACCTCAGTGGGAGCTAACACCTGCAAAGGTATTGCGATGGGGATGGGGGAGGTGCTGAAGGAGGAAAGGGAATGCTCTTCCTTATGCCTTTTACTGGTGCCTGAGTCATCTGTTTATCTGCAGAATTGGTCTGAGCAGTGGTAGTGTAAGATTCTCCCACCCACCCTGCCCTGGCGGGAGTGAGAGAGAAAGATATTCTCCCCAGCCAGAGGCTGGATGACAAACTTGATGAACACAGCATTGTGTGTGGTGATATATTCATGACCCTTAAAGTCCTCAACTTCTGTGCTGAAACTGCCAGCAAGGAGGCCAATTAATGCCAGTAGTATTGTTTATAGTGATGTGACGGAAAATAAGACTGAGACCCCCAACTCACTTCACCAGTGCCATGTGCATTTCAGATGGCACTGTCTAAATAATAATAGTAGGTCATTGATCATCAAGAGCTGTACTTAAAAAGGAGAAGATGAGCTTTTGTATATTCCTTCAATGTTTAATATATACATGTTCAGTTGAGTAGTAGGATCAATCTCTGAGGAGAGGTCCAGCACTAAAATAAGAGGGCTGAGGGTCAGGCTTGAGGTTCATTGGCAGAGACATTTTTGAGGAAGCGTGCACAGTTACTTGCCTGTCTGGATGGAATGGAAGGTCTCAGCTTCCTCACTTCTGAGACCTTTAAAAAAAATCAGCAAATGTTTACCAGAAGAAATGGAAGCTCCAACTGGAGCAAACATTTTTATTGTAATTGCTAGATGGTGACATAGCTAGAATCAGGGTGTTATTGTAATATAGTAGAATCTCAGTATTATGAATACCTCAGGAATGGAGGTTGTTCGTAACTCTGAAATGTTCATAACTGTGAACAAAACATTATGGTGGTTCTTTCATTGACTTAATGCAGCATTGAAACTTTACTATGCAGAAGAAAAATGCTGCTTTTCCTTTTTTGTTTTTTACTAGTTTATGTTTAACTGAGTACTGTATTTGCTTTTTGTGTCTGTGTGTCTGCTGCTGCCTGATGCATACTTCTGGTTCCAAATGAGGTATGTGGTTGACTGTTCAGTTTGTAACTCTAGTGCAGGGATCGGCAACCTTTGGCACACGGCCCGCTAGGTTTGTTTACCTGCCACATCCGCAAGTTCGGCAGATCGTGGCTCCCACTGGCTGCAGTTTGCCGCTCCAGGCCAATGGGGGCTGCGGGAAGCGGCGCGGGCCGAGGGATGTGCTGGTCACCACTTCTCGCAGCCCCCATTGGCCTTCCCTGCTCTAGTGTTCGTAACTCTGAGTTTCAACTGTATACTCCAGTTAAAGCCAGAGCTAGATTTACCTGTCACAGTGTGAAAAGTGTTAATTGAACTCTACACCCAAGTTGTGAGACAAGAACATGACTAAGATTGTTCCATTTCTGAGGGAGAGGAGAGTGCATGGTTTAGGAGCCTGAGCACAAGACGGGGAGCCAAGAACTCCTAAACTTGATGAACACAGAATTGAGTGTGGTGGTATAATGTGGACGGAGTCAGGTGCTGTAGCTCCCCATCCTGCTGGATAAGGGCATTAACAGATAGAGGCTCCATATTACTTTGCCCGATTTGAGATACCTTGACTGGAGCTGCAGTATTGCCAACCCTCAGTGTTCAAAAATCATGAGATTTTTTTTTAAATAGTAATTTTTGGATTCTTTTAATTCGTCTTCTGGATTTTGGGCCTTTGAGGAGTCACATTTTTCAAGCTTTTCTCTGCAAACACTAGAGCAGGGATTGGCAACCTTTGGCACGCGGCCCATCAGGGAAATCCGCTGACTGGCCGGGATGGTTTGTTTACCTGCAGCATCTGCAGGTTCGGCCGATTGCAGCTCCCATTGGCCGCAGTTTGCCGTTCCAGGAAGCAGCGGCCAGCACATCCCTCGGCCCACACCGCTTCCTAGAGCCCCCATTGGCCTGGAACGGCGAACCGTGGCCAGTGGGAGCTGTGATCGGCTGAACATGCAGACGCTGCAGGTAAACTGTCCTGGCCTGCCAGCGGATTTCCCTGATGGGCTGTGTGCCAAGGTTGCTGATCCCTGCACGAGAGCTAGAAACTTCCTTTATACATATATATATATAAAAGCTGAGAGTCTCATGTAGTTGGGGTTTGAAGAACACGAAATTTCAGGAGACTTGAAATAAGACAAGACAGTTGGCAAAAAAGAAACACAGGCTCATGGTGTCTCAACTATGGCACTCAAAATCAGTGGCCACTTTTGAGAATGTAGGCCCTAGCCTTTCTCTGCTCCAGGATCCCAATCTAGGACATAGCCATATACTATTTCCCTATTACACAGGGTGTGGGTGAAGACTAGTTCATGTTTGTAAAGTTCTCTGAAGATGAAAGAACAGTGTGAAATGTGCAAATGTTATTAGCTGGCTCTTCTTGCCTGTGTTAGTAAAGAGAAATCCCAAACTGGACTGGAGCTGGGCTCTTTGTTGTCATCATAATGTATTTATCTTTCAATAAATTATTCACCCAGCATGGAAGCTTGCTTGTTTTTTCCAGGAAAGGTACCTGCTTTTGCCCAATCTTATGCTTGGTTAAGACACAAGGAAGTCAAGTGACTATATACATCTTAACTTACAGGCTAGCTGCTGAATATTTGCTCTGTTGGGGAGGCTGAAGGTGGGGGAAAATATGTATAATGAACAATGCCTTCAGGCCTGCCTATTATAGCAGCGATTTGTGACTCCCACTGTGTGTTTTGCAGTGCACGGGTAGGTTGCCACATGCATGGTTTTTGGCCTAATCCCCCTGATTTTATAAGCTTTGTCTCCATTTTGTGTGTGTTAGTGCTCACAATTCAGTATGGCAGTCATACCACAGGCCTGCACTGCGTTAGAGCTGCTGGCACTGTCATGCGTTGTATCTTCTGTGCAGCCTGTGTCTCTAAAATCAATCCTCCCATCCCACTCTGAGAATAGGCTTATTCCCACATGAAATGCGTCAAGTCCTTACTCTGCTCAAACTTTCACTTAAACCTGGTTATGGTTTGACTAAAGATAGCTTGTTAAATTACCACATCAGAACTATACAGTACAGCCACTCCTTTCAGAGGCATCTCTAAAAAGAAAAAAGTTGAGGCTCGTTTATCTTCCTCTCCACCTCTTCTTCCTTCACCCCTCACCGGAAAAAAAAAATCAGCTAATCAACCGTTGCATCTATTAAAGGTTTTTTAGTCTGTGGGATGCTGCATGCAAGAGCAGATCCTGCAGAAACCTCTTGCACCTGCAGGGGAAGTGCTCCATATACGGTATGGACGCTGGCAGAGTATTGATTCAGAATAAAATTTAAATGATTCTGTTCGTTTTGCCACATCCTGTTTCCCTCGTTTACATGTGCACCGCATTGATACGAGGCAAGTAATTTTCAGTTTGCTGGAGCTAGAGATGGGCTTGAACTGCAACAGTTGGAACCTGTTCCTTCAGGGGTGTTGGATCAGAGCTTTGTTTTTTCCCTCATAGAGAAAGGGGCAGGTGTGAAATTCAGATCTAGATCTGGGTTCAGTGTGCAAGCTCCCCAAAATTCTGGGATATTCAGACATGATTTTAGAATGATTTCATTTTAACCTAAGTCACTAGTGTTCCTGATTTCCTACTCTGATGAAAGGAGGCAAGAATTTGATCATTTGATTACGCAGCTTGTTGCCTTACAGTAGCTTGCCTTGTGTTGACAATGACAAAATGATTGACATGTTTGAATCTCCTGACACTGCCCCATGGTCTGGTCTTCAGTAACTCTCAGGTCCTGTATATCATGGGGCCTTGGATACCACAGTGAAACTTTGACATGCTCGCCACTGTGTGGACTCCTATTATGCCTGTAACACACCTTCTATCTATACTGTATTACTCCCAACAGTGCATTTGGAGGAAACTTGTTCTGCACAAAGGATCTGTGTCATTGTTCCACTATGTCAGCCCCCATTGGTGCAGTGCCAGCCTGGACCCCAATGATCAATGTAATGGTTGCTCCATTGGTCCTTCTTCCCAGTGCAGACCCCAAATCCTACTGCCCACCCTGCAGTGACAGCTCAGAGTACTGCCTCTGTCACTGATCATGCCTGAATTGCCCTGACTTCCCTGGAACTGCTCTGCAGATTCCCATGGTATTTGAATTTAGGACTCACCAAATACCCAAGCAAAGTAATGTATTTGGTATTTGAAAAATCTAGTATAACTGGATTCTTGTAATTCCTAATGAGGAATGGACATTTCATAATGGTGCATCAAATACTGTAGTTTGACTTATAAAATTGCTGATTCCAGAGTGTGTGTTCTAAAGGAAGAAACCCACTCATTCTCCTCAGCAGACTGAGGCCATGGCCACCCTACAAACTATGGCCAGTGCAAGTTATGTTGGCATAAAGCCGACTCAGTTAGTAGATTATGCGCATGCATACTCGCCTCCTTGCACCGGCGCTGCGTGTACTCATCAGGAATGCTTGTGTCAATCTGCAGCACACCCTGGGTAGGTATCCCGGTGTGCAACTCATCACCATCCAGCTCAGCATCTTTTGGGAAGTTTTGGCAATTCATGGTGGCTAGAATAAGTTGCGGAGGGGGTGACTTGGAGCGAGGGCTCAGCTTCCCAGTGCAACTGACTCCATCCCATAATGCCAACAATAGCCCATAATTTTTGTGCTTTTTTTCAAAATCCTGCAAACTGCATGGCCTTCCTCCCTATCCACCATCTCTGACAGAAGCCTGGAGCCTGCACAGCTCCTCACTATTGTCGAAAGCATTGCAAATACAGGATGCATGATCCTCCAGTATTTGCAGAACTGTAAGAAGACCCAAACCAGTGGGGGACCTGGCTATTTCTTGGAGGACAGATTGCTGCAAGACATAATGAGAACCAATTCAAGGTTGTTGGTGTTCACAGATCAGAGAGGTAGCCATGTTAGTCTGGATTTGTAAAAAGCAACAGAGAGTCCTGTGGCACCTTTAAGACTAGCAGATGCATTGGAGCATAAGCTTTCGTGGGTGAATACCCATATGCGTCTGATGAAGTGGGTATTCACCCACGAAAGCTTATGCTCCAATACATCTGCTAGTCTTAAAGGTGCCACAGGACTCTCTGGTGTTCACAGAGCAGCTGCACGTGGTGGGACACCGCTTCTGGGTCCAAGAAATGAGCATGGACTGGTGAGAACGCATTGTAATGCAGGCTTGGGTTGATGTGCAGTGGCTGCAGAACTTTTGGATGTCGAAGGCTACATTTCTGGAACAATGTGCCAATCTCGCTGCAGCCATCAAACGCAGGGACACCAAACTGAGAGCTGTACTAACAGTGGAGAAGCGAGTGGCGATTGCACTGTGGGAACTTGCAATGCCAGATTGCTGCTATCAGTGGGAAAATCCACGGTGAGGGACCATTGTCATGCAAGTGTTCACGGTCATTAATCGTCTCCTGCTACACAAGACTCTGACTCTCAGCAAAGTGCAGGACGTGATGGATGGATTTGCAGCAATGGGGTTCCTGAACTGTGATGGAGCAATAGATGGGATACGTATCCCTATTTTGGCACCAGACCATCTTGCCAGAGTACATCAAGAGAAGGGCTACTTTTCTAAGGTTATGCAAGCATTGGTGGATCACCAAGGATGCTTCATTGACATCAGTCTTGGCTGATCAGGGAAGGTGCATGACACTTGGATCTTTAAGAACACAGGACTGTTCAGAAACCTACAAGCAAGGACTTTTTCCCCAACTGCCTGATTATCATTGGAAATATTGAAATCCCAGGAGTGATCCTGGGGCACCTAGACTACCCCTTGCTCTCCTGGCTCAGGAAGCCGTACACCAACCACCTCAACAACACTAGAATGACAGCTGAGTGCACGTTTGGTAGATTGAAGGGATGCTGGCATTTTTTACTAACACAAGATTGGATCTCAGTGGAAAAAAATCCCAATGGTTAAATACTGCCTGCTGTGTTCTGCATAGTATTTGTGAAGCATAGGGGGAAAGATTGCCACTGGGATGGAGGGTGGTGGTGGTGGAGTGGGTGCCTGGTGAATTTGAACAGCCAGGCCCAAAGGCTATTAGAAGAGCAGAACGCAGAGCTATGTGGCTTAGAGGGCTCTTTCAAAGCCTCCCTAACAGTGAGCCACAGTAATGCATTGTGGTGTACTGTCAGGGCCGGCTCCAGCATTTCTGCCGCCCCAAGCAAAAAAAAAAGCTGCGATCGCGATTGGCGGCGACAATTGGAAAAAAAAAGCCGTGATCGGCGGTGGCAGTTCAGCGGCAGGTCCTTCGCTCCTAGAGGGAGTGAGGGACCTGCCGCCCCCGAATTGCCACAGGTGCTGCCCCTCTCCCTTGGCCGCCCCAAGCACCTGCTTGTTAAGCTGGTGCCTGGAGCCGGCCCTGTGTACTGTGCTGTACCTGGCCCTGCTGTTTTTGGGGCCTGTTAGGAATTGTGTGGTGCTTGGTGTACTTCTATGAATATTACATGGTCAATGCATCTGTTTTTGTGGTGCTTGCTGTACATTGATGATTATAACACTCATTGTCACTGATCCTATGAGTTATGCTGTACAGTAACAAGTAATTGGTTGCTTTCAGAATTGCTAGGCACTCTGCAGCATATATTGTGAACTAATGAAGATTAAATATGTTCCAGATTTTTATTCTGTAATAGTGGGGGAAAAAAATCTGTGCAATTTAAAAGCAAACACATTAAAAACGTAATAAATTAATAGAACAAAACTTATGAAGGGGAAAGACTATAGGGGAGAGGGATAGCTCAGTGGTTTGAGCATTGGCCTGCTAAACCCCAGGTTGTGAGTTCAGCCCTTGAGGGGGCCGCTTAGGGATCTGGGGCAAAATCAGCACTTGGTCCTGCTAGTGAAGGCAGGGGGTTGACTCCATGACCTTTCAGGGTCCCTTCCAGTTCTAGGAGATGGGTATATCTCCATATATTATATTTTTTAAATTATTATTATAACATTCATGTCAATTTCAGCTACACATACCGTAGCTTTCACAGGTCAGTGTATGTGAAGCTGTGACTGTCTAATGTCCCCCGGGGTGGAGTGGTAGGGGTGGGGCAGCATGCCACTGATGCTATGTGGAATGTTGTACATGGGGGCGTGGAGGGAGGTGCTGAAATGGAGTTCTCCGTGGACTGCAGAGGGAGGTGAACCTGGGATTGTTGAACCTCTAGGT
This sequence comes from Malaclemys terrapin pileata, assembly GCF_027887155.1. Lineage (NCBI taxonomy): Eukaryota > Metazoa > Chordata > Testudines > Emydidae > Malaclemys > Malaclemys terrapin. Next base: position 88,839,493 of record NC_071508.1, on the reverse strand, counting down.
CCACAAGAGTCTGCAGCATCTGTATTTGCTGCTGGAGAAGCCCTATTATTATGTCCTGATGCATCTCCCTCCTTTTTCCTGCTGGGCCTTTCTCCTTTCCGCTCTTTCCTTCTCTAGGCTATCTGATGTGTTGACCCTCCAGGCCCTTTGCTTATGTTCTGATGCAGCACTGGCTTGCAGGATCTCATCAAACATGTCATCCTAAGTCCTCTTCTTTCTCCTCCTTATCTGGCTCAGCCATTCCACGGCTGTGGAGAGGAACCCCTCAAGGTTGCAATGGCAGCAGCTGCAGATAAAACACAGAAGTACCATTGTCAGTATAGTCACAATGGAAAGCAAAAGTTAAGATTTAAAACTCCCTTCCCTTCTTTCCCTAAAGTTTTTTAAACAAGACATGCTTACTGACACTTCTTCTTCCGAGTGCCTGTGCACGGCCTCACTCCCATTAATAATGGGGAGTATGGCCCACCATGGATGAGGGAAATGAGGAGGGAATCACTCGGTTGCATGAAACTCTGAGCATAGGGCAATGGCCACTGAATACTGGCACCATTTTCCACAGGCGGTGGTGATTTCAGCTGATCCCTCACTCCTGAGGGTAACAGAAGCAGAGAGAGCACAGCTGCTTCTGGCATCCTGAAGCAGCCTGGGCCCATATGCGGCTAGCCTCTGTACTGCAATGGTGCCTGCCAAAGTTGTTGCCGACTGGTGCAGGAAAGTGTCCTACCGCAGAAGGGGAAATAAGGCTGCCACCCCTAGAAACCTTCAGGAGAGGACTGCTGAGTACATCCATTAAAGTTTCATTGAGCTGTCTCAGGAGGATTCAGGAGACTGCTCATAAACAAACTGCTCTGCCTGCCCCCCCTCTCCCCAGCCTAACTCTATAGGGGAATCAAAAGCAGATAACAACAATACCTTTCTTTGCTGTACTGCTCCCTTTTCTAGTACAAGTAACTTAATGAAAAGTCAATAGATATGTACTGTTAAGTTGGGGGAGCCATCAGTAAATCACTGTAATGGGAAACAGAATTACACACTTACCCGAGGTTCCTTCCTCTACATTGGGCTTGACTGCCTGGTCTGCAGTGGAGACTCAGGCAGACCCTGGCTCATGGCACACCTCCCTGCCGCCCAGTTGCAGGATGTCCCCCATCCTCCTCCATCTCTTCATTGTTCATATGAGGGGCCTGTAGCTCAGGCTACTCAGAGGGATCAGTGGTGGTCTGCAAGGTGTGGGGGGATCGCCTCCAAGTATGGCATGCAGATCTTTGTAAAAGTGGCAGGTCTGCAGCTCAGTACTGGATTGACTATTGGTCTCCCTGGCCTTCTGATATGTCTGCTGTACTTCCTTCACTTTCACACAGCACTGCTGCTGATCCCTGTCATTCCCCTTCTGCATCCCCTGTGCAATCTGCTTGTAGATATCCACATTTCTAAGGCTGGTCCGTAGCTGTGCCTGCACAGCATCTTCTCCCCCCAGGCCCAGGAGATTCAATATCTCCTATCTAATCCAAGCCGGAGCGTGCCTGGAATGTGTAGCCAGCATGGTCAGCTGGCTCAGTCGCACACAACACTAGGGAGCTGCTAGGTATGCTTGCCAGGCTGGATAATCAAGAAAAGACATTTCAAAAATTCTTGGTGCTTTAAATGGGAGGGGGACCTTCCAGTCTCCATGACTGCTGGGCAGGAGAGTTCACAAATGTGACCAGAGCAGTGAGTGCCAGACACCCACAACCCTTCCCCCCCAGAGCCCACCTGCGGACCACCCTATCAATGCATCCAAACCTCCTCCTCTCCAGAGCCCAACCGCAGGGCCTCCTCAGCCCATACACCTGTCCCCCTCCCTTCCCAGGGATCCAGAGGGACAAACAACTTGATGCTTGATCCCAGGCTTGCACGGAGTTCCTGCATGCCGTCCTCTCCTTCCCTCAGGGCATGCTGGGAACTGCAGCTGTCAGGAACCCTCTAGCTCCCTCCCCCCAGCAGTGTCTTCTGCTGAGTCCAGTGGCCCCTAGTGGCGGATAGCAGCACTGCAGCCCATTTCTGTGGGGAAAAGGAAATTCTGCGTGCACAACATTAATTTCTGCAAAATTCTGCATTGCGCAGTGGTGCAGTATTCCCCCAGGAGTACATTATATTGCTGGACTGATGGTTTTTAATGGTTGCACTCTGTATAGTGACATCAGCAAGTTCAGAAATAAGGGGCAAGTCTTGGTCACCTTACTCATGTGAATAGTTCCATTAAAATCAATTGGACTACTTGGGAGAGCAAGGCTAGTATGTTGGAGTGGGGGCTGGGGTGGTCCTCACTCCTTTTGATATCATTGTGACTACTCACATGAGCAAGGCCAGTAAAATTTGACTCTACATGTTTGTGTTGTGCTATTTCCGTTAAATGACACGTGAACCAGAGGTCCTGATTTTCTGGCACCTGTGGTTCATATGACACCTACATAGACTGGAGAACCTCTGTAATAGTGCTATTGCTGACTAGACCCTTTAAAAATAACTTCATCCTGCCAAATTCATAACGCAGCAATACAGGGAAACAAAATCATCGGGCCAGATTCTCACTTGTACTAAATCTTGGTAGTTCCATGGACTTTAATGGAACTGTGCCAATGTACACCAGCAGAGAAACTGGCCCATTCTCTTCACAGACTTTTTCCATGAAGATTGTATTTTAATTCAGGATTTGTATCAACTCAGTTCTCCATGTTTGAAGCAATCCTGTGCTTGCCCATTTTCTTGTCACCGCATTGATGGCCTCTCAAGAGCAGCTCTCACTCTGTAGAACTGTGGCTTCTATTAGCAAGTTTC